>NC_138357.1:127302084-128684584 GCF_046562875.1 Panthera onca | reverse complement strand
GCTGGGGGTCTGAGGTCCAGGAGAGGTGAAGCTGGGAGGCTGAGGTCCAGGCCCCGCCGAGGCTGGTTTGTCCCGAGGCCTCTCCTCTGGGTGCACAGACGCCGTCTTCCCCCGGGTCCCCAGGTGGTCGTCCCTCCCTACGTGTCTGTGTCCTGATCTCCTCTCCTCGTAAGGACCGCAGCCCTAGTGACCGCATCCTACCTGACCATCTGCAGAGACCCCACTTCCAAAGACGACCCCCTGGCAGGTACCAGGGGCTAAGACCTCAGGGTGTCTCTGGTGGTGCGGGGGGAGCCCAATTCAAACCGTCGTGACCGGTGCGCACGCGTGCACAGGTCCGTGCGGGATGCGCATCCGTCCCGGGACGCGGCAGCCTGGCTGGAGGGGCTGAGCCGGGCCCCCTTCCCGCCCCGTTTCCTCCCCGACGGTGCTCGGGTCGACCCCACGTGCCTTGTGTCCTTCCCTGAAAAGCCGGTGCAAAGAGACGAAGGATGAATCCCCACACAGCAGCTCGTGTCCGGCGGGTAGCAGAGCGAGCGTGGCGCAGCCTGCGCTGTACCCGGGTCGCGGCCACGCAGCCGTCCCCGGGAGCTTGGGTGAGGCCGCCGGCGGGGGGCAGCACTCACCGCGGGTCTTAGCAGCTTCCCGGTGCACCTGCGAGCGGCTCCGGGTTAAAAAGTAACCAATCCCTCCAACGCCCGGGAGCTTGGCGAGGGCGTCACGTTCGCAGGCACCGCGAGAGGCAGGTCCCGTGCACCTCGCGGGTAGAGACCCGAGGGGCCCTCTTCTTTGTCTGGAACCTGAACGTGGGGGGGTCGACCTCGTGTCGGCGAGCGCCAGCGGCTGGGGAAGGGGTCACAGGATAGCTGTGCGCACACCCGGGTGTGCAGAAGTCCTGCAGGGAAAAGCGGGGTCACGGCGACCGCGTCCAGACACCGTTTAATTCTGTGGCACCGAAAGGGTCTCGGGAATGAAGGGAACGTGCTTTTGTGCGCAAAGACGTCTTGCAAAAGAACGTGAACATCGGGGCGCCTGGCGGGGGGCTCAGTCGGTTGGGCACTTGATTTCGGCTCAGGTTATGATCTCGCGGCGAGTGGGTTCGAGCCTCGTGGTAACAGCACAGAGTCTGCTTGGGATTCTCTCTGTGTGTCTGTGCTCTTCCTCTGCTCACCCTCTCTCTCTCTCTCCCTCTCTCTCTCTCTCCAAATAAATCCGTTCACTAATTAGCTAACTAAATATTTCTCTCTCTCTCTCCAAATAAATCAGTTCACTAAGTAACTAGTCTGGCCCTTATATTCCTGGGACCCCGCGTCTCTTACGCACAAAGTATGTACTCGCCAGGGTTCTCCCGAGAACAGACCAGCAGACACCGGCGGAGACGAGGAGAGAAAGACAGAGACAGAGAGAGAGATTTGACATAAGGAATTGGTTCGTGCAATTGTATGCATTTGAGGGTGTCTGTCTCCATTCTGCAGGGCCGGTCAGGAGGCTGATACCCATGGACAAGCTAAGGCTGCGGCCGGAGTCCAAAGGCTGCCTGGAGACAGAATTCCTTCTCCCTCTGGGGAGCTCAGTGTCCTTTCTTGTGAGGCCTTCAACTGATCAGACGAGGCCCACCCACAGTATAGAGGGTCGTCTGCTGATTGCAATGTTTACCTCCTCGAGAAATATCTTCCTAGCAACGTGCAAACCGGTGTTTGACCACATGCCCGCACTGCACGGCACAGCCAACAGGACGCATAAAATTGACCATCAGAAAATATACGCCGTGTTGTACAACAGGCGCCCACGGCCACCGCCTGGAAGATTGGACCCAGGTAAGGGAGTGAGCTCCTTCGTGTGAGAAGCCACTGCCCCGAGTGAGGACAACAACGGGTCAGAGCGACAATCCCAAGAAACATGCCAGTACGAACCCAAGACCCACAGGGCTCTGCACACATTCCCTTCGTATGGCTGGTTCCCTGGAAAAGCAGGGTGAACGTACGGGTGGAAGAAACAAGAAGTCAGCAACAGACACGGCAGGGACTTGGGCAGCGGACGGCCAGCGGGGCCAAGGGGCCGTGGATAAGGCACCCAGATGACCCAAGTGCCGGAGGACGTCTCATCTTGTGACCGGAGGAAGCTGCATCCTTGTGTGGTCCTAACCCATCTGTCCTGATTTATTTCGCAAGGGACCAAACTGTCCTTGGGCAGGTGGATGGATGCATACACCGGGGCCCACGCAGGCAAGGGAATATTATTCAGTGTGAAATAGAAATGAGCTCTCCAGCCATGACAAGACACGAAATTACCTTCAATGCACATTACTAAGTGGAAAAAAACCAAAAAGTCTGAAAAGGCTTCATCCTGTGTGATTCCAGCTATAAGACATTCTGGAAAAGGCAAAGCCATGGGGACAGAAGAAAGATGGGCTGCCGGCAGGGGCTGGGGAGGGAGGGATGAGGAGGGCAAGCACAGACAATGTTTAGGGCCGTGCCGTGGGTCTGTACATCACTCTGATGATGGACACGCATCACCGTACGTGTGTGCAAATCCACAGTCTGTACAACGCCAGGCGTAAAGTCTCATGTAAATTCAACTATGCAGGGAAACCGGGGACATTTCTGTATTTTCCCCTCAACTTTGCTGTGTGTGCACCTAAAACTCCTCTAAAAAATAAAATAAAATCTGTTCATTTAAAAAAAAAAAAAAGAAAAAAGAAAAGAAAAGAAAGGAAAAGAAACACAAGGCTCTGCTAGATGTGGTGTTCAGGAAGAGCCAACCGCCAAGGAAATATCTGTCCCAGGAGGAAGAATAAGTAGAAGAAAATATGCTCCCTGTTGAAGACACAGAGGGCATATCCTGGGCATGTGCAGGGTATTTCTAAGTAGCACTTGCTTTGCAAGTGAATATAAGCTCCTCCCCTCCCGTGGGCTGGGAGCAAACCCTGAGCAGTGTGGTTGAAGGGGAGAGTCGACTGGGCATGACAGTCGGGGCGTCTGGCCCAGCTGCATTCACTCAAGTGCTCTCGTCAACCAGCCCGTGTGATGGTGAATCATACATGCCAACTTGACTGTGTTGAGGGAAGCTCAGAGAGCTGGGGAAGCATTCATTCCTCCTGGGAGTGTCTGTGAGGGTGTTTCTGGAAGGGATCAACATTTGATTCGGAGGATTGGGTCAAGCCGAGGGTTTTCTGCACTCTGGGTGGGCCTGGTCTAATCAGTGAACGGCAGGAGTAGCACCAAACACGTGGAGGGAGGGATGATGTGCTGTCTCTGCTGGAGGTGACTCATCCATCTCCTCCTGCCCTTGGACATCGGTGTCCCTGGTTCTCAGACCTTCAGACTCAGAATGAATCACATGGCAGGCAGATCATGACACTTCATGGTCTCCTAAGCGCATGTGTCAATCCCTCATAAAAAATAAATAGATCCAGATTCAGATGCGTGGCTGTGTGGTGGTCAGAGTTCTCCAGAACAACAAAACCAACAGGACATCTCTATATAGGACATAGGAGATACATGGATGGATGGATGAATGGATGCAGGAGAGGCATGAGTGGACTGAGGGATGAATATAGGGGAAGGATGGATGGATGGACGAAAGGACAGATAGATGGATGGATGCACAGATGGATAAATGGATGCAGGGGAGGGATGAATGGAAGGATGGATGGGTGGGTGGATGGATGGATGGGTGGATGGATGGAGGGATGAATATAGGGGAATGATGGATGGAGGGATGGATGGATGGATGGATGGATGGAGGGAAGGGATGGATGGAGGGATGAATATAGGGCTGGCTGGCTGGCTGGCTGGATGGATGGATGGATGGAAGGATGGATGGATGCAGGGATGAATATAGGGGAATGATGGATGGAGGGATGGATGGAGGGAGGGAAGGAAGGGATGGATGGATGGAGGGATGAATATAGGGCTGGCTGGCTGGCTGGCTGACTGGATGGATGGATGGATGGATGGAAGGATGGATGGATGGATGGATGCAGGGATGAATATAGGGGAATGATGGATGGAGGGATGGATGGAGGGAGGGAAGGAAGGGATGGATGGATGGAGGGATGAATATACGGCTGGATGGATGCACGGATGGATGGATGGATGGATGGACGCATGGATAGATGGATGGATGGAGGGAGGGAAGGGATGGATGGAGGGATGAATATAGGGCTGGGTGGCTGGCTGACTGGATGGATGGATGGATGGATGGAAGGATGGATGGATGGATGCAGGGATGAATATAGGGGAATGATGGATGGAGGGATGGATGGAGGGAGGGAAGGAAGGGATGGATGGATGGAGGGATGAATATAGGGCTGGCTGGCTGGCTGACTGGATGGATGGATGGATGGATGGATGGAAGGATGGATGGATGGATGGATGCAGGGATGAATATAGGGGAATGATGGATGGAGGGATGGATGGAGGGAGGGAAGGAAGGGATGGATGGATGGAGGGATGAATATACGGCTGGATGGATGCACGGATGGATGGATGGATGGATGGATGGATGGATGGACGCATGGATAGATGGATGGATGGATGGATGGATGGATGGATGGACGCATGGATGGATAAATGGATGCAGGGGAGGGATGAATGGAAGGATGGATGGGTGGGTGATGGCTGGCTGGCTGGCTGGCTGGCTGGCTGGATGGATAGGTGGATACATGGAGGGGAGGGATGCATGGATGGAGGGATGAATATAGGGGATGGATGGATGGATGGATGGACAAATGGACAGTTGATGGATGAATGGATGGGTGGATGAATGGAAGGGAGGGATGGATGGATGGAGGGATGAATATAGAGGATGGAGGATGCATCATGGATGGACGGATGAATGGATGGTTGAATGGGTGGGTGGTTGGATGGATGGATGGACGGATAGATGGATGGATGGATAGACAGATGGATGGATGAATGGATGCAGGGGAGGGATGAATGGAAGGATGGATGGGTGGGTGACAGATGGATGGATACACTGAGAGACAAATAATACATACATAATAGGGAATTGATAGGCAGGGAGAATATACAATAGACTATAGACATAAACAGATATAAATAGGATATATATAAACACAGAATCCATCCCATGCAGACACAGAATCACAAAGCTTACTAGTACATAACAAATTAACATGGACGTAATTACGGTGACGTTGCCATCTGCCCATAAAGAGCAGAGCCGATGTCCCCAACATTGTGCATGAGACATCGTCCTTCCTGCCTGCTGTACAGTCACCAGGTCCTTTCTGGGAAAACCCAGCCATGAGCTTCTTAGGAAAAACGTCCCCCCACCCCAAACCGCTGAGATGAAACGCACTTCAGAGACAGGTGCAGAGGCCACAGGGCTCCATCATCCTAACTGAGATTGCGACGGCCCACATCCCCAAGGAAGCTGCTCCTGAGGAATGTGCCCCCCCATCTGCTGTCAGTCCCCTGCGAAACGCACGCCTTGTCTCCTGTCACCGGGAGAATGCAGCATGTCTGGGACAATGAAGAAGCCACTGGATGCAGGAGGTGGGACGGACCTTGTCTGTGGCCGGAGGTCTGAGAGCTGAGCGGAGAGTCTGAGAATGTGCCCAGAGAAAGGAATGTGGACAGCATGAACAGCGGGGCTGGACGGAGACCCCCAGCCTTGCAGAAACAGCCTACAGGGCCCTGACATGCACCAGCACCCAAAGAACCCAGGGACGAGGAAGGCTGGGAGTCACTGGTCCAGGAGGGACCCTGGGTCTATGTGTCTGGCAAGCAGGGAATGTCTACACGGTGGCTGCAGGCTGTGTCTTGGGAACCGAGTTCTGGGCACAGGATTGTCTCAAACGGCCGAGGTGCCTGTGTGCTAAGAGCATGGGGCCGGTGTGCATCCCTCGGGACCCAGCAGAGGACAGGAGGCTTCACCAGGACTGTTGCAGCCGCCCAAGGAAACGTGACCTTCCACCTGCACGGACAGAGAAAGGAAGCCGCCAATGGTCAGAAAAACGTGGCCAAGGGGGCCACCCTGGCGAAGCTGAGCGAGGCCACAAGCCGCAGCCATGAGCTCTGAAATGTCACAAGAACAGCTCGGCCACATGGCAGGGCCTCACTTCACAGACACCGGGAGGGGCTGCCTTGAGGATCAGGTGCACAACGGCATGAGGAAACCCAAGAACAACCTGGCCAGGAAGACACAGAAACACTGCAGACCCAGACGAATGGATGGATGGATGGATGGATGGATGGATGGATGGATGGATGGATATATGAATGGGTGAGTGGATGGATGGATGGATGGATGGATGGATGGATGGATGGATAGATGGATGGATATATGAATGGGTGAGTGGATGGATGGATGGATGGATGGATGGGTGGATGGATGGATGGATACATGGCTGGCTGGCTGGCTGGCTGGACACATGCCTGCATGGATGGATGGATGGACACACTTGGACCTGACCACAGATAAGCAGTCTTGCACATCGCCACCACACAGGGAAGAAAAGCTTCCCTGTGCCTTGACCCCAGCAGAGGACGCACAGGTGGTGAGCTCCGGGAGCCCAGCATCGAGGACGAGCCCACTGCAGCCCTCGGGCAAAGGGTGGGCAGCCCATTCCTTGTTAGACCCCTGTCCCTGCCCAGCAGTAAGAATGGTGTCTGTGTTCATACGTGGCTGTTACGTTTGCAAGCAGTACAAACCCAGTCAGAAGGGCCAGACTGTTTCACACAAGAGACGCACAATGGATGGGAGACTTGCGCACACCATCTGTGCACACACAGGGTCACAGGTGCACAGGGTTCACTCTGGCTCCTTTTCTCAGCCTTCTTGGGGCTGTTATAAAACAGAGTTAAAATGACGCCCTCCTGCAGAAGACGAACAAGGAAAAAGAGAAAAGAAAAGAGAAAAGTGAAGAGAAAAGAAAAGGGAAAGGAAAGGAAAGGAAAGGAAAAGAAAAGGAAAGGAAAGGAAAGGAAAGGAAAGGAAAGGAAAGGAAAGGAAAGAAAAGAAAAGAAAAGAAAAGAAAAGAAAAGAAAAGAAAAGAAAAGAAAAAGAAAAAAAAAGAACCAAAGATTAAAAAAAACAACAACAACAACAACAAACCCAGGTCAGACTTAGGGCTTTAGAAGATGCAAGCATAAACCCAGATGTGCTGTGTAGACCCAGACAAGAGAGTGCAGATAGGCTGGGGGCTGTGTGCACATAAGCAGTGCTCACAGACCCCCACAGTGCCCACCAGGGACACACAGAGACAGATGTGCATCCCAGGGAATACGATGCAGTGGGCAGGTTCACAAGACTAAAAAGAGGCCTCAACTCAATACGTGTGTGTGCAAAAAAAATTTTTTTGTTGTTGTCTGTCCCTTGGGTGGCTCAGTTGGTAAAGCAACCAACTTCGGCTCAGGTCATAATCTCACAGTTCACAAATTCAAGCCCCAGGACGGGCTCTGTGCTGACAGCTCAGAGCCTGGAGCCTGCTTTGGACTCTGTGTCTCCCTCTCTGTCTGCCCCTCGTCTGCTCATGCTCTGTCTGTCTCTTTCTCTCTCTCAAAAATAAATAAACAAAACCATTTGCCTCCTAAGCCAACCCAGTGAAGGAAAAGGCAAATGCCTGCTCCTCCTGGCATCACGTCACCAGGTGGCGGCTTTATTCACACACATAATTGGGATGCACAAATATCCAGAGGGGACCACACCTTTTCTCATCTCCAAGGACCTCAGAACAAAGCACAGTGAACTCATTCTTCGAGGGCCAGAAAATCCCTTAAACAAACTAACCAACGCCTCCCTTGTGGTTCGATTGCTTCTTTCGTGATGAACACACATCAGACAAATTCATTAGCAGCTCATTTGTTTCTCCGGTTTATTCAACAAGAGTCAAATTCCAAAGCGTTAAATAAGAAAAAGGAAAGAAAGGAAAGAAAGAAATCCCGTGGGGAAGGCTCATAGTCAGTTGTTGGCGTCAAGATACAAGCCTGGGCCTGTAGACACGGCGGGGGGGGGGGGGGGGGGGGGGGGGGGGGAGTCACCTCCCAGAGGACACGGACCAATCCCGGTTGGTGATCGACCGTGACGCTCTCAGAAGCCGGGGCCCTGCACAATGTCGCCAGCAGCTTGCCTGTTGAGCCACAGCGACCCTTAAGTACCCAGTGGTAGTTTTTTTTGCTTTTTGTTTTGTTTTGTTTTGTTTTTAAATTGGGGGGGGGGGGGCCCTCACGGTGCCGAGTTTAAAAGACAGAACGGAAGGGTCCCTTGCCCCGGATTCCCATTAAATCACTCTGGGTACATGCAAGCCCCTGGTATTCTGTACAAGCAGGGCTTGGAAGGGTGCGGGGGCCTTATTCGCATCCTGAGAAACACGGTGGAGAAACCAGCCCTTGGAAGCATCGCACAGACACACACACAAACAGCCACGGGCAGGGCTGAAGCTGCCGGCGGTGCAGGCCTTAGAAAGAACCACGCCCACAAAGCGCATGGGGGCACGAGGGGGCAGAGACGCCCGTGGGAAAGGCACAAAACACCTCTCTCCCTGCTGTTGGGGACGCGACTGCCGCCCACGCGCCTTTGGAACGCATCGCACGAAACCTAGAGCCGGTCTGTCTTGCAAACAGGAGGCGCTTGGGCTGAAAGAGCGCTCGCATCCTTCCAGCCCGCACGCAAGGTGCCAAGGTCAATTCGAGAGTAAACGTGAGTGCATCAGTGCCCCAGATGCGTAAAGTCCTTGTATGACGGCGTCTGGCGACGGAAGGACATGGGAGCTTTGACTTTTTTCTTTCTTTTTTTCTTTTTCCTCATGCCTGGGGATTATCCCAAACTCTCTGGGTCGGGAGTACTCCGTCCTTGGGGGTGGCAAGAGAAAGGAGCCTCTCCCCCTTCCCCTCCTGGCTGGGGATCTCTGGGGCTTTACAGTTGCAATCAGCCTCCAGCCAGCGGGTGGGGAAAGGGGCTTCCAGAAGTTTCCTAGTTGATTTGTGCCCTTCCGCTGGGGCGCATGGAGGCTCTCCCAGGAAACGCGCGGAGTGGCTGCCCCTGGATGCGCACAGCCGCGCGTCTGCGTCCTGCGCCTGTGTTGGTGACGGCACCGGCCGCGCACGCGCATGCGCGCAGGTGCGCACCGTGGGTATTTACAGCGGACCACGCATCAAGGGTCAGCTTCGTGGTGACGGCCCGGCCCCCCCCCCCCCCCGCCGCCCCCACCGCGGCGTCTACACGAAGCCGCTGTCCCTGATGCCAAAGAAGCCGGCGTGCACGGCGTCGCCCAGGGGGAACATGTGCTCATGGTTCAGGCCCCACTCGCCCTCGTCCTCGTCCTCGGGCTCGGCCTCCGCGCCGCTGCGCGCGTTCTCGTACAGGAAGACCTGCTCGTCCACGTGCGCGGGGGCCAGGCGGTTCCTTTTGGCGCTGACCACGTTGGCGGACGAGCCGAAGAGCCGCTCCGGGAAGACGCGGGTAGCCGCCACGCACCAATATTTCTGCAGCACCTTGGGCAGCACGGGGAACAGGGCCAGGCGGTCGGACCACCACTTGAGCGGGTCCTCGTTGAGACCCAGCACCTTCTGCGACTTGAAGTTGCTCAGCTCCTCGACCACCTGCGCGTGCCACTCTTCCTGGTCCTCCACGCCCCCCGTCTGGCAGAAGATCTCGGCCAGCATGCTGTTGATGACGCTGGTGGGCGGCGGCGTGGACGCCAGCACCAGCTTCTTGACCGGGGGCTCCTCGGGCAGCGCGAACATCTTGTCCTCCGCCGGCCGGTAGCCGCCCTCCTTGACCTTGTCCAGAAGCCCCTTGGCCTCCTCCACCACCCTGTTCTCCACCTGCTGCCTCTCGAAGGCGGACAGGAAGGGCAGACGCTTGTAGCGGGGGTCCAGGAAGGTGGCCACGTTGAGGAACATGTCGATCTCCGGCGTCTCCTGGTAGGTCTTGGACAGCTCCTTGGCGATCACCTCCTTGGCCATGCTGACCTCCTTGCAGTCGGTCTCCTTGATGTTGAGGGTGGTGTTCAGCAGCATGTGCAGCAGGGGCTTCACCATGCTGATGGTGGGGTACTTGGAGGCAGACAGCATCTCGGCCACCTGCTTGAAGGGCTGCAGCAGGTCCACCAGGCCCTCGATGGTGGCCCACTCGGCCGCCTCCAGCATCAGGTGGTGGTTGTTGCTGTCCTCCACCAGCACGCCGGCGATGACGAACTGCTGCTCCCTCAGGCGCTGGAGCATGGCCAGCGTGCTGCCCCACCAGGACACGCGGTTGCTGACCAGCATGCAGGGAGCCACGTTCTGCTGCTTCTGCTTCTCGTAGAGCATGTACATGGCCACCGCGGACTGCTGGAAGTACTCCACCAGCTTGCAGCAGCGGCCGAGCAGCCCGGCCAGCTTGGGCAGCTGCAGGGCACGCTGGATGCCCGCGTTGAACGTGTGGCCCAGGCAGGGCATCTGGACCGAGATGTCCAGCAGGGAGCACGCCTTGGCGATGTCCTTGCCGCCGTCCGTGGTGGCCCCGAACACCTTGCTGCTGATGCCCCACTCGATGAAGGCCTCGTACAGGACCCGGGTGATGCACTCGGCCGCGTTGTCCTCGGGGACCTCGAACGTCTTCAGGCAGCGGGAGCCCACGGACAGGCAGCCGGGGGCCCCGCCGCCCAG
This sequence comes from Panthera onca, assembly GCF_046562875.1. Classification (NCBI taxonomy): domain Eukaryota; kingdom Metazoa; phylum Chordata; class Mammalia; order Carnivora; family Felidae; genus Panthera; species Panthera onca. The sequence continues at coordinate 128,673,965 of NC_138357.1, read as the reverse complement.
GAAGTGGGCGGCCAGCGTCACGTACGCCCGGTTCTGGTTCTCACTCCTCCACATGTCGGTGGAGATGCCGCACCAGGAGGTGTCGCCCAGCTCCTTGAGGACGGCCTCGCGCACGGCGCCGTACTTCTCGGGGATGGCCTTGCTGCACACGAACTTCCTGCTGGGCAGCTCGTACCTGGGGTCGGCCGTCTTCAGCAGCACCTTGAAGGTGGGCTCGTCCACGATGGAGGCGGGGTACAGGCCCTCGCAGATGAGGCCGAGCACGGCGGCCGTGAGCTCCTGCTGCCGCTTGCTCTCGTGGCCGTGGCCGGCCTTGGCGGCCAGCGTGTCCTGCGGGGCCAGCTGGGAGGCCTCGGGCTTCAGCTTGGAGAAGGCGGTGGCGAAGGCCTCGCGCATCTGCTCCGTGTTGCTCTTGACGAACTCGCAGAACTCGTCGGGGTGGTTCTTCTCCAGGTGGTAGGACAGGTTGGAGGTGTTCCCGGAGTAGGCAATCTGAGCCATGCAGATGCGACAGTATATCTTCTTCCACTGCAGGATGCATCCCTCGGCGTTCGTGTCAAAGCCAAAGTACTTCCACACTTTGCTTTTGGCGCGCGGGTGGGCCACTAACTTGAGGTCCATCTGGGATGGGTCCAGGCCCTTCGCCTCCATGGCTTCTGTGCCGCGGCCCGCCTGGGGGGCCTCCACTCATTCCTGCGCACCTGCTGGGAGCCGGGAAGACAAACACAGCGTGAGAAGGGACCCAGGCACGGGCGAAGAGGGAGCGAGCACGCGGTCTGCAGGCCACGGGGCACGGGGACCCGACCGGGGCGTGCGTGGCTTTGGCAAAGCGGAGGGGGCTCGCTCGCGCGGCTGGGCTGAGTGCTGTCTTCCCGCAGCTCAGTCCCACGTGCGGGGACGCCTCCGCGCGTCTGAGAACATGCACGTCTGTGGGTTTCTCTGTCCTCATAGCTCCTTCCTCATGTTGGCTGTTTATGGTTTCCTGTGCTACCGCGTCCGCCAACCAGGCACCTGCCGGGAGGGGTCACCCTCGGGGACACTGCTCGCTGCGTGCGGAAGCCCACGTCCCCAAGGACCCCGGAGGACCCACCACCACCGCCTGCTCAAGCCTCGTTTTGGGAGCGAGGACGAGAGGCGCACGGCGTCCAGGAAGCAAACACAGGATTTCACTTTCGACAGGAGAGCCTTTACGTTGCCTAACAGGCATAGCAATTTTTTTTTTGTTTTTTTGTCCTCCAAATTTGACAGTTTAAAGCGACGCCTTTGGGAACATGGCACGCTCCCTTTTGAGCTTGGGCACGTCCGTGATCGGGAACGTCGTGGGGGCAGGAACGGACATCGTGATTCCGGGAGCTTCTCAAAACGCCCCCCTGCGCGCAGAAATATGCATTTGCTGTGCACGGGTCCAGCAACGCCAGGCTCTCGGGGGGGAGGTTTTCATGGCCTAGGAGACAGGCCCCAGGGCGCCCGCCGTCCCTGCAGCCCCAGAGTCTGGCCTCTTGGAGCCGCCAGTCAGGGCGCAGATGCCCAAAAGGGCAGCTGGGTTCTGTCGAAAGGTCTCTGTTAGGTCTGCAACGTTTTAACCCACCATAAAGTGCTCAGGGCGTCACAAGGCAAACTACACCAATCAGGCATTTTCTGAGTATTGGAGACGTGGTCAGAACAAAATCTCAGGGTGCACAGGAAACCGACGACCAGACCTCCCACCGAAATGCAGGTACTCCCAGAACCTGGAAACGGAACCACATTTGAAATAGGACCCGCTGTGATTAGGTGAAGGATGTCAAGAAGAGGTCATGGGAGGGACACAGCCTCAAGTCCAGGGACGCCAGGAGCCCCCAGAAGTGGAAAAGGCAGGAAGGACCCTCCCCTGGAGCCTCTGGAGGGAGTGGGCTCAGACGGGCCTGGATCTCAGTGGTCCTGCCCCTCCTGGATCTCAGCGGCCCTGCCTGGATCTCAGCGGCCCTGCCCTGCCTGGATCTCAGGGTCCCTGTCCTGCCTGGATCTCAGTGGCCCTGCCTGGATCCCAGCGGCCCTGCCCTCCCTGGTTCTCAGTGGTCCCGCCCCACCTGGATCTCAGAATCTGATCTCCAGAGCTGGGAAAGGACCCAGGACAGTCCTAGGACAAAGGTGAAACTTTAAAAGATACTGAGTGTCAACACCATGCCGCGAAGGCCCCCGCGTCCTCACAGGCAGGCACGCCCCTCCACGCTGGCCTGCCTGAGGCTTTTCAGGAAGATGTCACAATACCCCGGACGGGGCATTATGGTCCCCGGGCGGCATAGAGGGCACCACAGCTGTGACCCGCTCCAGGTAAGGAGCCAAGATACGGGGCGCGGAGTCTCCAGGTCAGGTGGACAGTCAAGGACCCACGAACAGTGCGGCACCCTGGTTCCGGAAGGGGAACGTCGGACCCGAGGAACACCATGTGGGTGTCCCAGGTGTCCAGTCTCCCTGCCACGTCATCTTCGTTAGAACACGTGTCTTGAATTTAGCGGAATGAGGTCAGGAGACCCCGACCGAGGGTTGCACACAATCCCGGCGGCATCCCAAGCAGGGCCTGAGGGCGGGCGGGTCTTCTAGTTGGTTTCTTCCCCTTGGTGCACACAGCTAGGTCAGAAACTCAGCCTCCCTCCCCCTCCCCGCCGCCCACGGCCCAGGACAGCAGGTGACGGCTTCCTGTGAGCCCCTGGAAGGCCACCGGGCAGGGCTGCCTTCCGCGGTCTATGAGATCCATGCGGACACGGCCACCTGTAAAGGTTTCTTCAAGGCCGCCTTTCACAGCTCATACTGGCGGGTGCTCCAAGGACCTCTGGGGGACCGTCCCCAAGAACTCCCCCCCCCACCCCCGGGGGACCGCAAGCTCTTGCCTTTTTCAGAGAGCGGTCAGTATCCTTCCCAAACAGCACATCCCGAGGGGTGGGGGAGGGCAGCGGACACAGAGCCTGCCACCTTCCAGAAGTCCCGGCACTCAAGAGACCAGCGAATGGCCAACACCGAACACAGGGCCGCGACAGTCGCTAGCCTCCTTTGCCTCCTGGAGAAATGTCCTTATTTTTTTTCAACTGAAAAAACTGTGTCACTGCTAATAACACATCATTGGCTTCTGTGATTTTATGTATGCATTTTTTAACATTTATTTACTTTTGAGAGAGAGACAGAAAGACAGAGCATGAGTGGTGGAGGGACAGAGAGAGAGGGAGACACAGAATCCGGCCCAACGCAGGGCTCAAACCCACAGACCGTGAGATCATGCCCTGAGCTGAAATCAGACGCTCAACCGACTGAACCACACAGACGCCCCCCACACAGAATTTTTAAGAATTTTCTGCAAGATCAGAACGGCGCCCTGAAACACATCAAGTCGATTTTCTCTCCTTTTCAAAACTCACTGATGCATCGAGACGTGTTAATTTGCAACAGACAAACCCTCCGTTGATGGTGCCAATGTGAGGAGGTGTCCCCAGACAACACGGCAATTTCCGGAAGGTTTGAGGCCAGTGCTTGGGCGTTGCGATGACATTGGGATATTAAATGCGGTAAAATAATAATAATAATAATAATAATAATCGTGTATTTTTAAGATATGACGGATAGATACACCTCAGCGTGTGATGGGCCGTCTGGCCGGGGTTGACCACACAAAAAATCTGGAAATGAGACCATCTCATGGGAACTCGGTTTGTTGGTACGCCGTCTCTAAAAAGACATGACCAACATTCATTCCTGAGTCTGTAACGATCTTGTTTGTGGATCAATTTTAAGAAATTGAGAAATGTTAGCAGGAAGGACCGCTCACCTCTTAGCTCTTTTTATTTCTTACCCGCATACAGTCTGAATGACATCAGACATCATGCCTGCCACGTGAAACCCCTTTTATAAAACGTGCAAGAGACAAGCGCCTGGCTGGCTCCATTGCTTAAGCGTCCGACTTCGGCTCAGGGCATGATCTCATGGTGTGTGGGCTCGAGCCCCGCGGTGGGCTCTGTGCTGACAGCTCGGAGCCTGGAGCCTGCTTCCGATTCTATAATTCTCTCTCTCTCTCTCTCTCTCTCTCTCTCTCTGCCGTTCCCCTGCTCATGCTCTTTCTGTCTGTCCCCAAAAATAACAAATAAATAAATAAGCATTAAAAAATAAAACAAATAAACAAAAGGTACAAGAGCCACCTCCTGGTCTGAGTTCACACAAAAACACTCAGCTTTTTACTGTTTAGCTCGAGGCCCCCAGGACAAAGTTCACTGGCTCTCCTTCAAAGGTGCGGTCTGGGGAGGAGAAGATCACAAAAGGTTTAAAAGGCACAGCAAGGCGTGGGCAACCGGCAACCAGCAGACCTCAGAGGAGACCCCCTCTTCCCACAGTATCTAAAATTGTCTCTAACGCGACAGACAGGCGGGGGGTTCGCGTGGGGCCATCAGGAAAAAGTTCATCTTTATATGTAACGATCCAGTTCTGGGGCACAGATAAGGACTCCTCTGGCGGACATGTGACTTCAGGACTGGCTTGTATTTTCACCGTTTTTTTTTTTTTTTTTTTTTTTTTGGTTGGTTTGTTTTTTTTTTTTAATCAACAAGTGGAAAGACCAGACCAAGCCGCCAGCTCCAACACACAGAAACAAGTTCTTGAAACACGCAAGTTCAAATCCCGTTGCCAGATTGAACCTGTCTTTTCTGGGAACCCCGTGGACGGGCTCCTACACAGGCGACAGAGCCTTAGATAGGGCCCCGTCTAAAAGCGAAATCACATGGAAACACAGAAGCCACCACATCCTACAACTTGGGGCGGCTTGCCCATAGCTCGTCACTGTGCCCAAGCTGATTTAAAAGACACCAGTTGACTTCCCAGTACTGGCTGGCTCGTCACCCCCCACCTCCGCTGCCTTGGCTTCTACTGCCTATAAATGTGTTAGAAAATACCAAACATCAGTGTATCAGACGACACAAAACTCAGGTAAAAATCAAAGATTCACTTCCCTGAGTGTAGGTTGGGGAGGGTGGGGCTCCCCGAAAACAATCTCTTCTTCCTACTCACAGCTGAGGCTCTCAGGGCTGACCCAGAGCCCCCCCCCCCCCCGCCCTCCACTCCCCTCCCTCCCCTCCGTTAGCGGCTAGAGGGCGGAACTGAAAAGTACAGTTGGATCTTGAACAACGTGGGGGTGAGCGGGGGGCCAAGTGCCCCCAGCCTGGAAAGTCGGCTCGGAACTTGCGGCTTCGCACACAGTTGGTGAGTGTGGACCCGGAGCCTCACGGGTCCCAGGCACGGCGCGCTGGCCCCTACTTTGTGTATCAAGTAGAGGACGCTGTGTTCTTCCAATGAAGGAAGTTGCAGAAAAGGAAAGGTGATTAAGAAAATGGGAAGGGAGAGAAAACGCACTCGGAGTGGTGTGGTGTCATTGTGCAAAACAAAAACAAACACAAACACAAACGCAAAAACCCAGAAAACTCGCATGTGGGTGAAACTGCACGCTTGAGGCCGGAGTCGTTCAAGGCTCAGCTGTATTTTGGCGACAACACACGCTCTGCTCTCCGTGTGGCGCGTCTCGGGGTGTGGGGCGGGGGGGTGAGGGGGGTCCTGCGGGGTGCTCCAGGGACTGGCACAGCTCCCTGGGACCCCCTCCGCAGGCGGCAGCAGAGCCGGGGGTACGGACTGCAAGGTAGCGCACTAGCCCAGCTCCCGGCGAGTGCCGTGTTTGGGAAAGGACTCCTCTGTGGCCTAAAAATAACCCGCGGCCCGTGCGCACCCGCCGGAGGGGGGGCCCCGGATCCCCGTGAGGCCGCGCGCGCACCGGGGCCTCCCGGCGGCGGGGTCCGCGGCCACGCGGCCGGTCCCCACCGCTGCCCGGCGCGCCGGCGGGTCCCGACCCGGAGCTCCGGGCGCAGCGGGGCGCTGTTCCGGGCGCGGGCACCGAGCGGGCCCCGGCCAGGCCTTCCGGGAAGAGGCCGCCGCCGCGCCCGGGGCTGGGGGAGGGGAAGGGGGCACCTCCGGGGCGGCCCCGCGCGCCCCGTCCCCGCGGGGACCCCCGGCGGCGCGCACGGCAGCCCCAGGGCCGGGGAGCGGGGGAGGGGGGGGGGCTTCCGGGAGACCCCGGCCCCGGCCCGGCGGCAGCGAGGAGCCCCGGGGCCCTCTCGCCCCCCGCCCCGCCGCGCCGCGCGCCTCCCCCCCTCCAGCCGGCCCGCCCGCGCCTCACCCCCCCGCCAACCCCCCCCCCCCGGCCCCGCCGAGCGACGAGCGCGCCGCCCCCTCCCCCCCAGCCCCGCTGACCTGGCTCCGCGAAGCCCCCGAGGCAGCGCCGCAGCAGCTGCGCCAACACCACCGCCGCGCCCGCCGCGTAGACCCGCAGGGCCGCCCGCGCCGCAGACAAAGGCGACATGGCTGCCCGGCCGCCGCTTCCGCGCCGCCCGCCGCCGCCGCCCGCCCCCGGGACCCGGCGCGACACCGGCCGGCGGAAACGCGCCCGCGCGGCCCGCCCTCCGCGCCCGCCCCGGCCCGGGAGCCGGGACCCCGCCCCGACCTCCCCCGCCCCCCCCCCACGACCTCCCCCGCCCGGGGCCCCCGCCCCGACCCCCCTCCCTGACCCCGACGCGACCCCCGAACCCCGCCAGGGACCCCGCCCCAACCCCCCCCGACCCCCTCCCGGGGCCCCGCACCCGACCCCGGGCCCCCGCCCGGGACCCCGCCCTGACCCCGACCCCCGCCCTGACCCCGACGCGAACCCCGAACCCCGCCAGGGACCCCGCCCCAACCCCTGCCAGGCACCCCCGCCGTGACCCCGACCCGACCCCCAACCGCCGCACTGACCCGGACCTGACCCCCGCCCCCCGCCTGGGGTCCCCGCCCTGACCCCGCCCCGACCCCGGGCCCCCTCCCTGACCCCGACCCAACCCCCGATTCCGGACCCCCGCCCCGGGCCCCCGCCCCCCATCCCCCGCCCGGGGCCCCCGCCCTCACCCCGATGCGACCCACGAGCCCCAAACCCCGCCCGGGGCCCCCGCCAGAGGTCCAGACCCCGGGTAACCGCCCTGACCCCGGACCCCCACCCGCGGACCCTGCCCGACCCTGGACCCCCGTCCCAACACCCCCCACCCCCACCCCGCCCCGGGGACCCTGCCATGACCCCGGAACGCCGCCTGGGGACCTGCCCACACCCCGGAACCCCGCCTGGGAACCCCTCCCTGACCCGAACCCAACCCTGGACCCCGGCCCGAGAGCCCTGCCTGACCATGGACCCCTGCCCGGAACCAGATCCGGACCCTGGACCCCTGCCCGGACTCTTGCCCCCCTTCCGAGACTCCTCCCTCACCGGCCCACACCCTGGATCCCCGCCTGGTGCCTCCCCGACTCCGCCTCCGGACCCCCTCCCCAAACACCCTGCCTGACCCTGCCCGGACCCTGGACCCCTTGCCCGGAAACTCCACCGCTACCCCGACCCCTCCCTTGATCCTGCGACCCCGACCAGATCCCGGACCCCAGCTGGGGACCCCTTCCTGGCCTTGCCCGACTCTGCCCAGGGCCCCTGTGTCTGTCACTGGGTAGGGACCCAGCCCGGATGCTAGACCAGACATCCCCATCCGGACCCCCAACCCCTACCCAGTGACTGCCTCGCAGGCCCAAGACCCCCGACCCAAACCCCACCCAGATACCAGAACCCCACGAGGGGACCGCACCCATGGACCTCTCCCCTCTCCCGGTCCATGGGTCCCCACACACCGTACCCTGGCCCAGGAACCCCCGGTGGAGCCTTGCACAGGGCCCCCGCCTGAACCCCAGATCCGGGACTAGGACCCCTGCCCGGGACTTCCTTCCAGATCCCTCCTGGACCCGGGTCACCCACCTAGGGACCCTGCCCAGAGGTAGGATTCGAGACCCCACCCAGACAGCACCACCCACCCTACCCCAGCCCGGGGCCCCTGCCCAGACCAGAGACCTCTCCCGGAACCTGGAAGTCCTGCCCAGGGACCCCTTCCAGACCCCGGGACCCTGCCCCCACCCAACACTCCTCCACAGTGCAAAACTCTACCTGGACATCCACATGAATGAATCCCTGCCCAGACCTCACACTCCCCCATCCAGACCCCCACTCAAATCAGGGACCCTCACCCAGACCCCTACCAGACCACAAAAGTCCTATGAGGACCCCCGCAGGCCCCCACCCAGACTCCCGCAGGGACCCCCAGCAGACCCCACTGGAATCACACATCCCCACACATCGTGGCTGGGGACTCCCTATGCTGCTTCTGGTCACAGTCCTGCCTGGACCCACCTGACCCCCCCCCCCCCCAGACCCATGTTGGGATCACTGGAGTTTCACTGAGACTCCCCCACAGACCCCTACCCAGAACCCCCCCACCACGATGGACACCTAAACCCGGCTACCCCACAAGGACCTCAATACCTGCCAGAACCCAAGACCCCCACTCATATTGCCCTCAATGCCAACAGCCACCTGAATGCAGATTAGAATCTCTTACACACACACACACACACACACACACACACACACTAGGAAAGACCACCGGATCCCACACCTGTCCATAACCCTCCAGATCCCAGACCCCCACCAGGACCCGGGATCTCCCAGGACTCCCTCCCCTAGGAGGTGAACCCCCCCCCCCAGGCCTGACTGCAGGGGGCACCCTTTCACTCCGGCCACCTGGACTGGCTTTCCATGCGATTCTAAGATGCCAGGGACACACAGCTCCTTCCCGCAACCCCCAGCCGGGTTCGGAAGGTTTCTTCTGGCCTTTGCAACCTTCTGTGCTGCAGATCAGGAAACTGAGGCCCAGAAGCCTTCCCAGGATGCCCTGCGGGACCAGAGTATATGAGCCTGCCCTGCTCGGCCAGGTGCACCCAGCATAGACCATCGGGGAGAGTCACCGTACCTGTCACCTGTGCCCTGTTCCCCACAGCAGCCCCTGCCGTGTGGGGTGGGCAGTTTGTGGCTCACAGCGTGAAAACGATGAGGGTGTGGAACCCGGGGTTCACCAGTGAGCAGCGGGATTTCTCAGCGTTTGTGCAAAAGCAGCCAGGACAGGCATGTGGTCCCCTCCTCTCCTCTTGTCCAGTCTCCCCTAAGTGCCGTATCGTGAGGTTTCTGCAGCCGTGAGCTGGGGAAGGGGATCCTGATAGCTGAGACCTTGCCCCAGATGCCTCCTGCAGTGCTTTTAGGGGACCACCCCCCCCCCCAAGTCACCTTCCTGATCTGGAAGACACAGAAGCTTCTTCAGTCTGGTTTTTATCACACTTGCAATAAATCACCCCATATGCAACTGCTCGAAACGAGACACCGGTTCCACTCAAGGTCTCCTGGGGTCCAAACTGGGGCGTCCACCCACTGGGTCCCTGCGGGCATCCCCCGGACAAGGATGAGCACGAGCTCTCGGGGGCCGTAGGCAGGGGGCAACCCTGGGCTCCTGGAGGCCCCTCTCTGGTCCCGGCGGGTGTCCCCCAGACCCCTCTTCTTGCAATGCATGCCCCTTGCCCTCTGCCGTATCTCTGTGCCTCCAGCTGGACAAGGTTGTCTGCTTTTGAGGGCTCGCGGGATTAGAACGGTCTGAGCAGGTTAATCTAGGATTACCTGCCTATTTTCAGGTGCATGGCTAAGTGACGTCTGCAGAGTGTGTGTGACGATGCACGCTCACGGCTGCCGAGGGGACGCGGGCCCGGCCACTGGCTGGCCTGCTACAGCGTGGTCTAGAGATTCCTGACCGTTCGAGGAGCCGCGGGCCCCACCGCTTGCAGGTGGGTCGATCTGGGCCCGAAGAGGAAGGCACAACCCCAAGGCTGAAACCCTCTGTGGGAAGACGGTGAGGCAGAATGGGGCTCCCGCGTGGTTGTCCCGCGGCCACGCCCTCCCGCACGTGCCGTGTGCGCAGTGCAAGGACCTCATGATAACCCTAAGGGCTCTGGACTGTGTTTACAGTTTTCCTTGTTTTAAACTCGGGGGTGGGGAGGGGGGCGCCTGGGTGGCTCAGTCGGCTAAGCGACTGACTCTCGATTTCGCCTCAGGTCATGCTGTCACGGTCCTTGAGATCGAGTCTGGCCTCAGGCTCCGCACCGGGCGTGGAGACTGCTTGGGATTCTCTCTCTCTCTCCCTTGCTGTCTGCCCCTCCCCTGCTGATGCTCAATCTCTCTCTGTCTTCCAAAATGAATAAGCAAACTTAAAAAATAAAGAAATAAAAAATAAAGTGGGGGGGGGGGCAGAATGTAATAATGGTGGATATAAATGGTGCCTGCAGTCTGCTTGGTAGACACGTGAGTTTGCACATGACGACAGTGAGCCTCCAGGCATTTTAGGAACAGGAGCACCACGCAGCCCTGGTCCCCGGTGGGAGGGTGTGGTAGTCTTGCTGGAATAATCCCACAAGCTGGCGGGGACCTCGAGCCTAGTGGTCAGGCGACAAGCAAGGTCTGAGCCTGGCCCCCCGGATCAGAAGGGGCGTGCGGTGAGGGGAGAGCAGAGTGGGGCGGGGAATTAGTAGGTTGCTCAAGGGTCTCGAGTTCTATATGGAAGCATAGGGTATGGGGCCCGAATATTGGCCCTTACAGCATCGTGTGGTTGGGAGTGTGGCGGCCAAGGGACCTGGTGGAGGGGAGGGGGCGTTCCAGTGTTTCACTGACCGGCAAGGCCACAAACGCCGAGCCCAGCTGAGCAAGCACGCGGATGTTTCCCCTACCCGTCTGGAGAGACTGTTTTAAAGCGTGTGTCCTAGAGGTGGGATCCAGAGTGGCCAGAAAAGGCACACACACAAAAAATCTGAGGCACCTGTTAAAAATGCAGATTCTGGAAAATGCTCACAGGGCAAGTGAGTCACGACGTGCTGGTAAATCCTGAAAGAAATCGGACAGAAAACTGGGGTGGACTCCAAGGTGTGGTTTTGGGGAAATGTGTTCATCCATACGGGGGAGTATTTCTCAGCCGGGAAAAGGATCCGAGTGTGGAGGGGTGCTGTCACATGGACGGACCTTGAACACATGATGCTCGGGGCGCCTGGGTGGCTCAGTCGGTTAAGCCTCAGACTCTTGGTATCAGCTCAGGTCATGATCTCGCAGTTCATGACTGCGAGCCCCAAATCGGGCTCTGTACTGACAGCTTGGAGCCTGGAGCCTGCTTCGGATTCTGTGTCTCCCTCTCTTTCTGCTCCTCCCCTGCTCACGCTCTGTCTCTCTCTCTCTCTCTCAAAAATAAATAAACACTTAAAAAATTTTTTGAAAAAATTCCAGACAGTGAACATTGCAGAACTTTTGTGTTTTGCTTTCAGAACGTTGCAGAACTTTTGTGTTTTGTGTTTTGTGTTTTGGTTTGTGGTTTCTTTGGTTGTTTGGTTTTTCAGTTTTGGTGCAGTTTGTTTGGTTGTTTGGGTTTTTTTTGTTTGTTCGTTTTTTTTGTTCTGTTCTGCCTTTCGTGGTCCCTAACTGTGCAAACAGGTGCAAGACGCCAGGTGTCTCCATGGGTGCACACAGAATAAGGGGTAAATCTGAAGTGTCCCTGGGGGAAAAGCAAGACCAGGTGTTGTTGAGGTCTGTTTCCAAGTCTGCGATCCGATGTTATTCCGTGTCTTTGTGATGAGCAGAAGGAGAAAGCAGGCAGGTGCAGCTGAATCAAGTCTGGGCGTAGGTCTTTCTCCAAAGCGGGCTGTCCTCCTGAGCCCCGGGGCGGCCTTGGGTGGCCACGGAACCCCTCTGCGAACATCTCCCATGTGCGTGGCTTCCCAGAGCACTTGGAATGGCCCCCAGAGCACTTTACAATGGCGCCCGAGGACTCACCTTATTTTGCAACGTGCGGGATTGTATGCAATCCTGTTTATTTTGAGTATAGACCCTTGGAGGATTTGAGAAAACACGGTCAGAGAAGTCAGAAAATGGGAAAACCTTTTTGGGCATTAGGACCTCATGTGCTCAGTGTACGTGATCTGGAAAAGTTCTGAACTCCTCGGACATTGTTCCTGCTAGGACTCTAAAAATGAAGGGAAGCTAGTCATTCCTGCACCTGAAGTCTTCAACGTCATTCCTCAAATTCCTTTGCTTTAAACCTTTTGTCCCAATCACGACCCCACCCCCCACCACCCCTTCTTCTCAAGGGTCTGTTTTTGACCCTGGCTAGAAAATACTATTAATGTTCTGTTTTTCTCTTTATTTCTATTCTGGGGAAGCAAATTCTTTTCCAAGTGAGGAAATGCCTGACTCTATTTCCCTGGGAATCTGTGTAGTTGGATGTCAACGTTGATGGCCCCGGAAATTCTGTAATTATATCCCCTCCATGTTTATTGTTATGATTGAAGTTGTGACTACTTTTTCCATTAAGATTTTTTTTTTTTTTTTTTTTTTGTATGTTGGGTTTGCTCTCATTTTCCCAGGAGCATTTATTCCACGCGGACTCTTGGTCCCTGATTTTACTTTGTGTCCTGTATAAGTGCTCCCAATCATGTGGCCCCTGGCCATTCATTCTGAGAGAATAACAGGACTCACGGAGGGCATATCCCGCCAGGATTTGTTGGGCCCATGGTTGAGGGCTTTGAGCACGAATATTAACGTTGGGATTTTTCTACGAGGCCAACGGTCCTTGGGACCAAATTGTCTTGGAGCAGAACAAAGACACCCAAAGAAATGCACCGTACACGCCAGCCCCTACCGTTTGTCTGCCTTTCATTGTCCACGTGGTGGGTCCACATCCACATGAGACCCAAGGTAACTTGCTGCTGTTTTGTGATGGAAGCCCCTGCTTGCTCAGGAGGAAACCAGAGACTGTTAACAGTGGCAGGAACTTCAGAGGACAAGACGAATCCCACCTGTGCCCAGGAGAAGGCACAGACCCATCCAAGATGGCCGAATCTGGAAAATTCCGCACAGCACCCAACCTTTGGTTGAGTCTTCTATCTACAAGATGGCACTCACAATCCCACGCCCAGATAACACAGATTTTAAGTACACGAGCCTTCCTCCTACAGCTTTGATTTATTTGTTGTTGTTTTTTTTTTTTTAAGTGTTGGTATCATTTCTATGGCGAAAACCAAGATTTCTGGAATTGGATTGGCCAAGATGGAATTTAGCATCCGTGCCTTACTGCCGGTGCCTTCCAGTAGGTTTCTGACGTTTTTGCAACATGGTTTCCCCTTTTTGTTATCACTCAGTGGCTGATATTTTCAACATCTTGTTTACAACCGGTGAGCATTTAGCGTTAGATACTTTTTTGATGGCAAAGAAGGACTTTGGCATGGTTGTATTTACTCACACTCCTCGATTCTCCAGAGAACTTTGTGTTCAATTAAAAATTAGGACTTCAGAAAAAAAAAGGGGGGGGAAGGCCGTCTGGGTGGCTCAGTCAGTTAAGCCTCCGACTTCGGCTCAGGTCATGATCTCACGGTTCGTGGGTTCAAGCCCCGCGTCAGGCTCCATGCTGACAGCTAGGAGCCTAGAACCTGCTTCAGATTCTGTATCTCCCCCCCACCCCTCTCTGCCCCTCCTCTGCTCACACTCTGTCTTCTCTCTCTCAAAAATAAACATTAACAATTTTTTGAAAATAAAGTGAGGACTTCAGGACAATGTAAGATGCACACCTGACTTTCAGAAAACTGTGTTTCAGTCAGAAATGCAATGACATAAAAATCTAAGTGGTGTTCCTTTCACCTCCCCCACCTCTGTTCATTATGTAATAAAGCACATTTTATTTGTGACAGTCCTTTCTTTGGGGTAAAACGTACATTCGGTAAAAGGCACCCATCTTGGGTGCACCATTCAATGAATTTGGACAAATGCTCATGATCATTGGATGCCCAGACATCAAGATGTAGAAAACTGCCATCACTCGGAAAAGTGAGTGGCACGGCCTCCCCAGTCAGCCCTCCGCCAAGAACCAATCTTTTTTTTTTTTATGTTTTTGCAAGCAAAGTTAGTTTTGTCTGTTCTATGACTTCACATACATGCAATCACATCATAAATACTCTTGTTAAAATCTTCTGTGAGAAAATGAGATGCGTCTATATTGGTCCACGTATCTGTGGTTGGTTCCTTTTTATTGCTGAGTACGATTCCGTTGCATGAATATGCTACAGTCTGTTTATCCATTCACCTCTTGGTGGGGGCTTGCATTGTTCATGGTTTCTAGCTATTTGGGGACATTATTTCTTCAAAAACTTTTCTGCCTCATCTCTCTCCTCCTTATATATATATCTTTCTCCTCATCTCTCTCCTCATTATGTATGGATATATAATCCATACATCATATATTACATATGTATATATGTATATGTATATATACATACATATGATATTATAATATCATATAATTATATATAACATATAATATTATTGCATATGTAATTATATGCTATTATATTACATATGTAAATGTATAAACATAATTTCAGAGGAAATAAATAAATAAAGGAAATAAAATCATAATTTCATATAGATGCAGAATAAGATAATATGTAATAAGGTACAATATATAAATACACACATGATAATACATAATATGTAAGACAATTATATACAATACAATAATAAGTAATAATATATAATATAATTATGTATAACAATAACATATTTATAATTTGTAATATATTATTATAGTATTATAATATATAATAGAATTTTTAATATGAAATTCATTGTCAAATTTGTTTCCATACAACACCCAGTGCTCATCCCAACAGGTGCCCTCCTCAATGCCCACCCCTTACCCTTCCCTCCCTCCCACCCCCCATCAACCCTCAATTTGTTCTCAGTTTGTTGTTTTTTTTAAAATTTTTTAACGTGTATTTATTTTTGAGACAGAGAGAGACAGAGCATGAACAGGGGAGGGGCAGAGAGAGAGGGAGACACAGAATCTGAAACAGGCTCCAGGCTCTGAGCTGTCAGCACAGAGCCCGACGCGGGGCTCGAACTCACGGACCGCGAGATCATGACCTGAGCTGAAGTTGGATGCTTAACCGACCAAGCCACCCAGGTGCCCCTGTTCTCAGTTTTTAAGGGTCTTTTATGGTTTGGTTCTCTCCCTCTCTAACTTTTTTTTCTTCCCCTCCCCCATGGTCTTCTGGTAAGTTTCTCAGGATCCACATAAGACTGAAAACATATGGTATCTGTCTTTCTCTGTATGACTTATTTCACCTAGCATAACACTGTCCAGTTCCATCCATGTGGCTACAAAGGGCCATATTTCATTCTTTCTCATTGCCACGTAGTACTCCATTGTGTATATAAACCACATCTCCTTTATCCATTCATCAGTTGATGGACATTTAGGCTCTTTCCATAGTTTGGCGATTGTTGAAAGTGCTGCTATAAACATTGGGGTACAAGTGCCCCTATGCATCAGCACCCCTGTATCCCTTGGGTGAATTCCTAGCAGTGCTATTGCTGGGTCATAGGGTAGACCTATTTTTTCTTAAAAAAATTTTTTTATGTTTATGTATTTTTGAGAGAGAGGAAGAGACAGAGCATGAGCAGAGGAGTGGCAGAGAGAGAGAGGGAGACACAGAATCCCAAGCAGGCTCCAGGCTCTGAGCTGTCAGCACAGAGTCCAACGTGGGACTCAAACTCACAAACCATGAGATCATTACCTGAGCTGAAGTCGGACACTCAGCCGACTGAGCCACCCAGGTGCCCCAAGGGGTAGGTCTATTTTTAATTTTTTGAGGAACCTCCACACTGTTTTCCAGAGTGGCTGCACCAGTTTGCATTCCCACCAACAGTGCAAGAGGGTTCCCGTTTCTCCACATCCTTGCCAGCATCTATAGTCTCCAGATTTGTTCATTTTAGCCACTCTGACTGGCACGAGGTGATATCTCATTTTAGTTTTGAATTGTATTTCCCTGATGATGAGTGACGATGAGCATCTTTTCATGTGTTTGTTGGCCATCTGGATGTCTTCTTTAGAGAAGTGTCTATTCATGTTTTCTGCCCATTTCTTCACTGGATTATTTGTTTTTCGGGTGTGGAGTTTGGTGAGTTCATTATAGATTTTGGATACTAGCCCTTTGTCCGATATGTCATTTGCAAATATCTTTTCCCATCCCGTCGGTTGCCTTTTAGTTTTGTTGATTGTTTCCTTTGCAGTGCAGAAGCTTTTTATCTTCATGAGGTCCCAATAGTTCATTTCTGCTTTTAATTCGCTTGCCTTTGGGGGTGTGTCAAGTAAGATATTGTTGCCGCTGAGGTCAGAGAGGTCTTTTCCTGTTTTCTCCTCTGGGGTTTTGATGGTTTCCTGTCTCACATTCAGATCTTTCATCCATTTTGAGCTTATTTTTGTGCACAGTGTAAGAAAGTGGCCCAGGTTCATTCTTGTGCATGTTGCTGTCCAGTTCTCCCAGCACCATTTGTTAAAGAGACTGTCTTTTTTCCATTGGATGTTCTTTCCTGCTTTGTCAAAGATGAGTTGGCCATAGTTTTGTGGGTCTAATTCTGGAGTTTCTATTCTATTCCATTGGTCTGTGTCTGTTTTTGTGCCAATACCATGCTGTCTTGATGATGACAGCTTTGTAGTAGAGGCTAAAGTCTGGGATTGTGATGCCTCCTGCTTTGGTCTTCTTCTTCAAAATTACTTTGGCTATTCGAGGCCTTTTGTGGTTCCATATGAATTTTAGGATTGCTTGTTCTAGTTTCGAGAAGAATGCTGGTGCAATTTTGATTGGGATTGCATTGAATGTGTAGATTGCTTTGGGTGGTCTTGACATTATAACAATATTTATTCTTCCAATCCATGAGCACGGAATGTTTTTCCATTTCCTTATATCTTCTTCAATTTCCTTCATAAGCTTTCTATAGTTGTCAGTATACAGATCTTTTACATCTTTGGTTAGATTTATCCCTAGGTATTTTATGCTTCTTGGTGCAATGGTAAATAGGATCAGTTTCTTTATTTGTCTTTCTGTTGCTTCATTATTAGTGTATAAGAATGCAGCTGATTTCTGTACATTGATTTTGTATCCTGCGACTTTGCTGAATTCATGTATCAGTTCTAGCAGACTTTTGGTGGAGTCGATGGTATTTTGTGACTTACTTCCTTTTGCAGTGAGGCCTGTGAAAATGAGGTGATTTGGGAAAATTGTACAATGATTGCAATTTTATGATGTGGAAGTTTGCTCATGGTGAAAGATCTTCATGGCTCAATAGTGGATATTTTATTGTAAGGAAAACAGACTGTCTTACTTTTATTATTTTTATTATAAAGAGAACTTTTATTTTTTTGTTATAAAGGGAACATACGGTCTTTTGTTTTTTTTTTTAAGTTTTTTGGATGTTTATTTATTTTTGAGAGAAAGAGAGACAGAGTGCAAGCAGGGGAGGGGCAGAGAGAGAGGGAGACACAGAATCTGAAGCAGGCTCCAGGCTCTGAGATGTCAGCACAGAGTCCAACACAGGTTTCGAACTCATGAACCATGAAATTATGACCTGAGCTGAAGTCGGATGCTTAACCGACTGAGCCACCCAGGCGCCCCACGACATTCCGGACTTTTTTTATACTTTGCACGGTGCGTGCTGTGTGTTCTGAGCGGTGAACACACCTCAGTGAAGTCACCGCCTGTGTGCATGTGGGCACCACCGCCTTGGACGGGTGCCATGTCCCCTACACGGTCCTACAGAACCAATGACTCATCCCCCAGCCTGTAAATGGGTGGGCCACCTGCCGGGTTTCCGCTTACCAGATTGTCCCAAGATGGGCAGGGATGGGGAAGAGTGAAGTGTACCTGGGTGGGATCAGAGGTCACGGGATCAGTTGGTTACTGATGCACCGACCCGGTTTGCTGTGTTCCCCGAAACACAAAGAGGTGAGGTCGGTGAGAGCCACTTAAAATAAGGACAAAATACACTGTGCAGATCATAAAAGGTATTTAGAGAAGCCTCACGCGTGAAGCCCCGGGCTGTGAGACACTGGTGACTATTGCCGTTTTAAAACCTTCCTTCGTGCACTCACTCTTTCATCAGGCTTTTCATCAGGCCAGATGTACCCAACACGCGCTTGGACCCCAGGACAATCGCCAGCAGAGCACCGCTCGTGTGTACCTACTGTCCTTGACTTGGACTCGGATGATTTCCTCGTTTTTAGAAGGATGGAGTGGCCTCTGTTTGCAGAGCACTCAGTCCAAATGCATTTTTAGAAAGCAAGCCTGTTGCCTCTTGGATTAGTTCAATACAATACCTGGAACCAGACCCCGGTGAGGCTTTGTCTTACGCAATTGACATGTGAATCTAACGTAATTTTGAACGTATAAGATTCATATGTGTTATCTTAACTAAAACACTTTAAAAGATGCATAGTACATTGCCCTATTTCCTAGCCTGCTTAAGGCTGTCTCTGCCTCTCTCCCTGCTCGTGCTCTCTCTCTAAAATAAAGTTTAAAAAAAGATTTGCTGTCATCCTGGGGCCACAGGCCATCATCTTCTGGTGGAGCCAACCTGCAGCCAGGTGAGCTGGCTTTACACAGGACAGGTGTCTGCCGGTGACACCCCCCAAGAGATATTCCTCTGGAGCAGAGGGAGTATACAGACGGGAACTCACACTCTATCTGGTAAGGAGACTTCTTTCCACCTCTTTACAGAAGTCTTCTTGCCTGGACATGATTTGGGGGCTAGGAACGTGAGACAAGGGAACAGGTTCTCCTTCAGCCAGCAGAAGGAACTCAAGGAAAATGAGGGTTCTTTCATTTTGCTTCATTCCTTCGTTCCAGATGCGGACCTACACCACCATTGTTCACGGCCCGTGGTTTGGCCCAAGAGAACCCATTGTACAGTAGGGGGTTCAAATAAGGCGGTGTTTGCTGCTCTGGCGACTGGGGGGGGGGGCCCGGGGAGGGCTGGCACGTGCAAACGATTTGATAAATAACATGCCAACTTTCTACGAGAGAGAAATGAACAGCATTTGTGAGCCAATAACTAGACAGCTGGTAGAAAGAAGGTCATTATTTTGTGTCTGAAAGTTGCTTTCAAAGCTCTGCATGGCTGATCCAAACTTTAAAAAGGCACCTGGGTGGCTCAATTGGTTAAGTGTCCAACTTCAGTCAGGTCATGATCTCCTGGTTTGTGGGTTCAAGCCCCACGTCGGGATCTGTGCTGACAGCTCAGACCCTGGAGCCTGCTTCGCATTCTGTGTCTCCCTCTCTCTCTGCCCCCCCTCCCCAAAATAAACAAATAAATAATTAAAATAATAAATTAATTTTAAAAATTAAAAAATAAATTAATTAAGAAATAAATTAAAATTATAAAAAATAATTAATTAAAAAGACCAACAGAAAGGAATATTTCAAGCTCCATGAATTTGCTGCTATTTTTCTTGTCTTCTGGACTCTTTTGTGTGGTTTCAAGGTCACTGGACGTGATATCCAAAGTTCAGCACTGTCCACGTGGCACTTGGCAGGTCACTGCCCCTGTCTGGCCTGGGTTTCCTTATCTGCACAATGAACAGGGTAGACAATGGACCTTTGGGATTTGCCCCAACATTGACATTCTGTTTGTGTCTTCACTAAGATGTGTCCTGACTTTTTTTTTTAATGTTTACTTATATATTTTTTGAGAGAGAGAGAGATACAGAGTATGACTGGGGGAGGGGAACAGAGAGAGGGAGACACAGAATCCTAAGCAGGCTCCAGGCTCCGAGCCGTCAGCACAGAGCCCGACGCAGGGCTCAAACTCATGAACCGTGAAATCATGACGTGAGCCCAAGTCAGACACTCAACCAACTGCATACACGTACCCATGCACATGTAGAGACACACACACACACACACACACACACACACACACACACAGGGATGGAAATCCCATGAGGACTTTGATTATGCTGAGGTATTCTTTACCACATTTCCAGTGGCCAGAACAGAGCTTGGCACATATGATGTGCTCATGAAATAGTTAATGAGTGAATGTGTTATGGGATGAATTATGTCTCCCCCAAAGATATTTTGAAGTTCCAACCCCCGGAACTGGTGACTGTGACCTTCTTTGAAAATAGGGTGTTTGTAGAGATAATGAGTTGAGATAGTCCTTCTGGATTAGGATGGGTCCTAATCCCACAACTGGTGTACTTATAAAAAGAGGGAAATTTGGCGATGACTGGGTGGCTCAGTCCGTTAAGTGTCCAACTCTTGAGTTAACCTCAGGTCATGATCTCATGGTTCATGAGTTCAAGTCCCACGTTGGGTTCTGCGATGACAGTGTGGAACCTGCTTGGGATTTTCTCTCTTTCTCTCTCTCTCTCTCTCAAAATAAATAAACTTAAAACTTTTTTTAAAAAGAGGGAAATTCAGAC
This sequence comes from Panthera onca, assembly GCF_046562875.1. NCBI lineage: Eukaryota > Metazoa > Chordata > Mammalia > Carnivora > Felidae > Panthera > Panthera onca. The sequence continues at coordinate 128,653,725 of NC_138357.1, read as the reverse complement.
ACAAGGAAAGATGTCCACGTTACAGCAGAGAGACATGGGAATGATGTGTTGACAAACCAAGGCATGTCAAGGGTTGTGGGCAACATCAGAAGCTGTGACGAGAGGGAGGAACAGATTCTCCCCTTGGGCCCCAAGACACGACCAGCCCAGCGGGCACATTCATGTTGTCTTCTGGCCTCCAGAACTATAAGGAAACACTGGGAGATTGTGACCTGAGCCGAAGTCAGATGTTCAACCCACTGAGCCACCCAGGTGCCTACAGTCTTGATTTTAAAATCCCTAGATTAAGGGGCGCCTGGGTGGCTCAGTCAGTTAAGCATGTGACTTTTGATAACCCCTCGGATCATGATCTCATGGTTTGTGAGTTCAAGCCCCCCATCAGGCTCCATGCTGACGGCACAGAAGCTATTTGGGATTCTCTGTTCCTCCCCTGCTCATGCTCTCTCTCACGTGCGTGCTCTCGCTCTTGCTCTCGCTCTCAAAGTAAATAAGTAAACTTTAAAAATAAAATAAAATGACTGGATTATTGTGCATCAACTATACTCAAATTAAAAAAAAATTTCTAATAAAAGAATAAAACAAAATCATCAGTTCTTCCATATTTGGGACAAACTCAGACTTTGGAAGAGACATGTATGAGAATTTTAAAAAAAAATCAATAAGTAGCTTGAAAAGTCTTGTCCTTCAACCCATAAGAAGCAGGAAGCTCACCAAGAGAGAAAATACAAGTTCTGTCTCTGGATTTCATGAGCCGGGAATTCACTCTCCTGTTTCATATCTTATTTGACTTATCCCCGTGTTAATTATTGGAGCTTGGTCTCTAGGGCATGTGTGCGGAGGGCTCCATGTTTTTAATTGAACAAATAAATTATTCATCTTAGCTTATTTCCTGTTCTGAGTGTTTCTGTGGAGGTAGATGAAAGCTACTTTATATAACAGATCTGGCTGCCAAATCAGTAGTCTTTACATGTCCCTGCCTTCCCGCTGAAACCGCAAGTCCAGACTCGATGTTCACTTTTGTTTTGCACATTTAAATTCTTCTATTTTGAAAGGATATACCTATCTATCTATCCATCTATCTATCTATCTATCTATAGATATAGATATAGATATAGATATAGATATAGATATAGATATAGATATACACACATATATATGTGTGTGTGTATACATATATATATGCAGATAGGTAGATAGATATGATGGATGGATGGATAGATAGATATGATGGATAGATAAACAGATAGATACAGATAGACAGATAAATATGATGTATGGGTGGATGGATGGATGGATGGAATCATAGCTAGCTAGATAGATATGATGGATGGATGGATGGATGGATGGATGGATGGATAGATGGACAAATAAGATAGATATGATGTATGGGTGGATAGATGGATGGAATCATAGATAGATAGATAGATAGATAGATAGATAGATATGATGGATGGACAGACAGATAAGATAGATATGATGTATGGGTGGATGGATGGAATCATAGATAGATAGATAGATAGATAGATAGATATGATGATGGACAGATAAGATAGATATGATGTATGGGTGGATGGATGGATGGATGGATGGATGGATGGACAGATAAGATATATGATGTATGGGTGGATAGATGGATGGAATCATAGATAGATAGATAGAATGATAGATAGACAGACAGACTTGGCCCATCAAATTCCCGATGGATTTTTAGGCATGCACAGGCCCCCACCCATATGTTAAAGAGACAAAGAGTCGTCTTCTCTTGAGAATAAACCATGAAACTTTATCATCCAATGTGGCATGCCACCAGATAAAAATTTTTAAAAAGGTTCTGTTGCTCACAGGGAAGCTGCAAAAATATTTTGACATCCTGAAAGCTGGTTCCTGTTAGCAGATCTCTTCCTGTTAAAGTAAAAGAAGGGGGGAAAAAAGGAAAGTAAGAAAAGCAAGTCTGTCTTAAAACCTACCATTGATTTAGAAAGAGACCATCTTCTGGAAGCATTGTTCATCTCCCGACCATCAGATAATATTGCTGATTCATCACATCAGATCCTTTTATTTTTACGAAAGGACCTCATTGAGCCAGTGCCTTTTGGGGCCATCTCTTGAGTTCCATGTGTTTTGCCCCACGTGTGCATCCAGAAAACTGCACCATGGATGCAGGTGAGCCAAAGGCTTTGGGTGTGAGGGAGCAGGACGACCGGGTGCCAAGGGAGCTCAGACATCAGGACTCACCTTGACCAGGAGCAAGTGCAAAGAACAGGTGTATCCGCTCTGTGTTTGGTTGAAGCCACCGAGGAAAGAAGCAAAGACACATCCATGATCGAGTCCCCGGAAGAAGGACTCAGGCTCAGGGGTCCGTGCTGGCCCACCAGGAGTAGAGACTGGAATGTCACCCAGACTACAACCACTGGCCCAAGGATTGGGGTTGCATCTTCTGGACGCTCTAGGTGCTTCTCCCAAGGGACCACCATCTTTTGGCCTCCGTGGCACCAATAGCAATGGTGTGGCTCCAGGTGAAGGTGAGACAGCCAGGTGTTTAAGACATGGCAGCACGAAGGGGAGAAGAAAATCCAGAGACAGGAAGCTGAGGCTCATGAGAAGCGTGAGCCCCTACGGTTTACCCATTCTCCGATGAGTAAAGACCATCATGGCATTGAAAACCCAGGTAATGTGACCCAGGGTCATCTCCCAGTGCACACCCCATTCATGGCTCACACAGACTGGATTTGCCCTCCCGTCTACATGAGCCCCCACCGGGAACCCGCTCTCGTCCTCCACAGGTGCTGAGCGAGACCTTCCGGGCCCCACCAAGAGGTGGTCTCTTCTGTTTGTCACGGTGCTGAATCTGCTCCTCCCAGGGGACTGGCTGGTCCCTCTTCCCCACTCCTGTGATGTTCCATCTAACGTTTCTTGAGCTGCTTGTCTACTGCTCGTGTGTGCGCCCATATACCTGTACCTAGATACCCTTACCTGTCCACCTGTACCTGTACTATACCCGTATCTACATATCTATTCCTGTACGGACAGGTATGTGTCTGTACCTATACATTTACCTATAGCCATTTCTATATACCTACATGCACACGCCTTTACCTATGTGTATACCTGCGCTTCTGTGTATACACCTATATGTATACTTCTACCCATATGCATTTCTATACATCTCTGTCTCTACCCCTCCATCAACACCAGACCTGTATCTGTAGCTGTATATCTGTCCCTATACCTGTTTCTATAGAGCTTTATCTATGTGTACTTTGACTTCTATGCCTACACCTATGCTATATATTTATGGCTCTGTAATTATGTTTATTCTATACCTATCTCTATACCTATGCTTGTATCTCTGTACTGATGCTATACCTGTATCACAAATGTGTTTATAGTTGCACGTGCACCTGTATACCTATACCTCTACAATGCACACCTACACCTGCCTGCATCTCTCTGTCTCTATCTCTATACCTTTACTCCACCTCCATAGGCATATATGTGTATGTCTGAGTCTCTACTTCTATCTCTGTATCTCTATATAGTGCTATCTCTCTGTATGGTGCACCTCAAACGCTGTTTGCACTACAGATGTATAAGCACAGTGCCTAGATCGGCCCGTGCATGGAGTAGGATGTCAGAAACTGTGAGGTGTTAGACATGGAAATGTCTTCATATTTTTTCCAAGAGAAGGAAGGAAGGAGGAATGCAGTGGTGAGGAGATAGGCAGCCAGAGATGAACAAGCCCCTCCTGTTCATTGATGACAGAGGGACCTCATGAGGAGTCCGGATCCCAGGATAGATGTGTCATCCATGATTTAATGGAGTCATGGCACGCATCCCATTACTGATACTCTCGTTGTCTTGTCCCACCAGACTGTGGGCTCCTTAGGAGAGAAGATGGCTGATCTTTGTTTGTCTTCTCGGGATCGGTCATGGTGCTGGGTAGGCACTCAATACACCTGTGCTGAGTTGAATAAATGTAGACGTTATTCCAGTCCTAAAGTGAAGAGTAAAGTCAAAGAGGCTGGCAATCCTAATGTGTATTTGTGCAGTTGTTTGATTAAGGCTTAGCATGCCAAGTAGAGTCAGGCTCCAAGGAGGTGAGAAACTCATCTGTCTTGTGTCCTTGTTTTATCCCAATACCTAGTACTGTGCCTGGTATGCATGCCCAAGAGGCTCCGAAAACAGAAGCGAAGGATCCAGAGAGTGGTATCATTTCAGCTCCACTGGGTGAGGAGGCAGAAGACAGAGTTCCCTCCTTCAAGGAAACATCTCTGAAGATCCAATGACACGTGTCCCAGAGGAAGCATGTGGGTAATCCTGTCCTAATTTTTGTAAGGAAATGTTGAGTGTCTCCAACCAATGGAAGAATTCGGGAGTGGATGAGAAATGGAGGCCCCCCAAATAGAAGCCCATTGTCCAAAATCAAGGGCTTTGGACTTTTGGACTATGTGCCTGGAGAGCTCCCTCCACCATTTGTTACAGAACTCAAGCGGAGCGTTGACATGGCTGACATTGAATTTCTCGTGTCCTGTGCCTTCCGTGTGCTCCCAGCTCGAAAGGATGAGGTCAAAGGTTTACCTTTCTAGCTGGCAAATGGTTTTCGCAGTTCCACCGGGAGGCTGTTGGCAGGGGGAAGAGGCCATCACTTCTCTGCAATGGTCCTTTGTGTACGTATTTGATCAGCACTAACTTTCTTGGGTTTTACCCCAATGAGTCTTGGTCCCTTGCCTGGTACTGCAGATTTTAATACTAACACTATAGCTACCGTGACAATTGAAATGAGACCCTGTGAGCAGACAGCCTGGCATGTGAAGAGCATGTCTCCTTTCCTGCCGTTGAAACGTTTTTATTTTACTCCCCACCGAGCTTCGGATCCACAGTCTTTCTCTCTTTGGTAATACTGAATTTCAAGTGACTTCTCTCTCAACCAAGGGAGACATTCCCAGTTGGTGTGCTTGCCACTGAACTTATTCAAGGGAACAATTTGGAGACCTTGGATGGAAACCCCACATGCGCCTGACCTGCCCGCCATTTACGGAGTTTTATTTATTCACTGGGGTCTTTGCTGTGCCTGAGACTAAGTGGCGATGTCCGTCGGAAGTGGTCTGTTTTCTAAGATGTTCACTGAGGTTGACTTGGTAACATTTTCCGTGTGCACTCGCTTAAGAGGCTGTTGTGTGGTGTGCATCATATCCCAAATTTTCTCTTCTCCCAACTGGATATTTATTTATTTATTTTCCTTTAAAAAAGAGAATTTTATTTTTGAAAATAATATCTTATTTACAAGTTCTTGGCATTGGCTCTTCTCAAATTATGGTTTAATTTGAGCTTGAGGTTTCTTGAGGATCTGTTTTCTTATAAATAATTATTAATTCTTTTTTTTCTAGTAATTTTATTTTATTTTATTTTATTTTTTAATTTTTTTTTCAGTATATGAAATTTATTGTCACATTGGTTTCCATACAACACCCAGTGCTCATCCCAAAAGGTGCCCTCCTCAATACCCATCACCCACCCTCCCCTTCCTCCCACCCCCAACTGGATATTTAAAGTAAAAGAACGAAATCTTGCCGTTGGCAACAACGCGGACGAAACTAGAGATTATCGTGCTAAGCTAAGTAAGTCAGTCAGAGGAAGACAGATGTCATGTGATTTCATTCATATGTGGAACTTAAGAAATACAACAGATGAATGTAGGGGAAGGGAAGGAAAAATCAGATAAAAACAGGGAGGCAAACCATAAGAGACTCTTAAATACAGAGAGCAAACTGAGGGTTGATGGGGTGGGGGGATGAGCTAAATGGGTGATGGGTATTACCGAGGGCACTTTTCAGGATGAGCACTGGGTGTCATACGTAAGGGATGAATCACTGGGTTCTATTCCTCAAGCCAAGACTACACTGTATGTTAACTTGAATTTAAATAAATAAATTTAAGAAAATTAAGTAGCCTTGATTACAGTTCACATCCATGGTATTCCACATTGTTCCCATTTGGTTTCTACGTCATCAATGGAAGATTGAACTGGCGGGGGTGGAGGGGGATTGTTTTGCAAGGTTAGAATCAGAAACCAGTATGAAGTTTTCTGCCTACTCATAGATTAACCGTGTATCCGGCTGGGAAAAGCTGAACGTACAAAACCCCATTGAAATTCCAATATGGCGGCTCAATATTTCCTGCTAGTTCTGACATGGTTCCCCATACATCGAGAGCATCCCTTGGTCATGCCCAGTGCCTGGAGAAAATAGAGCCTTTGTGGGACTTACAGGACGTAGGAGAGAGATTTCAAATGACCTGACTTAGTAGACTCTTAAAAAAAAAAAAAAAAAAAAAAAAAGGAAAGAAAAAAGCAACGAGAATGAAGCATTATTTGAAAAGCTAATTATAACTCATTTATTCCACTGACTAAATCAGGTGCCCGTTGGTCTGGTATTGATACTCTAGTATTATAACCTTTTGAGCGCAAAAGATAATTCAGCTTTTGAAGCCCTCGTGATACAAAGCTTGGCATAGAATAAGTTCCAACAGTGGGAGATTTGTGGATGTGATCTGTGCGTGTCTCGTCCTTCAAACACTTTCTCTTGCCGTAAGCTGTGTTTTTGTCATATCTAATTTGCCTGGCTGTTCAGGAATTTTCGTTCCATTAGGATTTATCCCTTTGAAGCCCCACTGCTCTCGCAGTGAATCCTTCAACGGCGTCAACATCCCGCTGAGTCTGCTGCGGTTGGGGTGGGGTTGTTTGGACACAATTCCTGAGCCGCGTTCCGCCTTTGTGTAAGGCGCCTTGTAAGCCGGCCCCTGACTGTGTCTTAGATCCAGTCTTCGAGTCCCATTCCGGTTTTGCACAATGATTGTGTGCTTTCTGTTTGGGACTGTGACACCTTCCACTTGAAGTAAAGCTTGTGTCTTGTTTTTAAGAGCAGAGACTGTGGTCCACGGAGACGTGGGAACTCAGCTTGGGCTCTGCATCAACATTTGGCTGGAATCGACTCTAGAGGCGGGTGTGTGGTTTTCTACTTTATTTTTACATGTATGGCATTGCCTTCTTTTTGTGCCTGTGCCCCCGTAGAGATGTGAGCCAAGGAAATGGTTCCAAGTTCAGCGGGCGTGGTGCCATGTTGGTTTGAGTTCCACGCCCTTCCCGCTACCGTGGGACGATGCTGCCTGGCTGGGTGGTGACCATGGGCAAAGTCAACAACCAGGGAAGTTGAACAATGACCGTTATTGATTGGACCTTACCACACAGCTGCTAGAAATGACTGGAAATTCGAGCAGGATATCCCGCTATTTGCCATCAGCAACAGCAGCTGTCGGTTGGGGTCATCTCCCCAAAACTGATAGTGGTGGGAGCCTCATATTGGAGCCGTGGACAGATTTCTGTGCAGGATCAGGAGTGGAGCATCTACGTGGTGGTGGGCAGGCTCCAGAAGGGCCCCCGTGATCCCCACCCCGTCATATTCACAGCCTTGCCTCATCCGGTCCCCGTGACTACGGGAGGGACACTGTGCCTGTTCTAAGCAACACAATGTGTGACGTCTGTGACTTTGCTGCTCAGCAGGAGATCAGTAATGCACACGCAGAGACTCTGGGACTAGAAATACAGGTTTCTGCAAAAAGACCAGTGTCGTGTTTGGGGGGTGGGGTTTCGCTGCCTCCTACTAGGTTGTGTGCTCTCCACTGGGTGACATCTTCCCAAGCGAAGAAAGCTTTCCACCTGACTGGCTGACCCACCCCGCTGGCTTCTCCCAAGATTTTGCAGGGACTGTCCCAGACCCCTGAGCGGGGGGACAGGCACTCAGACCCCACACACACTCGTGTCCTGTGTGTTGGTCTTTTTTTTTAAAAAAAAAACGGGTCTTGTACACTCAAATCTCCTGGATTTTGGCTCTCTGTTCACCAACAGACACCCCCAGGGGATGTGGGTGTTGGGCGGATGTCCTGCCATAGCCTGTGATAATGCAGAATTATGCCCGAGGCAGTGATCCTGTGACAGACCCTGTCACCTCCGCGCCCAGGAAGACACATGTTTCTGTTGAGCAGGAAAATTGAATTTGGCATCTCATTAACACTCACGGGTGTTTTTTTTGCGTTTTTTTTTTTTTTTTTGGTGGTTGTTAGTTTAAAAATTGTGCAGGAAGGTGGGATATTTTGCAAGTGGAAAAATACCGTGGGCACACACACACCAGTGTCTGCTCACACACACGCGGTGGGTCAACCATAGGGGCGAAGGGATTCAGCCAAGTGTGAGTTCAACGCGCCTGAGTCCAGACAGAGGGCTCCACACGGAAGGTCAGGAGCCAGCAAACTGTTGTCTACACTGCCTGCAGCAAAATGAGGCCCGGAGGTGGACAGCCATCAGGGTTGCCTGGGGTCCAGCCGCAAACAAGCACGCTCTCGCAGAGCAGACGGTGCTCCTTCCTTGATTCTTGAAGCCACCTTGCAATCCCAGCAATCCCACAGCCCTTGTCCCTGCAAGGTGAGGACCCGTTCTCGCGGATGTGACCCAGTCCCACCGAACCGTGGTCAGCATCCCCGCCCTGCTCACCTCCCGCCCGAAACTCACCACCCGGAAGCATTTTTCTCCCAAATACCGGTAACCTCCCAGCTCCTGTTGTGTGGCTGAGTTGCGCGTCTTAGCTTGACTGGGCCACAGGTGCCCAGACATTTTGATAAACGTGATTCTGGGTGCTGTGGCTTGGAGGGTGTTTCTGGATGAGAGGAGCATTGGGATGTGGGGGGGGGCAGGGAGGTCAGTAAAGCAGACGGCTTTACCTGTGTGGGTGGGCCTCATCTAATCAGGTGACGGTCTGCACAGAAAAAAAAGGAAAAAGTAGGAAGAAGGGAAAATTCTCTTTCTTCATGATTGTTTGAGCTGGGAAATCTATCTTCTTGTCCTGCTTCTGGACTAGCACATACACTTTGGCTCTGCTGAGCCTCCAGTTTGCAGATGGGAGATCGTGGGGCTTCTCTACCTCCGTAACTATATGTTCCAATTCCTTATCATACCTATCTTTGTATCCATCTATCTATATATCCATTATTCTGTTTTTGTATCTATCTATCCATCATCTGTCTACCTATCTATCAATCATTATCTATCTATCCATCCATCCATCCATCATATCTATTTATCTATGTATCTATATGTGTCTATCTATCCACCCATCCATCCACCCATCCATCCACCCATCCATCATATTTATTTATCTATCATCTATCTTTCTATTTATCTATCATCTATCTATCATCTATGTATCCATCCATCCATCCATCCATCCATCATATCTATTTATCTATGTATCTATATGTATCTATCTTTCCACCCATCTATCCACCCATCTATCCATCTATCCATATTTATTTATCTATAATCTATCTTTCTATCTATCATCTATCTATCTATGCATCCATCCATCCATCTATCCATCCATCATATCTATCTATTTTTCTATGTATCTATCCACCCATCTACCCATCCATCCACCCATCCATCATATTTATTTATCTATCATCTATCTATCATCTATCTATCCACCCACCTATCCATCCATCCAGCCATCCAGCCATCCACCATATGTATATATCTGTCATCTATCTATCCATCTGCCCATCATTTATCCATCCATCCATCTCTCCTTCTAAATGGTTTTGTTTCCCTGCAGACCCTGACTAGCACACCTTTGCAATCCCCAATCTTCTGCTTCCCTGAACCTTTCCTGTTCCTTGTGCATCTCAAATAAAGGTTCAGAAACAACATCTGTTAAATATAACTTTATTTCACTGCCATACCCCGTCATCTCGAGCCTGAAACTGCCTTCAGCATCCCAGCACCAATACCAACCACGTCCCTCGACTCACCACCTCATTTCTGTGACCCCCAGTCCCCCAACACGGCACACGAAACCCGTGTTACTCTGTCAGCACGCCCTCTGTAAGGTGGTGGGTCCTCCCTCTGGCATAGGACGTGAGTCCCTTCGGCTGTGTTTCCCAGGCTGACTGAGTGTTCTTGGACGTGCAGAATGCTGGATCCCAAAACATTATTCACTCGTTGAGAACAACAAAACAAAGGAAAAGGAAACACATTTCCAATTATTTCAGGAAATGTTGCTGCCCCATTGTGGGTCTCTGCAAATTTTTCTTAAAAAATACCAGAGTATAAATAAACATTTTTAAAAAATGGGGGCACCCGGGTGGCTCAGTCAGTTAAGCATCCGACTTTGGCTGAGGTCCTGATCACGCAGTTTGTGAGTTCGAGCCCCGCGTGGGGCTCTGTGCTCACAGCTCAGAGCCTGGTGCCTGCTTCGTATTCTGTGTCTCCCTCTCTCACTGCCCCTCCCCTGCTTGTGCTCTGTCTCTCTCTCTCTCTCTCAAAACTAAATAAACATTAAAAAAAACTAAATAAACATTAAATCTTCCAGAATTTGTAGGCTAACGAAGACACTTCAAGGATGTCTCATGGGTTGTGGGTTCCATTCATGGTGCCACGGTTTAAAAATGTGGAAATGGTTCCCTACTTTCCGGGGCTGGGGGTGCAGGGGGCTGTGAACCCCTTGTTGAAATGTGCACTCCTGCGGGAATACTTGGAGATGAATCCCTACGGATGCTGATGTCTTTTACCCTGTGTTTGCTCAGCACTGAGGACATTGCCTGTGCTGCACCAACTGTGTGTTTTTGTGTGTTTTTCTTTTTTTGGTTTGTTTTTTCCATTTCGAGTTATCTTGAACGCAGAGCCGTGCTAAGCCTGTTCATGCCTTTCCAGGCTTCCTGTTCCAGGCACCTGCTGGAAGCCCCGAGGTCGCCCCGTTCAGTTAGTCAGGGCGCTGTGACCCCCATCAGGGCTCCCAGAAGGTGACTGGGATGGCGATAGCTGGTCGAGAGCATCCCTTCTGGAAGCCGGGCACGTTGTTATGAGTCAGAGTTTCGAATGATTTACTATGTGCCTTAATTAGGACTGAGGAATGATCCTTCTCAATGGATTTGGATGCGTGTGGCTTCGAGTCAGGGAGACCAGGAGCCACAGGGGAATCCGTATCTTTGTGGCGAGGGCGCTGGGGGCAAGCTGCACACATTTTCCTTCATTTTCCTTTCCTTCCAGCCACGTTGGAGCGTAAAATGTTCCTTGTTGTTTACTTGTTTCTGGTTTACTTTGTAACCTCCCCGTATATCCCGCGTGCTCGAGGGTTCACGGAACTCTAATATTCACTGGCGAGTCGCGGTCCCCAAATGGGTTTCTATACGATTGTTGATGTGCCTCATGGACCACCTGAGGTCACCGTTTATTAATTATACAACGGGCTCCCTGACGGGACACATCCACAGAGATCGGCCTATGGGGACGTCCAGGCGTGGACGTCCACATTCAGCATTATTTCCCTATCTTACACTCTTAAAAAATAACCAACAACCCGCGTTCCTAACTAATGGCGGGACTTCATTTGCAAGCTAACTTTTAACACAAGTTTACAACAGTCGACAAAATGTTATCAACTGTAAATGCATCAGCCGTGAAGCACCCATCGGAAAAAAAGAAAAAAAGACATATTTTGGAATGAAAATAGTGCTTTTCTTCCCAGGGTTTATCCAAATGCATTTATTTTTAGCTGCGAGATTTTTGGTGGCCAAAAAAAAAATTTTTTTTTTTTTTTGGAAATAATCCCACGCTTGTCCATACTGTAGAAACTCTGTTTCGGCTTGATAAGGCGTTCAGGTGTTTGCAAAATATTTCCATCCCTCCAGCGATGGGAAAATTGGCAACAGTGAAAGCACGGCATTTCTGTACGCACACATTTTGTTGCTTGAAAGCTGCCTGGATGGAGGCTCCAGCTTGAGAGTCTCAGCCACCGCCTCGCAGGGCTGGGCTGGTCTTCCCAAACGCCCTGCCAAGACGTCAGAGCCTGCCTGCCTCCCTCCCTCCCTCCCTCCTTCCTTCCTCCCTCCCTCCCTCCTTCCTTCCTTCCTTCCTCCCTCCCTCCCTACCTCCTTCCTTCCTTCCTCCCTCTTTCCTTCCTTCCTTCCTTCCTTCCTTCCTTCCTTCCTCCCTCTTTCTTTCCTTCCTTCCCTCCTTCCATTCTCCCTCCCTCCCTCCTTCCTTCCTTCCCTCCCTCCCTCCTCCCTCCTTCCCTTGGAAGGCTGGAAACTTTGTCTTTGCAAACAAAGCTCTCTGCCTGTAGGAACAGAGCACTGACTGTATAGCCATCATCTGCAAACCCCGAGTCTGTCCTCTGCCCCCAGTTGAGCACACCCACCATGCAGGAGACTCCGCTGGGCTACCCCAAAGCACACACCCATTGCATCTGGTGGACAGCTTCTGGGGGGCGTCCTCTGTCCTGTGCAAAGATGCATGGAGTTATCAAATGCTTTCTGCCAGCACTCGTGATACTTCGGGGGGAACAGGACGAAGCCATGCAGATTTTGCCAAAGGCTCACCTACCAGAGCCAGGTAATGTGCTCATGTGATTGGGGGGAAAGGCCCTTCTCTAGGTACCCGTGCCTCATGGCAGATGGAATCCACCTCGTTCATGGACACTGAGTATATTTATTCCAGAGCCACCAAACAAGCATGGAAGCTACCCCGTCAGCACCTATGTCAGCCTTAGCATAGGGACTCCCTTGGACACCCATTGGGTTGACTGGGAAAGTTCAGAATGTCATGAGAAGCTTCAGAAGGTCATGGCGGTATTAGGAGACGTGACCCTCAGCATCACATAGATTTCTGGGACTCCCATTGGGTTGAGCGAGAAGCTTCAGACTGTCATGGTGGCATTAGGACATGTGACTGCCAGCATATGGACTGAGAACTGGCATGTCACTTGTGTCCACACTCATCATAAAGTCCCAGACCAGCTTCATCCACACCTGTCACTATGCGTTGGCTTCTGGATCCCTCACAGTTTTCCCCCTTGTAATTCTGTCGTCTTTGGAGGAAAATGTGTCACTCGTCGTCTATCACCTGTATATCTGGTCAACCAGACTAATAAGCTAATTATGTCAGAAACTTCTGTGAAGGCAGAAATTACATTATTTGTAAAGACTTGGGAAAAGCTGTGGGTGAAATAAAGAAGGACGGGCATTTTTTTTTATTCTGGGGGTTCAACGAGTCTATGAGATTGTACAAAAATTAAGAAGAATTGGTGGGGGGGGGGCGCCTGGTGGCTGAGTCAGTTGAGCGTCCGACTTCGGCTCAGGTCATGATCTCATAGTTCGTGGGTTCGAGCCCCGCGTGGGGCTCTGTGCTGATGGCTCGGAGCCTGGAGCCTGCTTCGGATTCTGTGTCTCCCTCTCTGTATGCCCCTCCTCTGCTCATGCTCTATCTCTCTCTCAAAAACAAATAAATATTTAAAAAAAAAAAAAAAGAAACGTGGGTTGTGGAAGGAGTCACAGTTAAATATGTGAGTTGGGTGTTTTGAAAAGAGAAGGATTTTATTAAATATTTTAGTTTATGTTTGTTTCAGGAAACTTTTGCAAGTAAAAAAACGTGTTATGTGTAGAACGAGTCCTAACAGCCTTGTTAGCACGGGGGGTTGTGGGTCTCGTAAGGTGCGTGGTCCACATTATCCTCTGAGTTATGTGTTTTCCCAACTATGTCGTGCCGTTCCCTCTAACACAAATCACCCAGGAAGCTAACTGTTGTGCCAGCAGGGAGTAAAAACAAAAGAGGCTATATCGACCAAAACATGTAGGAAACCGTGGACTACGAGAAGTGAGCTCTGCATTTTTAGCCAAAAGTTCTCCCGTTTTAATTTAGTTGCTGAGATGTAATGCAATGTTCGTGGGGGGGGGGGGAAGAGAGATCGTGGTACCATTCTCTGGCTCCCCCAACCTGCTGGCATAGAGGATGCATGTTTTTTGCCTTTGGCTTGGGTCGTGCCTTAGCATTTCGAAGAGATTGGATCCCAGGGAACAAAACCATTAAAACCCCGAGCTTCTTACTAGACTAATACTACCATCCATAGAGTGGAGTAGATACTCATCGGGCGAAAATGGAATGGTTTTCCCAAGGAAGCAGCAGGTGCAGTATTCATACGTCACGTGCCCTGAAGTGAACTGTACGATATGCACACGTAGAGATGCATGAATCTTAAATTTAAATGTGAACCGTTTCATATGCTACAGCCTTGCCTTGTCAGAGGCTACGTCCCCCGAACTAACGGCCTTCTTTTATCCCTCCAAGAAAACTCTTCTCTTACGTCTACAACCAAGTCTTTATGCTTTTCCAGAAGTCCCGCCTGGGGCCAAAATACTTAACAACGGGAGGCGAGGTTGGCACTAGGCGTTTTCACGCGTGTCGTTGCGAGCGGCAGACTTCTGGGAAAGTCTGGGGGCGCAGCGCGGAACCTGGGACACAAATGTGTAGCCCGGGGATGACGTAGAGAGAGAGCGTGGCCCTGCCTTAAGATAGTTTTGACCGTTGACTTAAAAGGAGAGTGGACACGGGGCGCCTGGGTGGCGCAGTCGGTTAAGCGTCCGACTTCAGCCAGGTCACGATCTCACGGTCCGTGAGTTCGAGCCCCGCGTCGGGCTCTGGGCTGATGGCTCAGAGCCTGGAGCCTGTTTCCGATTCTGTGTCTCCCTCTCTCTCTGTCCCTCCCCCGTTCATGCTCTGTCTCTCTCTGTCCCAAAAATAAATAAACGTTGAAAAAAAAATATTTATAAAAAAAAATAAAATAAAATAAAAAAAAAAAAAAAAAAAAGGAGAGTGGACGCAGGAGGTGGAGGGAGGTCTTTGAAATCCGCGTGCAGGTCCTAGAGGCGATGTGTGCGATAAACACGTCCCTGTATTTTCTCGTCCGAAACCACAGTATTTCTTTCTTTTTTTTGTTTTCTCTCTCTTTTTTAATTATGTATTTATTTATTTTTAAGATGAAATTTATTGTCAAATTGGTTTCCATACAACACCCAGAGCTCATCCCAACAGGTGCCCCCCTCAATGCCCATCCCCTCCCCTCCCCTCCCTCCCACCCCCCCCCCGTCAACCCTCAGTGTATTCTCAGTTTTTAAGAGTCTCTTATGTTTTGGCTCCCTCCCTCTCTAACCTTTCTTTTTTTTTTTTCCTTCCCCTCCCCCATGGGTTTCTGTTAAGTTTCTCAGGATCCACATAAGAGTGAAACCATATGGTATCTGTCTTTCTCTGTATGGCTTATTTCACTTAGCATCACACTCTCCAGTTCCATCCCCGTTGCTACAAAAGGCCATATTTCATTCTTTCTCATTGCCACGTAGTACTCCATTGTGTATATAAACCACAATTTCTTTATCCATTCGTCAGTTGATGGACATTTAGGCTCTTTCCATAATTTGGCGATTGTTGAGAGTGCTGCTATAAACATTGGGGTACAAGTGCCCCTATGCATCAGCACTCCTGTATCCCTTGGGTCAATTCCTAGCAGTGCTATTGCTGGGTCATAGGGTAGGTCTATTTTTAATTTTTTGAGGAACCGCCACACTGCTTTCCAGAGTGGCTGCACCAGTTTGCATTCCCACCAACAGTCAAGAGGGTTCCCGTTTCTCCACATCCTCTCCAGCATCTATAGTCTCCTGTTTGTTCATTTTGGCCACTCTGACTGGCGTGAGGTGATATATGAATGTGGTTTTGATTTGAATTTCCCTGATGAGGAGCGACGTGGAGCATCTTTTCATGTGCCTGTTGGCCATCCGGATGTCTTCTTTAGAGAAGTGTCTATTCATGTCTTCTGCCCATTTCTTCACTGGATTATTTGTTTTTCGGGTGTGGAGTTTGGTGAGTTCATTATAGATTTTGGATACTAGTCCTTTGTCCGATATGTCATTTGCAAATATCTTTTCCCATCCCGTCGGTTGCCTTTTAGTTTCGTTGGTTGTTTCCTTTGCTGTGCAGAAGCTCTTTATCTTCATGAGGTCCTAGTAGTTCATTTTTGCTTTTAATTCGCTTGCCTTTGGGGATGTGTCAAGGAAGAAATTGCTGCGGCTGAGGTCAGAGAGGTTTTTTCCTGCCTTCTCCTCTAGGGTTTTGATGGTTTCCTGTCTCACATTCAGGTCCTTTATCCATTTTGAGTTTGTTTTTGTGGATGGTGTGAGAAAGTGAAACCACAGTATTTCTTAAAGGGATCCTGGTGATACTGAAAACACCCAGCACCTCCGTTCTTGGGAGACATTAAGTTGGGAATGTATGACAAGCTCAGAAAACTGCAGGCTTCAGCCAGGAAAACCTCCAGTGATTATTTTCAAATCGGTTTTGCTGGTCCGGGTATCTCTACAATTTCCATTAATAGGGAACAGGGGCACACTGTCTCATGATTAAATGGTCCAGGTAATTTGGGAAAACGGGGAGGGTTTTCCAGGAACTGGACAGACCTGCCGGTGTCTGTGAATGAGTTTAGAGTCTACCATCGACGTTCTCCTGACGTGCCAGCTCTGCGAAACCCTGGGGATCTGGGGACGTCTTTCGAAGGATAAACACCATGCTGAATAGCACCATTGCCTGGCACCTGGTTAGAAACACAGTATCTTGGCCCCATCGGGACCTGCTAAAGCTGATGCTGTGGGTACTAAGACCCCTGGGTGATTTGCTTGCACCTTGTGACCTGAAAAGGGGACCTCTACAATGATATGTGTTCTGAGCTGGTATAGTTTAAGAGAAGTGTATTAGTGTCCTTGGCTGCTGTAACAAATGATCACCAATTTTGTGGCTTTTGTCAAAAGTTTGAGATCAGTATCATAGGACCATCACACAGGGACTGGGGTGTGGACATCTTTGGGGACATCGTTCCTTCTACCGGATGGGGACTGGGATGTGCACTCCTTTGGAGACATTACTCTGTTGGCCATTAGGGAATCAGGGCTTGGATGTCTTTGGGGACATTGATCTGTCCACCACATGGGGACCAGGACATGAACATCTTTGGGGACTATCATTCTTCCCACTACATAAGGAAAGAACATTGGGTTAACAATGAAGGGACACAGGACATCCGGGCCCTCAGAATTTGGGCTAGGTATTCCGGAAATTCAGAAATGTGTCCTGTACTCACCATGGTGGAGAACTCCTCCTCGCTCAGTGACTCCCTGGTCTTATATGAGGTACAGACTGCGAGGCACAATGCTTTCAGCTGGGAATGAGGACACTTCCTTGCCTAGAAAATAAGATTAATTGGGTACTCAAATGAAGAGCCCCATGTGGGAAGCTGTGAAGCGTCAGGCCAACAAAGCGTGTCCCAACCTAGCAAAATAACAAAAACAAAATAACCGACAAGAAAAGAAAATAGTTTGTGATGCAGCATCTTGCTCAAAGCCACATGGCACTGAGCTGCGTTGCAACCTGGATCTTTGGACGATCGTCCCATATTCTTTGCCTAAAACATATTGCTTTCTGGAAGAACCATTGCTCAGTCACTAAACCTTGCCTCATGGCATCTATACACTTCAGCAACAAGGGCCAGCTATTTCCGACTGAGCTGGAAATTCAGGGACAGAAAAGTCTGATGCATTCTTCACTGGTTCCCTGAAGCAAACGCTTTATTTTGATCTTTTCCCGTGGCAAGTCACATAATTAACTGTCTTTCACGACCCTGTGTATGTTAGTGGTTTATCGTGGCATGGGAAGGCATGTGGCGTTAATAGGAAAGGGTTGAGCCAGTGCGTAGGGGAACCGACATGTGAACTTGATACGGTTCCAATATTCTTTTCCAAAACCAGATGAAGCTCTTAAGCACACACATACCTCTGGAATATGGGAGGCAAACTTTGGGCATGGCATGAAATGCCTTTGAGAATAAGACTGTTGGCCAAGCAAAGGAGAATTCCCAAAGCTCCAGATCATATAAGCAAGCTCCAACCCATCCCACCGAGAGCTGACACGACAGATACACTCATTCATTACACCAATTATTTCCAAATTAGATTTTTTTTCTTCTAGGGGTTCAGTGACTCTCTCACCTACTTTCCAACCACAAAGGTAAGTCGTCGATCTCACCTATTTCTGTAACAGGTGCAAACCTTATTACAGATACAAGATGGTGCAGATGCACACAGTCTGCAGTGGAGCACTCGGGCTGTGTGTGGCAGGGAGAAGGGTGCAGTTCACCTGAGTCCTGAGGACAAGTGGACACCTCCACTGCGCTCAGAGTGCGTAACGTGCATGCACTTTTAAGCTGAGCCCTTGCCTAGTGCAGTGAGTCAAGGGCAGCAGAGCACCAAGCATTGAACAGATACATCCGCTTTCTGCAAGAGAGGGATGGATGGATAAATGGGTGGGTGGATGGATGGATGGATGGATGGACGGACAGATGGATGGATGGATGGATGGATGAAAGGATGGATGGAGGGATGGAGGGGTGGATAGGATGGATGGATGGATGGATGGATGGATGGATGGACAGATGGATGGATGGATGGGTGGATGGATGGGTGAAAGGATGGATGGAGGGATGGAGGGATGGATAGAAGGATGGATGGAGGGATGGAAGGATGGATGGATGGATGGATGGACAGATGGATGGATGGATGGATGGATGGATGGATGGATGAAAGGATGGATGGAGGGATGGAGGGATGGATAGAAGGATGGATGGAGGGATGGAAGGATGGATGGATGGATGGATGGATGGATAGATGGGTAGATAGATGAGTGGATGGATAGATGGGTGAATGGATGGGTGTATGGATAGATAGTCGAGTAGGTCTTATGATATACACTACTCAAATTTCTCCTAAGTTGACCCGGAATGGACTTCCTGTGACAATTCTTAGTCTAGGTCCTTTCACAGCCTTCTTCAGAGGTGATATGATGCTAATACATGCTTAGTCCTAGTTCAAAAACAGCTGGGGAGTGCAACTGGGCCATGAGTGTCCAAGGCTCATGTCTTGATATTCCAATGATACATGTTCTTTATCCTCGTTTCTACCCTTGCCTCTCTTTTCCCAGCTCCCCAAGGTGGACTGGGGCAGAAGAGCAGCATGCAGGCCTAGCTTCATAAAGAAGTAACATGTTTTTTACAATTTTTTTTTCTGTTTCTGGAACAATTTTTTTTTTCCTGTTTCTGGGTTCACAGTGATTCTTATGTGTAAATCTCCAGGGGATCTGCTAAAAGGCAGATTCTGGCTCAGGAGGTCTGAGTGGAGCCTGACATTCTGTAAGCATAAGTAAATTCTGGACAATGCTGGTGCTGCCCTGTGGACCATCCATAGAGTCTCGGGGTAGTTATGTGTGTAAACACACTGCAGATAGATCACTCAAATGTATCACCGTGACCAGAACCAACCCAGAGTATTGCCTCCCAAAAGCATGCGGGTGCAAATTCATCACTTTCTTCTGTGTGCTTGTGTGTGGCATGACCCTGACATAGACCAAGCCAGGGAAAATGGTTACAACTGGGGCTTAGTAAATAATGGAGGGGAAAGGAACTTTGACGAAATCTAAACACAAATCAGGGTGAAGTAGTCTGTTGTGTAGACAGCAAACAAAGATACAAAGAGAGTTTTGAAAATGTCATTACACTGTAAAAATTGAGTCTTGCTAGGTTGATGGTTTCTAGAACTCGTTGTTGAAAGAGGCAGAGCCTGTGTGGGGAGCTCCCTGTGGAGTCCTGTGGATTTCCAGAGCTGGATTCTGCACAGAGCAAAGTGTATTTTCCCAGAGGGCTCGGGGCTCTGCTTTAAAAAACTGGAAGTCTGGAGATGGTGTGCAATAATTAATTTAATTAATTTAATCCAAGACAATTGGTTATTTTAACTTATACAGCAAGCTTTGGTCAAAGATGCATTAAGGTGGAGATTCGAAAAACAAAGATGCTTTAATAGGAGGACATCTTTTATTCCAGAAAAGAGAAAATAAAAGACATGAGATCTTCCAGGCATCACGAAATGAGTGACGTTTTGAATATAAAATATCCCAGACTCCTTCAAATGTTTGTCGACAGGGGAGTATGAACAGACTTCCTGTGCTTTCCAGATTTCTAGAGTAGGATGTGCTCAGGACTAAGAATGTTACTCACTGATGAGACAGTGAGTAACATTCAGTATTGCAACCCGCCGTTTCCAATTTCCTGAACCATCAGGAGAATAGAATCCCTCTCTTTAGTGTTATTTATGAACCATAACTTTTGAACCAATTACACGTGGCCAGAATTTAATCTCTTGTGTATAAAGTCATGGAAACTCTTTGGAATCTAATGGTTTCAGGAACAAATAGCTAAGCAGACAGAACTGTAAAGGGATCGACACATACTGTGCAGAATACGTTTTGTGATTTCTTTGCATCATGAGCTTGGTTCTCGCTCCAGTGGAATATGATTCCCTCAATGAAACTGGGAACACAGACTTCTTACGACCAACTTGTTCTCTTCCTTTGGATTTATTCCTTGGTAGAAATATGAGTACACTCACAAATAGTCTGCAGAATGATCTAGACTAAGCTAATCCATTCACTCATGGGTGTGTTTATTACTGAAGGAGTACTGATTGGTTCCAGGTATTGAAGTAGGTCTGAGTACACATGGATATAAACATTTGATTTCAGAACGGTATGGATGGATGGGTAGGTGGATGGAGGGGTGGGTGTGTGGGTGGATTGATGGATAGATAAATAGGTGGGTAGATGGATAAATGGATAGAAAGAAGGAAGGAAGGAAGGGAGGAGGGAGGAAGGATTCATGGGTGGATGGATGATGGATGGATGGATGGATGGATGGACAGATGGTTGGGTGGATGGATGGATGGATGGACAGATGGATGAATTGGTGGGTGGATGGATGGACGGACAGATGCATGGATGGATGGAGGGATGGATGGATGGATGGATGAATGGATAGATGGATGGATTGGTGGTTAGATGGATGAATGATTGGGTGGATGGATGAATGAATGAATGGATAGATGGGTAAGTAGATGAGTGGGCAGATGGATAGATGATTCTCAACTTCCTGGCTTGTGGCCGACCCTTTCCATCCTTCAGGCTATTTTCTGATGTCACACACAGGTTATGAATAGGTATGCCTTTGCAGGAGCCCCAGGTACCAGCTACCTTATCCCGGGCATATAATTCAACTGCTCTCCTCCTGTGTTGTTATATCCTTAAAGCAGAGAGATCCTCAGTGTCTGTCTCACAGGATCGCCCTGGAGATTTTGTAAGAAAACTGGGGTGCAGATGGCATAGCGAGAGATCAGTGCATGATACCACAATGGAGAGAGTGGTCGTTCAATGCGTCCCCTCAAATGTACTCGAGAACATGGCTCTTGAGTGGCTCAAATCCAACAACAGTCATTTCCTAACAGAAAACTCTGCAAATTCACTTATAGTTTTAAACTAAAGGATCCCAACTTTAAATGTACGTCTCATCTGCTAAGAGACACTGCAGCCCACGGTTACCAGGAACGGTAAGACATGCCACAGAAAAACGTGGGCATGTCCATCAACACGGGGGAGAGGAATAACCCTGTGCAAAACACAAGAACAGCGAGCCTTTCCCACTCAGACTGATGAACAGAACCACCTTAAAATGCAAGTGAGGGGCGTCTGGGTGGCTCAGTCCATTGAGTGGTGGACTCTTGACTTGGGGTCCGGTCATCATCTCATGGTTTGTGGGATCGAGCCTCACATGGGGTTCTGTGCTGAGTGTGGAGTCTGCTTAAGATTGTCTGTCTGTCTCCCCCTCTGCTCCTCTCCCTTCTCTGTCTTTCAAAAAAAAAAAAAAAAAAAAAAAGCAAGAGAGGCTGTTGTGGGGGTTAACACATGGGTTTTGCAGTTGGACACACAAGAGTTTGCATTACTCTTGTGCTAACTGGGGCCAAACAACCTGCATTCCTCAGCTCCCCAGTCTAGAAAAGATCAAGAACCTCCCTCCCTCCCTCGCAGGGGTGGGAAGGATTAGATAAGGTTATGACCGTGCCACCAACACTGACTATTACAGTGTGTTGATGATCTATTTTTTATTTATCTTTGTGTTATAACAGAGCCTGTGCTGAGTGGAAATGCTTCCATCAGATTAATGTCTTGCTTTACTCTCTTAGAATCGATTCCAGAACGTGGATCCTTTCACCTTGTCATTTATAAAGAGAGGAACGTGTTAGCGTGTTTTCTCTTAGCTTTCTGGCAGAACGCTAAGCTTTTACAAAAACGAAGAGAGAGAGAGAAAAAAAAAACCTACCTTGGCCATTCATATTTTTAGACAAGATCTAAGATCCTTTTTTTTTTTTATTTTTTTTAACATTTATTTATTTTTGAGAGAGTAAGAGAGAGACAGAGTGTGAGCAGGGGATGGGTAGAGAGAGAGAGAGGGAGACACAGAATCCAAAGCAGGCTCCAGGCTCCGAGCCGTCAGCACAGAGCCCAATGCAGGGCTCGCACTCATGGACCATGAGATCATGACCTGAGCCGAAGTCGGATGCTTCACTGAATAAACCACCAAGGCACCCTGAACCTTTCTTTAAAAAAAAAAAAAATAAGGGTGCAGAGAGGAGTGTAAATTCTTATCTTGTTAGGGAGCATTCCTGCATAAATGTGACTTAATTAGACAATCTTGCCCTCGTAATTCAACAAGGCTCTCACGTAAGGTCACAAATGTCTATTTGTTTCTAACTTTGTTCCTTGGTGACCTGAAAGTGTTCAGAACGATGGTAACTGGCGTGTGTGGGGAACGTACACAGTCGTTGAAGACATCCTCTGTCTACTAATGGATTTAGTCATGTACGGTAGGCATCATGTTACTACTATCTTTGTGTTTTTAAATCGGGCACCCCAGGCTGCCCCAGCAATGAGATGTCCAAAGCTGGGTTTAAACCAGTGAACCCTCGGGACTCCTGGGGGGGCTCAGTCAGTTGAGCATGGGACTGTTGATTTCGGCTCAGGTCATGATCTCACGGTTCGTGAGTTTGGGTCCCGCATTGGGCTCTGTGCTGACAGTGTGGAGCCTGCTTGGGACTCTGTCTCTCCCTTTCTCTCTGCCCCTCCCCTGTTCACGCACACCCTCTTGCCCTCTCAACATAAACTGAACTTTTAAAAATTCAATAATAAATAAAATTGGTTTTGTTTTGTGCACCTTTCCAGGTCCACACCTTGACCCCCTCCACCGTGTTCTGGGTTGAGTTGAGAGCCCAGGGTGCAACTTATGGTAGGTTTGTCCCCTGGAGGGGCTGCTCAGAAATCGGACACACGCCCAGTGAAAACTGAGGACACTTGCCCTGGGACAGTTGTCTACTGCAGGGCTGGGGGGGGGGGGGATGTCCTGAATCCTCCTGAGGGGTGGGGAAACCAGACCCCATTCAGGAAAGGGACCTCAGAATAGCTCTGGTGTTAAAATCTCGATCAAGTTTTTGCCATTGCGTTGTTGTGTTGGTGGTTGTGGTTGTTTTCCTGGAGCCACTAACTTTAGCACCTATCAAAAGCATCCGAGAGGTGCCTCCTTCTGCAAAACACAGAGCCTAGACTATGCCAACCTCAGGTGATACCCACCTTCCCGTCCTGGCCCGTGTGCAGGGGCCCTGAATCCCCTCTGTCTGTCAAGCGCTCCCGTGCTACCAGCCCGGTCGCCGGGGTTCTGTTACCACGACGGGACAAAGCTCGGCACGGACGCCATGAGGTTTCAAAAATATTTTATTTTCTGGAATAGCCATAATGTCTCAGCTTTGTCTTTATTGCCTCTCTCCACGTGGGGAGGCGGAAGCTATAACAAAACAGCACGGAGGCGCCATTCATCACACCTGCGGAAGAGAAGGGTGGTCGCGTTGAGGGAGAGCGTGTCTGCTCACCGGGGTGCACACGGACGGGACGGGGCGGGTGGCTGTTGCTGGCTTGCACGCGGCCGCGGACATTCATGGAGACCCACGCGCGTTTTCATTGAAACACAGCGGAGGAAAGACCGCTCAACGTCCTTCGCGGTGGCCGGACTGCACGATGCAACTTCCCCCTCCTGACGCCCTGGAGAAACCGCCTGATGCGTTGTGCCGCGTGTCCGCGTGACTAACGCTAGATGGGTGTCTACGAGTTTGCGGAACCGTCTGATGGCCCGTGCAAAGTCTCTGGTCTGTATCTTAGAGGGTCGTTCGATCCTCCCAGAACATGCTGTCTTCTCCTTGCAGCAGAGGGATGAACACATTCGGGGTAAGTTGGCAACAAGGAGGAAAGGCGTTCTTTGCGTCTCTTCCTCGGAGCGTTTGCTCTGCACACACGAGGAGACCGGGGAGGCCCTGGGTGTGGTTCCTGTGCGTTTTACAGCATGGACTGCCTCTGAGATTAAGTCGGTCAGGCCCCCGTTGCACCTACCTTAACGACGGTATAACCTGAAGCTGATAGTCCTCTGAACTTGCCTAGCCAGGAATGAGTGGGAGAACCCTTCCGACGGGCGCCGGGACCCCTGGGAGTTGGGACTATGCACACGCGAAAGGCTGACGGAAACTTCACGACAGACTGGGCCAGGCGGGCGGGCAGGGATGGCTGGATGGGACCACAAGGGTGTATGGAGGTTACGGATGCCAGCATGGCCCCGGAGGAGACACCGCCCACGAGTCCTGGCCACCTGGTCATGGCTTGGCAACATGAGTGACGGGGGGATGGCCGTAATCCTCATGGGCGGTCACCCCACCCTTCACCCCCACGGTGTGGCTGGGATGTGGCATGCTCCTCGGCTGTCTCCAGAAAAGAGCCGAGCGCTGAGCTGCAGGGATCCACCCTGTTATGTTGGAGTCCTGGGCTGCCCGTGGTGGCCCGCGATGGAGATGTTCTCGTCACCTCTGGAGAACAGGTGAACAGAGGCCGCACGGCCACCAGAACTCTCCGTCCCTCCAGGGGCCCTACATAGGTAGAAAGAGAAGGAAAGAAAACACAAGTGTAAGGGAAAGAAAACGGTGAGTGTAGGGGCGCCTGGGTGGCTCAGTCGGTTCAGCGTCCGACTTCAACTCAGGTCACGATCTCGCGGTCCGTGAGTTCGAGCCCCGCGTCGGGCTCTGGGCTGATGGCTCGGAGCCTGGAGCCTGCTTCCGATTCTGTGTCTCCCTCTCTCTCTGCCCCTCCCCCGTTCATGCTCTGTCTCTCTCTGTCTCAAAAATAAATAAACGTTAAAAAAAATTTAAAAAAAAAAAGAAAGAAAAGAAAACGGTGAGTGGACAAAATCCAAGTCTCTTCAATGCTGCCGAGAAGTCGCTTCACCTAAGCATCCATATCTCGGTTCCTAACATGAATCGGAGACACGGGGGCTGCCTAGCAAACGGCTACTTCTGGGACGAGGGCTTGGTGCACACAGAATGTGGCCTGGAGCATCTTGTCATCTTACAAAGTAATGAGACGCTCAAAGCCCAAAACGTGTGGGGGTCAGGCCAAAGGGAAGCCAGACCGAAAGAGGTCCCGATGGCCAACGTTGGAACAGCTGGAGAAGGAAGGTGAAAGGCCACTGGGTTGTAACCTAAGATACAAAATAAATGTCCCCACGAGTCCATACACATATAAATACATGACTGGACGTATGAATAAATGAGGGAGAAGAGACAAATGTCCCCATGCAAAGAAATTCCAAATAATTTATGTAGCGACTCTACCCACAAGAGGATACAAGCTAAATTCCTATTCCTGGGGCGCCTGGGTGGCTCAGTCGGTTGAGTGACCGACTTCGGCTCAGGTCATGATCTCACGGTTTATGGGTTCGAGCCCCGCGTCCGGCTCTGTGCTGACAGCTCAGACCCTGGAGCCTGCTTCTGATTCTGTGTCTCCCTCTCTTTCTCTCTCTCTCTCTGCCCCTCCCCTGCTCACACTCTGTCTCTCTCTCGCTCCCAAAAATAAATAAACCAATACGACTTCAGTCAGGTCACCAAGACCAATATCCATAGTGATAAGGTGCGCTGGTCACAGGTACCTTTGGTGAAATGGTCTGAGAGGAGGACTCATCTGTCTAGGCTTCCTCTCGAAAACCAACCACCCCGGTCTGTCCGTGGCCGAAACGTGAGGCAAGACATGCCTCACGTTTTGGCCACGGACAGGCAAGTTCCCACAGAAGGCGACGAAAGTAAAGAAATATGGCGCCCTGGATGGGACCGTGGGATGGAACAAGGACATTAGGGGAGAACTGATTGACCTCCAAATACAGTCTGAAATTTACCTTGAGGAACAAGGCAGGAGAGGGCTGGACACATGCCTTCAAAAGGAGAATTTTCCATTCGTGCGTTATTCCTATGCTGCGTGGGACTAACCCAAGTGGAACCAAGACCTGACCATCTGGGGTGTCTGAAGCTGGAGGGGACATTCGGTGTAGCATAGTGGCAAATCCAGCTCTCTGCTTTTTTCAGACCACATTCCCCCCCCCCCAAAAAAAAAAAAAAACCAAAAAAACACAACCATCCATCAAAGAAGCAGATCCTTCGGTCGCGTGTCAACACGCTCAGGTTGTATGTGCCTGTTCCCCAGCCAGAAACAGGTTTGGCCAATATGCTACATTTAGAGGATGAGATTCTCTGAGGGCACCTGGCCAGGCAAGCACCTGCCCCCAATCTCACCTCCACCGAGCACCAACCTCCCCCCGCAACCTTTGGCAGAAAGCTTTTCCCAGATAGGATGCTCTGAACATCGGGGGCCACGGCAGACCCACTGGCCGGGGACACCCTCAATCACGTCTCGACCTGACCCTGAGGGCTTTGGAGAGCAAATTATGCCACAGACCCTCCTGTCCTGGCACAGGGACGTATCTACCTGGAACGCACTCTGGAGCACTGTTCTCTGCCGTTCAGGGCTCAGCCAAGGGTTAGGACCCCTGAGACACCTCCCCACTCTTCCCGACCCGGTCCGACTTGGGTCCTGCCTCCGTGTCTCCATGGCACAGAGACTGAGTGGTATGCCCACCAGATGTTCCCTGGCACCCTGCCCAGACTTCTGTTCCAACACGGATCAAATTGATAATAGACTCCCAGCCTCAGCCCTGCCTGGATCTCAGACTCCCAGCCTCAGCCCCTCCTGGATCTTAGACCCCCAGGCTCAGACCTGCCTGGATATCAGACCTCCAGCCTTGGCCCCGCCTGGATCTCAAACTCCCAGCCTCCAGCCCTACCTGGATCTAAGACCCCAGCCTCAGCCCTGCCTGGATCTCAGCCTCCCAGCCTCAGCCCTGCCTGGATCTCAGACCCCCAGGGGATGTACACTCAGGGAGTGTGACCCACATCTGGCCAATACTGCAGCTCCTGGAATATGGAAGGAGCTCGGGAAAGGTGAGTCACCGAATGCTGTAGGCTGAATGGGATTCCCCTCAAAACTCCCAAAACCCCAGGACCTCAGAATGGGACTGTCTCAGGATATGGAGTCTTTAAGGAGGGGATTAAGGTAAAATGAGGATGTTTCAGACAGATGCTAATCCCATAGGACTCGGTTCTTTTAAAAAGGGGATAAGAACACAGACACGCACAGAGGGACGGCCACGTAAGGACACAGGGAGAAGATGGCATCTGTAAGCCAAGGAGAGAGGCCTCAGGACAAACCAGCTTCAGCCTTGCCTGGATCTCAGACCCCCAGCCTCAGGCCTGCCTGGACCTCAGACTCCGTGCCCCAGCCCTGCTTAGACTTCAGACCCCCAGCCTCTGCCCTGCCTGGATCTCAGACTCCCAGCCTTGTTCCACCCCCCAGACCTCAGACTCCCAGTCTCAGCCCTGCCTGGACCTCAAAGTCCCAGCCTGGGCCCCACCTGGATATCAGAATCCCAGCCTCAGCCCTGCCTGGATCTCAGACTCCCCACCTCTAGGTCTTGGAACAATAAATGTTGTTTAAACCACCTGGTTGGCCCCTGCCACTTGAATTATGGCAGCTCTAACTGACTCCTACAATGAGTGAATCAAACAGCACAAAAATCAAAACTATGGCCCCATTATCCAATATGAGAGACACGAGCCTTGTGACTCTTGGTGTTTAAATCCAGTAAAAATCAATTCCGTGAAAAACCCAGTCCCATGAGTTGGCCGAGTGGTCAACTGACTCCACCAATTTAAGTGTCCCACTCTTGATTCCTACTCAGGTCATGATCTCACGGGTTCTGAGTTCAAACGCTGCATTGGACTCTGTGCTGATGGAGTGAAGCCTTCTAGGGGCTCTCTCTCTCTGTGCCCCTCCCCCACTTGTGCTATCTCTCTCTCTCGAAGTAAAGTTAAGAAAGAAAGAAAGAAAGAAAGAAAGAAAGAAAGAAAGAAAGAAGGAAAAAAAGAAAGAAAGAAAGAAAGAAAGAGAGAGAGAGAGAAAGAAAGAAAGAAAGACAAAGAAAGAAGAAAGAAGAGAAAGGAAAGAGAAAGACAAAGAAAGAAAGAAGAAAGAAGAAAAGAGAAGAGAAGAGAAGAGAAGAGAAGAGAAGAGAAGAGGAAAGAAAAGGAAAGAAAGGAAAGGAAGGGAAAGGAAAGGAAAGAAAAAAGAGAAGAGAAGAGAAGAGAAGAGAAGAAAAAAGAGAAGAGAAGAGAAGAGAAGAGAAGAAAAGAAAAGAAAAGAAAAGAAAAGAAAAGAAAAGAAAAGAAAAAAGAAAAGAAAATCCCAGGCCTTCAGTGAACGTGGCCACATTCAAGGGCTCGGTAGCCACAAGTGGCTAGTGGCTCCCGTCTTGGACAGACCAGGTCTACACTTTTCCCCCTGCTCACCCATCCTGTTGTGCATTGGATTCCTCCTTTCTGTCTCTGAAGACATAGTGCTCATGTTCCCTGCCCTTGTGAACAAAGGTGCCGCCATCTTGGATGGTGCCGCCATCTTGAAATGATGTTTGTCTTGTTCTTGCTGGGGTTACATAAGTGGGAACACACAGTTCTCCGCAGGTGGGAGGAAGATCCCACCCGTGAAGTCCCATCCACGTGCAGGCCACTACTCATAGCTCACAGGCCACCACTCGGGCTCTGCGAGGGCGGGACAAACACAAAGGTATTTCTTGCAAAGCCCAAGGAATCCCAAGGAGACAGACGCCAGGGCTGGTCAGCACTTCACTGCTAGAAACTTCATTTCTAGCTGCTATTCTGTTCTTTTTTTTCCTCATTGTGTCCCCCTTTCAAGTGACTACCTAGTTCTCTAGAACTTTTTCTGGTCAAAGGCTGACTCTTATGACACACAACAATTCAGAATCTGCCACTTTGCTGGAAACATCATTGTTACAGGATTAATTAGATAGAAGTCCTCAGAACAAAATGCTATGAATAATCAGTGTGACGATGAGGGAGGGGAGCAGCAGGCCTGAGAGAGAGAGAGAGAGAGAGAGAGAGAGAGGCAGAGAGATACACAGACAGAGACAGAGAGAGGGCATTTCATGCCGGGGCTCATGGGCCAATGATTAGCTGTGTTGCTACGGGCAGGTTGCAAAACTTCTCTGGGTATCTCCTTCCCCATGAGAAAGCGAGGCTCTGGGTCTCACAAAGACGCGGTTGGGTGAAAAATGGCGGCCACAGATAGGAGATCCTAATTCCTAGAACGTGTAGATGTTGCCTCATGTGGCAGATGGGACGCTGCAGATGTAGTGACGAATTTGAGTCGGGGAGGTGATCCTGGGTCATCCAGACGGTCCCAACGTCTCCGCCAGACTCCCTATCAGAGGGAGGCAGGAGTCTCCAAGGAAGGAGAGACGTGTGGTCATGGAGGCAGAGCTCAGACTGACATGGCCAGCAGCCAAGTAACTCAGTCACCTTCAGAGGCCGGGAGAGGCCAGGAGGGACCGTCTTTTAGAACTTCCATCAGGAACCAGCACGGCTCACATCTTGGTGTTATTCCCACAAGACTGTCTTTGCAACTCTGCTCTCCAGAAGTGCAAGAGAATAAAATCCTGGTGTTTTAGGATGCTACGCCGGTCGCGAGAGGTCACAACCGCCACAGGAAGCGAATGCACGTGCCCTGACGTGAGACCCCACCCGGTCATTGCTGCCGGTTCGTGGTGGACAATGCGAATGACCAAATCTGGTTCGTGCCCCTGTTTGCTAAGTCAGCTGCATGCTGGCTTCTTTGTCTCAACGCCAGAGATGCAGAATCGCAGCGACCTTTCAAACTGGGGTGAGATCGTCCTCCTGGGAACATCCGCGTTGCATATGGGCAGGGGGTCCCCCTCTGTGCCCGTGTGGATTCCAGCGTGGAAGTCCCGGACCGCAGCAATAACATGGCTCGACTTCCCATTGCCCCACACCGTAGAGCAGGTGGCCCCGCCTCCTAATTTCTGGTTCTACCGTTTCCTCCAAAGGGGTAGCGATTCATTGATCGACTGATGTATTTATTTGGTAAGATATCCCAATGCCTTTGTGCATAGGGACCCACAGTTGTCGGATCGCTACCCAACACAACTGGATTAAGAATGTTTAGAACGTTTCACAGCATAGCGATCGCTTTGGCTTACGTGTCAGTTTCGTCTTGTCTTTGTCCAAATGCTGGGTCCACCCACCCCCACACCTAAGTGAAAACCATCCGTATTCTTGCAGAGAATGAAGCTTCGGTCAACAACCGTCTTACTCCGGGAGCCCTCTAAGTCGCCAGCCCAAAATATAACCCGGGAAATGTCCAATGGGATCCACAGAAGCCATCATTCTGGGATCCAAGTAATTGACTAAACAGGGCATCCCAGATGATTTCTAGGTTAGTATCTGGACCTCCCTCGATTTCTTTCTTTTTTTCTTTTTTTTTTTTTTTTCTTGCTTTGTTCCGGAACAGACACACGGTTGGCTAGAAAATAGCTTGAGTGAAGTTCTCTCCACTGGGGATGTCGCCAGGAGTGGGAAAATGTAGGCCCCGAAACAGGTCACCCGGCTCCAAGAGAAATCAGCTTCTCTTTATAGCACACTGGACTAAATAAAACCCTCAGTGCTGAAGATACGGCCTAGGGGACTTTTTTTCTTCCAGGAGAAGAATAATTATTTCCTAAATATAAGTCCTTTGGTATAAGACAGCCCCTCCTCATGGCTCTGCACCCTAGAAACACAGACAAATAACAAGCAACAGAACCCCCACTCCCCCCCGCCCAGACAGAGGAAACCCTGGTAATTTATCTTTTCCACAAGGAGAGTGTAGCTTCCCTGGAGTATTAGGATCTGGGGCCCTGGCCAACCGACCTGCAGGAAAAGCACAAAATCGAAAGACAATAAATAGAACACAAGGAAAGTGTCTAACGACGGCCAATTCCGCAATAAAGCCCTAAGAGTTTATAGGAACACAGGGGCGCCCGGGTGGCTCAGTCGGTGAAGCGTCCGACTTGGGCTCAGCTCATGATCTCGCGGTCTGTGAGTTCGAGCCCCGCGTCGGGATCTGTGCTGATGGCTCAGAGCCCGGAGCCTGCTTTGGATTCTGTGTCTCCCTCTCTCTCTGCCCCTCCCCAACTCGTGCTCTGTGTCTCTCTGTCTAAAAAATAAATAAACATTAAAAAAAATTAAAAAAAATTTTACAGGAACACAGCGTTAGCATCACAACACCCGAGAACCTTGTCACTGACTTATCGAGAAGGGGAATAGCGATGCCAGCAAGGAACAGCACAGATCGCCAAGCACTCAGTGCGTGAGAGACGCACAAACACTACGGTGAATGTGGCCGTGAACCCGGGTATGCCTGTCTGTGGGGTCGGACATCCTTCGCTTTTCAGCTTGAACCTGTGAAGGGAGAAGGCAGGTGGTCCGGAATCCGCAAAAGTTGCGGCAACAGGCGCGGTGTGCCTGTGTGTGGTCTGCTCCGGTCAGCTGGGGGGCAGCCGTCGGGGTTCGCGCACTGTTCTCGAAGATGAACCACAGACAACAGATACAGACCCTTCGCCGCGCTCACCAGCACGTCCCTGACTTCTTGGAGGCAAAGTTGTGCATTTGTTATAATCCTTCTCCCCACAAGAAGTCTACACCACACACCATGTTGGAGGCATCTGCTTTGGGAAGGATCCCTTCCCTGTCCTTCTCTCCCCTGCCTTCCCTTCCCTTCCCTTCCCTTCCCTTCCCTTCCCTTCCCTTCCCTCCCAGTCCCATATTTTCCCTTCCTTTCCCTTCCCTTCCCTCCCTTCCCTTCCCTTCGAGTCCCATATTTTCCCTTCCCTTCCCTTCCCTTCCCTCCCGTTCTCTCCCCTCCCCTCCACTTCTGTTCCCTCCCCTGCTCTCCCCTCCCCTCCCCTTCCCTTCCCATCACTTCCCTTCCCTTCCCTTCCTTTCTCTTCCCTTCCATTCCCTTCCCTCCCCTTCTCTCCCCTCCCCTTCCCTTCCCTTCCCTCCCCTTCCCATCCCTTCCCTTCCCTTCTCTTCCATTCCCTCCCCTTCTCTCCCCTCCCCTCCCCTTCCCTTCCCTCCCCTTCTCTCCCCTCCCCTTCCCTTCCCTACCCTTCCTCCCCTTCCCTTCTCTTCCATTCCCTCCCCTTCTCTCCCCTCCCCTCCCCTTCCCTCCCCTTCTCTCCCCTTCCCTTCCCTTCCCATCACTTCCCTCCCCTTCCCTTCTCTTCCATTCCCTCCTCTTCTCTTCCCTCCCCTCCCCTTCCCTTCCCTCCCCTTCCCTTCCCATCACTTCCCTCCCCTTCCCTTCTCTTCTCTTCCATTCCCTCCCCTTCTCTCCCCTCCCCTCCCCTTCCCTCCCCTTCTCTCCCCTCCCCTTCCCTACCCTTCCTCCCCTTCCCTTCTCTTCCATTCCCTCCCCTTCTCTCCCCTCCCCTCCCCTTGCCTTCCCTTCCCATCACTTCCCTTCCCTTCCCTTCTCTTCCATTCCCTCCCCTTCTCTCCCCTCCCCTCCCCTTCCCTCCCCTTCTCTCCCCTCCCCTTCCCTTCCCTTCCCTTCCCTACCCTTCCTCCCCTTCTCTTCTCTTCCATTCCCTCCCCTTCTCTCCCCTCCCCTCCCCTTCCCTCCCCTTCTCTCCCCTACCCTTCCCTTCCCTTCCTTCCCCTCCCCTCCCTTCCCTCCCCTTCCCTTCCCATCCCATCTCATCTTCTGCCATCTTATTCACTCGACCCACTTGCTTTTTCTTCTTGTTGTGTCGTCTTCAGGTCTTTGGTTGACAGCCGGTGACGTCTTCCTTCCCCGTGACACCATCCCCATGAGACTCGCTCTATGGGTGTCAACACGTTAAAGGATGAGATCACGGGGGACAAACCATGCATCTGTCCCGGCGCTCGTATTCACGGGTCCCAAACACGACGATAATGTAGCGGGTCAGGGAGAGCGACGTGCCAGCCTGCCGTGCGTGGACCGTGATGCCTCGGTAGACGCCAAGGGTGGGTTTCGCGTGGACCGATGGCGTCTGTCCACTGCGTCTGACGGCCCTCCGTGACCAACGGCGGCGACGGTCTACCTACGGCCTCCGTGACTGTGGTTGGAGTGGACGGACCTCCGCGGGTGCGTGTGCTGGCGTCACGGGCCCCACTCGGGCGAGCGCGGACGGGACGGATGCCTGAGTCTGGCCAGCGAATCGCAAACGGCCGCCGCGGATGCCCCCTCAGCCTGGTGTCCACGCCCCTGGTCTCAGGCTGGTCACACCCCTAGGGCACCGCTCCTAACCATCCGCTGGGACCGGTGGTTCTGCCCCGCGGAGGAAATCCTACCAGCGCATCCCAGGGGCTGTATGAGAATCACGCGAAGCCATGTTACGCACACAGCAGGTGCTCAATCGGTGCACGGTCCTGGCTGCCAGGCCCTAAACGTCCGGCTTGCAAGGGCCGCGTGAATGGAGAAACGGGGAGACTTGGCAAACAAGAGGCAGCGCGCACCAATGTGTTTGACCTTTCCCTCCGGGGCCGCCCGCGGATTCAAAGCACGGCTTCCCCGTCCTTTTTGCAACCTTTCTGGAAGGGCCTGCGAGCACTGTGCAGCCCTTCTGTGACGCTCACACTATTTTGAGCTCAAAAGCCGCATTGATTACATTGGCTTCCCAAGCCCTTCCCCTCCCCGACTTGGCTGCGAAGGAAGCTTAGGTCTTTCCAGAGCTCCTGGCCTCCGCCTGGAAGGCACCGCGGGCGCGTGGGGACTCCCAGCCGGGCTGGCTCGCCTTGAAAGACACCCCTGCTGGGCCCAGAAAGGGGAGTCGTAGGCCTGCCAGAGAGCCAGGCGGGGGCGAGTGCCCGCGGGGGACAGATGGCCAACGCTCCCCAAGAGGCGTGCACAGAGGGTCAGCCCCGCCGCCCCCCGATGACAGGAATGGGATCTTGTGCCCCCCGGGTGCTGGCCGGCTCTGGGGGCCACGGGCATGGCGCAGACGGCCCGCCCGCCTTCGCCACCCCACGGCCCCCTGCAGGCCGGGATCCATGAGCACATTCAGACCCATCCCAAGCCTGCAGCTTTGGCCAGCGACTCTCCGACCGGCTCTGGCCCTGGGCCAGCACCTCCGAGCTCCGCACGACCTTTCTGCCCGCCCGCAGTTTCTAGAGGCATCTGCAATGCAGCCCGCTTTCGAGAGGCACGTCTGAGGCGTGGGGCTCGCCCGGCCAAGAAACAACAGGATGTCGCCACGGCAGACAGGTGTCGGGAGCGAGTGCCCGGCAGGCAGTGTGTGTCTTTTTTCTCTTTATTTAACCGGAAAGTGGGTTCGGAAGGCATTCTGTCCCTCCCTACCCACCCCTGCCCCACCAGCGTCGCTCATTTCTCTTTAATGTTACAATGTTCACTCGTGCCAAAGCGTGCCGGTTATCAGGCAGGTGCCGTGGACACACAGGGTCTAGTGCATCGGGCATTAGGACCTGTCCCCGACCCCCTGCGTCCTTCCTCAGCAAAGCCAAGTGCCCTACAGGCAAGGACCCCACACCCACACCCCCGGCCACCTGTGGGGCCGTCTGTTCCTCTCCTGTGTAATTAGAACCTTCAGGGAGTTCACTCTTCTGGGATGCAGAACCAGCCTCTTTGCAGAGGCTCTGGGTCCTGGGAGTTCTGCTTCCCTATCGGATGTTTCCAAGCAGACCGAATTCACTTATTTCTACTAATTATTCTCAGGAAAAAAAAAAGCTGGGGAATCACAGGAGCCCCTCTTTGCCCCATTCGGAGACCCCCCAGTTTGGGGAGGATGCAGGGGAGATATGAAGGGGCTGCTGGGAACAGTTGTCCACCGATACAGGATGCGACGTCCAATCCACTCAGCATTGGACACATATTCTCAGTTTCCAGGACAGAGAGTATGTCGTATGAACACGTAGGGTATGGACTAGGTAAGGATAAAGTACGCAATATACATAATGCATAAACAATGTTACAACATTCTTCCCAAATCAGCAATTTCCTTGCACCAGGAGCACGACCGACAGCTTCCAAGATAGGGGCACGCTCTGGATTTCGGTCTTTCAATTTGCAGGCTGCTTATCCATATTAATGAACAAATAGAACCACAGTTGGGTTTTGTTGTGGTGGTGCTTTCCACCAAAACAACTGTGTGCACTACCGAGAAATATATCATAAGTAGACGGGGCGCCTGGGTGGCTCGGTCGGTGGAATGTCCGACTTCGGCTCAGGTCATGATCTCACAGTACATGAGTTCGAGCCCCGCGTCGGGCTCTGTGCTGACAGCTCAGAGCCTGGAGCCTGCTTCGGATTCTGTGTCTCCCTCTCTGTCTGCCCCTTCCCTGCTCACGCTCTGTGTCTCTCTATCTCTCAAATATAAATAAACATTAAAAAAATTAAAGAAATATATCATAAGTAGATGTTTGGCAATGCATAAAAAAAAACTTAAAAGGTCAATGATATGCCTCAACCCCAAGGAGCAGCTGGAAATACATATACAACTTAAAACTTCGGGGAATAGAAAAGCGATCCCTCTGAGATTTTATTTACACACACACACCACACACACACACCACACGTGCGTGTGTGCAAGTCAACAGCTTGGAGACAATTGCCGATCGATTTTTCCTGCCATCTTGGGGAAGTTAATGTCACCTTTCTCTTGTGGTCTCCCGTTTCCACTCTGCATAATTGGGAGAATAATTATATCCACATTGCTGTCACGAGGGCGAAATGCAGTATAAATAATAATCATGTTAGCCTCCCGTGTTGTTCTTACTACCCCACCGTAATTGTTATTTATGAGGAATTGTTATTTCTTTCGCAGTGCTACAATCCGCTCTGTGTGGTTGCCCGTAGAAAATTCAGAAGGTGACACATAGGAGAGATGTTTCTCTGTTGACACACTATTGCCAGCTTTTTGGACATCGTCCTTCTACCTCGGTATGTGGTTCATCTCCCTGGACCCAAGAGTGATTTCTGAGCGACGGTCGTGGTTGGATACGGCTGAACTTTCCCTGTTGTTTAGGTCTCAGATACCCGAATGGTCGCCACGCTGTAGAGCGTCATGCGGCTAGCCGACGGATCTAAACGTCCCCTGATGGACACGAAAGGGATCCGGGCATTCCCTTGACAGGAGCAGACAAAGGTCTCACAGGTCAAAGAAATGTGCCCCATTTCCAGCCACAAGCTCCCAGTGTGAATGTGTCATTCACCAGCTACGACGCTGCCCTTCCCCAGCTGTGTGACCTTGAGTTTGTGTACCTGACGTGGGGACGTTTGCGATGATGCCCCCACCTCTTCCTGGGACAGTGAGACAGATCCAGAAGAACACCACTGGGGAAGCTCTTTTGCAGATCACCCAGGGCTATGGGAATGTGACTTATTGTGATCCACTTTGCCCACGGGGTTCTGGCTCTAACTTGGGCTACTTGGGGTCTGTCTGTTGGCGTTACTGCTCCAGACCCACAGCATCCATCATCTGTCGACTTACACGTGCTGTGCAAGTTCGATTCTGGAACCCTGTGTTTGGTTCTCATGTTGCGATGAACCTGCCATGCCATGTGCTCGTGACGATTAAGCGGGGACCTTTAACTGAATCGAATCGTTCCCACAACCCATAGGCGTGCGGCTCGCCTCTAATTGATGGGGAAGCATTCTCTGGGAAATCGAATAAACATTGCTCTATTGCAGCTGAAATTGCGTGTGAGAAAAAGTAATCCGGGGGAGGGAGAGAGTGTGCCGAGCAAAGAAGTCGCCGGAGTTAAACAGACCGTGAATTGCAGGGCGTGGGGTTCGAATAATGAGCGGTGTGGACCGACCCCCGGCCCCATGGAAAAATCCCGGATGGCGTCCGTTATATAATTGCTCGCTGTTTTAATTGCAACTGTGTTCTCGTGTCCCTGGCAGACATGCCCCAGTGGTGACCATGTGCCCCCCCCCTCCTCACCACAACGTCCCCCTCCCCGGAGGCTCCCCCGAGGAGCACACAGCTCTCGTGTGGGTGTCTTCCTCCTCCCGACTGACTAGCCCACAGCGTGTGTGTGTGTTTGGTATAATTTTGGATCCCGATTCACGTGCCGTGTGTGGGATGCAGACGTGTGAGGCTCGGTGGCCTTTCCTCCTGGGGAGGGGGGCGGGGGGGGGGGGTCATCCGGGGACCCCCATTCTGGAATGTGGTCATCCCGCTGATTTCACCCGCTCCTGCCTGGGGCGTGGTGGTGCTTCAGCAATTTGTTGGCAACGTCTGCCCACTGCGTTACCAAGGGGGTTGGTCCGTGTGTGTTTGTGTGCGGGCTGTGTCCCACCGGGGACACATGGGGCTCAGCGCAGGGCCTTGCACACTGACACACAGCATCTCGCAAGACTGTCTAGGTGCCCAGCTGCACCGCATGCCTTCCGGATGCACCGCTGACAGGGTGTAAGGCAGGCTCTGCAAACCTTTCTTCATTGTCTCCAACAGGGTTCCTTATCTTGAAAACGGGCCTCCTATACTCTTCCTCCCCCCCCCCCCCCACACACACACTCCTCCTCCCCTCCCTCCCCCCCTCCTCCTCCCCCTGCATTGGATGCTGGAAACATGCCAGTCTGGGTGTTGCAAGATCACTCCCAGCCTCAACGCCAGTTTTAAGTACAGGAGAGGAAAAAAAAAAAAACCACCACACTCTGGGCAACCCTAATCCTCCCCCAACCGCCCCAGAACACAGCGCATCAGACAGTCTGGCCCCCCTCGGGCTTCCAGAGGTTCCTGGGGACAAGGAGTCTGCGTTTTCCGATGCCTTAACCCTGAACTGTCTGGACGGGGTTGACTAGCACAGGGACAGACGGGAATGCGTTTCCACAAAGCAGGGGTTGGGCAAGCCCTGGGGTGGGAGGGGGGCGCGCGGCTCCGCGAGGCCAGCGGGACCCACATCCCCCTGCCTGCCCTGATTCCCAAGCACACATCCCAGTGCCCGCAGACGCATAAATTGCCAGCCTGTTTAATCTGGGTGTTTTTCCTCACACGTTCTTTTTGCGGACCAGCGTTGAAAGGGAGGCATTTTTTTTTTTTTTTTTCGCTCTCTCTCGCTAACAAGCTATTTATTTAAGTCACAAAGTTGTTCGGCGGCACGCCTGCTGGAGGGCTGAGCGCCATGTCCGTCCCATCCGTCGCTGTCCTGTGGGGCAGGGGCGCGGGGACTTGAAGGCAAGCCCCCTTCCTGCGCTTCGGAAGCCCTGGGAAGGCTGGGGAGCCGGCGGCGGAGGGGGGGGGGGCGGGGTGCAGGCAGGGCGAACAGGGCGCACCAACCTTGCGACCTGCTTTCAATTGTTTGCAGTCGCTCGTCGGAGGGGTTCCTCGGCGGTCCGTGGGGACGGGCCCCCCAGCAAGGCGCTCGGCGCTGCGCTCAGCCGCGCGGGGCTGCCCGGGGTCGGGGGTCGGGGGACGGGGGTGCTGCGCCCTGCGAGCAGGGCCGGGAACGGGGCACCGCGCGGCACTCCCCGGGCCCCCGCCAGCTCGCTCCCACGCGGCGCAGGTGCGTCCCCCCAAGGCTGGAGCGCCCCGCGCCCTCGGACCCCGGGGCGCGGGCGGGACCTGCGGGCGCCCCGCGGGGAGTCTGGGCGCAGCGCCCACCTCGCGGTGGGGGTGGGGCACCGTCCCGCGCCCCGCGCCCCGCGCCCGGCGCCCCGCGCCCCGGGAAGTTGAGGCTCCGCGCCCGCCCGCCCGCGCGCACTCACCGGCTCTCCGCGCTCCGTCCCTGAAGGTCACGGCCCGGCGGCGGGCGCGCGGCCCCCATGCCCGGGGCGGGGCGCCCTGGGCGCCGCGGGGCTCAGATGCCGTGGTCGCAGTCCACATCGCGGCAGATGTACCAGAGTATCACGTACAGGATGAGCAGGATTGCGAAGATGAACAGGGCCACCAGGATCGCCTTGGTCACCGGCGAGATAAGCGACTGCATGGCCCCGGCGGGGCGCGCGGGCGGGCGGGGGGCGCGCGGGGGCGCGGGGCGCGGCGCTCACGACCCCCGAGCGCGCCCGGAGCCCCGCGCCGGCCCCGCGCCGCATCCGCAGTGCTCCGTGCCGGGGGACGGGCGCCCGCGCTCGGCCGCGCTGCTGGCTCACCGGGCCCGGCGGCCGCGGGGCTGGGCGGGCGGCGCGGGGGGCGCGGGCGGCGGGCGGGCGGGGGCGGCGGCCATGGGCGAGGACGCGGGCGCGGGCGGGGAGGCGGCAGGCGGCGCGCCCGCCAAGTCCCCGCGAACTTGGGCGGCGGCGGCGGCGGCGAGGCGGCGGGCGCGCGGTGACAGGTGTAAGCCCGGCCCCGCGGGGCGCAGCGCGCGGCCGAACGCGGGCGGCGGGGGGCGCGGGGGCGAGCGCGGGGCGGGGACCGGGAGGGGGAGGAGGGAGGCGAGGCTGCGGCGCGGGGCTCCTGCGCCCGACCCCTGCGCCCCCCGCGCT
This sequence comes from Panthera onca, assembly GCF_046562875.1. Classification (NCBI taxonomy): domain Eukaryota; kingdom Metazoa; phylum Chordata; class Mammalia; order Carnivora; family Felidae; genus Panthera; species Panthera onca. The sequence goes on along the minus strand of NC_138357.1, from coordinate 128,614,190 downwards.
GGCCTGGGGGGCCCCGGCGCCATGCCGCGCTTTGCTGGCTCCCGCGTCCCTCTCCCCGCGCCGCCCCTGCTCGTGGGCGGGGGAGGGGGGCGGGGGTCCCCCGCCTTCGTCTTTCCGGAGCCCCCTCCCCGCGCGCCGCGGCTGGCGCGCTGCGCTGTCATTACAGAGGAAGGGCCGGGTTGGGGAGGGGGGGTGCGGGTGGGCCGGCGCACCCCTCCTTTCTTCTCTTTCTTGGGGAGGGGGCTGCGCTGTTGCGTCCAAGTGCCTGCTGACGCCGGGCAGGAGGGGGTGCGAGGGTCTCGGGGCCCAGGAGGAGGCGGACTGCAGACCCAGACAGACGCAGGGCTTACATAAGGGGAAGGGGGCTCCCTGTTGTAGCGTAAACAGACGAGGAGCCCAGCAGGTGCACCTCCTGGCGCAGGGGTCCCTCCCGGGTCCTGCGGCTTCCCAGCGAGCCCCCTCCCCCCACCGTAAACAGGTGTCCCCCACCTTGCTTCCTGGGTCGTGGGGACGTGGGGAGGGACCTCGCCCCCGCCTGTCTCTCTCGCGCGCTCTGTCTCTGTCTCTGTCTCTGTCTCTGTCTCTCTCTCTCTCACACACACACACACACACACACACACACACACACCTGTCCTGCCGCCTGGGCTGCATTTACGACTGATGCCTGGTGGGCACTTGCCCAGGACAGTCAGTAAACAGAGGAGACTCGGGGAGCCCCCCAAAGGCTGATGCAGAATTCCTGGCCAAAGCGGAGGTTCCCACCCAGCTGGGCATCCGGAAGGCTCAGGGTCCCCAGATGCAGCGACTTGGGCGCACCCCCTGCGGCCTGGTCGGGGGAACCCGTGCCAGGCCAGCAGCAGAAGAACCCCACAGCCTTACCACCCAGACAGGGGGCCCAGCGGCCATTCTTGTCTCCAGCGCACCGGGCCCCCCACACCGGTGACCAGGGGCTGGGCCACCGGCTTTGAGCCAACTTGTCCTGTGCAACCAGTGAGCTGTGGCAGAAAGGCAGGCATGGACCCTGTCCCCGATTCCCCTCTGAGACCCCCAGGGGCTCCAGCATCCGGTGCGTGAGCCCGGGACTCCCTCCAGGTCCGCAGGCATCATCCTTGACCTTCAGAGCCGAGCTCCAAGAAGGCACGAGGCCTGGAGACAGCAGCCCCGCAGACGGGGGCCAAGTGAGGCTACGCGTGTCCTGATGTAGGGGCTGCGGCCCAGAGACTGCTCTCCTCTCCCCCGCACCCAGCGTGACGGGAAGGGGGGGTCCACGTTCCCAATGGGGGCACCAGCAGCTCCCCGCAGCCAGAAGGGCACCTGCAGGGGGCTTTTCTTTGTCTCTGCAGTCTGCGACGGGGGTCGCGTGCAGAAACGGGGCTGAAGGCAGGTCCTTGCGAGTTCAAGGAGCCAGCCCAGCCGCACGCGGAGTCAGGGGGGTTGCTTTGCCATAAATACATACACACGCATCCGCAGGGAGGGGTTGGGCTCGGCCACGAGCCGTCTGCTTGGGCCGCGATGCTCTGCCTTCTCCCAGAGTCCCAGCTTCTGATTTTGAGGGGAACCTCGATTACCAGCCGTACGTGTCCGCTGGTGGAAGGAAGAAGAGAAAAAAGGTGCACACAGACCCACACGCACACGCAGAGACCCACACGCACGGTTTCTACATGTCACGGGTTCGCTCGCTAGGGAGGACAGCCAGAGTTTCTGAGCTTGTGCATTAAACTGGGTGCCTTGTGCGGGATCTGCGAGGGGCCCCCGATGGAGACCAAGAAGGTCCAGACCAAGAAGGAATACGTCGGGGGGGGGGGGGAGGAAACCTTTCCTCCCAGGCGTCCCAGGAAGTGCATCAGAGTCCCTTGCTGGCCCAGTGGGATTGGATCCCCGGTGTCAGGGGATGAAGTCCAGGCACGCCCCCCCCCCATTTTGCAGAGGTGAGTCAGTGTGCCTGTTCTGGTCCCTGTGCTTCCTGTAAGCCCATCCTCCTCCCCCACCCCCGAGCAGCCTTGCCAGGGAAGGAGAGCCGTGACCGACGACCCCTCCCCGCCTTGAAATGCACGACCTAGCCCTGGGTCTGCCAGCCTCGGACCCAGCCGGCCCCGGGCCACCTGCTTCCAATGCTTCCATGCTCCCAGGCTCCTGGGTCAGACGCCTGGCTTCGTCCGAAAGCCTCCGTCGCTTGGGGGCTCCTTGGGAGCCCCCACTTTTCATGCCATTTCTAACCCGGTGCCTGTTGTCCCCGTGCTATGCAATCCTGCGCCGGGATACACATTTGGTCTTGATGTGTGTGCATCAGGGACTCCCTGACCCCCGTCCTGCACTCAGGTGGGATCTCAGGGCCGTGGCTTTGTCCGGGGTGCGTGGTTGGTCCTTCAAGCAGAACTCAGGAGCCACCAGGGTTCTGCCTGTGGCTCAACACTGCTCTGTGTGCCCTCGCTCGAGGCCTCCGGACGGGCATGAGGGAGGGGGTCTGTGGATCCCCTGGTCCCCTCGTGAGCCCGTGCACCTGTGGCCGCAGCCTTTGTGTGCAAAGCAACCTGCGAGTCCGGCTCAGATGCTGCGGGGCGCCTCAAAGTTTACAAAGTAGATTTGACGTGCCTTCACGGAAACGTTACCGAGAGTACAGATCACCGGCCAGCCGAGGATGGGAGAGGCGATTCGGGAGACACAGCCTGCAGGGAGAACCCCAGAGTGCGGCTGAGGCGTCGGGGGGTGCAGACGGTCAGGGACAGGGGCACGGGGGGCCGGGAGCTGGCCCGTGCACTTTCCTTCGTGTTGCAAGGGAAGAAATGAATGTTCTTGATCAAGGAAAGTGAGCAAAGATGGTCTGTTTACGGGAGACAAGAAGGCGCATGAGGCTGTCGGGTCGGTTTTCACGTTAGGGCACAGTTTCATTTAGAAACGTTTGGACGAGGGGGCCCTGGGGTTTGGGCCAGGCATGCGGGGGCAGGGGGGGGGGCAGGGAAGGTCCCCTAGGGACCAAAGTCTCCTACGTGACCCGTGAGAAGAGTCCAACGATGTCTCCGCGACCGATCCTCTTGGCCGAGCGCCTATCAGCCACGGGCCGGCCAGACCTTGGTGTGGACCCCCGGCCAATGACCACCGGCACGTGGGCGAACTGAAGAGAGTGTGGTTTCCTGAATGTATTTCGCGTCTCCGGGCGAATCCTAGAGCGAGTTGGGACAGGTCCAGACTTTTAGACAGCAGCCTGCACATCTCTCTGAGTGTTTTTGGACCGTATTCTCCCTGGCTTGCCTCGATGGCCTAATGTAAGCCAACAGCTTGCCTTTGAACGCTAAAACCTGTATGTATAAATACATATTTGATCATCGGAGGAAGCGTGCCCAAATCCTACACAATGCAGTCGACTGCCTTTGGAGAGAATGGTTGGATCTTGCAGACCTGGACCCCCCCAGTAGTGGGACAAGACGCGAATGTGCAGACAGGATTTAGTCTTGGCTGTTCCCGGCCCACGCGGGTCCCTTCCCTGTCTGGGCTTGAAGACATGTGCCTTCTTGTTGCCTACTCAGATCAGTTCCAACGCGACACGGGGCAACCCAGTGGTGATACCCAAGGTTTCATGGAGATGCTTTTGTTAATTTAACTTCCTGTTCCTGGGGCGCCCGGGTGGCTCAGTAGGTTAAGCGTCCGAGTTCAGCTCAGGTCATGATCTCACGGTCCGTGAGTTCGAGCCCCGCGTCGGGCTCTGGGCTGACAGCTCAGGGCCTGGAGCCTGCTTGGGATTCTGCGTCTTCCTCTGTGTCTACCCCTGCCCTGCTCGTGCTCTCTCCCTCCCTCTCTCTCTCTCTCTCAAAAATAAACACTGTGATGGTGGCCCCAGGACCCTGGTTGTATAGTCTATATTGTCTCTGTTGGCATGTGTCTTTTTTCATTTTATTTTGTTGCTTCAGATTCTGCGTCTTCCTCTGTCTCTACCCCTGCCCTGCTCGTGCTCTCTCCCTCTCTCTCTCTCTCTCTCTCTGTCTCTCTCAGAAATAAACACCGTGATGGTGGCCCCAGGACCCTGGTTGTATAGTCTATATTGTCTCTGTTGGCATGTGTCTTTTTTTTCATTTTATTTTGTTAAGTTTAATTATTTATTTTGAGAGAGACAGAGACAGGGTGAGCCGCGGAGGGACAGACGGAGAGGGAGAGAATCCCAAGCAGGCTCCACACCGTCAGCACAGAGCCCGACGCAGGGCTCGAACTCCTGAACCTCGAGATCATGACCGGAGCCGAAACCAAGAGTCTGGCGCGTCACCAACTGAGCCAGCCAGGCGCCCCTGGGCTACGTCTCTTTGCGGCTTTGGGAACCCAGTGCAAAAAGGGGGCGGTGGGGAACACGCAGGCCTGGGGAAGCACGGGCTCAGGCAGAAAATGCTGCCTCGATGACCCTCCTGGGGTGTTTCCTGTGTGTGAAAATAGTTGATGTGAAGCCAGCGCGTTTGACGTGCAGCGTCTTTCTCCCCCTTGTCCAAACGGAGAGCTGGCGGGGGGCGGGGGGTCCACAGGAAAGACTCACCTCTGGGCTTTGAACCCTGGGGCACAGTTCTGGAACCCATCCGGAGCCCCTAGATAATCATGTTCTAGTTCTGCAAAGGTGTGCATGTGGGTCAGACGGAGGTGGTCGCCTTCCACAGGAAATCTAGACTGGGGGCGGGGGTGCAAGCCAGACTCGGGGGGTCCCTCGAGGGGTGCGTTAGAAAACGCATCCTGGCAAGTGTGTGGTGTTCTGCATCGTGTCCAGGGTGCATCGATGGGCTCTTGGCGGGTCGTTTGGGGCTTTTTCTGTTTGTTTGCTTTTCTACGATGGCTGCCCCCCGGAGGGAGTCCCCGTCCGGCCGGTTGGCAGTGTCCCCCGTCCCTGGGTTTCCCGCGGGGCAGGGAAGGATGCTGGGGAGGGGCGCCGCGGTCATCAGCGGGAGGGGTGGGCCGGGACGCAGACCCGGGATGAGGGCCTCCCTGGACGCCGAGGCCCGGGGAGCGCTGAGCGCTTTGCGCCTGTCGCGCGGCTCCACCTGGTGGCCGCGCGGAGGACGTGGCCGCCCGCCCCTCAGGCCCGGGCCCCCGGGGCTGTCGGAGGCCCCTTGGAAGACCGCGCCCGTCGCCCGCGCACCTGCTCCGGGTGGCTGCGCCCGGAGCGCACCTGCAGAGGCGGGAAGCCACGGTGACAACAACAATAGTGCACGTCCTGACATGGCCACGAGGGAACTCGCACCCATCGCCATGGCTACGTTTGCCTTCTGCCTCCTTCCCTCCCTCCTTCCCTCCTTCCTTCCATCTGTCCTTTCTTTCTTCCTCCCTCCCTCCTTCCTTCCTTCCTTCTTTCCTCCCCTCCCTCCCTCCTTCCACCCGCCCTCTCTCCTTCCCTCTTTCCTTCCTTCCTTCCTTCCGTCCTTCTTTTTTTCCTTCCTTCCTTCCATCCTTCCCTCCTTCCTTCCATCCGTCCTTCCTTCCTCCCTTCCTCCCTCCCTCCTTCCTTCCTTCTTTCCTTCCCTCCCTCCCTGCTTCCTTCCCTCCCCTTCCTCCCCTGCTTCCTTCCTTCCTTCCTTCTTTCCTTCTGTCCATCCTTCCTTCCTTCTCTCTCTCCCTCCTTCCTTCCCCCCTCTCTCCTTCCCTCCTTCTTTCCTTCTTTTTTTCCTTCCTTCCTTCCATCCTTCCTTCCTTCCTCCCTCCCTCCCTCCTTCCTTCCCCCCTCCTTCCCTCCTTCCTTCCTTCTTTCCTTCCACCTTCCTTCCTTCCTTCCTTCCTTCCTTCTTTCCTTCTTTCCTTCCTTCCGTCCTTTTTTCTTCTTCCCTCCCTCCCTCCTTCCTTCCCCCCTCCTTCCCTCCTTCCTTCCTTCTTTCTTTCCTTCCTCCTTCCTTCCTTCCTTCCTTCCTTCCTTCCTTCCTTCTTTCCTTCCTTCCGTCCTTTTTTCCTTCCTTCCTTCCATCCTTCCTTCCTTCCCCCCTCCTTCCCTCCTTCCTTCCTTCTTTCTTTCCTTCCACCTTCCTTCCTTCCTTCCTTCCTTCCTTCCTTCCTTCCTTCCTTCGTTCCTTCCTTCCCTCCCTTCCTCATTGGCCCTCAAAGGACGTGCACTCACCCTCAGGACATCTCCAAATGGCTTGCTCTCTCGGAGGCTACACCCGCATGCACCTGTCCACTCTCTGGAACTCAGCTCCTGCCCTTGCTGTCCACACACCTTCTGTTTTCTGACACTCAGCGGGAATTTACGTCTTAGGACACTCACTTCCCAGACAGATGGGGACCCCGTGATGGGAGGTTTCCTGAAGGCTCGTGCTGTGATCCTCACCCAGCTTTCCCGGCCCCATGGCATCCTTCCCCACCCTGTGCTTCTGCTGGAGTGCGGCCCCCGCCCCTTGGGGGGCGCGGTCCTTCCTCTTTGCGCAGTTAGCCGGGGTGGGGGCGTGCTGTGTCCCCGCAGCGTCCCGTGCCCTCAGAACCCCCACTTTGCATTCTGCCCCTCGCCGTGCAAAGTCGGGCCCTTGTCCCCCGCTGGCCAGTCTGCTGGGGTCGCCTGCAGCCCGAGATACAGGCGTGTGCACGACTTTTCCGTGCGCTGTGCACTTGGGGAGGTGCACAGGGAAGGCGACCCCCGAGACGTCGGGTTTGCAGCAAGGAAGGGGTCGGGACGGATCACACAGATATGATGTCGATGGCAGGGGAACATAGGCCCGTCCACGGACACCAGAATGGGGCAAAACCCAGCCCCTGAGTCGGGAGGTTGTCCTAGGGCAAGGCCACCGGGCTGTGGGCTCACTTCCACAGCGGCTAGACTGGCCGGGGGCCTGGCAGCCAGTGGCTTTGTCCGTGGGGCCTGGAAAGACACAGACGGGAGGGACGCGGCCACAAGCCCAGGGCCGCCTGGAGGCCCAGAAGCTGGAAGAGGCAGGAAGGACCCTCCCCTGGAGCCTCTGGAGGGAGCACAGGCCCTGCCCCGCCTGGATCTCAGCAGTCCTGCCCCTCCCGGATCTCAGTGTTCCTGCCTCTCCCGGATCTCAGTGTTCCTGCCCCTCCTGGGTCTCAGCAGCCCTGTCCCTCCTGGATCTCAGTGCTCCTGCCCTGCTGGCTTCGTTTTAAAAACACTGGAAGGACACCTGTCTCTTGCTCAGTGCACAGCAAATGCTACCTTGCTCACATGCGAGGAATATTGACCTGAGAAAGTGAGAGCTCTCCAAGGGGCCCAGACACCTCGGGAAGCCAGCGAGAAAGTGTTGTTGGAAAATAGAAACCTGTTGGGGCGCCAGGGTGGGCTCAGTCGGTTGGGTGTCCAACTTCGGCTCAGGTCGTGCTCTCACCGTTCATGGGTTCGAGCCCCGCGTGGGGCTCTGGGCTGACAGCTCGGAGCCTGGAGCCTGCTTCGGATTCTGTGTTTCCCTCTCTCTCTGCCCCTGCCCCACTCATTCTCTCTCTCCTTCTCTCTCTCTCTCAAAAATAAACATTAAAAAAAATTAAAACAAAAGAACAGACTATTTAAGAACTACGTTTAAAAGAGAAAAAAAAACAGAGGCGCCTGGGTGTCTCAGTCAGTTAAGCGTCCGACTTCAGCTCGGGTCATGATCTCGCGGTTCGTGGGTTCGAGCCTCACGTTGGGCTCTGTGCTGACAGCTCGGAGCCTGGAGCTGCTTCGGATTCTGTGTCTCCTCCTCTCTCTGCCCCTCCCCCACTCATGCTCTGTCTGTCTCTCTCTCTCTCAAAGTAAACAAACATTAAAAAAAAAAAGAAGAAGAAAGTATACACCTGTCCAGCTGTGTATCTCCTCGTGGATGTTACCCGTGCCCACAGAACCCGCCAGATCAACGTACCTCCGACCGGAGCCGACCCCCCTCCTCTCTGGACCTGTGCAATGTAGCAACCTACCTCCATTTTCCCCAGCTGATCTGCAACAATTTAGGAAGATAACTCTCTCCAGGACGCCTTCTTTAAATATTTAATTGGTTTTCTGAACAAACGGGACAATCTGCTACTTGGAAGGAAAATAAAAAGGACAAGCTGATTTTTCACGCACTTATGTCTCTCATAAATACTTTCCCAGGGGCAGGTAATGTTCCCTTTTATATTAAACATATAAAGAAACCCTCGGCTTCCCATTAGCTTCTGGAAATTCTGTAGTGGTTTCCATTATATTAAAAACACAGACTTTGAAGAGACATGTTCAGGGATCAAGACAGGGATCCATGGTTTAGTTTGCAGTGGCCAGACTACATTGATTGAATTTTATTTTTATTTTATTCTTCTTCTTCTTCTTTTTTTTTTTTTTAATTTTAGAGAGTGTGTGTGAGCAGGGGAGGGGTAGGGGAGGGGGTCTTAAGGAGGCTTCATGCTCAGTATGGAGCCCAGCTCAGGACTCGAACCCACAAACCGTGAGCTCATGACCTGAGCTGAAATCAAGAGTTGGTCAGTCAACTGACTGAGACACCCAGATGCCCCGAATTTTATTTTCTTTTATTTTTAGTTTTTTAAATTTTATTTAATGTTTATTTATTTTTGAGAGAGAGAGAGAGAGAGAGAGAGAGAGCGCCAATGGGGGAGGGGCAGAGAGAGAGGGAGACCCAGAATCTAAGGCAGGCTCCAGGCTCTGAGCTGTCAGCACAGAGCCCGACGCTGGGGCTCGAACCCACACCCGCACACTGTGAGACAACCACCTGAACTAAAGTCAGATGCTTAACAGACCGAGCCACCCAGAAGTCCTTCCATATTTAGCTTTTTAAAAAATATTTTTGATGTTTATTTTTGAGAGAGAAAGAGAGACAGAGCACGAGCGGGGAAGGGGCAGAGAGAGGGGGAGACACAGAATCTGAAACAAGCTCCAGGCTCCGAGCCATCAGCACAGAGCCCAACGTGAGGCTCGAACCCACGAACCGCGAGATCATGACTTGAGCCGAGGTCGGACGCCCAACTGACTGAGCTAGTCAAGTGCCCCATGAATTTGATCTTTAAGGTAGTTAAGTAACATATTAAGTAAGTAGTGAAATCCGTATTCAGCACTGGCTTTGGGCCCTCGAGGGTGTAGCCTGCTGGGAAGGGAACACAGTTAAACAGGGCACCTGTCCCAGGGGCGGCTCACACACGGGAGACTTTGCAGAAGGCCCACGTGCCATCCGTCGGGAACGAGGTTGTGGCTGTGACCCTTCCAGGATAAGCACGTATGGAGGACACTGGACAGCAAGGAGCACACACCCGGTTGGACGATTTAAGGATCCGCTTGAGCCAATGCTGTGGCTGCCTGCATCCCCCTTGACCACCACGAGGGTCTCCTGCCCTCGGGCGCTTGTTGGCTGAGACTCTGTGCCCCACAAGGCAGGCTCTGAAAGGGAAGGAGTGCTTTCTCCCTCACTTGGGTTTCGGAGCCTCATTCTTTCTCTGACAGCCGCGTGCATAGGAACAACTTCAGATTTGCTCTCAGACAATTAGTGAGTTAATCTCACCCCTGTTATTTGTGGTCCATAAATTAATAAATACTGATAGATGTTTGGATAGATAGATACATAAAATTGATAGGTGGATAGATAGATAGATAGATAGATAGATAGATAGATATGATGGATGGACGGATAGATGGATAGATAGATAGATAGATAGATAGATATGATGGATGGACGAATAGATAGATAGATAGATATGATGGATGGACGGATAGATAGATAGATAGATAGATAGATACAATGGATGGATGGATGGATGGATGTTTGAGTAGATAAGTCTGTGGGTGGGTAGACGGGTAGATGGATGGATGTTTGAGTTGCTACATGTTTGAGTGGATGGATGGATGGATGTTTGAGACTGGCTGGAGAGCTGGGTGGGTTGGTGAATACATGGAGAGATGGATAGATAGATAGATAGATAGATAGATGATAGATATGATGGATGGATAGATAGATATAGGGATGGATGGGTAGATACAGAAATGGGTGATGCATACAGAGATAGATGATAGATAAATAGATCGATAGATAGAAAGAAAGATAGAAACAGATATATAAGATGGATAGATAGATAACAGATAGATATGATGGATGGATGGATAGATAGATATAGGGATGGATGGATAAAATCATAGATATGATGGATGGATGGATAAATAGATAGAAAGATGGAGACAGATATATAGGATGGATAGATAGATATGATGGATGGATGGATAGATAGATAGATAGAGACAGATACATAGGACAGATAGATAGATCGATCGTTGTTGGACTGCCATGGTTTGGGTTTCCCCACCAGTATCTTGTTGGACTCTCATGGTTATCAACGTTCTCTGGGTGCAGTGTTGTTACCCCACTAGCCATGCCTGGCTCATGAACAGCGTGGACACAGGCACCTGGAGGCCTGGCCCTAAGAAGGAAAGTTTTGTCTGTAGCCTCTCGTTTCGCCAATATTTCACCGTTGCTGTCCTGCCTGGCAATTAAGCCCCAGCGACAGTCTCCTCAGGACAGTGGTTGTAAACTGAGTCTCATTCCCAAATTTCACACATCCCACCCCCGGGGACTTGCCGAAGAATCCTGTAGCTGAAATGAGCCCCCCCGCCCCCACTGTATTCATTTCTAAGCATTCATCTATTTTTTTTTTACGTTTATTTATTTATTCTTAAGAGAGAGACGGACAGAGAGAAAGGGAGATACAGAATCCCAAGCAGGTTCCACACTGTCAGAGCCTGGCGTGGGGCTCGATCTCAGGAACCGTGAGATCATGAACTGAGCCAAAATCAAGAGTGGACACTGAACCGACTGAGCCACCCAGGCGCCCGGTCCCTTGGAAGCCTTTGAAGCGAACAATCACATCTTTGAGTTGGTCAAACGTCTCAGCTTCTGGAAAGGTGGGAGAGCCCAGGGGAAACACTGTTGGAAGGACGCCCTGGGGTATCTCAGGATGAAGGACTTGGTGAACTGAAGGAGTGAAACCAGAAACGGCTTCCATGAGGAGGTGTCTCCTGGGCGTGACCGGAAGAGTCCCCTCAAATTCACCACGTGTGCCCCTCGGGTCCCGATGAGACCGTGAGCACGCCCAGACCTGGGGGAGGCAACCTCCCTCCTGGCTGCTTGCAGAGTCTGGAGGTCAGACTTGGGGGCTCAACAGATAGGACAGTCAACTCCTGACCAGACGGAACCCCTCACAGCCCAGCCTTGGGGACGCGGCTTAAAACGCGTAAAACGATGGGAATGTATGATCTCGAATTTCCAGAGGCCAGAAGGACGGGCCGGATTTTACGAGGTTAAAATCCGCGTGTTGATGGCGCCATTGCTGGTGAAGACAGGGTTCGATGCCTTGTGCAGGGTCCAGAAGCCACCCTCCTCCCTTGGCTGGCGGATTCTTCTGCCGTCTTCACAGTGCCCTGGAGAGACTGGGGTGAGGACTGGGGGCCTCCTGTGCAGCAAGGGCACCGTCCGCATAGGAAGGGAAAGGCTCGCTCAGTATCTACAGTAGGACCCCAATGGAGAGGCTCCCCTTAGGATGCTGGGTGCCAGCGGTATCACGGGATTCCTCCCACGGGCAAATCAGAGCGGCATCTTCTTTTTCCATCCACCATTTTACTTGTTTGGTTTTCCTGGTTGTCTGCAGTGAGCAGAGACCGCTTTCGTGATGGGAAAGCGAACTTTGCACTTGAAGGCTACAGGAAAGCGTGTTACCAATGAGGATGTGACCAATGGGCTGCATCACAGCCCAAGCCAGGGGCAGGGAGATGGAGAGACGGGCATCTGGGGGCAGGAGGGAGCTCCCGGGGACTGCCAGTGGCCTTGCTCTGCTCACCTTTGACCCCCCTACACGGCACACTCTGGGGCCGTCCCCCGCGAAGATGCCTTTCCTCCCACCCCCCTTAATTAGGTTGAACAAGTTCTTTGCATTAACCTTAGCAGTTGTGTTATTGTGATAAAGATTTCACTTATTCAGTCTACCACAGGTGTCTGAAACTCTGTCCATGGATTCCTGCAAATCATCTCTGCCACCTCCTTGATGAGCTCTGCTCTGAATCAGCGTTCAGGACCCCCAGAGCAGGACCCCCAAAGGCTGGGGGACCAAGTAGGCGTGACAGGTGCCGACGAAGGATGATGTGATCAGATGAGGTCCAGCGGTGACCCGGAGAAGTGGCCCAGGTGTATTCCTTGAGGAGGGGACAGGGTTTCAGCTTCAGCAAATGGAACAGAAGCGACCTGGGGCGTGGATAGAAGCCGAGAGTCATCTGTGTGTGTTTGTCCAGCTGCTTCTCCGCCATGAGGGCATGACAGCAGGACCTGTCCTTGGGAATGCCAGCAGCATTCATCTCAGACCAGGAAATCATTCAAGACCTCGAATCGCCTGACAGGGTGTTGCGGGTGAACTGCGGGAGCCAAGCCTACCGAGACTTTCGTCCTGATTACGACTGTTTGAGGGTGTTTATCAGACACAGACAAGGACAAAGTGGGTGTCCCTCTCCAGGCAAGACACTCGTGGCATCTCAAACTGCATGATTGTTTTGAAGGCAGAAGCAGGATTCAGAGGTTTCCTTGGCGATGTTTCCAAAGTCTGTGCTTGCAACCAGGATACCCTGGTGGTGAGCCTGCCTCAGTTTACCTTCCTGACCCCCCTGCATGAATTTCACAGCCTTCAAGCACCTGCACCAACCTTCCTTTCTTGGGGGACTGGTTTCTGCTTGGTGCAATCTAAAGACTTCCCAGCGCCTCCTTTCCTAGGTCTGAAATGAAGGAGGCAGGCTTCCTCAGCCTCTCTGCTGTGTTGGGAGACAGCCCATCCTGGGTGTGAGGTGAGTGACCCACCTGCAGGCACCATTTCTCCCGAGTCCAGCTGGTCTGCTTCGGACTGTTGTGCTTTCTAAGTGACAGGAAAGAATACACAGCAACAAGCACAGGGATGGGTGGCTGGGTGGATGGATGGATGTTTGACTGGATGGATGGGGGAGGATGGATGGATAGATAGATAGATAGATAGATATGATGGGTGGGTGGATGGGTGGATGGGTGGATGGATGGATGGATGGATGGAAAGATGGATGGATAGATAGATACATAGATACATAGATACATAGATATGATGGATGGATGGATAGATAGATAGATAGATAGATAGATAGATAGATAGATATGATGGGTGGGTGGATGGGTGGATGGGTGGATGGGTGGATGGGTGGATGGGTGGATGGATGGATGGATGGATGGAAAGATGGATGGATGGGTAGATGGATGGATAGATAGATATGATGGGTGGATGGATAGATAGATAGATAGATAGATAGATAGATAGATAGACATGATGGATGGATGGATGTTTGAGTAGATAAGTCTGTGGGTGGGTAGACGGGTAGATGGATGGATGTTTGAGTTGCTACATGTTTGAGTGGATGGATGGATGGATGGATGGATGGGTGTTTGAGACTGGCTGGAGAGCTGGGTGGGTTGGTGAATACATGGAGAGATGGATGGATGGATAGATAGATAAATAGATATGATGAACGGATGGATAGATAGAGAGAGAGAGAGAGAGAGAGAGAGATAGATAGATAGATAGATAGACAGACATGATGGATGGGTAGATGGATGGATGGATAGATAGATAGATAGATAGATAGATAGATAGATAGATAGATATAATGGATGGATGGATGGAAAGATGCATGGATGGATGGAAAAATAGATAGACAGATAGATAGATAGATAGATAGATAGATAGATACATAGATACATAGATACATAGATACATAGATACATAGATATGATGGATGGATAGATAGATAGATAGATAGATAGATAGATAGATAGATAGACATGATGGATGGATGGATGTTTGAGTAGATAAGTCTGTGGGTGGGTAGACGGGTAGATGGATGGATGTTTGAGTTGCTACATGTTTGAGTGGATGGATGGATGGATGGATGGGTGTTTGAGACTGGCTGGAGAGCTGGGTGGGTTGGTGAATACATGGAGAGATGGATGGATGGCTAGATAGATAAATAGATATGATGAACGGATGGATAGATAGAGAGAGAGATAGATAGAGAGATAGATAGATAGATGACAGACATGATGGATGGGTAGATGGATGGATGGATGGATAGATAGATAGATAGATAGATAGATAGATATAATGGATGGATGGATGGAAAGATGCATGGATGGATGGAAAAATAGATAGACAGATAGATAGATAGATAGATAGATAGATAGATAGATAGATACATAGATACATAGATATGATGGATGGATAGATAGATAGATAGATAGATAGATAGATAGATAGATAGACAGACATGATGGATGGATGGGTACATGGATGGACAGGTGAATGGGTGGGTGGATAGATGGATGGATGGATGTTTGAGTGGATGCATGGATAGACACATAGAGAAAGGTACCGTTATGAAAAACACAGCTAAGACTTCCTGTCTGGATCAGAAAGGGAGAATTACATCCCCAGCCCTCTGTCATTTGAGTCAGTGGGCCCTCCTCCCAGTGTCCTAGAGTCCAGAGAAAATCCCAATGCAGACAAAGAGTTGCCCTGGGCATTGAGTGCAGCTGCCTCTTCTGCACCATGACCTTTCCCAAATCCTCACGCGGCCCTGGGTCTCCCCTCCCTCCTTTATCAACCAGCATCTCCAAAGCTTCTCCTTCACTGTGATGTGTGGTTCTCCACACCCAGCACCCAGCACCAAGCTTGTCAGGGCCATGCTGGACACCCCAGAACTGGCTCTGCTTCCTCTGTTGGGGCTGTTTGTGGGAACCCCCACTCCACAAATTCCTTCCCTGGTCATTCTGTCTTCTCCCTCCTGCCCAGTGAGCCGCCTGGTCAGCAGCGGCCCTCCCTGACACAGGAGCCCTTGTCTGGGGCCTGCTGAGTACGCGCTGTCTCCTGAGTGGGAGCCCAGCTGGGCACAGATGACTGCAGGGCATTCTTTCAAAAGTCACTCGAATTCCTGGTCCTTTTCATCCTGTCTGCAAGCATATTCACACATTCCCTCTGCCCCATTGCACACACCCCTTCTTGCCCTTATGACGGCCCTGGTGGGAAGGCTCTCTATCTGCCCACGGGGTAGCAGGAGACACGCCCCCCTCGAAAGCTGAGGTTGACCCAAGTCAGGAAGGACAGGACAGTCGGGGACTGGATGCGATGGTCCTGCCCCAGTAGGTGGCATCTTCATGGCCTGGTTCTCCTGGAGCACTCTGGTTCTTCTCCCTTTCTTGGTGGGCAACGGGATGTATTTGCCCCCAGCCGATCTCCAGGGCATCACCCCACACCACACTGAGAAAGACACTACATGGGGGCACCCGGGTGGCTCAGTTGGTTAAGCATCCAACTCTTGATGTGCAGTCAGTTCTTGATCTCAGGGTTGTGAGTTCAAAGCCCATGTTGGGCTTTGTGCTGGGCATGAAACCTAGTTAAAAAGGGAGAGAAGGAGAGGGAGGGAGAGAGAGAGAGAGAGAGAGAGAGAGAGAGAGAGGGAGACGCTACGTGGACCAAGAAGGAGACTCAGGAATTTGGGGCCTACGTGTGTTCTTTTCCCCAATGGTGGCCAACGTTGAAAGAAACATAATAAGACCAGTAGGGTTAATGGGCAGGAAGGACTTCCCTGCACAGCTGGTTGTAGAAATCATGACCCCGTTATTGGATTTGTCTCCTTTTCTGCCTTATAGTGTCACCCGTGATGATGCCTCATCTGTTGACCTGATTGTAAAAGTGTGGTAACACGTAAATTGCTAACCATGGGGCCTTTCCCGTTATGGTTTCCCGTTAAAGAAACCAGCCTTTCTTCAGGCTAACTGCAAACCTGGGGTGCCTGTCTCCACCTGCCCGTCAAGTACTTTGGGTTTGCACATTAGCGAGATCTATAAATTCTTCAAGAAAAATACACTGTACCATCTGTTGATGGTCCGATGTTTTCAGTCCTCATAATACAAACAAAAAAAAGGAAAGAAAGAAAGACTGAAAGAAAGAATGAGAAAGAAAGAAAGAGAAAGAAAGAAAGAAAGAAAGAAAGAGAAAGAAAGGAAGAAAGAAGGAAAGAAGGAAGGAAGAAGGGAAGGAATGAAGGAAAGAAGAAAGAAAGAAAGAAAGAAAGAAAGAGAAAGAAAGAAAGAAAGAGAAAGAAAGAAAGAAGGAAGGAAGAAGGGAAGGAAGGAAGGAAATAGAAAGAAAGAAAGAAAGAAAAGTAGGAAGGAAGGAAGGAAAGAAAGAAATAGAAAGAAAGAAAGAAAGAAAGAAAGAAAGAAAGAAAAGTAGGAAGGAAAGAAGGAAGGAAATAGAAATAAATAAATAAAGAAAGAAAGAAAGAAAGAAAGAAGTAGGAAGGATGGAAGGAAGGAAGGAAGGATGGAAGGAAAGAAAGAAAGAAATAGAAAGAAAGAAAGAAAGAAAGAAAGAAAGAAAGAAAGAAGTAGGAAGGATGGAAGGAAGGAAGGATGGAAGGAAGGAAGGAAGGAAGGAAAGAAATAGAAAGAAAGAAAGAAAGAAAGAAAGAAAGAAAGAAAGAAAAGTAGGAAGGATGGATGGAAGGAAGGAAGGAAGGAAGGAAAGAAATAGAAAGAAAGAAAGAAAGAAAGAAAGAAAGAAAGAAAGAAAAGTAAGAAGGATGGAAGGATGGAAGGAAGGAAGGAAGGGAGGGAGGGAGGAAGGAAAGAAAGAAATAGAAAGAAAAAAGAAAGAAAGAAAGAAAGAAAGAAAGAAAGAAAGAAAGAAAGAAAGAAAAGTAGGAAGGATGGATGGAAGGAAGGAAAGAAAAAGAAAGAAAGAAAGAAAGAAAGAAAGAAAGAAAGAAAGAGAAAGAAAAGTAGGAAGGATGGAAGGATGGAAGGAAGGAAGGAAGGAAAGAAAAAGAAAGAAAGAAAGAAAGAAAGAAAGAAAGAAAGAAAGAGAAAAGTAGGAAGGAAGGAAGGAAGGGAGGGAGGAAGGAAGCCGTCCATGGCTAGTCTCTGCCTCAGCTGGGCTCTTGCTTTCCACCTGCTGGACATCAGTCCCCATCCGTCTGCCCGAGGGTTTATTGGGGAAGTCGCGGGAGGTAGGGGGGGGAGGTTCCAAACTTGACCGCCCTGACATTCGTCCTGACCAGCCGTGGCCTCCTGGACCGTGTTTAGGTCCTGACTTTCTGGAGGTTTCCAGACACAGGAGCCCGTGGGATTGGGGAGACTGCCCTGAGGAATTCGAATCACTTCTCTCCGGGGCCGAGGGGTAAAGACCCATCCCGTGGCATCCACCAGGGTGTGTGGGCTCCAGCTAGACGCGCAGACGGCTTTCCTTTGCCCCGCGACCCTTGTCTCCGCCTGTTTAAAAAAAGATACATTGCAAAGAAAGCGGAGTTCAGAGTGTACGTTTGCTGCCCCCTGTAGAACGTTTCTCTCCCGTTGCCTTTTTCTTTAGCGCATCTGTGCACTTTGTTCCTTTAATTTTCCTTTTCTTTTCTTTTTTTTTTTTTGCAAGACCTGCTCTCCGGGAGAACAGCACCTCCCTGTGTGTGGTTAACGAGGCCGAGCTCAGGGGGACAGCCCACAACATCTCCATGGGGAAGGAGAAAACAAAAACAGCGGAAGCCGGGGCGGAGAGCTGAGCCAGAGGGGGGCCCAGCGGGGACACATCTGGGGCGTGACTTGGGTCACTTTGCTGCCTGACCTGTGCGTGGAGCTCACAAGCCCAAGCCTGCACCGCCCGCCCGCCCGTGTGGCTCCGACCCCCTAGAGGAGGAAGCTGGTCCTATAGCAATACGTCTGGCCTCCTCGTCACCCCTCCCCCCCCCCCCGCTCCCTCCCCCCCCCCCCCCCCCCCCGGGGCTGCTGGAGAAAAAGGGAAGAACACGGGTTTTCTCGGAAAAAACTGCTCAGAGATGTTAGGATTCGCACAAGGACTTCTGTGCCCACAGGAGGTGCCCGAGGCCGTGGGCAGGTGGGCCCCCACGGGGAGGTGGGGGGCTCAGCCCGACGAGACTGCCCTCTGCGACCGCACACGCCAACCCCGGACCCACCTGAGACTCCGATCCACCGGCTACAGGTGGGAGCGACCCGGGACAGGTTTCTGCAAAACCATTCAGGACTCTGTTGTCGTGTTGGAGAAACGTTGACGGATGGGGTGGGGACTCCTCGGAATGAGCGAAAGTTACACGGGACTGCTCCCGCCCGCCTGCACACCGTCCCGCACAAAAGGATCCAACACGGGAAGGAAAATACATGGGCGTGGTTTTTCCCTTGTATCTGGTGTCTGTTTGCCAGGACCACAAACTGGAGGGTGCGGGGGCGGAGGGATGCGATCTCAAGACAACAGAAACGTATTCCCGCTGAGCGCGGGTGATCAGAAGCGTGAAACCGAGAGCGTCTGCAGGGCTGATGCGCTCTGGAGATTCTTGGGGAGGGTATGTCCTCACTGCAGGCCCTGCTGTATTCGTGTGGCCTCAGAAGCCACCTGTGTTTTCCGTCATTTTCCTGGAGCACCTATGACCTCCGCCCCCTAAGTCAAGGCCCTGCTGCAGAGAAAACAGCACCCACAGGCGACACAAATACATAGGAGAGGGCACTTATTATAGGAATCGGCTCACGTGACTATGGAGGGACACAGGTGCTCCCACCTGCGCCTGTAACATGGACAATGGAGAAAGCCAAGGTGTTATCTGGCCTGAGTCCAAAGGCCTCAGAACCAGGACCTTCGCGCCCAAATGTGGGACAGGACAGAGGTCTCTGCTGCAGCAGAGAGAGGAGAGAGAGAGTGCAAGCAAGTCCCGGGTCCTCCATCGTTCTTAGGTTCTATGCTGGCACGCAACTGATTAGGCGTGGCCCACCCACGCCAAGGAGGGCCATGTGGTTGAGTCAGTGCACCATCCAGCGATGAAGGGATCCCCAGACCCTGGCTGAGGGGCAGGCAGGGCTGCGGGAGGCTCCCCGCAATCCCGGGCCCCGCCCTGGCCCTCAGTCAACATGGGCCTCTTTCTTTTGTCTTCTGGTCTCTTGAAGCGCCACAGCAAACCACCTGATATTAAACCCAAAGTGCCTTTCGGGACCCATTTTCCCCAAAGGAACACTTACGACATCAGTTCCACAGCTGTTTTACATCCAAGGTGTGCATTTTTTCATGTTTATTTATCGTTTTTATTATTTTTTTTATTTTAAATGCCTTATTTATTTTTGACACAGAGAGAGAGCACAAGCAGGAGATGGACGGAGACAGAGGGAGAGAGAGTGGGAGAGGGGCAGAGGCAGGGAGAGATCCCGAGCAGAGAATCCCGAGCAGGCTCTGAGCTGTCAGTGCAGAGCCTGATGCAGGGATCAAACCCACGAACCGTGAGATCAACCTGAGCTGAATTCAAGAGTCAGACACTTAGCCGACTGAGACACCCAGGTGCCCCTGACATTTGCTATTATTATTATTATTTTATCATTATTATTATTAAGGAATGAATTATCCTTGTATGTTAGGGGAAAACAAGCCAGAAACGGAGCTGTTTGAATGGTTTGCTTTTGCTTATGAGACCAAGGCTGTTGACCTTGATAAGCTCACGTGCGGCTGAAAAAAAGCACAATCCACGGAAACCGCGGGCGCCGAGGACTTGAGGAAGCTTTCACAAGTAATGGTTTTAGTTTGACTTTTTGGGGGGAAAACAGCAGCATTGTACGAATCACGACAAGAAATAACTGCTTTTTTCGTAATCGTCTATTTCCAAGAGTGACGTTTTCGTGATGCAACCAAGCTGAAGGCTCAGCCCCAGGAGAAGGGGTTTGCCACTGCTGTCCTGAGACATGTGTAACTTCTTTGCTCAGTCTCCGCCCTGGGCCCCCAGACTTTCTTCCAGCCGTCCACACCCCGCTGTCTACACTGCGTGCTGATTTTTACGGCTTGTGTCCGGAGATCCGGGCTGTGCTGGCTTCTGGGCTGCGTTGACCAGCCTGAGGGAGTGAGTCAGGGCAGAAGACGCTGCTGTGGGTTATACACAGTCTCCCCTGCTTTGGTCTCCAGCCGAACTCATAACGGGACCTTGTCTGGAAACAGGGTCTTTGCAGATGTGGGAAAGTGAAGGATCGGAGATGAGCCGACCCTGGTTGAGGGTGGGTCTGAACCCCATGACAGGGGTCCTTCTAAGAGACACAAGAGGAGACACAGACACAGACACGGAGGAGAAGCCACGTGAAGACAGAGGCACAGACAGAAGAGACGTGGCCACAAGCCCAGGGACGCCTGGAGCCCCAGAAGCTGGAAGAGGCAGGAAGGACCCTCCCCTGCAGCCTCTGGAGGGAGCACAGCCCTGCCCGGGTCTCAGGGGTCCTGTCCCTCCAGGATCTGAGTGGCCCTGCCCCCCCCTGGATCTCAGTGGCTCTGCCCTCCCTGGACCTCCGGGGTCCTTTCCTGCCTGGATCTCAGGGGTCCTGCCCCTCCTGGATCTCAGGGGCCCTGCCCTGTCTGGATCTCAGTGGCCCTGCCCCTTCTGGATCTCAGTGGTCCTGCTCTGCCTGGATCTCAGCAGCCTTTCCCTGCCTGGATCTCAGAGGTCCTGCCCTGCCTGGATCTAATTCGTCCTGCCCTGCCTGGGTCTCAGTGGTCCTGCCCCTCAGTGGCCCTGCCCCTCCTGGATCTCAGATGTCTGGTGTCCACGGCTGGGGGAACTTGAATTCCTGTTGGTCTAAGCCCCCAGTTTGGTGATATTTTGTCACGGCTGCTCAAGGAAGTTCATACACAATCCTGCTCTCTTCCCCGGGTCCTCAGGCTGCTGCAAATGCAGCCCAGCGTTGGCCACAGTCCCTGACCCCACGTGCCGTCCCCTGCAGCCCCTCCGTCCCAGGCTTCCCCAGCTCCAGGAAGCAGCCGGCCCCTCCTGTCATCTGGTGCTCTTGGCTGAGTTCCCTCAATCTCCGTCCCCGCCCTGGGGTGACTGATAGAACCACACCCTTCCTGCCACCTGGCCTGGCCCCTTCTCTCTCCCAGGGACCTCTTCTGGTTGTTCACGCATTCTCCGGTGTGGGGTGGTTTCGATGGGGACCGTAGAAACAGGCCAGAGATGACTCAAAGCCACGGACGCTTGTCTCCTTGCTCGAGAATTCCTGGAACGATAACACGGTGAGACGTACCCCGAGATACGAAGACTGTGTTTTAAATTTTTTAGTGTTTATTCACTTTTGAGAGAGAGAAGGAGAGAGAGAGAGCAAGTCAGGGAGGGGCAGAGACAGAGGGAGACACAGAATCCGAAGCAGGCTCCAGGCTCCGAGCTGTCAGCACAGAGCCCGACGCAGGGCTCGAACTCGCAAACACACACGCACAGCCCACAAGTCAACGGTCGTGGGTCAGTTTTCCTTACAATAAACATGCGAATTTCCTCCAAAGACCCAAAAAGCATCGTCACCCAAGTTGACTTTGTCACTGCAATAAAAATCAGGCACACGTGCTTACGTGTGAGTTAAACGTTTACCGAATCCTGTTGGAGTTTTTTTTTTCTCTGCCCATCAATGGCCACCATGAGCCAACTTGGGGAACGCTGCTGAAATCTGGGAAGAACCTCTGCACCCCAGACCAGCTCACTTGACCTCGACCTCCTGCCAGAAGTAAGTATAAGTCACGTGTAGAAGCAGCTCCCATGCAGACGGTGATCATCTTGTCTTTCTCCCTTCCCCCCCCACAAAACCAAAGGGATTGCCAACCCCTTGGGGACGTTATTGGGCGCCCTAGAGGTGATAAGAACACTGCGGGGGTCTTGGCAAATACTTACGAAGGTCAGTGTTTTGGGGCACAGAGATGATGCCCGAGGAACTCCTGTGTGGGCACGAGTCACGGCCGATGTGTGGCTCAGCCAGGACAGCTCAGCTGGGCTCCACGAACCCGCCCAGACGTGAGCATGTGGAGGCCAGGCAGGATGGCACGACAGGGAGCTCAGACAGTGAGAAGGGTCGGGGTCACTTCGGCTGCATTGCACTGACTCACGCGAGGGACGGCATGACCGCAGACGGGACCGCTGGCCTCCCGGACCCCCCGTGTCCATGGCAGAAGCTGCATTTGCATTTGTTTGCAAAGCACAGTGCTCTTTGGCTTTGTTCGTGCTCTGTTCTCTGTGGCTTGCCGAGTCCACGGAGGGCGCGGGGTGGTCTTGATATGACACGGAGAGACAGGACAAAACAGGCAGAGTGTCTGAGCACAGCAAACGCGCCCCCCTCCCCGTCCCCCCTGCCCAGGCTTAAGGTTCGTCTTAAGAATGGAACAGAGGCGACCTACGTCCCCGCCAGGATGCCCTCAGGGATTTGACAAGACCGGAGTAAAAACAAGTAGGAGAGGGGCCCCTGGGTGGCTCAGTCCGACTTCAGCTCACGTGATGATCTCACGGTTCGCGGGTTCGAGCCCCGCGTCGGGCTCTGGGCTGACGGCTCGGAGCCTGGAGCCTGCTTTGGATTCTGTGTCTCCCTCTCTCTCTCTGCCCCTCCCCTGCTCGTGCTCTCTGTCTCTGTGCCTCGCAAGGATATATAAAGATTAAGAAACAAAATCTTTTTTGAAATAAAAACAACAAAAATCACTAGCAGGCCATAAAACGTTAAGACCCACGAGGACCAGCGTGGACACAGATCAGCCCTCATGCGCTGGAAATGAGTCGATCAGGAATGTGCAACCCAGCACCCAGACTTCTCCAGCCAATAAGGCAGATAAGGGGGGAGGGGGGCACCCAAAACCTTATAAACAAGGAAGTTGCGGGCCGTCCTCGGGCATTCACTTTTGAGTGCCTCCTCTCTGTTAAGACAGCTTTCACATTTTCTTCCTTCCGGATGTTTTCTTCTCATCGATTTTTGCGTCCTGCTCACTTTGCATCAATCTTTTCATTCTCCAGCGCGGGGAGACAACAGATCCCGGGCGTTGAGGTAAAAACATCCTGCCACAATGGGATCTCCTCACCAGGATCCCCCGAGAGGAGGACCGTCAGAAGGACACAGGGGTTGTTTCAACCCGTGGGCCAGTGTCAAACGCTTCCTGCCCACAAGACAGATCACGGGAAACCACCTGAGCTCGTCAGTGATCGACGGCCACGCTGTGGCCGACAACGGTCTCCCGACCAACAACCCTTGGCTCCCGTCAGCCGTCAGCCCCAACCGGATGCACGTTTATTCCAGGCAGATGGCCTGGTGGGTTTTCAGCGAAACTGGCAGTTCAGCAAAGGGGATTTTATTTTCTGGGACAGGAAGTAAATGTTCCCAAAAGTTGAACATACGAGTGAAAAGAACCCTTGTGTCTTTACGTCCTTACATTTTTTTGTTTGTTTGCTTTTTTACTTGGTGCATAAATGACTCTGATCTGGACCAGAAATCATAAATTGCCCCCTTCCCGCGGTCTCTGGAAAGGACCCCCTTGTCTCCACCCTGCCTCCCACACTGCCCGTTAAGGCTCTCAGACTCGCTCTCTGCAGAGACGTGGGGGCATCGGTTCTAGGCCACCTTCCCAGCCTGAGCTTCCCACCCTCTCAGTACCTAGAACACGATCCTCAATGCACCATATGCTAAATAACTGTGTGCCGAAGAAATGCGTCTATTTTCACGTGGTCTTGCGTGAGACCCCCCCCCCCCCACCCATGACAGAACATGCTTCGTCCAGCTGGGCTGCTGTGACCCACATCCCGTAGATCTTTCTGGCCCGTGTTTCCTTCCAGAATCTTGCCATCCCCCATGTCTTGAAACTGGCCATGTGTTTGTGGCTGCATAAGCACATGACCCGGTTTCATCCCTCTGTCCTCCCGGAAGCTCGTGATGTGGTGTCCGTGGGACAGCCTCACCCGACATCTCAGCCAGAGCTGATTTCAGGAATGTGTGCAGTTGCATCTGGGGTCACAAGGGGGCTCCACACTTGGTGTGACGGTCTCCTGCCGCCATCTTGAAATTCTTAATCATGTTTGCACAAGCAGCCAAAGTTGGCCAAGCCCTCCCACACTGTAGGGTTTTCGGTTGGTTGGTTTGTTCGTAGCCAAATGCATGTGTGG
Organism: Panthera onca; assembly: GCF_046562875.1. Taxonomy (NCBI): domain Eukaryota; kingdom Metazoa; phylum Chordata; class Mammalia; order Carnivora; family Felidae; genus Panthera; species Panthera onca. The sequence goes on along the minus strand of NC_138357.1, from coordinate 128,590,291 downwards.
GTGTCTTCAACCGCTAAGTTTTGGGGTACGATCTTACACATAACTGGAACCGTTATACATCTTAGAATTAAGACGGATGCAATTTTTGCCATGGACCACGTTCATGTAGATGTAAAAAAGGACCAGGAGTTTCGTTATCTCAATGCACAGCCTGTAGGGGTGAGTTGACTTTTGCGTTGATGCATTCAGTGGGGGTAACTTCACGTCTAAAGTGCAGGGTGTGCACGTGTTGGGCTTTTAGCCACGTACTGAGGTAGAAACAATGGTTAACACTGCTCACAGCCTATCGGGAGACTCAGATACATGCACATAAACAGATGTCAATTCAAATGGGTCTTATGCCACTTTCCGCGTTTTGGGAAACTCTAGGACAACTCTTTCCGGCCCGTGACCGTGACCGTCATGGCCAACGCATGTAGCAGGGAAGACGCCACTCTGGGATGCTGGCCACCCACACGGTGCAAAGACACAGGGTTGTTTCCTTATTGAAACACACGTAGAGGGGCACCTGGGTGGCTCAGTCGGCTGAGCAGCCAACTTCAGCTCAGGTCATGATCTCACCATTTGTGAGTTCAAGCCCCACGTTGGGCTCTGTGCTGACAGCTCAGAGCCTGGATCCTGCTTGGGATCCTTTCTCCTGCTCTCTCTGCCCCTCCCCCACTCACACTCTGTCTCTCAATACTGAATAAAAGTTAAAAAATAAAAATAAAAAAAAAAAGAAACACACGTAGAGACAAACAGCGTTCGTGTTCCAAATGCAGTTCGGGAGTGTCCCCTTATCTGTAGTTTGGGACCCAGATAATCCTCCTGAGAGATTGCCAGAAGGTCAACAACAGTAGCCTAACTCTACGTGGCAATGCCTACATCATTCACCCCAGTTCATCTCATCATGTCACATCTTACCGTTTCACGTCATCACAAGAAGGAGAAGGGGGAGTGCAGAAATATGAGATGTTTGAGGGAGACAGAGAAAGACCACGTTCCCGTAACTTTACAGGACTGAGTGTTGTTCTAACTCTCCTATTTTATGATTCGTTATTGTTCGTCTCAGACTGCACCTGGTTGATAAATTAAACGTTGCCAAAGGCATGTGTGTGTGGGGGAAAATATAGCCCATGTAGGATCGGGTCCTATCTGAAGTTTTCAGACACACACTTGGAGCTTTGGAACGTGTCCCCCGGGATAAGGGGGAGACTCGCGGACTCTGGGAAATAGATTTGTTCTTGATTCTGACCCAGACAAGCCACAACTTAGCCCCTTCAACAAAGTGGTTGTTTTTATATTATGTAGCTTGACTACATCTTTTGACTTCTGCAGTGGACCCAACCTACGTGACGTTTAAGAGGAGGGAAGATACACACACCTAAGGCTCACACATGACCTTTTCTGCTAAATTAATTAAAGTACTGTTTTTAAAATAGATTGGACCACTGACAGGCACACACCGTGAACTTTCTAATATAAGAACTCTAGCATAAAACATACTCTTTCTCTTAGTTGCTGTGGACACTCTGACGAAAATGCCAGTGGTTTGGAGGCAATCCAAAGGCAGTAAGGTACAAACAGCCTAGACTCAGAACCAGAAAGACTTGGTTCTCATCCCAGTTTGCCACTCATGAGCTCCATGGGCCCAGGGAGTTTCCTCATGAGCTGAAATAGGCTAATCACTCCCTACCTCATAGTTTCTCCCATGTGGAAATAGACTATAAAATGATACAACATTGTCTAGTATAAGGTTCTCTTGTTTGTCCATCCATCCATCCATCTATCCATCTTGTATCCATCCATCCATCCTCTATCCACTCACCCAGTCATCCAGCCAGCCACCCATCCATCCATCTAGCCATCCATCCATCCATCCATCCATCCATCCATCCACACATCCATCCATCCATCATCCATCCCTCCATCCAACTGTCCATCCAACCATCCATTCATCCTTCCATCCATCCACCCATCCATCCATCCATCGACTCATCCATCCATCTATCATCCATCCATCCATCATCTATCCATCCTTCTATCTGTCCATCCATCCATCCATCTACCCATCCATCCATCCATCCATCCATCATCCATCCCTCCATCCAACTGTCCATCCAACCATCCATTCATCCTTCCATCGACCCATCCATCCATCTATCATTCATCCATCCATCATCTATCCATCCTTCTATCTGTCCATCCATCCACCCATCTAACCATCCATCCATCCATCCACACATGCATCCATCCATCCATCCATCCATCCATCTATCCATCCATCCATCCATCCATCCATCCATCCACACATGCATCCATCCATCCATCCATCCATCCATCCATCCATCTATCCACCATCCATCCATCCATCCATCGACCTATCCATCCATCTATCATCCATCCATCCATCCATCATCTATCCATCCTTCTATCTGTCCATCCATCCATCCATCCATCCATCTACCCATTCATCCATCCATCTATCCATCCATCCATCCATCCATCCATCCATCCATCCATCTATCCACACATGCATCCATCCGTCCATCCATGCATCCATCCATGCATTCACCCAGTCATCCATCCAGGCACCCATCCATCCATTCACATACCCATCCATGCATCCATCCATTGGCCAATCCAAGCCACCTATCTTTCATTCACCATCCATCTACCCACTCATCCATTCACCCACCCACCCATCTATCCCAGTCAGGCTCTGTGCTGACAGCTGGGAGCCTAGAGCCTGCTTTGGATTCTGTGTATCCCTCTCTCTCTGCTCCTCCCCTGATCTCTCTCTCTCTCTCTCTCTCTCTCTCTCTCTCTCTCAGAAACAAACATTAAAAAAATTAAGAAAAAACACAAACTAATACAGATGCAGTGCAGAGAGGTTAGCAAATACAGATAACAAAGACATCCCTCGCCTTATAAGAAATCGTCCCGACTACAGGTTTGGACAGCCCAGAGAGCGTTTCTAGGCAATGTGCACGGGTTTGGGGTGTTCTTGGTGTATTTATGTGTATCCTCCTTGGAAACCGAACTCCCCAAAACCATTCTTCAGAAGGAGAGAAGGACCGGGAGAGGTCGAGGGGTTGACAGTGTTAGGGGTCCCCACCCCGCTTCCGGGGAAAGAAAGATAAGACAGAGTCTTTCTTACAGAAGGCACGTCCGTTTAGGTGCCCCCCAACTATTTTGTGCCCCTTCACCCTTCATGCACCGCTTGGTTGCAGGTGTCAGAACGACACAGAATTACAAGAACCTCAGTGGTTAACGATTTTATGGGAACCAAGGAATGGAAAAACCAGCGTCTACCCGGGCAGGAGATAACCCAACTGACTCAGAGACCGGAAACCTGGCGTTCAGCCCCGCGTGCCGTTTCCACAGTCCAGACTCACCTGGCTCGCGTTCCCAAGGAATTTCTGCAGGATTTTTAAGCGTCTTTGGACTCCCCCGGCAGGACACCTGCTGACCTTTGTGAGCTCCATCAGTCAGGACCTGGACCCTGTCACCTTAAGGTGACTTCCGCCCCTTCGTGAATACGTGTGCGGCCGTCACCTTCACCACCCACCCCAGTTTTTCCAGATAAATACACAAAGCACTGTGGTCAACAAAGGATCGTCCCTAGAAAGTGGGAGAAGGGCTACTGTGTGTGTGTGTGTGTGTGTGTGTGTGTGTGTGTGTGTGTTACACGGACGCAAACAGGCTCACACTGTCCCCATCCTGTCCCCAGGCTGAACCAGTATAACGCATGCAGACCAAGAAGCCTGTTCTGAGTCGAGCTCCCTCCCTCGTCCATCTGTCTGTCTCAGCCTATGCCCTTCAAAGATGTGTTCCCTGGTGTTTGGATACAACTCCGGAAGCTTCTCCAATTCATTTAATTTTGATGCTGGAACTCAGGGCTTCCTGATGTCAGAGCGTCCGGAAAATGTGATGGAAATTTTTTAGTTTGAGCCAAGGGAGGGAGCGCTTGAAAAAAACAAAAGCCCACTTAACGAATTACAAACAAAAGTCTTCAAAATGCCTGTGGGGATGAACATAAATTGAAAATAAAAGAAAACAACAATCCTCAAAGCCTGGCACTCGGTGCAAGTGACAGATGATGGAGACCTAGCCCCTTGGGGATAAAATGTGCGCCCTGCCTGCAGAACGTTCTGGAACATTCAGGGTGGTGTCAACAGAGGAGTTTGAGTCCTCGCGCAGCCCGTGATGAGGTTAAGGACTGGCCAGGCTGAGGTTTTCTTTTGAAGATGACAGGGCTGGACTGGAAACTTCCCCAGGGTTGGGGAGGGGTCTCTGGGTTTTGACTTTGGTACAAAGCAGGCGGTTTCTTTCATGCACGCATTATTCTGAGGCTGACTTACCTCAAGGTGCCAAAAGGGCTGCACCAGCTCCAGCGTCCCTTTGCTCCACGGGAAGAGCCTACTGTTTGCCCCGGCCCAGGGTCCACACCCTCCTCTGGCCCCAAGGCTGTGGCCAGGGAGAGGGGAATGAGGAGAGACAGATGCCTTGAGCGGGTCAGTGGGGGCTGGGGGCACACGTGGTCTCCGCTGGGCAGTCCACCCAGATTGACTCCCAAGGCAGATGACTGTTGTTTTGATGAGAAAGGATTCCGTGAAATTCATGCGTCTGAATCAACAATCTGACGTTTGACTTTCTGCCGGCCTAGAAGCCAGAAAACTTCCCTGCTGCAGTTGTCTAAGGGGGGGCCCTGGGGTGCAACGCAATGCCTCTGCCGTGCGTCCCCTCTGTCTGAGTCACGGAGGTGACAGAAGGTGGCAGCAGCTAGGCGGGTGACCCTGGAGGGGAAGGGTGTGCCGAGTGGGAGCCTGGCCAGCCGGTAGGAGGGTTTGCAGGGCCAAGGGATTTTTCTGCGGACGAGATGTTCTGCATCCTGAATACACACGGACAGAATATTAAGCTAACATCTCAATTAAATATATATATATGTATATATGTATGTATATATATGTATGTATATGTATGTATATATATATACATACATATACATACATATATATACATACATATATACATATATATATATATATATATATATATATATATATATATATATATTGATAGTCTGGGCGGGGGTCCAGCCCCAGCACTGCTGGCCTGTGACCTGCACAGTGACCCATCAGGGCCCCAGCACCTCCTGAGGGGAAGGGGAGGGGTTTCCTGCCTCTCTCTCTCTCCCCCTCCCCCTCCCCACACTTTCTTGGGCAGAGGAAGCCTCTCCCCCCTCCACACCCCCTCTCCCCGCCACAGGCCCCTCCCCCCCTGGGGCCGGGGAAGCCTCTCCCCCCTCCCCCCTCGGGCTGGAAAAGCCTCTCCCCCCCCCCCTCCCGCGTGGGCTGGGGAGAGGCTTCCGGAGGCTCCTGCAGGGGGAGTCCCCATTGAGACTGGGGAGTGGGGCCTGCCCTGCGCCCCCAAAGCCTGCACCCCGAGCTCCGGGCTGTGTCAGTTCAGACTGGACTTCGGGATGGGAGTGGGGTCTTCGCGGGGGACAGGGACCCAGCTCTCGCGGGAAAGGAAAGGATTTCACTTTGTTCCCCCCCCCCCCCCCCAAGGTGGCCCCAGGGTCCCATTAGGGGCAGGGCGGGGGCTCCCGCTACTTGCAATGGTTTGCTTCCTGTTCGTCGGGGGGGAGGGGCCAGTGAGGGGCTGGAGGAGTCTGTGGACACACGGAGGGGTCCCCACTGTCCGGGCTCGGAGTTGTGTGTGGGGGGGGGGGTCCCTCGCTTCTCCTCAGCGCTGGGGGTGTTAGGAGCGGGTGGGGGTCCCCACCTTCTGAGCACGGCGCTGGGGGATTCCTCGCTTCTCTTCAGGGCTGCCCTGGGGGTGTTAGGGGCGGGCGGGGGCCCCAGTTTCGGAGCAGGGACGGCAGTCGCTGGCTCCTTTCGGGACCGCCCCAGGTAACCGCTCCTCCCCCGCTAGCCCCTCCCCTGCGCCCCGCCCGCCCCGGGTGCTCTCCGGAGGCCGCGGGAGGGGCGAGCCGAGACCGGGGCGGGGCCAGAGCGCGGGCCCTCCCCTCCCCGTGCTCCCTCCCCCCCACTCCTCCCTGTCCTCCCTCCCCCCCCTACTCCCTCCCTCCGCGCGCCCCGCCCCGGGGGCACTCTCGCCGCCGCCGCCCGCGCGTGCCACTCCCGGGACGGTTCCTGCGCGGCGCCCGCCGGCCGCACCATGGCTCCCCGGGCCGCCGTCGCGCTGCTGCTGGTCGGCCTGCTCGGCACGCTGGTGCCCGCTCGGGGTGAGCCATCTGTGGGGGCCTGGGGGTGGGGCGCGGTGCAGGGGGCGCGGGCCAGCCGGGGGACAGGCGTGGGGACGCGCGTCCGGGCACCCCCCACCACCCCGGGGAGGGCCTCGGGGGCGCACAGTGGGGGGCGGGTGCAGGGGCGCAGCGGGGACCCCGGAACCCTCCTCCCCGCGGGACGAACGGGACGCGCTGTGCCAGCGGGTAGCCAACGCCCCGGGAGGCGGCACCACTGTGCAACTTTCTTTCTGGGCGGGTGTGGACTTGTCCCAGAGGCCCAGGGCGCTGAGTGTTTCCAAAATCAGAAACTCGGGCAGTTGGAGGTTCCCCGGGGGAGCCGGGGGGCCCTGGATGCCCGCAGGCGGGTGACTTCTTAGGTCCCGGTCTCCCCCCCCCCCCCCCCCCCCGTAGCGGTCCTGGTCCCCCCGGCGCTCTCCCGGGCCCCAGTCTTTGTTCCTGCGCGGGGAGCCACGCCCTGCACTCCGGGCCTAAATTTGGACTGGGCTGTGCAGCCGGCCCCAGCCGGGGGAGCGGGGGTGGGGGGACTTAGGGCGAACTTGGAGCTCCGGGCGCGCTCACCAGCCCTGTGTGCGCACGCTGCCCTGGGGACCTGGGCGCTGTGCTGCGCGCCCGCTGGAAACAGACGTGTGGCCTCAGCAGATTTGCGTGCGCTCCAGGAAATAATTCGGAAAACGCGGGGAAAGTGTCAGGACACCAGGAGACGGAAAGGGGCCGTGACCCCACCACCCTCGCTTTGCGCGCCGGCCCGGCGTGTTTCTGCTCCTTTGCCTGTGTTTTCGGGGCGTTCGCCTTTGCAAGCGGCATCTGGGATCATGTTTCTCTCTGTCTCTCTCTCTCCTTTCCAAAGGAGAGCTGGATTTTGCTGGACGTGGCGTTTTTAAAGCCCCCCCCCCCCCCCCCCCCACCGCTGGACGATTATTATGATTTTTTTTTTTTTTTTCCTCCTGTTAATATGGCTAGATTTTTAGGACACAGCCAGGCGGGGCAGAGTCTTGTCAGCACAGGTCTGATGATGAGAGGAGGACACATTTTGGGAACAGGGATCGCGACACGAGGTCTGGATTGTGCTGGGAAGGTTCCTTGTGTTAGTGACGCCTGGCTCCGCGCGGGGGCGGGGGCGTGGGGTTATGTTTTGCGTCCTTGGCCTCCTGCTTGGTTCAGGAAAGATCTGCGACGTGGGGAACGTTTGCGCTTTTGAAACGGGCTTCATGCCCGCCCTGCGCTGGCTTTACGGAAGATGAATTCTGGTCTGTGGGGGATGTGTTGGAACACTTTACAGCCTGCTGGGGAGGGCCTGGCATGCGTTTCCAAGTTGTGCCTCCTTCTTCCTTAAAGAAATGCGTTTCTTCATCTGCCCCTGGCTGCTGCTTGTGTCTCCCCGGGTGGTTGTATTTCTGCTGTTCAATTGCATGGCTCCTGTTCCAAGGAACTTTCCGAACGGGGTTCCGGGGTGGGGGGGGGGGGGGTTGCTGACTGGCGTCTGGCCCACGGAGCTCTTCCTGTGTGCGGGAAATGGAGAAGTGCCTTTGGTGGCTCTAGGATGTGCCATCTGCTGGGGTTGGAGGAACATGAAAACAGGCCCACAGGACACAGGGCTGCAAGAAAAGGGGACGGTCCCAGAGTCCAAGACCTGCGTGGGGTGAGGGGGAAAGTCTGGAGTAGCCATGGTGTTTGCTCACCGCTCTGGGGTTCTGGGTCTGGGTGGGGGGCAGCCTTAGATTCTTGGGGCCCCAAACTAGTCATTTTGTGATTTTTTTTTTTTTTTTTTTTTTTTTTTTTTAAGAAAAAACCATAGCCTGGTTAGCCCGGAGTCACCTGGTTTCCGTAGATTGTGCTGGGAAACTCCAAGATTGGTGATGATTTTACTAAAATCTCTGGCACCTCAGTGGCTCAGGTCATGTCGCGGTTTGTGGGTTCGAGCCCGCGTGGGCCCCGTGCTCACAGCTCAGTACTTGGAACCTGCCTCGGATTCTGTGTCTCCCTCTCTGTCTGCCCCTCCCCCGCTCACACTGTTTCTCTCTGTCTCTGTCTCAAAAACAAATAAACGTTAAAAAAAATAAGAAAAGAAAATTACTGGTGACCCCGTGGTGGGGGAGGCGATGGGAGCCAGCCTTGCCCCAAAAGAGCAGAGAAAGAATGGGGCTGTAGTACGCGTCCCGTCCGTCCATCGTCTTACCCGGGTCCTTCCGGCCACCTCCTTACCGGTGGGGTTGAGGGTAGGGCTGTGCTGCTCCAAACACACCAATGGGTTTTGAACGCGGAAGCGCTTTGGAGTTGGTGAAGGTCAGAAGACACTTTGCTACAGAAATACGTGTCTGGCTTGGGCTCCACGCTGGCTGCAAAAGCCCCTTGAGCCTGGGGAGGGACCTTTGTTTTTAATAGTACAGGGCGGGTTTCAGAGGCCTTGGGACCCGGGATCCCGGGTTCCTGGGTTTCTTCTGAAATTCCCGCTGGAGTGGAGACCCTCGGAAGGAAACAAGAGGCAGTTTCGACTCTCCCAGAGCAGGGATTTCACCATGAGGGGGAGGGGGGCCCCTGGTGTGTGGTGGGTGGAGACCACAGACCATTGGCTTCACCTACAGTGCCCAGGAGGCCCCATCCCAGGGAGAGTGTCAAAAGCGAGCCGTCGGCTTTTTTTGTGCACCTTTCTGGTGGCTCTCGTCTCGTCTCTGCCTTTCTTGCCAGAAGACAGGGCCTTGACGATCCCGCCTGTTTGACCGCCTGCCCTTTGGGCTCTGATAAAACTTAACTGCCCTTCACTGACCTCTGCCCTGTGGCTTTTGTTTTTTTCAGTCTTCAGTCGATGCTGCTAACACTTTCTGTGTGTGTGTGTGTGTGTGTGTGTGTGTGTGTGTGTGCATCTCGAGATAGGAAAACAGTTTTTGTAGATTTTTTTTTTTTTATCTTCATCCGGATTCTCTGTTGGCTGCCTGCTCTCATTTAGTAAAGAATGTGGCTCACGCACTACGTTTTAACCAAGCCCGCATCCAGGAGTCCGGGCGGGATGTCGAGCGGGATCTGTGGGGGTGGGGGGGGGGGCCTCTGGTTCGCACCCACGTGGGGATCCTGGTGTTTCCTCCCGCTGAGAGTTTCCAGTTCACGTGGCTTCCTGTAGGGGGAAAAGAGTCCTAGGTGGTTTGTGACTTACGCGGACGGGCGTTTGGAGGCTCAAAATTCCTCAGCTTTTTGGGTCTGCGTGGAATCATCCCGATGCTCACGAAGCGGACGAGCGTTTTACAGGGGGCGTGGGTGGGGGGGTCGGACAGACACACGGGGCGCAGGCCGCCTCCCTGGGTCCTCCTGTGCTTTGTTCTGACATCTGGGCGCCTGTCCCACGTGAATCAGAGATCCTTCAGGGCCGTCCTGACCCAGTTCTGGGGTTGACAACAGAGTGTGTTTATGGGGCTCCAGAAGTCCTTTCGGGGGCGGCGGGGGCAGGGGGGGAGTGTGGGAAACACATTCCACATACAGAGGGGCTTTTGCGAAACCCCAGAATGACACAGGGTTAACAAGGGCCAGCAGGCATTTTAATCCCCAGGGAACCTGCGGAAACAAGTCTTTCCTGCTGGTGTTACTTGTCCGGAGAAATGCAAAGGGACAGGAAGGGTGTTGTTGTGGGGTTGTGAGCACACACAAGGTCTCCTCCCCTTCCAGACAGCGTTTCCAGGGAAGGAGAGGGGCCAGAGAGCTGTGTGGTTATGCAGCAAGCTTGTGACCAAAACACCGTGCCTGCGTGTGTGTGCGTGCGTGCGCGTATGCATGTATTGTGTGTGCATGTGTACATGTGTGCGCGCGTGTGTATGCATGCACTGTGTGTGCGTGTGCGTGCATGTATGCGCGTACTGTGTGTGCACGTGTACGTGTGTGCATGCGTGTATGTACTCTGTGTGCACGTGTGTGCGTGCATGTATGCATGTATTGTGTGTGCACGTGTGTGAGTGTGCGTGTGTGTATGCATGCATTATGTGCGTTGTGTACGTGTGTGTGCATGTGTGTATGCATGTATTGTGTGCATCTGTGCATGTGCACATGTTTGGGTGTGTGTGTATGCAGGCATGTGCACACCTGTGTGCACGCACACGTGTTTGTGTATGCACGAGTGTGTTGGTACGTGTGCACATGCTGCATGTGTGTTTGTACATATGTGCATGTGTGAGTGCTTGTGCGTGTGCACACACATTGTGTGGATGCACATCTGTGCGCATATGCATGAATGTGGAGAGTGCACACGTGTATGTGCACACTTGTGTGTGCGCAGGTGAGCGTGTGTGTGTAGGCGTGTGTCCAAGTGCGCGCGTGTGTATGTGCATGCTTGTGTGTGCATGCGTGCATACGTGTGTGTGCAGGCGGGTGTGTGAGTGCACGCGTGTGTATGTGCACGCTTGTGTGTGCACAGGTGAGCGTGTGTGTGCAGGCGTGTGTGTCTGAGTGCGCGCGTGTGTATGTGCATGCTTGTGTGTGCGTGTGTGCGTACATGTGTGTGCAGGAGTGTGTCCGAGTGCACGCATGTGTACGTGCACGCTTGTGTGTGCACGGGTGAGCGTGTGTGTGTGTGCAGGCGTGTGTCTGAGTGCACGCGTGTGTATGTGCACGCTTGTGTGTGGGCGCGGGTGAGCGTGTGTGGGTACGCATGTGTGTGCAGGCATGTGTGTCCGAGTGCGCGCGTGTGTACGTGCACGCTTGTGTGTGCACGGGTGAGCGTGTGTGTGTGTGTGTGCAGGCGTGTGTCCGAGTGCACGTGTGTGTACGTGCACGCTTGTGTGTGCGCGGGTGAGCGTGTGTGTGCGCACAGGCGTGTGTACGAGCGCACGCGTGTGTGTGCGCGTGTGCATGCATGTGTGCGCACGCATGTGTGCTCCACAAGCAATCCGCCCACGTGGCAGACACAGAAAACCACCACTTGCCCGTGGCTCCGCTGAGACCGCCCACTGTGCACGTGAGCGGCTCGTTTAGACCCGCATTTCCTTGCGCTTGAGAAAGAACCAGATTCTGGAGTCAAGGAGAACGGTTCCCTCATGTGGTTCCCCCGTTTCCACCGGGGGACTCGTTTCCATTGACATCAGCCCTGACCCACACACCAGCCCCCCCCCCCGTGCGGGCCGGGTCATAGCGCCCCCCGAGGGCCGCGCGCTGAAGGCGGGTCGACCGTTGGTGTCCCCGTGCCGCCATATGGCTTGGGCGCGTTGGCTGATGCACCAGCCCCTCTGGGTGTTTCCCGCGTGCGCGTCGCGGGTGAACGGAGACTGAGCCCGGTTCCCATTTGGATGCAGCGCGTTCACAGGATCTTCCACCGCTCTGGACACGGAGGACGTCCCTTACTTGAGTCTTTTGCTCTTAGCTTGCCCAGTCGTTAGACTAGATTTGGGAGATGGCGGCACGGGTGCGTTTCAGCCGCGCCTGGGCGCGACTCAGCCTTGCCACTCTCCCTAGTGTGGCCCCGCTAGACGTATTATTAAAATCCCCTAAACAGGAAACCACATGCTTCCTTTCCCCTCCCCCCGCTCCGCGAGTCAGACCTCAAACCAGTGTGTTTCTCGAACGGCAGCTCGGGACCCGCTGACGGGCTGTGAGTTTCCCGTGCGGCCGGCGGCCTTGGAAAAGAAGAAAGTTCGCCAGAGGATAAACCGTCCCTATGTTCTTCACGAGCCCCGCTAAGTGCATGCCTGAGGCTTCCGTATTCGTGACCCCGGGTGGCAGGCACAAGTGTTTAAATGCACTCGCATGATCCAGACGCCTCTCAGTCACGTTCCTTTCTGGCCTCGGAAGTTTGGGATCGGATCCCTTCGTTTCCGAGAAGCGCGTGTGCCAACGTGCTCGTGGATCCTTCAGAGTACTTTTCGAAAAACAATAATTGTAATTCCTTCAGTGAACTGCCCTCCCTGGGAAGTCAGCCCAAGAGGCAGAGCGGCTGCGTTCGGCCCCTCGGGAAGTCATTACTCATCCCGAGATGACGAGGCCCGAGATTCCTGGCTTCTTCTGTTTGGTCCCCATCCCTGTGGTGGGATGGCTGGTCCGTGGCAAGGGCAAGGGCTGTGTAGCAGAACATATGCACCGTGGACCCGCGATATTGGCTCACAGAGAATAAGTAGACTATGTTGTCTTTGGGACACGGGGCCTCGCGGGCAAGTTGATTTTGTAGATTCTACAAGAACCCCGAAACGGCCGGTCTCCTTCTGTGGCTGTCACCTGCCTTCTCTTAAAGAGAGGGGCTGTGTTCTGTTCTCAGTGTGAACACAAACCGTGGTGTTTGCCCCAAGCTCCCCTCACGCTGGGCCCCAGCGCACCCCAGCAAAAGAAGGGAGGAGGTAAGGGGAACGATCCAAGGCAGGAAAGGAAGGAGACCATGGGGTCTCAGTGAGTGGGGCTGCAAGAGAGTTGAGGCCCCAGCCCCTTCCTGCTGGGAACTTACTTAAGGACCCATGGGCCGGCTGGAGTAAGGTAGCACCTGAAGCTTGGGATTGATGATTGATGGCTTGATGATTGATTGTAGATGATAAATGGTACATTTCACATGAAGGATGGATAGATTCACAGATTGATAATTAGTGGACAGATAGATAGATAGATAGATAATGACAATGGGTGGATGGATGGATGGATAGATAGATACGATGATGGATGGACTCATGGATGATGGATGGATGGATAGACAGAATGCATGGATGGATGGATGGATGGATAAATAAATGAATGCAAATGGATATATGGATATATGCATACATAGATACATAGATAATGATGATGAATATATAGGTAGATAGATAATGAAGGATAGATGGATAGATGGATACATATTATGATGGATGAATGCATGGATGATGGATGGATGGGTAGATAGATACATAATGATGAATGGATAGATGATGATGATGGACAGATATGATGGTGGATGAATGCATGGATGATGGATGGATAGACAGAATAGATACATCATGACAATGGATGGTTGGATGGATGGATAGATGGGTAGATAGATAGATAGGTATAATGCATGGGTGAATGGATGGATGGATGGATAGATAGAATAGATAATGATGATGGTTGGATTGATGGAGAGATAGATATGATGTATGAATGCATGGATGATAGATGGATGGGTAGATACATAATGATGAATGGATAGATGATGATGATGATAGATGGATAGATATGATGATGGATGAATGCATGGATGATGGATGGATAGATAGATAGATAGATATGATGGATAGATAGATATGATGGATAGATAGATAGATAGATAGATAGATAGATAGATATAATGGATGAGTGAATGGATGGATAGATAGATAGATAGATAGATATGATGGATGGGTGAATGGATGGATGGATAGATAGATAGATAGATAGATAGATAGATAGATAGATATGGATGGATAGATAGATAGATATGGATGGATAGATAGATAGATAGATATGATGGATGGGTGAATGGATGGATAGATAGATAGATAGATAGATATGGATGGATGGATGGATAGATAGATAGATATAATGGATGGGTGAATGGATGCATGGATGGATAGATAGATAGATAGATAGATAGATAGATAGATAGATATGATGGATGGGTAAATGGATGGATGGATAGATAGATAGATATGGATGGATAGATAGATAGATATGGATGGATAGATAGATAGATAGATAGATATGGATGGATAGATAGATAGATAGATATGGATGGATAGATAGATAGATAGATAGATAGATAGATATGATGGATGGGTGAATGGATGGATAGATAGATAGATAGATAGATAGATAGATAGATATAATGGATGGGTGAATGGATGCATGGATGGATGGATAGATAGATAGATAGATAGATAGATAGATAGATAGATATGATGGATGGGTGAATGGATGGATGGATAGATAGATAGATAGATAGATAGATAGATAGATAGATAGATATGGATGGATAGATAGATAGATATGGATGGATGGATAGATAGATATGATGAATGGGTGAATGGATGGATGGATAGATAGATAGATAGATATGATGGATAGATAGATAGATAGATGGATATGGATGGATAGATAGATAGATATGATGGATGGGTGAATGGATAGATAGATAGATAGATAGATAGATAGATAGATGGATATGGATGGATAGATAGATAGATAGATAGATATGATGGATGGGTGAATGGATAGATAGATAGATAGATAGATAGATAGATATGGATGGATAGATGGATAGATAGATAGATAGATATGATGGATGGATAGATGGATGGATGGGAGGATATATGGATGGATGGATGTTGAGGTGGATAGATAGGTAGGTAGATAGAATAGATGGGTTGGATGGATGAACAGATGGATGACGGATGGATGGGTGGGTGGACACAATGTAGAATCCATGAGGAGTTGGAGAGGCCTCGGTGACTGGTCTTGGATAAGTTCCCAACAGGATTCAGGGGAGTTAAGTTTCTCTAAATATAGGACAATGTCCTGTTTTTCCCTGTGAAGCCACATTACTGAGAAAGGCATCTCCCTCTGTGGTCTATGCAGCCACACCTGGAGATCTCAGTGCAGCTTCCAACACCTGAGCCCAGGTGGCCCCAAGGCTCTGGTCTTGCCATCCAGCATAAACCAGATTACACAGATGGGGCTGGGCAAGAGTGATTCCTCCAGACTCTCAGGGGACCCCGCTGTGGGGCCAGGCTTGAGAACCTCGGAGGTTCTCTGAGAACCTCAGGGTCACTGAGCCGGTCTGCAGGTGCAACCTTCGCTCAGGCATCAGGACAGAGAACTGGCTTAATGCAACTGGCTTCCTCTGCGACCCTGCGTGTATTTTCTCCTGTGCATTAAAACGTGAAGTATTCTGAGAAGGAGTGTCCAGCCCTCCTAAAAGGGCCTCACGAGTCAGGGCAGAGAGTAGTTAAGGGCTCTTGCATTTCTCTGAGAAAAATGTTAGGGGGACGGGTATGAGTCTCAAACAAACAAAAACAAGGCAGAAATGGAGAAAGGAGCATGAATCGAGAAAGATTCAGAAGATGAAATCAACAGGATTTGGTGACGGATGCAATATTTGAGGAAGGAGCTGGCAGGAGTGAAGGGGGGCTCTTCCATCTGAGAGTCTGGGCAAATGGCCATATCACAAAAGGTAAGAGTGAAGGAGGACACGTACGGCGAGGAGAAAATAAGGAGAGGTTCCAGATACAGAGAGCACTGGAGATACCACGCGTGCAACCAGAGGGAGCTGGTTTGGAAGCTGTTGTCTACGTACGCCTGACTTGGAGACAGGCTCGGGCGTGGCACCTTAGGGAAGGTGGTGCTGGCATCCCAAGAGGTACACACAGGAGCTTCCTGTCCAGCAGCAGGGCACAGGGTGCTCAGCTAAGGCTCGTGTTCCTGTCTGTATTCCCTGTCCCCGATCCCTTCCCCAGCCCCAGGCCGGCTCCCTGTGTTGTGACCCTCCTTTCCTGGTGGCTGATATATGCTCACGATTTGCGGTGATGAGTCCAGCTGCTTTCAGAGCAAGGAGACGTGTACACCTCCACCTGGGAGCCCCTGGAGACAGGCTGCTCTATGTCTCTTGGCCATGTGTCTACCACCCAGATAGCTATTTGTCCATCCGTCCTGTCTTTCTATCCATTCTGTCTGTCAATCTGTCCACCCATCCATCTATGTATGTATGTATGTATGTATGTATGTATGTATGTATCTATCTATCGTCCATCCATCCATCCATCCATCCATCCATCCATCCATCCATCAGTTCATCCACTCACTCATCCACCCATCTAACCATCCATCCATCCATCTACCCATCCAACCATCCACCTATCCATTCACCCATCCACTTATCTGCCCATACACCTGTCCATCCATCATCCATCCACTTATCCACCCACCCACTCACCCATCCATCCATCCAACCACCCATCCATCCATCCATCCGTCCATCATTTCTTTCATCTACATATTCATGTATCCATCCATCTGTCCAGCAGCCCACCCATTTATCCATCCATCCATCCATCCATCCATCCATCCATCCATCCATCTGTCTAACTCTTCTCCCATCCATCCATCCACCTGTCCACCTGTCCATCCATCCATCCATCCATCCATCCATCCACCCACCCACCCACCCATCTTTCCATCCACCCAGCCACCCATCCCTCCCCTCCATCCATCCACCCATTCAACCAACCATCCATGCATCCATCCATCCTTCCCCTATATTCATCCCTCCCCTCCATCCATCCATCCATCCACCCACCCACGCACCCATCCTTCCATCCACCCAGCCACCCATCCATTCAACCATCCATCCATCCATCCATCCATCCATCCACCCACCCACCCACCCATCTTTCCATCCACCCAGCCACCCATCCATTCAACCATCCATCCATCCATCCATCCATCCATCCATCCATCCATCTATCCATCCATCCATCCATCCATCCATCCCTCCCCTCCATCCACCCACCCATTCAACCAACCATCCATGCATCCATCCATCCTTCCCCTATATTCATCCCTCCCCTCCATCCATCCATCCATCCATCCATCCATCCACCCACTTATCCATCCAGCCAGCCAGCCAGCCAGCCAGCCAGCCAGCCACCTACCTGTTTATCCACGCACCTACCCACATACCTATCCATCTGTGCATCCATCCATCCATCCATCCATCCATCCATCCATACACCCATCTGTCTGTCCAGCTATGTGCCTGGCCATCCATTCATCAAAATACCCACCCATCCACTCGTCTACCCATCCATCCACCTACCTTTATGTATTTGTCTGACACATCCATCCGCTCACCCATCTACCCAGAAGCCCACTCACCCATCCATGTGTCCGCTTACCCACACAGCCAGCCACTGGCTCTCCCGCTTGCCTTCTGTCAGCACAGATCGAATGTCCAGTGGCATCTGTATTCTCTCCACACTGTTGGCTCGGGCGCCTGCAGAAGAAATCCCTGGTCCCCATCGTCTGTTCTCTGCCTGGCGAGTGGCGGGGAAGGTACCCCTTCTGGTGCGGTGTCCTGAGGGGAGCAGGGACCAGTGTCCCCCAGAGAGGCCAGAGAGAGCTCCTGGCAGGTGGAGACCACCCTGGGCGCCCTGCATAGACCATCATAGCAACAGAAGCCTGAAGGGGGGAGAGGGCTTTTCAGGCTGGGGCAGTGGCTTGAAAACAGCAAACGAAGGTATGGGAGCCGGTGGGGCCGTGGGGAGGTCTCAGGTAGCTTGTGTGCGGGCTGGGGAGACAGAATGCTGCAGGGACACAGCTTATTTCTGGCTGTGGAACCCCAGGGGTACGTGACGGGCGGCCTCGGTTGCCAGGACGTGTGTGTGAAACTCACCTGGACGGTTGCAAGGAGACAGGTGCACATTCGCACTTGGCTCTGCAAGATCCCCTCGGTGACGGGCGGCGTGCAGACCCAGCTGGAGGGACACGGGCTGTTGGCAGAGTCTGGACCAAGGGATCAGAGGCGAGGGACAAGGCATCTCAAGGAATTAAAAGCCTGCGATGCCGGTGGGCTTTCAGACACCGGCGCCTGGGTCCCGGCTCACAGAGTCTCTGATCTGATTGGCCTGGAGCATGGCCTGAGCGTCCGTGCTTAGGAAATCACCCGCAGCCCGAGTTGAGAATTCGCGAGGAAATGCGTCAGTCTACACCCAGGGGGAGTGACAGAGGGCTTCCTGGAGGAGGCAGCATTTTCTCGGGGCTTTGAGGTACGAATAGGAGTTCTCACGGTAATGCACGACAGGGTCGTGGATGGATGCTCTGGTGGACACATGACCCAAGGCGGGAGAAGGTAACCGCGCAAATCCCCTAGGAGCAACGATGGGGCGAGTACCCACTCATTCAGCGTTCCCCACATTTCGTGCGGTGTAACCTGCATGAATCATGTAATTAATAGGCAGAAACGTCCAGTCTGTTTTGGGACCTCGGGCCAGTTTCTGGAGCCGCAGACGGCTCCGTGAGCTGATAATGTCTGCGCTCGTTTAAGGGGTCATTTGGGGCCAGTCCAGGTGGGGGGGGGGGTGCAGGGAGCAGTGGGAGGGAGCACCCTTGGGGGCTGGGAGTCAGACAGGAGCTCGCCCTGTGGGGAGCCATGCCTCCCCTGCCCCGGGGGGAGGGAGCGGTGGAGATGGTCTGGAAGCAGCCACAGCGGGGAGAGAGTGGAGGGTCCAGGCCAGCAGGGCCAGCAAGCCGCGTGTGATTTGCGTGTTTTTTTAATGCTTATTTATTTTGCAGAGAGAGAGAGTGTGTGTGCATGTGAGCAGGGGAGGGACAGAGAGAAAGGGGTGGGACAGAGGATGTGAGGCTTGCTTTCCCGACTTGCTTTCTGTTCTAATTCTATACTTTTGTGGGGCGCCTGGGTGGCTCACTCAGTGGAGCGCCCGACTTCGGCTCAGGTCACGATCTTAGGGTTGGTGGGTTCGAGCCCCGCGTCGGGCTCTGTGCTGACAGCTCGGAGCCTGGAGCCTGCTTCCCATTCTGTGTCTCCCTCTCTCTCTGACCCTCCCCCGTTCATTCTCTGTCTCTCCGTGTCTCAATAAATAAATGCTACAAAACATTTTTTTAATTAATCCTATATATTTGCTTATATGATTTATAACTTCTCTGTATAATTATAAATCAGATAATTTGCAGTTTCTATAATACATTATAAATATCTTTTGTTCCTATTGTAATTTTCTTTGTGTAAGTGACTTCTAGTTTAGATATAATTTGTCTATAGGATTTGTAAGGTCTGTGTATAACCTATATAATTTACAATTGTTGTCATTTATTATTGTAAGTATATTTATATATATTGCTTTATGTAAATATAAATGCAATTTATTCTAAATTAATATCTATAATTCATTACATATTGTATATGGAATTCTATATTCTATATAGAAATATATATGAATATAGAACAGATATATTTAGAATATGTATTACGTATATAGAATCGTTACATATTAGATATAGTTAGAATATAATAGGATATATGTATTTCCATGTAAATATACATATAAAATTTATTCCAAATTATGTCTATAATTTATTCCATATTCCATATATAATTCTGTATTTTATATATGTGAATATAGCGAATTTTTTCCAAATATGTATATTATTCCAGATTCTACGTGTAATTCCATATTTATATATACGTGAGCATATACAATTTATTCTAAATATGTCTATAATCTATTTTGCATTCCATATACAATCTTGTTTTCTATACATATAGGTGTATATTTACAAATATACGTCTATAATCTATGTTCTATATAGAACCCATGTTCTATATAGAATTTTATATTCTGTATACATGTGAATATACATAACTTATTTCTTTTTTTTTTTAATTTTTTATTAACATTTATTTATTTTTGAGACAGAGAGAGACAGAGCATGAACAGGGGAGGGGCAGAGAGAGAGAGAGACACAGAATGTGAAACGGGCTCCAGGCTCTGAGCTGTCAGCACAGAGCCTGACACGGGGCTCGAACTCACGGACTGTGAGATCATGACCTGAGCCGAAGTCGAACGCCCAACCGACTGAGCCACCCAGGCGCCCCAATAACTTATTTCAAATATATGTCTGTAAATCTATATGCTATATATAATTCTATATCGTATGCGTATGTAAATATGTATAACGTTTTCCACGTATATGTCTATAATTTAAGTTCTACATAGAATCCTATGTTCTACGTATATGTACGTATGTATAAAACTTATTCCAAACGTATGTGTATAACTTACTCCATATTCCACCTGCCCGGGGGCGGGGGGCGGCTCGGGGACTGCGTGTGGCTGGGCTTGTGTCCCCATGTGACACCGATGTGAGTCGGGAGGGGCTGCAGGAGGGAGGTGCCGTGGGGGTGACTCATGCATGTGTCCTGCCAGGCGTGGCCTCGCCCCGTGTGAGTCACCCTGGGTCCCCCGAACATCTGCAGCTGTGAGGGGTGTTGGGCGTCTGGGGAGGCACAGGCTTTGTTCACAGCAGCCGGCTTCCTCCTGGACGGGGGACTCTGTGCCCGAGTGCGGGCCCCGGGGCCCAGGCTCCCTTCCGCGTGGTCGGGCCTGGCGGCCCCACGTGCTGCTGTTTCCTCCGGCTCCGTCGGCCCCGGGAGGCAGTCTGGGGAGCAGGCAGCACGGCGGGGGCTGTGTAGACGGATAGATTAAGTCAGGCTGGAAATACACTGGGCGGTGTTCCTGGCCGTCGAGTGCTGGCTGTTGAATCATTGCATTTCTTGCCGGTTCCTGTGGGGGTTTCAGCGGATCTCGATGTGTGTGCGTGACTTTTGCAGACATCTGCACAATCGTGCAACAGCTGGCAGCCAAGCTCTTGCTCTGGGGTTCGAGGGGGTTCTGCGTGCACAAGGGGGGTGGGGAGCAGGGTGGAAAGGGGGCATCGCTCCTTTGCCCGTGCGCCGTGAGACCTGCCCTTGGCTGACCTTGGGGTCCTGGGAGCAGCGGGCTCCAGACTTTGTTTTGGCGACAGTATGGGGACCTTCTGTGTGGTGTGCATTGCAGAGGGTTCTGGGGGAGAACCACGGCAGAGAGGGCAGCCTGGGGCTGTGGGGGGCTGGAGGGTGCTGGCTGGCAGGGTGCCCCCACCCCTGCTTCGTCTGCTCTTACAGGGTTTGTGTGGAGGCCACGTGGGGTCAGCAGCAGGGGCACCAAGGGGACCCACGAGCTCAAGGAGCTGCCCCGGCAGGTTGTGCAGGGTGAGGAGGCAGCATTTTATTAGCGAGTTCTGAGTCGATGGTTACAGTCAGCCTGCATGCACACACAGACCATGCACATGTATATATGCACACATATGCACACAGAGCATGCACGCGCATGTACACATGCATACACACATGTGCATGCACACAGACCGTGCACACATCTGTATATATCCACACATGCGCACACAGACCATGCACACATGTGTATGTAGGCACACACACATGCATGCACACAGAGGCTGTGCACACGTGTATACATGCACACGCAGAGACCATGTGCACATGTGTATATATCCACACACACATGCACACACAGGCCATGCACATGTATATATCCACACGTATGCACACAGACCATGCACGCACATGTACACACACATACACACATTTGCACGCCCACAGATCGTGCACACGTCTGTATATATCCACACATGCGCACACAGACCATGCACACGTATATATCCACACATATGCACACAGAGCATGCACATGCATGTACACATGCATACACACATATGCACGCCCACAGACCGTGCACACGTGTGGATATATCCACACATGCACACACAGACCATGCAGACATATATATGCACACGCATGTACACATGTATACACACATATGCACACGTCTGTATATATCCACACATGCGCACACAGACCATGCACACATGTGTATATAGGCACACACATGCACGTACACAGAGGCCGTGCACACGTGTACACATGTACACACATGCACACGCAGAGACCATGTGCATGTGTATATATATCTACACATACATGCACACACAGACCATGCACACGTATATATCCACACATATGCACACAGACCATGCACGCACATGTACACACACATACACACATTTGCACGCCCACAGATCGTGCACACGTCTGTATATATCCACACATGCGCACACAGACCATGCACGCGTATATATCCACACATATGCACACAGAGCATGCACATGCATGTACACATGCATACACACATATGCACGCCCACAGACCGTGCACACGTGTGGATATATCCACACATGCACACACAGACCATGCAGATATATATATGCACACGCATGTACACATGTATACACACATATGCACACGTCTGTATATATCCACACATGCGCACACAGACCATGCACACATGTGTATATAGGCACACACATGCACGTACACAGAGGCCGTGCACACGTGTACACATGTACACACATGCACACGCAGAGACCATGTGCATGTGTATATATATCTACACATACATGCACACACAGACCATGCACACGTATATATCCACACATATGCACACAGACCATGCACGCACATGTGCACATGCATACACACGTATGCACTCACACAGACTATGCACACGTGTGTATATATCCACACACAAGTGCACAGACCACGTACACGTATATATCCACACATATGCACACAGACCATGCACGTGCATGTACACATGCACACACACAAACCACACCTACACACGCCTGCACATGTGCGCACACACACGCACACACACACGCACACACACGCACACACACACACGACAGAGGGGACAATCACAGACCCCAGCCTGGGTCACATGTCGCATAGAAGCGAACACCTCCCCACCCTGACCTGGCTCGCGGGGATGTTCGTGCGGCCTGAAATGTCTAGCACTTCCTGAGCTGGGGCTGGTGTCCCTTAACATTCTGACCTCACAGGTACCGTCACTGGCCTTACAGCTGACCGGACAGCCCGATCAGGCTTCTCCAAGGCTCGTCCCCTTTCCTCTCCTGCAGCCCATCAGAAACGGCTTCTGAACAACAGCACTAAAATGGTTTCAATAAACGCGGTAGCAACCGGATCAAAGAACAAGGCACATCAGGGCACTTTCCCCCCTTCTCGGGGACCCGGGAGCTTAAGCAATATTTTTGTGTGTGTTCTGTGGGTTGTCTGCTGATTCTGCAGGAAGCATAGTTCGGCTGTGTGGTCACAGACGTGGGTCACATGAGGCGCGAGTTTTCCCTCTGTGTGTTTTCCATCATGTGGGAACTCGTTACTCATTTAATGCAAGGGGTCTGCTGTTCATGAATCAGGCTCGGACCAAATCAGCACGTTTTCTGACTCTCGTAACTGCAGCTACGTTTTAAGATCATTGCCGTTTTGAACATCCCCCGACATCTTACTTTTCGGGATGTGAACGTGGACATGGGGGCCAGATGAGAAGCCCCAGCTCGTCCTACGTTCTAAAAAGCTGCCAGGGGCGCCTGGGTGGCTCAGTCGGTTAAGCGTCCGACTTGGGCTCAGGTCACGATCTCGCGGTCCGTGAGTTCGAGCCCCACGTCGGGCTCTGTGCTGACGGCTCGGAGCCTGGAACCTGCCTCGGATTCTGTGTCTCCCTCTCTCTGACCCTCCCCTGTTCATGCTCTGTCTCTCCCCGTCTCAAAAATAAATAAAACATTAAAAAAAAAAAAAAATAAGTAAACGTTAAAAAAAAATTTTAAAGCTGCCACACGCCGGCAACCTCACAAAACCCATCAGCCCCTTTCTGTGTATTTCGTTAATTTTCACGTTTGTACGTTTCTTATACGTAATCAGACTTTTTTTTTTTTCTTTTTTGCCTCGTAGGCCAGGATTTCGATTTGTCGGATGCCCTCGACGGTGAGTGCTCTTAAAATTTCGTAGCTGTGACAAGTGGGAGGTAATGTTAAAATTTAGGCTCACACAGGACAGTGAGTTTTACCCGCACGTAGTTAAGTATAACACAGCCTGTACGGGGGTCAATGCCTTCGTATACACCGTATACATGCTCTTGGTCTCAGTGAAAACCTTGCTCGGCACCTGTTAATGGCGGGTCCTCAGCGGGCTCAGTTCCCGAGCAGTCTCGCTCACAGACTGTCTTTTCTCTTTAGACAGTAACAAGAAACCCACAGCGCCCCCCAAGAAGCCCGGCACAGGTAAGAGGCGGACGTCCCTGGCGGGCACGGGACAGATCCCCGCCGTCCCCCCCGCCCCGTCGGCCCCCAGAGCTGCTGGTGAACCCCGTGGGCCCCGTGGTTTCTCTGCAGAAACCGGGGCTGACGTCCTTGTGGGTTACCAGCTGGCAAAGGGTGTGGGACCAGAGAGCGTTGCAACCCCTAGACGTAGCTGCAGCTCGGAAAGGGTTCGGAACACGCAGGCCACCTCGGTCATCAGGGAGGCTCCCGTCGGGTGGTCCCGCACATCTGGGCCCGGAGACGCCCATCGCAGGTGCACGGCCGCCCACACACGGTGTCACATGTCTGTCCCCAGCGCTCCGAGCCTTGCCTCCCCCGAGGCTGTGGCCACTCTTGGGGGACTTGGGTTCGCCCGTGGCTCTTTTCATGTGACAGTCAGGAATGCAGCTCTGACGTTCTGACCTTGGTGAGACTGGGGCCAGGAAAAGCGTTTAGGGAGCTGGGGAAGCAGGGTCTTCTCTGTTTAGGGGTCTGTTTAGGGGTCTGAATTCCTCCCCGGAGCCTCGGGGCTGATGACACATTTCCCTTGCAGACAGTTCGGACTTGAACTTGGAAGACGCCCTCGGCGGGGGAGGAAGCCGTAAGTATGGTTTTCGGAAGTCTCCCGTGTGGCTGACGGTCCTTCCGATCGCCGCATGAGTATCATTCCCACGAGCGTCGTCTCTCGGAAGCAAGCGATGGCTGTCACCCCCCAAAACGCAGGCGACGGCCTGTCCTTGTTGGCCATTGCTGTTGGGTGTGTGGTTTGCCCCTGTGTGGACCTGCGTTTATTCTTCAACGGGGCTCACCGTCTTTGGGGTGACGGTGTGAGCTCAGGCATGTGACCCGTGCACACACTCACCAAGAGCCCAGCCTGGCTTGTGGCCGCCATATTGAAATGCTCAGTCCAGTTTGAACCGTGGACCCCGCGTTTTCCTTTGGGCTGGGTCCTGCGAATTCCGCAGCCAGTCCAGACATCTGCTTCGGTTTCTGTCGGAAACTTACAGAAGCGTGGGAAGGGCCCAGTTCTCTTGAGGGTGAGTACTGACACTGGGAAAGAAATGGGCAGGGGACTGTGTCCCGGGGTCCCCACCCTGAGAAAGGGCACACTCCAATTCGTAGCTGTTTGGGAAACCAGGCGGAGGTGAACTGATGCCTTTTCCTTGGTTTTCTTTTTTTTCGTGTGTGTGTGTGTGTGTGTGTGTGTGTGTGTTTGCTGACTGCAAAGTGCTCATAAATGCAACGCTTATCTTTTACAAACAGACGACCCAGTACCGCCTAAACCACCCAAACCGAAGCCTAACCCAGACCCCAAGCAGCCTGGATCTTCCGGTAAGACTCCCTCCCCTTCAGGGCCGCTGGGCGTTTCTCAGAGGATAGTGGGCTCCCTTTCAGAGAGGCGCTCATTTCACGGTGGCCTGGGCACCACGTGGGCTCCACGGGGCAAAGTCCTGTGGGGTTTCCAGGAGTGGAAAGCAGCTTTCGAAAAGATGTTTGCTTTTTCTTAATGTTTATTTATTTTTGAGACAGACAGTGTGAGCAGGGGAGGGGCAGAGAGAGAGAGAGGGGAACACAGAATCCGAAGCTGGCTCCGGGCTCCGAGCGGTCAGCACAGAGCCCAATGCAGGGCTCGCACTCATGGACCATGAGATCATGACCTGAGCCCGAGTCACATGCTCAACCGACTGAGCCCCCCAGGTGCCCCTCTGTAGACACATTTAATCTCCGCTATTTTGGGGCTCATTTCTGTAACCCAGAAATGAATTTTGTACATCGCTCCTCACTAGCCACTTAATGAAGAATCCTATTACCTGTTAATAATTTTGCC
Source organism: Panthera onca (assembly GCF_046562875.1). Taxonomy (NCBI): domain Eukaryota; kingdom Metazoa; phylum Chordata; class Mammalia; order Carnivora; family Felidae; genus Panthera; species Panthera onca. Next base: position 128,564,534 of record NC_138357.1, on the reverse strand, counting down.
TTTGTTTTTTAGCTTTTATGAAAAGACTATCATATTACTGGCAAATGGTTTCTTGATCGCGTGTATATATTTATGTTTTTATACTTATATTTTCTCTTTCCTTTCTCTTGTATTGGAATCATTTTGCCTTGGGTAGAAAGCCCAGGACATATTCAGTTTTATCAGGGCCATGTGCTTGTCAATGCATGTGGTCATATATATATTTTTTTCTTTTAACCCATGAGTCTCACGTCGTACGCTGAAGGATGTCCTCCTACAAAGTATGTGGCTTTGTGGAATGACCCGCATTTCATCATGATAGGTTTCGTGAAACTGATGCATTAAATTTGATGTGTATCAGCTAGCTATTGACCCTTAACAAAGGATCCCCAAACCCAATGTGGCCGAAAATTTTTTTAATCGTTCCGTCTCGTGAGTCTGGGCGGGGCTGGGCTGGGCGGGGCTTGAGTCTGGGCGGGGCTTGGCTGGGCGGGGCTTGAGTATGGGCGGGGCTTGGCTGATCCGGGCGTGGCTGTCCTGTGTCTGTGGTCAGTGGGTGGGTCCTCTGGGGTTGGCTTGTCTGGATGACTGAGGTCACTGTGCCACGAGCTTCGGTGAGCCCCTCTCAATGGGCAAGACCACCCGGCCCAACGGAGGCTACTTTAAACTACTGGCTTGGCTTCCATTTTGACAACTTAACCTCTGAGTCTCGTGGCCGAGTCCAGAGTCGAGACGTGAACAAAATGTGTCACCAGTAATGGGGGGAGTGAACAGGTAGGGCTATTACTGAGGTTCCTTTGGGATCATTTCATGTATATTCATCCAAAAGATTGCTATATGTTTTCCTTTTTCTTTTTTTTGTTTTTTTGGAGTCTTTTTCAGGCTCTGTAGCAGAGTTTTTGGTGAGGCTAACTTCAGGAGCTTAAAATAGAATTGGGAATTAAATTGTCATTGCATACTGGAGACATTTCTTCCAGAAAGTATACTCCCTGCTGGATTGCGCCTGTCCCCGCTCTGCTTTTGATCCTGATGGTGTTTTCTTTCGTTCCGAGACATCGAGACCCTCTTGACAGTCCCAGGATAGCAGATAACACTTGTGTTTTTCTCTCCTAGGTGGCTTCTCAGATTCCGATCTCCTCGATGGAGCCTCAGATGCAGGTAGAACGATGACTTCTTCTCTTTCCTCCCTGTCACCCACCTGTTGTGCAGAATCACGGCGGGGTCTAGGCTCTTAGCGCTCAGTGATGCAGATGCATCAAGGCTGTGGACCGTAAGACGTGCTCCACGGGGGCTGGTCCCCAGGAGCTGTGTTGACCGCAGGCAGCTACCCGCCTACAGCTACACGGGCTGGAAGCCGGCCAGACAGGCCCTTCTTGACGTTTCCTGGATGCACCAATCACCTGTTTTGTCGGTGACTATTTGGTGCTGCGGATGAAGTAAGGTCTGAGCCACCCAGGCGCCCCACTTTTTCTTCTTTTGAGAGAGACAGCGTGAGTGAGCGAGGGGCAGAGAGGCAGAGACACAGAGAATCTCACAGGGGGCAGAGAGTGAATCCCGAAGCCGGGCTCGCGCTCACCTGACGCGGGCCTCCGACTCACAAACCGTAAGATGGTGACCTGAGCCGAAGTCGGATGCTTAACCGACTGAGCCACCCAGGGGCCCCTCTACCTCTTGCTTTAAAATCTTAGGTTGGAATAGGGTCCAAAACAGTCCTTAAATATACTACATATTACATAAATGAGTAAAAATGGTAATATAAAGTAAGTATAGTAATATATGTGTTTATAGTAAGTAGAATATATTTATATGTGTTTGTTATCATTTACCTTACATTTATGTGTATTTACATGTTGGTTACATTTACGTTATATTTACGTATATTTACATATGAATTTACACGTACTTTGTCTTAACATATACTTATAGTTGACCGTTGAACAACACGGGTTTGTCTCCACGGGTCCACTTACACGTGCCCTTATTTCAGTAAATACGGCACGGTCCTGCAAATGCATTTTCTTTCTTACGACTTTCTTAATTACATTTTGTTTTCCCTTGCTCCCTTTATTCTAAGAATACCGTGTCGACTGTTTATGTGTTCGGTAAACCTTCCTGTCAACAGTAGGGTATTCGTAGTTAAGTTTTTGGGAAATCGAAAATTGTACACCAATTTTTTCTTTCCTTCTTTCTTTCTTCCTTTCTTTCTTTCTTTCTTTCCTTCTTTTTCTTTCTCTTTCTTTCGTCCTTTCTTTCTTTCTTTCCTTCTTCCTTCCTTCCTTCCTTTCTTTCCTTCTTTCTTCCTTTCTTTGTTTCTTTCTTTCTTTCCTTCTTTCTTTCTTTCTTTCCTTCTTTCTTTCTTTCTTTCTCCCTTTCTTTGTTTCTTTCTTTCTTTCCTTCTTTCTCTTTCTTCCTTTCTTCCTTTCTTTCCTTCTTTTTTCCTTCTTTCTTTCTTTCTTCCTCTTCCTTCCTTCCTTCCTTCCTTTCTTTCTTTCTTTCTTCCTTTCTTTCTTTCTTTCTTTCTTTCTTTCTTTCTTTCTTTCTCTTTCTTCCTTTCTTCCTTCCTTTCTTTCTTTCTTCCTTTCTTTCTTTCTTTCCTTCTTTCTTTCTTTCTTTCCTTCTTTCTCTTTCTTTCTTTCTTTCTTTCTTTCTTTCTTTCTTTCTTTCTTTAGTTTTCCACCCATTTTGAGACAGAGAGAGACGGGGGCAGGGGTTTGAACAGGGGAGGGGCAGAAAGAGAGGGAGAGAGAGAGAGAATCCCAAGCAGGCTCCATGCTGTCAGCACAGAGCCCAACTCAGGACTCAGTCTCATGAGATCATGACTTGAGCTGCCATCGAGAGTCAGATGCTTAACCGACTGAGCCCCCCAGGAGCCCCACGTACACGGATTTTCAACCACACAGGGAGCAGACGCTGCTAATCCCCTTTCGTTGTTCAAGGGTCCCCTGTACGTATCCGGGAGTCAACAGGGATGTGCCTTTGACCTCCTCGTAGCCAGGGGCTGGGTCTCAGGTGGGCTCTGAGGCCCTGGCTGGGATCCTTGCTGAGCCCAGCGAGAGGGGCCAGAGGCCTGAGGCAGCCAGGACTCACTAGGTCTCCTGGAGTCCACCATGGGAGCGGTGGTCTCAGTCAGGTGCATGGGGGCAAGCCCGAAGTTCCCTTTAGCCAAGCGGGGACGTCCCCGCTCAACAACGGGAAAGGACAGGTGTGCCCGGCCTTGTCTCTGCAAGGTCATTCCCAAGTTCCCTTCGCAGCTCGAGGTCCCGGGAGTTGATCCTCAGTGGGAGTTTGTCTTTACCAAAAATCTGCCTGATGCAACTCATCTGCCAGCCTGTTTCTCCGTTGCAGGGGGCGGTGGCGATGGCCCCGGCGGTGGAGGCCCGAGGCCTGATGGGGAGGAGCAGGGTAGGTATCCCTGGTTTCTGATGCCTGGAGTTTCTCACACACGCTGTTGAGAGACAGCAGAACGGGCTGCTCAAGACCACACCTGTCGTGCTGGCTGTGTCGTTCTAAAGATGCCGGCACACGGGGCACCGAAGCTGGTGGTTGGTCCGAGCCACACATGCCCCAAGCGCTCAGCTGAAAAGCTGGCTGACCGCCCTTCGGGGACACAGCCCAGGGGTGCCGACGTGACCTGCATTTTAAGTTCGTTTTCCCAGAGTGCCCTAAGAAGGAATGCCAGCGGTCTTGCCCCGGGTTCCTTAGAGGAACAGAACCGTTGGGATCCATCTATCTACAGATATGGGTACAGATACACAGGAAGAGATTGATTCTAAGGAATCGCCCCACATGACTGGGGAGGCTGCCTTCTGCAAGCCGGGGGCTCAGGAGAGGCGTTGGGGTGGTTCAGTCCCAGTGCAAAGGACTGACAACCAGCAGAGCCGAGGGGGACGAGTCCCCGCGGAGTCTGAAATCCCGAGAAGCAGGAACGCCCATGTGCAAGGGCAGCAGACGATGCATGTCCCATCGCCCACTCTGGGAATGAACGGGAACACCGTCCTAATAAATCAGACGGAACATACAGAGGGGTTCAGCGGCTTTGATTTCCAGAAAATGCGTGGAGACGGTGATGCCACATGACCTCGGACTGGTCCCAGAGGGGCACCACGCACGGTCGGCCGTGTTGCCCCCCACTGAGAGTTTCCACGTTGAACTGTTGGGACCCGAGCACTGGCCTTAGTTAGGGCAGGAGAGGAGTCAGGGTGTCCCATCCAAAATGGTGCCCGTAGTCAAACAGATTCCAATTCCAGATGGGAGTTTTGGGGAGCAGTGTGGCTGGCCCTTCGTGTCATGCACGTGGATTGGAGGTGGGAGTTGGGCAAGGCTCAGGAGTGGGGTTTCCTCCACGGTCACCCTGTGGTCACGGGGTCCCCAGTAACGGTGCCTTGTGCTTCTTCCCACAGCTGACTCCCCTGGGGTGGTCCCTGGCATCGTGGGGGCCGTGGTGGTGGCCGTGGCTGGGGCAATTTCTAGCTTTATCGCCTACCAGAAGAAAAAATTGTGCTTCAAAGAAAACGGTAAGGTTTTCGCAATAGCTTCCTTTCTTTTGTGCCTTACTAACTGGAAATCTGTGCTTTCTTAAAACTAAAACAAACCAGAAGTCTGGTTGGCATGAGACATGTGCAAGGCTGCTGATAGTTCAGGAAATCTCTGTAAATTTGGAAGTCACTAACCACCCCTGTCGTTTTGGGTTTTCCGTCTGTGAAATGGGGAGGTGGTCATCTGCGCGCCAAGGGCCTTTTGTAAGGATTCGTAAGGCTGTGTGTCAAAGTCTTGACGGGTTGGTTGAAGAAATGTTAGGGTTTAGAAACATTTGTTCGTCGTTACTTACGATCGCGGCCACCTCATCATCCTTTGGACAAGAGCGATGGCTGGGGGGCCGCCATATTGTTTTCTCCACCCAAGGGAATTAAAATCGAAACACAGGGCAACTGATTCCTTTTCTGGTACAATCCCGTACCAACAGGTAGAGAGGGTTCTTGGATGGGATATAAAATTTATAGGTGACTGTAGACAGTGCCTCACTTACTGACATAGGGATTGGAATTGCACTGTTGGGTGTTTTGGGACCATATATGCAAGAGTCCCTGAATTACATAGGATTTGCTGTGGCGTCAGTAACTTCTGTTTTGAACGTAGCTCACGTTCATGCATCTCTGGGTCACTCTGCCCAGGTCACTTGCTTTCCCTCTTGCAAGAATAATGACGGGTAGGCTCTGATGTGGTTTCAAGGGTCCCATGGACTGTGGATGCTACTCCTCCTTGGAGGAGCCTCATGATGTCTGAACTCCCGACCTACTGGTGGCTTCAATTACATATTCATTCTTAGCTGTCGCCTTCCATCTTCAAGGACCACTGCCTAAGGACTCTGGGGAACTTCACAAAAGATGTCATTAGATGGTGACACACAGTTAGACTATAGGGTGGGAGTCTACCCTTAATCTCCCATCATTCCAGATTTTTAGATTCACAAACTCCATTTCTATATAGCCTGAAATTGAAAGTCCCCAACAGCACCCTTACTGTCTTCTTGCAGTGAAGGCTAAGAGTGCCTGATTATGTCTATTTACCACATATGACTGGGTGACTTCCATCAGGGGTGCTCAGGTCACTGTGCCTGGTTGCCTGAATGTTGAATGTCCAGGATGCCCAAATGGACAGGTGACCAAGGTCAAAGATGTGCCCAAGTGAACTGCTGGTCAAGGTCAAGGACGTGGCCAAATGGACGGATGGCCAAGGTCAAGGACATGCCCAAGTGGACCGCTGGCCAAGGTCAAGGACGTGCCCAAGTGGACCGCTGGCCAAGGTTAAGGATGTGCCCAAATGGAAGGATGGCCAAGGTCAAGAAAATGCTCTTGGAAGACATGCAACGAGGAACGAGAGAGGGGAAACCAATGAAAACACCTGTTGCTTCTCCTAGAAATAGCAGAGAGGCTAAATAGTTGGGGATTCAGGAGAAGTGCATCTCTGTTTCTGTTTCAACTTCATTTCTGTCACACTGTATGAAGACGCTCAGCCAGGAGAGGAGGAAGGCACCCTGCTAGGGAAGAATGCACAGGAAGTGCAGGCACAACGATTTCCTGAAAATCTGTAGGTGATCTTCAAATCCAAACTGGGTTTCCAAATCCCGTCAGATTCTGATGTCACAAAGCATTCTGTCACCTTGTCTTAGCAAGGGACGTGTCCTCCCTTGGATGCTGTGGTGCTATTTGACATCCATATGCCAAAGCACAGGGACTTGGGCAAGTACTCAGAGGAGTCCTCATGGAGATGACGTTGTCCAATATTTGGAATGGGATCAGGACCTTGGAAAACTAACTGTTCTCCATTCTCTCCGCACCTCATTCCTGGGTCTTGGAACATTCTGGTCATTGCATGGCATGAAAATCAAAATCTCCCCAGGTAGGAATAGTTGAATTTACAATTTTCAAAAATAAAAGCTGCCTTTCCTGAAGAATGGGCTGAGGGCAGTCCGTGACTCAACGTATGGGAGCGAGGACCTAGCTAAATTCATTTCCCCAGAATGTCATCCAGTCTTCCACTCTGCACGAGCCAAATTAGATTGCGGGTGACTTTACAATCTTTATTTGTTTTGTGGTTTTTATGGGGTTCATGATCTTAGCTGATGTAGATGTACAAAGAAAAAGTAAAAAAAAAAAAAAAAGAGCAAAGGAAGAGGCAAAACATAACAAGGAAAGGAAGCTGGGGGTTCTGGTTTCAGTTGTTAGGCATTTTTGTCTGTGGCCATAAAATGTCCAGTGTTATGACAAAGAAAATTAGGTTCTATTTTTCTATAAACCGTAAGATGTTAATGCAGAAGAGTATTTTTTCTGAGTGTGTGAATAGACATTTTGGTGTTTCGACCTGTGTTATGGGATCAAGTTCTGTGTTGGTCTCACCATCGGGCACACAAGTCCCTAGACCCTCCAGGGGTCTGTGCGGGGCCATTTATAGGTTTTGTTGCCAGGATAGTTGTTTAAAGAAGCACATACCCAGATGTCACTGTGGGCTTGGACATTTTGCAAGGAGGATGTGGCCCCAGTGCGTCCCAGTGGTTGAAGAGATGCCATGGTTTGGGGCTGTTTCTAAAGAATGTGATTTTCCAGGACTCTGTTATTGCATTGGAGTTTGTCATGTCTCTTGAGTCTGCATGCAGGTCAGTGTCAAACAAGGGGGTGCCAACTGAAGTTTTCTCTCAGCGTGGAGGTGTGTCGATCACATGCTAGCTGTCTTGATACGAATTTATTAAAAAAAATTTTAATGTTTACTTTTGAGAGAGACACAGATGGAACATGAACAAGGGAGGGGCAGAGAGAGAGTGAGGGAGACACTAAATCAGAAGCAGACTCCAGGCTCTGAGCTGTCAGCACAGAGCCCAACATGGGGCTCCAACTCAGGAACTGTGAGATCATGACCTGAGCCGAAGTTGGACGCTTGACCGAATCAGCCCCCCAGGCGCCCCGATAGCAATTTATTTAAATGCTTTTTGGTATCACGTTCCGAGCTGACGCCCAGAAAAGTATCCACGGCTGACGAAATTTGGTAGATGTGTCCTTTGGTCCTAATGATTTGGACATGTTCCTAAGGGTTGAGTGTGTTTTTCTAACAAATGGTGCACACTGGGCTGTTGAGAGCCGTTTTGGACGTGGGCCCGTGGTCGGTCCCACTTCAGCATCTTAGTAGCCCATGCTTGAGGCGTTGCTGGAGTGCGCAGCTGGGGCGTCCCTCCCCTGTCTTTCCCTCCCTCCCTGCTTGTCTCCCCACTCCTGCCCCCCTCTCCTCCTTGATGTTGGTTTCGTTTCGGATTCGGCTTCCTGTTGCACTTTGGTGTCTAATCATTGCTGCGAAAAAGAAAAAAAAGTCTCGAAAGCCTGCTGTATACTTCTGAGCCCCAACAGTGTCTTTGTCCGAGCTGGCGGCTGCTTTCGGGGGCTTTGCTGGACCCGCCTCAGACCTCTGCAAAGTTTACCTTTGCTGTTTTTATTTTATTTTTTTTGTTTTTTGTTTTTTGTTTTTTTCTTTCCTTTCCCGACCTTTCGTTTCAGACCAGCCGAGGATGTAGGCACGCACAGAACGCCCCGTGCAGGCCCGAAGACGTTCCCGTGTGGTCAGTGTTTGTCCGCTAAGCCTCAGAGCCGAGCACTTGCCCCTGTCCGTATGCCTAGTCGGTCGCCGCGGTGAGGGGGTCGTCCCCGGCCGGGGTGTGTGTTTCCTGCCTTCCAGATGGCACGGAGGCTCATAATGTTGTCTTAGGTCCCACGCGTAGGTAGCCTCACGACGTGCGGAAGAAGGCGCAGGTTTTCTTTTAAGCTTGAATTCACTGCCAGGGAAGAGTGGCGAGGGGTTGAGGGGTCGGCCGTACAACATCACCACGTTCCTGACCGTCGAGTTCCTGTTTGCTAGCCAACCGGGCAGGAGGGCAGGGAGCTGTCCCTGCGGTCCCTGGAGGGTCCCCAGACACGGCCGGCCCGGGTCACCGGGTTTCTACGTCCCCGTGCAACTTGGCATCTCTGATTTTGCGGCTTGTGGGGTTTTCTGGCGCATTGCCCCCACTCTGTGTCCGAGGAAGCAGTTTCCAGCTGTCTCTCTCACCAGGCTTCGTAAAACGGGTGAATGTCCCCCCCTTCCCTAAAAACCCCAGGATGTTACAATCGCGGAGTCAGTCGGCCGACGGTCTGAGTGGAGGGTCTGTGTGGCCCCAAGAGCAAAGCCCTCAGTGGGACCTACAATCAGGCGCTGCTGGGCCGTGCTCCTGAGTGCTCCCCCAGAGCCTCGATCGGGGTTCTGAGTGCTCGGTGTGTGTGATAGAAATAGTCCTGGGGCTTGGGGACCCCCCCCCTCCAGCCTGCCCCAAAGCTGCAGTGTCTCTAACGGCTTACACGGGGACACGTGGTCCCTTAACGTCCTGGAGGTGATGATGAACAGTGCCTGTGTGCAATCCGGGGTCCCCTCAGGGGCCTGCAGCATGGGGGGCCCGGGGACAGGTGCCCCGTGTTTCCAGGGTAGGTATGCGTCCCCCTGGAGACGGGGAATGTGGCCGTGCGTCCCTGCCCACAAGGCCTGGGCCTCCCTGCCCGGGGTTGGCCTCACCTCGGGCCACACTGACCTCTGGGGGTTTTGCAAGAGGCTAGAGCTGGATCTGGGAGAACCGCCCCGGGGCTTTGGGGTTTTGTCCCGCGGCCCCGCCCACCCGGGTGTGACAAAGTCCCGGCTGAATCACAGCCAACACCACCCACCCACCCACCCACGGGGCCTGGCTTCCTGCTCCCCCCCGGCCCCCCCCCCTTGTGCGTGCGGATTCTGGGGGTCAGGACGCACCCCTGCTCCCAAGACCGCAGACCCCGCCCTGTGCCACATGGCGTCCAGCCCACGCACCCCCCGACCGCGAGGCCTTCGGAACGTCCTGCAAAGCTGGCATCCCGTGACCACACGCGCCCGAGCCTCAGACGCCCTGTTACGTGTCGCCGACAACATTCGCCCCATGTGGACGTTCCCGCTACTGTGCCTTGTGGGCGTTTTCCAGGCACGCCCCCCCCCCCCCCCCAGCGTGAGCGGTTCGTCTGCCACCTGCCGTGGGTGTTGAGGCCCCCCTGTCGCCGAAAACGTGCCCCTTGCGCTCCTGAGCGAGGCCACCGTCAGGAAATAAACGCTTTTTGCACGCGAAGCTGGGACTTGTCTTGAATTCTGTCGATTCGGGCTGCGTATCCGCGGTGGGGTTTTGGGGGGCGGGGTGTCTGGGGGCAGGTCGAGTCTGCTTTCGTGCCTAGCAACGGAAATTTGGAAAGTGACAGAAACATGTCAAGGAGACCCAAGCGCAAGCCGAGGGGACCCCGTTAGCCATGGATTCCCCCCACCCCACCCTGTGGATGGGGCTGTGTTTGCACCTTTCCTGCTCCCTGTGGTGCTGGGGGGCAGGCGGGACGCTGGGGGGCTGATTCAGCCTCACGGATACAAGGGGCCTTCTCTGGATTCACCCCCGGGGGCATCTTTTCTGCTTCCTTTCAGCCGACCAAGGTGACGTGAGCTCCAAAAACCAGCAGAGCACCAACTCGGACCAACCCGGTGAGCACAAGGCCTTTCTGTCTTCTGTCCCGTCCGCCCGGCCCCGGCCCCCTGCCTCCGCCGTGCGTCCCCCGGTTGTCCCGGGACAATGCAGGACGTGGGATGTGGACCTTTACGCCCCCATGCTTGCCAGGGCGTTGGTTCCGGGACGCGGGATAAACCGGGCTGGGATCCAGGCTTCAGAGGGCACCCACTTTGGCCTCAGACGCTCTTTCAATGCCCGTTAGGATGCTTTCCCCGCGGTGCATAAGGAGCCGGGAACTCAGCCCCCTGATGCGCAGCAAAGGGTTAAAGGTTCCTTTTCGGAGACGCGTGGTTTGTTCCAGTTCCTTCTAAACAGTTGTCTCCACCTGGTGCAGAATGAGGTCAAGGGGACGGGTTCTTTTAATTGTTCAAATACTTATTTATTTTTGAGACAGAGAGAGAGAGAGAGACAGCAAGGGAGGGGCAGAGAGAGAGGGGGACACGGAATCGGAAGCAGGCTCCAGGCTCTGAGCCATCAGCCCAGAGCCCGACGCGGGGCTCGAACTCACGGACCGTGAGATCAGGACCTGAGCCGAAGTCGGACGCTCAACCGACTGAGCCCCCCTGGCGCCCCAAATTTAAGATATTGAAGTGCTACTTTTCTGGAAGGCTTGTTGTGTGTTTTTTTATGGGTTTTTTTTTTTTTGTAGCTTTTTTTTTTTTTTTTTGCTACACTTGATTGTTCTGTGAAATTTCTTGAAATTTCTTTCCGAAGCAGATCAGGGTCAGACTTTGCCGTTGATGGTGCATTTGGAGGTCACGTGTAGCCTCTAGTCCCGGAGGCACCTGCTTCTGGGGGTTTTAGGAAGCCGAGAGTCACGGGCGACTGGGACTGGCTTGCAAAGTCTTTTCTTTTTGGTCTGTTTGCAGTTCAGTGGACCCTTCTGGAGAAATAAAAGCTATGCAGCCGTCGAACGCGGCCCCCGTGTTTCCAGCAGGATCCAGCCCCGACCTGCCCACGCCTGTGCTCACGTTCAGACTGTCATGTACCGCTTGACATGTGTTTTTGCCTGTTTGCACCATGCTGGGTAGAGGAACGTCACTGACACCCCGTGTTCATTCGGAGGGGACGCGTGGTCAGCTTATCCGTGGCCGCTAGGGGTTTCCCCCGGGGGGCTGTGAAAGGCCGACCACGCATCACAAAGTCGTTTGAATCCCGACCCCACTGAAGTCCCCCCCACCCCCGCCCCCATCCCGGGAGCTCTGGGCCATTGACCCTGGGAGACAGCGAGACAAGCCTTCAATTAGTGTCCTCAGAATTTCCTTCATTTGGGAGGAGTTTTGTTTTTTTGTTTTTTTTTCAGATCAGACTAATAAAGAAAGAAATAAGGAACCAAGTACTTTTTCCTTAAATGCAATGCCATGGGGTGACTCCTAAAGGCTGTGGGACACCGTGGTAGGGCTGGGGTCCCTTTTCTGGGGCTGTGACACAAATGACCGACCTAAGGGTAGCCTTTCAGTTTTGGGATTTTCTTTCTCTCCCTGTTTCCTTCCACTGGTCTTGGTACATGGGGGACAAGGCCTTCTCAGTGTTCAGATACTCCCCTGCAGGGGATACTTCTTTGCATTCAGATACTCCCCTGCATTCAGATACTCCCGTGCATCCAGATAACCCTCTGCATCCAAATACTCCCCTCCATCAGATACTCCCCCATAGCAGATGCTTCATATTCAGATACTCCCCTGCATTTAGATACTCCCCAGCATTAGATATTTCATATTCAGATACTCCCTTGCATTCAGATACTCCCCTGCATTAGATACTTCATATTCAGATACTCCCCTGCATTAGATACTTCATACTCAGATTACCCCCCTGCCTTCAGATATTCCCCTTTCAGATACTCCCGTGCATCCAGATAACCCTCTGCATCCAAATACTCCCCTCCATCAGATACTCCCCCATAGCAGATGCTTCATATTCAGATACTCCCCTGCATTCAGATAGTCCCCAGCATTACACACTTCATATTCAGATACTCCCCTACATTCATATACTCCCCCGCATACAGATACTCCCCTGCATTAGATACTTCATACTCAGATTACCCCCCTGCCTTCAGATACTCCCCTGCATCCAGATACTCCCCTCCATCAGATACTCCCCTATAGCAGATGGTTCATATTCAGATACTCCCCTGCATTCAGATAGTCCCCAGCATTACACACTTGATATTCACATACTCCCCTACATTCAGATACTCCCCTGCACCCAGATACTCCCCTGCATTAGATACTTCATATTCAGATACTCCCCTGCATTAGATACTTCATACTCAGATTACCCCCCCTGCCTTCAGATACTCCCCTGCATCCAGATACTCCCTTGATTAGATATTTCCCATACTCCCCTGAATTAGATACTTCATAGATACTCCCCTGCATTCAGATACTCCCCTACATCAGATAGTCTCCTCATTCTTCCATGTGGGTTTTTGTTGTCGTTGTTGTTGGGAATTTGTTACCTATAATGTCTTTACAAAATGTTTTAACTGCTTTGATGTGAAAGCTCCCTTTAACTTTGGGGTAAGACTGCCTTGTGGCAGGGCATCTCCTGACATGTTTCCTAACAGCTTGAAATGAAGGGAAAGCATACTCTTCCTCCTCGAAATAAACAAGGACTTTTGTACATTGAGAAACACTGCCCCCCACCCCCACCCCCACCCCGTGTAGGGCTCTGCACGCACCGGAAGGCTGCTGACTTGCATGCTTGTATATACTCTTGGGAAGGCTTCATCGAGATGAGTCGCATCAAGTGCAGAAGTTCTGATGTTCTGTTTGTCCGTGGCTCAGGTATGTGCGGAAGTGAACATGGCCGTGTGGAGTCCAGAGGACCTAACACACATCTCAAGTGTTGGGGTAGACCAGTTGTCAGGGGGCTGAGGGCTGGGTTATCCAACACGGCTGGGTCCCAGTGCTACCTAACACACAACACCTAGGTTTACAAACGCAGCACGCAGGTATCCACATTCTTCCCGAACGAGCCTTCAGCATCAGACTGGGCACATAGACTCGCTTTACAGTAAGAAAAAAGTGCATAAAATTGTTTTGTGACTCTGTGAATAACATTGATGTTTTACAAGCATTGCAGTCCTACTATAAGCATAAATGTCTCCTTACAGGAGAGTAGAGGGGAGCTGTGGGTGACTCATTCATAAATAAATGTATACGTGTAAGAGAGATGTCCACGAGGCTTATTTTTTCCTGGAAGGTGGGTGCACATCTTTCCAGATTCAAGCTCACACCAGGTGCGTTTCATCATAGGTTCACGTCAAGGTCGCACGGACATAAAAAGAAATGTCTGTGGTTGGCGTTGTTAGAAGGCTGTGCGTGTGAAATTGTTGACGAGAGGTGCCTGATTGTCCTCCATATAGGCTGTGCCAATCCATGATATTCCCAGTGATGTCTCAGATATCTTCCGAAAACCCTCCTGGCTTTATGGGTCCTTGCCACTGTTAGTTGAAAATACGGTACGAAATCAAGGCTTTTACTTTGCAGTTCTCTTAACACAGGTGAGGTTGGGAATGTGTGTATGGAAAATTCACTTCTACGGCCATTTCTGGGGGACCCGTTTGAAATGCCCGTTGCCCGTTTTTATATGCATTATTGGCGCTGCTATTATTGATTCGTGGGAACACTTTACATATTAAAGATAGTGCCGTTTTTTGTTGTGAAGCTTTTTAAAAACTTACTTAAAAATTTTTTTTTCTAATGTTTATTTTTGAGAGAGACATAGAGCATGAGTGGAGGAGGGGCAGAGAGAGAGGGAGACAAAGAATCCCAAGCAGGCTTCAGGCTGTGAGCTGTCGGCACAGAGCCCGACCTGGGGCTCAAGCCTCTCTCAAAAATAAATAGACATTAAAAAGAAAACATGCCTCCATACAGATTTGAGCAAAGAATTTCCTTATAATTTGTTCAACATTCTCCAGGTCTGTGGGGAACTCTACATCCCATGATTTTGTATCCTCTCTGTGTCTCCTGTTTCGGTTCTGAAATAATGGTTGGATGATGATTATCTTTGCCATTTCTGTGTTTTTAATTCGTGGCCCTTGTCATTGGCTTTCTCTGGGTTTCCAGGTTCTTGCACACGGACACCCCTTGAGTCGAACTCTTAATTTCCCTGATTCCCCATCCTTTCTTATTGAATATTGTAAATATCCCAGGTCTATCATTTCCTCCGGGCTCAACTGTGGACCCGGAATCTTCTTATTTCTATTTTCCAGAGCGTCACCATTTCCCGTTTTTTTCTTTTTTTTTTCTTTCTTTTTTTTTTTTTTTTTTTTTTTTTTTTGGTCAACTCAAGGGTTTTTGAAGTGTTTTGCTTTTTAATGTCCCCGTGATATTTCTGTGTTCTCAGCTTTCCTGGACTCGGTGACCAGTCTCCCGTTCTGTTGCCGTGTGTCACCAGGGTGGTGTCTGTATCATTTCTGCTTTTTTTTTTTTTTTTTTTTTTCCAGCGAGCGGAAGCTTTTCTTTCTGAAAAAGCTCCCTGAACGTGGAAATGCGTGTGGATTCTCGGTGTTTCGGGTGCAGAGGACAGGAACCTGCCTTGCCAGCTGCGTCTGTGCAGGTACCCGTGTGTGTGCCCTCTGATCTCCAGCAGGTGGGGTGGGAGCGTCGTCCTGGGAGTGGGGCCACATTATGTGGTCACTCTGCGCCTCCGAAAAAGGGGGTTCAGAAGAGCACGTGCCTCCCAGGGCGCCCCAGTGTGACCGTCACCAGCCTGCAGCCCGGCGTCCAAATCCCACCTGCCATCTGAGAATGGCTTTCATAACCGCAGGTGGTTTGAAAATCTCTGAGAAGTGTACTATTTTATGGCGCGTGAGAATTCTGCCACATTGGAGTTTTAGGCTCCATAAGTAACATTGGGCGGGTGCACACGCCTCCTGTTTTCCTGCCGGTGGCTGCCTCCCCTCCCCCCCCACAGTGGCCAAATCGAGGGGTTTCTGCAGCAGCTTGCAGAGAGGCTCCAGTGACCCCCCCCCCCCCCTTAAGCACACTCACCGGGTTGACATGGGGTCGCGCTGGGAGGTCATCTTCCGCGAAGGACCCGCGCCGGAAGCAAAGACGCTCGGGCCTGCCTTGCACACACTGTGCTCATGATACTGGGACTGCAGATGCCTCTGTCTGCTGCCAAGATATTTTTGTCACCCCCAAAGGAAACCATCACGTACGGGTTTCCTGGGGCGGCCGTAACACAGCCCCACAGACGGGGCGGCTTAAACCACAGGAGCGCGTTGTCTCTGGGTGCTGGAGACCACAAGTCCGACATCCAGGCGGGGCAGAGGGTGGTTCCTCCCGGAGGCTCCAGGGGACAGCCTGTTCTGTGTCTGTGTCCCAGCTTCTGGGGGCTGTGGGCGATCCTGGGCGTCCCTTGGCATGTCCCGCCCCTGCCTCTGTGTCTACACGGCCTTCTCCCTGTGTGCCTGTCTGTGTGCGAGTTTCTCCCTTTTTATAGGGACCACCGGGCATATGGGGGTCGTGTCTCAGCTGGGCCCAGGGTGACCTCACGGGAAGACACCTGATTACATAGGCACCAACCCTATTTGCAAAGACGGTCACACTCTGCAGAGTTACAAGTTACGACTCCACGAGATGATTTGGGGGCGGTGCTTTGGGGGGAACCACAATGCACCTCTGCACACTTCCCATCCCTCTGCCCTAAACCCCCAGAAACCACCAATCTCCTTTCTGCCTATGGATTTGCCTGGAGTCTGGCTTCTGTGACTGAACATACAGTTTTATTATTTTATTTTATTTTATTTTATTTTATTTTATTTTTATTTTATTTTATTTTATTTTTTATTTTTATATTTATTTTATTATTTTCTTAAAGCATCTCTGTGTCTCTGTCTCCATCTCCCTCCCTCTCTACACACACCTGTGTGCACCCCCAAACGCATCTGTTTTATAAGGATGTTCCGCGGACACAGAAAAGGCGTTCCCGACACATGCAGACATTGCTAGATGCCAGGAAAAAAAAAATGCAAAATAGATCGAGGTTCATTTCCCCTTTTCCATGTCTTTGGCCCAAATTCAGTTTTTTTTTTTTGGGGGGGGGGGAGGGAAATACAAACAGCTTTCACAGCCAGGCTTTATGATGATGATGATGATGAGTTTCTTTTCCCGTGCACTCACGCCATTTAGGAGACGGGTTCAGAGCGTTTGGGAAATTGTAACTTTGTGTTGTTCCCGCCGAGACGGGGGGCCTGCAGGGGGGTGTGGCTAAGCGACACAGAAGAATCACACAGCCTCAGGGGAAACACGCTATCGACTCTGGGAAAATAGGGGAAAAAAATCACAGGAAAATAGGAAAAGAAAAACAAACAAAAAAAAAGTAGGACCCATCAGGAGAGCCGGGTTCTGGGCCCGGAGAACTGCTTTGAAGCCTGAGATCCAGGCACAGGCTGGGTTCTCCCGAGGCCTCTCTCCCCGTGGAAAGAGGTCATTTGCAGCCTGCCGCCCCCTTGCGAAGGCTCTTCGGATGCCCCTCTGCGTTCAGACCCTGCCCGCTCCCCCAGCGGCCCGGTGGGTGTCCCCGTGGCCTGCAATGCCACACCTCCCTCCTCTGGTTTCATTTCCTGAGTCCCCTTCGCTCTGTCATCCTCAGCCAGCACCTGGCAGCTCACGGGTGCCCGGCTCAGAACCCGTGTGCGTGCACGGCATTTGTGGAACGAATGCGCGAGCTCCTGTGATGCACCCCCCTCCCCCTCCCCCTCCCCGGAAGCAGAAAAAGCCTGGAATCCAACCGTCCTTGTGTAGGGAGCGTCCTCCCAGTGCCCGGGGTGCAGGCCTTTGATGTAGCTGAACCTCCCAGGCCTGGCGATGCCTGTTTCCAGCCCTGACGGAGGGCGGGAGGCTGGCTCCGGGTGTGTCCTCGGCGTGCGAGCCCTTGCTGGTCTCTCGGGCCCCGGGCTGCACACGGGCTCCGGGCTGCGGGGTCTCACGGGCTCCGGGCTGCAGGGTTCGGCGTCTGAGCTCGCGGCCCATTAGCTTCTGGCCGCGGGACTGCCGTTGGGTTCATACTTTCCGCTTGAAACATCGCCTCTGTGCCTTCCAAGCCGGGAGACAGGAAGTCGACACATCGAGGGTGGGGTCCGGGAGGCCGGATCTCACGAGCCGCCGGGCTGCGGCCTCCGAGGGGGCTCCTTCCGACTGGCGACAGCCATGGAGAGGCGCGGGGGACTGTTCTGGGTCGCGGTGCTGGGCTTTGTGCTGTGCGTCCAAGGTGAGACCCGGTTTGCCCCGAGGGAGAGGCGGGTGGGCGCCGGGCTGGAGGTCAGCTTGGTTTCCAAATCTGCTTCCCCAGGAGCTTGCAGGGAGTTAAGTGGCTTTAAGTTGCCGGGCTGGAAGGGAACGCACGGGAGTGAGTTCTTAGGAGAAGGCACACGGGACAGAGGGCCGGTTCGGAGCCCCGG
Source organism: Panthera onca (assembly GCF_046562875.1). Taxonomy (NCBI): domain Eukaryota; kingdom Metazoa; phylum Chordata; class Mammalia; order Carnivora; family Felidae; genus Panthera; species Panthera onca. Next base: position 128,547,054 of record NC_138357.1, on the reverse strand, counting down.
GCTGACGGGGTTCTCTGCCTGGTTCTGTGTCACATTTCAAACACAGCCCTGTTTTGCGGGATGATTCCAGCTGGAAGGGGGGGGGGGGGGATGCCTGCAGCAAATGCCTGGTTCCTGATGCAAAGCATTTGTTCTGACCGTTTGCCTTGGGGTAAAAAACAGAGTTGGAAAAAACGGCTTGTTGGTGGGGGCATGGCGTTTCCAGGGCTTGGTTCTGTTTGTGGAAAACGCTGTGTTCCAGCTTTTGGATAAACGCCATCCTTTCTTGTTGTGCACGAAAAGTCATGTGAGTTGTTTACGCCCAAGGTCCCGTGTCCCAGATGCCCGGGCGTCCGGGTGGGGCTGGGCTGGGGGCTGTAGGGGCCTGTCTTGAACGCATGAGACGGGGGAGTGAAACAGCCCCCTCGGTCATGTACATAGTGGCATTCCCAGGAGGCAAGTCTGGGTGGGACATAAGTCTGGGAAATGCCGTGGGTTTGCAGCCGTGACTCAGGTGTCCCTGTTCTGGGGCGGCCCGTGTATCCTGCTCAAGCTGCGTTCGGGGACCAGGACTCGGTTGTCTGGGGGCCGACGTGATGTGGAGGGAGACGCCAGGGCGCCCAGCCCGGGACGCTGGGCGAGACCCTTCCGTTATCAGCGGGACCGGGCACAAGTCATTTTGGGAGCTGTAGGTTCAGCACAGAGAAGCCTAGCTGCACACACAGCCCCCCTCGGAGAAGCACGTCCCAGACTTTATTCCTAGCGGACTCTCACGCAGCCCGATGATGGTGCCCATTCTTATCGCCGTGTTGCAGATGGGAGCACTGAGGCACGGAGGGGGAGGGGGGACGAGGCACGGAGGGGGAGCCCCCCAGTGATCAGTGCGTTGGCGCTCGTCCGAAGCAGAAGCAGAAACGAAACTTGCCAAGGTCGGCTCGGCGGTTTGGGTCTGTTGAGCGAAAAGGAAACATACGCCTACGTGCCCGATGTGCTTCTGTTCTCCCTACGGCTGTGGTCTATCACCTTCCGGTATATAGATCCCTACTTCTCCCGCAAAAAGATACACCGACTCTCACTCGGACCGTGTCACGGGCTGCGTTCGGGTGCACCCTGCATTTTCTCTTTGCTTCTGGAAACATGGCGTGTGCCAAAGAGGCAGGCCGGCCACGCTGGGCCACACCCCAGAACCCATCCAGAGTCTGTCTGCTTTCTGCGCGTCTTTCTCCGTGGCCCCCTACGTACCTTTGATCTAGCCAATCTCTGGGTGTGCGGGCCCAGCCAGAAGTGGGTCATTTATTCAGGCTGGCTGCGGTCACCGCGCCCATCGGTGGGGCCCAACCGGCCCGGCTGTGCAGGGGGGTGGGTCTCAATGCTTGGTGTGCGAGTGACCTGGGAGGGAACTGGATGAAAGGCAGGAGGCCAGTGCCCGCCCCTGGAGGTGCTCATTTGGTGTGTGGGTGGGGCTCGGGCCCTGCTGCCCTGAGTCAGCACCGGGCCATCTGGTTTACCCTTGGGTGGAGCCCCGTGGATCCGTGGCACAAGGGGGCGGCGGCTCTGGGGTCCCCATTCAGAGACGCATCATCACCCAGCATGGCCGGCCCAGAGGTGACATCCCCTACGTAGAGAGGCCACAGCTGGCCATTCTCAGCGGGGGGCGACATTGACTGCAGGGGACACACAGAATATTGTCTGTGTCTCTTTCCATCTACAATCTGCCTAGCCGTCCATCCGTCTCTATCTACCTATCTATCTACCTGTCTATCCATCCGTCCATCCATCCATCCATCCATCCATCATATCTATCCATCCATCATCTCTATCTATCTGTCTATTATATGTCTCATCTCTAGCCATCTACCCATCTCTCATCATCATCATCATCAATGTATACATTCAGATTCATTTTAAGGAACTGCCCCACAACATGGTGGGGCTGGCAAGCCCTAAATCCATAGGGAAGGGTAGAAACCCTGCCGTGCTGTCTCCGAATCCCGTCTTCTCTGGGAAACCTCGCCTTCGACTGATCAGAGGCGGCCCACCCACGTTACCAAGGGTGATGCGCTTCTCCCTGCAGGAGATTGTAGATGTTAATCCCATCGACAGAGCACCTTCCCGGTGGCATCGAGACTAGTGTTTGACCAAACATCCGGGCACCGTAGCCCAGGCACGTTGACATAGAAAAATGGCCCATCCGGGATATTTTCATCTTTCCACTTCCACGGTCTGAGATGCCAATTGTGTATATGTTGTTTATTCCTTGTGGGTTGCGAGAAACGGTGATCTGGACAGAATGCTGACACTCGGGTGGGTGGTTGGGAAAGTCTAATGGGCGGTGGGCATCAGCATTGCTGAGGGACGGGGTCAAAGTGCAGAGTCCCCGGCCGGCCGAACCTCCTGTTGTGTGATTGAGCCCCACCCTGGATGCTTTTCTGGTTTCCCAGGTGGTCCTTCTGTCTCAGCAATGTGGGGACCCCCTGCCTCTTATCCAGAGGACATCCCTGGGGCTGCTTTCCATGGTGGTTGAACTTTCGTGTGTTTCAGTGTGTTATGGGCTCACTGTGGGCTCCATAAAATATAGCCCCAACCCCAGGATGGCAGCACGCGACGATATTTGGAGGTGGGGTTTGTACAGAGTGGATTAAGGCGAAATGAGATAGTATGGAGGACCCTGATCCCATAAGACTGTTGTCCTTATAAGAAAAGGGGAACAGGACACAGGTAAGCGAGGAGAGGGGCCTCGGCAACAACCAGCCTCAGCCCTGCCTGGATCTCAGACCCCCGGCCTCAGCCCTGCCTGGATCTCAGACCCCGGTCTCAGCCCTGCGTGGATCTCAGACTCCAGGCCTCAGCCCTGGCTGGATCTCAGACCTCCAGGTTCAGCCCTGCCTGGATCTCAGACCCCGGCCTCAGCCCTACCTGGATCTCAGACATCTGGCCTCTGCCCTGCCTGGATCTCAGACCTCCGGCCTCAGCCCTGCCTGGATCTCAGACCCCTGGGCTCAGCCCTGCCTGGATCTCAGACCCCTGGGCTCAGCCCTACCTGGATCTCAGACATCTGGCCTCGGCCCTGCCTGGACCTCAGACCCCCGGCCTCAGTCCTGCCTGGATCTCAGACCCCTAGTCTCAGCCATGCCTGGATCTCAGCCTCAGCCCCATCTGGATCTCAGACCCCCAGCCTCGACCCTGCCTGGATCTCAGCCTCCCAGCTTTGGCCCTGCCTGGACCTGACTCTCAGCCTCAGCCCTGCCTGGATCTCAGAGTCCCGGCTTCGGCCCTATCTGAATGTCAGAACCCCAGCCTCGGCCCCACCTGGGTCTCAGCCCCCCAGCCTCAGCCCTGCCTAGGTCTTAGACTCCCAGCCTCAGCCCTGCCTTGACCTCAGACTCCCGGCCTCAGCCCTGCTTGGATCTCAGACTCCCAGCCTCAGCTCTGCCTGGATCCCAGACCCCCAACCTCGGCCCTGCCTGTATCTCAGACTCCTGGCCTCAGCCCTGCCTGGACCTCAGACTCCCAGCCTCAGCTCTGCCTGGATCCCAGACCCCCAACCTCGGCCCTGTCTGTATCTCAGACCCCCCAGCCTCAGCCCTGCCTGGATCTCAACCTCCCAGCTTTGACTCCTCCTGGATCTCAGACTCCCAGCCTCAGCCCTGCCTGGACCTCAGACTCCCGGCCTCAGCTCTGCCTGGATCTCAGAGTCCCAGCCTTGGCCCTGCCTGGATCTCAGACCCCCAGCCTCAGCCCTGACTGGATCTCAGACTCCTGGCTTCGGCCCTGACTGGATCTCAGACTCCCAACCTCAGCTCTGCCTGGATCTCAGACTCCCAGCTTCAGTTCCTGCTGGACCGCACACTCCCAGCCTCGGCCTTGCCTGGATCTCAGATTCTAAGCCTCGGCCCTACCTGGACCTCAGACCCCCAGCCTCGGCCCTGTCTGCATCTCGGACCCAGCCTGCAGCACCAGGAGGGGATACATGTGTGTTGTTCAAGCCACATGGTCTGTGGGATTTTCTTCCTGCATATTACTGGAAACTAATCAAAGCCATTGCTCTGCAAAATGAAGTCCACAGCCCTCCAGCCTCAGTTTCCCCTAGGAGGTGGCGAGAGACGCAGCCTCTCGGGCACAGTCAGACCTGCCTGGCCAGAGTGTGTGAGTCACCGGGTCCTGAGGGACCCGTGTGCACGTGTCCTGCCAGGAAGGCTGGCTTAGGCCACACCGGCCGACAGGGCCTGGTCGGGCACTCTGCATTTCATGGCAGATGTCTTCCTTGTGTGACAAACGCCCAGCCCTTGGTGGAGTGTGACCAGATGCTTCTCCTCCAGGGACTGTGCACGTGGGAGCAAATGACTTTGATCAAAAAGGGAGCTTGGGACGCTAGGAACCGGGACAACTGGTTGACCTTGCCGGGCGCGGTTCAGCTGCAGGGCAGGGAGGAAGGGGTGGGGCTGGAGGAACAGGGGTTCCCCAGGACCACCTGCAGGGCTCCAGGGAGGGTCTGTCCTTCCGTCCCTGCGCGTTCACGCTCAGCTGTGTGCCGCGCGACTGGCAGCCCCGCCTTCCATTCCGTTTGCTGGAATCCAGACCCTGAGGAGCGACCACAGCCTGTGACCGGTTGATTCGCAGCTGCTCCACGGGCAGAATGTGGAGCCCGCCCGGGACGTGTCCCCCTGGGCTCGCCGCCTCCTTCCCCTCCTCGCTGTCCTTGCAAACGCGAACTGCCAGCCTCCGCAGATTGCGAAACAGCCCGGTAGTATGCTTTCTGTCCATATACATTTCTTTTTATGTGTCTTTATTTTGAGAGAGAGAGACACACACAGAGTGCAAGGGGGGAGGGGCAGAGAGAGAGAGGGAGACACAGAATGCAAAGCAGGCTCCAGGCTCTGAGCTGTCGGCACAGAGCCCGACACGGGGCTCGAGCCCACGAACGACGAGACCATGACCTGAACCAAAGTCAGACGCTTAACCGATGAAACCACCCAGGCGCCACCCCCATATATATATATATATATATATTTTTTTTTTTTTTTTTTTTTTTTGAAAGAACGACTGTGCAGAGAGTCAAAGGGGGGGACCTTCCAGTGCTGCCTGGAGGGCACCAAGATTTATTCCCTGGGTGTCCTTGCTCCATCAACGTCCCCCATGTGGGGTTCCTGGATGACAAGATCGGACCTTATAGATTGAAGGCTCCCAGAGTGGGTCCCTCGAGGGCAGGTGACCCAGAAGACTTGGTTTCCATTAACCCCGGTCCAGGGGCCATCAGTAAAACCCCTGTGCGAGGAAATGACAGAGGATGTTTATATGGGGGCACAGCTACGGGGACGTTGCATGGGAACAGCCTGGGCGAGGTCACAAGTGGGGGACGGGACACGTGACGGCCGCGCGGACGGTAATTACATTCCAGGGCGTTGTGAATCTGTTGCTAATGCTGTAATGGGTGCCAAAGCCTCAGATGTTAACCGTGGTTGCTTTTTATTTTTTCTTTATTGTTTTGTGCTTTTAAGAGATCGCCTGAGGCTGATTTTCTCCTTTAGAAAGCAGTTGGGGCACGGGAGCTGGGGTGCAGTGTTTGGGGGAGGGGAGCTCGGGTGCAGCGTTGGGGGAGGGGAGCTCGGGTGCAGGGGCTGGGGGAGGGGAGCTCGGGCGCAGACCTCGCTCCTGGTCTGCGTGGACCCTGCGCTGCAAAGCCACACCCTCTTCAGGATCTGAGTTGTTACTATTGTTGCGACCACAACCGTGCCGTGCGTCCTGTTCACTTGAGGGTCTGGATAGAAACTTAGGGATTCCGGGCGTCAAAAGTCCATGAGGACCCAGGTTGGAGTCTCGTAGGGGTAGAGCGGCCGCCTCCCCACGTTTACTTACTGGACACAATTCCTCCAAGAGCTACTCAACACCCCGCCCCCCCGAACATTGTGGGGTTTGTGTGTGTGTGTGTGTGTGTGTGTGTGTTTGCGGGGAGGAGAGTGGGGGTCTTGTGGATAAGGCTAACCGCGAGCCTCCCGCTAGCAGGGACCATGGTGAACGCGCGCGTCCCCAGGACGTCAGCTGGATCACCAACGTCCCCATCCCAGAATACAGGAGGCTACTTCGTCCCCCGGGGTCGCGGATCCAAAAACATGTGGGTTTGATTAAAAGTCCCCGAGGCAGATCAGAAACAGATCTTGGGACACGAGCCCGATCTCATGCTCTGAGTGGAGAATCATGCTGATGGAAACAACTGCCTCGGGAGCACCCTGCCCCCCCCCCCAACCCCTCTCAGGTGTCCCCAGAGAGCAGCCTCAGGATCACCCATCCTCATACGAGTGAGCGACCTTGCAGGCTGCCCCGTTCGCAGGACTGGATGGTCCCCATACGGGCGCCTGATGGTAGCCAGGGTCACCAGCTTACGCAAGAGGTCCCGGGGAGACCCCCTCCCACTCCCGGCTGCGTGAGTCACGCTCACACATGTGGAGCCCGGGGAAGTTTCCAAAGCTGGGAAGGGCGCACCCAGGCCCTGGGGTCAGGCAGAGGCGGCTGTCAGGGTTCCCACACCCAGTGCATAGAGCCCCGGGTTGGGAACAGGCATTTGAGACACGCCAGGCGGGTGGGGCACATAACACCCCTCGGCTTATCTGGGACGAGGGGCGTGGCCGGAGCAGGTTGGCGGAGATTCCTGGGCGCTGGAGTAATTGCGGGGCGCTTGCAGCATCCGGGGCGGGGCGCACAGAGTGCGGCGATGGCTATTGGTGAGCCGTCAGGGCCTTCGGGGGGGCGGGGGGGTGCAGGGGCTGTGCACCTGCCACGGCCCCGCGGAGCCCTGGGAGGGGGTATCTGCGTCCCTCCCCCCGCCTGCACAAGGGTGGACAGAGCATTCAGCATTCCAGGCTGTTCCCTGCACGCACGAGGAGCTCGCAGAGCCTGGCCAGGCAGAGGGGTGTCCGGAGGGACGCGGCACCTCCCAGACTTAAAGCGGCTCTCTGTGCGATTTGCTCGCGTCTGGACCGTGGGCCTGCTGATGGGTGCACCCCGGCCTCAGTTTGCCTTCCCCTCGGAGGCCTGTGGCTTGTCCTGGCTCAGGAGGCACCTGCCTGGGGACGTGCCGGCCCCCAGGGTCCTGGCTCCCTCAGCAAAGAGAGTACAGCCCATCACGTGGTATCGCAGTCGGGCGCTGACCCCAGGCGGGACCTGCAAACGGGCTCCAGTGCGGGTGCAACCCAGGCCCATGCGAGGAGGCCACCTGGTGTCGGGGGGAGGGGGGCACCTTCTTCGCCCACGCTCAGGCTCCCTCCGGGCACAGGGTCAAGGCTGACGCTGCCAGGGGGTCCAGTGCAAATGCTGAGTCCGCCCTCAGGCTCCTGGTCTGCACCCTGCGCATGGTAACTGACCCACATGCTGCCGTGTGCGGAAGGCCTGCCTCGTGCAAATGCAGGATCGCCCAGAGTCACGTGGGCCGAGCTCAGACACATGTGATTCCCTTCATGGAGGCATCTAGTCTCGGCCAGTCTGCCGACGCAGGAGCAAGCCGAGTCCTGGTCCCTTGGGTCGGGGCTGGTCTGGGTGTGCTTTGCAAACACTGGAATCTTCTGGAAACAGATAGAGGCGGTGGCTGCAGAGGGGTTCTTCGTGTGTCTCCTTTGCAAACACTGGAATCTTCTGGAAACAGATAGACGTGGCGAGTGCAGAGGGGATGCTCCTGGGTGTGCTTTGCAAACACTGGAATCTTCTGGAAACAGGAGGTGGCCGCACAGGGGATGCTCCTGGGTCCCCTTTGCAAACGGTGGAATCTTCTGGAAACAGGAGATGGCTGCACAGGGGATGCACCTGGGTCCCCTTTGCAAACACTGGAATCCTCTGGAAACAGAGGCGGTAGCTGCAGAGGGATGTTCCTGGGCCTCCTTTGCAAACACTGGAATCTTCTGGAAACAGGAGGTGGCCGCACAGGGGATGTCCTGGGTCCCTTTTGCAAACGGTGGAATCTCCTGGAAGCGGAGGTGGTAGTTGCACAGGCTGCGAACGGGCTGTCCTAGTGTGCGCCTGAAATGCACGGGTGGCGTGATTGGCAAATGGTACCTCAGTGAAGCTGTTTTAGAAAAAGCTCTTCCCCCAAAGAGTCGATGGAAAGTGGCCGGAATCCAAAAGGCTCTGCGACGTTGTGATTAGGAAGCAGCAAAGGGACGGGGGCTGTGCAAGCAACGAACTCGGGGCAGCCTGGCCTCCCTCAGCTCATTGAAACGATTTTTTTGTGTTTACGTGAAATGCACGCGGGCACGGGAAGGAGGGGGGAAGGGGCTAGTTTGCGCGGTTTGGGAAAGGGTTTGGGGACAGTAGTGGAGAGCGACAGGACCGTGGTGGCCGGGCCGCATTCCGCTTCTGTCTGTCCCAGAGGGAAGGGAAATGCCCACCCTTCTGGACAGATATTTCCCCGGAGCGTTTCCTAAGCTAGAAAACAGGGGAGAGGCTGGCTTCTCGGGGGGGGGGGGGGGGGGGGGGGCGCCTCCCCAAATTCGTGCAATGCGAGGACGAGCCGGAGGCCCGGGAAAGCCTTGGGGCCGAGCCCAGTTTGCAAGCGTCTGGCCACAAAGTGAAAGTAAGGCTCCCTTGGGAGGGGGAGGTTGGGGCTCCGGGTTCAGGAGGAGGAAACGAGCGCGTTCTGTGTCTTCTGGGAGGCGCTGTCTCGCGGGAGCTCAGCCGGGGGCCAGGCTGTGGCTTCAGGGGCAGAGGGGCAAGCCGCGACTCCTTGGTGGCACCCTGGGGCCCCGGCAGCCGATGGAGCGGCTCACGAGTAAAGCGGCGCCTTCCAAACGGCTCGCGGGCCACCTCCTCCGGGAAGCCCTCCGGGAGTGCTCGCACAGGTGCCTGTTTTGGGTCCGTCCCTGCGGCAGCCTGTCCCTCCCTGCAGGGCCGGTCACATGCCTGTGCCCCGTTGAAGAACCGGGAAGCGGGGCGCACGGGGTTCGTTGTCACACCCCCGGCTCCCAGCAGCGTTCGCGGAACGTGTGAATTCTTCAGGGGTTTCCAGAACATCCGTGTGTTGGTTCTGCTCCGCAGCTGGAGGCAGCTGAGATCCCAGAAGGATTTCTTCCTCCGTTCACACAGCCACGGAACGATAATCTGCTTTAAGATGTGTGTTGAGTCGAGAGCCACCGGTGCCGGGAGAGGCCAGATTCTCATCTGACAAACACATTGGCCCTCCGCGGGGCTCACCGGGGGCTGCCCTTTGCACTGAGGCCCCTGCGTGGCTTAGTAAGTGGGAGGATGGGGCAGACCGGAGCAGCCGAGGGTCAGGAGCCAGCCCCCTCCCCATTTCTCCTGTCTGTGTGACTCACACCCTCTATGCCCCCACAGGTCAACGTGACTTTGATTTGGCCGATGCCCTCGATGACCCCGGTGAGTGGCCGTATTTCTTGGGGGCGTTGGTTTGGGGTCTGGGGGGCCTCCCTGCTGGCGGGTTCGCGGGCACCTCCACCGACAGGGCTGCTAGCTGTCCCGTGGGGAAGGGGCACGAGATGGTGCCTTGAGATCTTTCGCTTTCTCTGAGGATGCGAACGATTCTTTGAGCTGTGGATAAATCCGTGATGCTCATTCAACTTGTTTTCTCTCTTTGTTCACAGAACCCACCAAGAAGCCAAGCTCAGGTGAGTGGCCATGAGGGTGGCCAGGAGTGAGCCCGCGCCTGGGAGTCCGGGGTGTTTATGGGGGGCTGCTGAGTGTGCAAAAGGGGTGCAGATAGCTCCAAGCAGTCATTGGGGAAATGCAAATCAGAGTCCCCGGGAGACATCACCGCGTCCCTACCAGGACAGCTAGAATCAAAATGTGCAACGTAGCAAGCGTGGGTGAGGTGGGGAGAAATCAGAACCCACACCCTCCCGACCTCGTGCATGTGCTGGTAAGAATGGAAAACGGTGAGGCTGTGTGGAAAACACTGTGGCCTCAAACCAAATAGCTAAGAACAGAATTTCTACGGGACCCAGCAGTGCCACGCCTACGTATAGACCAGCGAGAGTTGAAAACAGGGACTCCAGCAAATGTGGACATCCACGTTCACAGCACCGTGATTCACAATAGCAAAAAGGTGGTAATGACTTAATGTCCATGGAGGGAGGGAAAGATAGATGGGCGGATGGATGGATGGATGGGTGGTTGGATGGGTGGGTGGATAAGTGGATGGACGATGGATGGATGGGTATATGGGCAGATAACTGGATGGGTGAATGGATGGATGGATGGATGGATGGGTAAGTCGGTGGGTGTATAAATGGGTAGGTTGTTAGACAGATGGATGGATACATGAATGTGTAGATGAAAGAAATGATGGACGGATGGATGGATGTATGGGGGGACGGATGCATGGGTGGATGGGTTCGTGGATGGGTGGTTGGATGGATGGATAGGTGAGTGGGTGGGTGGATAAGTGGATGGATGATGGATGGACAGGTGTATGGGCAGATAAGTGGATGGGTGAATGGATAAGTGGATGGTTGGATGGATGGATGGATGGAAGGATAGATGACTGTGGGTGGGTGTATAAGTGGGTAGGCTGTTGGACAGATGGATGGATACATGAATGTGTACATGAAAGAAATGATGGACAGATGGATGGATGCATGGGTGGATGGATGCATGGGTGAGTGGGTGGGTGGATAAGTGGATGGATAATGGATGGATGGGTATATGGGCAGATAAGTGCATGGGTGAATGGATAGGTGGATGGTTGGATGGGTGGATGGATGGATGGATGGATGGATGGATGGATGGATGGATTAATGGATGGATGGGTGGTTGGGTGGATGGATAGATGGGTGGATGACTGGATGGGTGCATGGGCAGATGAGTGGATAGGTGAATGGATAGGGGGATGGTTGGATGAGTCGGTGGGTGGATGGATGGCAGGATGGTTGGATGGGTGGATGGATGATGGATGGGCAGGTGTATGGGCAGATAAGTGGATGGGTGAATAGGTAGGTGGATGGTTGGATGGGTGGATGGATGGATGGTTGAATGGGTGGGTGGGTGGATGGATACAGGGATGGATGGATGGATGGATGGATGGATGGATGGATGGGTGGATGGATAGATAGAATGGATGGGTGAATGGATGGATGGTTGCATGGATGCATGCATGCATGGATGCATGGATGGATGGGTGTATGGGAAGATGAGTGGATGGGTGAATGGATAGGTGGATGGTTGGATGGGTGGATGGATGGATGGATGGATGGATGGATGGATGGATGGATTAATGGATGGATGGGTGGTTGGGTGGATGGATAGATGGGTGGATGACTGGATGGGTGCATGGGCAGATGAGTGGATAGGTGAATGGATAGGGGGATGGTTGGATGAGTCAGTGGGTGGATGGATGGCAGGATGGTTGGATGGGTGGATGGATGATGGATGGGCAGGTGTATGGGCAGATAAGTGGATGGGTGAATAGGTAGGTGGATGGTTGGATGGGTGGATGGATGGATGGTTGAATGGGTGGGTGGGTGGATGGATACAGGGATGGATGGATGGATGGATGGATGGATGGATGGATGGATGGGTGGATGGATAGATAGAATGGATGGGTGAATGGATGGATGGTTGCATGGATGCATGCATGCATGGATGCATGGATGGATGGGTGTATGGGAAGATGAGTGGATGGGTGAATGGATAGGTGGATGGTTGGATGGGTGGTTGGATGGGTGAATGGATGGGTGGGTGGGTAAATGGATGGATGGATGCATGGATGCATGGATGCCTGGGTGGTTCGATGGGTCAATGGATGGATGGGTGGTTGGGTGGATGGATAGATGAATGGATGATTGGATGGGTGGATGGGCAGATGAGTGGATGGGTGAATGGATAGGTGTATGGGTGGTTGGGTGTGTGTGTGTGTGTGTGTGTGTGTGTGCACCCATGTGGGGTTTTTCTTGAAGTTCTAGTTTTGACATTTTTACACCCAGAGGCTCAGGGACGTTCTGTGGTCCATGATCATCTGTGACACCGTGGGCAGTAGATGTGAGTGCAATATCGAGGCGTCTGTCGCGGTGTTGACGGTGTTCTATAACCTGCTGCGAACAGAAGGCTACTTTTCTCTGCTAAGAGGGCACTGTCATTTTCCCCGCAGATATCTACCCCAGACCGAAGCCCCCGTATCACCCACAGCCAGGCATGCCCGACAACAGCGGAGGTAAGTCTTGTCCCTCTTCAGACTCCTCTCCACCCTGCTTGGATGAAGCCTGCCGTGTCTCCCCTGCGGGTTTTCCTCCAGCCGCCTTTGAAGTAGGGAACGGCTTAAAAAACTCACGGACTGCGAGATCATGAGCTGAGCTGAAGTCGGACACTTAACCAACTGAGCCACCCAGGCGCCCCGCGATGCATTTTTAATTAGGCTGAGGACTTTTCCTTTTTCACTTGTTTGCACGGTTCCAAAGTCTGTCCCCCCAAAAAGTCCACATGCATTGTGCTGTGTACTGTACATCATTTATCCTCAGTGTGTGCTTGGGTTCAAAGGCTTGGCAGACACTGTTCCCGTAGATTTCTTTAAAAAAGATTAAGTAAAAGGAAATATTGATGGTGGATGGATGGGTGGGTGGATGGATGGAGAGATAGAGATATGGATGGATGGATGGGTAGATAGATAGATAGATAGATAGATAGATAGATGGATAGGTGGATAGGTGGGTGGACAGATGGGTGGATGGGTTGGTGGATGGATGGATAGATAGGTGGATGGATGGATGGATAGAGAGAGAGAGAGAGATGGATAGGTGGATGGATGGGTGGGTGGGCAGATGGGCGGATGGGTGGGTGGGTGGATGGATGGGTGGGTGGGTGGATGGATGGATGGATGGACAGGTGGGTGGGTGGATGGACAGGTGGATGGGTAGGTGGGTGGATAGATAGATGGATGGATGGATGGATGGATGGATGGATGGATAGGTGGATGGATGGATGGATACATACATACATACATATATACATACGATGGATGGATGGTTGGATAGATGGACAGATAGGTGGGTGGATAGATGGATGGATGGGTAGGTGGATGGATGGATGGATGGATAGATAGATAGATGGATAGGTGGATGGATGGGTGGGTGGGCAGATGGGTGGGTGGGTGGATGGATGGACAGGTGGGTGGGTAGATGGACAGGTGGATGGGTACGTGGGTGGATGGATAGATGGATGGACGGACGCATGGATGGATGGATGGATGGATGGATGGATAGGTGGATGGATGGATAGATACATACATACATACATACATACATACATACATATGATGCATGGATGGTTGGATGGATGGATGGATGGATGGATGGATGGATGGATAGATGGATGGACAGACGGGTGGGTGGATAGATGGATGGATGGGTAGGTGGATGAATGGATGTATGGATGGATAGATAGATAGATAGATGATAGATAGATGGATGGATAGGTGGATGGATGGATGGGTGGATGAGCGGTTAGAGTGTGTGTGTGTCTGTGTGTGTGTGTGTGTGTGTGTGCGCGTGCACCCTTGTGGGGTTTTTCTTTAAGTTCTAGTTTTGAGATTTTTACATCCAGAGATTCAGGGACGTTCCATGGTCCATGGTCATCTGTGACACCACGGGCAGCAGATGTGAGTGCAGTAGAGCCTCTATCGTGATCTACAGGATGCTGTGAACAGAAGGCTACTTTTCTCTGCTAAGAGGGCACTGTCATTTTCCCCGCAGGCATCTACCCCAGACCGAAGCCCCCGTATCACCCACAGCCAGGCATGCCTGACAACAATGGAGGTAAGTCTTGTTCCCCTCCAGACTCCTCTCTACCCTGCTTGGATGAAGCCTGCCGTGTCTCCCCTGCGGGTCTTCCTCCAGCCGCCTTTGAAGTAGGGAACGGCTTTCCCTGCAGGAAACCGAGTCTCACCCGTAAGCAGGGGGAGCTGGCAGGGTGAACCCACAGCATGCATTTTATTTCCTGTTGCTCTGACCGCTGCAAAGTAGGGTGTGCTTGGCGGATAGTGAACGTTATTGCGATGCATTTTTTAAAAATCTGTTTAATGTTTTTTTAATTTATTTTTGAGACAGAGAGAGACAGAGAATGAGCAGGGAAGGGGAAGAGAGAGAGGGAAACACAGAATCCAAAGCAGGCTCCAGGCTCTGTTTGAGCTATCAGCACAGAGCCTGATGCGGGGCTCAAACTCACGGACTTCGAGATCATGAGCTGAGCTGAAGTCGGACGCTTAACCAACTGAGCCACCCAGGCACCCTCCGATGCATTTTTAATTAGGCTGAGGACTTTTCCTTTTTTGCTTGTTTGCACAGTTCCAAATTCTGTCCCCCCAAAAAGTCCACATGCATTGTGCTGTGTACTGTACATCATTTATCCTCAGTGTGTGCTTGGGTTCAAAGGCTTGGCAGACACTGTTCCTGTAGATTTCTTTGAAAAGATTAAGTAAAAGGAAATATTGATGGTGGATGGATGGGTGGGTGGGTGGGTGGGTGGATGGATGCATGGATGGACAGGTGGACGGGTGGACGGGTGGATGGATAGATGGATAGATAGATAGATAGATAGATAGATAGATAGATAGATGGGCGGATGAGTGGATGGGTGGATGGATGGGTGGACTGACGGGTGGGTGGGTGGATGGATGGACAGGTGGGTGGATAGATGGACAGGTGGATGGGTGGGTGGGTGGGTGGATGTGTGGATGGATGGGTGGGTGGGCAGATGAGTGGTTGGGTGGATGGGTGGGTGGATGGATGGATGGATGGATGGGTAGATGGATGGACAGGTGAATGGGTGGGTGGGTGGATGGATGGATGGATGGATGGATGGGTGGATGGATATATGGATGGATAGATGGGTAGGTGGATGGATGGGTGGGTGGGCAGATGAGTGGATGGGGGATGGGTGGATGGGTAGATGGATGGACAGGCAAATGTGTGGGTGGGTAGATGGATGCATAGATAGATAGATAGATAGATAGATAGATAGATAGATATGACGGATGGATGGATGGATGGATGGATGGATGGACGGACTGACAGACAGACAGGATTCATAGATCAATGGATGGATGGATGGATAGATAGATAGATAGATAGGCAGGCAGATGAGTGGATGGGTGGATGGGTGGGTGGGTGGGTGGATGATGGATGGATGGATGGATGGATGGATGGGCGGGTGGGTGGATGGAAGGATGGATGGTCGGTGGGTAGATGGATGGATGGGTGGGTGGATGGATGGATGGATGGATGGTTGGACTGATGGGTGTGTGGGTGGATTAATGGACAAGTGGATTGGTGGGTGGGTGTATGGATAGATGGATAGATGGATAGATGGATAGATAGATAGATAGATAGATGATAGATGGATAACTGGATAAGTGGATGGATAGGGGGGTGGGCAGATGAGTGGATGGCTGGATGGGTGGGTGGATGGATGGACAGGTGGATGGGTGGGTGAGTGGATGGATAGATGGATGGATGGATGGATGGATGGATGGATGGATGGATAGATAGGTGGATAAGTAGATGGATAGGTGGGTGGGCAGATGAGTGGATGGGTGGGTGGGTGGGTGGGTGGATGGGTGGATGGATAGACGGGTGGGTGGATTGATGGACAAGTGGATTAGTTGGTGGGTGCATGGATAGATGCATGGATGGATGGGTGGATGGATGGATGGATAGATAGATAGATAGATAGATAGATAGATAGATGGATAGGTAGATAGGTGGATGGATGGGTGGGTGGGCAGATGAGTAGATGGATGGGTGGGTGGGCGGATGAGTAGATGGTTGGGTGGGTGGGTGGATGGGTGGACGGGTGGATGGATGGACAGGTGGGTGGATGGATGGATCGATGGGCAGATGAGAGAATGATGGATGGATGGATAGATGGATAGGTGGATTGACGGGTGCATGGATGGGTGGATGGACGAGTGGATGGAGGGTGGGTGGGTGGATGGGTGGTTGGATAGATGGATAGGTGGATGGACGGGTGGACGGATGGACGGATGGATGGGTGGGTGGATGAGTGGTTAGAGTGTGTGTGTGTCTGTGTGTGTGTGTGTGTGTGAGTGCACACCCACGTGGGGTTTTTCTTGAAGTTCTAGTTTTGACATTTTTACACCCAGAGGCTCAGGGACGTTCTGTGGTCCATGATCATCTGTGACACCGCGGGCAGTAGATGTGAGTGCAATATCGAGGCGTCTGTCGCGGTGTTGACGGTGTTCTATAACCTGCTGCGAACAGAAGGCTACTTTTCTCTGCTAAGAGGGCACTGTCATTTTCCCCGCAGATATCTACCCCAGACCGAAGCCCCCGTATCACCCACAGCCAGGCATGCCCGACAACAGCGGAGGTAAGTCTTGTCCCTCTTCAGACTCCTCTCCACCCTGCTTGGATGAAGCCTGCCGTGTCTCCCCTGCGGGTCTTCCTCCAGCCGCCTTTGAAGTAGGGAATGGCTCTCCCTGCAGGAAACCGAGTCTCACCCGTAAGCAGGGGGAGCTGGCAGGGTGAACCCACAGCACGCATTTTATTTCCCGTTGCTCTGACCACTGCATAGTAGGGTCTGCTTGGCGGATAGTGAACGTTATTGAAATGCATCTTTAATGAGGCTGAGGACGTTTCCTTTTTCGCTTGTTTCCACGGTTCCCAATTCTGTCCGGTAAAAAAGCCCACCTGGGGTGTCCTGTGTACTGTACATCATTTATCCTCAGTGTGTGCTTGGGTTCAAAGGCTTGGCAGACACTGTTCCCATAGATTTCTTAAAAAAAAAAAAGTTAAAAAAAATTAAAACAAAACAAAACAAAAACAAAAAAAAAGTTAACTGAAAGGAAACATTGACGGACAAAGTCAGTAAAGTCCTTAGCAATTCAAAAGCGCTGAAAACGTAAAACCAGACCGGGTTAGGGCCGCGTGAAGCAGGGCTAAGTCAAAGGCTTCCAGAAGCGGTCCTGGAATCCCGTTCTGGCGCTGCCATGCGTGAAAATTCATCTCCTCGAGGAGGGGCCGCCCAGCATCAGGACCAGGGTCCAAGGAAGCCGATACCTAATTGAAAATCCACAGTAGCATCCACGGCCGCGGTTAACGGTGCTTTTGTCACCATGCACCCTCACCTTTTAAAACTTTCTGTCCGGCATTAACACCTCCAAGTGCCTGAGCCTTTCCTCTTCCTGGAAGTCACTTTTTTTTAATTTTTAAAAATGTTTTTATTTAGTTTTGAGAGATAGAGACAGAGCGTGAGCGGGGGAAGGGCAGAGAGAGAGGGAGACACAGAATCCGAAGCAGGTCCCGGGCTCTGAGCGGTCAGCACCGAGCCCGACACGGGGCTTGAACCCACAAACGGTGAGGTCATGACCTGAGCCGAAGTTGGACGCTGAACCGACTGAGCCACGCGGGCGCCCCGGAAATTACTTTTAAAGTCTTGTTCCACGAGGAATCCACGGGAGTCCCTCACAGGAAGTGTTTCTTGCTCCCGGTGTGGGGGAAATGGGGGGTTAAATGTATATGATGAATCAGCGGAACGGGGTGACTCAGTCCCCGGGGAAGTGAGGGGCGAGGCCCAGCGTGGGAGGGGACCCTCTGTGACTCAGGGCGCCAGCTGCCGATGCCATCTGGGAGCTGTTTGCACGCTTTGCTTAAACTCAGCGCACACACGAAACCGAGAGGGCGGGGGAGGTTGGTGAGAAGGTGATTAGGGCAACCGGCCCCCCGAAGTCCCTCGCTTGGCCCCTGGCTCGCCCTGGGGCTCCTGGATGTGTCCCTTGAGAAGGAAGACGCATCGTTGACAGCGGCCCTGAAAAGTCCCTTGGGTGTGGGGCGTTCCGGAACGTTCTGTTCCAAAAGGCAGATGGTCACAGATGAGCCACGTTGAGAAAGGGCCTCCAGATGGAACGCTGTGGCGTTTTCTGCCAGGGGCCACCTGCTGTGACGTGTGGCTGCTGGGCGATTTATCGGGGGGCCCCGATGCAGCGAGAATGAGTTCTGGATCCTTTAGGACGAATACGGGCCCCCCTGAGCTCGGTGGTGGGGTCTCTGACACACGGACGTAGGAGAACCTCAGATTCTCCCCTGCACACGCCTGCTCCCTGAGGACACTCCTTCTGGGCGTCCCCCTGAGCTCCTGCTGTTTACACCTGCCCCTTCCAGAACCTCCGGGTTCGCTCTCTGATTCTCTCATCT
The DNA here is from genome assembly GCF_046562875.1 of Panthera onca. Classification (NCBI taxonomy): domain Eukaryota; kingdom Metazoa; phylum Chordata; class Mammalia; order Carnivora; family Felidae; genus Panthera; species Panthera onca. Next base: position 128,528,935 of record NC_138357.1, on the reverse strand, counting down.
GACGCCAGCAGCGGGGTCCCCACACTGGCTTCCAAGCAACCAGGAGGGGGCCACGGAGGGATGTGCCCCCACCCCGTCCCCCCATTTGTGCGTTGAATCCCTAACCTTCAGGACCTCCCGATGGGACTCTAGTTACATATGGGGTCTTTGGGGAGGTAAGTGGGTCCAGATGAGGTTGTTAGGGTGGGTCCTGGGAACATAACACCCGTGTCCTTCGAAGAAGAGATCAGGACACGGACATGCACGGAGAGAAGACCACGCGAGGACACGGGGAGAACACGGCGTCTACATGCCAAGCAGGGAGGCCTCAGGAGGAACCAGCCTCTGCCCTGCCTGGATCTCAGACCCCCAGCCTCCACCCCTCCTGGATCTCAGACCCCCAGCCTCCACCCCTCCTGGATCTCAGACCCCCAGCCTCCACCCCTCCTGGATCTCAGACCCCCAGCCTCCACCCCTCCTGGATCTCAGACTCCCAGCCTCCAGTCCTGCCTGGATCTCAACCTCCCAGCCTCAGCCCTGCCTGGATCTCAGACCCCCCAGCCTCTGCCCTGCCTGGATCTCAGACCCCCAGCCTCGGCCCTGCCTGGATCTCAGGTTCTAGGCCTCAGCCCTACCTGGACCTCAGACTCCCAGACTCGGCCCTGCCTGGATCTCAGACCCCCAGCCTCGGCCCCTCTTGGATTTCAGACCCCAAGCTTTACCACATCCTGGATCTCAACCTCCCCGCCTCAGACCTGCCTGGATCTCAGACTCCCAGCCTCAGCCCTGCCTTGATCTCAGCCCCCCAGCTTCGGCCCTGCCTGGATCGCAGATCCCCCAGTCTTGGCCCTGCCTGGATCTCAGCCCCCTAGCCTCAGCCCTGCTTGGATCTCATACTCCCAGCCTCAGCCATGCCTGGATCTGAGACCCCCCCCCAGCCTCAGCCCCTCCTGGATCTCAGACCCCCCAGCCTCAGCACTGCCTGGACCTCAGCCTCCCAGTTTCAGCCCTGCCTGGGCCTCAGACTCCTGGCCTCGGCCCTGCCTGGATCTTACCCTCTCAGCTTGCAGGACCAGGAGGGGATCCATGTGTCTTCAGCCTCGTTTGTGGTGTTTGTTGTGGCCACGGTATGAAGTCGATACGGAAGCTTTGCCTTCAGGGAAATTGCTTCCAACCCTAAACAAGGCCGTCTCTACAGTTTTGCATCTCGAAGTTCCCCTTTCGAAAAACCTTGTGCTTAGGCGATCGGTTTCCCTGGGAGGCTGGGGGTGAAGTTCCGCACCCCGCGGAGGTCTCAGGGTCGGATGCCCCCCGGGGGCAGACCTGCATGATGTGGGGGAAATACACCGAATGGGCCCCACCCTGGGAGGGCGCCCCATTTGCAAGGCGGCTCCCAGAAGCGTTTTGTGCAGGCTCGTTCCCCAGATACGCGGGGTGGGCGGTCCCCCAGGAGGCGATGCGGGTAGTCGAGCTGGCCGGGAGCGAGGGACAGGTCACCCCGAGGAGGGCACGCGTCCCTGCTGCGGCCACTGGCTCTCCGGAGAGACCACTGAGGTCTCGGTGGCAGGCTCAGCGTGTGGGGCTGTGCTTCGTCAGTTGTGCGGCTGGCCGATGGCCGAAAGGCCTCATTACTTTCCTGAAATCGCGGCGTTGTGTTCCGACAGGCATCTACCCCCGGCCGAGGCCACCCCCGCGCCCCCAGCCCGGCAGTTCCGACAGCGGTGGAGGTAAGTGCACGGAGACGCGTTTGAGAAGCCCTCGGGGTGCACGGGGTGTGGCCTTTTCTCACGCCTGGAATTGTCCCCTTGGTGGTGCGATGTTAGTAAGGGCTCATGATGGAGGCTGTTCTCTGCTCACACGTATTTCGGGAGATGCCCCTTTAAGCAAAATCAGTGAGATGTCATGAGCCGTCCAGAGCGGGAAAGCCCTTTCCTGGGGTCCCCAGTGCTCGGGGCAGCGTCGCTGAGGGAGAAGTTCTTGCAGAGAGAAATCAGAGAAGCCTCTACAGGCCTTTTCCATGTCATAGTTTTATCAAATTGAGCACTTACTATGTGCCTGCAGGGAGGAAATGCCGAGCGTTTAATTAAGCACTTACTATGTGCTTTCATGGAGGACTTTGAACGCGGTTAATTGAGCACTCTGTATGGGCCAAGCCTGCTGCTGGGCATGGGGGTTCGGTCATCATCGACGGCATGTGGCCCCCTGCAGAGTGCTAGGGGGCAGAAACAAATGGATGGATATGTGTGGGAGGCGTGGGGCAGGAAGCGCAGCCTGTGTTGAGAGCAGAGGGCATGTGCAAAGGTCCTGGGGTTGGGTGTCGTCTTCTCCGTTTTGCATCTCCCTTGATCAGACGGGGTCCGTCCCACCAACTGCCCTTCCCGGGATGCTGGGTCCCCCCCCCCCCGCCCCCCGCGCTCTCCCCGCAGGAATGATGGCATCCCACCCACAGTTTGGTTCCGGCGCCCTGGCGTCCTGGAAAGGGTCCGCCCGGCCCTCCGTAAGCTGCCCGCGTCCGGTCACACGGGCTGGGTTTACAGGGGGGTGTCTGCGGGGGTTTGAGGAGTGCTCTGTGCTGCACCCTGCAGGTTACTTTGGGAACAGGGACCAGGATGACGGCCGCTACCCGCCCAGGCCCAGGCCGCCCGCAGGTACGCCCATGGCTTCTCTCACTTGACTGGGGGGAGGCCGCGGGTCCCGCCTGGGTGCAAGGTGCACCCCGCGAACATGGGGTGCAGGGCGTCCCCTCCGATGCCGCAGCGCAGTGGGCCTCACACCCCTGACGCTCTGGAGGCGCAGGTTGCGGGCGAGACTGGAAACGGGGCAGATTCCCCTGGAAGGTGGTGGTGGCGTGTGTACGCACGTGTGCGCGGCGTGTGCCCGAATGGACCTGTGTGTGCGCATACCTTTACGGCCTCTGCACGGACGTGTGCATACGGGCCTTTATGCATACACTGCCATACGTCCACGTATCCACGTACCGCTTTGTGTGCAGGGCTTTATGTACGCACGTCTCTCCAAATCTGCATGTATGCACACGTCCCTTTATGTAAATACACACCTCTGGATACATAAATCCCTGTACCTTTCTTTACGTATCCATCCCTTTACATATACACCTCTGGATACATAAGTCCCTGTATCTTTCCTTACATATCTATCCCTTTATGTATATTTACATACACACCTGTGTATACATAAGTCCCTGTATCTTTCCTTACGTATCTATCCCTTTATGTATATTTACATACACACCTCTGGATACATAAATCCCTGTATCTTTCCTTACGTATCTATCCCTTTATGTATATTTACATACACACCTGTGTATACATAAGTCCCTGTATCTTTCCTTACATATCTATCCCTTTATGTACATTTACATATACACCTCTGGATACATAAATCCCTGTATCTTTCTTTACTATCTATCCCTTTATGTATATTTACATACACACCTGTGTATACATAGGTCCCTGTATCTTTCTTTACGTATCTATCCCTTTATGCATATTTACATATACACCTCTGGATACATAAGTCCCTGTATCTTTCCTTACGTATCTATCCCTTTATGCATATTTACATATACACCTCTGGATACATAAATCCCTGTATCTTTCTTTACGTATCCATCCCTTTATGTATATTTACATATACACCTCTGGATACATAAGTCCCTGTATCTTTCTTTACTATCTATCCCTTTATGTATATTTACATACACACCTGTGTATACATAGGTCCCTGTATCTTTCTTTACGTATCTATCCCTTTATGCATATTTACATATACACCTCTGGATACATAAGTCCCTGTATCTTTCTTTACTATCTATCCCTTTATGTATATTTACATACACACCTGTGTATACATAGGTCCCTGTATCTTTCTTTACGTATCTATCCCTTTATGCATATTTACATATACACCTGTGTATACATAAGTCCCTGTATCTTTCCTTACATATCTATCCCTTTATGTATATTTACATATACACCTCTGGATACATAAGTCCCTGTATCTTTCTTTACTATCTATCCCTTTATGTATATTTACATACACACCTGTGTATACATAGGTCCCTGTATCTTTCTTTACGTATCTATCCCTTTATGCATATTTACATATACACCTCTGGATACATAAATCCCTGTATCTTTCTTTACTATCTATCCCTTTATGTATATTTACATACACACCTGTGTATACATAGGTCCCTGTATCTTTCTTTACGTATCTATCCCTTTATGCATATTTACATATACACCTCTGGATACATAAGTCCCTGTATCTTTCCTTACATATCTATCCCTTTATGTATATTTACATACACACCTGTGTATACATAAGTCCCTGTATCTTTCCTTACGTATCTATCCCTTTATGTATATTTACATACACACCTCTGGATACATAAGTCCCTGTATCTTTCCTTACGTATCTATCCCTTTATGTATATTTACATACACACCTGTGTATACATAAGTCCCTGTATCTTTCCTTACGTATCTATCCCTTTATGTATATTTACATACACACCTGTGTATACATAAGTCCCTGTATCTTTCCTTACATATCTATCCCTTTATGTATATTTACATATACACCTCTGGATACATAAATCCCTGTATCTTTCTTTATGTATCTATCCCTTTATGTACATTTACATATACACCTCTGGATACATAAGTCCCTGTATCTTTCTTTACTATCTATCCCTTTATGTATATTTACATACACACCTGTGTATACATAGGTCCCTGTATCTTTCTTTACGTATCTATCCCTTTATGCATATTTACATATACACCTCTGGATACATAAATCCCTGTATTTTTCTTTACGTATCTATCCCTTTATGTACATTTACATATACACCTCTGGATACATAAGTCTCTGTATCTTTCTTTACATATATACCCATTTATGTATATTTACATATACACCTCTGGATACATAAGTCCCTGTATCTTTCCTTACATATCTATCCCTTTATGCATATTTACATATACACCTCTGGATACATAAATCCCTGTATCTTTCTTTACGTATCTATCCCTTTATGTACATTTACATATACACCTCTGGATACATAAGTCCCTGTATCTTTCTTTACTATCTATCCCTTTATGTATATTTACATACACACCTGTGTATACATAGGTCCCTGTATCTTTCTTTACGTATCTATCCCTTTATGCATATTTACATACACACCTCTGGATACAGAAGTCCCTGTATCTTTCCTTACATATCTATCCCTTTATGTATATTTACATATACACCTCTGGATACATAAGTCCCTGTATCTTTCTTTACGTATCTATCCCTTTATGTATATTTACATAGACACCTCTGGAAACATAAATCCCTGTGTCTTTCTTTACATATATATCCCTTTACACATATTTACATATACACCTCTGGATACATAAATTTCTGTAACTTTGTTTACGTATATATCCCTTCATGTATATTTACATATACACCTCTGGATACATAAGTCCCTGTATCTTTCTTTACATATATATCAATTTATGTATATTTACATACACACCTGTGTATACATAAGTCCCTGTATCTTTCTTTACATATCTATCCCTTTATACATATTTACATATGCACCTCTGGATACATAAGTCCCTGTATCTTTCCTTACATATATATCCATTTATGTACATTTACATATACACCTCTGGATACATAAGTCCCTGTATCTTTCTTTATGTATCTATCCCTTTATGTATATTTACATATACACCTCTGGATACATAAGTCCCTCTATCTTTCTTTACGTATCTATCCCTTTATGTATATTTACATATACACCTCTGGATACATAAATTCCTGTATCTTTCCTTACATATCTATCCATTTATGTATATTTACATATACACCTCTGGATACATAAGTCCCTGTATCTTTCTTTATGTATATATTCCTTTATATATATTTACATGTACTTCTTTATATACATAAGATGTATGTACATATGTACACACATAAGATGTATGTACATATTTTGATATATTTATACTTATGTATATATCGTGTTACATATGTTTACATAAACACGTTTATATATGAATATATCTTTATATATCTTTTTGTATATGTACCTTTATATACATATGCACATATTTGTATGTCTTTATATTTATCATATATCCGTTTTTATATATTTATATATACACATTTATATGTGTATGTACATATTTATACATCTCTGCATATACACCTTTTATAAATACATACATGTTTATATACAGTGTGTATACATACTTTTATGTATGTGTTTCCATATATCTTTATATTTATGTATATATATTTGTATGTGCATGATTATAGATAGACTTTATATCACTACTTTTGTACATATCTTTATACATGTGTATAGATGCATTTTTATATATGTGTATACATACCTTTATATATGGACATGTACACAGCTTTATATATCTGTGTATGTATTTTGAGTGTATATATACTGTTATATATAGGTATATTTTTATATATAGTTATTTGTATATCTATGTATACTTATATACCTTTATCCATACATATGTATACTTCTATGTGTGTGTATCATTATATATGTAGTTTTAGATAAATAATATCTTTATTTGTGTATATGTATATTTATCTGTAGGTATATTTTTATATATAGTTATTTGTATATCTCTATGTATACTTATATACCTTTATACATACATATGTATATTTTTATATGTGTGTCATTATATAAGTAGTTTCAGATAAATAATATCTATATCTGTGTATGTGTATATCTACTTTTACATATGTAGATATGTATATTTGTGTGTATATCTATGTGTGTGTATTTATCCACACACACACCCTCACACACACACACATACACACGTGCATAGAAAGCTTTCATGCAGTGTTTTCTGTGTGACTGGAAAGTGACCCCCTTCATAGGCATTTTCATATGTAAATAAAAGCACATGCCCCCCGTGAGACAGATGGGTGCTGTGTCCGCCAGGGGGTAATGTATGAGGCTCTGGTGCACGGCTGTGAGGTTTCTGCTGGGTCGAGTTCTGCGTGTCCAGAAGAGGTACGTGAGGACTTCTCCCCGATACCTTGCGGAGGGGCCTCTTTGTCATCTGGACGACCAGGATGCACACACGCATCTTTTCTGCAATGTTGGAACGCCACCAACAAATAACTTTGACTCGTTATTGCAGTAATGATCACACGATAATAATGCGTAGCCTTTGGTACAGAGCACTGATGGTGGGGACCGCCTTCCCAGCCTTCCTTCTCAGAATGGTGACCCTGTGTCTGGGTCTCTGGTCCTGCTCAGATGTCTCTGCAGGACAGGGATGGATGCACCTGCATTTATCTGGTGCCATCAGGATACATACGTGCCCTCTGAAGGCACAAACCTTTTTCTTTTTTGTTAATTTTTCAAATGTTTATTTTTGAGAGAGAGAGAGAGTGTGTGAGCAGGGTAGGGACAGAGAGACAGGGAGACACAAAATCTGAACCACGCTCCAGGCTCCAGGCTCCGAGCTGTCAGCCCAGAGCCCGACGTGGGGCTTGAACCCATAAACCGGGAGATCATGACCTGAGCCGAAGTCCGATATTTAACCGCCTGAGCCCCGTCAGGCACCCCGCACAGAGCTTTCTGTGGGGGTGCCTGCCTGGGCATGAATTTTCCTACAGAAAGTTGTGACTTTGGGGGCACCCTGGAATGTGCCCTCATGGCCCCTGCCCTTGGCTGCCGTATGGGGCTCCCTTTGGGGTGACTCCTGGGCATGGCTTGGTGCCGTCACCAGCGACCCAAGCAGACGCCTGCTGCAACCCTGTGCGTCCCAGCAGAGCGCAGCTGAAATCTGCCTTCTGTCCCACAGCTGGCGGTGGTGGCTACTATCCCAACAATGATGGCCACGGAAACGCCTATGGTACGTCCAGCACTTGGGCCCCTCGGAGGGCGAGGGCGGCGGGAGGGGGTGTCGTATTTCCAGGGCTCCTGTTTGCATCCCCACAACAATTTCTTCCTGCGGTCTTGGGTGTTGGCTCTGTGCTGGTGTGAGGGGTTTGGAGCCCTGTCTGCACTGACCCTCTGGCTGGCCTGCCTCCTGCCCTCCAGGGACCCAGGTGTGCACGCAGGTAGTGAGAAACAGAGCAGCTCACACTAGGGGAACAGCAGCCGGTGAATCGGTGTGTGCGGGGATCTTTGTTACGCGGCTCAGCGGCTGACCATTGCAAACAGAAAACACTCTGGGCGGGCAGATCCTGGCAGGAAGGGAAGGAAGTGTCCACAGCAGGAAGTAACGGGGGTCTCGTCTACACTGAGTGTATCTCAAAGTAAGCGGGCGATCTTGAAACTCTCAGCCGTTGTCTGCTTCTGTAAGGGAAGACTGACGACAAAATGTCATGCTGGGAAAAGAAAACGCTACGGATTGTTTTTTTCCTTTTTTTTATTGGAGACACAATGCACGTAAACATTGTATTCATTCTATGTATATAAAGTAACAGTTCCCTATTGGTGACATGTTGCAAAATTATTGGGACTGTAAGTCCGCCGGTCCCGCATCGCATTGGGATGCATAGTTACAAATTTTATTTATTTTTTTTATTCCGAAATGAAAACCTTTAAGATTTACTTCCTTAGCAACTTAAATAATTTAATGCTTACTTATTTTTGAGAGACAGCATGAGTGGGAGAGAGGCAGCAAGGGACAGAGACAGGGGAACGGAAGCAGGGTCCTCGACACCAGAGAGCTGGATGCGGGGCTCGAGCCCACGAACCGTGAGATCACGACCTGAGCCCAAGTCGGAGGCTGAACCGACTGAGCCACCCAGGCGCCCCCTTCCCTTAGCAATTTTGAGATGCGATACATTCGCATTATGATATGATACAAGGTCGTTAATCAGGGTCCCCGTTCTGCCCATGACGTCCTGGGGCTTATAAATGCAGACTTGTCCCTCTGATTTGGTTCACCCGTCAATTTACCAGTCAAAGGCAAAGCATGAATTTACTTTTCTCTTTGTCATTGGTTACGGGCTTTCAGCATCAGAACTGAATGGAGTCACGGTCTGGTGGGTTGCGACTGATATGGGTGCATTTGCAAGGCGTCGGGGTCCTCTTGGAGATGTGGTCCGTGAATCTCCGCAGCCTTGGGATGAGGAAATAATAGTTTACAGCCCGTTTTACAAAGTAAAGGTGACAGGGACAGACATCCGTCACCCCGTAGATGGCCCTGTCCCCATAACACAATGGGAAATTGTCGGCCAAAAGCAGATGCCATTTTTAAGAAATTGTTTTCAATGTTTGTTTATTTTTGAGACAAAGAGACAGAGCATGAGCGGGGGCAGGGGCAGAAAGAGAGGGAGGCACAGAATCTGAAGCGGGTTCCAGGCTCCGAGCTGTCAGCCCAGAGCCTGACGTGGGGCTTGAACTCGCGAGCTGTGAGATCATGACCTGAGCCGAAGTCGGACGTCCAACCGACTGAGCCATCCAAGTGCCCGGAAAAGAGATTTTTTTCTTTGAAACTTGGCAATCATCATCACATGGGGCCCCTGATCCTCTGGGGTGAGGGGTTCCGAGCCCCGTGAGCCAAAGGCCGTGCAGTGTGGCCTCAGCTTCCAGTCCCCTGCGGTCAGAGGCCACGCCGTGGCCTCGGTCGCACGGGGAGGGCGGCCTCGCCATCTCCCCAGCCTCACGCGGCATCTTGGGTCGGGTGTGCTGCTGTTCTCGGTGCCGCCCCAGAAATTTCCGGGGTTCCAGTTCACGTGCTCTTTCTGTCCCGCAGGAGGAGGGCGTTCTAGACCCAACTCTTACGGAAATAATTATGGTAAAGGGATTGTTTCGTTCGCGCCGTGCGAGGACGGGCTGTCCTCGGGGAGAACTAACACCGACTGCACGCTGGCGGGGGGCGGGTCGCATTGTGTCCTGTGTGGACACCAGGTCACCAGCTGGGTCTAACTCGTGTGCTTTTCTCGTCAGCGAAGTTGTTTCCCTTTCTTGGAAGGAAGTGAGCCCTGCTTACAGTTCGTAATGTGTCTGTGTGTGTACGTGCATGTGCGTCTGCGTTAGTGTGCAGTGCGCGTGTGCAAGTGTTTCTTGCACATGTGTGGTTGTGTGCGTGTGTGTGTGGAGGTGTGTGTGCATGTGTCTAGTGTTCGTGTGGGCTTGTGCATGTGTGGTGTGCGTGTGTACGTGTGGGTGGGTATGTGCCCATGTGTGGAGGTGTGCGTGCACACGCGTGTAGATGGGCGTGTACATGTGTGGAGGCGTGTGTGGGTGTGCGTGTGCACTTGTGTGGTGCGCGTGTACGTGTGTGGAGGTGTGAGTGCACATGTGTGTAGATGGGTGTGTACATGTGTGGAGGCTTGTGTGTGCACATGTGGGTGTGGGTGTGCACGTATGTGGAGGTCTGCGTGTGCCCGTGTGTGATGTGTGTGCACGTGTATAGGCATGTGTGTGGGTGTGTACATGCATGTAGGTGTGCATGTGTGTGCATGTACATGTGTAGAGGTGTGCGTTGCACTGTGTGTAGATGGGCGCGTACATGTGTGGGAGCATGCACATGTGTGTGTGTACATGTGTGGAGGTGTGCGTGTGTACATGTGGGTGTGCGTGTGCCCGTGTGGAGGTATGTGCACGTGTGTAGGCATCTGTGTGGGTGTGTACATGTATGTAGTCGTGCACATGTGTGTGTACATGTGTGGAGGTGTGCGTGTGCACGTGTGTGGTGGGCGTGTACACGTGTGTAGGCCTGTGTGTGGGCGTGTACATGTGCCGAGGCATGTACGCATGTGTGTGTACATGTGTAGAGGTGTGTGTGTGTATCTGTGTGGTGTGCGTGTGCACGTGTATGGAGGTGTGTGTGTGGGCGTGTACATATGCGGAAGCGTGCACGTGTGTGCATGTGTATGTGTGGAGGTGTGCGTGTGCACGTGTGTGGAGGTGTGTGCACATGTGTAGGTGTGTGTGGGGGTATGTACCTATGTGGAGGAGTTCACGTGTGTATACATGTGTGGATGTGTGCACGTGCACGTGTGTAGGCATGTGTGTGGGTGTGTACATGTGTGTAGGCGTCCACGTGTGTGTCCATGTGTGGAGGTGGGCGTGTGCACGTGTGTGTGCTTGTGCGTGCATACATCGGTTCGTGTGTGCACATGCATGAATGTGAGTGGAAGCTCACATCTGTTGCATATGTGTGCATGGGCACGTACCCCGACCCCTGACACGGAACCTGCACCCCCGTGTGTCTCCACCGCGGCCTGCCCCCCCTCACCATGTCGTGTGGCGTGCACACCTGCTCCCCCTGTGGCTGTCCCCGCCTCCCTGGGAGCGGGAGGCTCCCCGCGATGGGGGCCTGTCGTGCGCTGCGCTTGGACCCGCGAGCCCAGCGCCCGGGGCCGGACGCGCCTCGGAACACACTCATGACTGTGTGCCCTTCCCCTTCCCCTTCCAGGCGGAGACGGATACTCCACGTATGGCAACCAGCAAGGTAACGGGTCGGGGCCACGCCCCGCATCTTTAATAAAAACACGCTCTCACGGGGCGCGCGAGGCCCACGTGGTCGCCGCTTCTGGTCTTTGACGGAGCACCTGCCGTCTTCACCTTGGGAAGGAAGGTCCTGAACAGCCCTGTGTGCCTTCGGGGGGCGGTCAGCGCCCCGGGGGCTCAGGGAAGGAGAAAGGAGGGCGCGTGCCAGGCCGCCGGATGCCTGGTGGCCGCGAGGGCACGGTGGGGATCGTGGGCCTGTGTCGGTGCCACCGAGGGCTGTCCTTTGCTGAACGCACAGCTCGGGAGGCCGAGAAGGAGAACAGGAAGGAGGCCACGGGCGCTGTGCCCTCGTGAAGCCCCCAGAGCGCACGGCCGGCCCCAGGGCAGGGGTGCGGTCCAGGGGACCGACGAACATCCGGCCCAGACACACGGCTGCACGGAATGTATGGGGTCCCGCGGCAAGAGGGGGGGACGATGGCAGGCTGGGGTGGGGTCCGGGCCCGCGAGGCTTCCCTCCGGTGATGATATCCAAGCCAAGGTGCCATGGGGGCCAAGGATCCCTGCCTACAACCCGCCAGGGGGTCGACCCGGCCTGACACAAGACGCAGGGGGTCGGTGTCCACACAGGCAACGACTTCTCTTTCCAAGTGTTGACTTTTGTCACGCGAGGTCCTGCATGGGAGAAACCAAAGCTGTGCGGTAACCTTCCCTTGAAGGCGTCAGCCTGTGGGGTGTGAATGAGTCCAGACCTGTGGCTGTCAGGACACGTTTTGGTTAAAGAAAAAAAAAAAAAATTTTCTTTGGCCTGAGTAAACATTCTACTTCGAAAACGGTACAAACCCGTCAAATTCAACAGGCAGACGAAAAACCAATCAAATGCCTCTCACAGGCACCGTTCTATCTTGAACGTCCTGCATGGGGAAGGCGTGCTTACTGATCTCCACGCGGGGTAGGCGCAGAACCCTTTCCTCTAGCTCCTCGTTCGGATTTGCTGTGTCTATGTATTTTTTTTCTCTGGAGTTGAGGGCAGGACGTGAGAATGTGGAGGCATTTAACACGAACGGCTTTCTCGCGGGGTGTTTTCTCAGAACCTCTCGGTCTCTCCACCCGGCAGGTAACACGATAGCGAAAATCGTGTCCCCCATCGTGTCCGTGTTGGTGGTCATGCTGGTGGGTGCTGCCACGGGGTGGTTCCAACGAAACAGGAGGAGAAATTGTTTCAGGACAAGAGGCAAGTGTCTCGAGCTGGAAAGCTCCTTCCGGAGCCTGTCACTCAGCAGGGCTGTTTCTCGTGACGGCCAGCCTAGCACCCTGGCATGAGGACACGGTTTTCACTGGGGGGTTTTGCGAGGGACACATGGGGACTTGGGAGAAGCCAGCACACGTGGTTTTCTGGTCCCACTTTGGGTACAGGCTCCTGGGTTTGGAGAATTACGCGCCCGGCTGGTGGCGGTTCTTGGGGAGCAGAGGTGGTCAGTGAATGGCCCTGAGGACATCTCTGCGGGGAGGGTCCTGGGACAGACACGGGGGCCTCTGTTGTGGAAACAGCAGCTCCGAGTTTAAGCGACAGTGTCTTGAGTTTGGGTCCCGAGAGCCCCCTGCGTCTGACGGGGTCTGGGATTTGCAGGGAGTGTCTGCCCTCCCCTCCTTCCTGTCCCTAAGGTCGCTGTGAAAACCAGCCTTCCAGAAGGGATGTCAAAACCCCAAAGCCTGCCCGGGGCCTCCCCCTGCTGGCGGATGCGGGCTATTGACCAAACGCAGGCTGGGACCAGCCAGCCTGCGTCTCCGCTGTCCCCGGGTCCCCCCAGAAAGTCCGGCGGGGGTGGCGGCGGGAGAGGGGGACCGAGTCCATGAACAACGTGTGGGCGTTGGAGAAGCAGGACTGTAAAGCCGAACTGGGTTTTATTTTATTTTATTTTCATTTTTTTAAATGTTTATTTATTTTTGAGAGAGAGAAAGAGAGACAGAGACAGAGTGTAAGTGGCCGAGGGGCAGAGAGAGAGGGAGACACAGAATCCCAAGCAGGCTCCAGGCTCCGAGCCATCAGCACAGAGCCCGACGCGGGGCTGGAACCCACGAACCGTGAGATCGTGACCTGAGCCCAAGTCGGACGCGTAACCTTCTGTTCACACTAGGGACCTCAGACAAGCAAGGGTGCACACGATGTGGTGAACTGGCCCTTCTAGGTGGGATGCGGTGCAGTGCACAACCTCGTGGACTGTATGTGTGCCGCAGCCCCACAGTTGGCCTAGCACAGCTTGTGGGGACATGGTTATCGGGTCGGGCTGCCACTTACAGGGTGACAGACACCCGTGCCTTTACAGTGGGTTGTTTGAGCACGATTCACATTTATTTTGTAAACTGAAAGGAATGAAAGCACCCGCATCAGAGACTTTGAAGGTTAAGAAAACCACATCCCTAAAAAAATATTAGCTGTGACCAAAAAGATAGAGTGGCTTGTTCGTTGAGGGTGTTCAAAGCCCTCAAGAGCGGAAAGCATAAAAAGGGTGGTAATACTTGAAAATCAAGCCACAGAGGAGTTTTCTTGTCCTTGGCGGTGACACTGTGTTCCCCGTCTTCCCTCACAGAACCAGAACATGTGTGACGGCTTCAGGATCCTGCGGTTGCTTTGAGAGAAGCTCAGTGTAGACGAGGTCCCCGAGTATTGCTCCCGTGACAGCTCCTTCCATTGCGAACGTCATCGCCACCCTAAAGCATCTCTGTCTGGAGGGGACCGACCGCCTGACAAAGAATTTCTGATCCGCCGGATGGGGGAGGGGGGTGTTTATAAAGATAAGTTAGCCAAGCCTTGGGTCCTAAGAAGACGGTCTGATCTGCACGTTCGATGACTCCTTTGGCCAGACTGCGAGGCTGTGGTGGGTTCCCCAGAACTACCTCACGGTGCAGGATGCACACATTGTCCCAAAGTACAACGGGGGTGCAAAGGCATAAGGGGTCTCGGGCTGTGGGGTGCTGTCTCCTTCTGGGGGTTTCGGGGGACCCTCCGAGGGTTTCCAGCGGGCTCTGGGGAGAAACCTGATCCATGGGAAGTCTTCCTCAAGGAGCCAGCACCCCCCCTTCCAGCTGGAACAGCAGGATTCCCGCTGCTCAGTGCTGGCCGTGACCATGTAACCCTTATTTGCACACAGTAAGGCTGGCATTTCCACTTGTTGGTGCATACACTCCCCGATGTGCAAGACATCGTGGGCAATCTGTGCAGACTTTTTCTCTTTTTTTCCTGCGAAATCTTATGATTTCGGTATTTTGGGAAGGGAGAAAAATTGGGGCCGGCAGTCATGATTTGTGCCTGTTGAGTCTTCCCGTATTATTTTTCATGTGATAGTCTGTAGGCAACTGTGTTGAAGGCGATGGCATCCTTTTCCTTGGTTTCTACTTTTTTCCGCCCCTTTTTACTGGAGTAGAAAATTTTAAGTCCTCAAGCATCTAAAAAGCATACTAGGTATTTGCTTCTATTTTAGTGACATTTTAGGGGAAGCTGGGGAAAAGGAAGGATTTGGGCTCATTGAGAGTTTCATCCAACTAACGTAAATGCTTATAGGACTTTCGGAGTTTGCCCTAAATATCAGCACTGAACATAAAGACAGTTACTGCAATCTGGAACTCATCAGGAGGGCCCAGGAAAGTCCTAAATTGTTGTATGCACCATGCTCATGGTTATGGACTGGGAGGTAGGTCTCCAGGGAGGACTTGAATGCAGAAAGACCTAGAAATAATTCCCCAAATAGAAAAGGGAATTTACAGCTAACGCTCCTGATGTGATGTGATTCATATGTGATGGGAGCACTTTCAAGATGGCCGTGGTTCCCGTCTGGTTGCTATCGGGATGGGAATGTCCTCCGACGTTTCTCCAGTGTCCCCATCGAGGGACAAAGCCTCGTGGCCCCAACACTCTTTCTGTACTCTTTTCTGCGGGTTTCTGTAGGAGTTTATTTTGAGTCTTGATAAAAAGTATGCGTGTGTGTGGACAGACAGACACATGCACACCGTCACAGACACTCCTGGACGGAATGGAAGCATTCGTGACGACAGAACGTCCATCGGTTTCCTGTAACTGCCATAAGTACATTTTTATCGTGTAAAAGAAATGTAAAAAAAAAAAAATAAATAAAGTAAATGTAAAAGGAGAAAAGAATCAACCCCAGGTTGATGGCTGTCTTCTTTGTTTCCCACCGACGTTGATGAAACAGCACTGGAAAATAAAAATCGTAAGGCAAGTAAATCCCGTCCTGGGCCTGGTGATGTGTCCATTGGGTGTGTGTTCTGTCTGAGATGGTCTCCGCTCCATCCCGGGGGACCTGGCAGGTATCTGAGGACTGGGTGGCCTTCCTTCACCCCTCCCCCCAGAAATGTTGAGGTTGGCACCATTTGGAATAAGACGGATTATGGGGCGCCTGGGTGGCTCAGTCGGTTAAGCATCCAACTTCCGCTCAGGACGTGATCTCGCGGTCCGTGGGTTGGGCTCTGTGCTGACAGCTCGCGGAGCCTGGAGCCTGCTTTACATTCTGTGTCTCCCCTCTCTCCACCCCCTCCCCTGCTCACGCTCTGTGTCTCTCTGTCTCTTAATAATAATAAAATAAATTAAATAATTTAAAAAAAAATAGATTAAAAAAATAAAAAATATATAAATTAATTTAAAAAATTAAAAATAAATTTAAAAACTTAAAAAAAAAAAAAAGGAAAAGAGGGGAACCGGAAGCTGGGGAGTCTGCAACAGCCCCTCCCGTACAGTGTTCACAGGGAGCGCGGCCCTGCCCCGCCTGGATCTCCGACTTCTTGCCTCCAGAGCTGAGCGAGAGCATCAACGTGTGTTGTTGTTTCAGCTGCTGGGTGTGTGGGACTCTGTTGTGGCGGCCCTGAGAAACTCACGCACAGGTCACGACATGTTGCATCCACATGTGTGACTTCCTGTGCACCTTGCAGGCAGCCTGCACGACCTCTCTGGGCTGCAGGAGCTGCACCTGAAGGGTGGGTATAATAACGGGGCTGTGCCTCGCCCGGATGCTGGGGGTGTAGGAGCTGAGGTGTCACAAGCAGTCCCAGCCGTGCCCGGTAGGGAGTGAGGTCTGCAGGTGCAGATGTGTGAAAAAAAAAAAAATACAAATAACCTTTTTTTCTTATTATAAATAGAATGAGGTTCAATGAAATATATAGGATATTTCTTAGAGTCAGATTAGAAGATGAGACCGTGAAATCAAATCTGCGGACACTAATGAAACACACAGAGTGTTCGAGAATAGAGGCTGTCCCCACCAAACCTGCTTTGTGCCTCTTCTGAATCAACGGCGCCCTAGCCAGGCTCCAGGCTTCCCAGGCGAACTACAATTCCCAGAACCCTTTGCACGCTACGATAGTCATGTGACAGCTCTGGCCAATGGCGTGCCACCTCTATTTCTAAGGCTGCAGGAGAGTTCTATGTGCCTGCAGATGATCCCCTTCTGCAATGAAGAGATCTGGGGTGTATTTGGGGGCGCGGCTGCTGTGCCAGGACCGGGGTGTCTCCACGGAGGGACCCTTCTCCTGTGGTCCTGACCCTCAGACCCCACTAATAAAAGGGTACAAGCTTCCAGTTGTGGACCCCGCGCGTCTTCGGCGTCCTCGCCACAAAACAGACGCGGCAACGTGGGAGTGTGTCCCGTGCCACCGTGCACACCTTACACGGGCACCATGTGGTAGGACAATTGTACAACACACCCGGGCGAGCTCTGATCTCTCTCCACAAGCGTGTTCGCTTGGAGTCTGCAGGCGTCCACCACTGGACACGCACAGATGATGTTTTCAGGGACTCTGGAAGATTCCCCTCTTCTTTCCACATAAGTTCACTATAAATGTAATCATGGTGATAATTCAATACAAGTTTGTAATGACATATAGGCATTATATAATATATATACACAACATATTTGTGCATATAAATTTATGTATCATTATATATAACATATTATTTATAAAATATATATTTATATATGTATACATATATATGAATACACTTAAGTATATAAGTGCTATAAAATATAAATATAAAATATATTATTTTTAAAATATATTTTTCTATTCATGTATATAACTATATATTAATATACTTATGTATATAAATACTATAAAATATAAATATAAAACACATACTATATAAGATAAATATATATACAATGTATACTATATAAGATATAAAAAAATATGTATCTATAAATATGTATATATATTTGATGGATCGATAGGATGGATAGATAGATAGATGATGGATAGATAGATAGGTGATACATAGGTAGATAGATATGATGGATGGATAGACAGATAAATGGATATGATGCATATATCTATAGATAAGATGGGTGGATGGATAGATAGATAGATAGATATGATGGATGGATACAAAGATGGGTAGATAGGTAAATAGATAGATAGATACATATGATGGATGGTTGGATAGATAGGTGGATGGATGGATAAGTGGATGGATAGATAGATAGATAGATAGATAGATAGATAGATAGATAGATATGATGGATGGATAGATAGGTAAGTAGGTAGGTAGGTAGGTAGATAGATAGATAGATAGATAGACAGATAGATATAACGGATGGGGATGGATGCATGGATGGATGGATAGATAGATAAATAGATAGATATGATGGATGGGTGAATGGATGGATAGATAGATAGATAGATAGATAGATAGATAGATAGATAGATAGATATGATGGATGGATAAATAGATATGATGGATAGATAGGTAGATAGATAGATATGATGGATGGATAGAAAGATGGGTAGATAGGTAAATAGATATACAGATACATATGATGGATGGTTGGATAGGTAGATGGGTGGATGGATGGATAGATAGATAGATAGATGTGGTTCAGTAATAGCTTTATGATTGGGCTGACATTACAGAATCTGACTTTCAAATTGCCTTTTTTTTTTCTGGCTACATGAAGCTTGCTTGTTGTGGAGACTTGTAAACAGGATCTGCATGTGCACTGGTATTTTATCCTCCATCAGACTATTCACTGTACCTTGGGTTGCTTTTTGTTCCAGAGAATTTGAGCATTGATGAGAGCACATTAATCATTTTCTTAAAATTTCTTCCTCATGATGCATCACCAGGGCTCTGCCTGGACTCGTGCATTTGTCCCCAATCCCAGGGACACCCCTACCTCCCGTCCCTACCACCATGACCTCTATCTTGAGCAAGTGTTTATTGACATTGTGTTTGTTTGCTCATTGAGTTTACTTCCTTTTTCTTTGCATCCTTGGGTGTCTTATCAGATTTATGTGTCCCTGAAGATGGGGACTTGCACCCAGACTGTCTGTTCTTGCTGCCTTGTGTGAGACGGTTGTCCTTAAAGCTCACCGATCTTTCTTTTTGATGGCTGAGAAATGTCATGTTGGAATGTGATACGGAGGGTGGGTGGATTTCAGAGCCCGTCAAACTTGCTCCGATCCGGTATTGAAAAGCAGTGATGACACATGGTCCCCAACCTGCACCAAGGGGGCTCTGCTCATTGGGACAGTTCTTCAGGATCCTTATTCTGTCCTCGAGCCGTGTAACGTGGGACTCTGAAAGCTAATTCTTGCTCTGAACCCATCAACTTTTCCAGGACATGTTAATTCACTTTCACACGGGCCTTGAATTTTTTGTTTGTTTGTCAGAATGTCAGAAACATGGCCAAACAAATTACTTGAAACAAATAAGTAACCTGGCTTTAGCTTTGTTTCAAAAAAAATATTATTTACTTCTTTTTGTTCATAAACTAGTGATGGGACCCTCGATTTGGAAAGTTTTATTACTATATCTATCTATCTAGATATATGTATATCTGTGTATGTCTAGAGATATATATGTATACGTACAATGGAATATAATTCAGCCATAAAAAAAGATGAAATCTTGCCATTTGCAACCACGTGAATGGATCTAGAGTGTATTATGCTAAGAGAAATAAGTCAGAGAAAGAAAGAAATACCATATGATTTCACGCATATGTCAAATTTAAGAAACAAAACCTATTATTTAAATAGAAGTCAGTTAATTCATGGCCAGTGCAAGTTCACTCAGACCCTCATCTGTCCCCTTGAAAGCAAGAAACAAGTTTCCTGTATGAAAAATACCTTCCCTTACTAACAAGTAACAAGACACCCTTATCACCAGAAACTGGGGCTTTAAAGCTGAAAAAGCTGTGTATGCAAACCTTCCTTTTTCTGATCTGCCTCGGCCCAAATTCTGTCCAGAATTCCTTACTAGTACAGCCCCTGAAATCTGGGTGTGTGTGTTTGTTTGTTTTTTATCTTGTCCATCTCTCACAAATGTATCATCTTCACCTAAAACGTATAAAAACTGCCTGCGTTGGTCATTTCTTTGGGTATCAATTTCATTGGCCTCTGTGCACACGTAACAAAACTTCGAAGTTTTTTGGTTTTTGGTTTTTGGTTTTTTTCCTCCTCTGGTTAGTCTGTCTCACGTTGATTTAGTTCCTGAACCAGCTGGAACGCCTTGAAGGGTAGAGGAGGAATTTTTCCTTCCCGACACTTTGAAGGACTTCTCTTCTGGAATTCTGACGGGATGGTCCTTGCATACAGGTGCCTTGTTGTGCCTGCATCGGACTTCTGGACGTGCCCAAAATACACCTGCTAAGAGCACTGTGCAAAAGTAACATCTTCCTCATCTCCTTGGCCTCTCTGC
Source organism: Panthera onca (assembly GCF_046562875.1). NCBI lineage: Eukaryota > Metazoa > Chordata > Mammalia > Carnivora > Felidae > Panthera > Panthera onca. Next base: position 128,508,767 of record NC_138357.1, on the reverse strand, counting down.
TGCGAACCACGGTGCGGACAGCTTCCCTGCGGGCTGTGAGGCGAGAGATTCTGCAGCTGTGTCAGGCATTTGGGTGCAGGTGATAATTGCTTTTCGAGACACCAAATGCTGCTGTCCCCAGGCTCCCCAGAGGGTTATGTTTTACATTATGCACTTGCAGACTCCTTAGAGAGTTCAGGGCTTTGTTCAGAGTGGAAGGGACGTTGTGCAGTGCAGAGCCACTGACTTTATGCCATGCGATCAAGTTCCCTCGCAAATGAGACCTTGGGGCTGAGGACAAAAGTTGGGGTGCAGAATTCCACGTGGAGATAAGGTAGGTTAGCGGATGATGGCTCCTGTGTTGTCTTGTGATTCTAATGAGCTTTGGTGAAGAGAAAAAGATACATATTTTATGTATATATAATTATATATGCATTATACATATACATTATTATATTTGTTAATAAATTAGTATAGGAAAATATACGGTATATATAATCTATAGATTATAAACACATCATATAAACATATAATTATTACATAATAAACATAATATAGACAGATATATATGTGATTTATAGTATATATTATTGATACATATCATATATAATATGTAATCATATATATCATATATAATTATATGTATTATGTTTATATATGTTTATATTATAAACATATATAAACACATATTATATTATAATTATTACATAATAAACATAATATAGACAGATATATATGTGATTTATAATATATTATTGATACATATATATAATATGTAATCATATAAATAATATATAATATATAATTATATATTATGTTTATATATGTTTATGTTATAAACATATATTATAATTATTATGTATTAAACATATAATATAGACAGATATATAGGCGATTTATAATATATATTGATACATATCATATATAATATGTAATCATATATATCATATATAATATACAATTATCTATATTACAATATGTGATATATAGATTTTATATGACATTATATATATCTTACATATATAAGATATACACACATGGGATATATAAGATATAGATATCTCCTATTTATATAATATATATAATATAGTAATATAATATAGATATACAGATATGGGATATATAATATAATGTATAGAATATATTTTATATTTATATATTTTTAATATATATGTATATGGCTTGTAAAAATATATTTAAGGAGAGCTAGGTCTTAGAGCTTCAGAAATTTCATTTTTTTCTGTATATTCTTCCTAGGTCTACAGTCTTAAAAACCTTTTAAAACAACGTGCACAACCATGTCAGGAAATCATCAATAAAAGAGGACGTGTTGGTTATTTGTGTTTGCTAAATTTAACAATAAAAATTCAGAAGGAGTCACAAAAGAGAGACAATGGTATGTATGATTCATGCACCCCCCCGAGAATCTTTTTTTTAATTTTTTAAATATTTATTTATTTTTGAGAGAGAGGGAGAGAGAGAGACAGACAGACCATGAACGGGGGAGGGGCAGAGAGAGGGAGACACAGGATCAGAAGCAGGTTCCAGGCTCCGAGCTGTCAGCACAGAGCCCAACGCGGGGCTCAAACTCATGAACTGTGTGATCATGTCCTGAGCTGAAGTCAGACGCCCAACTGAATGAGCCACCGAGGCACCCCCGACCAAGATTCTTTTAAAATGACGTTTTTTGCCACCACAAAGGCCCATCATCGTTTCTTTTATTAATGAATTCAGTTAAGTCCTGCTCTGTTTTATGTATTTTTACACATACACATTTTCCATTTAGAAAATGGGCAATGATAGATTATTTCATCCAGCCAGTGGTGAATCCGTTGGTCAACGGGTAGCCATTTAGAATTCATAAAATAAATGACGTTGTGATGGGGAACAGTGAACGCCAGGACCTATGTGTATTCTATTTCAGTAGGAAAGCGGGCAATGACAGATTATTTCAAAATGTAAGAGTATCAAGGAGTCTTGTGACCAGAAGGCTTGAGAACTTCTGCTAGATTGTATGAATTTGGATGCTTTTCTGTGGAAGCCACACAAAGCCATCTCGAAATGGATAAAACCATAAAGATATTATCACATAAGAAGACCTAGTGAGGTTTGAGCCTCTGGGGTGGGATAACTTGAGGGTTCAATAATTTCCTCCCGTGGCCCAGTTGTCTGTTTGGTGACCTCAGCTTTTGCAGCCCATTAGCCAGTTTTACTCATGGCACAATATGGCTGCTGTAGCTCCAGTTGTCACAGCCTGCCTCCCACCAATCTCTGGAGCCCTAATTAAGACCCATTTCTTATCTGCATTCCAGTTTTATCTTTTATCCCTTTATGCTTTTGACTCGGGGCAGGGATGGAGGTTGAAAGTCAACCAGTAGATATAAGTCCTTTGATTATTATTTCTTTTTGTATCCACCGGCTTGCAATTATAGTTCTTTAGATATGACCGTGTCCTACAATACGGATATACAATTACAGTCGTTTAATTTGCAATTGCAATCATCGTGTAATAGGCATATTTTTTCTCATCCTTTTGCTTGTTTTTCAAGTTAATTCATTTGGCCTTTGTCTCAAAAGCGCGTTGCACAATCACACTGGTTGGCGGGTTTTTGTTTTTGTTTTTGTAGCTTCTGGGTTAGAAATCTATCCCGACACATAGTGATTAATACAAAAGGAAACCAGAAGAAGAAAAAAGTAAGGTCCTTCACGTCTGCAATACTTTTTCTGGTGTAGGACGAAAGTCACATTCTCGGGGCGCCTGGGTGGCTCGGTCAGTTAAGCGGTTAAGCTTCAGAGTCTTGACCTCAGCTCAGGTCAGGGTCTCCAGGTTGGGGATAGGAGCCCCGCCTGGATTGGGATCTGATGCCTGGGACTCTCTGTCCCTCTCTCTCTGCCCCTCCCCTGCTCACCGGCTCTGCTTCTCTCTCAAGATAGATAAATAAATTAACTTAAAAAAAAAAAAGTTCCATTTTCTCCCCAGGGCTCCGTTGGGGAGAATACAGACTCCCTTGTGCAGTCAGCAACCCGCAGCAACCGCCTTATCACAGGAAAGCAGAGGACACCACACCTTCCGCTGGGGGGTTAAAAATGGACCCACCCTCTGGCCAGGAGCCCGGCAGCTCCCCTGGGGTCACTGCCTTTTGTCCTGGTTTCCAGGCCCAAATTCAGGACTGCAAGGGTCCCACGGGGCAGGCAGGGGAGTGGGGCAGGGGGTACTGGGTCTCAGGATACAGGACGGCTGCTGGGGTTCCTGAACCTTCTCCTAAACCTCTCGGGTGATTGGCCATTTCCCGCTGCCTTTCATCCTGGCCCACCCTCTCCTGCCCCCAGGGTCCAGTGGCCCCCTCCCCACCTTCCCCAGGGGTCAGAACAGACCCTGTCCTGGAGCCCCCTCCCACCTCCCCCAGGGATCAGAACAGACCCCTTTCCGGAACCCCTCCCACCTCCCCCGGGGGTCAGAACAGACCCTGTCCCGGAGCCCCCTCCCCACCTCCCCCAGGGATCAGAGCTGACCCCCTCCTGGAGCCCCCTCTCACCTCCCCCAGGGATCAGAAAAGGCTCTGTCCCGGAGCCCCCTCCCACCTCCCCCAGGGGTCAGAACAGACCCCATCCTGGAGCCCCCTCCCCACCTCTCCCAGGGGTCAGAACAGACCCCGTCCCGGAGCCCCCTCCCACCTCCCCCAGGGGTCACAGCTGACCCCCTCCTGGAGCCCCCTCCCACTTCCCCCAGGGATCAGAACAGACCCCGTCCCGGAGCCCCCTCCCACCCCCCCCCCCCCCAAGGGATCAAAGCTGACTCCGTCCTGCAGCCCCCTCCCCCCTCCCCCACAGATCAGAGCTGACCCTGTCCTGGAGCCCCCCATCCGCCTTCCCCAGGGGTCAGAAAAGGCCCCGTCCTGGAGCCCCCTCCCCACCTCTCCCAAGGGTCAGAACAGACCCAGTCCCGTAGCCCCCTCCCACCTCCCACCTCCCCCAGGGATCAGGGTGACCCCCTCCTGGAGCCCCCTCCCAGCCTCTCCCTGCAAGCAGAGCAGACCCCCTCCTAGATGATGCATCTGGAGGGCTTGTGCGCACACAGCACCCCCTGGCCCCCAGACTCAGTTTTCTCTTCCTCAGGGTTCCGGGCCGGGGGAAGCGCTGAGGGTGTGCATTCCTGAGATTTTCCCTGGGTGGGGGTGGGGAGTGCCAGGGGGGAGGGGCTGCTCTTGCTGTCTGGTGGGGGCAGAGCCAGGGCTCCCGTTTGGTGGATGGCTTGGGGGCGGGGTGAAGCCCACCCAGCCCCTGGCCCCGTTTCTGGTCCTCTGAGAGCTGGCTGACACAGCAGAATTCCAGCTTCCCTTTGGGAGCGCTTATCTGCGACTCAGCACAGGGAAAGGTTGGCGCAGGGAGGACAAGAAGCCATCTGCGCGCTCCAGCCGGACCTCCCTGCCCCTCAGGCTCCCAGGGAGAGGGCCCCCCCGGGCCCCCCCTCCCCCGCCCTTAGCTCCTGCCTCTGGCTTGGGAGGCCGGTGGGCGGGTGCCCCTGGCCTGTGGGGGTGGAGGCCAGGACGCAGGGTGGACCCTGCTGTGCGCAAGACGCCCCACCCCAGCGCACGCTGGGCACGTGGAGAAGCCACAGAGGCCCCTGGTAAGTGGCCCGGAGGTCCGTGACGTGCGTGTGAATGGAAAGCTAGAGGCTTGTGCTCCGCTTGGACGGGGATGTGCCTGGGCCGCAGGGGGGGACACTCAGGATAGGCGCCAGGTCAGACTCCACTGCGCACGCAGACCCCCACGGTGCCCACTGAGCCTTCGTTCCGCGCGCACGCACCCCTGGGACTAACGCCCACATGATGTGGCCTGACGCGGGGGCGGGGACGCCCCGGTTTCAGGGCCTGGCAGCCGGCTCTGCTTGGTGCGGCCCCAAGCTGGCGTCCACCCAGAAGGCTCTCTTGCCGCAGGACGGACATTCTCAGCCAGGCGTGATTTCGTTCCCGGAGGCCTCGGGGCAAAGTCTGGAGACATTTTCAGTTCTTACAACTGGGTGAGGGGGCTCCTGGCAGATGGTGGGTGGAGACCAGGGAGGGACGCTGGGCAACACGGTGCCCAGGACGCCCCGTGTCAAAGAGTCATCCAGCCCCAGACGTCAGCAGTGCTGATGGCAAGAAACCCTGCCTCGGGACAAGAGACTCCATTCGTCTACCCATCTAAATATCCAACCATCCATCATATCTACCTATGTATCTATCCATCCATCATATGTATGTATGCATGTATGTATGTATCTATCCATTATTTATCGATCAATGCATCGATCCGTCCACCCATCCATCCATCTGTCATCTATCCAACTATTCTCTATCTATCCATCCAACGTACGTATGTATGTCTGTATGTATGTCTGTATGTATCTATCATCTATCGATCAATCCATTCATCCATGCATCCATCCATCCATCATATATATTATCTATCTATGTATCCATCCATCCATCCATGCATACATCCATCCATCTGTCCAATCATCCATGCATCATATCAATGAATGAATGAATCAATCAATCTTATCCATACATCCATCCATCCATTTATCCATCTCTTCTATGTATCTATGTATGTATCTATCTATCCATCCATCCATCATATGTATGTATGTACCTATCTATTATCTATTGATCAATCCATTCATCCATGCATCATCCGTCATCTATCTATACAACTGTTATCTATCTATCTATCCATCCATCATATGTATGTATGTATCCATCTATCTATTATCTATCAATCAATCCATTCATCCATGCATCCATCCACCCACCCACTCATCCATCCATCCATCCATCCATCCATCCATCATATGTATGTATGTACCTATCTATTATCTATTGATCAATCCATTCATCCATGCATCATCCGTCATCTATCTATACAACTGTTATCTATCTATCTATCCATCATATGTATGTATGTATCCATCTATCTATTATCTATCAATCAATCCATTCATCCATGCATCCATCCACCCACCCACTCATCCATCCATCCATCCATCCATCCATCCATCCATCCATCATATGTATGTATGTACCTATCTATTATCTATTGATCAATCCATTCATCCATGCATCATCCATCATCTATCTATACAACTGTTATCTATCTATCTATCTATCTATCTATCTATCTATCCATCCATCATATGTATGTATGTATCCATCTATCTATTATCTATCAATCAATCCATTCATCCATGCATCCATCCATCCATCCACCCACCCACCCACTCATCCATCCATCGATCCATCCGTCCATCCATCCATCCATCCATCCAATCAATGAATGAATGAATCAATCAATCTTATTCATCCATCTGTCAATCCATCAATCCATTTATCCATTCATCTCTTCTATGTATGTATCTATCCATCTATCCATCATATATATATATATGTATGTCTATCTATTGTCTATCTATCGATCGACCCATCCATCCATCATATGTATTATCTATCCATCCATGCATCCCTCCCTCCTCTCCTCCCTCCCTATGGCTAACTACCTAGTGCTGATTCTGCCCCTCAGGGGACTGTTGGCCATGTGTGCAGTTGTTTGTGGTGATCACAACTGAGGGAGGGGAGGGAAGTGCCACTGGCACTTATGGGTGGAGACCAGAGAAGCTTCTGCACACCCTACAGTGCCCAAGATGCCGCACATCAGAGCATGCCCTGCCCCACACGTCACCGGTGCCGGGGGGGAAACCCTGCTGGTAGACAGCTTCCAACCCACAGAAAGGGGACAATTTGGGAACCTCACTGCCCCATGTAGTAAAGGAGGCAGGACCCGTCTGGGACATTTGCAAATGGATCTCTTACTGTTGGAGTCCCGTCCCAGGACCCCATGCCTCATAGGAGGGCCTTTGCACACAGCACTCCACACTTTGCTCACTGACAGGCCAGAATGAGGCCCAACAGAATGACCCCGTGGCTCGGATGTGTGGGGACACTCGGGAAATAATGGAGCCAGAAGCAAGACCACCACAGAGGCCAGGGAGCGTCCCCCTGCCCCTGGAAGCGAGGGGGGTGTGGGGGGCCGAGCAGGCCTCACACGGGAACTCTTCCCCATGCTGTCCACCTTCCTGAGAACGTTTCTCCTCTTCCCACTGCTAGTCTGGAGGCTGCGGAGATTTCAGAGAACCTTCTAGAGGCTCAGTGAGCCCTGCAGATACCTTTCCAGACCCCAGAAGTGGTCAAGCAGGTGCACACAGCCCGTGGTGGGGGCAGGGAGCTCCATAAGCCCCTCTCCAGTGGCGTCAGACCCACGATACCTTCGTGGCTCACTAGGTGTGCGTTCTGGAGACCGTGAGCATGATGAGGCGTGGCGCTGCCCCCGAGTGTTCCAGATGGCGTTGCCCACTTCCCCTCACCGGCTTGCAAGGTCTTAACAGCTCTGGGCCCCTCTGGGCCCTGGGGTGAATAACCCCACCAGCACCTGTGCCCTGAGGCGGATGGTTACCCATCAAGCTGCTGCCTCTGTGGACACGGGCTGCTGGAACCTGGGTCCCTTCCCTTCTCCGTCTCTGCCATTATTACGCCCAAGGTCCTTCTTTTCCAAGCCCCCTGAGGCCTGCGGCTTTTAAGGATGCAAAGCCCCTGTTCCCCATGCAGTCACTAGTGGGCCACTTATCACAATGGGGAATCATGAAATCCACCAAAGTCCTGTTGTGGGGAGGTGACCTCCTCTGTGACTCTTCTGTCCTCCTCCCTTACCCCAGGTGACTTCGCAAAGCGGGAAGCCCAGTTCTGTCCCTGAACAACAGGCATGTCAACTGCCCCTGCAGATATATGCCCCCTGGACCCCAGAGCCAGAAGGACAATGACAGCTCATTGGATCCAGGAAGGCCACAGAGAATGAAGAGTTCCAGAAGGAACTGCCTGCTCTCTCTGACCACTGGTCCTTAACGCTCTCCCATGGCCCCAGTCACGAGCTGTCTGGTCTCAGGAGTTCTTGGCCCATCTGGCTGCCATTTCCCTCCCTCTGCGACTCTCCATGGCTCACGTGTCTCCTGTCCTAACGCTAACTCCTACCCTGCGTTCGTCTGCTGACCCTTCAAGTTGTGCGTCCAAGACGTTCGTCTCTTCAGGGCAGCATTTCTGGGTACCCATGTTCCCCTTTCCCCATCCACCCAGTGATGGTGCAGGAACTCACGCCTTCATGGATACGGGCACCCCTCCCCCAGCTATGGTGCAGGAGCTCACTCATGCGTGGATACGGGCACCCCTCCCCCAGCGACGGTGCAGGAACTCACTCATGCGTGGATACGGGCACCCCGCCCCCAGCCACGGTGCAGGAACTCACTCATGCGTGGATACGGGCACCCCGCCCCCAGCGACGGTGCAGGAACTCACTCATGCGTGGATATGGGCACCCCGCCCCCATGGATGGTGCAGGAACTCACTCATGCGTGGATACGGGCACCCCTCCCCCAGCGAGGGTGCAGGAACTCACTCATGCGTGGATATGGGTAGCCTTTTCCCCAGCGACGGCGCAGGAGCTCACTCATGCATGCACTGCACGCACTCCTATACTCATTCATGGATTCCCTCCTCCTTTGACTGAAGCGTGTGTTCAGTTATTCCCTTCGCTCACTCACTCACCGGCCGATAGGCTCGCTCACTGTTGCATCCATGCCTGAGGCCGGTCACTTACATATCCAAGTCTTAGACCCACCCTCTGGTGCTTTGCGGGGTCACAGGCACACCCCTGCGTGCGCACGCGCGCCCACTCGCGCGCACACTCACAGGTGCCCTGGCCCAGGCGCGCACGGATTCAAGCGCTGAGGCGCCAAGACTTCATTAATCTTGTGGTCCTCTCCCGCCTTCCTGCGCGCGCCCGCTTCGCTCTTCCCTGCGCTCGCCCCGAATTCGGTTAAGATCCAGCGTCGCGGTCCCTGCGGGTAGGTCTCCAGCGTGGCCTCCGCAGGGCAGCTCGCTGGCCTTGAGCCCAGGCCGGCCAGGCCACTGCAAACATTTACTTTGGGGCGGGCTGGTTGAAGGTTAAATGTGCAAACCTCCAAACCTGGGGCTCCAGGATTTGGCAAGGAGGGGGCTTGGGGGTGGGGTGGGGTGGGGTGGGGTGGGGGCAGGGGCGGGGACGGAGGGCTGTCGCGGCTCAGTCTGGCGCTGGCCCGGGGCGGGGGGGGGGGGGGGCGGGGGGGGGCGGGGTCTGCGGCGGAGGTGGGGACCTGTGCCCCTGCGGCCGAGCGGGGGTGGGGCCTGGCTTCCGGCTAGCGGCCAATCGCGGGGCGCGGGCCGCGGGGCCTCTCAGCGCCTGCCCGGCCAGAGGCTGCCGGAGCGCAGGAGGTGTGGGGGGCGCCCGGAAGGTATGGGGGGGCGGGACTGAGGGGGCTGGGCGGGATCTGGGGAGGGGGCGCTGGGCTGCCGGAGTGCGCAGGAGGTGTGGGGGGCGCGCAGAAGGTATTGGGGGGCGCGCGGCTGCGGGGGCTGGGCAGGGATCTGGGGAGGGGGCGCCGGGCTGCCGGAGTGCGCAGGAGGTGTGGGGGGCGCGCAGAAGGCATGGGGGGGCGGGACTGAGGGGGCTGGGCGGGATCTGGGGAGGGGGCGCTGGGCTGCCGGAGTGCGCAGGAGGTGTGGGGGGCGCGGGGTTGCTGGGTCCTGGGCAGGAGTCCGGGGAGGGTGTCTCCCGGTTGCTGGTGAGCTCGGGACGTGCGGGGGCGTGGAGGCTGCTGGGGCGTGGCGGGGACCGGGCGGGGGACGCTGCGGGGGAGCCGAGGGACGAGGGGCGGGGTGGCGCACGCTGTGGGGGGACCCGCAGGGAAGGAGGCGACAGGGGCGCGGGGCCAGGGTGGGGCCGAGGCCTCCGGGCGCTAGTAGGAGGGGCGGGGCGCGGCGGGGCCGCAGGTGACTCGGGAGCTTCGAGGGGTCTAGGGGCCCCCCGGAGGGAGCGGGGGGCACGGTGGAGGCTGGAGGGCGGAGGCTGGAGGGAGTGCCGGGCACGGCGGGGACGCTTCTGCCACCCGGGCGGACGGGCTAGGGCCAGAGCAAGCCTGAGGGTGCCCCGGGGCGCAGAGGGGTCGCAGGTGACTCCGGGTCGGGGAAACAGGGTCGAGGGGAGCTTGGCTGGAGGACAGAGGCTGCCCACGAGCACGGACGAGGACGTGCAGGGTACGGGGGTCGTGGAGGGGGCTCGGGTTCAGCAGGGCCCAGGGTCGGGGCGCGCCGGGCTGGGGCTGCAGCTGTGGGTATCTGGAGTGCAGCTGTCGCCTGCAGGCCTGGAGCTCCGCGCGGGTCCCCTGGAGACGACGACGACGACGCCGCCGCCTCTGCTAGGCCCTGCTCCAGCCGGCGGAGTCCACCCGCGCGCCCAGGAGAGCCCAGACGGTCAGCCCCACTGTGCGCCAGGCGACGAGCGCGGAACCATGCCGGGTGAGTCGGAGAAGGCTTTGCGTTCATCCTCCCTGTTCCTTCTGGCACCTGTGAGATCCATCTGATCCGCAGAGACCCCCGCTGTGCCCCCACAGTCTCCCCAAGCCCCTCGCCTCCCCAGTGCCACCCGAGTGTTTCCAAGCTTTCGCAGAGCCTGGGGCTGCCAGGTGGGCGGAGTTGGGGTGAGTCTCACCAGCGGGGAGGGGCCATTTATAGCATGGGCAGGGGGCGTTCTCAGCAACCGGGCGACAGATAGCAGGTTCCGGATCATCTCCTCGCACGGCAGCAAGCTTAGGGTGGGCGCACACCTGGGACTTAAGGCTGGCCCTGACCCGGAAGGCTCAGATCCAGCCCTTTGCATGTGGCCTTGGGTTTTGTGGATGTCAAACGTGGACACTTCAGGGAGCCACACAATTAGGTGATTAGCGTGTGACGTTCGCCCCCGAGAAAGATGCCTGTCCTCCTGCTGGCACAAAGCCACCTCCCGTCTTGCACCAGACCAGACGTGACCGTGCACGAGCCCATTAGAGAAAGAAAAAAAAAAAACACGTTACTTTTTATTCAGAGGTTGGTAAATCTGTGTTTTCCTCTTCTCTGGCCTTAGAAAGGAGACTTGTTGAGCGGGGACGCAGGACCATGGTTCCCTGTGGTTCCCGCTGTTAAGAGTCTGTTCCCAGGAGGAGGAAAACAGGTCCTGTGTTGCAGGGAGAGGCCTGCGTTCCTGCACAGGGGAAACCACCTTCCCGAAGCCGCTGGGGCCTGTGGATAATGGCAGCATTCAGCGAGAGGCGTTGGGACACATCCCGGTCAGCCCTGCAACGTGCTCCAAGACCCCAACTGTGGATTCCACATTTTCCTTGGGTGGGGGCGGGGGGAACAGAAACCAGCTTTGAGTAAAAGCGGACGGGGCGGAGGAGGGAGCCAGCCGGCTGTGTTATTTCGGAGGGGGGCGGATGGAAGACAGGTCAAGTGGAGGACAGGCCAGGAAGAGACACGGGTAAAAATAAACGGGTTTCTTCCAGACCCATTGGGAAACTCTCAGCTGCCACGTTTGTCTGGCTGAACTCGCTTTTGCAGGAATATCTGTTTTTTTTTTTTTTCTTAAACCCGCATTGGCTGATGCCTTATGGAAACTTGGTCGGTGCTTAAAAGCAGGACTGTGTGGGTGGGTGAATTCTCATCCTTGTCAAGGTGGAGACCCATTGGTCTGCGTTGCTTCCTCTGATGGGGGTCCTCCCTGTGAGTGATTTTGTGCACTCCCGTTAGTGGGATCACGAAGCCGTCCATCCTGAGCAGAATCAGGCCCGGGTCCTTGTGTCCAACCCGCTCAGTGGTTTCAGCCCCGGCTGTGACTTCTGTAGGAAATCAGCGAACGAACTACCTGTCCGCAGAGCGTCATTTGGGATTCCCGGAGACCCCGTGCCTCACGAGGAAGCCGCTGATGTGTCCAATCCCGGTCGTTCTGAAACGTGAGATAGTTGGAAATCTAATTAATTGTTCTGGGCCTGACGGTTGCCTTAGGTACAGGGCAGCCGGGCTCCTGATCATCGAAAAGATCAATGAGTAAGAGTAACCTAGTTGGGTCTTTGTCGGGTCGTGCTGTTACCTTCTGCTCGGCCAGAATTTGATGTTCTTTTTTGGGTGCTATCCGAGCAAGCTTCGTTGGGGATTTTCTTTTTCTGTGAGGAAGGGTCGCTGGGTGATTTCTCTGCTGCGTTTCCCCCGGGCTGGGTGTGCCATTACCGGACTCCTGTGACAAATACTCTCGATGACGTGTCTCAGATAACATACGTGTCTTTTCTCCTGGTCCTGGAGGCTGGGAGTCAGATCCGGGCGGGGCTGAGACTGGTTCTTCCTGTGGCCTCTCTTTTTCGTGTGTAGACCGTCTTGTCCCCGTGTCCTCATATGGTCGTCCCTCTGTGCCTTTCTGTATCCTAAACTCCTCTTATAAGGACCTCAGTCCTGTGGGATCACGCCCACCCTACTGAGCTCATTTTACCTTAATCTCCTCTTCAAAGACCCCATCTCCAGATATATCCATATTCTGAGGTCCCGGGGGGAAGATTTTGTGTGAATTTGGCGGGGTGACGTAATTCAGCTCATAACACCCATCGATTACATCAGGTACATTTATGTCCCTACAAAACGCTGCAAAACCAGTGTGTGCTGTTACCAGTTTTTGGACTCTTTCGTGTTCTGTTCCACCCAGGACCTTATCTCGGGCCAGTTGAGCAACACTTGCCTCTTGTCTGCATGGCCATCCTGTCACAGGGTCATCCGTTCTGGTCCGGGGCTCTCTCTTGTCACCGTGAGGTCTCTGGGGGACCCCAGTCTTTGTTCCCATGTCTCAGGCATCGCAGGGGTGTCTCCTCGGCCTTCCAGCACCTCGTGGCAAAACTACCCTCCTTGCTTTTCCCACGACATTGTTTTTTGTTGTCCATATTTCTGTGAGTACTATCCCTGTCCCTGCAGACTGAACAGCATTCAAAGCCAGTTGTGTAAAAAACAAAACAAAACAAAACCAAAACAAACTAGATTGATAGGAAAAGAGATAACTAGATGATGGATGGATGGATGGATGGATGGGCGGATAGATAACAGACAGACAAACAGATATGATGGATGGATGAATGGATAGATAGGTGATTGTAATAAATGGTTGACAGATGACAGGTGGTGCATAATATGTGGTAAGTAAATGATAGATGATGGATATATAGATAGATGGTAGCTGATTGATATGTTGGCGATATAGATAGATAGATGATAGATAGATAAATAGATAACAGATAGAACGGATTGATGGATAGATAGATATAGATGGATAGATAGATATGATGGATCGATGGATGGATAGATGGATGGATTTATTGATGGATGGATGGATGAATGGATGGATGGATAAATAGATGGATAGATAGATATGATGGATAGATAGATAGATATGATGGATGGATTACATAGATAGATAGATAGATAGATAGATAGATAGATAGATAGATGATAGTTGGATGGATAGATACATAGGTATGATGGATGGATAGATAGATAGATAGATATGATGGATGGATGGACAGATAGATAGACACAGAAATAGATGGATAGTTAGAGGGATGGATGGGTGGATAAATATAGATAGATGATAGATAGATAGATAGATAGATAGATAGATAGATAGATATGATGGGTGGATAGATGGATGGATTTATTGATGGATGGATGGATAGATAGATAGATAGATAGATAGATAGATATGATGGATGGATGGACAGATAGATAGATAGACAGACAGACACAGAAATAGATGGATGGTTAGAGGGATGGATGGGTGGATAGATATAGATAGATGATAGATAGATAGATAGATAGATAAGATAGATAGATAGATATGATGGATGGGTGGATAGATGGATGGATTTATGGATGGATGGATGGATGGATAGATAGATAGACAGATAGATAGATAATGATGGATGGACAGATAGATAACAGGTAGGTAGATGGGTATTTCGTGCCTAGAAAGTTGAGTTCTCAAATGTGGGGTAAGACTCAAGCCACAGAGGAGACCATTCGCCCACTCCTCTTAACGCAGCAGCAGCAGCCACGTGCAGACGGGATCCTGTTGTGACAAATGCACCTTGGAATGTAGCCCTATGGCATGTAAAGGTCAGGGAGGCGCCCCAAGAAACAGGCCTCGCTCAGAAGCTTGCCTTTGTCACATTATATTTACTGTGAATGTGAGTCCTTCAGGCCCTCCTTTGGGAGCCGCCAGCCCTGCTGGGAGGGGAGGGGAGGGGAGGGCTCCGCTCGGCTCTCTGGCCTTCGAGAACCGAGGTCTGTGTGTTCGGGCCCCACGCTGCGTGCTGCGAATTTTAATTTCTGCAGACAGCACGGAGCCTGCCCAGGATTTCTTTACGCTGTTGTGTCTCTCCTGGCAACGCGCTCTGGGCGGACCAGGAACTAAGTCTGGAAGTCCCAGGAGACACGAACACCGGGAGAGACTATGCACTTGGATTGCAAATGGCCCTCAACGGGATCTGCTGTTACCGTTTCCTCCTGTCCTGTCCACGCGGTGGGAAACCAGGCGTAGCTTTTTTGTGGCGAGTCTCACGGGCATCTAGAATGTAGCTCAGATCATCGGACGGTGGCTGACTCGTTTCCATATGCTTGGGCTCAGGATCAGATATTTGGAGCATCAGTACCTTGTAATCATATTCTGCTGGGCTGTGCTTCACGGGTGGGGTCTCCTTACACTCCATGGGTGTCTGTGTGATTTTTTTTTTTAGTTTTGTTTTTAATATTTACTTATTTTTCAGAAACAGAGAGTGTGTGTGAGCAGGAGAGGGGCAGAGAGAGAGAGAGAGAGAAACACAGAATGGGAAGCAGGCTCCAGGCTCTGAGCTGTCAGCACAGAGCCCCACGCGGGGCTCGAACTCACGAACCGTGAGATCGTGACCTGAGCTAAAGTCGGACGCTCAACGACTGAGCCCCCCAGACGCCCCTGTGTGTGTTTTGCAATGAAAAGGGACGTCAGGGAGCCCGACTGGGAAGCGTGTGACTCTTGATCTCGGGGGCGTGAGTTCAAGGGCCACGTGGGATGTACAGGCTATTAAAAAAAAATAAAGGAAAACATAAAAAAAAGGAAGGATGTAAGGAAAGTGTTCCCAGGGAACGTTTGAGAAATATCGAGCAGTTTGCGATGATTCAGAGGCAGAGACAGGGCTGACCTCGAACCCGGCCACCTGGGGAGACGCCTCGGGACGTCACTCTGGTGTTTTTGTCCACGTCCACAGTGTTGGACCAGGCGTTTGTGACGCTGGCCACCAATGACACGTACTGCCAGGGCGCTCTGGTGCTGGGACAGTCGCTGAGGACGCAGCGGGCGACCCGGAAGCTGGTGGTTCTCATCACCTCACAGGTGTCCAGCCTGCTCAGGTAAGACGGGGAGATTCTCACGCGCTCGGCCGCTTCCTGCTGCCGTGCAGGGACGCGAGGCCGCCGATGCTCAGGGAGGTGCGGGGGGTCCGGAGCACGGGCCGTCACGGGGGGCGTGTGACTCTGGTACGCGCCAGTTGTGATCCACGTAGGCAGGTCCCCCAAAGGAAGATAGAGATGTCAGTTCGGGAGTCGGGGGATCCTCAGGCGGTTCTGCAGGAGCCTTGGGAGGGCGGAACGGGGCTCTGCTTCCCGATGAGTGCGTACGTGTCCCCGTGTTGCACGCAGATTTCCGGGCGTCTGTCTGTCGTGGTGGTGAGTGCGTGTCTGGGTACGGAGGAGAGCTCTGGGTTTCTCGTGGTGACTCTGGGAGAGAGAGGCTGGGGAGGGTTGGCCAGCAGGCCCAGGGATGTCACAACCAGGCGAGCCACGCGAGGGACGGCTGATCGAGAAGCCTCACGGTGCCTGATGGGTTGGCTGCCGTCGGTGCCCCTCTCTGGCCCCCTGTTAGCAGCACCCCTCGGGCGGGCGTACCAAGCTGGGATCCCAGCCTGCACATCCACGCTGTGCCTGCCACCTGCTCCCCGGGACGAGACACTGGGAGCGGTCGGGAGGTCGGCGGTACGCGAGGGTGGGGTTGAGGGTCCCATGAAGGAGAGCGGGGGTGGTGGGGTGGGGGCATTGCGGGCACACAGCACCAGCCCAGTAGAAACAGGACCCCCACTTGGCCCATGGTCAGCGGGCACAGTGTGTGTACAGGCAGGGACAAGGAAGCAGGTGCAGGAGGCGGGGACAAGGAAGCAGGTGCAGGAGGCGGGGACAAGGAAGCAGGTGCAGGAGGAAGGGACAAGGAAGCAGGTGCAGGTTCCTGCCTCGACGGGCCTCTGACATGTGTCCTGGGAACAGGGGGCGCCCCTGCAGCGATCTGAATTGAGGCGTTCCATAGTCCGGGACCTTGAGATCGCCACGCAAGGTTTGCCACGGGAGGTCGAGGACGATTCCAAGCTCAGATTGATCACGACGCCTTCACGGCCATGGGCGCATGCTCGCGAATGCAGACACATGAGCTCCTCAGACATCCTGGTTCTGTAGAGCGGGTTGTGCATTCGCACCTGAGCGTGGGGAGGCTCCCGTCTGTGCAGACGCGCGTAGGGGTGTCACCACACGGTCACGGATGGTGCTCGTTTGCGTGGGCAACCCCGCGTTCCTTCTGGGTGCTTTCCGGGTGACCCCGGTCATGACTCCAGGAGCAGATCCCATGACTGCCCGTTTTTCCTTTTCTACATTTACTTCTAATAAAGAGAATTCTCTTTTTTCTTCATCTTCCTACTAAAGAGAATTGTCTTGAAGGTGACTGTTGTAAGAACAGACTTGTGTGAATTCAGGGCTCCCGGAGGCACGGTCTGGATGTCTGCAGTTTGGAGGAGATGGTCATTGCGACATGGCGTTAGCATCTTGCATTTTTATCCTTGGCTGTGGGGGCCGTGGGGTGAGGTCAGAGGACGCCTTCCTGGAGGCAGGGGCTGGAGACGGGAGTCAGGCTCTGAGTGACGTTTATTTATTATTGAGAGACAGAGAGAGACAGAGTATGAGCAGGGGAGGGGTGGAGAGAGAGGGAGACACAATCGGAAGCAGGCTTCAGGCTCTGAGCTGTCAGCACAGAGCCTGACGCGGGCCTCGAACCCGTGAACCGTGAGATCATGACCTGGGGCGATAAAGAGAGTCGGACACTTAACTGAGCCACCCAGGTGCCCCTAGTTATCAGGTTTTATTTAAACCCCTGGATAGTTCATGTGTACTCTTATTTAGTTTCAGGTGTCTAATATAGTTGTTAAACATGTCCATACAGGATCTGGGGCTCATCGCAACAGGTGCCCTCCTTCGTCCTTGTCACCTGTTCCCCAACCCCCACCCCTCCTCCTCTATCTGATATATTTATTTGATAAAGGATGGACAGATGGATTGGATCACACGTACAAGGAAGGAAAAGCAGAGGCGATCAGAGGGTTCTTCCGAGTGTCAGGATCCAGACAAGAGACGCTATCTAATCAAGTGGAGAATTCACACGTTACATAATACCGCTCAAGACCGTGCACCAACGATCCCTATACAAAGCACGTAAAAATAAAACCTATCTGATACACAGGCAAACGGAAAGAACCGTAGAGGGAGAGTCTTTTCATAGCGTTTTGCTGGTTTTTAACTCACAAAGCAGACATGTAAGTTGATCTAATGAATAAAGCATAAGGTATCTCTTAAACGTTACGCGTTCTATAAACAATGGCCCTTTTTCTCATCTGCCACGGACCACTTAGAAAAATTGATTTTATACTCACGGCACAAGGAGGCATTTAATGTGTTACTTGGCGCAGGAATTGGATGTTATGTCCTTTGACTGTAATGTGACAAACGTAGACATTAAGAGCAAAACACATTTAAAAAACAGCATTACCCTCAGACATTTTAAATCAGAAATTCTCTGCTTGGGATTCTGCTTCCTCTCTCTCTCTCTCTCTCTCTCTGCCCCTCCCTGGTTGGCGCTCTCTCTGTCTTTTTCAAAATAAATAAATAAACTTAAAAAAAAAAACGGAATCTTAAAAAAGAATGCTAGAAGGCATAGAAAACATTGCTACCCAGTACCTGGGGGTGGGGAACAGAGACTTATCAGTTAGAAGGTCCTGAGACTGGGCACTTGATCAAGGACGTTCTGTTACGTTGGCCACAAGAAATTCATTTCCATGTGATAGGAACTATCTCAGAACCTAGGGGGGAAAATGAACGTGTTCATTTATTTTAACAAACCGTCCTAAGCTTGAGACCCCAACTTGATTTACAGAGAAAGGCAGTGATCCAGTCCTTTTAATATAAAGTTAAACGTGTACCAGGATAAAATCCAGATGAGGAAGTGTAACATTTTTTAAAGTGTACACAAATCTTAGAAGTCGGTAGATCAGGGTGCCTTGGCTCGGGCACTACTGCCATTTGGGGCTGGATGTCTGTCTGTTGTGGGGTGTCTTGTGCATTGTTGGGTGCTGACCAGCATCTCTGGTCTCCATTCGGGATATGCCGGTAGAGTCACCACCCACGACCCTCCCTGCGGTTGTCAGAAAGACACGTGTCTCCAGACACTGATATGATGGATGGGCCATTCATCCGAAAGCTGGGAAAACCATTCTAAATTAAATCAGAGGCTGAGAGCCAGACCTCTGTTGGTCAGAAATACCATGTGTAAACGTGAAAGATCAAATAAATAAACTAAGGGGCACATTAAGGAGATCTGCGGTGGGGACGAGGCTTGTTGTCTGTATCATGTTCAAGGAAGTCTTACAAACAGGACGCACAGACGGACAGGTGGACGTAACAGGGGTGGAGGGTGGGAAGCATCACTATATCTTTGGAGGATATTTGTAACCAGAGAGGTAGTCTTGGTTGGGATTAAGATGGAAAACGTGGGGTACTTCCTGGTTGCCTACTGTCCCATCAGTTGCCCCGGTGATTGGGGACAGTCATATTTTTTTAGAGAGAACAGTCCTCCAAGAGCCCAAAGCATTCCCATGACTCCCATGTGATTCCCTCCTCAGTTCCCGTCTCCTCGGGGTCGGTACAAGCTGTCCACACTGACTTTCTGGCAGTCTCTGGTCCACCGAAGACGAGCTGTAAAATATTCAGAAATGTTCAGTAACCCTGGGAAGGTCCAGTGTTGGAGAATCATGACACGGTTTGCAGGCGTCGGGAGAGCTGAGGAACGGTGCCCTGTGGTCCAGTAGAAGACAGACAGTGACAGGTGACCGCAAGTGACCAAGGGTGTGAGCATGGGGACCACCACTCTGCTTTTGTCCGCTGTAGGGTCCAAGTGCAGAGTGGAGTCATCTTTCTGCACAGAAACAAACCCAGGAGCACATGCTCGGAGCTTCAAACTAATTGTATTCGTGACACTCAACTCCAAGACCAGGGATTTATTCTGAGAAAACAAGCAGAACTGAACAAAAGAATTCAAAGACGTGACACCACCATCTATTTGTAGCAACGCTGAGTGATGCTTTTTTTGCCCTCCACCCTCCTGGCTCCCAGATCTTTACACAACCCTGAGGATGCCATAAATTCCATAAATAACTGGGTTAAAAGCAAAGGGAACTTGGCGTTGAAATAGTACTCTTTCAGACACGTAGGTACTTTCAATACTGTTCAGTGAAGCACACAAAAAAACGTAAGGCACGAGCGTAAAAGCTGGTATGGGATACAACGGATCGACTGGGAAATGCCAACACCTGCCTAATAATGGAAATTTCAAAAAGAGAAAAAGAACGGATTGTAGGGAGGAACTCATCTCCTATTTCCGCTTTGAGAAAGGATTTTAGGTTGCGAATGCCCCGTGAGCGTTGAGCACATGAATGAACCCAACAAAGAGCGGAGAAAGGCGCTAAGTGCACTTGAGCATCCGTCAGGTTGAGACAGTGGATGTCTCACATTCTCTGGAGCACAAAGTACTTGTGGAATGGGATTTCTCAGTTCGGCCACATTAATGCAGTTCGAAAGCAAAATAAAGATGTTCCAAATACGTAAAAGCTTAATAATTCTACCGCTCAAAGACCTTTTGGGAACATAATGACTTCAGGATGTACTCAACCAGAATGAACTATGAATCCAGGCAGGAACTTGTAATATAAGAAGCATTGCTAAACAAATAACTAAGTAGAACTCGGATTAAATTGTAAATGCATTGTGCATAATTACGAAAATAGTCTGGGATTTACACTCCACAACAAGGTGATTGTGGAGTGCAGTGGGGAGGGACAGAAGTGAACATCAGGTGATGTTCTTGCCTCTTCTGGGGTGAACATACAGATGCCGACTATCTTCACGTTTGGTAGAAAATATATTTTTAAAAGAATTTTAAATGTTTTATTTTTGAGAGAGAGAGAGAGAGACCGTGCACGAGCTGGGGAGGGGCAGAGAGGGGGAGACGCAGAATCTGAAGCAGGCTCCAGGCTCTGAGCTGTCAGCATAGAGTCTAACGTGGGGCTCAAACTCATGAACCATGAGATCATGACCTGAGCTGAAGTTGGATGCTCAACCAACTGAGCCACCAGGGTGCCCCAGAAAATATAAGTTCAAATATGTGTGTTGACAGTCTGAGGAAGACTATAACCACCAGAAGACTATAAAGGGTATGTATGCTTCCCAAGCATTAATGGAAAAATGCATGGAATGGAAAAAAAATCTAATCCATGCAGTGGAAGGCGGGAAAGGATTACAAAGAAGAAAGTATGATAAATGTAAAAAAAAAGGGAAAGAATAAAACTGCAGGACTCAGTAAGAATATGTCAATGATGATACTAAAGGTGAATGGGTTAAAAACCCCTTTTAAGGGAGAGAGACTACCGCCAGGGGAAAATAAACATAAAATCCAGCCATATCCTGGATGTGTACAGGAGGCACCTTCAATAGCAACACAAAATGTGGAAAAGAAAGGATGTGCTTGATATTAGATGATTCTGTTCTCATCCAGGACCCTGCATTAATTATCACGTCTGCCCTTGTGACTTCCCATCTATCACATTTTCTTTTTCTTTCCTTACGTGTCATGATCTTGACATTTTCAAATAGTACTGGTCAGTTATGTTATAGAATTCCTTTCAGCTTGGGTTTGTCCAATATTTTCTCGTTAGTAGAGGTTATGCATTTTTGGCAAAAAAAAGAAGTCTGCAGGAGTGATGTACCTCTTTTAGGGCATCCTATCAAGGAGTATGTGATGTGGCTGTGTCCTGTTAGGGTGATATTAACCTTGGTCACATGGGTAAGGTTCTGTCTGTGGGGTTATGATTTTTGTCTTTGTAATTGATAAATATCTTGGGGAGATACATTCAGACTATGAAAACATGCTGCTGCTTCTCAAAACCTTCACACATTGATTTTAGCATCCATCGGAGAACCTTGTCAACAGCAATTATTACTGCAGTGTTAGCCTAATGGTGATTTTCTTTTCTTTTCTTGTTTACAAATGTTATTTTATTTATTGTGAGAGAGAGGGAGAGAGGGTATGCATACAAGTAAGGGAGAGGCCAGAAAGAGAGGGAGAGAGAGAGAGAGGCTGAAGCAGGTTCCACGCTGTCAGCACAGACCTTGATGCGGGGCTCGATCTCACCATCTGTGAGCCAACATCAAGAGTAGGATGGGGGCGCCTGGGTGGCTCACTCGGTTAAGCCGCCGACTTCGGCTCAGGTCATGATCTCGCGGTCTGTGGGTTCGAGCCCCGTGTCGGGCTCTGTGCTGACAGCTCTGAGCCTGGAGCCTGTTTCAGATTCTGTGTCTCCCTCTCTCTGACCCTCCCCCGTTCATGCTCTGTCTCTCTCTGTCTCAAAAATAAATAAACGTTAAAAAAAATTTTTTTAATAAAAAAAAAGAGTAGGATGCTTACCTGAACCACCCAGCCACCCCCAATGGTGATTTTCTGTTTCCCTCATTCCTAATACATTTATTATTTGGAATTCTTCTGCTAGTCCTTCTTTCCCATTTACTTATTTATTAATTAGCATATTAATACTAATATTATGATATTAATGTATTTTTGATACTAATATTAATACTAATATTGACCCATGAAGATTCATTTTATACTTTGGGTTTCTTATTTGTTTTCCTGTTCAAAGTGCTTCCAGCTTGGGCATGGGTAACTCTCCTGATTGGCTCCCTGTATCCTTTTGACCTTCCCCCATCCTTTTTCTAGCTCTTCCTTAATTCTTTGCATCCCCAAACATTCTGGTCTATGATGGAGTAGAACGTAAGCAAAAAAATAAGTTAATGGAATAGAGGGAAATTTCATTTTGACAAAATGTCTTTCAACATTTGAGTGTTGAACTTGTATGCAACTAACAATGTAGGTTTTGAATACATAAAATACAAGCAAAAAGTAAATACATAAAATGAAAAAAATAAAAAATGATCATAAAACAAAAACTGATAGAGATGGTCTGTATCTGCTCAGCATTCATTCCCACAGCACACACATTTTTCTAAGAGAATTGCCTTCTTAAGGGATGACCAGAATCACTCTAAGACAATTTTGTATAGTTGTCAAACTTTTTAAGTTTGCGTAAGGCTTAAGCATGAGTGGGAAGTGTACAAAACTCCATGGCAAAAATAAAGCCTGAACACAAAGATTGCTTGGGGTTTTGGATCCGTGCTCCATTTTGTGAGTAGCAAAGGGGTGTCATCTTGAAGGGATAGCATCTCCTGTGTTGAATATTCCCTTGCTCTCCTAGTATTTGGTGTGGCTCTTTTCCAGGGTTATCCTGTCGAAGGTGTTTGATGAGGTGATCGAGGTGAACCTGATGGACAGTGCAGACTACATCCACCTGGCCTTTCTGAAGAGGCCTGAGCTTGGGGTCACCCTCACCAAGCTTCACTGTTGGACCCTCACCCATTACAGCAAGTGTGTCTTCCTGGATGCAGATACTCTGGTGAGCACTGGGAGGACAGCGAGGAACCCCTCAAAGACCCCTTTTAAGTAGCCTGCTGGTTCTTACTGCTGGGTCCCCACCTCCATCTCTGTCACCAGCATTGACATTCAGCGCATCGGAACCAGGTATAACACAGCACTTGCACTGCCGTAGTCCCCGTTCGGGACACTAAGGGACTTGAAGCCACGCTCCTTCCCTAGGAGGGATTTCTAATCACATCGTTTCATCTACACGAAATCGAATAATTAGAAAAAAGTATTTTGCCTTGATTGTGTATTGAAATGCATAGTCCCAATGGGACTGGAACAGCTGGCTTCTGAGGCTGCGGCTCCCTCCCTTTGTCATTTAGGGTAGTGACCCGAAGGGTGGGAGCCTATGTTGGCTGCCTTCAAAACCAGCCATTGGAAAGCTAAAGCGTGAGAGGGAGTTGGGATGTCGCCAGTCCATTGTAGGTCGTCTTGGTGGGGCAAAAGCATCTCTATGGGAAGACGGGGAGGTGCCAAGGAAAATAAGACCCGTAGCAGCATGGGAGTAATGTTTTCTTTTTCCAAGCAGAGCACAATTTAGAAAGGCAATGGGTGTTGGAGGGATTAATCTGGAATTAATAGTTAAGCTCTGGAAGGCAACATCACGTTGACTTGGAAACCTCTCCGTTCACGGGTTTGCAGAGTTTCGTTGGCCACCTTTGCTGGATTAAAGAGGATATTCAGGTGGGCAAGCTCTACGCAGGATTTTAAAAACCTTGAGAAAATAATGTCGTCTCAGAGATGGTGTTACTTCAGGCGCCTGAAATGAGCCGGAGAGCAGTCTTACTCATAACGCTCTCCTGTGTCTGTTGTAAGCCTAACAGAAGAGTCGGTCAAAAAACATGCACGGCTTTCCAGTCGCTGGACATAGTCTGCCCGTCCTTAAGTGTCTGTGGCGTTTTCACCCGCATCCCAGAGGTAAGAGACGTGTGGCCACACGGTTTCCCATGCTGTGCTTTGCCAGGTGCTGTCCAATATCGATGAGCTGTTTGACAGGGCGGAGTTTTCCGCAGCCCCGGATCCCGGGTGGCCGGACTGCTTCAACAGCGGCGTCTTTGTCTTCCAACCGTCTCTCGAGACGCACGGCCTCTTGCTGCGACATGCCGTGGACCACGGCAGCTTTGACGGTAAGCGAGGGAAGCCGGACGTGGGTGGAAGAGAACGGGGCTCTTCCCAGGAGCCATATCCCTGCCTCATGCTCACCTTCCCCCAGATATGTGAATGGCAAATCGAAGTGAGTTAAAGACGGGTGTGGAAGAATAGGGCCAGGCAGCGTGTTAGGAATTAGTGAAGTCAGTCAGTAAATACGCAACGTAGAAAAGCATTGAAAACATCCGCAGTGAGTAGGAAGGATGGGTCCCCAATCCTGATCATACAGGAGGTAAGCCTTGGTTGGCCAGCCCCTGGAGTAGAATAAAGTGACCCAACGAGAAGCCGATATTTGGCTGGAACAGGCTTTAATAGAGGGGGAGCGTGCTACGACTGTTGTCACGTAAAAGAAAACACGAGACTGATGGAGAGTTGCTACCAGATGGGGTTCATTGTGGGCAAGATGGAGAATTCTGGAGACAACGTGTGAGTTTATTATCAATGGTCTAGGTTATGGGTGGAGAATTTTGGAGACAATATGCGGTGTTACGATTAACGGTGTGGGCGACCACTCCCTTTTGAGACGAACGGTCGTGTTGTAGTGGGCAGAGAGGAGACACGTAATGGGACCTCGCGGGTGGGTGTGTATATTAAGCCCTTCAAGCGAGTCTTGAATTCTCTCCGAGCGCTGTTCCGTCATCTAGGGGCAGATCAAGGCTTACTGAACAGTTTCTTCAGTAGCTGGTCCACGGCAGACATCCACAAGCACTTACCGTTCATCTACAACTTGAGCAGTAACACGGCATACACCTACAGCCCTGCCTTCAAACGGTAAGTTCTCTGTGTTCTAGATCCTTCTAGAGCAGCTGCTTTCTGGCAACCCTGTCTCTAGAATCTTTATCAGCTTTTGGCATTTGGGTTAAAAAAAATCGGATCCTGGGGCGCCTGGGTGGCTCAGTCAGTTGAGCGTCCGACTTTGGCTCAGGTCATGATCTCGCGGTCCGTGAGTTCGAGCCCCGCGTCGGGCTCTGTGCTGACAGCTGGGAGCCTGGAGCCTGCTTCGGCTTCTGTGTCTCCTTCTCTCTCTGCCCCTCCCCAATTCATGCTTTGCCTCTCTCTGTCTGTCAAAAATGAATAAACATTAAAAAAAAATTTAAAAATATTAGATTGTCCCTCCATTTGCCTTTTGTAATTATAAATTATAGGAAGTCAAGGCAGGGAGTTTTAATGGTAGTGGTTCTCAGAGTGTGGTCCGAGGAACCCCCAAGGGGTTCCCCACAGTTCTTTTTAATGTCTGCAAAGTCAAAATGACTCGAAAAATAATTCTAAGATACATAAAAATAAAATTAAAAAAAATAATTCTAAGATGTTATTTTTTTCTTTTCTTCTCACTTTTTCATGAGTGTATAAGAGTTTTACACTCTATGATGTAATAAAAAATGCACTGAAAAACAAAAAAACCAAAAACAGTGTCCTGAATGCACACAGATATAAGAAGCTGGCTGTTTCCTCTTGGGATGGTCCATGAAAATACAGTTATTTTTCATGAAAAAAGTACGAAATGAACATCAACATCTCAGGGGGTGATTGATTTCTAATGAATTGATTAAATCTGTTTTCAGATTCCTCAGTTTTAATTTCCATTGCAATAAATACGTACAGATAGAATCCACGTGAACAAATCTAGGCTTGTGGTCCTCCGTGCACTTTAAGAATTTCAAAAAGTCCTGGGACGAAAATGTTTGAGATTTGCTGCTCTGGGTGATGCTGTTATAAAGAAAAGTGGAAAATCTGAGCAGAATTGTAGGGACAGAATAATTCTAGAGTGTGCATTTTTAACAGGGGCCAGACTGCCTTCAAGGGGCAGAAATTGGTCCTTGGGGAGTGCAAACATCCTATTCTTTTTAATGTATAAACCAGAGATGTGCATACGGAACACGCATTACAGTGCAAATATAGTATTAAAATTTCATGGGAAGACGGATATGGAAAAAAATGTTTTAAAATGTTGAGAGGAGATGGGGCGCCTGGGTGGCTCAGTCCGTTAAGCGTCCAACTCCGACTCAGGTCATGATCTCACCGTTTCCGAGTTCGAGCCCCATGTCGGGCTCTGTGCTGACAGCTCAGAGCCTGGAGCCTGCTTCGGATTCTGTGTCTCCCTCTCTCTCTGCCCCTCCCCCACTCGTGCTCTGTGTCTCTCTCTCTCAAAAATAAATAGACGTCAAAAAATTTTTTTTTATGGGGCGCCTGGGTGGCTCGGTCGGTTAAGCGTCCGACTTCGGCTCGGGTCATGATCTCACGGTCCATGAGTTCAAGCCCCACGTCAGGCTCTGTGCTGACCGCTCAGAGCCTGGAGCCTGTTTCAGATTCTGTGTCTCCCTCTCTCTGACCCTCCCCCGTTCATGCTCTGTCTCTCTGTCTCAAAAATAAATAAACGTTAAAAAAAAATTAAAAAAAAATTTTTTTTTTAAATAAAAAAAAGGTTGAGAGGAGAAAATCCACAATCTTGAGAGGAGAGAAGTCACTTTTCTCATCTGGATCCTGTGCCATCCGTTATAAAAGTGATTTTGGTTTTGATCCCTACTGGTTTAAGGAGCTGATGCTTTGGGCTACATCCCCCAGTATCCATGTTTATAAGGTTCTCGACTGATTCTTCTGCTTTGGGGGGAATACCCCAGTGGGTTATGATTATGTTCCTTGGTATGTAGAAAACCAGATACTGCAAATGTGGAGTGTTGAAACCGTTATCTTTAAGGAAACCTGAGTGTGGGTCCAATTAGTAGGGTTGAGACAGGTGTTTACTTGCTGCTGTCTTTGACGTGTCTCATGGCCGCGTGATGCTTTCCGTGTGTGTGTGTGTGTGTGTGTGTGTGTGTGGTCACTTCCAAGTGGAAAGTGGAATGCTGTGTGTTTCCTCCTCAGATTCGGCTCGAGTGCAAAGGTCGTGCACTTTCTGGGGCCCACAAAGCCATGGAACTATAAGTACAATCCGCAGACGGGCTCGGTGCTGGAGGACGGCTCCGGGTTGGGGACCCAGCACCAGACGTCCTTCCTCAACCTGTGGTGGACAGTCTACCAGCACAGCGTCCTGCCTCTTTACGAGAGCTTCCGGGATGCGGGAGAGCACGTGGCTCCGGGACACGCCGTAAGCGGGTGACGCCCTCTGGAAACAGGCGTTGGGCACGGGTAGATGCTGTGCGTGACCCAAATGCCCGGTGTACTTTCTGGAAGCTCAGGCTTCTGTTCCCACATGCTGTATTTCATAAAGGATGCTGAACAGACAGACACCCTGTGTGGTTATTGTCCCCCCCACCCCGCCTTCGGCTCAGAATCGTGAATGTTTAATGAGCCAGAGTGTTGCTGAGATTTACAGGATTCGTGCATAAATCATTCCAATTAGCTGCCTGCGTCAGGGAAAGAGCCACTGGGGGATGAGTGGCCGCGGGGGATTGATTACCATGTCTTGCGAGGACACACTTTCCATTTTACATCATCACTTGAAGCACGTGTTGCGACGCGTGGGTGAAGAGTATTTCTGAAACTGTAGATTGGCGCTGATCTGTTTTTTTTTTAATGTCACGGTGACTCTTAACGCACTACGTAACGATGTGTGTGCAGTCCGCCGACTAGGGGAACGGCAGGTGCCTCGCAAAAGAGTTTTTGGAATTCGGTCTCAGAGAACTTTCTTACCTGATCGTTGCTTACCGGGTCGTTTATTGCGTTGATGGGAAATCACAAAGAACCCGTCGTTCAGTCTTTGCTGCGGGTTCTGTCTGGTGGAACCAAGTGGTTCTTCTCTTTCTGAGGACTCGGGGTCTCGGGTCGTGTCACATGAGCGCATACAAGTTTATCTGCGTTCAGGTTGCCACCGTGCTCCCGCCGGGCGGTGAGCCAGGCGTCAGGTTGTGGGGGAAGGAAAATAAGACGTGGAGTCAGGTGCTTGTGGGAAATACGGCATCCAGAACAGTGAGGACACAGGTGGTTTTCACGAGAATGGGACAGCTTGCTTGAGAACCACCTGTCACCTGTTTGATCACAGCTGACCTTTGCAGGTGTCTCGTGGCCAGCAGCCCCTATGGCCCGAGGGGCTCTCTGTCGGCCAGGGTGTGTGGGGGTGCTGGGGTTTGTTTCCAGAGCAGTTGGCTGTCTGCACAGCTGACTCAAAACATTGGGGTCCTGGTTTCCCAGGTCTGTGTGCATTCCTTGGGCAAGGCTATGTTTACCGAGTTGGGGAGCACTGGCCTCACAGGGCATGGTATGAGTCTTGGGGTCCCCAGGGCAGCTGCAGAGTTGGAAACATAGGAGGAGGACTTAGCTACTGTGTTCATCTTTCTGCAGACTGGCGTCGGGGAGCCGTGTGCAGAATCAGCAGGGTCCAGCCAGCCTTGGCCAGCTGAGGGCCCTTCGGAGGAGACTGTGGTCACAGAGGACATCCCGCCTTCCCCCAAGGGATGCCGTTCGGAGGACGTGAGTACTCGACGTCCACACGGCTGTGATGGGAGAGTCAGACGCTGGTTCCCCAAGGACACAGAGCTGAGAGCCTGCTTCCAAGGCTCTGGCTTTGGCGTGGGGGGCGGGAGCTCCTGCGTTCATGTAGATCATTGCACAATTATACGTGGATCATTGCACAGTTTTGTGGGGGGGGGGGGTTCCTGCGTTCACGTGCATCATTGCACAGTTTTACGTGGGAGGGGCTTTCTGCATTCACGTGGATCATTGCACAGTTTTGTGGGGGGGGGTTCCTGCGTTCACGTGCATCATTGCACAGTTTTACGTGGGAGGGGCTTTCTGCATTCACGTGGATCATTGCAGTTTTATGTGGGGGGGCTCCCGCGTTCACGTGCATCATTGCACCCGTGGGTACATCAAATGATTCTCCCCGACCAACACGGGCACGTCCTGACTCTGGGAACCTGAAAATGCTACCTTATCCGGATGAGGACCTCGTGATCAGATGATTCTGAGCAAGGCAGAGACAGAAGACGTGAGCTCCGCTGGCTTTGGAGGAGCGTGGCCACAAGCCAAGGCCTCCGGTGTCTCTGGAAGCAGGAGAAAGCCAGGAAACAGACTCTGTGTGGGAGCCGCTGGAAGGAGCTCCAGGCTGCCCACACCTCGATCAGCCCGGAGATACTTGTGGGGGACCTAATCCCAAAGGATTATGGGTAATCCCAAAGGACACCGGTGTTCCTAGACCCCGTATCTCCAAGTGAATACATTGCGATAATATCCGGTGTTGAAAGATTTCTGGATTTAAGTCTTCACGTTGGAAGGCACTTTTATTCCCCTTAAATTTTCTGTGCTGCACACGGCTTTGGGGGAGCTGTTTCTCAGTGTGAAGAAGCAATGTGTAATTTTTTTTAGTGTGTATTTATTTTTGAGAGAGAGAGAGACAGAGCATGAGTGGGGGAGGGGCACAGAGAGAGGGAGACACAGAATCCGAAGTGGGCTCCGGGCTCCGAGCCGTCAGCACAGAGCCCGATGAGGGGCTCGAACCCACGAACCATGAGATCGTGACCTGAGTTGAAGTTGGACGCCTCTCCGACCGAGCCACCCCCAGGCGCCTCGGCGAAAAAGCGATGTCTAAAGTTTAGCGGACATTTTTGTGGAAGGCACTCTACAGTTTGTTGCACCTCCATGCCTCTGCGCCCCAGGCTTCCCAGACATCTCCAAACGGCGGGTGCCTGCCATGAGTAACCAGTGTGTGCAGATTGCCGAGGAAGGAGTCTAGAACCATCCACCTGGAGGTAGAACTTGGGTTCGCATTCAAGTGCTCAGGCAGAAGGGAGCCTCCAGACGTGCAGAGGCAGGAAGGGAAGACATCCGACTTGTCTGCTGAAATGTGTCATTATGGCCAGGGAGGGGTCACCTCTGAGGATCCCAGTGGCTCGATTCTCTGATGATGACCTTGTGTCTCTACAAGCGATGAAGTCCTCACACGTTTTTTTTAAAAAATTTTTTAACGTTTTTATTTATTTTTGAGACAGGGAGAGACAGAGCATGAACGGGGGAGGGTCAGAGAGAGGGAGACATAGAATCTGAAACAGGCTCCAGGCTCTGAGCTGTCAGCACAGAGCCCGACGCGGGGCTCGAACTCACAGACTGCGAGATCGTGACCTGAGCTGAAGTCGGATGCTCAACCGACTGAGCCACCCAGGCGTCCCCAGTCCTCACACTTTTAAAAGGACGGGACGCATCGGTAACTTCCAGTCCTGAAACCAGTATTATGCTCTATGTTAACCAACTAGAACTTAAAAGAAGAACTTGAAAGAAAAAACACCAAAGGAACGCGTGCCTTCGCTGTATCCAAAGTGCTTTATTTTGGAATTCATTACACAGCATCACTGCCACCTACCGGCCATGTATTGAATTGTTGACTCTGGGTCTTTGATCTGGGGAGCTGGAACCCAGTCGAAAAACAAAAAACTATTTTCATAAATTCCTATAAATGTACAAGAGCTGGGTCCTGACCTTGGGATCCCGATGGAAGACAGGAGCCTTTGTAAATATGGCAACCAGTACTGACAACTCGGTATCCGTTTCCAAAAGTTACAGCCGAAGGTCTAATTTTCTTCCCATGTACATTGATGTATTAGGCAAATATACTTGCCATTTATTATTTTCTCAGTCATGGTTTTGTCCTCCAGTATCTTGGGTGGGGAAATGTAGTGAGTGAAAAGACAAGGAATGCCGTTTATTTTTTTGAAGTTATCAGTTGTTTTTATTGTTTGTAGAACATCCTCCTCCCTCCCACCCTCCCTCCCTCCCTCCCTCCCTTCAAGCTGAGGGATAACATATGTGTAAAAAATGACACGTGATAAGTATATACCTTGATGCATTTTCAGAGTGAAAAAAATTCTAAATAGCCACAATCCGGACCTGAAAATTCACCCCAAAAGACCCCTTTCACCCTCCCGGTCACTAGAAAATGCTACCCTGACCTTGGCCCACCATTACCACTTACTTGTGAGTGCTCTTGAGCTCCTTATAAATGGGATCCTACAGTATGTTCTTTCTAGTCTGGTCTCCTTCACGCGACATATTTATGAGATCCTTCCATCTTGCAGAGTGAGTCAGTAGTTCATTTATTCTGTGGGTTGCATGGTGTCAAATTGTAGGAGGACACGATATATTGATTCTAGCGTTGATGGATACTACCGTTTGGGGCGATACAGATAACGCTGCTGGGGACAACGTTGTGCGTGCCTGGCGTTGCCCTTGCACACGCTTTTTTGGTGAGGTGATACTTAGGGGCGGGGTCGTTAGATCAAAGGGTAGGCTTTTATGTACCCTTTTGCGTTAGTAGATTCTGCCAAGGATTTGGCAAGTGGCGGCACCCCTAGTGGGAGTCCTGGTGGCTTCACCTCGTCAGCAACCTTCCAGAGGGCCAGTGAGCACGTGGGGCGTCTCCTTGTGGTTTTAGTGTGCATGTGTCAGATGAGGCTGAATTAACATGAGCCAATTTTTAGATGCTTATCAAGCTGTGACGCTTTTGGCAATGCTTGTTCAAATATTTTGAACATTTTTTTTCCTCCAGGGTCTCCTGTTTTAAAGTTAGTCTTAACAATGTGTATATATTCCAGATACAAGCTCTTTTCCAGTAGTACGGTAAATACTTTCTCCTACTCTGTTACCTTTTCAGTCCCCAAATGGCATCCTTTGATGCCCAGAAATTCCTAGTTTACCCAGGTTTTAGTATTTCCTTTATGTAGAGTCTGTTTTATTCACCGTTCAGGAAAATCTGTCCCAAAACTAAGGTGATGAAGACGTTGCATGTCTTACAGAATTTGTATTGTGTCTTCTTTTTATATGTAAGTGTATAATCCACCTGCAATGGATGTTGGGTAAGGAATGGGCTTGGGGTCAGCATTCATTACTATTACACGTGGATCTAGAATGAACTCAGCACAGGTTAACAACAAAGCTGTTATTTCCCCACTGCTTTGTCATGTTGCCTTTGCCATCATTCCTGTGCCCATTTGTGGATGGATCGGTTTTCAGATTCTATATTCTTTTGTGTTATCTTTTCCTTCCTTGCACTAGTAATATACTGCTGTGATGACCATGGCTTTAATTTTTGTTTTAACGTTTATTTATTTTTGAGACAGAGACAGAGCATGAACAGGGGAGGGTCAGAGAGAGAGGGAGACACAGAATCTGAAACAGGCTCCAGGCTCTGAGCAGTCAGCACAGAGCCCGACATGATGCTGGAACTCACGGACCATGAGATCATGACCTGAGCCAAAGTCGGACGCTTAACCAACCAAGCCACCCAGGCGCCTCCATGGCTTTAAAATAAGTCTTATTACTGGTCATACAAGTACCTCAACTTTTTTCTTCTTTCCCTGCCTCTTCTAAATTTGCCTGTGAATATTAGGATCAGCTTTACAGTGTCTTGGAAAACAAACAAAAAAGTCTTCTGGAATTTCAGCTGTGATTGCACTGAACCTACAGATCAGTTTTAGAAGGACTGATATCTCCAAAATGTTGAGCCCTCCATTCTGTGGACATAGTATATTTCTAGGTAGATCTTCTTTATTTTATGTCAATATGTTAAATTGTTTGGTAGGGATCTTGGATACATTTTACTAGACTTATTCCTCGTTTTTGGTGTGTTTTGAGGCTACTATAAATGGTATCATTGTAAAAACTAATTTTCTTACTACTTGATGTGGGTGTATAGAAATATGTTTGAGTTTTGAAATCCAGCTACCTTGCTAAATTTTTACACACGAACAGATTCTGCCTCGATTCTTTTGGTCAGTCGACATGCAAAATCACATCATCTGCAAGTGAAAAACTGTATAATAATTTCTTAAATTGTCATTCATACATGTACTATGTACCTTCATTTTAGGCCGTATTTTACTGGATGTGGAATTCTCCCCTGGCAGGTAGTTTCACAAGGGCACCCTAAAAATGTTGTTTCTTAGTCTTCTGACCTCCGTGATCTCTTAGCAAGTCCGTCTTCCAGGATCCTGTTTCTGCACTTGAGGGCAATTTGTCTCTTTGCTCTGGCTGCTTGTAAGATTTGTCTCTTGGGCTTTGGTTATCTGTTTCCTCACGATGGCTCTGGGTTGTTTATTCTTTGTGTTTGTCCTCCTTGGAGTTTGTAGCACTCCTTGACCCTGTGTTCCTTCTGAGCATTCTGTCTTTCTCTGTTCTCCCTCTTTCTCTCCTTCCTTCTCCCCACTCACCTACTCTCTTGTTATTGTAATTAGATCTTTAGTATGACTTTTTATGATGTTTCTTGTATCTGTGACTCACTTCTCTACACTTCCCTCCCATCTGGCTTTCCATGCTTCACTCTACTGGCCTGTTCTCCAGTTAACCGATCTTTTCTTTAGCTGTGTTTAATCAGTTGTTAAACCCATATCCTGGACACCTAACTGCAGTTACTGTGAGCTTGTTTTAAGTTTACTTATTTTGAGAGCGGGGGGGGGCTGCAGAAAGAGAGGGGGAGAAAGAGAATCCCAAGCAGGCTCCACGCGGTCAGTGCACAGCCTGACGCGGGGCTTGAACCACGACCCATGAGATCATGACCTGAGCTGAAGCTGCATACTTAACAGACCGAGCCACCCAAGCGCCCCAGTTACTGTGTTTTTAATTCCAGTAAACAGAAAATATTTAATAGGACAGTTTCTGGACTCCTTTGAAATTCTCTAATTTCCCCCTTTATTTCATTTGAAGTATTTTTTAGACTTGATTATTGATTATAGTTTGTGTCTGATAAGTCATATATGTGGATTTCATGTTCTTGTGTTTTTTTTAAAATTTTTTTTAACGTTTATTTATTTTTGAGACAAAGAGAAACAGAGCATGAACGGGGGAGGGGCAGAGAGAGAGGGAGACACAGAATCAGAAGCAGGCTCCAGGCTCTGAGCCATCAGCCCAGAGCCCAACGTGGGGCTCGAACTCACGGACTGCGAGATCATGACCTGAGCTGAAGTCGGACGCTCAACCGACTGAGCCACCCAGGCGCCCCATGTTCTTGTGGTTTGATTTTGTTCCCTCTTGCTTTTCATTCATTTGATCTTGTTTTGCTCTATGCTAGTTGATTTTGAATAGCCTTCAAGACATTCATTGTACATGGAAAAATTGCTGGGGTCATTGGAAGCTCTGAATCATATTATCCTCATCCAGAGAGCATTGTGTTTTGTTCTGTTTCATCTTTCCTGGCAGGAAGTCTTCATACAGGTGGTGTGCCCACACCCTATGAGGGGTTGAGCTGGTGTGAAATCGGGCTTCTGTGTTTGTAAGAGTCGCTGTTTCTGGCCCTCCTTTTAGTGTGGTCCCATGTGAAAGCCTGTGGCGTTCAGAGGGTCCCTTTTGGATGCCTCATCACTTATGGGGTCCTCAGCCTCATGACACTGCTAAAATGTCTGCCCAGATTCTTCTCGACAGCGTCTTGGTTGCCTCAAGGGGAAATAAAGTAACAGGTGTATTTATAATATCCATCTTACAAGCTCAGCCCAGTCCACCTGCATGATTTTCGCAGTGTTTTTGCACAGAGAGTTGGGCACATACTCGGCGTTCTCTAGTCGCTGTGGCTGACTGATTAGCTTAGTCTTGCAGAAGACTTCAGAGCATTTATGGCCCCCAGCCTGTGGGTGCAAGCTTGCTTCCCGATTGTGAATTGGTCAGGCTTGCCGTGTAACAAACATCCCCAAATGAGGAAAAATCCGTGCCCATGTCCTAGTCAACTGTGGTGACAAAGATATGTGTGGCTCCATGCAGTCATCGAGGGGTCCAGGATCCTCCTCTTATTCCGGTCCAGCGTCTTCTAGGACATCCCTTCTCTGCCGTGACTCCCTGAGGGACAATTAGGATCTCCTGTCGTAGCCAGCCATTGAACACAATGCGTTATGCTGTCTCTCGTGCACCTGGAATGATCTTGGCTGCACACCATCCTTGGAAGAAGTGAGAAAATAGTCACTCAAATCACTTTCGGTCGGGGTTTGTTTTCTGGTGGAACCCCAGTTGAAGTAGGCTTCACCTGACCTGGGAGTGGAGAGGTGGCTCCATGTAGGGGCAAGGAGGCTGGGACGAGTGAGCCCGAGACTGAGGAGTAGACACAGGCATCGGTGAGCCCGGCAGCGTCTGTCCCACACGTCTTCCTTAACGGGCTGCCCTTGTATCATGGATGCAGAAAAAAAGAGATTGGGTGTTTCCAGATACCTGCAGGAGGGCTGACCTAATTTGCTTTTCTTTCTTTCTTTATAACAGACGATAGGGTGGCCTGAACTTGAGACTTCCGCTGGAGTGAGGTGTGACCCATTATCACCACCCTCCCCCCAATGTGCAGACTCCACAGAGACCCAGACCACCTCGGTACACCTCATTTATACTCCTTACGCACATCTGTGTCTCCTAGTGTTGTTTTCTCAATGTGTCTGTGTCTGTCGATACCAAAGATTCCCCATGCTTTTCTTCTTCGTCCCATGACCTTTCTGAATGGTTTACCGCACCTCAAATACGTTGTGTGGTGACTAGTCTATAAAGGACCTGGTCATCTGTTCAGATTTTTTTTTTTTCTCCTCCATCTTTCTGTTTCCTGTCGGCCATTTGGTCACTCCATTTTCCTTTAGGAAGCATTAGAAACGACAAAGGTGTAACATCACCATGACATATATTCTCCCATATATATACTTTTTTTAAATAAAAAAATTTGGTACGATTTTG
Organism: Panthera onca; assembly: GCF_046562875.1. NCBI lineage: Eukaryota > Metazoa > Chordata > Mammalia > Carnivora > Felidae > Panthera > Panthera onca. The sequence goes on along the minus strand of NC_138357.1, from coordinate 128,473,181 downwards.
GACCCATGTTTAATATCAGTATTGAAGGATGAGGAGTCCTACCCCTGTTTTTTTCTAAATTTGCCCTCGTGAATCTGGGCTGTCATTTGCTTGCATCATCAGAAGATTGAACCCAGAGGCTGCTGTGCTGCCCGAGAGGCGAGCTTAGTAAAATGCTCCTGTGGGCATTTGGTATAACCTGTCGTCAACCCTTGGATGACACGGGGTTGAACTGCGTAGGTCCACTTGTACACGGATTTTTTCAGTAAATGCAGTACGGTACCATAAATGTATTTTCTCTTCCTGGAGGATTGTCTTAATCACATTTGCTTTTCTCCAGCTTACATTTTGTAAGAATACAGTATATAATACATAGAACATGCAAAAAAAAAACAAACGTGTTACTCGACTTTTTATATTATTGGTAAGGTTTTCGGTCACTGGTTAACTAGTTGTAGTTACCTTTTGGGGGAGTCCACAGGTATACGTGGATTTTCGACTGTGTGCGGGTCAATGCCCCTAGCCCCGTGTTGCTCGGGGGTGAACTATAATTGAATCCCTGTGTGAAAAATTAGCTTTGGCACATCCCATAAGAACTTGCAGCATCTTGTGTTGTGCGAGAAACGGTGGGTGTCAGGGGAGAAGGTGGGAGTGGTGGAGCCCACGTTTCTAGACTTTGCAGAAGAGGCCATTTAGCACAACGTGTGCCTTTGATTTTATTTTCCCCTGGCAAAGAGTTCTCTGTCCTCGTGGTTAAGGCTGTAGTTGTCCTGAAGCCGTCCGCAGACTAACGATGGCCTGGTTGTGTTTCTAGCGGCCTGCGGATAAAGCAGAAAGTGGCCCGTCTGTGGAAGCCGTGGAACCGAGCCAGGAGCCCCCTGTGGATGTCACCGGGGACCCCAGTCCTCAGGATGCTCTGGAGGTGGTACCCTAATTGTCTTGTCCGGCACTCCTGGTGGATGCCGTCCACCATGTCTGAGGCCAGCCGTATTCACGCACCAACCGCTACATCAATTTCCAGCCTGACTTTCTTGCAATAAGACTCCCCCAGCCTCTTTGGTGCTTTTGATCCGCGTCCTTGTCCTTTGCAGCACTTGCCTGGGTTGCTTGTGGTCACTTTCTTTTCCGTCCTTAATCACGATGGCCTTTCTCTCTTTTAAACGCCGTTCTGCAAAAGTTCACTGACCCATCGGGGGCTTTGCTGTTTTTCTGTATGGCGAGCGTGGAAATGAATGCTGAGGGAGGCATTGTCTCGAAGGAAGCAGATAAAAGCAGAAAATTCTGGGGGTGAGCCTTCTGATCCAAATGGCCCATGTACTGCTTTCCTTCCTCTTCCAGAACGTTCTGTTCTTAAATTTTCTTCTTTCTGTGCGTATAGTGAAAGCAATTGCTAATTTTTTTTTTTTCTAACAGCCATTGAATGACACCTTTTGGTCTTTAAGGAGTAGTTAACACAGCGGAAGGGACGAGGGAGCCCTCTGGGGTCCCCTTTATAAGGACACTCGTCGCATTCATGGGGACTCCACCCTTATGACCTGACCACCTCCCAAAGGCCCCGCGTCTTCATACCCTCCTATTGGGGGTTGGTAGGAATTTGGGGGAACAAAGATATCTAGTTTATAGCAATATTTGGATTCTGGCTGACCATATAATACAGAGGACAGTTGGCACAAAGCCTGTACTAGCCGTTAGCGCTGGAGAAAACGTGAACGCCCTGTCTCGCTCTCTGTGAAGGTAGTAAATGCCAAATACACTACTTTCAACCGCATTCTAGAGTGGTTGTTGATGGCGTCTCTTCAGTTCTGCTGGGCAGGATGTGGAATGTGAGCCTATTCAGCTCCGGGAGTACGGCTTTGAAGCTCTGTGACTCAGACGAATAGTGTTTAGAGGGGAACGTGGTTCGGGAGCGCTGCTCGGAGGACCTTATGTAACAGCTCAGCCGGGTGGTGGGTTTGGGACCGTAGGTGAGTCCACTGCCTTCTCTGAGCAGGGAATGGGGGTGGAAATTAGACCTAGGAGTGTTCTGCAAGAGTCCGTGATTAGTGCCTGGCTTCACTGGGGCGCATTCACTTTCTCGGACGATGCTCAGTATCTTGTATCCTTCCGTGTGTCACAGAATCAGGGGACTTTCTGGTTTTCTCAGATACGCACCTTCTCTGGTTATCACGGGTGATGCAGTCAGCACACCGTTTTGTGCTGGCATAGTGTGACATGTGTGCTATGGGTCCTGTTATTTCCAGAAAGCTTTAGTTCCCAGAGATGCGCCGGGACCAAATCCAAGGGCTCACAGAGAAAAGAAGGTATTCTGGAAAAGACCTTTTTTTTTCTTTCCCACTCTTGCTGTTTCCTTGACCAGTAGGATGGCCTGAACACGACACACGGGGACAAGGGCAGAAAACAGAACGTTTTCCGTACAAACTCTTTAAAAACACGGTTGCAAATGGAGTACAGAGTACCATAGCCCACTGACATCGACATCCTCTTTTTTAATAAAATATTTATTTATTTTGAGAGAGACAGAGACAGTGCAAGCAGGAGAGGGGCGGGGAGAGAATCCCAAGCAGCCTCTGCGCTGTCAGCCTAGAGCCTGACTTGGGAGCTCAAACTCACGACCGATGAGATCATGACTTGAGCTGAGATCAACAGTTGGACACTTAACAGACCGAACCACCCAGGCCCCCCCAGTGGCATCTAAATTCTAACTTAGCCATCTGGCATCTAATATCATCCCGTTGACACATAGTGTCTGGTGAATACCCGAGTCACGTTTAGCGTCTGTGTGTGTGTGTGTGTGTGTGTGTGTGTGTGTGTGTGTGTATTATTACCACATGCATATTTGTAGACATCTTTTCTAATTCTTGGTAAGAAATTTTCAAAGCAAACATATTTGCTAGTTTTGTTGACCCATTTGAGTGCCACACAAAAGGGGTGTGTGCGTATGTGTTTGCACACGTGTGTATCTATATGTTGTCTCAGTTTTTTGCTTTAAGAAGGTAGAAACCCTACCGTTTGCGAGCAGAAAACCACTGGGATTATTATTTCGATGGCTTTGCCAGGCCGTCCAAACTACTATAGGCTTTATTCACATATGGTGAACATCCTCTTGATTTCACGTAGTTTGATTATATACAAGTGATTCAAAACATTGAGGTTTGGGGCGGGTAGAAGCCTTAAATCAGTACAGGTGTGTGTCTCAAAAGGTTCAGTGGCTAGAAATTGAAACACCTCTTACGAAAAAGTGAACCCAAGTACAGTGATACTTTATAAGACTTCACAAAACGTGGCCAGCAAAACCATCTTCTAAGAGTATGGTGTGAAACGCAGCACGTATTTGGTCCCAGAGAGCGGAGATTCATTCGTAGAACCCGTCGCTGAAGCGGATGGCATGTTGTGCCGCTGATGGCTCCAAAGACCGCCTCCTGTCTCTTTGTCTTCCCCAGGTTGACCTGGCCGTCTCCGTTTTCGAGATTTCCATCGAAGAGAAGGTCAAGGCCCCGAGTCCCGAGGAGGAAAGGAGACACTGGGAGGAGGGACGCATCGATTACATGGGGAAGGACGCGTTCGCCCGCATCCAGGAGAAGCTGGACCGGTTTCTGCAGTAACCTGACCGGTTGTGTTGCTCCTTGTGTGGTTATAGACGGTGCTGTTGCATGGTCCCGTTGCGTGGACGTCTCCTTCCGGCCCTTCAGAGGGAACAGGTGTTCAACTATGTGCCTCTGTTTAGGGCCGACCAGCCTGAGTGCCTCAAAAAAATAACGTAGACCATCCAAAACCCAGCTTGAAGCCCTCCCCGCCCTCCCCGCCACCCCCGCCGACCCAAGCTCTCCACGCCCTCTTGGCTGCCCCCCACTTTCAGCAGATGGGAGCAGCAAGAAACTTCTGGTAGACCCTTATCCGTGCTCCCTGGTCTTGCCCCGAGGAGCTCCGAGATGCCGCCTTGGGCAGGTGCTACCGTATCTATCCCACGTAGCGTTAGACGTCACTGCGCGTTGCCTTCTGCCCCGAAGCTAATGACACCGGTATACCCGTTCAGGAACCCTCGAGGGTGGAAAGTCCTTTCCTTGAGGATTAGGTAGACGTTCAGACATCTTGAGGGTGAGTCTCACGTAGACTTTGCAGAGCGCGTCTGAGAAACACTACAGCTGTTTCTCTTCTGCAAAACCCAACTGGACCGCCACGTGCCATTGACTGACGCCCAATTTGGGAGACGCTGGAGACGATGCGGAAGGAAGATTCTAGCTGGCTTGCGGCAGGGGAGCGTCGTCTCAGTTTGGAAGAACCAAGGGTTTAGTCCAGGTGGTTCTGGCGACACCTTGCTCACGCTAAGAGAATCTCCAGAGGTTCTTTTCCTTGTTTAGAGGCAGATCCATTTGTGGTGTGTCCCGCGTGACTGCTCGTTGCCGGATATCACTACCTCAGCCTGAATAACGGGTCAGGTCAGCACGTTCCCAAACCATTTGAACACCGCTGTTTTGGGGACAGTTGTCAGTTTTTTTGAGACTGGAAGTTTCTTCCAGGAGAAATCCTCATCTTCAGAAGTGTCCTAATTTTGTGAATTCATGCCGCGTGTTGGAACAGCTCACAGGGTCGCTGCTTGTGGCCGCCACGATCATAATGAACGACGGGCATCGCTGAGCTAAAGAGAGGTAAATGTGACGTTTTAAAAGTTAGAATGGTTTGTCTTGCACGTACTGTGGAGCATCGAAGGGTCTGGTAGACCAGTTTGAACCACGTGGTGATGGTTAGTTATGTCATAACCCGGTGGGTGTGTTTGACCAGAGTTTCCATCCTGTCAAGCAGGTGAGCCCTTGGCTAGGGGAATCTGGGCACGTCCGTGACATCAGTTGTGGTGACAGCTTTTGCACGATGTGAGTGACGGAGGGTTTGCTTCCTTCAGCTCTGGGAGGCAGTCTTGGCCGACATCACACACAGGATGCCCCCGGGTCTAATTGAAGATAGCCATTGGGATATAGCCTTAGAGGGACTGGGTTGGGACGGTACTCAGCCGTCAGAGTAACACGGGACAGTTATTCTGGGGAAAGACTGGTGCTCTGTGCTGTGGTGTTGGGTTACAGAGAACAGGAGCCCAAGTCTGACACACTTCAGGAGGAGCCCAGGTGATGAATATTTGAGTCTGGCGTAGCCTCTGTGGGGAAGAGAACTCCTGTTTCTGGACAGTGGTGCATTGGCTTAAGACACACGCTCGACGAAGACTTCTGTTACGCATTCTGGTCTGCTCACGCATTTCAATTAAAAATTTAAAACAGCAATATGGTGTCCCTTCTGGTGTGTGTGTGCGCGTGTTGTGAGCAGCAGAATCATATTTTATATGTAACAGCGGGAAGGGATGTGGTTGCCTTTGTGTTGTACCAATTTAAATCACCAATTTTGGTTTTTTTTTTTTTTTTTTTTTTTTTTCAGAATTGCTAGTAGCGGTAAAATGCATATAACTATTTACTTCTCAGTGTGTGAAATTCCCTAAGGTCTCTCTATGGAAGCTGCCCATTTTCCTAGCATTGCTTCTCAATGTCACATATTCATTAATTTATTCAATTTATCCATCCGTCCATCCACAGACCCATGCATCCACCCACCCATTCACCTACCAATCCATCCATCCATCCATCCATCCATCCATCCATCCATCCACTCATCTGCCCATCGATCCATCCACCCATCCATCCATCCATCCACCCACCCATCCATCCATCTACCCACCTATCCATCCATCCATCCATCCATCTGCCCATCGATCCATCCATCCATCCATCCATCTGCCCATCGATCCATCCACCCACCCATCCATCCATCCATCCATCTATCCATCCATCCATCCATCCACCCACCCATCCATCCATCTACCCACCTACCCATCCATCCATCCATCCATCCATCCATCCATCCACCCACCCATCCATCCATCTACCCACCTACCCATCCATCCATCCATCCATCCATCCCCTTATCCACCCACCCACCTACCCATTCATCCTTCCTTCCTTCCTTCCTTCCTTCCTTCCTTCCTCCCTCCCCCCCTCCCTCCCTCCCTCCCTCCCTCCCTCCCTCCCTCCCTCCCCCCCTCCCTCCCTTCCTTCCTTCCTGGTTATTGAGTTCTCTGTATGGCAGGCACTGTGACATGTGCTTATTCAATAAATGAGAAGTTCAAAAACATTCGGAGACTTCTACAAAACATCCACGTAAGAGGTATAATACAATGTATACCTGAATAAAGCCAGTGCCCGAATCTGTGCTATGTAATGCCGGGACTACACAATTGTATACGCTGAGACCCCAAGAGATGTGATGTGACCTATACCATCACAAGTATTTTGGTACTTAGAAGGAGGGTTGGCTGTGTGTGTGTGTGTGTGTGTGTGTGTGTGTGTGTGTGTTTACATTTTATGGTTCTATTATTACGGAGTTGTATTCATTTGGAAATGCTTCCCTCCCACCAGTGGCTTATCTCTTCTTTTGTTCATCTCTTTGAAGCACACGGGCTTTGAATTCTGCTAAACGCTCAGGCTTTAGGTGTCTTATCTAAAACGTCTCTTCTAAGGGAAGATGATAAAGATCTTCCCTTGAGTTTTTTGGGTTTTTTTTGTTTTTTTTTTTTTTCCTGAAGGTTTGGCAGATTTCTCTTTCACATGTGGGTCTCTGGCGGATTTGTGAGTCCATTGAGAGATAAAGTGTCTAAATGTGTGGACGCCCCATTGGCTGTTTTTTACAGGCAGAGCTTGCATAAAGGTGAGGGGGAGGGACGGCCAGCCCTGGGGGTTCAGCAACAGCCTGTGCAAAGAGCCTCATTTGCTGTGTCTGCAGACTGAGCAGCTGGGCGTGTGGGAGCAAACATTCGAGGGAGAGGTGTGTCTGGCCTCCGGGGCACTGACTTAATCCACAGCCGGTCTAACCGGTTAGGCCAGTGGCCAAGGTTTCACTGTAAGTCAACAGACAGGAACCTTGGAGATTAAGACGGGGCCTGTTCTGTCTCTCCAGGGCCCCAACCCCCACCGGAGGGCATCCCGCGGATCTCCGTCCTGGGGCTGAGGGTCGGTGGGCGGCTCCCTTCCCCAGGGGTTCTTTCCCGCGTCCCTCCCGCCCCCCTCCCTGCTGCACTGACTTGACTTCTCTTATCTGACTTGGTTTTGCATCCAGTAAGATAACGCAGATCTGCAGTGACTGATGTTTTGTGCTCTGACTCACTAGAAGCCGACGAGAAAGTCATAAAGGATGGAAAAGAAAAGAAAAGAAAAGAAAAGCCCGGGGCGGGGGGTGGGGTGGGGGGTTCTTGCAGAAATTTCAGATGTTCAGAAGCCACCTGGAAACTCTACATTTGCTGAATCAGTAATTGGGCAATGAAATGATGTTTCGAACACCCTGGTCACATCCGTAAAGATGGGCCACCCGATAGGCTGACGAGATTAACCCTGAATTTCCCCGGGGCAAGTAAGCGCCCACTTGAAAGCCCAATTTCTCAGTTCCCAGAGTTGTTCCTTCTTTTTAAGCTACTTTTTAAGTTTATTTGAGACAGAGAGGGAGAGACAGAGAGAGCAGGGTAGGGGCAGAGAGAGAGGGAGACAAGAAGCAGAGTATCCCAAGCAGGCTCCACAGTCAGCACAGAGCCCAACACGGGGCTCGAACTCACCACGTGTGAGCTCATGACCTGAGCCGAAATCCAGATTCCCAACCACTGAGCCGCACAAGCACCCCTTCTGTGGATGGGGAGGTGGAAGCTGGGGTTAGGAATTCTGCAGAATCTCCTTCACAAGGGCTGACTCAGCTGCAGGAGGAATACCCTTCCTCCTGCAGCTGAGAATGTCGATGTGCTGCCCGGAGCTGCGGCAGCTATATTGAGGCCCTGAGGTAGAGGCTAGGACGGTTAGAGACTAGGTGTGAGCCTGCCGGCCCTGGGTTGCTCCCCTCTCTCGTTTATGACATTTATTCCCAGGGTGTGTTACTAGCAGCCCCAAAATAATCTCTGAGAAGAGTAGGCAACATACTTTTATCTCCCATATTGAAAGGCTGTCCCCGGAGGCAACGCAATCCCAAATAGGCTGTACGATTAATGGCTACAGAAATCGGACACTGGTGCTTTGATAACCCCCGAGCTTTGGAAAACGATTAGGACTGGGGTGGGGGGGGGGCATGATTGGGTGTCCACTGGGATTGTCTTGTTTCGCAGATGAGAAAGTGGACACGCACTCCCTGCCCACGACATCCTCCTCGAGAAAGGGAAACCGAGCTCTGCTTTTCGCTGTGCCCCTTCTGGGTCCCCCGGCCAAGTGCTGGCCTTTTGGGGAGGTTGTGAACATTTATCGTCCAAGGGCGCCTGGGGGGGCTCAGCCGGTTGAGCGTCTGACTTCGGCTCAGGTCATGATCTCACAGTTTGTGAGTTCAACCCCCGTGTCGGGCTCTGTACTAACAGCTCAGAGCCGGGAGCCTGCTTCCGATTCTGTGTCTCCCCCTCTCTCTGCCCCTCCCCTGCTCATGCTCGGTCTCTCTCTCTCTCTCTCTCACAAATAAATAAACATTAAAAAAAATTGAAGCATTTATTTCCCAGCTTTCTTGGGGTAGAAGTGACACATCAAATTGCATGTATTGACGGAGGACAGCGTGACGATTCAATGCACGTGTCCATCGTGAAATGAGCGCCCCAGTCTCGTTCATGAGCCCGGCTGCCACCCGCAGTCGTGATCGCCCCCTGTGTGCGCGGTGAGGACACCAGACATCTGCTCTCTGCAGAGTTCAAGTATATACCACTGTATTAGGAGCTATAATCTACGTGGACCGTGAGGCGGGCACAACGTAGACCTCTTACAACTGGAAGCTCATGCCCTCCGACCACCCCCCTCCCCGCCTCCCCCAGACCCTGGGAGCCAGTCTTACGCTCTTTTGTAAATCATACTTCATACTCTTGTGAATCAGGCTTTACCAATGAAGGAAACAAAAGCTCAAAAAAAGAGCATCAGAGACAAGGTCAAGGAGATCCGCTGGTTGCAACTTAGCGGCAGAAAGTCTAAAATAATCACCTCATTCGATAACTGTTTCTGACTCATCTGGGAACCGTTTCTCTGTTCTGTTCCCAGATAGTGATAAAACGATGTGATCGGCTTTAAAAACTCTGCACCCCGGCTGTTCGGGGCTGCACTCTTATCAAGAGCATTGGTCCCGATCGGGTCAGCCTTGCCTCTCATTGTAATAAACTTTGTTGTGACTGTCACTGGTGCCCGTAGCGTTCTGTTTCAGGAGTCGTGTGGCTGCAACACCGCGATCACTAGACTGTAGGGCATGTATGCTTTTAACTCTTTGAAGAACCGCCTTCCTGTTGTCCAGGGTGGCTGCACCGGTCTGCATTCCCAGCAACGGTGCACGAGCGCTCCTTTCTCTGCACCCCGTCGCCAACCTGTGTTGGATGACGGGCACCGTGGCCGAGGGTGAGGTCACGCCTCGCTGGGGTCTCCGTCCTGCGTGCACGCGCATAAGGGGAAGGTTCCGCAGCATGGCTGCAGCCAGGGCTTCCAGACGATGTTGCCCAGGGAAAACTGGGGGGGCACAGGACTCAGGGTCCTCCTGTGCTGTTCCAACGCCTCCTGCACCCGCGCCAGCACCGCGTGGTACCGGGGCTCCGAGCCAGGGGGCAGGGGCCGCGTCTCCGAAGGGTCCCTGGACAGGTCGAAGAGCAGAGGCGGGCTGTGCTGGGTCACGCCGTCCCCGGAGCAGGGGCACACGCCTTGGCCGTGGCAGGCCCCCGCCCCCTTGGGGTGGAATCGCGGTGTCATATAGTGAGCCTTCCAGAGTCTTCCGCCTAAAGGCAAACAGGGAGGCGGTCAGGGCAGGACGAGCCAGCAGAGCCAAGAGCCAGCCCTGGGGACGTCTTCCACGTCCCGTTCAAATGGAGAGGAGAGAATAAGCAGCGGGTGCTCTTGCAAGTTTGAAAAGACGTCACGTCCTCGTGTGTGTGTGCGCGTGTGTGTGGGTGCACACGTGTGTGCATGGTGTGCTCCAGGCACACCCAGGCCAAGGGACTCATCCCAGAGTGCTCAGCGACACACTGAGAGAACCGTGACAACAACATGGCAGAACAGTCAGGGGTGAGGCGCAACTAACCACAGCACCTGGGGTGAATTTCACGTGTCATCGCGGCCAGCCTACGGCACCCAGACACGTGGTCAAACACTAGCCTACGTGTCAGTGCGGCGGGGACTTTCTTGGGTTGTTTTTTTTTAGAGGAGATGAACAGTTCCATTAGTACACTACCCTCCATACTGTGGGTGGGCCTCACCCAATCAGTTGAAGGACATAGGAGCGAGCAGACAAAGGGCCCCTAAAGAGGAAGGAATTCTGCCTCCAGAGCAGAAATTCTGCCTCAATTTCCAGCCTCTGGGGTCAAGATGGCAGCATGCATGCTCTCCAGGCTGCTGGCCGCCCCTGAAGATTTCAGACCTGCCGCTCCCCATGGCTGCATGAGACAATTCTTTAAAATCTCTCCCTGTTTCCATCCATTCATCCATCCATCCATCCACCCTCCATCCATCCATCCATCTACTACCTATCATATCTATGTCACTAGCTCTTAATCAATCTATCCTGTCATCCGTCCACAATCTGTCATCTAATCATGCATCCATCCTCTATCATTTGTCTACAAATCCATCCATCCATATCTCCATCCATGCACCTGTCTGTCCACCCATACATCCATCCACCCATCCATGTATCCATCTGTCCACCCATCCATCCATCCCTCCGTCCATCCACTCATCCATCTGTGCATCCATCCATCCATCCATCTATCCATCCATCCATCTGTCCATTCATCCATCCATCCATCCATCTGTGCATCCATCTACCATCCATCCGTCAATCCACCCATCCACCCTCCATCCATCCATCCATCTCTCCATCCATCCACTCATCTGTCTGTCAATCCTTCTACCACCCATCCATATCTGTCTTTATCTTCTGTTTCTATCATCCATCTATCATTTATCTGTCATCTATCCATCTATCCATCATCCGTCTATCACCTGTCTACCCTTCCATCCATCTGTCCACCCACCCATCCACCATCCATCCATCCATCCATCCATCCATCCATCTGTTCATCCATCCACCGAACCATCCATCCATCCATCCATCCATCCATCCATCCATCCATCCATCTATCCATTCATCCATCTGTCCATCCATCCATCCATCCATCCATCATATCTATCTGTCCGTCCATCCATCCATCCATCCACCCATCCATCCATCCATCCATCCACCCACCTATCTGTCCATCCATCCATCCATACATCGATCCATCCACCTATCTACCCATCCATCCATCATCCATCCACCCATCCATCCATCCATCTACCTCCCTATCCATCCACCCATCCATCCATCATCCATCCCTCCATCCATCATTCCCCTATATTCATCCATCCATCCATCCATCCATCTAACCATCCACCCACCCACCCACCTACCATCCATCCATTCATCCATCCACCCACCTATCTATCTGTCCATCCATCCATCGATCCATCCACCCACCCCCCTACCCACCTTTTCATTCATCCAACCTTCACCCATCAATCTTTCCATCCATCCTTCTATCCATCTACCTACCTACCTACCCATCCATCCATGCATCCACCCACCCACCCATCCATCCACTCATCTGTCTGTCAATCCATCTACCATCCATCCATATCTGTCTTTATCTTCTGTTTCTATCATCCATCTATCATTTATCTGTCATCTATCCATCTATCCATCATCCGTCTATCACCTGTCTACCCTTCCATCCATCTGTCCACCCACCCATCCACCATCTATCCATCCATCCATCCATCCATCTATCCATCTGTTCATCCACCATCCATCCATCCATCCATCCATCCATCCATCCATCTGTTCATCCATCCACCGAACCATCCATCCATCCATCCATCCATCCATCTATCCATTCATCCATCTGTCCATCCATTCATCCATCTACTCTATATCCACCCACGTATCCGTCCATCCATCTGTCCGTCCATCTGTCCATTCATCTATCTGTCCATCCATCTGTCTGTGCATCCATCTACCATCCATCCATCTGTCCATCCACCCATCCACCCTCCATCCATCCATCCATCCATCTGTCCATCCATCTACAATCCATCCATATCTGTCTTTATCTTCTATTTCTATCATCCACCCATCATTTATCTGTCATCTATCCATCTATCCATCATCTGTCTATCACCTGTCTACCCTTCCACCCATCTGTCCACCCTCCATCCACCCTCCTCCCATCCATCCATCCATCCATCCACATCTGTCTTTATCTTCTATTTCTATCATCCATCCATCTATCTACCTATCATCCATCTATCTCATTAGCTATTAGTCAATGTGTCCTATCATCCATCCATCACTTATCTGTCATCTACCCATCTACCCATCATCTGTCTATCACCTGTCTACCCTTCCATCCATCCATCCATCCATCCATCCACAGTCCATCCGTCTGTCCATTCATCCCACACACTCTTGGTTCTGTCTCTCAGGGGAACCCTGACTAATGCAAGCCCCCTCCTGCCACAGGAGAAGGGTGTGTACTCACTGTCTTTCTCGTGCCAGCGTGCTGCGTGCAGATACTTCCCGCAGTAATGAAACAGGAATTCGTGTGCTGAGTGCTCGGCAGTCCCTTGCAACAAGGGCACCAGGCTACGGCCATCGATCACCCTGATTCAGTGAAGAGACACAGGAAGGAATCAGACCAAGGTTGTTCGTGCAGTGTTGCACCTGCAAATGAAACGCCAAGCTTGGAGGGGGCCCCCGCTGAGGGCAAGGGAGACGAGCCATCTCCCCAGTATCGTGCAGATGGCAGGTTGCTGAGCGGGATGCATACTGTTTTTAGACACAAAGTCACTAAGTCGTGGGGTCACTTCTTCCACACAAAGTCATCTTAAATTCTGGCTAGACTGCCCAGGCCCCTGATTTGAGTGTTAATGCAGCAGAATCATAACATAACATATTATGTTATGATTTAAAATCATAACAGATTCCAAGACATGTTGTCACATGTCTATAGGAGCTGGGTAGGGAAGCCAGTAACGGCCACGTGACCTGAAGTGTCTTCCTTACAAACAACTTATATTTTTAAAAAGTCCTTAATCTGGGAGCACCTGGGTGGCTCAGCCAGTTAAGCGACTGACTTCGGCTCAGGTCATGATCTTGCGGTTCATGAGTTCGAGATCCGCGTCAGGCTCTGTGCTGACAGCTCAGAGCCTGGAGCCTGCTTCAGATTCTTTGTCTCCCTCTCTTTCTGCCCCTCCTGCACTCACACTCTGTCTCTGTCTCTCTCTCTCAAAAATAAATATTAACAACAAAAAAAAGTCCTTAATCTGAACTGAATGTAAAAATGGAGTTATTTTCCCTTTTATTTTAATTGTACCCTAGTTGTGATGGTTCCATCTTCTGTGTCTACTTGGCTGGGTTATGGCGCCCAGGGATTTGGTGAGACACCAGCCTAAGGGTTACCATGAAAGCGTTTTTTTAGATACGGTTAACATCCACAGTCAGTGGACTTAGAGCAATGCAGAGCATCCTTGATAATGAGGGTGGGCCCCACCCAATCAGTTGAAGGAGAGTTTCAAGAAGGGAAGGATGCGTTCAGAATCTTGCCAAGAGCAAAGCCTGAGGTTTCCCAGAGAAGATGAAATTCCGCCTCAAGACTATGACACGGAAAATCTGGCTGCACTTCCAGCCTGCTGGCCCGACATGAGGATTTCAGTTGAACAGCCTCCACAGTTGCCTGAGCCAATTCCTTAAAATCAAGGTCTTACTTGATAAACCCACAGACACATACCTGCACATATTGTATTGGTTTTGCCCTTTTATTCAGAAGTATTTATTTGTCGTCTTAAAATCAAATCATTGTGAAAAGATTTACTTTTTTGTTTTTACCCTGTATTAGCGTGAGCCTTTGGTAATGTGCAGATATCGAGGTCACAGCCTCATCCGCCTATGGGCAAGACTGCCTAAACCATAGGGGGATGTTTTCCAACGGACTGACTTCTACTGCTTTAATCTCCCGATTGTTACAGTTATCAAATTCTACCCACTCGGCAAAACCGGTCAATGGACCCAATAGTGTATTTAATCATGTTTTCGCGAGTATGGTTATTTTGTGTTGTTAGGCTGACCCCTACCTTTGAGGACGTGAGAACCTTTTAAATGTTCTCACGTTGTGGTCGTTTTTCTCCCCCACGTGTGAAATAGTGCAAGGGTAGCTGTCAGGAACTGGGGAACAGAGGGTCTCATTGTACGTGTACCTGTCCTGGGGCACGTGGCCGCCCCCCAGCTCGACCACGGTGGGGAAGACATCCATCAGACTGGTGGGCTCGTGGATCACTCGGCCAGCTGGCAGCACCCCAGGCCACCGGAAGATCCCCGGGACGCGGATGCCGCCTTCCCAGCCCCCCATCCCTTTGCCACCTGTAAGGAAGTGCCATTAGGGTGGTCCAGGAGACGGTCTCATCCACACACACACCTGGGCACACCTAGTGTTTCCCTGGACACCTACGCCCATCAACGCACTCCGCGGCAGGCTGCGTTCCCCATAAATGGTTGTGGCAATAATTCCAGAACCTCGTCACTCCCCCACAGGCACGTGGAGTCTGTGCACTCTCTCCTTTTGATTCAGGGTGTCTTTGTGACCGCCAGAAAAAACGGGGTGTGCGATGCATGGCATCAGGGGCATAATGGCCCTGGAGTTTCACACCGTGTACGGCTGGTGACCCCTATCTTATTCCATCCTTTTTCCTTCCGGAAGGACTGGGAACTGGGTCTGGGACCACCGTCCCTCCCCCACCTCTCCTCCTTTCCCACCTGCTCACCACACCATCCACCTGTTCCTTTACCCCTTGCCTGGTTCTTCCTCATTTCTGGCGTGCCTGGCAATGAGCTGGGACCCAGCTTGGCTCTTGGGGAAACACGCGCAACTACGGAGCATTAGAGAACATGCTTACGTTGCCTAGGAACTCTGCATAGGGGAGTTAAAGCAATCTTATGTTACAGAAGGAGAGTTTTACGAAGGGAAGGATGCGTTCAGAATCTCACTAAATGAAGGCTTCTTTGCCACAGTTCAGATTATAATGTGTTTCCTTTCATTTTCTGTCGCTGTGTGACGAGTGACTGAAAATCAGCGGCTTCACTCCTGTGTATCTGGTCCCGGTTCTGTATGCTGGGTTGGCGGGTATTCTGTTCCCGGTCCCACAGTCGGAATTCAAGGTTTCGGCGGTTTGTAGAACATACTACCGGGAACAGTGAGAATCTACTGTAAATGAACCTGCTACATCTTGGACATGTATACGGTCGATCAGAAGAAAAATCCACTTCCAAGGGATAGGAACCTATAAAGTCAACCCTCATTATCCCCCGGAGTGGTGTTCTACAGAGACGTCAAAAACACCCCATGAGCAAATACGAAACCCCAGCTCCCAGGAGTAATACAGGGCTCGGTTCCAGGGAGACTCTGGTCTCTATATTTTCATCAGTCAGTTGGTATATTTCTGTGCGTTTGGCTTAAACACACCTTACTGAATAGATACTGTGATTCATTGACATTGATGTCACAGCCAACAGCATTAGAACGCATGTCTCGACCAAGCGGATCTAACACACTGATTTTCTCCATGAGGCACATCACAGGCTTCTTGCCCTCGGACACAGGGCACAGCCTTCAGCGCTATGGTTGGGAGCCATTTGAAGCAGCAAAGTCGCCAACAAAAAGCAAACAAAACCGCAAAAACGTGGCCACGAAAGAGACCTGTGTTCATAGTCTGAGAGACGAAATATAGGCACACGGTCGCCTCATCCAACCTTAACTGGGAATGTGTGTGCCAGGTGACCAGTATTTTCATTGCTCTTTCAATGACCACAAATTCATCATAAGTATTGATTTGGGGGCTACAGATAAATTTTAGCAAGCAGGAGAATTCATAAATATGGAATCCATGAATCACGTGGAGCGATTGTGTCAGACTTTAAAAAAAGTTATGATGGGCTAAGTATCGCATAATATAGTCAAATACAAGGATGCATATAATTAGGGTTATAGTTACTGTACTGTCTTTTATTTAGGATGGCATTTGTTTTGCCTTAATCATTTATTTGTATATCTCGCACTTCTACTAAAATGTAAACTCTTCATGGGAAGGTCAGGTGTCTTTTTCTCTCTCTCTTGGCGTCTGGTAAAATTTGGTGAATAGCTGCTACTCAAGAAATCCCCCTTTGAAAGCACACACTCTTGGGGTGCCCGGGGGGCTCAGTTGGTTGAGCATCTGAATCTTGACTTTGGCTCAGGTCATGATCCCAGGGTTGTGGGATTGAGCCCTGTGTTGGGCTCTGTGCATTGAGAGTGGAGCCTGCTTAGGATTCTCTCTCCCTCTGCCCCTCCCCTACTCACACTCTTTCTCTCACTTTCTCTAAAATAAAAAAATAAAAAAATAAAAATACAATGAAAGAGAGAGAAAGAAAGAAAGAAAGAAAGAAAGAAAGAAAGAAGGAAAGAAAGAAAGTGAGTACACACTCTTTCCCCCTTCTGCTTGTTCTCCAGTCTCCACCGCTGGGAGTCATTTGGTGGACCACGTATCTGCCTTTTCAGCCCCGATCTCCACTGGTCTCACCTCTGAATATTCCATTCCATCCCCCCAGCTGGCCGCGTTCATCTCTTGCCTCCAAATGTCCTCCGTGATCAGAGGTAAAATACGCGAATGTCGTGTTTTTCAGACCGTTTTCTTCAATGGCCTGAAGGATTTCACCTTTAGGAAAAATGGAACATTTCAGGACAGAGCCAGTAATCCATCATCAGTGAATTCAACCCAAATTTCCCCATTCTTGCTAGAAAGCCCCCCAAAGTGGATTCTGCAGTCACCATAGACCATCATAATGCACGTTGTCAGAAAGGGTCAATGCCTATGAGATTATTCTGATGCCACAGGATTCAGAATCTTGCTTACAAAGGTATCACCAATGCAGAGAACATAATAAACACCCAAAGTCATAGAGTGTTCTGAACACGCATGGTTGGCACGCATACACGTGTCCATGATGAGTGCATGGGGGTGGCAACGTGGTGAGAAAAGGTTTGATGGGAGTCCCCTGTTGGGACACAAGGAAGCCAGACCTGTGAGCATCTATCTGTGGGTGTTGACACAGGGAGCCCAAGGCTCAGGAGTGCAGAGCCACGTACAAGCCGTGTGCACATTTTATCCATGGAGACCGAACGCGCATCTAAAGCACTGAAAATGAAGATTTTAGAGAACATTGGCATGCGTAACAGTGGAAATGCAGAGTTTTAAAACATTATGTAATCCACCCTCCCATTTTGGGGTTGTTTGCCTCTTAACTTGGTGTACCACATCACTGTGTTTCTCCCAGGACATCCCTTAGAGCCTGCAAGGATTTAGATGTCTACGTCTTTCTGAGAATCTCTATACAGTTGACACTAAGTGTGATACACCGTGTATCGGCTACACTCCAAGGTGAAAACAAATAGAATCTACAGTCTCACTGGATCTGTCCGGACTTTCTCGAGGCCACAGGAGGAAAGCTGTGTTGGTCTGTTGTCCTGAACAACAGTGTTCTTGCTTCACTTTCGGTAATGTCTCACGATGGCTTTAAATAACACACTTCATGGAAGGATGATTTTGTGCAGAAGCAGACTGAGGAATCAGAAGTGCTGAAGGAGCACGTGAATGATATGGGGACGTTTCTCTCTCTTCTTTGCCTTTTTCATTATTCTTTTTACAAATTCTTTTTTGATGTTCATTCATTTTTGAGAGATGGAGAGAGACAGAGTGTGAGTGGGGGAGGGGCAGAGGGAGAGGGAGACACAGAATCCGAAGCGGGCTCCAGGCTCTGAGCTATCAGCACAGAGCCCAATGCAGAGCTTGAACTCACAAACCATGAGATCATGACCTGAGATGAAGTCAGATGCTTAACTACTGAGCCACCCAGGTGCCCCGTTATTCTTTATTGCAACCGGGTTAACAGTGAGATGGCCCATGTGTTTTCCAAACTTGAGCAGTGACTCCAAGAGTGAATGAGGCTCAGGTGTGCGTTGACTTACCTACCAGCCAATCCATCTCCTCAACGTTGTCGCCATATAAGCCGTGCTGGCTTTTCCCGAGAAACTGTTTTGTGGTGACCAGGGGGATGTGCACATGTAGCAAGGACACAAAGAGGAGAAATGGCCCGTGCTTATTTCTGAAAGCAGAGAAACACCCTTCAGACACGATGGCACCTATTTCGACATTATTCGATCCACCTGAGCCCCTGAAAACCATCTCCCCATTGAGGCTGGTTGAGGAAATCCCAAAGATGATAAAAAGACTCAGGTGCTCTGAGAAGTCACCTCTTCTTTCAAATGTGGTGTTTTTGGTGCTCCTGGGTGGCTCAGTCGGTTAAGCGTCTGACTCTTTTTTTTTTTTAATTATTTTTTTTTTCAACGTTTTTTATTTATTTTTGGGACAGAGAGAGACAGAGCATGAACGGGGGAGGGGCAGAGAGAGGGAGACACAGAATCGGAAACAGGCTCCAGGCTCCGAGCCATCAGCCCAGAGCCCGACGCGGGGCTCGAACTCACGGACCGCGAGATCGTGACCTGGCTGAAGTCGGACGCTTAACCGACTGCGCCACCCAGGCTCCCCAAGCGTCTGACTCTTGATTTCAGCTCGGGTCATGATCTCATGGTTAATGGGTTCGAGCCCCACGTCGGACTCTGGGCTGACAGTGCGGACCCTGCTTGGTATTCTCTCTTTCTCTCCCTCCTTCTCTCAAAATAAATAAATAAACGTAAAACAATAAAATCAAAGGTGATGGTTTTATTACCTTTCAATATAGGAAACTGCCTCCTGTAGCATGAGATGCGCAGTTCTTTCCAAAACCATGGGCTGCTCTGTGACGTCATGGTTTCTCATCAGGATACAGTTCCAACGACGCACAAACCCGAAGCTGGCATACCAGGAGACAAAAAAGAGGAAGACGAGGCTGGCCGCACCCAGGACGGCTTTCCAGGGCACGGAGATTAACCCGCAAATCTTGCCAAGAGCAACGGTCAGCACTCCCAATGCCGCCACCTGGGTGTAAAACCACAGCCTCGCTCTCGTGCTGGCGTCCACTTCCGGGGGCCTGCCTGGGTCACAGTCATTCACAAGCGTGAAAGGCATGCCATAGAAATAGTCAAATCCGTGGTTCAGTGGGTGGTGGCAGTGGTCAGTACGGGATTCACAATTTACACCCTGGTGCCATTTCCCTGAAAATGAGAGCAGGGCCTTAGAGAAGAACATACAAATAAGGTGCTCTGTCTGATACGAATCACCTTCTCAATAATTTGGATGTTCTGATGAAAAAAGATGGTATGCAACCAGCAAAACTTGAACGAGAAAAGCAACAAAATAGGAGCGCCTGGGTGGCTCAGTCGGTTAAGTGTCCGACTTTGGCTCAGGTCACGATCTCATGGTTCATGGGTTTGAGCCCCACGTTGGGCTCTGTGCTGACAGCTCGGAGCCCGGAACCAGCTTCGGATTCTACGTCTCCCTCTCTCTCTGACCCTCCCCTACTCGTGCTCTGTCTCTGTCTCTCTCTCTTTCTCAAAAATAAACATTAAAAAAAATTTTTTTTAAAGAAAGGCACACAATAGAAATTCAAAATAGAAAGGGAAGAAATGAACTCATTCGATATTGGGGTATTTTTAAATGGGTGCGTTACACTTTGCAAACAGTAATGAACATTACAAATACTCATGACGGTTATCAAGAGATTAAAGGTTTAAGATTTTCCGGACTGTGTGGAAGTATAAGTTTGTCACCCTGGACTATCCTATTAAATAACTCACATAATATCATTTACTGCTATTTCTTACTTAGAAGACAGCCGCTTGATAACAGGAGTTGGTTCTTGCAAAATCTCGAGACCGAGTGGAAGTAACCATCTCACTCCACCAACTAGTAAGCAAGAAATGCTTATAATAGATTTTTTCCCAAAGGCAAGAACTTTTGACAACAATATCATTGAGATGGAACGTGAGTAAGCCCGTATATCAAATTCCAGCAGGATATGCAAGAATTGGGTTCTCTATGGGCACTTTAAAAAAAAAAAAGTTTAACATTTATTCATTTTGAGAGACAGAGGGAAACAGAGCATGAGCGGGGGAGGGGCAGAGAGAGAGGGAGACAATCCAAAGTAGGCTCCAGGCTCTGAGCTGTCAGCACAGAGCCTGACGTGGGGCTCAAACTCACGAACCGCGAGATCATGACCTAAGCTGAAGTCAGACGCTTAGCCGACTGAGCCACCCAAGCGCCCGTCTATAGGCACTTTCTATTTCATTTACTCCAGACCTTCAACCACCTTAAATTTAGCTACAAAACAGGATAGAAAAGGCTCCAAAGTACTATTTGCCATAATTTCCAAGTGCACAGGGTACACCGGGTCCTTGCCCTGTTGCTCCCTCCCGCGACTCACAAAGTGTCTTCAGAACCTATAGGAATGGGTTCTAACTCCAAGCCCGGGTATCTTCCTTTATTCCCCTGCTTTCATTTAAGGCAGCAAAAAAGTTCGAACAGGGTGAGGGTGGTGGAGACGAAGAGTGTCCAGGAGGGTCTCCACCTCTCATGCTGTCAAGAACAGCCTTCTCTAAATATAGATGGCACGTGTGCACCAGAAGAGGCACAGAAGGAACCGGTACACAGGTCTGCAATTCTAGTCAACACAAAATAAATCTACTTTTCCAGTTCTGGGGTCAGGGACACTGATCCAATGGTGGTGAGTTGCTAATGGAAAGTTCTAGTCAATTTGGGTCGCTAAGAAGTTTTGCTCCATTTCTTGGGAGTGAAAAGAGAAAGGTGATAGTGTGGATGTGCAACGAGTCCTTGAAAATGTCCCCGAAGATGTGATATGCTATGTTCTGAATGTCTGTGTCGCCCCCAGATTGCTACATGGAGACCAGAAAAGTCATGGGTGCCGGGAAGCAGGTGCCTATGAGAACAGCCCCGAATGTAGAAGCTGGGGATGGAGGAAAGAGGGCCACCTCCCAAGAGATTGAGTGAAAAACTGCCTGTCAATAACAGAAGTTCCAACAGTGTGACAAACCCAAGAGAGATCAGAAGGGTCCAGCCCCCCATTTTGGTTCTGACACACAACTTTTTTTTTTCCGCCTTGTAGGGAAACAGGTTCTCTTGATGGTTGGTCTTCCTGTTCACTAACGATATGAGTACCTATAAGGCCGGTCGCATAACCTTGTTGCTGCAGGATTCTTGCAAACGTGGTTTCATTCTCGGGGAGTCCACCCGATCCCCCATTCCACTGGAGGGCGCGGTACCCATCATGGGCTTCCATGCCTGTGGAACAGAGCAGACAGCAAGTGCTCACTCTCCCTTGACTACAGCAGGGCTTCTCACCTGGGGAGAAGCCTGGCCCACACCAGTGGACTCGTCGCCGTTCCTGGCCTTGGCCTGGGTGTCACAATTGTGGGAGGGGTGATACTGGCATCTGGTGGGTGGAATACCCTACGGTGCCCAGGACGCCCCCACCACAGAGAATTATCTTGCCCCAAAGTCAGCAGTCCTGAGATTGAGAAACCCTGCCTTACCATGAGAGATTCAGTTTATCTATCTATCCATCTATCATCTATCTGTGTATCTATCCACCATTTATTGATCCATCTATCCATCCATCATATCTATCTATCTATCTATCTATCTATCTATCTATCTATCTATTATCTATCATCCATCCATCATGTCTCTCTATCCATCCATCATATCTATCTATCTATCTATCTATCTATCTATCTATCTATCCATCCATCATATCTATCTATCCATCCATCCATCATATCTCTCTATCCATCCATCATATATATCTATCTATCTATCTATCCATCCATCCATCATATCTATCTATCCATCTATCTATTATCTATCATCCATCCATCATATCTCTCTATCCATCCATCATATCTATCTATCTCTCTATCCATCCATCATATCTATCTATCTATCTATCTATCTATCTATCTATCTATCTATTATCTATCATCCATCCATCATATCTATCCATCCATCATATCTATCTATCTATCTATCTATCTATCTATCTACCTACCTATCCATCCATCTATCATCTGTGTATCTATCCATCACTTATCCATCCATCCATATCCATCACTTATCCATCCATCCATCCATCCATCCATCCATCCATCCATCCATCTATCATCTATCTGTGTATCTATCCATCACTTATCCATCCATCATATCTATCTATCTATCTATCTATCTATCATCTATTCACCCATCCTTCCATCCATCCATTCATCTGTTTCTGTTTCTGTCATCTATCAATCCATCTATCTACTCATCCATCCATTTGTCCATCTGTCTGTCTATCTGTATCATCTATCTACCTTACTCTCCATCTATCAATCTATTATCTATCTATCTATCTATCTATCTATCTATCTATCATCTGTCCATTCATCATATCTATTTACCCATCATACTTATCTATCTATCTATCTATCCATCCATCATCTATCTATCAATGTATGTATCTATTATCTATCATCCATCCATCCATCCTATCTTACGTATCTACCTATCATATCTATCTATCCATCTTATCTATCTATCCATCCATCCCTATTTCTATCTATCTATCTATCTATCTATCCATCACACTTATCTATCTATCTATCTATCTATCTATCTATCTATCTAGTATCTATCATCCATCCATCATATCTATCTATCTATCCATCCATCATATCTATCTATCTATCTATCTATCTATCTATCTATCTATCTAGTATCTATCATCCATCCATCATATCTATCTATCTATCCATCCATCATATCTATCTATCTATCTATCTATCTATCTATCTATCTATCATCTGTCCATTCATCATATCTATCTATCCATCCTATCTATCTATCTATCTATCCATCCATCACACTTATCTATCTATCTATCTATCTATCTATCTATCTATCTATCTATCCATCCATCACACTTATCTATCTATCTATCTATCTATCTATCTATCTATCTATTATCTATCATCCATCCATCATATCTCTCTATCCATCCATCCATCATATCTATCTATCTATCTATCATCCATCCATCCTATCTATCCATCTATCTTGCCTATCTACCTATCCTATCTATCCATCTTATCTGTCTATCCATCCATCCATCCATCCTTATTTCACTCTCTCTATCTATCTATCTATCCATCTATCCATTCATCATATCTATCTATCTATCTATCTATCTATCTATCTATCCATTCATTATATCTATCCATTCATCATATCTATCTATCTATCTATCTATCTATCCATCATATCTATGTTTCTATTTTTCTATCTATCCATCATATCTATCTGTCTATATCTATCTGTCTATCTATCCATCCATCCATCATATTTATCTATCTATCCATCACCCAACATATATTCTATCTATCCATCCATCCATCCATCCATCCATCCACCCATCCATACATCATATCTATCTATCTATCTATCTATCTATCTATCTATCTATCTATCATCTTTCCATGATCTATGTCAGTGTTTCCAACCAAAGACAATTCTGCCCCCCAGAGAATACTTGGCAATGCCTGAAGGTATTTTTGGTTGTCACAATTTGGTGGGGAAAGTGGGTGCTACTAGCTTCTAGCATGTGGAGACCCGACCCCTAATCACACAGAATGTGACTATGTTTGAAGATAAGGTTTTAAAGAGGTAAAATGAAGTCAGTAGAGTGGGCCCTGATCCCATAGGACTGGTGTCCTTTTAAGAAAAGAAGATGAGAACACAGACACGCACAGAGGGACGACCACATGAGGACACAGGGAGAACATGGTGTCTGCACGCTGAGAAGAGAGGCCTCAGGAGGAACCAGCCTCAGCCCCACCTGCTTTTTGGACTCCCAGCCTCCAGGACTGGAGAGAAAATTCATCTCTTTTGTTTAGGCTGCCACACCTGTGGCGTTCCATGTGGCATCTCAAACAGCCCAATACAACAATATTCCAATACGTGAATATACCAGGTTATTAACCCACTCTTCTGCTGATGAACTGTCTCCGTGTTTGCATCTTACAAACAGTGCTGCTGTGAACGTTCTCATTCCATCTTTTGTAGAACATGCCTGTGTGTCCATATTGGGCACATACTCAGGAACTGCTGGGTCACAGGGTACGCATGCATTTAGCTTAAGCAGACACTGAGAATCAAATCAGGGCCCCTTCCTACATCCTTGAAGTTCATCACACCAACCTCTTCCTTGTCCTTTTCTGACCCTGACCCTCTTGCATCCCCCTTATAAGGACCTTTGTCATGACACTGGACACCTGGATAATCTAAGATAGCTTTCCCATCTCAAGATCCTTGATTTAATCCTATCTCCAAAGTCCCCTTTGCCATATAAAGGAACATTCATCACTTCTGGGAATTACGATGTGGGATCTTTGGGGACCCTCATTCAGCCTCCTATACACTCACCCAGAGCCTGTCTGAAATCATGACTGCACGTCAAGATTGACTCAAATATTTAGACAACTAAACACAATGTCAAACATAGTCAACTACCCTTGGAGAGTTTCAGCCTTTGAATTCCCAGTCGACCCAATCATTGCATGACTATATAAAACACAGTATTCTTCATGTAATTACAAGGTGATGCCTCTGCAGATTATATTTGCACCATTTCCCCTGGATCTCAAGCATCGCTAATAATATTGAAGATGAGAAATGAGTGGCGGTAGGTAGACATACCCCTTTCTCGATTGTCCCAACAACACCGACCTGATCTGAAGGAGTGTCTCCCCGTGAGGAAGGAAGATCTGCTCGGGGTGCACAGGGGGGCGGCTGCCAAGTGCTGGGTGAGCCTCACGCCTTCCTCTGCAAGCCGGTCAATATTGGGTGTCCTGAGCAAACCACACAGACAATCACTGTCAGGACGGGGGCATGCATTCAGCTTATGGGGATCCATGCACTGGAAGGTACTGGCAGAGTGCATTTCTATAGGTTTTAGAAGTAGTTGCATATGGTGTCTTGCAGAGGCAGATGGACCCACCCCCAAAACAACCAGCATGAGCACATGCACTGAGTACTGCTTGCTATAAAAGATGCGGGGCCCTTGTCCTGGGGTCCTCAGCTGGAGCCCAACCCACTGCCTGTATATCCAACATCTGAGCCCACTGTGTCACCAGAGGGTCTTGGGGGTCAGGAACAAGCTTCCCCTGATACCCATTGCTGCTCTGTGAGCATGCTCTGTTCCACATACAGGAAATGGTCTTCCCAATCGAATGGGGACAAAGTGCCCCTTTCCTGCCTAGACCACCAAGTTTTTGCGCAGATGGGTTATAAATAGCAGAGAGCAAGTGGATTAGAGAGAGAGAGGACGACATGAAGACCAAGGTCCACTGGCTGGAACAGAATCTGCAAAAGCCAATACCTAAAACTTCCTTATGGGCAAGTGGTCCAAAAGCCAATGACCTCAAGGTGAAAGGGACCTTTGGACAGTATTGGAGGCATGGGTGGAGGACTTCCTAGCTGAGATGAAGATTATTGGTGGAGGATTCTGGGAGTCGAGTGTGGTCCACAACCATTATCTACAGGGGAGAAGAGCCTCTAAAGTTCCCTGTTCACCCAACGCTACAGGAGGATCAGGCTGAAGTGACTGTGGCTTTGTTGAGGGGGAATGGGCAGCCCCGGGCTGAGTCATGGCACTAATGGGCGCTATTTTCTTGTACATAAGGCACACCCCAAGCCCTGTGACACTGACTGCTTGCTAGTGGGGGGTTCCAGGTGTCCCAGAGGGTCTGTGTCCATAGGTTGTATGGACAGAGGATAGAAACAAGATGAGCTGTGAAGGAACAAGAGGTCAACTGAAGGACCTCTCTGAGTTGGTGGGCATCCCAAAGTCCTAGTGTGGGTTTTCAGCTTCAAGAACATGAGACGAATCAAGACCACCACCGTGACCATTCTCTGAATGCTGCACTAACTAAATACCTTTCTTTCTAACTCGAATGGTGTTTCACCTTTTGAAGAACACATTTTTAGTTTTACTTTTGCTTTTGTTTCGGTCCCTTTGATTGAACATGGTACATGTTGTCTGAAAAAAAAAACATGAAAAATTAAATGTATTCGTCAAAACCCTCAAAGCCAGTGAAACATAAAGGTAAGGGCAGGAGGATCGTTTTCAAAAGATGTTCGTTGTTAAGGTGTAAACTTCTGAGCTGGTATAGTAATATAATCACATGATGATTTTGGGGGTCATTACAGTGAAAAGCTGCATTTTTGGACACCCTGTGTTATCTTTAGCCCTGGCGATTTCTCGGCCAATGGAGCGATCTCCCCGTTTGCGTGGAGACAAGCAAAGTTTGCAGGTTGAACCCCTCACCCTTGGTCATGGAGCTAGAAAGTGCCAAAGGAGGGCTTAATGCCAAATCTGTTTGACTTAAAAAAAAAAATCCAGAGTGTGCCGTACGGGGCATTGTGACTCAAGCATCTTAGATATCGGGGGTCACATCTTGTATGAGTCACGGATTATCTGATCGTTTACAACCACCCATCCACTTTGTGACCGTGGCAGCCTTTTTCCTGATGGCTTTGTTCCTGTTCGAAGGCAAGGAGTGCCCCTCACCCTCTTGTGTGTAAGCTGATACCTGAGCTCCATCAGCTGTGACTTCCAGGCCCTCCCTGCCTTCCCAGAAACCACAGGGGAAGCTCAGACACCTGCTCCTCAGGGCAACTGCTGGGGCCCTGCCAAGCCTCTGTTTCCAAAGAACAGCTGTGTCAATGTCATTCAAGATAGTTCTGGCTGCTTTTGACTCATATTTTAATTGCAACCAACTGAGATATAACTGTTGTTGTTAAAAAGCACCCATTCTGTACTCATGCTGGTTGTTTTCAATAACCCAATTCTAGAAATTTACTTTTCTTTCTTTTTTTTTTTTTTTTTTTTTGGCTCAGCTATGAACATGATTTGCAAAGGGCTTATAGGATTCTACCAATTAAATATAATTTTGTTAGCATTGACCTATTTTTCACAGTTGGCAAAAAGTTCTCTCCAGTTTGATATCCCAAAGTCCAACTATGTATCTATTATCTACAAATTTATGTATCATTTATCTATCCATCCTTCATCCATCTTTCCATCCATCTATCCATCCATCCACCAATTTTCCATCCATCCATCCATCCATCCATCCATCCATTCATCCTTCTATCCACCTGATGAGGGAGCATAAGGCGAACTGAGACTCGGCACACAGCTCCCTGCCCGGGTGGGACATGTGTGACGTTCCTCAGACACCCCTTGATGCTCAAAAACAAAGTAACGGAAAGAAAACAAATGGTTAACTGATCGAGATCACAGTCATGCAAGACAGGAGTCTTGATCAGTTTAAAAATGTCTTAGTACATTACAAGAAAAAGGCAACCCTATCAATAGCCTCATCTCCAGAACCCTATAGACTGTTTCCTGGAGTCCCAATATCACCCTCCCCTCCATCATGATGTAGGGAACAAAGGCAAGAAGGAAATGGTAGATATGACATTTCCTTATAACCTACAGCCCATTGACAGATACTTGAGGTAAGTACAGAGTAGAACATTTCTCCAGGAAACCCCTACCTCCCAATGTTAACGCCTTACTAGAGGAAAAACCACCTTAACTTGACATAGCAAGGTCTCAGCTATCTTAGGAGTCCTCTTTAGCATATCAAAGTCCTTCTGGAGGCCTCCCTTTGCTTTTACCTCCCCCAACTCCATAGTATATAACCAGTCACTCTTCACAACCCCAGTACAGCTCTTTCTGTGGGTCCTGTCCTGTGCTTTAATAAAATCACATTTTTGCACCAAAGATGTCTCAAGAATTCTTTGTTAGCCATTGGCTCTGGACCCCACCATCACTCCAGAATCCCATAACATCTCTCCCTCCCTCCATCCACCTTTCCTTCCTTCCATCCATCCATCCATCCATCCATCCATGTATCCACCCACCCATCCATCCCTCCATCCATCCAGCCAGCCGTCCATCCATCCATCTATCCATCCATCTATCCATCACATCCAGCCAGCCAGCCAGCCAGCCATTCAGTCCATCCATCCATCCATCCATCCATCCCATCCAGCCAGCCAGCTATTCAGTCTCTCCATCCATCCATCCATCCAACCTTCCTTCCATCCATCAATCATTTGTCTGTCTATCTCTTTTCTATCAAGTATTTATCTCTTACACATGTCTTTATGTTGTGGAACAGAATGTAAAACACTACGGGTTTCAACCTCAGCATGGAAATCTCCTGCAGAATGTCATTCCTTCACTTGTTAAAAGATAACCTTAAAACAGGAAAAATGCTTATATATATGTGTGTGTATATATGTATATAAAAGTTGATTGCCAAATACAGTCTTACAGTATTACTCTCAAACGCCTTTCATTTTTTACACATCCTTTTTCTTTTAACTAGGTATTCCGAAGCCGGGTTAGGGTCACAGAGCCAGTCCTGGGACTCCCTTTTCTGTCCTGACCTCCTGTGCCCCCTCAGTGCCTACACACTCATTACACACCTCGTGGGTTCTCAACGTCCCTTTCTCACGAGGCCAAGTGTCTGGGATATTGCGCTGCCACCATTGAGTGTCCTGTACGCAGTGAGGGAGAACCGGTGTTTCGAACAGGCAGAAGTGAGTCTGGACGCACCTCTCTACGGGGTCCTCAAGGTCTGCTCCGTTATTCAGAGATACTTCGGAGTTTCATGGTTTGGAACAAAGGTCAGCCCACTATGGCCAAATCTGGCCCTAGCTCTGTTCTTAGGGGTCCCCGTGGAGCTAAGAACTTTTTAAGATGTGTCACAAGTTGGAAAAAATGAAAAGGGAAGAAGGGAGGGTGTGAAACACAGATCCGGTGTGGCCCACACAAGGTACCGGAGCGCTGTGTGGCTGACCCCTGATTTAGAACGCGAGCATCTTCTAGGTATTTAGACACGCGCACCGAATGCCGAGGCGGCTGGAAAGAATGATATGGGGCTGATTTACTACCGGAGGGAGAATGGCCTTGTGCCAGATGGGTTGGAGGGATTTCATCGCAAATCACTGAACGATGTAGTGAAGGAATGGAACCACGTCGCCGTGAACCCAATGACAGTTTCTCTACATCGTGTGGTTCTTACACAAAAGTTAAGTCTTCTAGGGGCGCCGGGGTGGCTCCATCGGTTCAGCCACCCCGGCGCCCCTAGAAGACTTAACTTTTGTGTAAGAGGTTGGAGGCCCAACTCTTGATGTCAGCTCAGGTCATGATCTCACAGTCCGTGAGTTCGAGCCCACATTTCGTACAGACGGACCTGGAGGGGCACGGCCCCCATGTCTGCAAGAGAACATCTTTGTGGGCGAATCCCAGGGTCTGGGTACTTTTGTTAATTAGTTTCTTTTTTTTTAAATATATTTTTAAGTTTATTCATTTTGAGAGAGAGAGAGTGCGTAAGCAATGGAGGAGCCCAACGCAAGACTCGAACTCACCAACTGGGAGATGACCACCTGAGCCACAATCAAGAGTCGGATGCTTAACGGACTGAACCGACCAATTTCTTCATGGCGGTTTTCTGAGCCCCAAACCCGCAGGCCACAGAAGGTCCCGAGGGGTAGGGATGCATCGTATGAATCCCGGGGGCCACGATTCAGTCCATCACGGGAGGGGGGGGGCGATGGTTAAGAGAAAGCAAAGGGTTCCCTGGGGACATGAAACTGTCCTAAACTGGTTCGTGCCAATGGATGCCCATCTCTGAAGATCCGGAAGCCAATGAATTGTCCACGTTCGGTGGCTGAATCGTCCGCCCTGCGCGGGCTCCGCGTGGGAAAGAAGAAGCATGAACACAGGGTTTTCTCCTGGTGCTGGACAGGCGGCTCGGAAAGAGGGTGGCCCCGGTCTGTGTAGGTCAGCCCTAAGGTGGGCACCTACTGCAAGGCGGACGTGTGTGAATCTGCGGGTGGCGGTCGTCCTCAAGGAAATGCTCACGGAAGGAGTAAGATGCTTTCTTCCCTTTTGTCCTTCTGCACGGAGCCAAGCAGGCAAACGTGCCCCTGGGAGCACGCACACCCTGAATACGCACTAAGCTCCCTGCGGTGGATGAACCACAGCCCCGGGGCAGATCGGCCCAGTCTTAATCCCCAGTGTTTATTTGTGAATAGGAATTTACCCTGGAGTGGGGACTTGAGAGATGTAACTAGTTAAGGATCTGAGATGAGCTCATCCTGGATGAGGGTGGGCCCTGAATCCAATGACAGGTGTCCTTGTAAGAGTCAGAAGAGAGACACAGACACAGAGGAGAAGCCACGTGAAGGTGGAGGCAGAGACGGGAGGGACGCGGCCACGAGCCCAGGGATGCCTGGAGCCCCAGAAGCTGGAAGAGGCAGGAAGGACCCTCCCCTGAAGCCTTGAGAGAGAGTGTGGTCCTGCCCCCCTGGATCTCAGGGGCCCTGCCCTGCCTGGATCTCAGTGGCCCTTCCCTGCCTGGATCTCAGTGGCCCTTCCCTGCCTGGATCTCAGTGGCTCTTCCCTGCCTGGATCTCAGCGGCCCTGCCCCCCCTGGATCTCAGCGGCCCTGCCCCTCCTGGATCTCAGGGGCCCTGCCCTGCCTGGATCTCAGTGGCCCTTCCCTGCCTGGATCTCAGTGGCCCTTCCCTGCCTGGATCTCAGTGGCTCTTCCCTGCCTGGATCTCAGCGGCCCTGCCCCCCCTGGATCTCAGCAGCCCTGCCCCTCCTGGATCTCAGCGGCCCTGCCCTGCCTGGATCTCAGCGACCCTTCCCTGGGTGGATCTCAGTGGTCCTGACCCTCCTGGGTCTCAGTGGTCCTGCCCTTCCTGGATGTCAGCAGCCCTGCCCTGCCTGGATCTCAGTGTCCCTGCCCTGCCTGGATCTCAGTGGCCCTGCCCTACCTGGATCTCAGTGGCCCTTCCCCTCCTGGATCTCAGCGGCCCTGCCCTGCCTGGATCTCAGCGACCCTTCCCTGCCTGGATCTCAGTGGCCCTTCCCTGCCTGGATCTCAGCGGCCCTGCCCCTCCTGGATCTCAGTGGCCCTGCCCTGCCTGGGTCTCAGTGGCCCTGCCCTGCCTGGGTCTTAGTGCCCTGCCCCTCCTGGATCTCAGCGGCCCTGCCCTGCCTGGATCTCAGCAGCCCTGCCCTGCCTGGATCTCAGTGGCCCTGCCCTGCCTGGGTCTCAGTGCCCTGCCCCTCCTGGATCTCAGCAGCCCTGCCCTGCCTGGGTCTCAGTGCCCTGCCCCTCCTGGATCTCAGCAGCCCTGCCCTGCCTGGATCTCAGCGGTCCTGCCTTGCCTGGGTCTCCACAGCCCTGTCCTGCCTGGATCTCAGCAGTCTGGTCTCCTGGATGGAGAGAGAATACAGTCCTGTTGTCTAAAGTTCCTCCTTTAGGAAGGAGGCAGCCCTAGGACAGGAATACACCCACTCACCCGAGTGCTGTGTTGTTTGAAAAGTTTGGGATCCTGCTTCCCTGTGTAAAAGCAATTTTTCAGTGTTCAGATCTGATGCTCTAAGGAATCACCACTATAGGCAGATGTTGAATGCATCATTTGGCCAAATACACCCCCCACCACACAGGCAAACACAACAGCTGGACTGGGTACCTCAGGGTATTGTTTCCATAGCAACCAAGATCCCCAATGCCAAGATCATCTGCCATTATCAGTAGAATGTTGGGTTTAGAGGCATTTGCTGCTTGGAACCCCGAAGTCCTCAGAAGCAAACTGAGACGGAGTAGAACCCACCAAGAGTCCCTGGAGACAGAAACAAAAGGGGAAAATTAGGGGTTGGGACTGGGAGGGTTAGGGGAGTCACATTTCAAAGCAGGCTGCTGGGGAGGCTCGAGCATCTCCACCAAATTAGGATTCATCCCAAGGGCCTGCATCTGGGCCCTGGGTTCCTTTCGTCCTTGCTTTGTAACTCCCCCCCCAGAACACTTGAACTCGCTGGGGTCTGGTTGTGAAAGTTAGGGTCTGCCCGAGTGAGGTTTCTTCCCGTGAATTAACCCAGGCCCGTCCTGCCCACCCCTTGGTAATGAGGCCACTTCTGTGAGGTTCTTTCTAAAGGACTTGCGTTCAGGGCCTCGCCTTCCAGCCTTTCAGGGTGCCAAGCGGGCCCGGGTGCGCCAGGCGTCCCACAAACGACCCCGCAGGAGGGAGAGGGTCTAGGCAGCCGGGGCAACTTACATTTCAAAAGGCAGAATGTGGGATTACAAGCACCCCAGGAGCGACAGGGAGATGATGGGACCCAGTAGTTACAACACGGACTTGAAACGCATGGCGCCGGGGAGGCCGGGGCGCACCGCTGACCCCGCGTGGAAGGGACCTGGAGCGTCCCCGACGCGGATCCCGGACCCTGCCGGCCCCAGAACCGAGGGGGGCGCCTGGGGGCCGGGGGCGCCCTGATCCCCATTCCTGGCTCCTGGCTGGCAGCTGGAGCGTGCGCCGGGTCCCCGGCAGGGCCCCCAGGGCTGTCTGGTCCCTTCATTGCGCTCCGGTGCGCCCGCAGTCCGGGGAGGGAACAAGGGGGCAGAGGGAGCGCGACCGGTCGCAGGCGGAGCAGGGAAGGGGCGGGCCCGGCGCGTCTTAGAGGGCGGCGTGGGGGGGGGGGGGGGACACACGGTAGCGCGCGGGCTGGGGACCAGCGAGGACTGGGCCTGTGTCGCGTTGGGGGTGGGGACAGACGCCTGCGCGAGGGCTGGGGACGGGGCGGGACCGAGCAGGAGGGAGGAAGCGGCGCCCTGAGCGGGGCGGGGACTGGGGTTTGGACCGGACGTGTGTCCGAGGGGGGAGGGTGCCGCCGTGCTGGGGCGGGGGGCGGGAACGGAACAGGGTGGGGGATGGGCCGTGGCCTGGGGTGCCAAGGGGCTGTGCTCTGTGGGGACGCCGTCCGGCTGTTGGGGGGGTAAGAGACCCAAGGGGGGTGGGTGGGACCTGTCTCTGCCGTTTGGGGACATGGCCGCGCTCCGGGGGTAGGGGAGGGCTTTGGGGGAGAAGGGGGGTACTCGGGGCCCAGGGGGGTGTCCCAGGCAGTGGGGCTGGGGGACACGGCCGCGCTCCGGGGTTAGAAGAGGGCTTTGGGGGGGAAGGGGGGTACTCGGGGCCCAGGGGGGTGTCCCAGGCAGTGGGGGTGGGGGCACGGCCGGCCGCGCTCTGTCGGGGCGTGGCCTGTGAGGACCCTCTGGGTGTTCCCTAGCCTCTCGAGGCCCCTCCCTCCCCTCCCCTCCCCTCCCGGCGTCTTGTGGCCTCCCCCCGACCCCCCAATAAGGCTGGCTCTCGGGTCCAGCAGCCGACAGCCGGCGGGAGGGGCCTCCAGCTGCGTTTTGGAGGCGCACCCCCGTCCGGCCCGCCCGCCCGGCCCCGGACTCGCGCTCGCCCAGGTGCACCCCCTCCCCCAGCGCCCCCATCTCCGCCCCGAGTGGCCGCGTCCCCGGGCCCCGCGCACCTGGCAGCGGGCGCGGCGCGTCCCCTCCGAGCCCCGGGTCCCATGGCCGCGCGCGGGCCGGGCGCGCAGGACCTTGTCCCCAGCCTGCCCCTGCGGGGACCCGCCCCGGCAGCTGAGCCCTCCGGGGAGCAGGGCCGCGCCCCGCCCCAACCCGCTTGATCCGCAGGCGCCCGGGGGCCTCCGGGAATTGATCTCGGAAACCCGGCCGCCTCTGGGCGGACACTCCCCGGAGACTGGGGTGCAGGAGGGGAGGGGATGGTTCCTCCTGGCTGGGCCTGGGCACGGGGAGCCTCCGGCAGGCCTCGGCCAGCGACCCCCGCTTTCCAGCGAGTTCCGGAAAGGTCTGGGGACTGACGGCGTGCGGGCAGGCAGGCAGGCAGGATGTGAATGCCAGGGTCCTGGACGCAGACTCCTACTCTGTGTCCAAGTTTGGGGGGGGGGGGTGTGGAGAATGTGAGCGGGGCTACTTAGTTCCCGTGTTATCCTTCCAGCTCAGTTCTGCATTTGGGGCCGATAGGAATTGGGAATGAACGTTCCCCGCTAGCTTGGGAGTGGGCCTAGTTTGCCCTACTGCCCGCGCCTTGCTGGGGGGCTTCCGGCCTGCAGAGCTTTGAAAGAATACATTTCTGTGGTTTAAGCTGCGTCCTCCGTGGTTCCTCGCAGATGCTGGGCTCAGGGGAGGGTCACAGGCGGGGACTAGGTGTCTGTGTGTGTGCACCGACAGGTAGTTGCGCACGGAGTCTGGAGTAAAGGCCCCGTCCTGCCGGTGTCCCGTCCTGGGCAGGTGCGGTGCAAAGCCAGCCAGCAAGGGAGGTTGCTCATCGCGCAGTGACCTTCCGACACGGAGCCGAACGACGTGCAATTCTCAGCACAGCCCCCAAACTCTGGGTGTCCCTAAATCACTGGGGCATTTGTTCACCAAGAATAATGATCCGCCTGTGCCCTTTGAACTGGCCCGACTCCCACGTTTTCGGGGTCGTTGATTATATTGGGTGCGCACCTGCTCTTTGCCTGAAAATCTGTTTGGCACGGACCTCCCTTCCGCTGGGATCCGGAGCTCTTGATGGGGCCAGAGTGGCCTCCTCTGGGTGACACTGAGGTCTGTGGGTGAAAGTCCCTGGGGTGGGGGTGGGGGGCTCTGCTCCTCCCCACTTCGTTGTGGGTGGTCTGAACACCCCCCCAACCCCCCATGGCTCCTTCTACCTACTGGTGACTGCACCCGGCTGCCTCTTCCTTATAACTTCCTGTTTTGAGACGCAAAACTAGTCTGCCCTCACAAATGGATAACTTAACCCGCTAGGGGAGGTTTAATTCCACCAGCAAAGACCTGCAGGGATCTGGAAGGGGGACCTGGTTCTCCCTGGAGGCGCTTATGCTTGGCCGTTTTCCCGATCACACCAGCAGAGGGGAAACGGGCCACAGCACGGCTGCAGCCAGGGTTTCCAGATGTTTCCCAGCGCGTCCAGCTGCATTGGGACTGGCCTGAGCGTCCGGCGATGCTCCTCCACGGCGCGTGAGATCGTGTCCATCACCTGGTAAAAGGCGGGCTCCGTGTCCGGCGTGAGGGCGTGCGCCTCGGAGGGGTCTCTGGACAGGTCGAAGAGCAGAGGTGGGTCGTGATGGGCCACTTGGTCCCCGAAGCACGGGCAGACCCCTCTCCCGTAGCAGGCGCCAGCTCCATGTGGGTGGAACACTGGGGTCATGTAGTGGACTTTCCACAGTCTTCCTCCTGAGGGAAGGACACGAATCTCAGAGGGTTGACCTGGAGAAGGAGGATGAGTTGAGGTGGAGACAGAGGACGGGTGTTGGGAGAAGCCCAAGTGTCTGATGCAATGAATGGAGGGGCAGACTGGGCAACTCAATAAAGCTACAAAGGAGTGAGTTCCTTGTGTGGTAGGTAGTTCCAGGCAGGATGCTCAGAGGCTTACAAGGGCACTAGCTGCTCTCATGAAGCTTGCTCCAGGGTGCTGGGCAGCTAGGGAAAGGAAAGGAGGGAGGGAGGGAGGGAGGAAGAAAGGAGGGGGCAAGCTATAGCAACCAACCTTCCTCTCTGGGAGGGCACCCATCCTAGTTCTGCCTCAGGAAGGGATTTTGAAAGAATAGAAGGAGGGACCGGGGAGGTCGCTGCACTGGCCTCCTGCCCAGAGTTGGGTTGTGCCAGCTGCACAGCCTGTCCTCCCGGCTTCCTGCTGCTCTGGGAGGGAGGCCCCCATGCGTGTATCCCGACAGCGAGTCTGGAGAAGCCATGTATAACCCAGGGCGGGGGCAGTAGACAGGGGGCGTATTCCCAACGTTCAAGCCTCTTCAACAGCACCCTCCCTCACTGGCTTCCCAGAATCACCCACTGTCTACTGACCTTGAAAAAACATTGAGATATTCGCCCAGTTACTGTGAGATGAGAGGTCATTAACGGGCAGCCACAATGTAAAAGAACAAACTTGAGCCTGGACGTAGATTACAATAATATGGAAAATAATGGATGAAAAGGGAGGGACGTTTAAAGAAAACAGTCTAGGGGCACCTGGGTGGTTTAATCAGTTAAGTGTCTGACTTCAGCACTCATGATCTCACGGTCATGGATTTGAACCCGTCATTGGGTTTGCTGCTGTCACTGCAGAGCCCTCTTCAGATCCTGCCCCCCTCTCTCTCTGCCCTACTCCTGCTCACTCTCTCTCTCTCTCTCAAAAATAAATAAATATTTGAAAACTGTGTATGTTATAGGGGGCACCTGGGTGGCTCAGTCAGTTAGGCGTCCAACTTTGGCTCAGGTCACAAACTCACAGTTCACGAGTTGGAGCCCCGTGTCGGGCTCTGGACTGACAGCTTGGAGCCTAGAGCCTGTTTCAGATTATGTTTCTTCTTGTCTCTCTGTCCCTCCTCCGCTCACACTCTGTCTCTCTCTCCAAAAAATGCTAAACACTAAAACACTAAACACTAAAAAAAAAAAAAAAAAAAAAAAAAAAAAAAAAAAAAATCTATGGTAACTTCCTCAAATAAGGGAGACCCCAAGAGGTATTCCTTCACCCTTGATTCCAATGGCTGGAGACTTCTAGAGGATGGTTTTGAGGAATGGAAAGATAACAGTTAAATCACAAGAAGGATACAGTCCTTCCCAAACAGTGGAGGAAGAAAAGAAACACAAAACCTATGCAATCATAAAGTCACAAATCCAATCAATCCATAGGGCAAATCCAAAAGAGAGGAGAAAATGTCAAGGCACAGAAGAGTAATAGAAGGGAAATAGAAATGAAGAAAAGTAACTCAAATAAATGAAACCCTGTTACCAGAAGACAAAGGTGGCAGCAGAAATCAATTGTGTGTAAAATTCAAAACTAACAGTTCTACAGTAAATGCAAGAGCTGAATTAAACAAAAAATTTCTAACAATGGAAAACCTTTAGCAATGCCACTTAAGTGATGATGGAGATCAGATGCATAGAAATATGGAGGCAATTAAAATACAATGAAATTAGTAGGGATGGGAACAATGTGCTTGATGAAATCAATATTTTTTAAACAAAAAGACTAAGTAGAGGGGCATAATGTGACTCAGTCAGGAAAATCTGATATTGTAAAATAACCAACCTTCTCTCAGAGTCAGTTTATACATGGGATGCAGAGCCAAATCATAGTCCCATCGGATTAAAAAAAAAAATCTTGCAGTGGATCCTGAGTGGCTCAGCTGGTTGAGCATCCAACTTCAGCTCAGGTCATGATCTCATGGTTCGTGAGTTCGAGCCCCACACCGGGTTTGCTGCTGTTAATGCAGAGCCCACTTTGGATCCTCTGTCCGCTTCCCCGCTTGCACTCTTTCTCAAAAATAAATATTTGTAAAAAAAATAAACAGTAAAAAAAAGCCCTTGCAAATGATTTTAGACTTCTTTTAAAAGGCCAGTTGGGCCAAAATAGCCCAGGAAGTTTTGAAATGCAAAAATTATTTGGTATGCATGTTGCTGCTTATATCATAAACTTGTGATTCTTACGAGGATGAAATCATGTCGTTGAGATAAGGTGGTTGGGACAGGTGGAGACCAATGTAGGTTAAGAGCACAGGTTTCAAAGATGAGAGGCAGACTAGAACACCTGTGTTCTGGAAGGCCAAATGAAATCCCCTAAACAATGGTACTATGGTGATAAGGTGACTGACCGCTTGCATCCGGAAGCTGTGAGGGGAAAACACTGTCAAGAGAGGGATAATAAGGGCTCGTGTGAAGCAGAGCCATGGGAGTACAAGCCAAGACATGACTCCGTGTTCCAGAGAACTCACCGTCACGTTGGTGCCAGCGGGCTGCGTGCAGAAAATTCTCGCAGTAATGCAGCAGGAATTCGTGATCCGAGTGCTGTGCTGTCCCCAGCAGCAAGGGCAGCATGTCCCGGCCATCAATCACCCTGCAGACGAGGAGCACAGGGACTCAGGGGTGCAGCAAGGATGCACGGAAGGCATGCTCGAGCCTTAGCAAGTTTAGGGAAGCACTGGGACAGGTGCCTCCATTCTTTGTCTGCCAACATCACCTTTGGCTAAAGTATCCCCAAGGATCCAGCTATTACCAGACCGACCTTGTTAGGAATGCAAACGTAAGCCGAAGGTTCTGTGACCTGTCTCTTTGGTTTTATACTGTGCTGGGTTCTAAGCCATTGCGGCCTACGGTGCATTCATCAAGACTGAGTACCATTTCCTTGCCTGCCGCTTGTCCTGCTTTTGTGTTCCCTCCCCTAGCCCCACCTGTTGGGTTTTCCTCCCTCTTCCCTTCCTTGTCTTCTCTGGTTTCCAAGGTGTGACTCCATCCCACTCAGGACTGAGGTCTTCTAGGGACTCTGGTTCCATTTTCTCCACACTTTGTAGGAGACAGCTGAAACCCACTACTTGTGATTTGCAGGGATGGCCCTGAGCATTTGATGTCCTAGTGACGGGGTCCACTGCTTCAGGGTGGGAAACCGGTCTGTGTTTCTTTGGGACTTGCCCACCACTCCTAAAGCGGTAAAGTTGAGTGGATGTATCGGGCCATTAACTTTCCCCATACTTGAAGGTAATCAAATGACTTTATGGACAACTGCAGCGATCCTTCTTGATTTTTCTTAATTGTCTTGATTACTTTTCAGAATCTTGAGGGTCATATGTAAATCACCGATACTGAGGATAGGTTTTGACAGATGCCCATGGAAAGGGGATCTTTTTCTCTAGTTTCATTAATGTTCTTCATCGTGTTTATATACACATAAACATATATATATCTTTATATATATTCTTATATACATACACACATATATATAATATATAGTATTGGTTTTGTACATGTGTGTATCCTTATATATATCCATATATACACACACATATAATATATAACATTGGTTTTGTGTGTATATATACACACACATATATACACATAAATACATGTCAAATTTTTATTTTTAAAGCAAATGATAAATTAGAAATTAATTTAAAGATTAGCACCCAGTTAGAAAAAAAAAAAAAAACCAACCAGAGATATGATATTCAATGCAAGAAAAAACAGAAGAATGTTGACTAAAGGTATGAAATACTCAACCTCTCCAGGGATAAAATGGTGGAAATTATAATACACACATATATGTATATTTGTATACACACATATGAGTAATTTTATATAAATTACCTGTACAAAATTTACATTTATCTTAGCTCTGTTATGTTTTAAAGTAGACATCTTGCATATGTCTGGTTGTGGTTCCTAAGGAAAATTTTGACAAAATACACGAAGAGATTTATCTGTAAACGGCCATACGCTTTGACTCAGGAATTCACCTTCTAGGGGATTCTTAATAAGGAGGTAATCATGACAGACAATAACATGATAAGACAGTATTTTTTTTAAAGCGAGGCTAAAAATTATAAGGGGATGGTTGAAAGAAAATACCATGAAGGCATTAAATTTTTTGTCTGTTCAGAAAAATGTCTAAATATACATGTATTTACATGAATATGCATAAAATATGGAAAATGTATCTAAATCATATCTAAATCTACATATCAATAGATCTACATATAGATAGATCGACATGATATATATCAATTTATAATTGTATGAGAATCATATATTTCTTATATTTTTGCATCATTATGATTATATACATAATTAATTAGATTATGAAATAATATTATTTTCTATTTCCCCAAAAAGTCTCTATAATTTTTAAGACAAAACAATTGGAATCTGTACAAAATCTCTACCACACTACATGAAAAGTAATTTCCCACGATGAATTGTTAGATTTTTTCAATGGCCACCATAATAACATGGCTCCACTTATGAATCAGGAGAAGGGAAATAAACATTCTGTGTATCAAATGAAGCGGACAGCTGATCCTAATAGCTCATAACGGGGGGCCTGGAGTGTTTTCCCAGAAACTGATATCACGGGCATGTCACGCAATGCAGAAGTGACAATGACATTTCACATACACGTTTGTCTGCATGCAAAACTGAGCTGCTTGAGTTTCCTTGGGCTGTTAGGTACCTGTCCTGGGGCACCTCACCGCCCCCCAGCTGGACCACGGTGGGGAAAACATCCATCAGGCTGGTGGGCTCGTGAATCACTCGGCCGACCGGCAGCACCCCAGGCCACCGGAAGATCCCCGGGACGCGGATGCCGCCTTCCCAGCCCCCCATCCCTTTGCCACCTGTGTGTAAACACGAACAGAAAAGAATGTGATCGGGCCGTATTTTTTTGGCAGTGTGTTTTACAATCCTTGGGGTACATCTGATAATGATATGTCTGTGGTTGATAGCATTCTAGTTTGCATATGATGTGGCCACCACGGGTACCCGCCCTCCTTGGATGCATTGCCTAATTCCTGAGTCCCTCCCTCAATCAATGGGTAATCAAACTGTGGCCCCTCCACACAGTGGAAGCTTAGCCATAAAAAGGAACACGGCACTGACACGTGCCCCGATGTGGGCGGACCTGGGAGAGGCATCGTGCTCGCTGAAAGAAGCCAGTTGTCAAGGACCACGTACTGCACGATTCATTTACATGAACTGGTTAGAAGAGGCAAACAGAGAAAGAGTTGGTGGTTGCCAGGGGCTGGGCACAGGGAGGACCCGGGAATGACTGCACATGGGTACTGAGTTTCTTTCTGAGGAATTGACTGTGTTTTGCGATTGAGCGGTGGTGATGTTTTCATAATTCTGTGATTCTACCGAAACCACAGCGTTGTGCAAAAGAAAAAAAAAAAATCAAGTTTCAGTATGACAAATTATACTTTCTACCCTGAATAGAAAGGCAGAGTCTCTGGTGACTCTCTTGACATGCATGGCCCCATTCCAAGGGAAGGGTGGGGAACTGTAGGGTGGAGATAAAGACCAGACACAAGGATCTGGGACTCTCCCTACCTTTATAGATTCCATTCGAGCCGCCATACTGGTTGTTTCGGAGTCGAGACTCTAAAGATCCCCCATGATCCGACGTAAAATAAACCAGGGTGCTGTTGGTCAAGCCTTCCGTGTCCAAAGTATCAAGGATCTTCCCTGCAAAGAATAGACGGCATGTGAGCCAGTCAAACGGGAAGGCCGTCTTAAACCAAAGTCTTCCGTGCGTGGTGGAGTATTTTGGAGCTCTCCATGAGAATAAGCCTTTAGTGTTAGCACATGAATGGGAGCGAACGCCAGTGTAGTCATGCTATCCTGAGCATCACCGACCCAAGGTTCATATACACCCTCGGATGCACCCCATTCTGTTTCCAACATGCTTCAGGCAAGCTACACAGAATATATTGCATAGGAAGAAAAATAGCAAAAATTTAAAAAGGAGGCAAAAGAAGATTATGGAGTCAACCATGCTTCCATTAAACAAAAACGAAAAATGAAAAACAGGGGACACCTGGGTGGCTCAGTCGCTTAAGCATCCAACTTCAGCTCAGGTCATGTTCTCACGGTTCATGGGTTCGAGCCCTACGTCCGGCTCTGTGCTGACAGCTTGGAACCTGGAGCCTGCTTCGGATTCTGTGTCTCCCTCTATTTCTCCGCCCCTCCCCCGCTCAAGCTCTGTGTCTCTGTCTCTCAAAAAATGAATAAACTTTAAAAAAAAACTAAACACACACACACACACACACACACACACACACACACACACACGGGAGAGAAGGAAAAAAGGAAAGAGACCAAGAGGGTCTAAGAAGCAGGCTGACAATGGCATTGGAGATATATGTCCATTAATGGAGAATAGTTTACCAGTGTGGCTCAAAGTTTCTCACAGTTACCTCAACAGGAAATCTTATTTCTTCCTAACAATAGACAGAACTTCCAACTTGCTTTGTCATGAGCACGGGGTGTCATGGAGGTTGACTATGGTCCCAAAGAGATCCCATTATTGGCTTTTCTACCTTATCATCTGTTTCTTTATATTTAACCAGTATCTCTTTTGGGTTGAGTCTTGCTTTTTCATACAGTCTGATGATCTCTGCATTTTAATTGGTTGGAGGGAGTGTAATCACGTAGCTTTAAATGAACCATGTCGCTATTTTTGTTTCTTTTTTTCTTTTTTTCACTCATTGTTCAGCCGTCTCTTTGTGTTCAGTTGCTTTGTTTTGGACAAAGATATTTAAATTTGTGGCTCTATTGAACCCCCCTCCTTTGATGGATAGATTTTATTTTTAGAATGGCTTTGGGTTTTATAGAGAAGTTGAGTCATATCAATGAGGGATACTGATAAACTGTTTTGTTTTTTTAAGTTTATTTATTTTGGGAGAGAGAGAAAGAGTGCCTGATTGACCACGTGCAGGGGAGGGGCAGAGAGAGGGAGAGAGAGAGAATCCCAAGCAGGCTCCACGCTATCAGCACAGAGCCCGACAAGGGGCTCAGACTCAACCAAATGTGAGATGATGGTGTGAACTGAGATCAAGAGTCAGATGCTTAACTGACTGGGCCATCCAGGCTCCCCTGATAAACGATTATTAACTGAAGTCTCCAGTTTAAACCATGGTTCACTCTTGGTGTTGTACATTCTAAAGCTTTTGATAAAGTGCATAATGCCATGTATGTGGCATTATAGTAACTGACAAAATAGTTTCTCTGTCCTAAAAATCCCTTGTCCTCCGCCTCTCTACGTGAGGACAATTATTTTCACTTAAAAAATGATCTTACCGGGGTGCCTGGGTGGCTCAGTCAGTTAAGTGGCCGACTTCGGCTCAGGTCATGATCTCGCGGTCCGTGAGTTCGAGCCCCACATCGGGCTCTGTGCTGATGGTTCAGAGCCTGGAACCTGTTTCAGATTCTGTGTCTCCCTCTCTCTCTGCCCCTCCCCTGCTTGTGCGCTCTCTCTCTCTCTCTCTCTCTCTCTCTCTCTCTCTCTCTCTCTCAAAAATAAATAAACGTTAAAAAAAATTTTTTAGGGGCGCCTGGGTGGCTCAGTCCATTGAGTGACCAACTTCGGCTCAGGTCATGATCTCATGGTTTGTGAGTTTGAGCCCCTCATCGGGCTCTGTGCTGACAGCTTGGAGCCTGGAGACTGCTTCAGATTCTGTGTCTCCCTCTATTTCTCTGGCCCTCCCCCCGTTCATGCTCTGTCTCTCTCCATCTCAAAAATAAATAAATGTTTAAATTTTTTTTTTTAAATGATCATACTGTGGTTTGGTTGTGTTTGAAATTGGAACACAGAGGCACTAAGGCTATAGAAAAGATTCCTTAAATGTACCTTGGGTTCCTTATCTTGATGGACTTAGGGGGTTCTTAGCTCTGTACTGTAGAATTTCAGATTCTATCACTCAGTAAGTGTTCGAGTACATACACCTGCACATGCATTCATTTAGCAGATTTTCCCCCAACCGTGACATGGTGAATTCCATTTTCAACACTCAATATCCAGGGTGCTTGGGTGGCTCAGTTGGTTGGCCATCCGACTCTGGATTTTCCAGTCATTTTTCATCTTTTCCACACAAGGACCATAGTGGTAATGGTGAATGAGTTCGCCCTGAAGAAAATGGCATCACAAAGTCCCACGGGGGGACGCGATGTGACATCAATCTTTGCCTACAGGTCTCACAACCGTCACTATTTTCTCCAACAGTTCATTCAAGTCATACATTTTCCTCCAAGGTGATGTTTTCGGCGAATTGCTTAAAGTACGTTTTCTCCTAAAATCTGATTCCCATCATTCTGCATCTCTTGGCCCTCTCCGTCCACCGGCGCGTCAGCCCGAGGGGACCCGAATCCTCGTGTGAGGAGCAGGGAAGTGTGTGTGTGTGTGTGTGTGTGTCCATGTACTCATGGGACAAATGTGCCCTTTCTGTCATTCCGGGCATCATTCCAAACGCAGGGGATGCACTGGGAGAACAGGGCAAGACAATCCTACCCCATGGGGATTTTAAGCTCTGTTCTCCTGGGGGAAAATCCAACATCAACCCACCTAAGACAGTGTGACGAGAAGAAACAAAGCCATCAGAGAGATGAAAAGGCTACAATCGCTCGCAGCCTTCTTGTGCAATGAGATCGCACTGTTCACACTGCCTCTTCCGTCTGTAGTCTGCATTCATCTCCTTTCCTGCTGCTGTTTCCGGAGAAGCAACCATCCAGTCTGCACGGGGAAAAGGCACTTACTTACCCAGCATCCAGTCCATCTCTTCCGTGTTATCCCCGTACAGCCCGTG
This sequence comes from Panthera onca, assembly GCF_046562875.1. Lineage (NCBI taxonomy): Eukaryota > Metazoa > Chordata > Mammalia > Carnivora > Felidae > Panthera > Panthera onca. The sequence goes on along the minus strand of NC_138357.1, from coordinate 128,429,045 downwards.
GACACTCTTCCCGCGGAACTTCTCGGTGGTGATCAGAGGGGTGTGCACGTGTAGAAAGGACACAAAGAGGAGGAAAGGTGTTTGCTTGTTTCTGAGAATAAATAACACGACTGGGTTTACTTTTATGTAAAGCAGAGACCGAGGCCCTAGAAGACGCAAAATAGGGATCTAGATCATCAAATCCTTAAAGAAGTCTACCTGCTAGTGTTTAATGTGATGGCGTCACCCTTCTAAAGTCTGTTGAGGGGCGCCTGGCGGGCTCAGTTGGTTGAGCGTCTGACTCTGGCTCAGGTCATGATCTCACGGTTTCTGACTTCGAGTCCCACATCGGGCTCTGTGCTGACAGCTCAGAGCCCACTTTGGATCCTCTCTCTTGCTTTCTCTCTTCCCCTCCCTTGCTGGTTCTCTCTCTCTCAAAAAGAAATGAAGAAACTTAAAAAATGGCACAGATATGACACGTATTTTTTTTCCTGGTTTTTAGCAGTTTATAGGTGTATGTGCCTCTGGATCTGAAGGTAAGACAATTCCAGGTGGCTGGAGTTTACTTAATTCAGTTATTTATTTCATTCAATTATGTCGGTATAGGTTCCCACCTCAATCCTTAGTGTATAGGATAAAGTGATATTGCATATGTGGCTTTCTTTTTTTTTAAGTTTTATTGTTAAGTAATCTCTATATACAACGTGGGGCTCAAACTCACAACCCCATGATCAAGAGTCCCATGCTCTACAGACAGAGCCACCTGGGCTTCCCTAGCTCACTTTATTGTAAGAACACAGCATAGAATACATACAGCACACAAACAATGTGTTGATCGACTCTTCATGTGATCAGTAAAACTTCCAGTCAACAATAGGCTATTAACAGTTACGTTTTGGGAGAGTCAAAGTTATTCGTGATTTTCCTCAGCACATGGTGTGGGGGTCTCAAAACCCCCACATTGTTCAAGGTCAACTGTACTGTCAACATCATTTCAGACTCACGTTAGGCACTTCCATGAAAAGAATGTTCTGGAACATGATCACAACCTCATCACCACCAAGTGAACTGGGGTTCACCAGGGGTCCCCCTGCCCCCACTTTACTGGAACACCCTTGGGGAGCATAGAAACCACCTCTGTTTGGCATAGCTTTTCATCAAGTCCCTCTGGGCTCTGACATAGTAAGTTCCTTGTTACTCAAACTCACATTTAGCATAGAGTTACCAAGAGGACAATGTAGTTCTGATGATAGAGCTTTAAAAATATTTAGAATTTATTGTAAATCTACGGGTGTTTCAGTTTGTTTTGTTAGTTAAATACGGCCGGTGGTGATCAGCGGGTGCTTACGCAATGGGACTGACTCAAGTGGGGCTCAACTGAACATCATCTATGACACAGTTTACCAAAAACGTCTTTCTGGGCTACGGTGATTTCACTGGTCTTATCCTCATTATAGAAAAAGACTTTTCAAAATGCATTTTCACCATGGACCAGAGCCCTAGGATGAAGCCAACCCTTCCTTGGATGCTCACCTTTGGATGAAGGACGAGACCTCTTTGAGAATAAGAGACGTCGTCCTTGGAAAGTGCATGGGTTGCTCAGTGATGGTGTGGTTTCTCATCAGAAAGCAGTCTGCGTGAACAATCAGGGCTCCCAGGAAATACGAGGTCGTGAAGAGTAACATGGCAGCCATGGTTGACCAGATGACTGGAGTCCATGAGCCTGACGTCAGGTGGGTGAGTTTCCCAGCGGTGAGCGTGAGGGCAGCCAAGGCCATGATTTGGAAGCAGACGTTGAGTTTCCGCTCCATACCTGCACGCTTCTCTGACAGCTCCCAGCGGATGCAGTCTCCCATCATGGAAAACGGCATTCCATAGAAATGGTCGAATCCGTGGTTGAGAGGGTGGTGGCAGTGATCGTTGGAAGATTCACAGTTGAGACCCAGGTGCCATTTCCCTGAAAGGCAAAATAGTTGGGTCATTGGTTAGTGGGTATCGTGTGCTCGCCACATTCCAGGCACTCTGCTGGGAGCGGAAAAAGGGCAGGACAGCAGACGGGTGTGAGTAGTGCTCACTGTGATTTGAAGCACAACCTGGACCCGGACCTCATGTGGCAGCGTTAGGGGCCGTATTGTTCCCTAGGCTGCTGTGACGAATTACCATAAACGTGGTTGCTTGAAACAACGGGAATTTGTGCCGTCGTAGTTCTGAGGCCAGAAGCCCGAAATCAAGGGGTGACAGGGTTGTGCTCCACCTGTAGGCTCCACAGGAGCATCTTTCCTGCCTCTATGTCTTCTGGAGGCTCCAAGTGTTCCTTGACTTGTGGTCATATCCCTTCCATCTCTGCCTCTGGCCATACTGCCTTCTCCCCTTCTGTGTCATATATCTCTCTACATCTCTCTCTAAAGGACCCTTGTCCTTGCACATAAGACCCACGTGGGTCATCTAGAACAATCTTGTCTTCTCAAGATCCTTATTTTATTTTATTTTATTTTATTTTATTATTTATTTTATTTTTTCATTTGTGAACATAACTGTGATGTTTATTTCATTTATTTTTTAAATTTACATCCAAGTTAGTTAGCATATGGCACAACAGTGATTTCAGGAGTAGATTCCTTAGTGCCCCTTCCCCATTTTTAGCCCATCCCCCCTCCCACACCCCCTTCAGTAACCCTCTGTTTGTTCTCCATATTTAAGAGCCTCTTCTGTTTTGTCCCCCTCCCTGTTTTTATATTATTTTTGTTTCCCTTCCTTTATGTTCATCTATTTTGTCTCTTAAAGTCCTCATATGAGTGAAGTCATATGATATTTCTTTCTCTGACTAATTTCGCTTTAGTTCTATCCAGGTAGTTGCAAATGGCAAGATTTCATTCTTTCTGATTGCTGAGTAATACTCTATTGTATAAATATACTACATATCTTTCTCCATTCATCCATCGATGGCCATTTGGGCTCTTTCCATACTTTGGCTATTGTTGACAGCGCTGCTATAAGCATGGGGATGCCTGTGCCCCTTCGAAACTAGGATACACCTGTATCCCTTGGATAAATGCCTAGTGGTGCAATTGCTGGGTCGTAGGGTGGTTCTATTTTTAGTTTTTTGAGGAACCTCCATACTGTTTTCCAGAGGGGCTGCACCAGCTGCATTCCCACCAACAATGCAAGAGATCCTCTCTCTCCGCATCCTCGCCAACACCTGTTGTCGCCTGAGTTGTTAATGTTAGCCGTTCTGACAGGTGTGAGGTGATATCAAGATCCTCAACTTAATCACATCTGCAAAGACCCTTTTTCCATAGAAAGTAATATTTTCAGCCTCCAGCATGTAGGACATGATCTCTGGTGAGCATTATTCAATCTACTGTGGCTGAATTTGCAAAGGTCTCTGGTAGGTCAATAAGGAAGGCACAGGATGCTCAGATTGCTCTAGAAAATGCAATCTGGGGGCGCCTGGTTGGCTCAGTCGGTTAAGCATTCGACTTCGGCTCAGGTCACGATCTCGCGGTCCGGGAGTTCGAGCCCCGCGTCGGGCTCTGTGCTGACAGCTCAGAGCCTGGAGCCTGTTTCAGATTCTGTGTCTCCCTCTCTCTGACCCTCCCCCGTTCATGCTCTGTCTCTCTCTGTCTCAAAAATAAATAAACGTTAAAAAAAAAAAAAAAGAAAATGCAATCTGCTGTAGTCAGTGGGGAAAAGATTTCTTGACTTTGGGGTTGTCCCTCTCTTTGTTAAAGCACTGAAATGATGGTCAGGGTCATGGTGGACATTAGCTTCTACAGAACACAACTGTCAAGTTCAACCAATGACAGGTGTTTAGATTCTCTACTGTCACTACTAGGGTATTGACAAAGAGGCCTGTGTATCTTCCCACCACCCCAAGTGGTGCCTCCCATCCAGGAAACCTCATCAATTTTCCAAGGAATGTTCCATGTGGGTAGACTTCTGTCCCCAAAACAACAAAGAGCCTATCAGATTTGATGGTCAGCGTATCAGGTGGTCTTGCTTTTTTTTGATCAATAAATGGCACTGTTAATAAAAATTATCAGTATAAGATGATAACGATAGTGACAGCTTGGTCCCCTCTCAAGAAACTGCTGTCCCTGGGGCGCCTGGGTGGCGCAGTCGGTTAAGCGTCCGACTTCAGCCAGGTCACGATCTCGCGGTCTGTGAGTTCGAGCCCCGCGTCAGGCTCTGGGCTGATGGCTCGGAGCCTGGAGCCTGTTTCCGATTCTGTGTCTCCCTCTCTCTCTGCCCCTCCCCCGTTCATGCTCTGTCTCTCTCTGTCCCAAAAATAAATAAAAAAAAAAAAAAAAACAAAAAACAAAAAACCAAAAAAAAACGTTGAAAAAAAGAAACTGCTGTCCCTGATTGTACTTACACATGACATGGTTTGTTGACATACAGAAAAGTAAGCATGGTATTTATGGAAGCAGAGAGGGAATGTACTAAGAGGCACATTTCTAAGCGGAATTTAGGGGGAAATTGTTGGTCATTTGGTGACATTAGAAAAGAGTTTTCTAATTTTTTTGTGACAGTGCATCAGCAAATAGTATGACATGCTAGATGTTTCATTAAGCGGACATTTCTTGAGCATGTACTTTGCACGAAGCAACCTGCAGGTATTAAGGTCATTCCTGCATGCACGGAGGGAGCTTTCTGTCCGGTGGACGATCCCAGTGTGTCATGACCACGTAATTTGCAAGCTTTATGGTTGAATATCCTCTTCATATAAAAGTAATGTGATTAATACTTTAAAAACTGCACATACCTATTAGCCCAGTGGCATAGCCTCTGTCCTTTAATATTTTTGCAAACGTTGTCTCATTGGTCGGGAGCCCTCCAGATACTCCCGTCCACTGAAGAACACGATAACCATTACTGGAAACCATACCTTTGAGGAATCATTTTCAAAGAAGTGTTACCATCACACATCGACATTTGCCATTATGGTTAATTTTGCATGTAAAACAGGCAGTGAAAAATTAATTGAACAATTAGCGAAAACACTTAACTGTGCTGCTGTGTGCAGGTTATACACACAAAGAGGATGAAAGGACACAGAAAGGGGAGTTAAAATTGGTTTTGTAATTTCACCAAACTCTTGATATAACCCAGGGGTTCTCAAACTTGTCTACACTTTGGAATCATCTGAGCAGCTTCAAACTATTCTGAAACCTGGTCGTCAATCCAGAGAGCTTGATTTCAGTTGGTTGGGGGTAGAATTTGGGGTGGGTTGCAAGACGCCCTAGATGATTCAAATGTGCCAGCAAGGTAGGGAGCCACGGCTATAATTCCTACCAGCCCTGACATACCCAAGGCATGGACACGAGTGTTCCAAAAGGTAGGTTAAACATTTTTCTGAAATTCTGAAGTATACAGTTGAAAACCACTGACTTAGAAGGTGCTCTATGCCCCCTAGACCATTTTCACCAATGCAGCTCAGTCTTACTAGGGAAGATCCACCTGGTTCAAAGAGTGAACATAGTTCCCACTGATCACCTTTTGGGGACCTGGAGAATTCTGTCTGAGATTTTCCAAACCTTTGAGAATGCATCTGACTCCGCAGGAGACTAGGGGAACATACGTAGTTCTCGGCCATAACAAAGACAGGTGGGGTGTTTCAGCTTAAGTTGGCCAGGATTCCTTCTTCCCTGGGACATGAGAGGGTGCCAGAGACCCATATACAGGAGGGTCTGTGACAGTTCATTTGATATGTCACATGGCCAGGCCAGTGTCGTTATTCAAACACCAGCCCGTTACTTCAGATGGTGCTGCGAAGGCCTTTCAAGATACGGTTGACGTGTACAATCAGTTGGCTTTAACCAAAGGGGAAAACCCTTGATATGGACCTTCTTCGTCCTTAGCGTCCAAGAACATCACACAGACTTCCAACTTTTTGTCTATTCCCTACCGAAACACCCCATCTGAGTCACGTCATTATCAGTGGGGCTCTATATCTGATGGTAAAACTATGGCGATATCAGATTATTCTCTCCCCACGATACCAGTGGACCCATGCTTTAATACCTGCGTTAGAGGAGTTACAGGGAACACGCTCTTCTCCAGAGCCATGGTGAGACATGAGGGAGAACAGACCTGATCGGAGAGGGTATCTGCCCGTTAAGAAAGCAGCCCTGCTTGGGGTACACACTGACGCGGCCGCGAGGTGCTGGGTGAGCATCACACCATCTCGTGCGAGGCGGTCAATATTTGGAGTCCTGCAGAAGAAACACGAACAGTTTTGTTGCTGAACAAAGACACACACGAGTTTTTTGTCTACAAGAACTGCTACATATTTCACAGAAAAATCAGCCCGTCACCATTTAGCACAGCAAGATGTTCTTGGGAGTGGCCAAAAGGCAGTGGCCAGAACTTTGGACGTCACGTGAACCATGAGAGGACCTGAAAATTCGACCTCATGGCAGCCGCACGCTGTCGTTGGGACTCGAGGGTGGGATTCAGATGACACTTCCTGGTGTTGGCTGAGTTCAGTGCCCAAGGGCAGTTAGAATGTGACCCAGGTGATGGAGTGAGGTCATTCTACGTGAGACGGGCTAGCGATGACAGGTGAGTGTGGTGAGGTATGTTGGGGTGACGGGGGCATGGATTTGTGTGACCGAAGCAGGGCTTTCCAGAGGGGAGCACGGGGAAAAGTCATGCATGGTTGGGTAGGCTTGACTTGATGGACGGAAGTGGAGGGTGAGGAAGCCCTGGTGTTTGACTTAGACGCAACACCAATGAATCTTTGGACACTGTCCCTCATGGGCTGTGCTGATAGAAACCACGTTTCAAAGTGAAATGAGGAGTCACACGTAGGAGGCATCTGAGCTGGGGTTAGCGCTGGTGAGGGCAGAACGAGGGGCGAGGGGGCGTGGCACGGACGTGTGCGGAATCCGGTCAAGGTCCGGACTGCACACGTCAAAGGTTTGACCCCCTGTCAGTGGGGTTTTCATCGAGACGCCAGAGGACCCGTTCTCAGATCCTTGCCTGATGGTGTCGTTGCCATAGCAGCCCATGTCGCCAATGCCGAAATCGTCTGCCATCAGAAGAAGGATGTTTGGACGCGAACCAGATAGATCCCTGCTGGCGGAGGGCGTCACACCCAGAAGTGCGCCGACTGTCACAGCTAGCCAGGTCCTGCAAGACAAGGCACCAACGAAAGCTTAACGCTGCTTTCCAGTTAAATAGTGACGTTTGTAGGGGCGTCACTAGGGGACTTGGATATTGCATCGTGCTGTGGAAGGGTTTGACTACATTTCTCAGGTATTTGAGTTTTGTTTTAAAGTTGAAAACAATTCACCTTCTGGATGGTTTTTTTATTTTTTTTTAAATTTATATATTTATTTTGATAGAGCATTATGGAGAGGAAGAGAGAGAGAGGGATGGTTTTTTATTTTTTATTTTTTTACATTTGTATATTTATTTTGATAGAGAGAGCATTATGGAGAGGAAGAGAGAGAGAGGGATGGTTTTTTATTTTTTATTTTTTTACATTTGTATATTTATTTTGATAGAGAGAGCATTATGGAGAGGAAGAGAGAGAGAGGGATGGTTTTTTATTTTTTATTTTTTTACATTTGTATATTTATTTTGATAGAGAGAGCATTATGGAGAGGAAGAGAGAGAGAGGGAGAGACGGAATCCCAAGCAGGTTCTGCACTGTCCACACACAGCCTGAGGTGGGGCTTGAACTCCTGAACGGTGAGATCAAGACCTGAGCTGAGATCGAGAGTCGGACGCTCAACTGACTGAGCCACCCAGGTGGCCCTTGATGATTTTATCTGAAGTGTAAACATTTTGTCTTTGGAAGCCCTGGGGTCTGTTATTAGGACTCATACCATGACTGAGGAAAGTCCTTTTTTGTGGCTTGGATCAGGTCCCCAGAACAGCTACAACTCTCTGCCTTTGCCTCTTCCTCGTTTTTCTTTAAACAAGTAAACTGTGTTGAACTTGGGTCTCTGCGGCCCGTTGGTGGGAACTGGGCCACTGAGTCAGGGCCCAAGTCAGGGCAAAAGCTCACCAATGCCATCTGGTGATTCTGAGTCTATGAAAAGTCGCAGTATATTCTAGCATGAATGTGGAACTACCAAAGACTGGCACGAGGCAGGGGGGGTGGTGCCTTTCCTACCACTATCGCTACCATAACCGGGGCCTCTGTGGGGGCCCTCCTGTTTCTGGAAGTCTCTGTGGGTAGGTGCATATACAGAGGGACAAGCGTGTGCCAATCCCCGGGGCCATGAAATCAACATGGGATCTGAGTCTCCAAAGAAGATTTGCGGTGTGGGCATCCCGGAAAACCAGACGACGCGGTTTGGGAAAAGTGGAATAGAATTCCTTCGAGTGGCCCCCAGATTGCAGACTGTGGGACAGCGATATAAACCCCAATTACTAGGTGTGCCAGAGCGCTCCATCAGTGCGTCCTGAGCGAGGGGGCGTCAAGAAAGGTAGAGACGCAAACAGAAGACTGGCGACTGCACGTGTTTCTACCTTACCAAGCGTGCTCCAGACGTAACATGTTCTCTTTCCGCTCGTATTTCCTGTAAGAAACAAGGACGTATGTAATAACGATGTTCAACACGTAAGATAGTACCTACCTATCGAACGGGAAACTTTGATTCGCTCGGATCGTGTCCAGAAAACCTTAAAACAGCTACCGAAAACTCGTAAGAATGGTCTTCTCTGTCAGAAAGGCTTTAAGGAAGCTGAACGCTGTGTTAAGAATGTGCACCGTGCATCTGTCATGGGCAGGACGATAAATACTTGGGGCTTTTCTGCCCACGTGGCTGCTACCCCCACTCTGCCTTTGGAACGTGACTGGGTGTCACGGACTTCCACTGAAACAACGTTTACAGATCCGGTCAGCTTTGTTCGCCCCACGAACCGTAGATGCCCGGTCTTTTCATTTATTCGTTTGTTTTTAATGTTTATTTGTTTTTGAAAGAGAGAAGGACACAGAGTGTGAGTGGGGGAGGGGCCGAGAGGGAGACACAGGATCGGAAGCAGGCTCCAGGCTCCGAGGTGTCATCACAGAGCCCAACATGGGGCTCGAACTCGGAGATGGTGAGATCATGACCTGAGCCAAAGTCGGACGCTCAACCGACTGAGCCACCTAAGAGCCCCTCTCAATTTTTTTTTTTAAAAGATAAGGACACAGAGAAAGAAAAACCCTTCAATGCAGTGTCTTCCCCGGGTGGGAAGAAATTGCACGCAGCTTCCCGGCTGTCCTCCAGACCCCAGACAGCAAGCCTGCCTTCCCGGCTCTGCCTGGACCTGCTCCCGAAACCAGCTCGCTTTCCGGTCTCCGGGATCCCAGCCACGTCGAGTCCACAGGCTCTGAGACCCGTTCACAATCCCGTCTCCATGCTTCCCCACCTCTGCATGATTTTTCTGGTTCCTTTCAATCTGGTTCCTTTTTGCAATCACCCCAGCGGTGTGTGTGTGTGTGTGTCTGAGAGAGAGAGAGAGAGAGAGAGAGAGAGAGATGGGGTGGGGGGGACCAGTCAGTGATACTTTCACGCTTCTGTGGGCTTCCCAGTTACCTGGCTGGCTGTGCTCCGTTGGGGGCCGGGCCGCCTGGACCTCAGGGATCGGCTGGCGGTGCAGCAGGGGGCACGGCTGGTCCTGCGGGACTGTCCTGAGGTGGCCGCCAGTGCCCAGGCCTCCTCGGACGGCCGGCCGGCCGCACGCATGTGCACAGCGTCTCAGTCCGTTCAAAGCCACAGCAAGGACGTGGAGGAGAAGCAAGTTCGGTTGTGCAGAGAGTGGCCGGGCCGTGGCCAGCGGCCTGTTGGTACAGGAGACCTTCTGTTACTCATTAGAACACGCCAGGCGCCAGGGGGGCAGCGCACAAGGCTCCCGCGGGGGCCGGTGACTCATTCGTTCCCCAGCGGGTGGCAACCTCCTGACCTCTGTCCACAGCTCAGGGCTCTGTGCTGGGTCTCCCTCCAAAGCGGCCAACCGGTTGCCTTGAAAATGCCTCTCCCCAGCTGCTCACAGCCCGCGCCCCTTCCCCTGCAGCCTGCGTCTGCCTCCGCAAGGAAAAGGGGGAACAGAAAATAGGTGTGCCTTGCGGGCCAGCAGCATCACAGGCCAGGAACCTCGCAGCCGCCGAGGCGGATGCCCGCGCCGGGGAGCTGCTCTGGGGTTTGAGGCCATTGCTCTTGTTTGTGTCTGTTCTTTTCTACTCACCGGGGAGCCGGCTTCCTCCTGCCGGAGGCACAGCCGTCACACCAAAGACTTCCTTTCAAAGGCTTTCCTGAACCAGACCTTGCTGCGCATTCCCAGGCGTGCCGTCCCATCAACACGTCCCCCCTCAAAGCCCCTTGTGTGTGTTCACCCCCACCCCCACCCCACCCGGGGGCCTGAGCCTTGCAGACTTTCCACTGGGGGCTCCCGCCTGGCAGATAACAGCAGTCTTAATGGCTCCAGGCGTCCAACATTCTTTGTGAACTTAACAAAGGACAGGAACAAGGTTCCGCCCCCCGGGGATGCGGGTGATGGAGGAGGGCAGCGGGACTCCTTGTGTTTTGTGGACTGTTTGCTTTACTTTAGTTTTTTTAACCCGACTAAGAGGAGACACATCTTGGAATTTCCACGTGACCTGTGGTGCACCCCACCTCGCTCCCCGTTGAGGGGTAAGACCAGAGGCCAGTAACACCTCCCGCTGCCCAGGTTGTGACCGCCCCAAACGCCTGCAGACGTTGCTGAATGTGGCCTGGGACCAAGATGGCTCTTGCTGAGGACCCCCCAGGGATCCAGCACTTTGCAGAAGGCTTCCTGGCGCTACTGACCTTCCGCTGCCCTGTCACAGTCCTGCTGGGCAGGTCGCACACTGAAGCTGTCAACCCGGACTTACAGCCTCTCCCCGTTTCTCCCCTTGGCTACTTTTTCCAGTGCACGCCCCGGAACGGGATCCTTGCGTGTTTTTGGTCTGGAGTCTTTTGGGGCTCTGAGGTGACGTGTCACTGTGTGGTCACAGAGTGTTCCCAAATTCCTACCAGGATCCCTTCTGATGGGGACTGTACCCCCTGCCCTCCGGGCCCTCGGGCTTCCTCCGTTGTATTTGCATTGATGCTGCAGGGAACTGGAGTGAGCTGTATTGTGTTCTCTTCCCCAACAGCCCAGGCGTCGGTTACAGGCGAGACGCGCTGCCCTGGGAGAAGGTCTGTGGGCAGAGAGGGCGCTGCGGGGGAGAGGGGGAGGGGACGGCGTGCAGGATCCCAGGACTGGAATGTCTTTGAAGTATGACCTCCTTGCAACGCTGGCTCCTTGGTTGTGTCTCCAGAAATTAAGGAGCTCTGGCTGAAGATCCCTTCCCAGGGATGATGTGCCTGTCTTGCCCACGGTAATGCTCGCGTGAACATCACTGCTTGTCTGGCTCCCGTACCCCGTTTTCACAGACATAATAAGACTGTAAAACAGGGTACAATCAAATGAGAAAAAAAATCTTGCGATAGAAGCAATTGTACCTATCTATCTATCCATCCATCATCTATCTATCTGTCCATCAATCATCTATATATCCATCCATCCATCTATTATCTATCTATCTATCTATCTATCTATCTATCTATGTGTCTATCTACTTTCTATCTATGTAATCTCTATCTATCCATCTATCATTTATCTATCCATCAATCATTATCTATGTATCCATCCATCCATATATCCTGCCATCCATACATCTATCCATCTATCCTTCCATCATATCTATCTATCTATCTCCATTCATCCATCCATCCATTCATCCATCCATCCATCATATCTATATCCGTGTATCTATGTGTCTATGTATCTATCTATCTATCTATCTATCATCTATTAATCATCCATCCATCCATCATCTATATCTATCTATTATCTGTCTATCTATGTATCTATCCATCCATCTATCCATCCATCATCTATATCTATCTATTATGTCTGTTTCTGTCCCTATCTATCTATCTATCTATCATGCATCCATCCAGTGTATGTATCTATCTATGTATCTACTTGTGTATCTATCTATGCATGTATCTATCCATCTATTATCTATCCCCTATCCATCCACCTATAAATCCATCTAATATCTATCTATCTATCTATCTATCTATCTATCTATCTATCTATCATCTGTCCCATCTATGTATCTATCTATCCATGTATCTCTTCATCTATTATCTATCACCTACCTATCCATGCATCTATTATCTATCATCTATCTATCTATCTATCCATCCATCCATCTGTATATCTATGTATCTATTCATCCCTGTATCTACCTATCTCTATCTTCCCTCGAAGCATTTCTTCTATCATCTATTGTTCTTGGAGTGTCTAACTGAATATTGCATGCTGTCTCAGTGCCATTATGTCTCCAGGTATCAACACAGCTAATGACCCTCACCTTCCTCAGAGGTGCGAGTTGCGGCCACACATGATGCAGTGTTTGTAAGACACATGTAGACCACAAGACAGAAGCTACTCTTGAAAGTTGGCGTCAGAACTGAAGATGGTGAAATTCTTGTACATCTACCCTCTCGTCGCTATTTTGAAAGTCTAACTGGAATCCTTGGTGGAGATTTTGGTTTTTTAAATTATCCTGGCAGAAAACGTATTCTACTTAATTAAGTCTCCTTAATTATACATGAGTATTTGGTGGCAGTTGAAAGCTGAGATGAAATATTCCTTTGGTAAATAAGTATGTAACAGCTGCCAGGTAGGTTATATTTAAATATAAAGATAATTGACAGACTTGAGCAGGGCACAACCTTGGTACTTAATAAACGTTTGATTATAATAACGAGCGCAGTCTCTTGGAACCGTGGCAGGAGGCTGGATGCACAGGACCTGTGTCCACAAATGTAGGAATTGGAGAAACCCCTTGTTTCAAGTAAGTAAAATATGTTAAGTTCATATAATTAATGTAAAAGATGTTAAGTTAAACTAATTCCAGTTTGGTGTGCTGAAATTTTTAACGGTCAACAAGGTTGAGCATGAAGGGTTGAGTGTTAGTTGTATTAAATCATCTCTCTCTGTCTCTCTCTCTCTGTTTTTTATGTTTTCTAGGATTTTATATAACCGGGAGTGTGAAATATTATATATTCTTTTTTGTGGCTTTTTTTTTTACTCAGCCTAATCACTTGGAGATCCCTCCCTGGTGTTGCCTGTGTTATTGACAGTTTGCTCCTTATGGTGGCCGGATGGTATTCTATAGGATTCTAGATATCCCAGAATTGATTTACCCACTCACCTGTGAGGGGATATCTGTATAAAATTGTATTTTCTGGAGTGGATGTTAAGTGTTTAAGAGTATTTATGGTGTTTCCAGGAAGACAAGTAGGGAGTGTAATCAGAGGTCTTGGAGGTGGGTGACCTTTGCTTGGTAGTAAAATGGTAAAATCTCTACGAGTAAGTTTGTAAACTTTAAATTTTGCTCTTTCTTTCTTTCTTTCTTTCTTTCTTTCCTTTTGTTTCTTACCCCCTCCCCCCTCCTTCCCAATCTCTTCCTTCCTTCCTTCCTTCCTTCCTTCCTCCCTTTTCTTTCTTTCTTTCTTTCTTTCTTTCTTTCTTTCTCCTTCCTTCCTTCACTCCTTCCCTCCTTCACTCTCTCCCTTCCTTCCTCCTTCCCTCTTTTTTCTTTCTCTTTCTTTCTTTCTTTCTTTTTTTCTTTCTTTCTTTCTCTTCTTTCCTTGTTTCTTTCTTTCCTTGTTTCTTTCTTTCTCTCTTTCAACTATCTGTTATCCTCCTTGAATGGGATAATGTACCATTGCAGTGAATGAACAAACACTAAAATATTGAAAACCACAGGTGGACCCATACCATAAGAGTTTTGCCAATTTAGAAACCAGGCTTCTGGTCTCTGAATTTACTTCATAATGGTGTCATTGAATGTTTTATTAGTGGAATTTTTCTTAGCTGAAAGCAAGTAATGAGTTTTTCTCATCCTGTGAAAAACATGGTTTTTTTGTATGAATTGTTAGTGGGGAAAAAATAACAGACATATTTAAATTTTTTTCTTACTGTTGCGTATTCCTTGTTATATTTTATCATAATGACGTTGCCAGAGTCACTGAAGATCAGGCAGGTTGGAGGAAGTTTGGGGATTGATGCGAATGTTTTTAGAAGTCTCTCGGATGCGTGAGGAGACCCAAGGTGATAAAGCCATACTCCACGTGTTCAATTCTTTCCAGAAGGACTCAGTAAAACAAAGCCCTCACAAAACCGTCGACTTCAGTTTTCAGTCTCATATATAAACTAGGGAAAACATAGAAGAGAATCACAGATGGTCTAGTCTCAATCCACAGCTCTGGATGAGAAAATTGGCCTCTTGCAGGATGAATCAATAGCTTTCGATACCATCCGAGAATGATCTCCGATCAGGCTGCTTCAGTGCAGCCTGCCACGGAGACAGGACCGAGTCATGCCCCTGGGGGACACTGGGCGATGTCTGGGAGTAACTTCAGTCGTCATGTGTGGAGTGGGGGTTCTCATAGCAGGTGGCCAGTGGAGACCAGAGACACCGCTCCTCCCCTCCACGCGAGAGCCACCCAGCCCCCGATGATGCTCTCAGTGCTGACACTGAGAGATCGTGATCCGTGGGGACTTCTTTATGCATCTCTGCGTCGCCTGCCTCGACTCTCTCCGCTGCAGGGGCAGGGCAAAGAAAGGACTGGCTCCGATGCCTGGAAGGTCTTGGCTAGTGGGTCTTAATTAGAGAGAGTGTTTTAATTAGGCTGCAGTTGACTTTATTGGTTGACCCTAAGCTACAGCCCCACTCCTGGAGCCCACTGTATCCGCGGAAGAGTGGCACAAATCATATGATTATCCCCGTCCTCCAAAGCGTGAGGCCATGACACCCAGGTGGCATCTGTGTGCCCCTGGATGAAAGGTCCCGTCAAAGTAATTAGTGTTTTGATGTCAGCTGGGGTTGACGAATGCCTCGCAGGATGCTCCAGCTTTACCATCAAAAAACCCTAAAGGATCGACGCGTACATCCTCTCTATTTTAAGGAAAAGAGCACAGAATTCCGCACTAAGAGTGTATGGCGGGTTGATTAGCGATGTCACCGCAGCACGATTTCAGCCGGCTTCAGCATGGCATATTTGAAAGCAGTGTGATGGGGCGCTTGGGTGGCTCAGGTTAAGCGTCCGACTTCCGCTCAGGTCACGATCTCACGTGATCTCGCGTGATCTCGCGTGATCTCGCGTGATCTCGCGTGAGTTCGAGCCCCCCGTGGGGCTCTGGGCTGACAGCTCAGAGCCTGGAGCCTGTTTCGGATTCTGTGTCTCGCTCTCCCTCTCTCTCTGCCCCTCCCCTGCTCGTGCTCGGTCTCTGTTTCCCTCAAAAACAAATACACATTAAAATAAAATCTTAGGGGGCGCCTGGGTGGCTCAGTCGGTTGAGCGTCTGACTTCGGCTAAGGTCACGATCTCGCGTGATCTCGCGTGATCTCGCGTGAGTTCGAGCCCTGCGTCAGGCTCTGTGCTGATGGCTCAGAGCCTGGAGCCTGCTTCCGATTCTGTGTCTCCTCTCTCTCTCTCTGCCCCTCCCCCATTCATGCTCTGTCTCTCTCTGTCTCAAAAATAAACAAACGTTAAAAAAATTAAAAATAAATAAATAAATAAATAAAAGCAGTGTTGCCCTGAACACCCTCACTCCTGCGTGTTGCGCGCTGGCCGAGCATTTGTCCAGAGTTAGAAATCACAATATTTTTTTAATCTACTATTTAATGGCCACGTACCCCCACAGAAGCTTCCACTGGCAGCACAAGTGCCCGCTGTTGACCCTGGAGAAATTACTGGAGGTTTGATAGCTATACGGCCTGGTGATGCTTAAAACGTACCTGTTCCGGTCGCCAAAGAGGCTAAGCCTACAGCGATGTGCTCGTTAATCGTGTCTGTGTGCTGTGAGTTGCCTGTGGACAACCTATGTCTGATTTTTACGGTACCTTTATCCCTTGTCTGATCTATTTATAGAAAATATTGCAAGTGTTTTCTCCTTCTCTGAACATGCCAGTTTTGCTTTGCTGATGGTGTCTCTTGGCACAGGGAAGTTTTCTGGTCCCCCCCCCCCCCCCCACTCCCCTACAATTACTTCTATTTCTCTCCTCGGGCTGGTGTAACAAATGGTCACAAACTAAGGGCAGGGCTGCTGAGACCCAGGCAGGGAAGGATCACTGAGATCCAGGCAGGGCTGTGCTTCCTCCAGAGGCTCCAGGGGAGGGTCCTTCCTGCCTCTTCCAGCTTCTGGGGCTCCAGGCGTCCCTGGACTTGTGGCCGCCTCCCTCCCGTCTCTGCCTCAGCCTTCACATGGCTTCTCTTCTGTGTCTGTCTCCTCTTGTCTCTTACAAGGACACCTGCCCTTGGATTTAGGACCACCCTGCTCCAGGATGAGCTCATCTCAGATCCTTCCCTTACTCCCATCTGCAAAGACCCTATTCCCATATAAAGCCCCACCCGAAGGTTCATCCTTATCAGTACCTGATAACCTCTCTCTCAGTAAGGTATTGATTGGGTACCATGGGTCACAGAAAACGGGCCACGGCTGAAAGGTGGGGTGTGAGCCTCACCAAATGCCCCAGGAGAGTCAGCTTCTAGAACTGTGTCACTTGAGATCGCCACTGGAGGTCTAAGATGAGAAGGTGAGAACTGCACACACACACACACACACACACACACACACACACACACACACGCGCGCGCGCGATGGAGAGGCAGAGACCATCCAAATGGGACCTCTCCAATTCACTGGCCTTCGTGAAAGTGTTCAAAACTCTCTCACCGCAGCTCCTTCTCCCATAAAACAAAAGTGTCATTAACCCTTCAAGGCAAGCAGGGTGAAATATTTTAAGGAGCCAATGGGAACATGTGTGTGGAAATGCCTTGGGGATGAGGAAACCCTGTAAACTCTATGGTGGGGTCATTAACCATGATTATATATCATTTTCCTTGGGGGTGGCCCATCAGCCTACAAAACCTCACCCACCTGGAGCCATCTGAGGGTCTTTGGCGGGGGGGGGGGGGACACAGGACTCTTCCAGTCTTTGGACTCTTATAAAATCATCATAATTACAGCGGCTAAACGTGCCTTCTTGACCTCAATGAGTTTGGCCAATGCGGCCACGGGTTCACGGTGTTGATCACTGTGCTTTTTAAGGTAGGCATTGATTAGGCACCTTGGGCAGAAAAATGTTCTTTCCTTTTTTTTAAAAAAAATGTGTATTTATTTTTGAGAGAGTGCGAGTGGGGAGAGGGGCAAAGAGAGAGGGAGACAGAGGATCGGAAGCAGGCTCTGTGCTAACCGCAGTGAACCCTACACGGGGCTCAAACTCACAAATGGTGAGATCACGAGCTGAGCTGAAGCTGGACACTCAACCGACTGAGCCCCTGAGGTGCCCTGAAAAATGTCAGTCAGTGGGTTGATGACTTATTTGTTCTACTGACTCTGGAATGAAGGGTTTTTGTGGCCAGATCATCGTTTGTCGGGAGTCTGCCATGACAAGTGTCCAGGAATGACTGGGTCACGCATGGTGTTTCTCACATTCTCTCTGGTCAAACGCGACTTGTTTGCAATTAGGTATAAAGAATCGAGGGGGTGATCGCGTTCACGGGTGGACTCGTCTGCCCATGAGAGAGATATCGCTGTTGCAGCCATGATGTGGCCATTCCATAAGTGGTAAGTATGCGACCTCGCCAACTGTCACTGTCCTTTGTATCCAGACAGAAGGGTTCGATGTCCCAGTGTTGTTCACCCTGGCTGATGTTAGCTCTGCTTCATCTGCTTGACACGTGATGAGGGTCATGAGGGGTGTGCCAGGGGCTATGGGTTGACGGCATCCTACAGGGTGGCTTTTCTGAGGAATGCCTACCTTAAGGATGACAGCACGGAGCTGGGGGTTGTAGAAGGGCCAAAGTCACAGATTGTTGTAGGGATTTTAAGGACGTCCATGGAGGAGTGAGGGGTGGGGGGTGGGCAGAGAGAGGAAGCCATGACAGAGTAGCAGAGCACCATTTGCTGAGGCTTGTCAATCATGGCGCAATGGGAGGCCGTTGGAATTCTCTAGGGAGCATAGCAACCAGCTTTGTATATTGATAGGGTCGCTGTGCTTGGCTGCATTTTGGTGCAGCCCAAGTGGCAAAACCGGGAAGGGCCAGGCAGGCCATTCAGGAGAGTCTTCGGATATCTGAGTGAGAGACACCATGATTGGCGTGCCATGATTGCTCTGAAAATGGATGGAGGCCAGTGGATTTAAGATATTCTTTTTTGAGGTGGAACTAACAGAAGGTAAAATGGGTCAGATGGAAACTCCGGGGTTGGGGAACCAGCTTCTTGCACCGGAGAATGGTCCTCATCTCAGCTTGTGGGGATTTTGGTCAAAGGCTGTTTGTGCTTTTCTGCCCATAGGGTACCATTCAGCAGTGACAAATGGGTGATTCTACAGCCTAACGCTCAGTAGGATATAGAAGTAGGCTACATTTCCCCTTTCGGGTATCAAAAGGATTCCCGATGCTATTTTAAATATATATTTTAATATTTTAAAAAGGACAGGTCAACGTTGAGAAAAAAAAGCAAAAGGCTTGACTAGCTGGTGGCTAGCCTCTGATTTTCCATTTTGAGTTTTTATTTAAATCAATCAAACTATTAGGCCTTGCACTCATGGTTAATCGCTATTAAGTCTTTTTTTTTTAAGTTTTGTTTATTTATTTTGAGAGAGAGAGAGAGAGCATGAGTGAGTGTGGGGGAGAGGGGCAGAGAGAGAATCTGAAGCAGGCTCCATACTGTCAGCACTGAGCACAACGTGGGGCTCGATCCTGTGACCCTGGGATCGTGACCCTGGGATCCCAACAGACGGAGCCACCCCCCTGCCCCTGCACTGTTGGTCTTCTTTGAGGGTTTCCTATCACAAAACCCTGTGTAACATGATAAGAATTTAAATATCACCAGACATATAAAACTAATTTGAACGTGGGAGTATGTTAACACAAAACATGAGTCTTAGGATGCTTGGGTGGCTCTGTAGTTGAGCGTCCGACTTCGGCCCAGGTCACGATCTCGCGGTTCGTGAGTTCGAGCCCCGCGTGGGGCTCTGTGCTGACTGCTCGGAGCCTGGAGCCTGCTTCGGATTCTGTGTCTCCCTCTCTCTCTGTCCCTCCCCCACTCACCCTGTGTCTCTCTCTCTGTCTCAAAAATAAATTAATGTTTAAAAAAAAACCCACATGACTTTAAAACACAAAACTTGTGGCCTCTGAGCAAGCCCACTCAGGTCCTTGATGTAGTTGGAATGGGTGAGGAATCACGGTGTTTCATAGTTTCAGTTGCCCGATGGGCAGACGTGGTTGACAGTCCTCTGTTTGTCACGTCCCCAAACGCCTCCAGGACCTGCTGGCTGTCCGTTCACCTCTGGTGCCTGTTTGGGGGCCTGAGCTCAGCGTTGATGACGAGGAATTCGAGGCCCAATATTGTGCTCCTGATGGCGGATGACCTTGGGGTGGGAGATGTCTGTTGCTACGGCAATAACACAGTGAGGTAAGGAGGCCGCCCGTCCCCAGATGGTGACGCCCTGGTCCCTCGACTGCTAGTTGCCCATCTGCTTTCTGTCTCTCAGGATTGGTTTCTTCCGGAAAGTTCACATCCGTGGAGTCCTATCACCCATGACTGTCCTTACCACATATGACCGCGGTATAACGGATACCGCATCCCGTCCCAGGGCCACCATAACAGACAGCACATCCCGTGTGGCCGTCAACAGCACGCGTTGATATTATTTGTCCTTGCAACGTGGGTCATGGACCAGTCCTGTATTTTAAGCATGGTTTTGGTCTTCTTAAGGGCAGTTTGGGGCCACACGAGCACTGTTCTCTAGTCACCTCCTCCAGTCGTGGTTACGACGGCAGATACTGTCCGGGATTCTTGTGACTGTCAACCAGGCGATGACTCTCTCCACACAAAGTACTGGGAGGTACACACAGACCATCCCCAACACCGACGCTGAGGCTCTTTGGGCGTATCTGAGACCCTCCCCGATCACACCGCTGTGCGGTTGTGTCAGTAGTACGTCATCAAGACTGGGGACGTGCTTTCGTCATGGGAGAGCCTATAGTCTACTGTTCTCCCGAAAGATTTTGGAGACCTTAAAACATCAGACGACCAAAGCGGGCAACAAGGGACCATCCAAAATGTCACAATTCGGTTATTTTTTTTAAGTCACCTTTTCCTAGAAGAATTACAGTAAAATTTAATGTGATCCAAGTTACCCCTTCATTTTGGGAATATAATATAACCAAACGGGCTAAGTTTTGCATGGACAGGCCAATGCGCCCTGGGAGGTAATAGTTAAATTGTACGCGCACTTGTGCCTGGAGACATATTCTTGTAAACTCTGTTTTCGTGTCCCTTCTGGGCATCGATGCGTCCCAGCAGGTGGATGGATAGAAGGTTAAAGAGCGTGTGTTTTATAAGTTTTGGTGGGAACAGAGTCAGTGGGACTCACGCCAGAGTGGATGGCTTCGAATGTCCCGTGCTTTGCTGAGAATGCGAAACACAGGTGCTGAATCATCCGTCTGTCTGTCTGCCCGCAGCACACCGAATATCGACCGCCTGGCGAGTGAGGGCGTGCGGCTCACCCAGCACCTGGCGGCTGCGTCCGTGTGCACCCCGAGTAGGACTGCCTTCCTGACCGGCCGGTACCCCGTCAGATCAGGTGCAGGAACTCAACAGTCTTGTCTTTCTCTCGTGCTTCCTTCTTATTTATTGTTCGTTCCTCCTCGTAAGGATTCTCGAGATCGGTCATTTATGGGATTAAGAATCTCAGTGCAAATGGGGGTCATGTTTTTATACCTGCAGAGTTTACACAGCCGAGTGTCTTGACAAGTGCCTCCCAGGCTGCCCCACTGTGCGCATCCAGTGGCCGGGTTTGGCGAGCAGTGTCCCAGCTCCTTGTCCAAGTTTTGGACTCAGCAAGAACATAGCCCACCTTTTATGATGGAGAAGTTCCCAATGTTTCTTACCCCTAACTTTCAGCAAAATAGTTTAGGGAAGGTGCCAGGCTGAAAATAAAGCCAAGACCGAGATTTTGAACAAAGGGATGTAGTGTCCACCCGTCTTCATAAGAGTAATAGTGGGGACCTTCATGAGATGTTTTCACCACTCAGATTGGCAGAAATCAAGGCTCTCGTTTTTTTTTAAAGCCTTTTTTTTAAAGTTTATTTATTGATTTTGAAAGAGAGAGAGAGCAGGAGGGTCAGAGAGAGACGTCACCAGAGTCACGTGCACAGTTACATTTGAACCTCGAACAATCAGTGAATAAATTTTCAGCACAGATACGCCCCGTGCAATGTTCGGGGCACGTGTCTGTACTGAACAGTCCTGCACGGTTAATATGAGATTCCATTGTGACCGGGCATGCTTTCTGGAGCTGGGGATCCTGATGACAAGAGAGCAGGTGCATGTGAGGAAATGTGAGGGTTAGCTAAGTAGACGCAAAGAAAGCACGTACACTTGGGGAAAGAACAGCGTTGGGGAGACGCTTGAAGGAAAGGACTACGAGCCCTGGGGTTTCTCGTGTCACCATGCGGCCTGTGTACGTCAGCTGCTCTCTGCTTGTGTGAGTTTAGGGATGGCGTCTCCCTTCAACCTGAACCGCGTCCTTACCTGGCTTGGAGGCTCGGGCGGTCTGCCCACCAACGAAACCACGTTCGCCAAGCTGCTACAACATCGGGGCTATCGCACGGGACTAATAGGTACGGGCTGTGGACACGTGGGGACGCACGTCCCCTGGCAGTGGGGCTCAGCCCTCCCGGGGGACGTCCTCTGGGTGCACGCCAGCTGCCTTCTGGGTGGCAGGAGACACGCGGGGAAGGAGTCGGATGCACGATTACTCAGGACCTTTCCCGAGTCCAGAGCAGGGGATTGGGGGAGTCAGCGGCAGGAACGACAGCTTGTAGATTCCTATCCCTAAGATGGGATATTCTGTGTGTGTGTTGGGGGGGAGATGCTAGTTTTATGACATCATTAGTAGCCGGGAAGTGAGTGCACTCTTATTTATTTTTTTATTTGAAAGGTTATTTATTTATTTTGAGAGAGAGAGAGAGTTGCGGGGGGGGGGGGAGGAACACACAAAGAGAGAGAGATTCCCAAGCAGGTTCCACGCTGTCCGCACCGGGTGCAACACAGGGCTCGAACTCACAAACTGTGAGATCATGACCTGAGCCGAAGGCAGGGGTCCGATGCTTAGCCCACTGGGCCACCCAGGCGCCCGAGTGAGTGCATTTTTAAATATGTCCTGTTCAACCAAAAGCACGAATGTTGACCAAGTTACTACGTTTGACCTTTGAACGATGAGGCTCTTACGGGCACCAACCCCCCTCACAGCTGATAATCCACATACAGCTTCTAACTACCCCCCCGCCAACCCCCCGCACCAAACTTAACTACTAATAGGTTGCTATTGACCGGAAGCCTTACCGATAACACAAGCAATTGATGAACACATATTTGTAAGTTATATATAGTATATATTGTGTTCTTACAACAGAGTAAGCTAAAGAGAAGATATTTGCAAGTTGTAGATAATGTATATTGTACTCTTACAACAAAGTGTATATTGTACTCTTACAACAAAGTATATACTGTACTCTTACAACAAAGTGTATATTGTACTCTTACAACAAAGTGTATACTGTACTCTTACAACAAAGTATATACTGTACTCTTACAACAAAGTAAGGTAAAGACAAGAAATTGGGGCTAGGAAATGTGTTTATACGGGTTGTTTGATATCTTACGCCCTTTTGGGGAGACCCATGACGCTGTGAGAGCATCCCACCTAGTTTTTTTTCCGTGGAATTTCCATCCAGTGCATTTTTCCCCCACCAAGAGATGAGCCAACAAGATGCCGCCTGCTCCCTGTACCCAGTCTCTTCAGGCTTCTTCGAGGATCTCGGCTGCCCTCACTTGAAGCAGTCAAATAAAAAAAAAAGAATGACCCTGGTTCCCCCGTATGTGACCTGTAGCGCAACCATCCCTCAATGAACCCCAATGGGCACCATGTGGATGGAGATCTTGTACGCGATCTTTCAGGAATATTCTAGGGCACGGCCAAACCTGAGTTCCCATTCAGCTCTGTCGTTTTTAATTAACATGACCTGAGGCCTGTTAATACGAGGGTGAATGTCTCCCTGGCAGTAAGGGGTCTGGAGTGGGTTAAGTATAATCACGTGCGTAAATGAATGAGCATATGTGAGCCAGGTAGTAGGTGCTCAATAAAAGGAACGGGGACCATCACCTGAGTCCTTTTCCTCGTGGCTCCCTTATGATCCTTACTCAGGGCTCTTGGACCAGATCTTTGTGTAGAATTCTGGTTCCCTTTCGGGGGCATGGAACAAAGGAGTCAGATAACAGCATCTGGGGGCAACCCTACAACGAGCAGCTCGGAGGAGGGCAGAAAACACCCAGCACATGCGATCTGGCTTTCCAGCTCCTTCCAGACCCCTGGGAAGGGTCTGATGGAGAAGGTGGCTGTGCTCTGCCCACTAATTATTGCCTCTGCCCCCAGCAGGGACTCCCGTCCCTGCAGCACGGGGACGGTTTTCTGTGGCCCTGTTTTCGTGCGCAAGGGGCGGGTGGTAGGGACCGCTGCGGAGTTGGTGAGAAATACGGGAACCCATGCGTTCTGCAGACGGACGGGTGTTCCTGGCGCCCCGGTGACGCGGTGTGTCCCCTGCAGGCAAATGGCACCAGGGCCTGAGCTGCGCCTCTCGGAACGACCACTGTTACCACCCGCTCAACCACGGCTTCGACTACTTCTACGGGCTGCCCTTTGGGTTGCTCAGCGACTGCCAGGCGTCCAGGACCCCCGAGCTGCACCGCTGGCTGCGTATAAAGCTGTGGATGTCCACGGCGGTCCTCGGCCTCGTGCCCGTCCTGCTGCTCGTCCCCAAATACGCCCGCTGGTTCCCCGTGCCCTGGAAGGTCCTCCTGGCCCTGGGCCTGCTGGCCTTCCTCTTCTTCCTGGCCTGGTACTCCAGCTACGGGTTCACGAGACGGTGGAACTGTATCCTGATGAGAAATCATGACATCGTCCAGCAGCCCTTGCGCGAGGGGCGGGTAACCTCCCTCCTGCTCAAGGAGGCCCTCGCCTTTATCGACAGGTACGGGGCCCCTGCCGGCCGGACTTCCTGCTTGGGGCTCTGGTTTGCACGGCAGAGACGTTGGCTTTGTCTTGGGGACGCGGGCCTGTGCGTGTGCGCACGTGTGTCTGTGACGTTTGCAACGGACCAGACTCTCTCCTTAGAATAAGATTGAGGGGCGCCCGGGCGGCTCAGTCGCGGGAGCCCCCCCGCCTTTGGCTCAGGTCATGATCTCACAGTCGATGGGTTTGTGCCCCACATCTGGTTCTGTACTGAGAGCACAGAGCCTGCTTGGGATTCTCTCTCTCTCTCTCTCTCTCTCTCTCTCTGCTCCTCCCCTGCTCTCTCTCTCTCTCTCTGAAACTAAACTTTAAAAATTAAAAAAATAATAATAATAAAATTGAGAGTTAAATTTCCTGCCAAGTTCAAACACCGAAATGGCCAAGAGCTATATTTCGCTCACTCTTGTTCATGCAAAACTGCTTCGATACGGATTGGTGTCTAAATGGATTCGAGCTTTGGGACGGCTTCTGAATTTGCTTCTTCTCAGAAACAGCCTGGAAATGCCTCCCTGTCCGTGAAAGATGGGGCCGTGATTCAATTTCTAGATACGTCGTCTCAGGTTTTATATGTTCAGTACAAGCTCCCTCCTAGATGGGGAATGGGGGTCTAGATGGGAGACGAGATTAACCCCTGACAACGGAGCCTCCTTCACTCCTATGCCTGCATGACCCCCACGTTCGTTCTTTGCCGTAACACAGCGGTCAGAACGTAGTCACTCAGCCCAGCTTTCACTCAGCCCCAGGGCTGTACTGGGGAGAACGCACCCCGTGTCTATGCACTTCACCCTGTATAATGCCCGCTTGTAAGAGTATGTGAAGGGGCAATTTGAAATGGCTACATGTGACGTTAAAATGCAGAACACAATAAACAACATGGACTGGCATCCTCTCTTGCGACCTGTGATTCTGTGCCAGCAGCCTCATGGCTCAAAGTTAATGCCAAAGCTCCAGCCATCACGCCTATGTTCCAGACAGCAACTGGGGAGAAAGAGGAGGAGGACGAGGAGGGAGTGAAGAACTGTCAGAATACTCACTCGCACAACCTGTATCCACTGTTGCAAGACCTTTCCACCTGTGCAGCGTCATAGCCAAGTGAAGCAAACGCCTTTGTCCGTGCCGATAACTCAGTTAATGTTCCACCCGTTAGGTATAAACGCGGCCCCTTCCTCCTCTTCATGTCCTTTCTGCACGTGCACACCCCACTGATCACCAAAGAGAAGTTTGTGGGGCACAGTAAATACGGGCTCTATGGAGACAACGTCGAAGAAATGGACTGGATGGTGGGTGAGTATTGACGAAGACGGGGTTTCTGGGAACGGGCGGGCCCTTGCATGTCTTGGGGCCGCCGAGAAGTGTTTGCTCCCGTGAACCGAATTCAAATCTGGCCGTAGGTGCAGCAGAATCAGTGAGTATTCCCCCAAGAAAGCGGTCACGATGACGAATATGAGGTTTTCTGTCTTGAAAACAGAGACGAAATTAGTAAAGTTACTAAAGGATACTGTCCTTCCCCGTTATTTATAACCTGTTATTCTTATTAGTTATAAACTAATTCTTACTGGTTCGTTTTACGAGAAGTGCTTAGAAATGTAGGAGGGAATTCGAAACCCAAGCCATTCCATTCAAAGCTATACGATCAATACACAGAATAAGACAAATGGAATGAATGACAAGGAGGGTATTTTGATTTTTTTTTTGCATTTATTTATGTATTTATTTTATTTTTGAGACACAGAGAGAGACAGGGTGTGAGCAGGGGAAGGGCGGAGAGAGAGAGGGAGAGCCAGAATCGGAAGCAGGCTCCAGGCTCTGAGCTGTCAGCACAGAGCCTGACACGGGGCCCGAACTCATGAACCTTGAGATCATGATCTGAGCCAAAGTTGGATGCTTAACCACCTGAGCCACGCTGGCGCCCCTAGGGTATTGTACTTTTGAAACACAGTACAATTTTCTCCCCCTCTCCTTGAAGCTTGAAATCTATTCTGTGCAGACTGCCTACACTGATATTCACAGAGTTTGAAATGTGTTTTAAAATATATTCAAAGTTCCTTAAATACAAAAATGTTAGTCTTACATATAGAATATGTATATATTCATTTAATATCTATTAACATTTAATATTAATTTCTATTTAATATTTATTCCATATCTATTTATATTTAATACCTATTTCATATCTATTTAACTTAATATTGATTTAACTTAGTATTCATTAATTTAGTATCTATTCAATTTATATTTAATATCTATTAATTTTATACTTAATGTATTTAATATCTATTTCATATCTATTAATATTAAATTATATATTTAATATCTATTAAATATATAATATATATCTATTAATATATAATATATCCATTAATATTTATTTAATATCTATTAATATCTGTTACTCTTTAATAGCTGTTAAGATTAATATCTATTTAATATCTATTGATTTAATATCTATTAATATTTATTAATATTAATTTCTATCGATATTTATTAATATTAATATCTATTAATTTATTAATATCTATTAATATCTATTTATTTAGTACCTATGAATATTAAATCAACTATGCAATTAACTTAAGTGTTCAATATCTAATATCTATTTAATAGTCATTATTTATGAATATCTATTTATTTAATATCTATTTAATATCTATCAATATTAATACATTTGATGTATTTAATATCTATGAATCAACAGTGTATCATTATGTTAATATAAATCTATCCATGCAAGTCAAATATTAATGTGCATATATGTATGGATACATGATTTATATATGTCTCTGTGCATAATACAATATATATATATTTTAAATTTCCTGGCAGATGTACACAAACACTGAAACTTATTGAAAGTTGCTACAAGTAAAGCCAAGCTGTAGGCTGATAACTTAGTGTCATTGCAACATTGTGATTTATTTCCTTGAAGTGTTTTATCCTTCAGGATAATCTCCTTTGCAAACAAGGCACTTCTATCTTAAGTCCAAGACCAGTTTTACCCGAAGGGGCAGAGTTTGCCACTAACAGATAATTAAGTTTCTTCTGCTGTCTATGTTAACTCCGCGTTACAGGTTCCTTGTAAACGTTATTAATTGCATTTAGTTCCGGGGCTCATCCGATGTATGTGGGAGAAATGCCGAGTAAGCATTTCCCTGCAGGACACCTGCCAAATACATTGCTGTATTTTTCCCTTCAGGGATTAAAACAGATTTTTTTTTTTAATGTTTATTTTTGAGAGAGACGGAGGGAGTGTGAGCGGGGGAGGGGCCGAGAGAGAGGGAGACACAGAATGGGAAGCAGGCTCCAGGCTCTGAGCTGTCAGACCCCTATGTGGGGCTCAAACCCATGCACGGTGAGATCATGACCTGAGCCGAAGTTGGATGCTTCACCGAGGGAGCCACCCAAGCACCCCTCCCTTCAAAGCTTTTGAAAAGCGCACCAAAAACAGAGGCAGGTCAAAAACCAGAGAGGCGTCTTGTGTGTGTGTGTGTGTGTGTGTGTGTGTGTGTGTCTAGTTGGCAATATGATGATACAACTTAAGATCATTTCGTAAGTTATTAACTTTCTCAAGAAGCCATAACAATGTTACAGAGTGACATAGAGAGTGAATGTCCGAAAATGTCCAGGGTTCGGGAACATTTTAGACTCTGTGTTCAAGCAAACTTGACCTTAAAAAAATATTTCAGACAGTGTATTTTTGCAGTCTTTCCTCATATCTTCTCTTATATTTATGATTATGCTGTTGCCATTTGCACATACATATGGACACAGACATCTCTACGTTTTACACCTTGCATACACATAGGCTTACATGGATACAGTTCCAAAAAAATAGCAGCATTCGCATCGGTGTCATTTACTTTGATGCTAAACACGAGAGCCAGCTGCAGGGCTTTCAGGGTTGCCTGGGTGGCTCAGTCGGTTAAGCGTCCGACTTCGGCTCAGGTCACGATCTCGCGGTCCGTGAGTTCAAGCCCCGCGTCGGGCTCTGTGCTGACAGCTCAGAGCCCGGAGCCTGTTTCAGATTCTGTGTCTCCCTCTCTGTGACCCTCCCCCGTTCATGCTCTGTCTCTCTCTGTCTCAAAAATAAATAAACGTTAAAAAAAAATTAAAAACAATAAACAAAATCAGGGCTTTCAAATATATTGATTTCTAGCTACAAGGTTTCTATAAAAAAAAAGGCCCATGTGGCTTCAGAAACAAACCGCTTTTCAACAACGAAACAGAAAGTTTAACGAGTTTATGCTTCAAGGAGTTTTCTTTGCAGTTAGCCACGTTGTCTTTACATGTTTGAGTAGAACAGGAGTGTGGCCGGGGAAGGGGCTCCTGCTGGACGGCAGGACCGCGGTGTGACCTACAGAAGCCCAGGGCTGATGTCCAGCTGGGATCACAAATTAAGTCAACATCGTGTGGAGTGTGGCTTTCCATCTGTTTGTTTCAAACACTCGTTTGTCTTCTTAAGAGAGTGTCCACACTTAACACACAATGTTTGCTGAGTCTGGGAAGATGTTAATTATTGTCGGAGGCTTAGGACCTGCGGGTCGGGTGCCACCTTCAGAGAGCGGTGGGGACAGTACATCCCGGTGGGGGGTGGGGGGACAGTGCTGCTCTCTGGCACAAGGGTACGACTTTGCTTATTTATTCCTGCAAATGTCAGTGTTTCATCTGTTATCTCTTTTGTATTAGTGATTGTAAGGCTCTTCTAACTGCCAGACTTCATATTTACTGCCTATTAAAACTTTTGTCTTGGCTGTTTGATCCTTGAGCGATGATAGTATTCATATGTTCTCATACACTCTATGTGTATACGTAACGTATTTATAGAATATAATGTGTGTGCATATCATTACATAATTTCTAAAATAAATATATTTTCCTGTATATTATATATTACATATATTTCTTAAGGTATTATATAGCATACTTCTTATATTACATGTTTTATTTGATATATCATATATTATACTTAATATATGTTATATAAAATCATTTATTGTGTACTAAATGATATATTAAATGTATATAAAATTGCACAGTACAGAAAACATTATCCATCAATATTACATAAATAACTAATATATAATACTATCATATAATATATAGTTATAAAACATTATACAATATTTTAATATATATGTTATGTACATTATATATTATATACATTGTATATGTTACTAATATACTATATCATTATATAAAATATTATATGCTTAATATAACATTTTAATATATTTTAAATCATAACTTTTATAGTTATACATATTTCCTCATATTTACATATATATTATATACCATTGTATGAACTTTATAATATAAAAAGCATATAGGATTATAATAGATAAATTGTATTTTCATATATTTACATACAGATAATATGTTTATCGTATAGTATATATTGTGGATTACAATTTATTATAATTTAAAATATTATGATATTTGAAGCATCTTTTATATTTATTAAATATATTTATTATTATATTATAAGTTATTATATAATATATATATTATAATATATATAATACATATAATAAGTTATTATTATATAATAACTTATTCCTATTATAAATTTACTATTTATTATATATTTATATGGAATATATATTTATATACATATATAACATATTACATATAATGTCAAGTATATGTAATAAGTAATTATAAATATATAAAGCCCAATTTTGTGTTATATGCTACTTAGCATATATATTCTATGCTATATAGCATATATTTATGTATCCACTCTTAGTATCCTTACATATACTACCCATGTACTAGAGTATATAACAGTGATTTATTATATATTATTACAACCTATACAATAAAATAACCCTTAGTTACACTGTTACGCTAACAAGTGCCTGATAATAAGCACCTCATGGAGATGACCGTGGTCACACTGAAAGTTGAGAGCTTCCTGTCCGCACCTGCACCAGGTAGGATCCTGGAGGCCCTGGACCGGGAGCGCCTGTCCAATCACACCCTGGTGTACTTCACGTCGGACAACGGGGGTCGCCTGGAGGTGCAGGAAGGCGGGGCCCAGCTGGGCGGCTCCAACGGCGTCTACAAAGGTGATGTGCGGAGAATCCGCATGTTTTAGTTTAATGCCCGAGTAGCGTCTACTTAACTTTGCATGCATGCGTGTTCATTTGCGAACTCGGTTTGGAGATCTTTGTGTGAGTTACACTCTCATGTGAAACTAGATGGGAAAAGGTGCAAGTTTGGGGGCTATTTCTGGGAATTTAAGACAGAAGTGCCTGAAGTAACGAAAGCCTCTTGAGTGGAAATGCACAGGGCCTCTGTGACCATCGAAAGCTGGTCTCTCAGGCTTGCGGTCTAGGCATTTGGAGCTTGATGACTGTGGATGGGGCGTCCTGGACCCTGTAGGGCATTCAATAGTGTCTCTAGTTCCCACCCAGCACATGCCAGGGACCCTTAACACTCATCTCCCCAGCAAAATAGTGACAACCAAACACGTCTCCAGACATTACCCAGTGTCCCCCAGGGCCAAAGTCCTCTCTAGCTGAGAATGACTTACTCTAGAATAATACTCACTTGAGTACCTAAATTCAGGTCTTAATGAGATAAAATTGATCATGTTATCAGTAGGCTTCAAACACTGTGAAACAAAGAGGAAAGGAATTAATGATCTAGCACGGGGGCCTTCCTCCTCATTGAGGGAGTTCTTTTGCCTGTCTTTGATGTGTGCCATGCTGGGTTATTCAGTAGCTCTCCTGAGCCTGCCCTTACAGATCTGCAAAGCGGGGCCAACAAAAAGAAGAGTCTTGGTGTTTGCTACTCCTCTCCTACCACTCCGAACCCCAATCAAAACAAAGTGAAAGCGTGTCCAAGTTGTCATCATTACAAAAATCATAGCTTTAGGATTTCCTTGTACTTTATGAAACAATTTAGGATAGGTAGGTAGATGATTGATAGATAGATATATGGAGAGATACATGGATGGATGGATGGATGGATGGATGGATAGATAGATGTTGGATTGATGGATGGATGGATGGATACATAGATGTTGGATCGATGGATGGATGGATAGATGGATGGATGGATAGATGGATGGATGAATGGATGGATAGACAGACAGACAGATATGATGGATGGATGGATGGATGGATGGATGAATGGATGGTTGGATGGATTGATGGTTGGATAGATAGATAGATAGATAGATAGATAGATAGTTGGTTGGATGGATGGTTGTATGCATGGATAGATAGATGTTGGATGGATGGATGGATGGATGGATGGATGGATAGATGGATGGATGAATGGATGGATAGACAGACAGACAGATATGATGGATGGATGGATGGATGGATGGATGGATGGATGGATGATTGGATGCATGGGTAGATAGATAGATAGATATATAGATGTTGGATGGATGGATGGATGGTTGGATGGATTGATGGTTGGATGCATGGATAGATAGATAGATAGATAGATAGACAAGATATATGGGTAGATGATACATTGACAGATCAATAGATTGATCAGTCGGTTGATTGATAGATATTAGATAGAAGATAGATAGGACAGATACATTATACATTGTAACTGACAACAAGTGACCTCCTAAAAGTATCCACCTTTTCTGGCAGGTCATGTTAACTTGCTGTAGGCATACTGTTAATTAGCATAGACTAAATTGGTGACAATCCTAGGGAAAAAGTTATGTAGTAAAAGTAAGTCACTCTATATGTGCCATCAAGTGAGATGTCACTATTAAATTATATTCACATTGCTTGTGTGTGTGTGTGGGGGGGGGGGGTTGTGTGTGCACAAGACCATCACTCTGAAAAGTACCTTCTGATACCTCTGAAAGAGACATGGCTGAATTGTTGTCGAGCAGTTTTACCTTCGGAACCAGTGTCCGGCTCACCAGGAGGGGCTGAGTCCATTTGGCACACAAATTTGGGTGTCTTGGGCAGACAATTAATTTTGTTGTAGCTGCCTTACACAGTTGCCGGCCATTAAATACGACCACGTATGTGTCAAGGTGGGTTTATGTTTGCTTTTTTTGTTCATTGTTTATCCATATATAAAACAAACATAAATTCAGTTCAGAGAGCTGGTTAAGTTTTCCATAAAGAATGGTGCTGTAGACTGG
The DNA here is from genome assembly GCF_046562875.1 of Panthera onca. Classification (NCBI taxonomy): domain Eukaryota; kingdom Metazoa; phylum Chordata; class Mammalia; order Carnivora; family Felidae; genus Panthera; species Panthera onca. Next base: position 128,396,775 of record NC_138357.1, on the reverse strand, counting down.
GGGTGGGGGTGGGGGCTTTGAACACTGACAAGACCAGTATCTTGGACCCTAAATGTTTTCCCATTTAATGTTTTCCCCACTTCTACATAGAGAGACACTGTCTTGTGTTTTCTTTGTAATTTGTACCATCAGAGTAACATACATGGAAAAGGTGTTCCATGAATGTTTCATGTTTGTTCTACTTTGGAAGAATTTCCTTTCACCCAGCCCAGAGAACCTCATTTTTTTTTCTCTTAAAGCTTACAGAATGTTCTCTTTTCTCATCGTATTGAAACTCCATGGCAATCATTGTCATCACAAAATAATAGCACTGTATTAGGACAGCACTTGCTTCACAAGTGGAGTTTCAACTGCTTGGAAACAAGAACTTGGCAAGTGACAGAAAACATTCCATCTAGACGTAATTTCCAACTGAGTGGAGAAATATGATTGACTTGAATTCACCCTTGGCTTTCATCTTTGGTTTTAGGTGGCAAAGGAATGGGCGGATGGGAGGGGGGCATTCGTGTCCCAGGAATATTCCGGTGGCCGACGGTCCTGGAGGCTGGGAAAGTGATTGACGAACCAACAAGCCTAATGGACATTTATCCGACACTGTCTTATGTAGGTGGAGGGATATTGCCCCAGGACAGGTATGGAAACGGTATTTGCGCCTAACCTTGGCAGATATATTTGACAGGCACTTGGATGTGTTAGAAAATGTTCTATGTGTATGTGTGGTATATCACTTAATTTTCAATATTCCGTTAAGATGGGCAGACATCTTTCTCCCCTTAGTGGGTGGTGGGTGGATGGATGTTTCCCGATTAGGACACGTTCTACTTTGTCTCTCCTACACGTATGCAGACACAGGCTTGGCTGTCCTCATGGGTGGGGTGGACTCTCATTCACTTTTATATCCACCACATCGTCCAGACCATTAAGCAGATATTTATTAGGTGAATGACTGAATACAAGTGCATTTGTGTCAACGTATGAATGAAGCTGTACTTATCTATGGGCTTTAAGATGAAGAGACGTGGTCCATGCTCTAGTGGTTTAATTCCGTGTGTGGGGACTGGTATCTGCTCATCTGAGGGGGGGATGCTCTTGAATCAAATGAGTGTCAGGAGCTCAATTTTCTGATCCATGATGCTCATTCCTACTGTCTCCCAAGTATAAGAATAGTATCTCCAGCCACTCACCTCTCCCACTGTCTTGGAAACTGTGTGACATTTCCTCCTTTTTCTTTTGTGGTTGTTGTTGTTACTGGTATATAATGGGTGAAGATGTGTAGTGAAGCTTAAAGTCCTTTCTTCTTCTTCTTCTTCTTCTTCTTCTTCTTCTTCTTCTTCTTCTCCATCTCCTTCTTCTCCTCCTCCACCTTCTCCTTCTTCTTCTTCGTCTTTCTCTTCATCTTTGTCCTCCCCCTCCTCCTTCCCTTCCTCTCCTTCTCCTTCTTCTCCTTGTCCTCCCCCTTCCCCTTCCCCTTCTCTTCCTCTTGTCTTAAGATGTGTGATGAAACCGTGCCCCTCTCACCGCATTCTGCATTTCTCCTTCTCTCCAAAGAGTGATTGATGGCCGGAATCTAATGCCCTTGCTGGAAGGCAGGGTATCCCACTCGGACCATGAGTTCCTCTTCCACTACTGTGGGGTCTACCTGCACACAGCCAGGTGGCATCAGAAGGACTGTAAGTATGGAGATGGCAGGAGTGTGGGGACACAATAAGAACACAGCCCCGTTTCCTTTCCCTCTTGGGGGAAGTTGTACCATGTACAAACAGCACCCAGCTGTTTGAGGTTCTTTTTCCTTGGGGAAGTTAATTATAAGCGGCCATTGTACTGCGGTAGGATTTTACAGGTGTATGTAAACTCATGTGCACGAATATGCCAGAGACAGAGAGAGAATATGAATGCTCACAACTAAGGACAGTGAAGTAATTAGCAACAAGGAGTAAGCTCTGCAGTGTAAGCCACACGACTGTCCTGTCCCCCTCCAATGAACTGTCTCTGCCTTACATTCATGCTAGATGATTCATGAAAACAAATGTAAATTAACAAAAGATACTCATTTCCTTACATCTGTAGGAAAAGCTCTATCAAAGGCAGTTGGATAAAGTTCCAGAATCCTTACGTGATGGGAATTAACTTAATCTGCAGAAAAGATAAAAATTTTCTCCCACGAGACCCATCACTTGTGGTGTGATCCATTCTTCATGTCAGTGTGGACTAATCGCACACATAAAACAAGAACAAACTGACAAAAACCTCTCTCTTCTAGCTTCTCTATACTTAGGGACACGTTCAATGGTGAGTAACGAAAGAAAAACAGCCCCTCCCCGCCAACAGCAAAACTTCCTAAACTTAATGATGGAGGGTTAAACAAATAGAATTTTACTTATATTTTCATAATCAAGATTTCAGAAGTTGGAAACACAGAGGTGGTACAATGTTCAACACCATCTGGGGGAAGGGTAAAGTCAGGTGATTGATTAGGAAAGCATATCTTTTCTGTAAAACCTCACTCACAGACTTCTATGAAAGTTTCATTGACCGGACGCTGAGAAATGCTTATGATGTTTTCTGTCTAAAATCGATCTCTGGAAATAGAACTGCCAACCACTGATACAGGAAGAAAGAAAGGAAAGAATGAAAGATAAAAGAAAGAAAGACAGACAGATGGAGAAGGAATAGAACAAGGAATGATTGACTTTGCCAGATGACCTTTGTCAATTTCAGAACAGTTGGTTGAGAGTCCAGCTCTTGATTTTGGCACAGGTCATGATCTCTGGGTTGTGGGATCGAGCCCCACATCAGGCTCTGCACTGAGCATGGAGCCTGTTTGAGATTTCCTCTCTCCCTCTACCCCTCCCCCCACTCATGTTCTCGCTCTTTCTCAAATAAAAAGAGGAGAAAGAAAAGAAAAGAAAAGAAAAGGAAAGAAAAGAGAAAAGAAAAGAAAAGAGAAAAGAAAAGAAAAGAGAAAAGAAAAGAAAAGAGAAGAGAAGAGAAAAGAAAAGATAAGAAAAGAGAAAAGAAAAGAAAAGAAAAGAAAAGAAAAGAAAAGAAAAGAAAAGAAAAGAGAGGTACCTGGGTTGTTCAGTCAATTAAGCATCCAACTTCCTCTCAGGTCATGATCTTGTGGTCCATGAGTTCAAGCCCCGCATCAGGCTCTGTGCTGATAGCTCAGATACTGGATCCTGCTTCGGATTCTGTGTCTCCCTCTCTCTCTGCTCCTCCCCTGCTCACGCTCTGTCTCTCTCACTCTCAAAACTGAATAAATGTTAAACAAATTTTTTAAATAAAAAAAGACAAGAATAAAAGAAAAGAAAAGACAAGACAAGAGGAAAGACAAGACCAGACAACACAAGACAAGACAAGACAAGACAAGACAAGACAAGACAAGACAAGACAAGACAAGAGAGGTACCTGGGTTGTTCAGTCAATTAAGCATCCAACTTCTGCTCAGGTCATGATCTCGTGGTCCATGATTTCAAGCCCTGCATCAGGCTCTGTGCTGATAGCTCAGATACTGGATCCTGCTTCAGATTCTGTGTCTCCCTCTCTCTCTGCTCCTCCCCTGCTCACGCTCTGTCTCTCTCACTCTCAAAACTGAATAAATGTTAAACAAATTTTTTAAGTAAAAAAAGACAAGAATAAAAGAAAAGAAAAGAAAAGAAAAGACAAGACAAGAGGAAAGGAAAGACAAGACAAGACAAGACAAGACAAGACAAAAGAAAAGGAAACTCCATTTTGCCTATGGCAAGTCAGAGCAAAGTAGTGATCAGACTCACAACTTCTGGAATTATAGCAGCCATCCAGGTAATAACTGTTATTTCCACATGCCCTTGTGATAAGGTAAAAAGTTTTCAAACTTGCAGCAAAGTTATGTGTTGTTCTCACAGTTGAGGAAATGCTACAATTGCTAAGTAACTCTGTGCACAGGATGATTGATTGTTGGCGAAAGCATTTGAGAAATAGGTTTCCATGGAACGAGTCCTAAAATGATAACAACTATGGCACTTTCAACGGAACTCTGTTTTCCAGGTGCAACGGTGTGGAAGGTCCATTACGTGACTCCCAAATTCTCCCCGGACGGAGCTGATGCCTGCTATGGAAGTGGAATATGTTCATGTTCTGGAGAGGTCACCTACCATGATCCTCCACTGCTCTTTGACATCTCAAGAGACCCTTCTGAGGCCCGGCCTCTTAGCCCTGACAATGAAGCCTTATTTGGCTCAGTGGTCAAGAAAATCGAGGCGGCCATAAAAGAGCATCGCCGGACTCTCACACCTGTCCCACAGCAGTTCTCTGTGTTCAACACCATTTGGAAACCGTGGCTGCAGCCCTGCTGTGGGACTTTCCCTTTTTGTGGCTGTGACAAAGAAGATGACATCCTCTCTACGGCTTGGTGAGCAGCAAGGGGCCACTTGTTACCAACCACCAACACACTGTTACAGACTTCATGGAAGCAGCTCTCAGCTGATTCCTCCCTTCCTTGTGGGATGAATAATTATGCCCTCCGCCATTTTTTTTAACCCTCAGACTTCAGTTCTTTCTTCAAGTCACATCCGGGAGCTCGACGAAGCAAAAATGGATCTGGACACCAGCGCCCCCGGAGTAGAGAACTTGTGTCATATCTTTATATAATTGTGTCATTGTTCAAGCAGAAAGGTAGAGCTAGGAAACCTTCTGCAGATTCTTATGGATCCGTGGCGCTTAGGAGATGGTGAGAAATGGTAGGACGGATGGCATCCTTTTTACGTAGTTGTGGTAGAAACTTCTACTTGGGGATCTTAAGTCCAGATGACTTATTTTTGCAATCAGTCATTTCGTTTCAGCCTGAAGCAGATGGTGTTCATGATAGTGGAAGTGGTCCCACACTACTTTTCAATTCTTGACTTCCGGTCTTTTCTTCTTCTCTTCCCGCTTACAAAATAAATGCCCGCCTACAGGTGTTGGTTCTGATTCCTGGCAACTTTTGATTACAGAGGATGTGTTGTGTCTTGGTGTGTTCCTGTGTGAATTGGGGGGAAACCAGTGTCTATCGCATGGAGTGGCTGTGAACATCACATGCATTAATTCACCTGAAATCACCTTCTGTACAGTGAGCACTAAATCGGTGTTATTGTTATGAATGTTGTAATTGTTGTCAATTGCAATTCATCATGTTCCCTAAAGTACAGAATAGGAAGAGTAGAGAAGAGGCCATATGTAAAATGGAAAAAAAAAATGGATGGAAAAGTTTTTAATTGATGAAAGGTATTCAGGCATCACATGCAGAGAACAATTCTAAACAGGATAAACAAAAATAAATTCACACCTTGAAGAATCATGAGAAAACTGCAGATTACAAAGGACCAAGAAAAGATCTGTAAATCAATCAGATTTCCTGTAAAATACAAAGTATTCAAACAAAACTAGATTTGCTAATGGCCCCAAGGGAAGCTATAAGAGAACAGAATAATCTCCTCAAACTATTATTTGAAAATGATGCTGAAAGTTTTAAAACACCAACAGCCAATATTTTGGATTTTTTTATCCCTTTATTTAACTCGGTTTTCCTGTATTTTGAAGCTCTCTGGTACTAGAAGCCTTTAAAAACAATTGTTTTCCTGATTAATCAAATCTTTGATCAATAGGCAAATTACCTCCTCACATCTGGTAATGCTCTGTATCTTGAAGTCCAGTTAAGCTGAAATAAACATAGCTTTAATGTTAAAACTTAATTACATTAAAAATTGTTTAGTATTTAAGTGATGTACTTTTCCTCATCAGTTTAACCAATGTGTGGCTTTATATTTAAAGTGCTTCTCGGGGCGCCTGGGTGCCTCAGTCAGTTAGGTGTCTTACTTCAGCTCAGGTCATGATCTCACGGTGTGTGAGTTTGAGCACCATGTCGGGCTCTGTGCTGACAGCTCGGAGCCCGGAGCCTGCTTCAGATTCTGTGTCTCCCTCTCTCTCTGCCCCTCCCCTGCTCATGCTCTGTCTCTGTCTCTCTCTCTCTCTCTCTCTCTCTCTCTCTCAAAAAATAAAATAAACATTAAAAAAATTAAAAACTAAAAATAAAGTGCTTCTCATTGTGTGTCAACTAATCCCAAATAAAAAAAATTAATTAAGAAAATAAAGTGCCTCTCTTTTAGACATCATATAATTGGGTCTTGCTTTTTTTTTAAATCCATTTTGATAATCTCTGGTATTAATTGGAATGTTTTGTCCATTAACATTTAGTGTAATTATTGATATGCTTGGGTTTGCATCTTCCAATTCTGTTTGTGCCATCTGTTGCTACACTTCTGTCTTTTTTGGGTTACTCGATTATTTTATTTTCTTTTAGAATATTCTTTTGAGGTGCCTGGGTGGCTCAGTTGGTTGAGCATCCAACTTTGGCTCAGGTCATGATCTCACAGTTCGTGAGTTTGAGCTCGGTGAGCTGTGCTGACAGCTCAAAGCCTGGAGCCTGCTTCGGAATCTGTGTCTTCCTCTCTCTCTGCCCCTCCCCTGCTCTCTCTCTCTCTCTCTCAAAAATAAAGAAACATTAAAAAATTAGAATATTCTTTTATCTTTGGTCTTTCTTATATTCCTCTTTTGCATTTTTTAGTGAAGGATCTAGAAATTCTAATATATGTGTTGAGCTTATGGTCTAATGAGAGTTAATCTCATCACTTCCCATAAAATGGAGAAACTTTGCTACTCCATATATCTATTTGCCAGCACTCCATCATTCTTTATGCTCTGGGTGTTGTATTACAACTATGTGTATGATGTAGCCCCCAGTAGTGTAATTATTTGCTTTAAACCCAACGTATATTTTAAAGAAATCAAGAGAAAAAAGTAGTCTTCTTTGCTTAGCTCAATATTGACTATTTCTCATGTTCTTTGTCTCTTTCTGGGGACTTGTGTTTTCATTAGGCATCATTACCCTTCAGACTAAAGATATTTTTTTAGTATTTTTTTTTTTGTAGTGTAGGTCTTTAGATGTTGGGTTCTCTTAGCTTTAACTTTTTCCTTAAGGTCCATCTAAAACTGTTATTTCATTTTGATTTTTGACAGGTATTTTCACAGGTTCCAGATTTATCTGTTGATTTTTATTTTATTTTAGCCCTTTAAATACATCAATCCCCATGTCTCCTTTTTTTCACAAGCATGTGACAGTCATTTGAATTGATGTTCCTTTGGATCTCATGTATCATTTTTCTCAGGCTGCTTTCAAGATTTTCCTTCTACATTTGGCTTTTAGCATTTTGTTTATGATGTGCCTAGACATGTTTTTCTTCATATTTATCCTATGTCAGTTCTCCTGAGCTTCCTGAATCTGTAAATTGTTTGTCTTTCAAAACATTTTGAGTATTTTCTAATTTATTCAAATAATGCTTCCACCTTTTTCTCTCTCCTTCTCTCTGGTGACTCCAAATTAGACTTTTTTGAGATTGTTCTGTAAGACTTCCTTTACAGTTTTTTCTTTCTGATCTGAAAATTGGATAATTTCTGCTGATATGTTTTCAAATTATTGACTGTCTCCCCCTTGTGCTCTATTTAGTTTTTAGGCATTTTCAGTATAGAAGTTGTATAGCTTGATTCTAGAGTTTACATTTAGTTCATTACATTTAGACTTACCAACCTTGTTTTTGTTATGAACGTATTTTTCGTTACGTCATTAGGCATAAAGATAACAGTTGCTTTAAGGCCTTTAAAACCAAGGACTTTAAAACCAAGATGGATGGTTTTAAACCAACCATCTTTAAACCATCCATCTTTAAAACCAAGATGGTTTTGGGGCACCTGGGTGGCTCAGTCGGTTGAACGTCTGACTTCGGCTCAGGTCATGATCTCGCAGTTTGTGAGTTCGAGCCCCGCGTTGGGCTCTGTGCTGACAGCCCAGAGCCTAGAACCTGCTTCAGATTCTGTGTCTCCCTCTCTCTCTGCCCCTCCCCTGCTCACGCTCTGTCTCTCTCTGTCTCAAAAATGAATAAAAAACATTAAAAAAAAATTAAAAAAAAAAAACAAAAAACCAAGATGGTTTTAACCAACTTGGGGTTGATTTCTGTTGATATTTTTGTTTCTTTTATTCTTGGGAGTGGCTCACGTCCTCCTGACTGTAGGTAGACTGAGTGATTCGGGATTCTATCTTGGACATTGTGAGTGGTAAAGTGAGGATTCTGGTGTCTCTTATATTCATCGAAAGAGTGTTGATGTTTTTGTTTTCTCAGGGAATTAACGTGTTTGGACTCAAATCAAGAGCTCGGGCTACTAGGTAACGGCTCAGCTGCCAGTCTTTTCCCCATGTTTTCTCTTTAACTGGGCATTTTGTGTTTGCTCTGGATGTGTGTGGTTCTGACATCAGACACAGATCTGGGCAGCACTCATATGCAGTGTTTACGGAGATCCCATTCAAGCCCTTTCTTTTCTTTCTGTCATGTTCACCTTCCTTTACATGCATTTTGGATATTTTGGGCTCTACCCTCCAATCCTACCCGAGCTTTAGCTGCCCCTGGTACTCTCAGATTAGAAGTTTTGAAACCTGGGAAACCTCACCTTTTGATGGTCCCTCCTTCCACATGTTGACTCTCATCCTGAACCTGCCTTGTTGTGTTCACTCTCCAGATCCTTCACTACTTAATGTGTTGGGTTTTGGTGTGTTTTTTTTTTTTGCATTTAGAATAGAGATTATAGCTGTGATCTCTGGGAAGACAGGTCTGTCAGGAGCTAGTTCATGCGTTCTTGACGTAGAAGTCAGAGCAATGGTTTTGAGTCAATGGTTTTGGGGATCAGACATTGCAATAATTCAGTTCAACCATCTTCAGGGACACGATTATGCTTTTGTGACTCAGTTTCATGGGTGAATCCTGGATATTTTAAGTGTCTATGAGCTAATAAGAGTACATAGGTTCTTTCTCCTAAGGATATTTGCACAAGTGGAACAAGAGTATTATTTCTTGCTTAAGAGAAGTGAGTTCACAAACCTTACTGAGTAAACTGAGCCCCAAGGCCAAACTCATCCCATCTCTGAGGACAGTCACCTGCTGGCATCCTTGTAATCTCACCAAAAAATTTAGGTAATCATCCCTCCTCACTAAAGGTTAATAATAGGCATCATGAATTGATTTATGATGTAAATCTCACACAACTACTATTACCATTAAAGTGACCACAGGAATTTCGCATTCATCGAGTATGGGATTTTACCTCTTGGACTCACAGAGTTACTTAGAATCATCACTGTGTTTTAGGGAAGAATACATAATTGTTTCTTTATCATAGAATTATCTCCATGTCCCCAGTAATTAGGAAGGTATCTTTTTCTTCTGTAGCCCCGTGGTGATTTTCTGGGGCCAGACACACATTCAGTGGTTAAATACAGGGTAGATTCAAAGGCTGCAATGTTCCGCCTCCATGAGGCATCTAAATTAGTCAGACTTGTAGAAACACGGAAGTATAATGGAAGTTGCCAGAGGCTTGGGGAGAAACGCATAGGGAGGTGCTGTTCAACACGTATAAACATTCAGGTTTTCAAGATAAATAAATTCTGTAACATCGTGTCTGTAGTTAACAGTATTATTTAGTGCAGGTAAAAACTCAACAGGATAGATCTACATGATGTGCTCTTACGACCGTAGGAAAATCCTAAATGAAATAATTTTCAAAACGAAAAATAAAGATGAATCAACGACTACGTTGTCTGAACTTTCTTGTAAACACAACCACTCATGTATAAAATGGGTATCATGCTTGCACATCACGGTCACATCAGTGACAGTGAGGCTTGTCTGACATCTAAGGAACAGCATAGAGTTGTAAACTCTATGTCCCAAAGTTTCCAAATTACTGGATTCCTCACAGCTTGTGTGTGTGATAGTCTAGAGCGGGAGACAGTTTAACACATGGGTTGGGATCCTCAACATGCGTGGGGCAACACTTTTAACTAGCCAGATGGGAACAGATTGTGGTGAAAGACAGGAGTAGAATTACACATCTTCTGACCCAAGCTTTGTTGGATGCTGTGTTCATGTCGTCAGCATCGATTTGTTTGTCTTCTTATGGAACTGAGTCCTTTCCATATTTTTATCAGAGTTTTTTTTTCTATCTTCTGAACTTTGGTCATTAGGCTTTCTGGTAAACATTGTATTTGTAACAGCCATTAACTACTTCCATTCCATTGAGAGAGTAACAGAAATCCTATCTTTCATTGATAGAAGAACAGATAAACAAATTGCCTAGGATGGAATAGTACTCAACAGTGAACAAGAAGAGAACACAGATGTATAACTCCCATAGATGAATTTCAAGCGCAGTATCCTCGAATTAAGGAATAAAGCACCAAAAGAGTATGTACAGTAGTATAGTATCTTCTATTTATGTGAAACTGTAGAAAACGGCAATGTAATGTAACGTTGCAGAAAGCAAAATCCATTAACATTAACATTAACAACATTTTTTTCCTTGTCACATGTCATTGGTCTTGACATTTAATTAACCTGCATCCATTTTATATTGTGTAAATTATTACACAATAATGTTGATAATTTAAAACTGTTCCTTCTAAAATATTTATGAATTGACCCATAACTTTTTTAAAATTTTTTTTATTTTTTTTTTTTTAATATTTCTGAGACAGAGACAGAGCATGAGCAGGGGAGGGACAGAGAGAGACGGAGACACAGAATCCAAAGCAGGCTTCAGGCTGTGACCTGTCAGCACAGAGCCCAACGCGGGGCTCAAGCTCACAAACAGTGAGATCGTGACCTGAGCCGAAGTCAGTCGCTCAACAAACTGAGCCACCCAGGCGCCCTTGACCCATAAGTTTTAAAAATAAAACCTGTGTAGGGGCACCTGGGTGGCTGAGTCAGTTAAGCGTCTCACTCTTGATTTCGGCTCAGGTCATCATTTCATGGTTCCTGGGTTTGAGACCCTGAACAGGCTGTGTACTGACAGTGTGGAGCCTGCTTGGGATTCCCTCTTTCCCTCTCTCTCTGCCGCTCTCCCGCTTATGTGCCCCCCCCAATAAATCAATTAGAAAAAAAATAAAACCGATGCATCTTTAACGTGCATTTAATTCAGTCTAAATACCTTAGGTTTTGCCACTCATCCTTGACCATGTAACAAATGCCTCTGAACAAGCTCCTCTTTACGACACTGAAATGCACATAGTTCTTTGTTTTCCTCGGATCTATTTCTGTCCTCGTTTTCACCACAGAGTGGTGTTTGTCCCTCTGAGAAACACATTTCATCTTGAAACTCCTAAGTAGATTGCCCACCAAGAGACAGAGACAGAAAGGAGGTCAAAGAGGATCCTCCAATATGAGGGTCAAAGAAGAAGCGAAACTCGAAATCCTACAAATATTGGAAGAGAAATGGAAAAGCCAATATGATATATTTCACAATTTAGATGCCCTGGAGGGTGGTGTCACTGTTCCTTTCACCTAGCAGAAACGCCATCAAGCCACACTTGGAAGTTGTGCTTTTTCTTGAGCGTATTTTTCCATGACAAAATGACACAAAAAGAGCCTTTTTTGGGAGGAGGGGGGCAGTGTTCTGTTCTTGTAGGTTCATATGCGCATATGCAAAGCAAGTGACGGAACACTAATTCTCAAGGACTAGAAAGAACTTTGGGGCTGTAAATGGGAGCTTTGAGGGCTTTGGCCAGCTTTCTGGTTTCTGGGAACAGAGGAGACTGGGTTCCCCAAATCTGGAGGGAAGTGGTCCACCATGACGGCTCAGCTCGTGTAGCACAGATTAGGGTGTTTTTGAATGCGCCACGTGACCTCCATTTCCACCCGGGGACAATGAGTTTCACGGCGTGTAAGGATTTCCCTGAACCGACACGGATGTTCTAAAGCCACAGGGGCAAAGCCAGTGTGGGTCTTCCCAGGTCTTTTGTCGGCTTTATCCCTGTGCCCGCGGGAGAGGTCAGTGGCCATCCTAGTGCTCTATGAATACTGATGTTTAAAGATAACACTGTTATACTCACGTTTTAATCCTTTCCTCCGCAACCAGTCACTGTTCATTCGAGATCCAATCTTGCCCGTGTTTTCTTAAAAAAAGGTACAAATAGGAAAAAGCTTCTATTCACTAGTCAGAAAGTCTAAACGGCTTCTTCTCTGTGAAATCTTTTTTTCCGTTTACCAGTATAGCACCTCCACACCATTTTACTGTTTTTAGCTTGAAATTCTTCTGGTGGTTATTATATCATACTTCTCTACCAGACAAAAGAGTTACAAATGATTTCTATTTTATGAAAAAGTTTTTTTTTTAATTAGTTTATTTATTTTGAGGGAAACAGAGACAGCGCAAGCAGGGGAGGGGTGGAGAGGGGGAGAGAGAGACAATCCCAAGGGGCTCCTTGCTGTCAGTGCAGAGCCCATGTGGGGCTCAAACTCATGAAACCCGGAGACCATGACCTGAGCTGAAGCTGGACGCTTAACCGGCTGAGCCACCCAGGCGCCCTTAAAATTAAATTTCTAACACTGCTGACTGCTTCCTAAGGTTTTTCAAGAAGCAAAGTCTCTGCTCGAAGCGGGCTCGGGGGTATGGGCTGGGTCCTTGGAGGATCTGTGATTTGGTTCAGCATCTTGCCAGCACAGATCAGTTCATACTCGCTTACGATTAAGCAATAACATCGGGCACCTGGGTGACTCAATGTGCTAAGGAGATTGGCACTTGATCTCAGCTCAGGTCGTGACCCTTGATCTCAGCTCAGATTGTGACCCTTGATCTCAGCTCAGATTGTGATCAGGGTCATGAGGTTGAGCTCTGTGTCAGGTCCCATACTTAAGAGAAATTTTTTTTCATTAAAAAAAAAAAACAAATTATGGGGCGCCTGGTGGCTCAGTCGGTTAAGCATCCAACTTCAGCTCAGGTCATGATCTCCGGGTTTGTGAGTTCGAGCCCCGGGTCGGGCTCTGTGCTGGCAGCTCGGAGCCCGGAGCCTGCTTCGAATTCTGTGTCTCCCTCTCTCTCTGCCCCTCCACCACTCACACTATCTCTCTCAAAAATAAAATAAACATTAAAAAATTAAAAAAAAATTGAATGATGATTTAAGTTACATGTTTTTGTCATGAAAATCCATTTTGCCCCCAAAGACAACGTTTCATGTTTCAGACATCTAATTCGTAGGAAAATAAAAATGTGAACCCGATGCTTAGGCTTTTCAAAGTCCATGTATTTTGAGGTCCGGTTGTGACATCCACTTTTGAGAACACATAGAATAAATAAATAATAAGTAATAAATAAATATAATACAGTAATAATAAATGTTTACAAAATAATATATTATATAATATCTACAAAATAATATAATATATTATATTATATTTTATATATAAATATGTATAAGTTCATATATAAAATGTAAACATTTATTGTAGATATTATACATAATATGTATAATTTATTTTAAATAATAATTTATATATAAATATATAAATTTTATATATGCAAGTGTATAAATGTTATAAACATGTATTTTATAATTACATATAATTTATATATAAGATATTGTAATATTACTATATATAAAACATATAATTTACATTACATTTATTATGTTATAATAAAATATTATATAATAGTGTAGTATAATATACAATACAATATACTATAATATAGTATAGTATAATATAACATTGTATAGTATAGTATAACATAATATAGTATAACATAACGGAGTATAATATAATATAATATAGTATAATATAATACAATACAATTCAATATAGTATAGTATAATATAACAGTATAATATAATATAGTACAATGCAATATAGAATAGTATAATATAATACAATGTGTTATATTTCAAATAGTATATATAGTATAACATAATATAGTATAATATCACAGAGTATAGAATAGTATAATATAGTTTAGTATAGTACAGTATAGCATAGTATAACATAATATAGTATAACATAACAGAGTATAATATAATATAATATAGTATAATATAATACAATACAATTCAATATAGTATAGTATAATATAACAGTATAATATAATATAGTACAATGCAATATAGAATAGTATAATATAATACAATGTGTTATATTTCAAATAGTATATATAGTATAACATAATATAGTATAATATCACAGAGTATAGAATAGTATAATATAGTTTAGTATAGTACAGTATAGCATAGTATAACATAATATAGTATAACATAACGGAGTATAATATAATATAATATAGTATAATATAATACAATACAATTCAATATAGTATAGTATAATATAACAGTATAATATAATATAGTACAATGCAATATAGAATAGTATAATATAATACAATGTGTTATATTTCAAATAGTATATATAGTATAACATAATATAGTATAATATCACAGAGTATAGAATAGTATAATATAGTTTAGTATAGTACAGTATAGCATAGTATAACATAATATAGTATAATATAATGGAGTATACTATACTATAATACATACTATATTATATATATTATTATATATGATAATATATAGTATTATATAATACATATATACTATATAGTATAATATATTATAGTATAATATAACCTAGGGTTTCAAAAAAAGTTAAAGAGAAAGAAAGAAACTTTGGACTGAATGAGTGATTTGACTAATCCAAATATAATATAATATAATATAATATAATATAATATAATATAATGGAATATACTATACTATACTATATTATACTATACTATGGTATAGTATAATATAACATAGTATAGTATAGTGTAAGATAATATAGTATAATATAGCATATATAAAGAATATATGTATATCTTCGTTAAATATAGCCCTAAATGTCCCACTTAAGACTCCAGTGTAATTTTCCTCATTTGTCGACACATATTTATGGAGCTTTGCCATTCAAAGAAAACAGGTCAGAATCACAACCTACTGTAGAAAAACGCTCTAAGGAGTAAAAACAAAACAAAAGCACACATTCTTAGAAACAGACCAAGCCAGGGAGCCCAGGTCCTGAATGAGAGCTGTGTTTGTGTTGTGTATACCTGTGTTTCCTTCCCATCCCCGCCTCATTCTAAAGATAATTTAGAATGATTTTTTTTTTTTTAACGCATAGGAAGAACTCCAAGAATATTTTCAGGGATCCCTGTCTCTGGGGCTCATCCCACTAGCCTCACTTTGCTATCATCACTGCAAATTATGACTCACGGACAAGTGATAAAGTAAACTCAGTTGTTGATTTATTTTATTTTTTTAACGTTTATTTATTTGTGAGACAGAGAGAGACGGAGCATGAACGGGGGAGGGTCAGAGAGAGAGGGAGACACAGAATCCGAAGCAGGCTCCAGGCTCCGAGCTGTCAGCACAGAGCCTGATGCAGGGGTTGAACTCACGAACGCTGAGGTCATGACCTGAGCCGAAGTCAGATGCTTAACCGACGGAGCCACCCAGGCGCCCCTAAATCGGTTGTTGATTTAAAGCGAAAAACACAAAAGGACGACCATCTGTGAGAAAGGCTTGAAGGCGAGCTGCCCTAGTTAAGACGAGCTTGCCTGAAACTCGGCAAATCCTTGCCCAAGGGTGAGGCAGCTGCCAGAACTTGCTCTCCCCGAAATGGTGTGGGGCTATGTGGTGTCAGGAGATCAGCTGTGACTTAGATCCCAGGGGAGGGTGCATGGGTGAGGCCCCCTTGGGTGGCTCTTTCAGGAGAACTTCTGAGCTGTCAGCTGATGAGCACGAGAGTGTACGTCCTTACCAGCAGGACAGCGAAAGGTCATTTCCGCAGCAAAAACGGACGTTCAGCGGTTCCAGAAACGACCGTGAGCCCTCAGCCACGGATTTGGGTGCCTCTAATGAGCCGTGGACTGCCTTACTGCCCAAACTGCCTTACGTGTCAGACTATCTCCTACCCGAGTCCTGACCCTGACGCACGTGAGTACCTGTGCCCTGGCTGTAGGAATTCTGACTTCCTCAACTAAGACCAGAGAAACCTTCCTGGGCGACTGAGGGCGGTCCCCACCTGCCTTTCGTGCTCTGCGAAGCACATGCCGGCAATCGATGGCCCTTTGGCCACCTCTCACGCCATTTTAGTCTCTGCGAACGCTTTCCGTCTTCTGTCTGGCTAAGTGTTTCTCCACGGGCATAAGTCTGAATCTTGCAGCACCCTTGGGGTCGGTGGTGATTCGTGCTGAGCCTATGGTACCTGTCTTGTGCATCATATGTATTGCCCCTCTCTGTCATCGTAAAAACAAAATAAGAAAGACGCAGGAAGGAGAATGGAGTGGGAAGCTGGTTAAATTCGAGATTTGTATGTATTCTCTGCTGGCTCTCCCAGAAACGACACGCCCTGCCCCCCTCACTTCACAGTTGTGGGATCTTTGAGCCTAAGGGAGCAAAGTGTTCGTCAGTGTCCCCGTCACACTCCCTCCATAGTCGGTGTAATTTAATATCCTGGTGGATCCACAGAGAAGAAGCTCGAGTCACAGCTGCAGGTAATGGTAGGTACAACCTCTACGTGGCATTGACCGCGTCCCGATTTCGCCTTTGCATCTGCCTGCACAGGTACGGCTGGGTCAGCACGATGCCGGCCGCCCAGCGTGTCCCAGTGATTGTCCTTCTCCGAGTCTGTGACTCGCCTAGGTGTCCGCAGGGGCAGGGGGCTGAGCCTGCTGGGTTGAACCACATGATATTGTCACGGCGTGGCAGCTTATGACCTACACGCACAGTGGTTTGATAGGATTCAACCCGGTGTTGATTCAGGGCTCGAGAGACATGCCGGGAGGAAGAAAGGTTGAGACCAGATCCCGACCGTGTTGTCAGGATAGCTGAGCAACCGGGACGGGTGAGACAGACACCTGTCGTAAGAAAAGGAACTACGGAGGAACCCACTGCAGTCCAAAACGAGAAATTGCACGCATAACCTCGCACCCCGCCCCGTGGTTTACATGCAAAAATCTTCTTCCAGAAAATTCCGGAAACCCCTCGGGACTCAGCGCCTCTGACACGCGTGCCTTGAACCCACCCGTGGCTTTCAGCAAATGGGAAGGTTATTGACAGTGGCTGGACAGGACTCTGGACACGTCAGAGTGTCTCTGGGGCCACAGAGAAGCCCGGTCAGGCTTTCAGGGAGCAGCGATGTTTTGCACTAGGAAGCTCTGAGGTCCTGGTCTGATTTGCCTGCATACCTGGTCTTAGCAGGCTGGTGGCTGGTCTGAAAATAAAAAAAAAAACAAAAAACAAAGTTCGAACATGTGGCATGAGAAAAGAGACGCGTGGTGTGCGGGTCGGGCTCTGGAGCCCGCTTCGCATTCTGTGGCTCCCTCTCTCTCTGCCCCTCCCCTGCTCACTCTGTCTCTCTTTCAAAAATAAATAAACATTAAAAAAAAACTGCCTTGAAATAAGGTGGGTCTGATGGCATAACAGTGTGCAGACCAAACCGTAACCTGCGAATGCTTCTGTACCAGGCGACACGAAATTTGAGAAGAACCAACAACGATGAGCCAGCCGACTATGTTTCCCCAAATGCCGTAGAGGGGATCAGATAACCTCCTAGCTGCATCTGCTGGATAAAAGCGTTTCCCGAGCTCCTGTCCCTGCAGCACTCAGGACCACGTTAGGTTTGGTGATCCCTGCTGGACAGCCTTGTTTGCTCGCGTGAACTGCAACATTTTAATGGGACTCTGTTTTCTTGCAAATACACAGGGGAGTCAACTGAGTCAAGGCATAAAACAGGACCTGGCTTCATGCTTCCGTCTTGAAGTGATGAGCTGGGAACCTGGGCTTGGTGAAGCTCCTCCGGGTGCTATGACTGCAGAAGGCAGGTGGCAAAGCCTTTCCTGGCTGTCACGCACCTGACATTCGAATGGGGCACAACGGGTCATCGGAAGTGGCTTCCCAGAGTAGGGTTTGCCAGGCAGGGGTGCGTGCAATGAGCCAATGAGAGAAGAGAGCTTCTGGAGGGTGACAGGACAGTGGAGCACTGCCTGTGCATGGACAGGAGGGACGTCCCGGGGTGGCCATCAGAGAGGAGCTAGGTGAACAGGGTGCGTGCGTGTGTGTGTGTGTGTGTGTGTTGAGGTTGAGGGTTGAGGGCGTCTTGTGGGTTGAATGGCGTCCCTCGTGCCTGAATCACATGCTGAAGCCCTAATTCCCCAGTACCTCAGATAAGAATGTGACCTTCTTTGGAACAAATGTTGGTGCAGGTATCATCATCAGCTCTGTTAAGGTGAGGTCATCCTGGACCCAGCTGGGACATGACCCCCATATGCCTGGTGCCCCTATAAAAACGGAGGAATTCAGACATAGACAGACACGTGGGAAGAAGGCCGTGTAGACACAGAGGCAGAGGCGGGACATGCCAAGGGACGCCCAGGATCGCCCGCAGCCCCCAGAGGCTGGGACACAGACACAGAACAGCCTGTCCCCTGGAGTCTCCGGGGGGAGCCAGCCCTCTGCCCCACCTGGATTTCAGACTTCTGGTCTCCAGAACGGGAACAGAATGAATGTGTGTTGTTCTCAGCCACCAAGTTTGTGGTTAGTTGTTGCAGGAGCCCCAGGCAAGTTGCACACTGCCTGTGTCTATATCTGTGAGCTTCCAGACTTGTGGGTCCACTGCTCCCGAATAAGACCAACGCGTATCTCAATTAAATGTCCCCTCGATTTGGTTTTCTTTCCCGATCTCGACAGCACTGGGTTTATTCTTTACCCTTGAAGCTGAGAACAAGCAGACAAATGACCAGGATGTGTCCCTTCTGATCATTTTGTTGGATTCTGATGCAACAGTAGTTTGAATCTGTCTTTGGGACTCATGGAGACAGTCTTCTGGCTTTCCTTGGATTATCTTGTGCGCACGCACACACGCGTGTGTGTGTGTGTGTGTTCCTTCTTGTCTTTCTGGAGTTGCTTTCATCACAGAGCTTGTCCGTCTTGCAACCTTTGTCTGCCCACACACTTTGCTGTTCCCACTGGCCTCTCATGAATTTCATCCCACGTCCTGTGGGTTTTCATCATGTTATGACAACCATTGCCGGGTTGAATGCAGGAACGATTTCTCATCGCGAGGTGTCGTTACTGCTTCTGCACAGTACCTGCCCCCCCCTTTCTCCAGTCCCAAAGGTCTACTGATGACATCCATTAGTGGCTTGAGCACAGCTTCTCTGCTTTACGCAGAAATTCTGTGCCCTGGCGTATTCCGAATTTTTAGAAGGACATCTGTGTTTTGGAATCTTTTCCAGGGTCAAGTTACTTTCCTTGTATCTAAGCTTTGGGTGTCTCTTTTTTGGTGGGATTACTGGGTGCGGGCAAGGGGAACGGTTGATGTGTCTTTGGGGTGTGTTGGACCGGATCGGGTCTGCCTTGTTAGAGGTGTGGAGAGGGGTTGGATTCTTGGAAAGTGAGGACCCTGTTGGGCTGTTCCCCAGAGGGGTTTGGATGCCTCCTGAGCGTGTGGACCCTCCCGCTGTCCTGCCTCACAGCCTCCTCCCCGCGGGACGTACACGTGTCCCATTGGAGGGGACGGCAGCTGTGAGGGAATTCGCCATCCAAACCGTTGACTGTGCCATCCACGTGTTGTTTCTTGTATAAACAACAGCAAGACCTCATCCTTTCCTTCTTGTGGTTCTTATGTTCATTGGGCAGAACTCCCAACACCAGAGTGTGGTATCACAGGCACACAGAGACACAGCGTTCATGTGCACCACCAAGGGACACACGAAAACACATCCATGCACAAACACATACGCACACACATATGCACTCACACACCCAGGTATACGGACGCATGGATACATCCTTATACGCACACACATGGTCCCTTTTCAAAAAAAAGAAAAAGAAATCCTGTCATCTCAGTTTGCTGAGACATTTTTTCAAGAAGGCTCCACGCTGGTCACGGACCTTGAAGTCATGACTCTGAGGTCAAGATCTGCGCTGAGACCAAGAGTCGGATGCTTAACCGACTGAGCCATCCAGGTGCCCCAAGGGATTTGTTTTTTTTTTTAGTGGTGGATGTTTATGAGTTGTGTCAAGTGGTCTGATGATGACTTTGACCGCTGAGGTCAGGTATTACATTAACCAGTTTCATACTGGTGATCTGCGAAGACTTCAAACTGATCTGCTCTCTCTGCGAAGCCTTCAAACCGATCTGCTCTCAGAGCCGTAGCTCACTGTCTATGGGGTTGCTTGGCATGACACCAGATGCCCCAGTTAGATTCGGATTCCGGATAAGCAACACGTCCTTCTCCCCGTGTGAGCTTACCCACGCAGTGTCTGGGACACGTTGCACGAAAATGAACATGGCTCGTTTCGTTGACATTCACAGTGAGCTGGGCATCTACTTGCTAAATCTGCAATCCTATGAGCTGGGATTTCACCCCGTGTGTTATAGAGCAATCCGTTTAGTGTCTCCCCCCGAGAGCCTGCGTGGACGGGGCTGACGTCAAGGTAGTGGCTGCGGGACGCACGCCTCTGTGTGCCTTGCTAACACGGGCGTGTTGTTCTCCAAGTCTATCCTGGTCTGCGAGCCTGGGTGCAGATTGTGGCAGCATCGGCATGGCCAGTGTTTCCTGGGAGGAGACTTCTTTGCCCCGGCTGGCTGTCGGGTCCCGAAGCCAGGACTCAGCCTCACAAATATCACTGCCGTGGCCCACGGTGCTTCAGCCTGTCCGCGGGGTCCCTTGTGCCATTGGGGAGGAATCGAACACACTTCTCCAGGACCACTAGAGACGCAAATGGTTTCCTACAGTGGCTTTGAGGGAGCCAGCCGATGTATCTGCATTGTCACATTTCCTTTATGATTGATGTTGGCCGCTTTTCAAACGTGTTTGTTCCAAACACAGCAAGCTGCTTCTTTATCTGGGGCGTAAATCACGGAGCATGTGTCCTTTGGGGCGTGCCAGGACCCAAGTGCTGGGTGGCGATGGCTAAGTTCCCAGCGTTTTTACGATTTCTAATTTATGATTTTCTCCTGTCCTGTGTGGATTTCTCCGAGCAACCCCGCACCCTCTCACCTTCCTGAAAGGCACCTTCAGTCCAAGACTTACCTTTCCAAGATCCCTCCAACTCCTCAGCATCCCGGGTAGAATTCCTTCCATGTTCTCATCTGTGTCCTCATTTCAACCGAGGATGCATTCAGCTGTTCCTGTGTGATCTTTTATCCCACCTTGTCACTTCTACATTTCCCTCCTGTTCTGGAATTCAAGTGTCTCTGTTGAGCAACAAGGCATGCCACTCAGCTTTATAATGCCCATGTGTACCATAGATATCAAATGCTTCGCTGGCATCTGCTAAAATTTCATTGCACGAATGTAGTTTTGCTCAAAGATGCAACCACTAGGTCTCCAACATCTGTGGGGGGAGTCTCGCTACTTTCCGTACAGGGTTATTCTGAGTGTGTTGTTTATTGCGAACATGATGTGCGTGTTAAGGCTTCCCTGACACTGGATATTGATAGGCAACGTTGTTATGTCAGAAAGACAGAGGAGGGTTTGTGCTTGTTTGCTTGGTTTGGCCCAGACTATGGTCCACATCAGAGAGGAGCGGAACTCTTGTGTTCTCATGGACTTTGCTCGCCTCACTAATTAATCATCGGTTATCTGGCTGACGCATGTTTCTTGTCTAGATCTGGTTATGCGTCACTTGGGATGGTTTGTGGAAACTTCACCACCTGATCGTCTTGAAGCATGATGATGCTGACCCCTTTTTAGGGGGACACCCCAAATTATCAAGGGACGTGGGCAGGGACACTACGCCCAACAGGATCATGAATGGTTGCCTCTACTCAACATCATGTTCAAGTGTCCTGTGAGGGCTTATATCTTAAGATTCATGTATGTCTCAAGAGGGACTCGGGAGGCTCAGTCAGTTAAGTATCTCAGTTGCGCTCAGGTCATGATCTTGCGGTCCAGGAGTTCGAGCCCCACATCGGGCTTTGTGCTGACAGCTCAGAGCCTGGAGCTGCCTCTCCCCTGCTCATGTTCTGTCTCTCTTTATCTTTCAAAATTGAATAAACATTAAGAAAAGATTCATGTGTTTCAAGGATAGTAGCCAAGTGCCTCATGGTATCTGTGGTACGCATCCTGGAGAATGGGTTCAGAACTTCTTAACACATGATTTTTGGTCTTTTTAGACAATTCCAATGCAGAGTCCCCCAGGGAACAAAGGCGCCCTGGGGATAATCTGTATGTTGGGTCTGACGGTCCAGGATCTGGTATCTACAGTTGATGGAGTCACGCAGTAGCACCTTGAATAAAATATCCCATCTCAAACACACACACACACACACACACACACACACACACACACACACACACACTATGTTCTGGTGAAACAGGGCTCCGTGATGACAATCTGTGTAGCTAATCCCCAGGCAAACTGCTCTGGTTTGTTTAACTGGGTGTTCATGATATTTTCTTCAGGGGTAGGATGACAATGCCTTGGTTCTTATACACCCAGATCTGTCCATCATGCGGAAGACTGGCTGTTTCACTCTGCTTCACTTAGTGCGTAATGGCGATGTTGACAAATAGTAGGTCCACGAGCCCCCAGATTACTCCCCAAACTTTACCTTGCCAAACAGAATTCAGAAATAAGCCTGGGGGTCAGGGAGACGTATTTTCTCTCCGTTAGTTGGGTTCACAGATCGCCCCGAGGCAATGCCAGAGTTCCTGAAGTCATCAGAATCCAACGGACAGGATCAAACAATGACTCTTCCGGAGGAGGGCTGGCCTTTTTCGTCTTGATGAATCATTTTGGTGCTAGTCACAGATAAGAACACTCAGCTACTGCAAGGAAGGTTGCAAGTGTTTCGCTGACTGTAATTCCCCCCCTCCCTTCCCTGGGCTTGTATCAGGAGATGCAAATCAGGGAGGCAAATCAGGTTGCCTCATTTGTGTCTCACAAATCTGAACCATCTGGGTGGGCAGAGCGTGGACCGGCCTCCCCATCGCAGAGACAGGTGGTAAGAGGTAAGAGGTAAGACGTTCAGCTAAAGACTCCAGGCGGCTGCTGAGGAGAACCAAGTGTTCTTCAAGACCTCCTTCTTGTTTTGTCCCGGACATCAGGGAGACCACACTGTGGACCGGTGAGTCAAGGAAGCTTTGTGAGGCTGCACGTGTGGGACACTTCTCACTTCTCGCTTAGTTTCTGTCATCATGGGCAGAGGTGGGATTTTGGACACCCCTTTGGCTGACTCTTTTCTAGAACCCAATGGACCAGCTTAGGCATTGAAAGGTTGATTCCAAACCAGTGTTTGTTTGAGTCACCTTCTCTCCGTTCTCCCTGCTTCCTTTCCATTTCTTAGCCAACGGCTCGTTCTCTGTGGTCTCTGGTGGCATCTCGTTAGGGGCAAGACAGATTGATAAAGGAGGTGTTCTTATTATGTTCTCCATATTATTTTAAGTACAAATTGGAGTGACAGCTTGCATGTGGGAGATGGGTATCTGTTTTCTTTCACTGCAATATATTTCGCTGTTGTAATCATGTGCTTATCATAGTTCCCACCCTCTTTATATGCAAGGATTAGCTATCCATAGGTTACCATAGAGTCGTATGAATTTGCGCTGACACAAAACCAAATTAGTAGCTTCATTGAAGTAATTACCTCTCTTCAGGGGACCCAAATTCATCCCACCTAGATGTTCTGAGCATAAGCCCTTGTGTTCAGCTGCTCCTCAAGACTATACTGCCATCCAGACGTGTTTTAATAAAGCTTTAGAGACTAAGCCAATTGTCTCAAGAGGCAGAAAGAAGCAGGTGGACCCAGGACCTGGCACCTAAGGATGAGCTCCTTAAAAATAAACTATGAGCAGTAGGTCATTAACGATGGAAAGGTCATATCTTGATAGATTTGGAAAACCAGTCTGAAATGTTGGAAGTAGCAATAATGGCTTTGTAATCTCATGAGGGTTTCATAATGGGGACTCATGTAATGAGTGTGGCAATAACACATGTTTATGTTTTTCAGCACATTTTTCCTCTGGCCAAAGAAAATAATAGGAAGCCACTCGGCACTGTATCATGAAGCTCAGGTGAGGGAAGTTGCTGTTGTGCAAGTGTGTTGAATCTAATGGACACTCTGGGGACATCTGTGAATTCCCCAGGTTTATAGATTCTGTTATTTATAGGTGACAGCCATTCCTGGGTAGGGTTGGCCATAGATGTCTACACTGATGTTCTGGATTCAGTAAGTCTAAGACAAAATAGGTGAAATGACGTCAAACCAGGATGCGAGAAAAGCAACTCAATGTGGCTGGTGTTGTTTCCAAATGTTTATACAAAGGTTCTGGGAGCAGAGGAAGGTTAGTGACCATTTGCTTCCTCCCTCCCAGAGGAAATCTTTGAGGTGGGTCTTCAGACATGAATAAAAACCAGACGGAAATAATACAATTAATAGTTCAAGCACCCAATATTCATTACCTGCTAATTGAGTAGGGACCCGGTGGGAAGGGTATTATATATTTCTCCGGGAAAATGGGGATTTTGTTGGGGGCTGAGCAGAATCGTGAAGCAGACTAAACTAGTCTTCAGATTCCAGGGTGCTCCTTTTCCACCATTCAGGTCTTCAACCATGTTCTCCCTTCTCCTTTGCCCTGGGGTTGGTTTCTCTTTGTTTGGCTTGCTGTTTTCCTTCCCTCCAACCAAATGTCCCTTCAGCAAAACTCTGTGCCCACCCGCGTTTGAATTCCAGTGCAAAGGAAAGTCGGCGGGCCCCTTCTTCCAGGGATGTGACCTCAGGAGTTTTACTGCCCCTGACGTAAGAAATGCTTTGTCTTCAAGTAAATGATTTCAGACTTCATGTCCTGGAGGAGCATTTTGTGTGTGTGAGCAGGAAACCCAGGGGAGCCTCTCTTTGCGCGTTGTGGGCCCCATTCGACAGTGGCAGTCAATGCTTGGGAAGAGACACACTCGAGGCTCGCCTGTTCCTGGGGAGATTGCCTGGTCTCCCGTGAGCCCTGCTGCATTCATGGGGACACGGTAATGGGAAGTAGCTCTTGAAGCCATCCTTGTAAAATCCATTGTCCCTTCTCAGGATCCTCGCCATCGCTCTGTCTTGGACGTGTTTACTCCTAAGCCCACGTGGGGCCCAGGAGGTGCATGAGGACAAGCCGAATATTGTCCTGATGATAGTGGACGATCTTGGGATCGGTGACTTGGGCTGCTTTGGCAATGACACGATGAGGTATGGCTTCGAGTTGAGCTGTGCTATTTCACTTGTTGTCTAGGCTTGGGAGGTTGATAACGTTTTATGACTACATCATGTGGAAAACCAAACTCATGGGATGGAATTTGCCTTTAAAAGAAGCCCATAATATTAAGATCAGGACCGTCTGGACTTGAATCTTGATTCTGCACTTACTGGTTCTGAAATCTGGCACAAGTTACTTGACTTCTGTGTGTCTTTCTTATCTTTCTTATCGGTCAAGCGTGCAGGTGAGCAGTGTACAGGTGTGGGCTCACAGATGCAAGGCATTTAGAGTAGTTACCTACCATGTCCTGAGCCCTCTGCGATATGCACTTTTATGATGAGCGACGATTTTTACGCATACTTTTTCTCGGCGGGACTGGACATTGCACCCTTCCTAATTCTGGAAGCCAACAGACCTTTTACGGGGAGGTGCTTGTATTGTAAGAATGGGCATTCTGAAGGAAAAAAATGTACATGAAATAGACTCAGAGCTTTGTGGTAGGCAACAAAACGAACCATGGCAGGCCACGTACATGAGTAATGCCTACGCCAAGGCTTAGGAGTGCATCAGGGCTAGACGTGTGAAGTCTATACGTGGAAATCAACAATTCCATATTGTCCCATCTTCTCTCTTATGAAGAAAGCCAGGTCTCATTACATTTTACTGGGTTCCAGCCAGGGGGCTGTCTCTCTTCTGTACAGTCTGTCTGATTTTCTCCAACGTCCACACACCTTTCTAGGGAATCATGAGGCAGAGGTTGCAAACTTTGTCTGGAGCAAAGACGTCTGTCTATAGAGCCTGTGCATTGAACTTGTCGTTGGGTCTATTACTTGCTAGGCATAACTAAAGTGTGTAAGTCATTAGCCTTAATTCATCAGCCCATAAACACAGAAGTATTTTTACATATATTTTATTTTAAAGAAATTTTAATGTTTATTTATTTTTGAGAGAGAGAGACAGAGAGAGAGAGAGAGAGTGAGTGGGGGAGGGGCAGAAAGAGACACAGAATCCAAAGCCAGCTCCAGGCTCTGAGCTGTCAGCAGAGGCTCCGATGCAGGGCTTGAACCCATGAACCTGTGAGATCATGACCTGAGCTGAAGTCAGATGCTCAACTGGCTGAGCCACCCGGGCGCCCCAATTTTACATATATCTTAAAAGGCAGTGCCATTAAATGTACTCATTGAATATATGCAGTAGATACCACATTGCAGAACCAAATTATATCGACTGTGCAATACACAGCCACTGCCTAAAACCTCAGCTGTATTTTCTCCACGATGCGGGCAGAAACCAGGCAATTAGGCGATGTGTGCAGTTACTTTTTCTCTGATTCTGAGCTCAGGGAATCACAGCAAACAGAGCTGTTGGTTTCTGTCTCTCTCTCTATCTGTCCCCTCTTGTCCCCTCTGCAATTCCCCTCTGTCTCTCTTTCCAGGACTCCTAACATCGACCGCTTAGCAAGGGAAGGCGTACAACTGAAACACCACATCTCCGCCGCGTCAATGTGCACCCCAAGCCGGGCCGCCTTCCTCACGGGAAGATACCCCATCCGATCAGGTGTGTAGATGGACGCACCTCTGCTACTCTCTGTGAACATGTTAAGCCACGAGGAAGTGAGTAGGTGACTAGGTCATTTCGAAAAGTTTGCCCCAAAAAGGGCAGACACACGTCCATGCACACACAGCTGCGGACGTCTGTGTGGAAAGCACTGCTCTCCTAGTCAACCCAAGCCCACCCTGCGTGGCTGAGTTATGTCTATTCACCTAGAGTTGAATGTTTCTCCTCGGTGGCCTGCAATCAGGCGTAGGCAGGACTTTCCATCCCAGGGCAAGAACGAGAAGCTGTCTCAGAAGGACGTAACGTATAGA
Organism: Panthera onca; assembly: GCF_046562875.1. Taxonomy (NCBI): domain Eukaryota; kingdom Metazoa; phylum Chordata; class Mammalia; order Carnivora; family Felidae; genus Panthera; species Panthera onca. The sequence continues at coordinate 128,369,800 of NC_138357.1, read as the reverse complement.
ACACGCCTACGCTAATCCGGGCTGTCATGAGGATGTCCTAGCACAATGTCTCAAACGTTCATCACCCATTTCAACCATTGTATGGATGCAACAGGCTTTGCTTATCTGTCCCTTGATTGACTAACCATTGGATTGTTTCTGGCTTTAGGCTCTTACGAAAAGTTCTGTTGTGTACTTGCCCAGACACATGTTTGACTCATTTTCAGATCTTTTGAGGTTGATGATATCTGGCTTAGCGGGTGCTAGAACGCATCAGGTCCAGTGAACGTTAACTCTTTATTCTTTTTTTCTTCTTGTAGTACACTTCTATGTGATTTGACTCTCTTTTTTTTTCTGTGCTGCTCACTTTATGTAAATTCGGAGAAGTTCAAAACCTAGATGTCCACTTGTCCCGGATGCCCCAGTGTCAGGTTTTTCACAGACATTTGGCTTATCCATCTTTTCTGCAAATACTAAAACTTATTATCAGAAACACACACACACACACACACACACACACACACACACACACACACATTGTAGGATTTCAGGTTTTCATGATTTCATTTTTTGGCTCTTTTACCGACACAATGATTCCCCTGCCAAGAGTAGGCCTGTGTTAGTGGTTCAGTCACGCGTGTCTACTGAAATGACACCCAGTCCTGTTGTAAATTTGCAAGAGGCTACATGTAGAGTGTTATTTGAGTGGTGTGCTTGTGCGTATCTGGTAGTGTCGTGCGTGTGTGTGCAAGTGGGTAAGGGGTGCGTCATGGGGCCCGGTGTGAGTTCTGTCTGCAGGACGTGATTTTCCTCGCCCACGTGATGGTTTTGTTGATCCTCTCTCGTCATGTCTGCGTCTTCCAACTCCTGAACTCCCCGTGACTCCCTCTCCTCTCCATCTCACGGGAACCTACTCACTGCGCGTGCCTTCTGCTTTTTGCTTTTCTTTTCCCATCCCGTCTAGGAATGGTTTCTAACAGAGTGAGCCGTGTGATCTCCACGCTCGGAGCTCCTGCTGGACTCCCTCGCAATGAGACAACATTTGCAGCCTTACTGAAGAGGCAAGGGTATAGTACGGCATTGATAGGTAAGAAGCGACCACGGGCATGCCTCGTTTACTACAAAGGAATAATCTGCGTCGTTCTATGCTCGATGTGGTTTTCTTGGAAACCCTTTGTCTCCAAAGAAGCATGCATCTTGGCTGTGGCAGAGAAGGCCCTCCGTGTGATATCGACTCTATATCCACCACTCTGTGGGCTACCTGTGAGCTTTCTCTTTACTTTCCAAAATTAACCCTGCTTAATCTATCATACGGTCTTTCCCAAGGAAACGTGTTCCCTGTGTCCTCCAGAATTCTTCATCATGCTTTGTTCACCTGGGACCATCTGCCCTAATGCCCCCTGACCAACACACACACATTTCTTCCTAAACGACGCCCGTTCACTCTTTTCAGACAGAATTCAGGCATGACGGAAGACCGCTTCCCACCAGACCCCCAGTTCTTGCCAGATGGCCACCCCACGTGCTTCTGTATAATCCTGTGTTCTTTGTCTTTGCATAGAACTCTGTATGATACTGTGATTTCTACATTATTCTCTGCAGACTCTGGAATACATCAACCCATTCACCACACAACACTTGTGAAGTGTGACAAGCTCTCTCAAGAACACACAAATAGCTTTATGCATCAACTAATGACTCCGTAAACTAATGACTCCGTAAAAAAGTCTATGCCCTATAACCATCACCCAAATAGAAAAAAAAAATATTTAAAAACTAACTTTTGAGAAATGTCAACACCCTGTATCTGTCACCCCAATCAAGTGCAGCTACACCTACTGTCTTTGTTTGAGAGCCTGGGTTTCAATTGGCTTGAGAATAACATCCTAGTTTAAAGTTTATTTATCTATTATGAGAGAGAGAGAGAGAGAGAGAGAGAGAGAGAGCAGGGGAGGGGGGCAGAGAAAGAGGGAGAGAGAGAATCCCAAGTAGGCTCTGTGCTGTCAGTGACAGTAAGATCATGACTTAAGCCAAGAGTTGGACGCTTAACTGACTGAACCACCTGGGTATCTCCAGAATAACATGCTATTTTCTTTTCTTTTCTCTTCTTCTTATTTATTATTGAGACACAGAGAGAGACAGAGCATGAACAGGGGAGGGGCAGAGAGAGGAGGAGACACAGAATCGGAAGCAGGCTCCAGGCTCTGAGGTGTCAGCACAGAGCCCGATGTGGGGCTCGAACCCACAAACTGTGAGATCATGACCTGATCCGAAGTCAGATGCTTAACTGACTGAGCCACCCAGGTGCCCCTAACATGCTATTTTAAATTGACTTTTGTAACCAATTTGACATTGATCAGAGGAGACAGTCTTCATGGAGGTGCAGGACAGGAAAGCCTGGGCCAGTAGTCCTGGTTCTCATGTGCTTAGTCCCTCAGGTGCTCTGAGATGTGAATCTGCATCCTTCATGTGGCCCTAACTCCATGGGGGGAACCATTAATGGTTTAGTGGATACACATGATCAGATTCTGTTACAGTCCTCATGTTAACAGGACAAACATGGATCTTTCTGTTACCATTCAAAACGTGTGGCAAGTTTTATCAAATAAAGTTCAGTGAAGTTTAGTGGGAGACTCTGGGATTTCCAGCCAGCCATCTATCCAACCATCTACTCATGCATGCCTGGTCCATTCTCCATCATTTATCTACATCTACTAACTATCTATCTGTCATCTATCTATCTATCTATCTATCCATCTATTCTCTATATCTATCTGTTACCTATGTGTCCGTCCATCCATCCACCCACACATCCACTCATCTATCATATATCTATCTGTCCACCTATGTATGCATATATACATTACCCATCTGTTTGCCATGATTTTATTTGTATTTATCATTATATATCTATGTACTATCTCTACCCACCCACCATCTATTCGTCATGTATCATTTATCTTATCTCTATCATTTATTTTTATGGCTATAATTTACATCTATCTATCTATCTATCTATCTATCTATCTAATCTATCCATCGTGCAACCATGCATCCATCTATCCATCCATCATATCCATCCATCCATCCATCCATCCATCCTTCATATCTATCCATCTATAATATCTATCTATCTATCCATCATATCTATCTATCTATCTATCTATCTATCTATCTATCTAATCTATCCATTGTCCATCCATCCATCCATCCATTCATCCAACCATCCATCCATCTATCCATCCATCCATCCATCATATCTATCATCTATCTATCTATCCATCATATCTATCATCTATCTATATACGTATCCATCCATCCATCCATCATATCTATCTATCTATCTATCTATCCATCGTCTGTCCATCCATCCATCCACTCATACATCTATCCATTCATCTGCCACTCATGTATCCATCTATCCATCTTATATCATATGTATCTCATCATCTAATATCTATTTATCTACTTAGCTACTCACCTGTCTATCCATCATCTATAGTCTACACTGACTCTCTCATGTCTTCATCTTTGTGGCTATGACTTTTTTTCTTCCTGTGAATGAGAAACTGCCCAGTTCACATCCTTGCTGCAAACTCACAAGTGTGTTTTCCTCCCTTTAATTTTCATCCTATTTGGTCACTCACAACCAGGTCTTGACACAGATTTTTGTGCAGTAAAGAAGTCACACAGTGTTGGTGGTGTGTGTGCATATTATGCATTATTTGTCTGTTTGTCATTTCAGGCAAATGGCACGAAGGCTTAAACTGTGATTCCCGACATGACCACTGCCATCACCCATATAATTATGGGTTTGATTACTTCTATGGCATGCCATTCACTCTGTTTGAACCTTGCTGGCCGGATCCCTCGCGTGACACGGAATTAGCCATCGGGGGCAAAGTCTGGCTCTGCATTCAGCTGGTCGCCGTTGCTGCACTCACGGCTGCCTTGGGGAAGCTGAGTCGCTTGATCTGTCTTCCCTGGTCTTTCATATTCTCCATGATTCTTTTTATTTTTCTGCTGGGCTACTTTTGGTTCTCCAGTTACAAATCCCCTCTGTACTGGGATTGCCTCCTCATGCGCGAGCACGAGATCACTGAACAACCGATGAAGGCAGAGCGTGCTGGCTCCATCATGGTGAGGGAGGCGACTTCATTTATGGAAAGGTAAAAGTCATTTTCTTTCAAAATCCATGTATTTTAATGGATTTAACAATGAGTATTTTAAAGACAGGAGTCTTTTTAAAACATATATATATATATATATATATATATATATATTTTTTTTTTTTTTTTTTAACATGAAATTTATTGTCAAATTGGTTTCCTTACAACACCCAGTGCCTATCCCAACAGGTGCACTCCTCAATGCCCATCACCCACTTTCCCTCTCCCCCACCCCCCCATCAACCCTCAGTTTGTTCTCAGTCTCTTATGGTTTGGCCCCTTCCCTCTCTAACTTTTTTTTTTCTCCTTCCCCTCCCCCATGGTCTTCTGTTAAGTTTCTCAGGATCCACATAAGAGTGAACACATATGGTATCTGTCTTTCTCTGTATGGCTTATTGCACTTTGCATCACACTCTCCAGTTGCATCCATGTTGCTACAAAGGGCCATATTTCATTCTTTCTCATTGCCACGTAGTATTCCATTGTGTATATAAACCACAATTTCTTTATCCATTCATCAGTTGATGGACATTTAAGCTCTTTCCATAATTTGGCTATTGTTGAGAGTGCTGCTATAAACATTGGGCTACAAGTGCCCCTATGCATCAGTACTCCTGTATCCCTTGGGTGAATTCCTAGCAGTGCTATTGCTGGGTCATAGGGTAGATCTATTGTTAATTTTTTGAGGAACCTGCACAGTTTTCCAGAGTGGCTGCACCCGTTTGCATTCCCACCAGCAGTGCAAGAGGGTTCCTGTTTCTCCACATCCTCGCCAGCATCTATAGTCTCCTGATTTGCTCATTTGAGCCCCTGTGACTGGCATGAGGTGATATCTCAGTGTGGTTTTGATTTGTATTTCCCTGATGAGGATTGATGCTGAGCATCTTTTCATGTGCCTGTTGGCCATTTGGATAAGACAGGAGTCTTTTAAAAACCATAAGAGAATGAGTGTTTTTTAAAAATAAAAGGTGATGGTTTGAACAATGTTGACTTAAGAAATGGAATATTGCTAGTTAGGGCTAGACAATACAATAGTGCGTGTTTTGGAGTTCACATGGACTCTTCAGGAAGTGCCTGAGGAGGTGGTATCTCATTTGAGTTCCTCTTATTAAAATCACAATATCTCTGTTGGCCTCGAAATTCAGATTTGGTCAGACCAAGCAGGTAGACTCACACTAGACTGAGACTTACAAAACTGGCTTATTAATTTGCAATGCATATTGTTTGTATATTAATGTACAATGGGAAATGTATTTGCCAGGAAACAGATAGTAGAGTAAGTTGGCCATTGCATTTTTTTTCCTGTTAGGGAAAAAACTTTTTGAGAAGTTAAAATCAGAGGGCTTATCACTGAGCATGTGATACATAAGGGATTTTATTCCGCCTAGGGCAGTGGTGATCGTTAGAGAGTCCTATGCATCCCAAACATAATCACTGGAAAGTTTTCAAGGGAGCCACATTTAGAAACATCTAGCTGATGGATCTTTTTTCAGAAAAAGGCTGTGAACACATTTTTTTGCTCACCTTTTGTCTTTACTGACCACCATCCTGGGGTCTGGGCTTCGAGGACAAGTACACATTTAGTGATGACATTAGATGTACAAGCCCATGATAAGAAATAGGGTAATGGGCATTAGTTCAGGGTGCTATCAGTCCAAACTGTAGGAACCTTCCAAGATATCAGGGAACCATACTTGAGAAGACATGTTAACTAAATCCTGAAAGGTAAGCAAGAACAAGACGAACAAGGGGCCAGGCATTCCCAAATAAAGCTGAAGCAGAAGGAAGATAGGTCCTCGGCTAAGCAGGGACACACAGAACGCAAATGCCACTCTAAGAAACTTCGGCTGCAATGAAATATGGAAACGCAAAGAAAGGGAAAAAAATGAATTAAAAAGGAAGTTGTGCCATGGTGAGTTGGATTAGGGTAGTGTGAAATGGAATTCCCTAGAAACTTCACATCCATCTGGAAGCCCAGAATCTGATGTTACTTTGGAATTGGGTCTTTGGAGATATGATTTGTGAAGATGAGGTCATCACAGGGTAGGGATCTGTAAGCTAGTGTGTTTGACTGCCCTGTAGAGTTGATTGCTGATATAAAGTATCTTGGGCCATGTGTGGCTAGCTTTGTCCTTACCCCATAGGCCACGAGGGCACAAAACAAATTTGTACTCTCAGACAGAGAGAGAGATCAAACCGTCTTTGCCTTGTAGATGCAATGCAATGGCTGGTTTCATCAGGGCAAACGCCTTATTCCCTGGTAACTTCCACATGTGCAGAGGCATAGGTGTTTTGCACAGGGACACACTGGCAGGTTGCAAGGTGGGTCCGTCACACTGAAAGCTCAAGACGAGTGATTCTGTTCCACTCGTGCTGTCGCTTACCATTTACATTAGTACATCAGGAGCAAATGCTGGGGTGTGGAAATGGACTCCCGTCACCAAAACCTGTGCTGAGTTTCAGAAGGTCTATACGATCTATCATGGCACCATGTTGAAGGGGAATGGGGACCCGAAGATTCGGAAGGCATTCTGTTGACTAGCGATGTGGCCGTGAACAGGTGGCATAGATTCGAGATTGCTAGAGATCCCTTTTATCTGGATTCTCAGTGTGTGAGTTTCCTCTGGCTGCTGGAACACATTTCCGCAAGTGGGGGTGGCTCAGAGCGTCACAGATTTGTTATTTGATGGTTCTGGAGGTCAGGAACCCCAAACTCATGGCACTGGAATCAAGGCTTTGGGTGGACGGGCTCATTCTGGGAGGTTTTAGGGAAGAGTGTTCTTTGTTCCACGTTGGAGAGACTGCAGACTTTCCTTGGCTTGTAGCTCTCTCCCTGCATCTCAGCTTCCATTACCTCCTACCCACATCATGTTTGTCTGATTGTGTCCTTATTGCTTCCCTCTCGTAAGGAACCTTGTAATTGCATTGGGTCCACACCCAGATAATCCAGGATTATCCACCCACTGTCTCAGGATCCTGAACCTGATTGTATCTACAGATTCCCTTTGGCCATGCAAGGTGGCATCTGTATAATCTCATTCTTCACTAGCACATATAGCAGCTTCCTTGGGCTCCAAGGACAAAGTACCAGAAACGGAGGGGCTTGAAACAGCAGAAACGTACTCTCTGTGAGCTGTGGACACTGGAAAAGTCCCAAAGGAAGGTGTCAGCTGGGCTGTGCTCCCTGAGAATGTTGTGAGGGGAGCATCGTTCCTGGCGTCCTCTAGCTTCTGGTGGCTGCTGTCGGTGCTGGGTGTTCCTTGGCGTGTCCGTACATGACCCCGACCTCTGCCTCTGATTTCCCAAAGCCTCCTTCCCCTGTGTGCGTTTCCATATCTGCGAACCATCCGTTTCTTTGAAGGACACCTGTTCTTGCATTCTGGCCCCACCTTACCCCGGGATGACCTCACCTCCACTAATTACATCCCCAAAGACTCCATTGGCAAATGCCATGACATTCCAAGCTTCCAGATGGGCTTCAATTTTGGAGGGACACCAGCCATTCTGCCCAGCTCACCCTGGTGCAACTTCATTACGATGATGATGATGATTTCATTACTTCCCCTCATGACATGTCATCAGAGGAGAAATTTCCCAAAGACTCGCATTTGAGTCGTGCACTGTTTAGCTGAGGACCTGCCTTCCCGGAGGATCGTCAGGGCTCGAAGTAGGTCAGCCTTGTCTTCCGTGTCCTCACAGGAAGGGCCAAAGGTGTGGGGACGGCTTGCCAAGATGTCTCTGTCCGTGCTTGCTCGTGGGTTGTGAAAGAGTTGGCATCCCTTGGGTCTGTTGGATGTGACTCTGGCCTGCAGATTTCGTCAGCCCTGGGAAAGCGTGGGGCTGTGTCAGGCGGGGTCACTGAGACTGCAGCCGTCCTGCATGTGTCCCCGGCGGCGGTCCGGACGCTGGGGGATGCTGGAGTCCAGAGCAGCCACAATGCCGCCTGGTGCATGCATCGCCTCTCTTAGGGTAGGCAGAGGAGGGACGGTCTCGCTAACTGTGGTTCCCTTTCCCGGACTTTGCAAACTCACGAGCCATGTGACTGATGTGTCCTCAGGCACCGTGAGGGACCGTTCCTTCTTGTGTTCTCCTTTCTGCACGTCCACGTGCCGCTTCCCACGACCACCGAGTTCATCGGCACCAGCAAGCACGGCTTGTATGGGGACAACGTTCAGGAGATGGACTTCATGGTGGGTAAGTGGCACAGGATGTAGGGACACGGGAAGCCCGGGCTTTGATAGTCGAGGACAGCCTCATGCGGCCCCCCGCCAGCCTCAACGATGCCACAGGTGCCAGCCCTCGACAAACTTCCCACAAAAGCACGCTCAGTGCTTCCCTGTCAGTGTGAGTCCCGGTGTTTCTGTCACACGTGTATTAGTTGGCACATTGGGTTCAGGGTTTCCTCCGGGGAAACACAGAAACGCACGCGAGGCTGGCCTCCCTGGTGGGCAGCACGAAATGGATTTCGGGGAACAGAGAGAGACGCCTTGGAAATCAAGCTTGTCAATTCACAGTCTTCAAAATACAGAAATGATTGAAACATTATTAGAAATAGAAATAGTATTGAACGAAATACAGGCACACAGGTCTGTGTTTATGCAGGCATAGGTATGCACGTGAGTGTGTGTGTGTGTGTGTGTGTGTGTCTGAAACTAACTCCAACTGAGGATGGGGTCAGTAGAAACAAAAAAAAGAACAAAAACAAATCCGATTTGCTTTAATATTGTAAATCAATAGAAAGTGTTCGAAATATCTAAGCGTGGGTACTCACGGGCCGTGTATATGCTGTCTGTCCAGGCAGACGTGAGCCTTCAGGATAAATAATCACGTTTCCATATGTCATTTCAGAAATAGTAAAAAAAAAAAAAAAAAGTTTGTTTTTCTTCAACATACCCATCCTGGAAACTATATCAAAACCCAAAATCCCAAAAATCTCTGATCTCCGTGTTACAATGTTTTATTTGTTAGGTTTTCTTGGTTACCGCCTGTAGGAGTCTGAGGGCTTACAGGATGCATTAGAAGAACCTAACCATGTTTCCTCATCTCCCTCCATTTAACTTCCTGCCCTACAGCACCTGCCACTTCACAGGTGTTTGGAAAGCTCCAGAAACTCCCCACCCCCACCCCATCTGGCTTCCTGCTTCCTCAAACCTGCCTAGAGGCTTTCAATGCAAATAACATTCCCTACTCGACCCAGGGGAAATCCTCTGGTTGGTACCTAGTTAGTAAGGCATCCAAAATGAGTCCCAGAGAATTCAGTAGCTCAGAGCAGGTTCATGGAGAATGGGAGGGGACGGTGAGAGTCCGAGGTGAGGCGGACAGATGGGACAGGCGAGCAGGAGGAGAGGCTTGGCTGGCCCTGCGTGCAGAGCAGTGGTGATGGCTGGGAGTGGGTTATGGGTTGGGTGTGTTGGGCAGGTCCCCTGGGCAGGGCGGCAGGAGCCCAGGAGAGGACACAATTGTCTGAGAAAGTCATACGCACACACACATCTCAGGACAAGTCACAACATGCTCATTTAAAGTGTAAATGGCGTCTGGGTGGTTCAGTCAGTTATGAGTCCGACTCTTGGTTTCGGCTCTGGTCATGATCTCATGGTTCGTGAGTTCTCTGCTGTCTGCACAGAGCCCATCTGGGATCCTCCGTCTCCCTCTCTCTGCCCCTGCCCTACTTGTGCTCGCTTTCTCAAAAATATAACAAAAAAAATTATGAATTAGGGAGTAACCATGAAAATACATGATTTCCAACATCAACTTAAATATATACTTCACATATATAATATATAACATAAAATATAAAGATATAACATGTACATAGATCATTAGTAATTGTATATCCTGTACTATATAATAGAAGAAATACGTGGGTCATCAATATATTATATTATTAATAGCATGCTAAATTAATAAGTACTATAGCAATAATATATAATAATATAGACATTAAGATAATATATAAGATATTGAGGGGCGCCTGGGTGGCTCAGTCGGTTAACGCCCGACTTCGGCTCAGGTCGTGGTCTTACGTTTCATGAGTTCGAGTCCCTCGTTGGGCTCTGTGCTGACAGCTCAGAGCCTGGAACCTGCTTCGGATTCTGTGCTCTGCCCCTCCCCTGCTCACACTCTGTCTCTCTCTGTCTCACAAATAAAGATTAAAAAAAGATATTGAGATCATTATATAGTATACTCCTAGTATAGAATTAGTGTAATAGTATATTTAGTTTATTATGCTTTATATATATATGTATATACTCTAATATACATGTACATACATAAATACGTAATTCTTTCTCTTTCTGTTAAAAATAACCCATTTCAAGATACAGTGGGTGATAGGCTACGATTCATAGTAGCTCCAATACCCATTATCAATATATAGAAATATGTTCAGAAAGTAGGTGACCACATTGCAGACACCTGACTCATACAAGAAGACTTTCATGAATGGAAATATACCAGGTTCTGGGTGGGCACAGTGACTCTTATAAAATATTAGTGATTCCAAAATTAATATCGAGGCCCAAGTCGAGTCTAATGAAAGTCTTAATTACTCTTACATGGTAAGCCCTCCTTACCAAGTGCCTGAGGGACGTCTGACAGGACGCCAGTTGAAGGAAAGTGTCAAATCTCACTTTTATGGTTGCAAAGAAAGCACTATTGAAAATAAACCTTAAAACACTAAATCACATGCAGAAGATTTGACTTTCAGATCAGGGATGCCGAAACAGGTAGCCGAGAAGACGGTCCAACGAGGAGGAGAATGTAGCAGGGAGGTCACTAACGCACATTGGCAGGGATGGGATACGTCGGGCAAAATTGGTGTTGGGGTTGCATTGAGCTCCCCCCCACCCAAAAAAAGGTCCACATTGTAAGTGCTGGAATCTGTTACATGCGACAGTGTTTGGAAATAGAGGCTTTGCAGATGGAATCAAGGTATGGTGACGTCATAAGAGTGGGTGGTTGCAAGAAGGGACAGGTGACCTTGCAAGAAGATAAGAGGTGGGGACACAGAGACCCACAGAGGATGTGTGTGCCGTGTGAAGGCCCAGACACGTGCACATGTGTGCACACACACACAGGCACACACACACACGGATCACAATAGCACATGAGCACAGAGCTAGTAAAACACAGGGAAGTCACGACACAGGCAAAGAGCGCTAAGCCTCACGAAATGCCAAAAATGTACCCAAAAGTAGCATGCCTCAGGCTCCTTGCAAACAGAGGAACAATTAGCATCAATGTAATGTTTCATTCCTGAATAAAGGAGTCCACGGAAATCAAGAATAGAAATAAGGACGCCCCCAAAAGAAAAATCAGCAAAAGCAAAACATGACTTAGGGGTCACCAATATAAATGTTGGCATCTGCATCACAAAGTCTTTAAAAAATAAATACGATTAAGCAATAATATAGCGATGGGTAATAGTAATGATAATAAAAAATAAATCGATTTTTATTAGTAATGTAACATAATCGTCCGTCCAACACGAGATGTGGAGGAGGAATTGAGAAGAAGTTCACAACCACACACTGTTCTGGAGCTCACACTATCACCCACCGTAAGCAGGGTGCATTGTGAATGAGAAACATTTTTGCAATGACTCCCGCAGAAGCAACACAGACTAACATTATAGCCCAAGGCTCATCATGACATTCATTACACGTGTCCCTTTTCTTTTCTTTTCTTTTCTTTTCTTTTCTTTTCTTTTCTTTTCTTTTCTTTTCTTTTTCTCTTCTCTTCTCTTCTCTTCTCTTCTCTTCTCTTCTCTTCTCTTCTCCTTTCTTTCTTTCTTTCTTTCTTTCTTTCTTTCTTTCTTTTTCTTTCTTCTTTTCCTTCCTTCCTTCCTTCCTTCCTTCCTTCCTTCCTTCCTTCTTTCCTTCTTTCTTTTTTACTATTTCAGGCAAGCTTCTTGATGCCATTGATGATTTCGGTGTGAGGAACCACACACTCGTCTACTTTACATCAGACCACGGCGGACATTTGGAGGCACGGGTGGGCCACGCCCAGGTCGGGGGATGGAACGGAATATACAAAGGTGAGGAGGGGGATGGTGAGCCGGGTCTGGTTGTAAGTAAGCTCTCTCGTGCTCATGATAATGGAAATCTGTGAACTGAACCGACTGATGCATGAAAAAGTGAACAAGTTCATTTTGTTTGGCTCTGGGTAAAATAACGTGCTAACCAAGGAAATTGACCTTAAGTTTGCCACGATTTCTGGGGAAATTAGCCCCCAGGGTTGGTACTCTGCTGAAGGGACATCTAGAAATCTACCTGCCTGGAAACACTATGAGGTTATAAAGTATTACCATAACCATGTGCCTTTGCACATCTCTGCCAATGAACTGAATATCTATCTACTCATTGATTACATTTATAAGGCTGTAGAAAGAAGACTCGATATGGAAAAATCTGGTAGCCAGGGTATGGAGGACAAAAAGCAGAGGCTCCTGGGTTGTTAAGGAAGATTCGGTGCTGTCTTGTAAGGATATGGCTTAGCACACACAGAAGCAAGCATGTCTCTGGTTGTGTCATTAAATGCACAGGTAACGACTCCTTGTCCTGATGCAACATTTAGTGCATGAAAACACGTTCCATTAGGCCATGTTGTCCTGGTCTGTATAATACTTACCCTGCTGTGAAGAGAAAATTGTCTGGAAAATTGTCTGGAAATGTGTTAGCATGGGTATTTAAAGGCAGTTCAAAGTGTTTTCTAGAGGAAAATATTAATGATATTCATGCTTTCCTATTGAATGCAGAACGACTGAATCTATAATTGTATGAACGATAATAATACAGATTCAGTAGGAAATAATGTTTTTGTGTGAATAGGGTCGTCCCTGTCTCAGTCTGGCTGTGGGGCATCAGTGCACAAGTGAAGTGCACGCTTAGGAAATCAAATAAATCCCATGAGGAAATTGGGATTTCAATTTCGATTTCAAATTCTTGAAATTCTATTTTTGCCTATCAGGATATTTTTTAAAAATCTCCATTTCTGAACATGCTGTGATTGAGTAATTCAATGAAATAATAAGAATCCATGAACACCGTAGGATGGCCATTCTTCCTGGTTTGCTCAAGAGAATCCTGGTTTATGCCTGTTGTCGCGGGGTCATTGCTGACTCCTACGCGCATTCTCTAGAATGCCCTGGGTTGGGTAATAAATTTGCATAAATCCATACTATTCCATTCAACGTGTGTTCATGCATTCTGGATTCAGCAGTGACCAAAAGCAGTGAATCCCTGCCTTCAGGGAATTTACGTTGTCGTGAACGGTGGCATACCAGGAAAAAGAAAAGAATGAGTAAATTCTAGGATATGTTAGTAAATCTGCAAACAAAAAAAAAAGCCTGAAAAAATTCTAGGATGGGGCTGTCATTTGATCAGAAGTGTGCCTGCAGAAATGACAGAGAGAGTACCTCTGGAGCAAAGGTGTGAAGGAGGCTGGGGCCGAGGCAGGTGTATATGTGGGGTAACAGCCGTACGGGCGAAGGCAATAGCCAGTGCTAATACACCATATTGAATACAATCAGTTATTCAATTGAACACCTATCAGCAGCCCAAGGAAAAGGAATTGCATGGACACGTACCCGTGACCCGTTCAGAGTTCTGCACAGTGCTGGCTCCGAGCACATCGTCCGTACTATTAATTTTTAAATTCATTTGAGCACATTTTAAATACATCTGAATACATTTAAGTATATTTTAAATAGTAGAAATACATTTCAAATACATTTTTATTTTTTTTTATTTTTTTATTTTTATTTTTTTTCAATGTATGAAATTTATTGTCAAATTGGTTTCCATACAACACCCAGTGCCCATCCCAAAAGGTGCCCTCCTCAATACCCATCACCCACCCTCCCCTGCCTCCCATCAAATACATTTTTAAACACTTTTGCCCCCACGACTGTTTTACCTGGACGTCTGTCGCCTCACCCTGTAGGTGGGAAAGGCATGGCCGGCTGGGAAGGTGGAATCCGCGTCCCGGGACTGGTCCGCTGGCCGGGAAGGTTACCAGCTGGGAAAGTGATCGAGGAACCCACGAGTATGATGGACGTTTTCCCCACGCTGGCGGCCGTGTCAGGAAGCACGGTCCCTCAGGACAGGTGATGTCATACCGTCTGTTCACGCCATTGTGGTTCTCAGAGCGTTCGGGACACAGGCAGCATACTGTCTCAACACGTACCTAAAAGATTTGGGTTCGTGCGTGGCTGTGCCTCTTGAACATCATGGGTGCACGAGGCACCGGTCTCAGACACTGTGCGGTTTTCACTGGGGAGGTTTGGGGATGAGCACGTGGTAAAACACTCCCCCATGCAAGAGACACAACAGTCCCCTGGATTCTGCTGCGCAAGATCCGGAGGCTGATGTGAAGGTAAGACGTTGCATGGAGACTCGAATGCCTATCGTGATTTTCAATCCCACCAGGAGGAGACCCTTCCTACTGAATCCTAACACTCCCTGGAGACAACGGACCAAGGCAACCTTGCAGGCGCCTTTTGGATAGTTTATTCTAGCGGCTCCAACCCACTGACACGTCTTCGTCATAAGCCCAAAGACTGATTGTAATGTTTCCATATTCACCTAGTTCTAAAGGAAAGTAAAATAAATCCCAAAGCAAATTAGAAACAGCAGCAAAGAAAGACCAACTTATTTTTTTTTTAACCTTCATTTTAGGGGATAATAGGACTTATTGAGAATTTATATAAAATAGTAACAGAATACAATTCTGGTCTCCTAAGAAATACATTTATTGATTTGAGCTAAATGATCCATTATTTTTAGAGAGAGAGAGAGGGGGGGAGACACAGAATTCAAAGCAGGCTTCAGGGGCTCTGAGCTGTCAGCACAGAGCCTGATGTGGGGCTTGAACTCACGAACCATGAGATCATGACCTGAGCCGAAGTTGGGTGCTTAACCAACTGAGCCATCCAGGCTCCCCTAAATGATCCATTTTTTTAAAACCATAGTAATATTAGTGAAGAAGTAGTGTTTTTCTTTAAAGTAGGCTTCATGACCAGTGAGGAGTCCAACACGGGGTTTGAACTCAAAAACCAGGAGATCAAGACCTGAGCTCCTGAGCTGAGATCAAGAGTCGGGCACGTAACTGACTGAGCCACCCAGGTGCCCCTGTACCTTTTTACTTAATTGAGCTGATCACAGTCATAAAAATAATTTTCTAAGACATCAGTGGGGTGCACTGACTTTGGGACATTGGTATAATCTATATATTGGACTCAAAGTGTTCTGCAGAATTACAACCCCAAGAAATATTGTCCTCTGATCCCTGATTAGGATTTCCTTCCTAGAATTGATTTGCTTTTTATTTTTTGCAGAATTAGTTCTAAAAACATCTTATCTTTATTCCCAGTACTTTTTTTACTCTTCAGTGGAAAACTGAGCTGAGAGGCTCCATGAGATTCTGAAAGGCATGTGTGCTTTGAAGAAAGAAACTTGGCTTTTATGATGAAAGTTGCATTGGATGTTTGCACAGAGGTCTTTGGGTAGACATCAATTTTTATTTCTTTGGAGTAAATGACCAAGAGCAGGAAATCTGGGTCATAGTATCAATAAATGTTTTTGAGAAACTCTCAGATGGACTTTCAAAATGGCAGCCCCATTTGGCATTCCCACCAGCGATATGTATGATTTCCAGTGGCTCCACATTCTTGGCCACACTTGCTATGGCCATTCTTTTCCATCTTATATAATAACGATGCAGTTGAATCTGATCATGCTGTTAATTTGTGTTTCCCTAAGGACTAATGCTGTTGGACACATCTCCATGTGCTTATTGGTCCACCCGTGTCCATTCTTTGCCAAGTGTCTGTTCCAACCATTTGTCCATTTTTGTTTTGTTAAACTGGGCATTTTATTTTCTTCTTGTTGAATTGTGAGAGTTCTTTATATATTCTGAACACAAGTTTTTCATCAGATCTGCATTTTGCCAGTCCTATCTTCCATTCTGTGGCTTCTGTTCATTCTCTTAGCTTGTTATTTTAAAAGCAGTTTTCAATTTTGATAAGGGTCAATTTACTTTTTTAAAAATTTTTAAAATTTTTAAAAATTTTTTGTAAATGTTTGTTTTTTTTTTCTTTTTGAGAGATATTTCATGCACTCAAGCAGGGGAAGGGCAGAGAAGAGAGAGAGAATCCCAAGCAGGCTCCATGCTCAGCACGGAGCCTGATGCTGGGCTTGATCCCCCCAATTGTGAGATCGTGACCTGAGCCGAAACCAAGAGTTGTGTGCTTAACCATCTGGCCATGCAGGCACCTCTTTTGTTCTTTTATAGATTGTAATTTTTGTAATATATCTAAATTGCATTTTTCTATTCAAAGGTCACAAAGACTTCCTGTTATGATTTCTTCTTGTGTTTTTTTTTTTTTTTTCAGTTTCAGGTTTTACATTTAGGCTTATGGTCCATATTGAGATGATTTTTTATATAGTGTGAGGTATGGGTTGAGATTTATTTTTCTTGCATTTAGATATTTAATCGTTCTAGTGACATTTATGGAAAGACAGTTCTTCCTTGACTAGATAACCTTGGACATTTGTTGAGAATCAATTGACCGACATATGTATTGGTCTGTTTCTTGGATTGTCTCCTGTTTCACTGATTCATATGCCCACCCTTATGACCTTACTAGTCATAAGGCTTGATTAGTCTTTCTTTGTACTAAATTTTGGAATGATTTAGTATGAATCCTCAAACTAGTTCCTTCTTTTTAACAATTATTTGTTCGTTCTCCCATGTAAATTTTAGAACATGTTGCTCACTTTGTGCAAAAGACCCTTTAGGGATTTTGGTTGAGTTTGCATTAAATCTATAGATCAGCTTGTTGAAAATTGACATCTTAACAATTTTGCGTCTTCCAGTCTATGGACATTGTACATCTCTTGGACATTCAGTTCTCTTATCAGATGTTTTGTGGCTTTGGGACACAAAATTTTAACATTGGAAACCGTGTTTTGTGATGCTGTAGTGAATGCTAGTTTAAAAAAATGGATTTCCTAGGTGTTCATTGCTAAGATATAGAGATAAAATTCTATACTTGTGACCTTGCTAAACTGAATTAGTGCACAGAACTCTTAAGGGATTATCAACACAGGCAATCATTGTATCTGAGAATAAAGAGAGTGTTCATTCTTTCATGATCATTTTTAGGATTATCTGACACTTATTATTGTATTTCTTATGACAAGGTAGGTTTTATTATTACTGTTTTCTAACATGAGGTAGAAGATCCTTTTTTCTAATATAAGAGAAAAAGTATAAGATTTTTTTAGAGGTTCTATAAGATTTCCTGTAAAAGTAGAAAGGCAATTGCTCATGAAATTGTGATTTGGTTGTATTTTGTTTGTTTGTTTGTTTGCTTCCTTGAATGTTTATTTTTGAGAGAGAGAGAGACAGCAGGGCAGGGGCAGAGAGCTAGAGAAAGAGAGAAAGGGCAGGAGAGAGTTAGAGAGAGAGAGAGAGAGAGAGAGAGAGAGGGAATCCCAAACAGGCTATTGCAGAACCTGATGTAGGGCTCGAACTCATGAACTGCGAGATCATGACCGGAGTCGAAATCAAGAGTCAGACGCTTAACTGATGGAGCCATCCAGGCGTCCCATGAATGTCATCCTTCAAACAGCCCAGTGGTCATCTTCCCCTTGCCTGATGCCCTTTGCGTGTGTTTGCAGGGTGATCGATGGCCAGGACCTCATGCCTTTGCTTCAGGGAGATGTCGAGCGCTCAGAGCATGAGTTCTTGTTCCACTACTGTGGTGCCTTTCTCCACGCAGCACGCTGGCATCCAAAGGACAGTGAGTACATGAGCCCCTGCTTGCTATGGACGCCAAGATTATAGCCACTCAAGTCCATTCTCAACACTTTGTTGAGACAAGTCCATTTATTCTAGGGTGGCCACTGAAAACACCTTCTTTGAAATCATTCTAAGAATCACTGTCTTTAGAAAGGTAGGGGGTCATCTATAAGAAATAATACGTTTTGAGATGCAAAACATGTGACAGATTCCAAGGATATATAAAATTATACCAGGGGAGTCTGATTTCTTAGTGTTGTTCTAAGGATGGAATGACATTTAGCCTTAACCTGTGGGCAAGGAGGAAGAACAGGGAAAATGCCTGAGAAGGTAGAACACAAGATGGGTTGGCACATGGGTTGGATGTTGCTGACGTGTCTTTTCTTGTCCAGGTGAGGCAGTGTGGAAGGTTCATTACGTGACACCTGTGTTCCAGCCGCCAGGAGCTCAAGGCTGCTATGAGACCCAATATTGCCGATGTTCGGGAAAACTGGTCACCTACCATGACCCTCCTCTGCTCTTTGACCTCACAAGGGACCCCTCTGAGTCCACACCTCTGACGCCAGACACGGAGCCCTCTTACGATGTGGTGATCCAGACGGTGGCCAATGCTGTGAAGGAACACAAGAAAAGCATCATTCCTGTCCGGCACCAGATTTCCGAATTGAATCAGGGCAACATATGGCTAAAGCCTTGCTGTGGGGTGTTCCCATTTTGTCTGTGCGACACAGAAGGGAACACATCTGCCGTGGGGGCATGAGGAAAAGATTGGGCACAGGCAGACAAAGTCAACCGATCGTGGCACCTGCAAAATTTCAAGGAAGGAATTGGAGAGCCCATGCGTTCATCTTCTGTTCCAGATTATTAAATGCCCATTGGTGGTGATGCTATCTGTCAACTTCTTCTCTGTTCTTGGGGATAAATGTGTATCTAGGTCCTGTGTGCACCGTTGATGGGGAAACAAAAAAAATCAACCATTAAAGAATAATCATTGAAATTATGATTGAATTTGTATTGAGTCATTGAAATAATTGAGTAGTTGAAAAATAATATGGATTAAATAATAATGCATTGAAAGGAACTAGTCTAAAATACCGGTAGGCTGCTGAGCCAACAGATTTATCTTCATCCACAGAAACTGAATGGGGAGTAGTCCATCCAAGGCTTGGGAGGGGCAGGTGCATGGATTTCCCCCTGAGGATGTGCCAGAGATTTGATGGAGTCTAACTTCCCCTCCATGATTTGGGTAGGAGTCCTTGCACGAGTTTGCTTGGGCTGCCTTGATAGATCGCCACAATCAAGACATCTGCACGGCTGTGCTCCCTCTGAAGCTATGGGTGGAATCCTTCACTGCTTGGATCTGTCCTAGCTTCTGGTGGTGGCCACAATCCTCAAGGTCCTTCTGCTTATAGACACATCGCTCTGGTTCCCGTCAACGTGTTCCTGCGGTCTTCTTCCCTTTCTGTGTGCCTGTCCCCAAGCCCCCCTCTCTTTAAAAGGACACCTGTCATTGGATTCGTAAGACGTCATCTTAACATCTGCATAGATCCTATTTCCAAAGAAGGGAACATTCACAGGTACCAAGGGTTATGACGTTCACATAACCAATAATAAACCAATAAATAACCAACTGGGGCTTGGAAATTGTTGAGTCATATGCTCAGGAGAACACACCCCAAGTCCCCATACACAACTATCAAACACAAATAACCGTGTTAATATCGGGTATTGTTTCTCTCCTGAGTGATCTCAGGCAGCCTTCTTGGACTTTATTAGCTCATGAAGGATTAGTTACATAGGCTGCATCATTTCTCTAACACTGCTTGTCCTAAGACTTCCAACACATCCTGATTTTATGACACATCTTACGAGAAGGTTCATTTTGAATTTAGGATGTCACAGAGGAGAATTGGAGCACTTTAGCCTGAGAAGGATCTCCTGAGACCTTCTCACCAAGCCCCCTTATTTTATGGGTGAAGGAGACAGAGTGGGAGGTGGTTAAAGGGATTGACCAAGAAAGGCCACATCCCAGACTGACTAGGGTGACCCACTCCAGACTGCAGGTTGGAGACACATGATTCAGGAGTGCTCTTAGGTCCCAGCTCTGTTCCTTCTACGTCCCCAAGTCACACATTGAAGTGAAGGCTGTAGGAAAAAGCAAGCCATGTATAGTCAAGGACACCTTCCCATCCTGCACAGTCGTATCCGTAGAGTTGAGACAAATGGGTACAGAATTCAATAGCAGTTGACCTTGTCCCCAGCCGTGTGTCTTTGGCCCACTTATGGTTCAGTGTCTCTGTGTATAAAATGTCAATAATAAGGATGCCTGGGTGGCTCAGTTGGGTTAAGTGTCCGACTTTGGCTCAGGTCATGACCTCATGGCTCGTGGGTTTGAGCCCGGCATCGGGCTCTGTGCTGTGACAGCTCAGAATCTGGAGCCTGCTTTGGATTCTGTGACTCCCTCTCTCTCTTCCCCTGCCCCACTCACTCTCTGTCTTTTTCTCTCTTGAAAATTAATAAATAGGGGCGCCTGAGCGGCTCAGTTGGTTAAGCGTCCGACTTCGGCTCAGGTCATGATCTCGCAGTCCGTGAGTTCGAGCCCCGTGTCGGGCTCTGTGCTGACCACTCAGAGCCTGGACCCTGTTTCAGATTCTGTGTCTCCCTCTCTCTCTGACCCTCCCCCATTTGTGCTCTGTCTCTCTCTGTCTCAAAAATAAATAAACGTTAAAAAAATTAAAAAAAAAAAAGAAAATTAATAAATAAACTTAAGAAAAAAGAATGTTAATTAAAAGATGCAGGTAACAACCACACTCACATCACTGGACTTGCGTGGAGATTCCTGGAGATAATTCCTATAGAAAGGACTTAGCACCCGGTCCCACACAGAATGCTAGGTAAATAGTTGCTTTTCGATGAGCTGTTTTGAAGATACATTAAAATATGTGGGTTAGAATGAAAGGCGTGTCATAGATCAAAATGGTGCATGTCTTGGCCACTTGTCAAAAGGGCCATTGGTTAACCATTGTCCCAGATAGAGTTATAAATCATAAAATTGTCTCCACATATATACTGACTTAAAAGTGTTTTTTCCTAAGTTGGTATTGTGGAAGCTACACCTTCTTTTCAATATTGCCAGGAACCTAAAAATGCTATAAAAGTTATTTTACACATAAAAAAAATTCTTTTTTCCCCCATCCTCAATACCTAATAATTTAAGCTTTCTTGAGTGTTAGATGCTTTTAATCATTAGATTAATTTAACCACAAGAGGGCACACTAATATAGCTGTGTGCATCCCTGACTCAAAATTCCTAAGAAACAACTTTTTAAATGTATACACATCTTTCATTTAAAAAAAACAAAAAGCATAAGTTTCAACTGCATTCCCGAAAAAGGAATTTGCAAGGCATGGACCCCGTTTTCAATGTTACCCCTCTGATTCGATCAAAAAATTCACCCCACCTGCTTTGTTCATGTTAAGAGGTAATTATGTTACAAGATGAGATGGGGGGTTGTGTGTGTGGTTATGACCACACATTTTCTGGTAAGAATAGCAGAAAGCAAAAAATTAAAGAAACACAGTCAGACCTAGAGACAATACTCAGCATGCATACTTCACCATCTGGAATTTTCTAAGCAATCACACGTTGATCACAACTACTATTTGTGATGTGTTTTTGTTCATCCATCCTGAGTATGGTGATGCATTCATCAGACACGTGGAAGAATCCAGACAAATGTGGACCAAAGATGCATCGTTTCTCTTGTCTTGAGACCCTCCTGTTCCAGGGATGGGGCGAACATGATAATTTGAGGTGGGTTATGCATGCAAGTGATTCTAATGTTTTGCTGCCCTCACCATCTACTCTTCCAGTCTTGCACGTAGCGTGGCTAAGGAAATGGTGGACCTACCTCCAATGGCATTTTAGACTCAAAATCTCTTGTGGAATGTGACTCTGGATGCCCTGGGGTTTCAGGAGGAAATCCCAACTTGGATGGATGGATAGACAGTGAAGACCTGTAGGGCTAGCCTTATGTGGTGTCTGGGGCTCCACCCCAGCCTCTGGCCAGAGTGAGTGTCCAGAACATGGTGGGAGGCAGACACAGCCCAAGTATGCCGGAAGGACAATGTCTACGGGACATCCGGATTTCTCGGGGACAAGGATTTGGTGTGAGAGACAGTTGTCCAGCCATCACACCCCCAACGTGGAGCCCAACCTGGGGTTTGAACTCATGACTCAAGACCCTGAGCTGGGATCCAGAGTCGGATGCTTCATCGACTGAGCCACCCAGGTTCCCTCCTTTCCCACTGCAGTTAGATAAAAGGCAAGCAAAGCTTCCACCAGGAAAATGCAAATATCCCCTCATGTGTCTCTCCCTTGTGTCCTTTCTTAACTGTAAAGAAATCTCAGTTTCCTTTTAGCAGAATTTTACTCAGCGATCCAGACGCCCTGTCACCCTGAGGGACCGTTCCCAAAACCCAGTTGCAAGAAACACGTATAATTGGCATATTTGCAAAGACAGGCTTTGTGCATCTAAACCTACCTCTGTAGGTTCTCAGTCTGAGTAATAATGCCATAACCACAATCAGCCTGGGGGCCTCCTCCTTTGGGGTCAGGATGTGCTATGTCATTTGAGGGGCACACTGCAGAATTAAAACCCTGGGCTCCTTCTTTGGAAATCCATAAGGATGTGGGGACAGGGAGGGCAGGGCATTCAGCCAGGCGGGCCATTCCTAGGGGGAGGGACTAGCATGTGACAATATGGGTCAGGCATCAGGAAGCTGGCCCTGATTGCTGGTGATTTCCCTGAGAGTCTCTTCTTGGACAAGCTTCAGCGCTTATCGAAGGCATCTCTGAAATTTTAAGTGGTATTGGATGAGTGTAAACCTGTCTCTACTCTCTGGATGTTTAAGATAAGAGCTATCTTTAGGTTGACGTTGAAGGATGGGGAGGACCTGGCTTTGAAAGGACCCAGGCGTGGAGGAAAAACATAGGACTAGGGGTGGCGATCAAAGCTGGGTGGCTAAAACAGAGCCACAGGACACAGGGACAGGAGAAGAGAGGGTGGTTGCCCCAGGCTATGTGGACGGTGATGGCCTGACCCACAACAAGGGCATTAGAAATGGCAAAGGATGCCTGGATTCTGGACACGCATCGTCAGTAGAAGTAATTGGATGTGCTGCTAATTGGTTGTGGGAAAGGGGTGCAAAGGAAGAGAAAAAATGTTTACGACAGATGGCTTCTTGCTGTTTCGTGTAAGCCGTTGCAGGGACACGGGTGCCATTTGCAAAGATGGCCGTTGGAAGGGGGGGATCCCACCAGTGGAAAGCCCGAATTTGAGATATAGCTGACAAGTATCCAAGTGGAAATACCAAGGAGGCAGGAGATGGTGAGGACTGGATGAGAGGGTACCATTGGTCTGGAGACGACAAGTGGGCGTTTGGGGACACCAGCTCCAGCCACGCGAGGGTTTCCTTGATCTCATCAATGTACATCCCCTGATGCTTCGAATGGGTTCTTGCCTTTAGAGAGCCATGATTTCAACCAATTTGTTCTTTCTTTCTTGTCTGATGCCCCAAGAATGCCAACAGATACTCCTTTTAGGAGTGGAAGAGTTAAATGTCATGTTGTCTGTGCCAATAAATTATTACCTACGAGGAGATATTGCACAGCCAAGGAAAATCGAGAACCACCCATATTGCTTTTGATGTATTTATTTTATCTCATGAGTTAGAATGTGCTTTCAGGCAGAATTGTGGATGCTCCTTACATTACTCGGCAAGCACATCATGAGGGAACAATACAGGTAGGGGTGTCTGTCAGGGATGTAGACACAGTCCCTGTCTTCATCTTACAATCTAATGTAGGGACAAAGAGGGAACTGGTCTTGGGGCACGTGGGTTTGCAGCAACACGGACTAGCAGTCTGTATCATTCGGGCCATATTTTCCAAATACGGAGAAAAGGCTCAGTTTGTGGGTTCGAGCCCCATGTCGGGCTCTGTGCTGATAGCTCGGAGCCTGGAGCCTGCTTGGGATTCTGTGTGTGTCTGTCTCTGCCCCTCCCTTGTTTGTGCCCTCTCTCTCTCTCTCTCTCTCTCTCTCTGTCTCTGTCTCTCTCTCTCTCTCAAAAATAAACATAAAAAAAAAAACCAGAACGGGATACTCAACCGACTGGGCCACCCAGGAGCCCCCAGAAGTTACCTGTTGATTTTTTGACCTCCAGTCTTCATGTAATGTCTTACCATGTCATTCAAAATCACACTTGCCCCCCACCCCCCGCCCCAGATTCAAGGCCAGTCTTTCCATTACCATGAGGACAGTGATTTGAATCTGTAAGTTTACAAAACCGTGCCGGCTTGGGAAAGACTCTTGCATGGAACAAATCGTCCTGACTCCCTCTGAACTCCCTTTTCCCTGTGCATCTATTTTCCCTTCTTTCCGATAGAGGAAGACGTTCCAACCTGCCTGTTCAATTTTGCCGACAAAGCATCTCTGGCAGGTGTAGCCTCTCCATTCTTGTCTGTGCGCAATCTTACGGTTTTTCCCCGGAGCCGGAGATGGCAAGAAAGGCAGGATGTGGCAGAGACAGGAACAGTCATGGGGAACAATTTTCTTATGCCAGGAAACCAAGACTCAGTCCAACACCCACACACCTTTGAGAGGCAGTATTGTGATGTAGATGAAGACACACGGGTTCACACAGCCACACTTGCAAAGGTGTCCAGGCTTTCTTTATCCAGGAGTGATTGCTGCATAAAAAGGGGAAGGGACGTTGCCAAAAAGTTAGAGGCCAAGAGTTCTGGGGAAGGGTCTATAGGATCCTCTGGGGGCAGATCTAACAAGTGACCACAGACCAGGTGGCTGAAAAACCACAGGAATCCCTCCTCCACCAGCTGTAGACACCAGGGTCTGAGATCCAGGCGGGGCAGGGCTGTGCTCCCTCCTGAGACCCTGGGGAAAGGTCCTTCCTGCCTCTTCCAGCTTCTGGGGCTCCAGGCGTCCCTGGGCCTGTGGCCACATCCTCCTGTCTCTGCCTCTGTCTTCACGTGGCTTCTCGTCTCTGTCTGTGTCTCTCCTCTTCTGTCTCTTACAATGACACTATCTTTTTTTTTTTTTATCCAAATATGGTCACTTTGGAAGGTTCTGGGGTTAAGACTTGGACATATATTTTGGGAGTCACCATTTAACCCACAAGAGTTTCCATATTAGGTAACTGCCCAGAGGCCAGTGGATTATCCTGGGTT
The DNA here is from genome assembly GCF_046562875.1 of Panthera onca. Classification (NCBI taxonomy): domain Eukaryota; kingdom Metazoa; phylum Chordata; class Mammalia; order Carnivora; family Felidae; genus Panthera; species Panthera onca. Next base: position 128,344,603 of record NC_138357.1, on the reverse strand, counting down.
TCTGTGTGTTTCTGAAGGCTGAAAAGGAAGCAATCGCCAAGTGTTATTCCTGACCTGCCCCTTGGGATTTAGGCAAAACTTAAAAAATTCTCTACATTTGCTTTAATGAACCTTTATAATACACAGCGGGAAATCGACAGTTACTGGTTTGATTTGAGTCTTGGATGCATTTGAGGAAAAGTCAAAAGTTGTTAAAGCCTCCTGCCAGCTCACCAGACACCTTTTATGCTTCAGAAGCAGCAAAAGAAATATAATTTCCGAAGGAGCAAGGTTTCCACGTACACGTCGACGTCAGTGGAAAAAGTAGCTGGTTTGGAAACAGCCAGCAGAATGCAGGCACGGTAATTCTCAAGATTTCGTTTCATTAAAACCAAAGCTTGCTGGTGTGGAGATAAAGGAAAGTGCTTTTGTTTACTTATTTATTTCTTTTGTACAGGAAAGAATTCTAAGATTTGGAGAAAATCGATTCACACCGGCAGTAGAGGACACATATCCGCTAGCAGGGGAAAGTTCTTCTGAGCGCCTTGTCTTAGGTGTTACGTTAACCCGAGCGGTGCCGCGTGCGAGCATGGGGGCCCATGCTTCGCACAGGCTTCGGGTTCCTTGTAAGAATGTAACAGACAGCATCCACTGCCAGCCAGGATCGCCCCAGGCATACGTAGTTGAGGGGCGCCTGGGTGGCCCAGTCGGTTCAGCATCCGACTTCGGCTCAGGTCATGATCTCACGGTTTGTGAGTTCGAGCCCCACATCGGGCTCTGTGCGGACAGCTCAGAGCCTGGAGTCTGCTTCACATTCTGCGTCTCCCTCTGTCCCTGCCCCACCTACTCTCTCTCTCTCTAAAACATAGATAAATATTAAAAAAAATGATCAAAGCCATGTGGAAATTCCACTCCCCTGGAAAAAAAAAATCTTCCACTTCAGATAGTATAAACCCAACTCATGCTTTTGAAACAGCAGGACCAACCCGGAGTCCAAACGCTTTAGCTTTCTAAACATCACTCGTGGAGTTGAAATATTAACGGAAATTGTTAAAATGTTGGAAAAATTCTGAACAGATGGATATACCATAAACCATAAGGCGTCAGTGACCCTTAGCAAAAGCAGAGAGAGTAATTTTAAAAATTGATGTTGAAACTATAATTGGGTCATACACACGCGCGCACAAAAATCTACGGCAAATCTTATTTGTACCAGACAAATGTTAAGTTCATCACTGCCCCTCTCTTGTTAATGCGTATCCCAGATCTTGTCACCATGCATGAAATCTAGAGGTGGTTGTTGTTTTTGCAGGGTTACATGGAATCATTTATTAAATCCAAATGGAATCACAGCTTAGCCGGCCGCACCACCAAAGGACTCTGATCACTTCCTGAAGACAAAGGAATGTGCACTCTTTGCAAACCCCTCCTACACAGCACATGCTGTCGAAATGTGGTGGCTGCTTGGTTTCACATCATGATGTGTGCATGGTCACGGGGGAAAGGGATGACTCCGTACAAATGCCTAGGTCGGGGATGGGTGGATAGATATAGATGATTGATAGATAGACAGATGACAGATGGGTTGATATATTAATAGGTGGATTAATAGATAGATGAAAGATACATAGGTAGCTGAGTGAATAGATGGGTGGATGGATAGATAGATGATGGGTAGGTATATAGATAGATGATAGGTGACAGATAGATTTATACATGGATAGATAATAGGTAGATAGATAATAGATGATTAGATGGGTGGATGGATAGATGGATGAATAAATAGATACATACATACATATGCTGGGTGGATACATAGGTGATAGATAGATACATAGATACATAGATACACAGACACAGACATATGATGGATAGATGGATGGATGGATGGATGGATGGATAGATGATAGATAGATAGATAGATAGATAGATAGATAGATAAATAGATAGATATAATGGATGGATGGATGGATGGATGGATAGATAGATGATGGGTAGGTATATAGATAGATGATAGGTGACAGATAGATGTATACATGGATAGATAATAGGTAGATAGATAATAGATGATTAGATGGGTGGATGGATAGATGGATGAACAAATAGATACATACATACATATGCTGGGTGGATACATAGGTGATAGATAGATAGATAGATAGATAGATAGATACATAGATACATAGATATAGGGATGGATGGATGGATGGATGGATGGATGATAGATCGATACATACATAGATGGATATGATTGATAGATGATAGATAGATAGATATAAGGATGGATAGATAGATATGATGGGTGGATACATAGACAAATATATACATACAAGTACCATTGATAGATGATAGATTGATCGATGGATGTTATATACATACATACATATGTATGGATGGATATGATGGCTAGATGATAGATAAATAAGATAGATGGCTAGATAGATACATAGATACATGAGACATATGATTGATAGACACTAGATAGATGATGGTAAGTCATATCCACACATATGAAGGTATCTTCCTGGTTCATCATTCAATTTGTTACTTAGTTGAGTGAAGAACTATACAGACGTGTGAAATCGTGAGCAAATGTCCGAGACCCATTTTTTCTGGAGACCCGTTCTGTCCTACGGCATGAAAAAGTCTGTCATGCAAGGCCGCCCTCTTGACCTCATTAATAGCCCAGAAAAAGCACGCGTTGACTTGTAGAGCTTTCACTGACAGTTTTTGGATACGGACTCAGACTGTTATTTGCTAGCTTTTGCCAGGGAGCTCGAGACTTTGTTGCGATGTTGCATTTCTTTCAGGCAGGGTGAGGTGGGGGAGGAAATATTTTATCGCCGTTAAGTAATGTGGAGAGCTCCAAGCATCAGCTAATGTTTGTATCTAACATGCATCATTGCTAAGGTGACCTTGTCCTCTTTGTGCAAACACATCGAAATGAAAACGAAGGAGCGTAAAACGCGGCGTCCAGCTGAGTGCAAGCTCCGGCTTCATCAGGGGGACTCCCGTTCACGAGCAGGTCGGCTGCACCCCCACCCCCACCCCTGATGCCTCCCGTCCTGTCTACGGGCACATGAGGGAGGAGGAAGCCCCAGAATTCTCCTGGGCCCTAAACGAGGACAGACACGCCTATCACTGCCACATTGCAGGAGGAATTTCCCCGATGAGTCAGAACCGGAGAAAAGTCATCCCGGACTTTCCATGTGCTCTCCTGGGGAAGAGAGAAAATGTCCTGAGTTATCTGCATCGGGGGATTTATTTTGTCTCTCATTGTCTCTCTCCGGGGCCTGGGGTCTGTTGGCTTTTTAAACGTAGCTGCCCCAGCAGTGGGACCTCCCTCCCTGTCTCGCCTTCTCTCTGAGTCTCCGTCTCCGTCTCTGTCTCTTCTCCGCCAATTACACCTACGGACGCTTTGTGTCTGCAGCTCGGCAGGGTGGTCACACCTGGCCTGGGGTGGGACCCCCACCCATTTGGGGCCAGGTGCACAGCAGAGCGGGGCGGTATTCTCTGCACCCTGTGGAAGCCCTACAGAGGGTGCAGGAGGAAGGGGGCTGTGTCTGGCTGTGTGCCATCTGCCCTGTGTGTCCATGCAGCCGCGTTTTGCATCCTGCTTTCCTACCCAGGAGCCCCGGTCCCCGTGCACGGAGGTGCCCAGACCTCCAGGATCCCCGAACCCGGCTGCGAGAGGGGCTGCCCACTCATGTCCCACGGGATCAGCACCCTGGATCCCGGCTTGCGGATTTTCCCTCCTGGATTCCATCTGACTCAGGGCCAGGCTGGCTTCTGCTCCGAACTAGGGGATGGTGTGGGCGGGGTGAGCTCCGAGGGGGAGTTTTCCAAGGGCAAAGAATTTGTTGATCCGGGGATTTTCATTTTGTGGACAGCCAGCCTTTGAAAATGAGGCTGGAAAGACGACGAGCCCGTTTGTCCCTGCGATGTTTAGACCTGCTGGTTCCCCTTCGCAAGGATGGGTGCTGACACAGAGCAGAACCTTCTGGGGGACCCAGCGTGGAGGCCAGCGGACACGCTTTAGAGGACTTTGCGTAATTTCAGGGGACCGGGGACGCCTGCCTTGTCCGTCCCTTCCTGTCCCTTCTGGCGGGTTCACGGTCCTCCAGCATGTAACCTCTCAGCTAGGGGTGACGGAGGGCCCTTTTGGGGCTTCACTGCCGAGTTTTCTTCTCACTAGTCTGGAAAGAACAAAGATGCTGGGCTGCTTGGTTTTCTCAGTCCAGGTTGAGAGGCTGCCGGTTCAGGGCAGGGCGTCCCCAAATGTGCAATTTTCGAATTAAAATGGGTTAAGAAACAGCCAGAGTGAGAGGGACGGGAGGGAGGATGCCCATGCCGTGCACAGACACAGACACAGACACCGTGAACAGATAGATGCACGCACAACCACACAGATGCTGACCCTCAACATTCATTCCAGAACGGACTTCCCTCCCCTGTTTTTCTTGCTGACCTGGTGTCCCTGGGATTAGAGACCAGCCAGGGGCCCACAGGGAAGGGGACAGTGCCCGGGGCTGCGGCCTGGACGTGGGGGCGGGGCTCTGGGCACACACTCCCCTCCCCCACCCACTGCATTTCCCTCTCGCTGTGCACCTGCCGCCCCATCGCAAACGCTGGCCTCCCCCCTCCCCCCGCCAGCTGAGCATCCGTGTTTATCGCGAAAGCACAGGGCCTGGTGCAGAGTTTGGATTTACTTTTCTTACATCCTCCAAAGTGGGAGCATGGAAGCCATAACTGCGACAACGTCACGTGTTACTCAAAACCTGTGGCCTCAGGGTGTGAATCCCAACTTTTTCTATTTTTACAGTTAGGCGAAGGGCTGGTGTCCTCTGTGGGGGAGGGGGGCAGACTGGTGTTTCCTGGGGCATGTTGTTGGGTCACAGACGACTGGAATTGGGAAGGTGGTTGACGTTGGGTGTGGTCCGCAGGCACCACTGGACGGACCCAGCTTCCAGGCCTCGATGAAGGTGTTTGGCATGCAAATGCATAACTAGGTCAGCACCGCATGAAATGTATACAAGTAAGCATCTCAGATACATGTGTGGATATAATGGATATATGCGTATATCATATACATGCATACGATATGTGTAAGGAGAACACATATCATATAAAACAGTGGTACGCCTGGTAAGAAAACGCAACGGCGATTATTTTTGCCATCAGGTGGACTCCGCTCGGATTGAAATTTATTTAAAATTATCATTGGACACCGTGCTGTCTTCCTAAAAAAAATGGTCTATACCTTGCAGAATGAGAAAAAGAAATTTCGGTGGGTGTTTCATGCTCGGCGGAGAATGCAGGGGAATCAAGCGTTCTGTACACAGGATCCAGCCATCTGGAGAAAGACGGGGGGGTCCAGGGACGGTAACAGGGTATCAGGACCTCCTCTTTCAAGGTGCAGAAACCCCAACGAATGCATACGCTGATTTTGCACAGGATTTCAGAAATGGTCATTCGGAATGGCCATCGAAAAAGGGCCAAGCGGTATTGCCGTGAGTTTTCATTTGACGTCGTGGATGAGGCGGGGAGGAGAGGAATTTTCACTTGTGTTTTTTATGCTTCTGAACACTGTTGCTTTTTGTTGCTACCTCTCGTGTATCCGCCCTCACCGCTGACCCAGTACACCCAGAAGAATGTAAAATTGTGGGTTTTGTTTTTTTGTTTCTCTGTTGTTGTTGTTGTTGTTTGTCTGTGCTGCCTCATTTACTTTGCTTCACATTAGAAATGCAATTTCTCGGGACACCTTGGTGGCTCTGTTGGTTGAGCGTCTGACTTTGGCTCAGGTCATGATCTCATGGTTCACGAGTTCGAGCCTCACGTCGGGCTCTGTGCTGACGGCTGAGCCTGGAGCCTGTTTCGAATTCTGTGTCTCCCTCTCTCTCTGCCCCTCCCCTGCTCGTACTCTGTCTCTCTCTCTCTCTCAAAAATAAATAAACAGTTAAAAAATTAAAATTTACAAATTTAAAAAAGAAATGTGATTTCTCCCCCTTTTGGGGGAGGTGTGGGTGGGTCAAGGCATTTGTTTTGTTCCGTTTTGTTTGTTTCTAGGATGCCCGGCATCTGCCTGATGATACATCAGGTCCCTTAGGCTGCTGATGTGGAGGCCACCATGGGGACCAAGCAGGGGAAGGTCCAGTTGTCAGGGTGCACAGCTTGCGAATCGGATAATCCCAGGGTGGCACAGGTAGGAGATTCCTGGGGTGGCCCTCACAAATGACCACACTTTTGGGGACTTACAGCAACAGGTGTGTCCTCTCCCAGGTCTGTCCCCTACATCTCCCTCCACTCCCACCATGGGGGCTTCTGCTAACCTTCAGCATTCCCTCCAAAGAGGACCACAACGTGCCATCCTAAACTATAGATTTTTGGTGATATGGACAATTTTGAGCTACAGGTGTTTGCAAGCCAGCAGACACAGGAAAAGCTCTTTACTTTCCCCTAACTGCCTAAAAACAGAGTATGTGAATTTCCCTTTTTCCTAAAAGAAATCCACATGTGCAGAAACACCTCTTACCAGAAAGACAGTGACTTCTGGAGACATTTCTTACTATCCGAGAGACTTTTCTATGCACAGAAGAAGACAATGCCATTTACAACACAATTTACCTTTCCTTTTCTCCAAACTTACTTCCTCCTATGGGAAGCACAAACCCCTCTTCCTCTGTTTACTCTAAGGTGCTACACAAACTCTAATCATCCGGCTGCCTCCTTGAGCTACAGCTTTCTTTGTGAGCTCCCATGGTTACAAATGTACGTAATTAAAGCTAGTTATTTTCTTGTGAATTTATCGTCCGTTTAATTTGCAGCCCTCCGGTACAGAATTAGCAGGGTGGAGGAAAATGACTTTCCCTCCCCTACTCTTGGCTTGTAGAACCATCACCCCAATCTCTGCCTCTGTCTTGACATGGGCTTGTTTTTTTTTAGATCTGTGTCTCTTCTTCTTCAAAGGACACCTGTCATTGCCATCAGGACATGACATCATCCTAACCTGCAATGGCGATGGTCCTATTTTCAAATAAAGTCACATTCTGAAGTTCCAGATGGATGTGCATTTTGGGAGAGGGGGACACTCTTCAAGCCTCTACAAGACTCAGTCTCTTGAGTCACAGAGTTACAAATTGGGGAGAATTGTGGAAATGCTGGGCCCTGGGATTTAAGGTGCACGGACAGGGTAAGGGGAAAGGGGTCCTAATAAAGGTGGATCTGGGCCGGGAGGCCAGGCATCGGAGAGTGATCTTTCCAGATGTGGGTGTATTTTTCTCCGCTCTGTCGGGGGCGTATGACTTCCCTGACTAGATTGAATCAGCACTGTCAGTCTCTAGCACGGGATGCTATGTCCCCAATGTGAGGACGCCGTCGGGAAGTCAAGGATTCTCAGAAGAACGGACTTTGTCGCTCAGGCTGTGTTATGGGCACATTCTCGCCAACACATGGTGTCATTGCCTTGTCCGTGGTCCCTCCCTAATAGCTGTGAGGTCATCCCTCGCTGCTCATCCCTCGGTTAAGCATCTGACTCGTGATTTCCGCTCAGGTCATGATCTCATGGTTGGTGAGTTCGAGTCCCATGTTGGTCTCTGCAGTGATTGTGTTGAGTGTGCTTGGGATTGTCTCTCCCTCTCTCTGCCCCTCCCCTGCTCACTCTCTCTCTGTCTCTTAATAAATAAATAAACTAAAAAAACCCCATATTTCATACAGTCTGTCTATACTCAATGGCGTTGGTATCTCTGTTAACGTCCACGACCAGTGGCTGTGGTCCTCATGTGGCCTGCAAAGACTATGTCAGAAATCACTGTTCATTTATTTTTGAGAGAGGGAGAGACAGAGCATGAGCAGGGGAGGAACAGAGAGAAGGAGACACAGAATCAGAAGCAGGCTCCAGGCTCCGAGCTGTCAGCACAGAGCCCGACGCGGGACTCGAACCCACGAACCGTGGGATCAGGACCTGAGCCGAAGTTGGTCGCTTCACCGACTGAGCCACCCAGGCGCCCCGAGATTAATTTTTAAAAACTCTGTGCAAGCACGCACACACTGACACAGACACACAAAGAAACCAGTGGGAAGCCTGACGTGTGCACCTTCTGTGAAAACACATGATCACATCTTTGACAAGTTTGCGGAAATCAGGGATATCTTCACTCATCCCATATGAGGCTGTTGGTTCACGAAAGAGGTTTTTCACAGGTGCACGAGTATTGTGCAGCCAGCCTTGACTCACTTAGTGGCACGTCAAGCCCAAAGCATCGGGAAGCTCAGGCTTTGATAAGAGCGGAGAGCTGGGGTCGGCAAACGTCTCAATCGTCGGAATCACAGCCGTGTGTCTGCCGACAGAAGGCCGGCCCCGGAAAGCTGGCACCGTCCGTGGGGCTGAGGATGAGATCCACTGCCTCCAAGAATCTGGCGGGGGTCCGTCCAGACCTGCTTTTCCCAACGCCCGTGAAAAAGAAGGCAGTTTTGGGGATTCATAGTAGCAACATCTGGGATCTCTGGTCTACCGCGGAAAGCAAGTTTCTCATGTGCAGACCCTTGGGCGAAGGAAAGCATCCAGGAATACAAGCAAGGGCAGAGGGTACGTTGCAGGCGTCATAGTATTTATCGTGATGTTGTGCAGTGAATCCAAATAAATCGATATAGGGGCGCCTGGGTGGCTCAGTCGGTTAAGCGTCTGACTTCCTCTCAGGTCATGATCTTGTGGTTCGTGGGTTCGAGCCCCGCGTCGGGCTCTGTGCTGAGGGCACGGGGCCTGCTTGGGATCCTGTCTCTCTCCCTCTTTCTCTCTCTATCTGCCCCTCCTCTGTTCAGTCTCTCTCTCTCTCTCTCAAACTAATAAATAAACGTTTACAAAAATAAAGCGATGTAAATGCCTATCAAGGGGAGATTGGGCAACTCAATGAGAATAAATATATTCGATGTACGAGCCAACTGAGTTTGCTTCTCTCTGTGTTACAGGCAAGAGATGAATAGACAGGTTGACTCCAGCCTCCCGGGGGATGATTCAGGCTGCCGTGCTTTCAGCCAGGAGACAAGATTCAACGGATCTCAGCACACGCCCCTCTTTACCCGAGCGGAGGAAACCGAAGGCCTGCAGAGAATCAGTGGCTCCTTCAAATGTGTGCACCAGGGGTGGCTACGTGGCGTAGGGGTGGTGGAAGCACACGGGTCCCAGCAGGCTTCCTCAGGGTGAGCACCTGCCTGGGGTGTGCAGGATGGGGGCAGGTGGCCGTGACCTGGAGGGGAGAGAGGAGGGGAGTGAGTCGCAGAGCAGCTCGGGCACGGCAAATAGGGAGCAGGGGACACTTAATGCAGGATGTGGACGCGATGCTGGGGAATGCTGGAGACCACCTGGGCGAGCAGTGTATTCAGAGCTTGGGAAGGAGTCGGCCGCTGAGCACAGATGTGTCGGTGGAGGCTCTGAGGCAGGCACAGGTGGGGCCCACCTGCCTTGCGGACAAAAATGGGAAAGGGCAGGTGTGCACGTGGCTGGGGGCTGGGGGCTCCGGGAAGGAGCTGGTAGCGGCTGGCCAGAAGCAGGGCGTCCTATGGGATCGGTCAGGGGGAGCCTGACCCAAGCCTTGTTGGGCTGGTCCTAAGGTGGGAAGAAAACCAGGGGCAAAAGCGAGGGATGTTGGCGGGTGGTGATCAGGTCCCGGACATTTGGGGCCATTGCTGTCAGGGGTTTTCAGGCCAGCTCACTTCAGCTCCCGGGTCAGACTTCTGTTTGCACAGCTGGTCTGGCCACGGCCCGGTTCTGTATTCGGTCTCTCCGCAGGGAGGATCTGGGAGCATTTGTTGGGAATGACGGCCACTTAAGCGTCCGGGCTCAGGGAGTTTTCCTTCTATTCTGTTATCTTGCGGTTTCGGTTACCTGTGGAGTCTACTGTATCCAGAAAATCAGCTGGGTCTGTAATGAGTGTTCTGGCTGCAGGGAGTGGCTGTGTGTTCAAACCCACCAGCCTGCAGGTTCCCCGGGGGTTTGTCTGAGACTATGCGGGGGTGGAAGCTGGCTCTCGGTGACTTCGGGCATATTGTCACCCAGGATGATGCAGGAAAGACAGAAACTCACTGCCTGGGTGCCCGGTCCTGTGGGGTTATCGTCTACACGCCCCTTGAGACTAGAGGGCATCTCAAGAAACTCTGCATGCAGGAATCTCCCCAAAGGCTGAAATTCCCTTAGCCCGTATCATTTTTAATGCAAACCATCTGCTTGAATAGAAAAAAAAAAAAAATCCATGACCTCATTTTGCTGTACAACAGACGATTCTTTGGTTTTTCACCAAGAGGCAGAGCACTAATTAATTTTAAAAATGCTGACCTCTTTTGAATTATTTTAGTCCTTTAGATGAAAACCATGTGTCCCGGTGGTGTGGGTTTTTTACCCCTTCTATAGGCTTGAAAGCCTGGGTGTTTTTGGAAGCTTGCTATACTTCATCGTGAACTGGTGTTTTGCTCAGGATGGACAGAACAAAGACGTGCTTGTGAGCATGACAGAGAGAGAGAGAGAGAGAGGGAGGGAGGGAGAGAGAGAGGGAGGTGCATTTTAAGGAGCATCAGACATAAATGGAATTAGAAAATTCGTTTAGCGCTGGCCAGCACGTGCAAATTGTTCGACCCGATTCAGCTAGAGCTCAGACCCGGGAAAAGGGGGAAAGGAAAATAGGAATGGAGAGGGGTGGAGAGGGGTGGGAATATTACGGCAGGGCTCACAGGGGCTGAATTCACTGGTGCGCTCGTGTGCGTGTACGTGCCTTCGTCAACGATCAATAATGTACTGGTCCTCGAAGAGAATATTGATTCAGAATATAATTAGGTTTGAATCCAAGGTGGCTTATTGCTTGCCAGTCAAATGCTTTTTTGGGGGGAGGGGGAAGCAGAGAGATTTCAGAATAGGACAGACAGAATAAAAACAGAGTTCCAAGACTGGATCGATGCCCTCCTCGCTGGCTGGGCTCCTTTGGGTCAACCACATCCCATAGCAACTGCACCTTTTTCACAAGTAACGAGGTGACAAGAAAATCACGGAGCGCGATGTGCGTACAGGTTAAAGAGGTCTCCTTTCGGCACCTTTTGTGGAGTTTCCTAACACCATGTATAGAATTTGTAAGCAAGAAAGATCCATGAGCATGAAAGGAGTAAGTAGGACAAAGCAGTCTTGATAAGATGGGGGAAATTATGGTTCCATGTGCTCTGTCCTGTCGAATGCTCGTCAGTCACATAATCGGGTCTGAAGAATTAGAAACTCACCCAGTTCTTGTCCGCGCCAGATAAAGGCCAGACACCGTGAGCTCAGCCATGCTGTGCCTCCCCAGCGTTTCTTTGCAGGACAAGGAATTTTGACACATCGTGAGGTAATGTGCGGTTTCCCCAGAATCGGTTTTTCAATAAATGGGGCGAAAATACGGACACAGGAATTTGTGAAAGATGCTTACGGTGTCAACATCAAAGCCAGAAGGAGTTGGAGCTCTAAATATCCACTGACGTGACATCCCACAGGGAGATGTGCGTCCTTCAAAAGTGAATCAGGAAGATAAATGGCTTACAAGGAAGTTTAACTGAGATTAGGAAACAGCCACGCTCAGCAGAGATTGCAAAACGTGCTGATGCTATTGCAAAGAAAGGCTGTCACATTTAATTGTTAGAAATCTCAAGGGTGCTATCAAAGAGCAAAAGAACAAGAAACAAAACTTTTAGGGATGATGAATCACTTTGGCAAATTTCACTGACTGAGTTAACCAGATAATTACCAAAAAAGTTACTTCGTTTTGGGGGGTGTGGGTGAAGCAGATTATCCTTTGGTATGATTGTTTCACCACGGAGAACGCAATAAACCCATATACATCATATACACGGCAGAGCCCACCTCCCCTGGGGACTGGAACTGGACGTATACTACCATATATACGGTAGAGTCCCCTTTCCCCTAGAGGGCTGGAGGTGGACTTATACTACCATCTATACGGCAGAGTCCACCTTCCCTGGGGGACTGGAGCTGGACTTATACTATTACATATACGGTAGAGCCCACCTCCCTGGGGACGGGAGCTAGACGTATACTACCATGTATACGGTAGAGCCCACCTCCCCTGGGGCACTGGGGCCAGCTCAGGTGCTGTCCTACCCCGGGTAGTAATCGACCCCTGTGCTACTGACACCCTGATGCCACCCAAGGGCCTTTGCCCCAGACATGTCACCGCCTGTGGGTGTGGTCAAGGACGTCCCAACATCCCGCGGATGCACTCACAGGCTCGACCGCCCCCCCCCCCCCACCTGCAGTGAAAGACACCCCCAGGGAGAGCTGGGCACCCAGCCCGGATCCCACAGTTCCAAATGCATGACTCCTGCTTTGGGGCATTTCCTTGGAAGTTGTTTTGAGATGCATTTTCCTGCAGAGGGCCCCCCGTTCCTTGGAGGGGACATGCTCCGGGACTCAGGGTGATGACTGGGTTGCCCCTTTTACCGTGGTGTTCCTCAGGGTTCTCCAGAGAGAGCCAACAGGATGCGTGTGCATGTGCAGGTGTATTTTAAGGAGTGGGCTCAGGCATTGTAGGGGTCAACGAGGCTGAAATCTGTGGGGCAAGCCAGTGGGCTGGAGACACGGGCCGGCATGGACGTGGCCATCTGGAGTCCCAGTTCCACAGGGCAGCGGGCTGGAAGGTCTGGCACCACCGCCCCCTTCTGTTGGGAGAGTCCACTTTGGTTTTTGTTCGTTTGTGTCATGCCTTCGACTGATTGGACCAGGCCCACCCACCTCGTATGGAAAAAGTGTACTTTATTAAAAATGAGCTGATGGTGGGTGTTCATCCCTTTGGCAAAGCACCTTCCCAGCAACACCTCGCCTAGCGTTTGACCAAACAGCTGGGCACCTCAGTGGCCCAAGTCCAGGTACAATTAACCCGCACGTGCATTGAGCTTGAGGGCTGGAACGGAGTGGGGGAAGGGAAGGTCCGTCCTTGGAGCCATCACCGCTTTGCTGAAAAGAGCACATTGATGCAGAGTCACAGTTAACTGCACGTGTGAACTTGGCTGGGCCGTGGGGGTGCCAGACGTGTGGGGAAACACGATCCTGTGTGGGTCCGTGAGGGTGTTTCAGGAATACATGAGCACTGAATGCATGCACGGAGTAGAGCACACGGCCTTCCCCAGTGTGGGTGGGCCCTGTGCCATCAGTTGAAGGCCCGACTACATCAAAAAGGCAGAGGTGTGGGGCAGAAGAGAGAATTTCACCTGCCGAGTGCTGTCGAAGCAGGACAGGTGCCTTCTCCTGCTTTTGGAGTGTCTGGAACGCGGGCTCTTCCCGGATCTCGAGCCTGCTGGCGTTTGGGTGAGAACTCACGCCATCGGGTAGGTTGGGGCCCCAGTTTGCCAAATTAGCCTACAGATCTTGGGTCGTGTGAGCCTCCATCATGAATCAGTCAATTTCTTATAATACATGTCTCTGTTATATGTGTGTGTCTTTATGTATATGTATATAAATGTATATGTGTAACTGTATATAGTTTGCGTATTAGTTGTAAACATTAAGTACAACGAACAGGGTGTATATGTGTGTATTTATATATGCATACATAACTTGTATCTGTAACTATACTATGTATATAGTCCTAAACAGTAAATATAATAGGCCTTATATCAGTGTGTTTATATATATGTACATGCATAAACTTATATGTTTGACTATACATATATATATATATACATATATATATAGTTGTAAACATTAAATACAAGTAACAGGCTGTATATGTGTGTGTTTATATATGCATACATAACTTGTATCTGTAACTATACTATGTATATAGTCCTAAACAGTAAATATAATAGGCCTCATATCAGTGTGTTTATATATATGTACATGCATAAACTTATATGTTTGACTATACATATATATATACACATATATATATAGCTGTAAACATTAAATACAAGTAACAGGCTGTATATGTGTGTGTTTATATATATATATGTACATGCATAAGCTTATATGTGTAACTATTCTCTGTATATATATGGTCATAAACAGTAAATATAACTAATAGGATGTATATGTGTGTGTTTATATATACATACATAACCTATATGTGTAACTATGACTATATGTATATAGTCATAAACAGTAAATATAACTAATAGGGTGTATATGTGTGTGTTTATATATATACATACATAACCTATATGTGTAACTATGACTATATGTATATAGTCATAAACAGTAAATATAACTAATAGGGTGTATATCAGTGTGTTTATATATGTACATGGATAAACTTACATGTGTAACTATACTATGTATATAAAGTTATAAACATGAAATATAACTAATAGGATGTACATGGGTGTTTATATATATATATGTACATGCATAAACTCACATGTGTGGTTATACTATGTATATATGTATAGTTATAAACATTTAATATAACTGATAGGGTGTATATGTGTGCGTTTAATATATGTACATATATAAACATATGTATCACTATACTATGTATGTTAGTTATAAACATTCAGTATAACTAATAGAGCATCTATGTGTGTGCATTTATATATGTACGTACATGTAAAGTTATGTGGAAAACTGTCGTATCTATATTATTAGTTATAAACACTAAATATCTCTACATAGAATTAAACCCCACAGGATGTATGCAATGTCTACGCAAGCAATGAAGACGAGTGCAATATATCTGTTTCTCTATCTCTCTACCTAAAAAGAATGAAAAACCACTTCCAATGAAAAGTTAGGTTGCATTAATCCTTGTGCTGACCCCTTTACAACAAAATCTATGTAAAAATGATAAATTGTTACTTCCAGTGGAAGGTTACATGGCATTAATCCTGGTCCTGAGCCCTTTGCAAAACAAACTCTATCTAAAACTGATGAGTTATTACTGGTAAGGGAAGGTGACCGCGTGTTAATCCCCGTGCACACCCCTTTGCAAAGAACCCTACCCGGAAGGTGAAGTAACATTAGTTAACTTTTTCCCGCCTGCTGGGGAGTCTGCCCAGAGAAACCGTATCCACGTTTCAGCTCACATAGGCCACACGGCACCAGCAAGGCGGGGGGGGGGGGGGTCTCCTCTTATCACCCCCTTTTTTGCAAGAGAAAAAGCCTGAGGCCCCCATCCTGAACTGGAGCCACAGAGGGGAATCTGTCAACTCTCAGGTGCTTGGGCACCAGAACGCTGCATACGGGGTGAACCCCTCTGTTCCCTTTTTCCACAAATACTGGCCTGTTTTATTATTCACAGTGGCTCTGCTTTTATGACGGGGAATGAGAGCCAGAGGGAGGGTCATGTCTTTTGGTCTTTTTGTGACGAGTGAAATGTCGCTCTGGAAGGATTTCTCTGTAGCAACAAACCTGAGCCAACCTGTCCCCCAGACAGCCAGGCGTCTTCCCTAGGAATGTAGGTGATCACCCCGGGATGGGGGAGAAAGTGCAGGAAGGCACCAAATTTGGGGGCTGCATTCCGGCACCAGGGAGAAAAGCATCAGCCTTAATTCTACAGCCGACATCCTACAGCCGGGAAGAAGGAAGCCAGTTATTTGCACATTTAAATGTGCATCTTGGGGCCCCTGGGTGGCTCAGTCACTTAAGCATCCGACTTCAGCTCAGGTCATGATCTCGCGGTCCGTGAGTTCGAGCCCCACATCGGGCTCTGTGCTGACAGCTGGGAGCCTGGAGCCTGCTTCGGATTCTGTGTCTCCCTCTGTCTCTACCCATCTCTCAAAAATAAATAAGCATTAAAAATTTTTAAAAAGCCTCTATTTCAGCATAGAATACACATTTGCTAGGGGCAGAGAATAAGGAAACTGCATTTTCACTTCCAAGATCAGCTACACTTCCTAGCAAAAATAAAAGTATCCAAAAAAAAAAAAAAAAAACCAAATTCAAGTATCCAAACAGAAGGCGTTCCTTCTGCCTTTTTATTTTTTTTTAACGTTTTATTTATTTTTGAGACAGGGAGAGACAGAGCATGAACAGGGGAGGGTCAGAGAGAGGGAGACACAGAATCCGAAACAGGCTCCAGGCTCTGAGCTGTCAGCACAGAGCCCGACGCGGGGCTCGAACTCACAGACCGTGAGATCGTGACCTGAGCCGAAGTCGGATGCTTAACTGACTGAGCCACCCAGGTGCCCCTCTGCCTTTTTAAAAAATCAAGAGTCCGAGGCTTAATGAACTGAGCCACCCAGGCGGCCCTATGTTCTCCCTCCTTTTAATGCGCTCTGAGCTCCTGATGGCTTTGGGCAGCAGGATATCTGCACGCGAGTAAAGGTGTTAGAAAAGCCGTGTAGACGATGCAAAGCCAAATAAGGAGATGAGCTCCATGCGTAGGGGCCCTGTTGTTTATTAAGAACGTAAATTGATAAGCATCACACATTTAGGATTGACTGGGGACGTGCACAGTGTGAGCCCAATGTGCTTTAGGAAAATCGAGGGGCTCAGTTGGCTAAGACTTTGGCTCAGGTCATGATCTCATGGTTCGTGGGTTCAAGCCCCGCATCAGGGTCTGTGCTGATAGCTCGGAGCCTGGAGCTGCTTCGGATTCTGTGTCTCCCTCTCTCTCTGCCCCTCCAGTCCCCACCCCGTTCTCTCTCTCTCAAAAGTAAACATTAAAAAAATTTTTTTTTTAATTACCAGCATCCACGTCAGGAAATAACACGGAGGGGACCCAGGACCCAGTCTCTGAGGGTCCCATGTGGCCATGGGCAGCCGGGCGGGTGGCTGGGGGCTTTGCAAACGGCCATGAGGCACAGGCTTCTCTGTGTCGGGCTCCTGGCGGGCGCTGTAATGCCTGTGAAATCTGTCCTTCCTGGAGCCTGTGTTTCTAGCGTGTTTCTCTCCATTACCGTGGAATATGGATTCATTTTATGGTTGTTGAGCAATTGGGGTCCCTTCCCATTTGGAGGAAGTCATAAACTTTGGGTATTTGACTCCTTTTGTTTTTGTTTTTTGGTTTTGGTGGAGGTATGTACCATATCCACGGATGCGCACACTTTTGTGTGTATATTTGTACGTCTATACAATTGCATATACACACATGTGCGTGTACCTGCACATATAAATACGCGTGGATATATAGGGGTGTAGACAGATAGCATGTGTGTGTGATATCACACAGCCATGCGGCCATACGGATCGCATAATTCAGAAAAGCCGTGTTTTTTTTCTGGTGCTGTTTTAACTGATGATACTGTTGAGCTAATAATAACTATTCCACTAAAATTATTGACATGCGGGTTATTGAATCCAGACTCTGTGTGTTTTCAATTTCCCTTTGGACAAAAGCTCATCTTCTGTTTGGAGGTCTGCTCACCTGTATACAGACAGTGCCCAATGAATGCGCATGTTCCAATAAAACCTTATAGGCACAGTATTGGAGTTTCCTGTAATCGTGATAGGTGCACGATACGGTTTTCCTTTTGATTTTTTTCCCCCACTCCCAACTATTAAAAAATAGAAAAACTGTTCTCCAAGGGCCGTGCAAAGAAAGGCAGCAGAAGGGGTGGGGGAGGGGGGCATAATTTGCTGACCTGATTTCTAGAGTGTTGGATTTGTGAATGAGAAGTGAATTTCCAGGACGGGTAAGGAACACACGGAAAAAATAGTATACAAGCAATATGTTTAGGCAGAATATCTCACCTGCACGCTGGCTGTGGTGGGCGTTTCTATTAGGGTATCGTGTTCTTTCTCTAGTATGTTAGGGCCCGTCCTCACTGAGCTACCGAAAAGTGTAAAATGAAATGAAAGGAAAAAAATACAGTAAAAGTAAATTAAATTGAAATAAACAAAATAAAACAACATAAAGACAAAAATGAAATAAAATGAATGACTTTTTCTTTTTTCAAAAAAGTTACCAAAAAAACAAACAAAATAAAATAAAATTATCTGCTTTTTCTTTTCTGCAAATAGTTAACAAAAATAAATAAAATTATAAAATGATAGAATAAAATAAATTAGAAAATAAAATAAACAGCTTTTTCTTTTTTTCAAAAAAGTCACCAAAAATAAATAAAATAAACCATTTCTTCTTTTTTCAAAGAAGTTATCAACAATAAACAAAGTAAAATAAACTAATTTTTCTTTTTTCAAAAAGCTTACCAAAAACAAGTAAAATAAAATAATAAAATAAAATAAACACCTTCTTCTTTTCTCAAAAAAGTAAACAAAAGTAAACAAAATAAATTAAATCACTTTTTCTTTTTTCAAAAACCTTACCAAATAAAATAAAATAATAAAATAATAAAACCAAATCACATAAACAGCTTTTTCTTTCTTTCAAAAAAGTTGCCAAAAATAAATAAAATAAATAATAAAATAAAATAAACAGCTTTTTCTTTTCTCAAAAAAGCAAACAAAAATAAACAAAATAAAATAAATCATTTTTTCTTTTTTCAAAAAACTTACCAAATAAAATGAAATAAAATAAAATAATAAAATAATAAAACCAAATAAAATAAAATAAAATAAAATAAAATAAAATAAAGCTAACTTTTCTTTTTTCAGGTCTGACATTTCCTCTCTGTGAACACATGACAAAGAGAAAGGAGGCGGTGCTCCTTGTAAGGGAGTCGCTATCTGTGAACGCACGACCGTCTGCAGGACGGGAATGAAGGTTTAATATAAAGCTGCCAGGGTGGCATGAAAATGAGTCAAATCTGCACCAACTATGGCTGACCCAGAAATTCTCTTCTGGGAAAGATATTTCTCTACTCTTTTCCTCTAGGACGAACGAGCTGCGTGATGGGATTTGTGCAAAGAATGTAATGAGGTAAAGGATTTTTGAAAAAGCGGCTTCTGTTCAAGGCGTGCGTTTGCTGGGATATGGAAGGTGTTGGCCACAAGTGCGTTGCCCACGTATCTACCCAGGAAAAATACAACAGGGTGCGTTTTCTGATCCTCTTGTCCCATTCTTAAGTTCTTCCTGTTTTTAATGTTTTTCCGAGACTCTTATCTAGCAAGCACACTAAGAACAAACCCGACATAAACGTGAATTTCACATCCAATTTTCTACAGGCAACCTGTCACACTTTAGCTTGAGGAAAGGGTGAGTGGGTCAGAACAATGCAGCGGAACAGGGCAACAGGCAAGCTTGAGCAGGGATAATAAACAAGCAAACGGACCTCCGTTCATGGAAAGGGCTCCTTCATCACAGCCGGATGGATTTTCACCACCTGCCTTGTCAGAGAAAATTGTTCTGAACTGAAGGCAGCTGAGGAGTTCTGGGCCCTGCCCTATCTGCCCCAAAAGCAGGTCATAACTTGCCTTTTTTCCCAAAGGTGACAAGAGTCTACCTCAAGAAAACTTAGCAAAAAAACTTGTAAAAAAAAGAAAAAAAACTTGTCAACCCTCCCCCCGTGTTCCATTATTTTCCCCCATCAATCCTAGTCACTTTCCCACAATTTGCCACCTCTCAAAACCTAACCCCCTTTCCTTAAAATGGTGTAGATGCCCCTGAATGTAGCCACTTACTTGAGTTTTTACTTCTTTTCTGCAAATGTTGGTGCCCGTAAAATATTAATAAAATTCTATGCTTTTTACCCCCTCCCTTCAAACAGGCCTCTAAGAGTTTAATTCACACCTCCCAGGAACCACATCTAAGAGCGTAGAGGAAGTATTTGATCTGAACACCAGTCAATGTTTAAATGCTGGGTATGTTGGAATTGAGACATTTACTTCCCAAAAGCTTGTCGGCAATTACTGACCATCCCTCATGTACCCTGACATTGTTCTTTGATTCATAGCAACAATACCACTAGAAGTCACCTCATTGACCCCTTTAGTCCGGCTGACCTTCAGATTTCAACCTGACCACGGTACCCTCCTCATCATGTCTCCCGGCTCTCGAGCATCATTACCTCTTAGTGTAAAAGCAGGAGCAAATGCAGGATTTATAACCTTAGTCGGTTTCGGTTCATTATCCCAACACGTTGGCATTGTTTCTATAAAAGTAACCAAACTCCTAGCCTTGCGTCTAGAGCCCCGGGAAGTGCCTCAGACCGTCCATCCTACCACTGCACTCTGGCTGATTTTATCCCTGCGACACGGGGGTTTGTTTCTGGTCCTTAACCCTGGGGACTCAATGTCTATGCAGAGATAAAACACAGGT
Source organism: Panthera onca (assembly GCF_046562875.1). Lineage (NCBI taxonomy): Eukaryota > Metazoa > Chordata > Mammalia > Carnivora > Felidae > Panthera > Panthera onca. The sequence goes on along the minus strand of NC_138357.1, from coordinate 128,324,504 downwards.
GGCTGCCCCCGTGCGCCCTAAAGTTTCTGAGACAGTCAGCATCCCTTTCCACACCCCACTGAGTCAGCTTTATCCCTAAAGCTACCAGATCTTTGTAAATTTAATTATATCTGGTTTTTTAAATACAATTTATTGTAAAAAAAATTTTAAATGTTTACTTATTTTTGAGAGACAGCGAGCAAACAGGGGAGGGGCAGAGAGAGAGGGAGACGCAGAATCCGAAGCAGGCTCCAGGCTGGGAGCTGTCAGCACAGAGCCCGACGTGGGGCTGGAACCCACAGACTGTGAGATCATGACCTGGGCCGAAGTCAGACGCTTCACCGACTGAGCCCCCCCAGGCGCCCCGAGCACGCAATTTATTTTGAAGCAGTTTTAGATTTGCAGAAAAGTTGCAAAGACGGACTTTCACCAGCGCTGGCCTCCTTGAGCCTAGAGGAGGAAGAGGGAAACACACACAGGGGATCCGGCCTGCGTCCTGCACCCACAGGGGGAGCCCGGGTCTCATCTCAAAAAAGTCGTGGTTGCCACGTGGGTGTGACGCGTCTGGACAGACCAGGGCAGGTGCGCAGAGATGCGCAGGGCGGAGGACGGGGTTGCGGCTTCCGAGGTCGGCCAAGGGTCGTGGGAGAAGCCAGTGGAATAGGTGCGCCCCCTGGCAGGTGCCTCTGGGCGCCGGCTGTGTGCCCGCTCTGTGCCCATCAGACTCTCCCCGCGAGAGGGCCTCACGGCCGTGATCGCTTCGCAGGACTTTCTGCTGGGGCTCAGCTAAGGCCCCGCTGGGTCCCGGACGCCCCCTTCTGCCCCCATGTCTGCTGAGTGGCTCCCAGCTCAAAACAGTCATTAAATCAATTGTCATCCCAGGCTGGATGCCAGGGATAGTTTCCACAATAATGCTGGAGGCGAAAGAATGGCAGATAGTGGGGGGCGCTCCCTAGTGGGGGAACCTTAGCACAGCTTGGTTCCTTTACGTTATAGAGTGACGCCTTGCTGTTTAAAAAAAAAAAAAATTAAGGTCGCTTGGAGGTGGAGGGAGGGGGAGTTGGGACTTTGGGGTGTAGTGGGCACAGAGTTTCAGTTTCGCAAGATGAAATGTTTCTGGAAACGGATGGCACAGCAGTGTGAATAAACTTCTTACCACTGGCCCACACACGGAAAGTGGCGCCGTATGGATTTTACCACTATTTTATTATTGTATCTTATTTTATTTTATTTTATTATTATTTTATTTTAACCTTGCTTTATTTTATTATTGTATTTCAACCACCCTTTATTTTATTATTTTATTTTAACCTCGTTTTATTTTATTATTTTATTTTAACCTTGCTTTATTTTATTATTTTATGTTATTTTAACCTCGCTTTATTTCATTATTTTATTTTAACCTTGCTTTATTTTATTATTTTATTTTAACCTCACTTTATTTTATTATTTTATTTTATTTTAACCTTGCTTTATTTCTTATTTTATTGTATTTTATTTTATCTTGTTTAAATTAAATTAAATTCAGTATTACTTCATTTTACGTTACTTCATTTGATTTTATTATTTTATCTTATTTTAATTTAACTTCACTTTATTTTATTATGTGACTGCATTTTATTTTATCTTGTGTAATTTAAATTAAATTTAATTAAGAATTCCTTCGTTTTATTTTATTTTACTTCGTTTTAGTTTATTTTCTTATTTTTTTAACTTTATTTTATTATTTTACGCTATTTTATTTTATCTTGTTTAAATTAAATTAAATTTAATGTAATTTAATATTACTTCATTTTACTTTGGTTGTTTTAATTTAAGTTCACTTTATTTTATTATTTTATTGTATTTTATTTTATCTTGTTTATGTTAAATTAAATTTAGTATTACTTCATTTTATTTTATTTGACTTCATTTTATTTCATTATTTTATTTTATTTACTTTATTGTATTTATTTACTTTATTAAATTTTAATTTAATTTAACTTCATTTTTTTATTTTATTACTTTATTTTATTTTATGTTATTTATTTTAATTTTTTTTCCAATGTTTATTCTTGAGAGACAGAGCGTGAGCAGGGGAGGGGCAGACAGAGAGGGAGACACAGAATCTGAAGCAGGCTCCAGGCCCTGAGCTGACAGCACAGAGCCTCACATAGGGCTTGAACCCATAAACCTTGAGATCATGACCTGAGCCTAAGTCAGATGCTCAACCAAGTGAGCCACCCAGGCGTCCCTATTTAATTTAATTTTAATTTAATTTAATTTAATTTAATTTAATTTAATTTAACTTCATTTAATTTTATTTTACTTCATTTTGTTTTATTTATTTTGTTCTACAGTCTTTAAAAAATTTTTTTTTTCCTTTACATTTATTTATTTTTGAGAGACAGAGTGAGACAGAGCATGAGCAGGGGAGGGTCAGAGAGGGAGACACAGAATCCCAAACAGGCTCCAGGCCCTGAGCCATCAGCACAGAGCCTGATGCGGGGCTTGAACTTACAGACTTCGAGATCATGACCTGAGCCGAAGTTGGATGCTTGACCGACTGAGCGATCCACACGCCCCTATTTTGTTCTACAGTCTTAAAAAAGTTATTTGGCCGCTTGGTTCCTTAAGTGAAAAACTAAAGCAAAAGGAAAAAAGCCCGTGTGTACAATAAATGAAGCCCTGTTTATGTGCTGACGTGTCCAGGCGATCCTTTGCACGTTTGCACGTCTGTCCCTGAATACAAGTGCGTGTGCACGCACACGTGCCCCGAGATGCCATCACGGGGACCTTGATGGCTTCACCATGGAAAACCCGAGGAAAAAGTTGGTGGGGAACCTACTCAGGAGATATTTTCCAGGCTTTATTGACTTTAGCGATGTCATCCTGCAGCAGGTAGGCGGATCTGGGCCATACGGGAGTTCTGGAAAGTTCCATGCGTGGAAACAAACAAGCAAACAGACAAAAAAGTAGGTGTTTACACATGTGCACGACCATGCCGGCTGGGATCTCTTAGCGGAGGTCAAGGCTTCGCGTGCACACGCTCGTGCCCCTCGGTGTTGGGCTTTCCAACGCTGCAGGTGTCAGCATCAGGGAAGACACAGCAGGAAACGTTCGTCGAGGAACCCTGCTTGTCCTTGTCCCTCAGACCCTGGGAAGGGGGCCAGTCTGCGAGTTCCCTCGCCACGTCCGCTCTTGGGGCCGAGAGCTAGGCAGCCAGCGGTCAGCCGGCTGCGATTTCTTCTGTAACTGTGCTTAGGAACATCTCCCCCACCCTTACGGTGTCTCTCCTCCCTTCTTCCTTCCCTCCCTCCCTCCCTTCCTTCCTCCTTCCTTCCTTCTTCCTCCCTCCCTTCCCCCCTCTCCTCCTGTCCTTCCTTCCTTCCTTCCTTCCTTCCTTCCTTTCTTCCTTCCTTCCTTTCTTCCTTCCTTCCCTGCCTCCATTCCTTCCTTCCTTCCCTCCCTCCCTCCTTCTGTCCTTCCTTCCCTCGTTCCTTCCTTCCCTCCTTCCTTGCTCCCTCCCTTCCTTCCTTTCTTCCTCCTTTCTTCTTCCTTCCTTCTTCCTCCCTCCCTTCCCCCTCCCTCCTTCTGTCCTTCCTTCCTTCCTCCATGCCTCCGTCCCTTCCTTCCTTTCTTCCTTCTCTCCCTCCCTCCCTTCCTTCCTCCTTCCTTCTTCCTTCCTCCCTCCCTTCCCCCCTCCCTCTTTCTGTCCTTCCTTCCTTCCTTCCTTCCTTCCTTCCTTCCCTCCCTCCCTTCTCCCACCTCTCTCCCTCCTTCCTTCCCTCCCTCCCTCCTTCCTTCCTTCCTTCCTTCCTTCCTTTCTTCCTTCCTTCCTACCTTCCTCCCTTCTTTCCTTCCTACCTTTCTCCTTCCTTCTTCTTACTTCCTTCCCTTATTCCTTCTTTCCTTCTTCTTTCCTCCCCTCCTTCTTTCCCTCCCTCCCTCCTTCCCTCCCTTTTTCCTTCCTCCCTCCCTCCCTCCCTCCCTCCCTCCCTCCCTTCCTTCCTCCTTCCTTCCTCCTTCCTTCCTTCCTTCCTTCCTTCCTTCCTTCCTTCCTTCCCTCATTCCTACTTTCCTTCTTCCTTCCTCCCCTCCCTCCCTCCCTCCCTCCCTCCCTCCCTCCTTCCTTCCTCCCTTCCTTCCTTCCATGCCTTTACTGAACACATTTCATTTTTAGACCGTTTCAAGTTTCATTAGGTCCTTGGTGTGATTCCCTTTCCAACCATGGAACCATCTGCCCCACAGCCTGGAGCAGATCTGCTCTGTGCCTGTGTTGGAGGAGAGTTGCGTGGACTGCATTTGCAGGACAGAAATTACCGTGTGCCTATGATGTGACCCTGCCACCTCCCCACCTCCCGCAAACCATTCCGTGCACCAGGGAGGGAGGCTGACTCCCGTGGCTGCAGCAGTGGAATCGGGGCCAGATGCAGGGGAAGGGAAGCAGCAGGGTTAGATGAGGAGGCCCGGGGGGGGCAAGGCCGGGAGGTTTGATGCTTCATCCCTGACGGAGGGTGAATTCTTCAGCTCTGAGTCAAGTGAAGGAGGAAGCCGAGGAGGGGGTCCAGGAGACAGTAAATTAATGGGGGAGGGTCCCCCGGGAGTCTTTCAGAAAGCACCTGACTTACAATAGCTTGACTTACGATAGATCGAGTATATGATGGTGCAGCATCGTACGTGACACCAAGACCGAGAAAATGTTCCCAAACCTTTTCTCGTTTGCGTGTGCGTAGTGCAGGCAGATTGACCGCCCCCCCCCCCCCCCCCCGTATTCTTTGCCTCCAATAAAATGTCGGGAAGGCGATGTTATGCACACACGGGTGGTTTGAGGTGAATCTTTGCCCCAACGCCAGGAAGTGTGATTCACTTTTGGGAAATGTTGGGTGACTGGGTAGTCACCACCTTTTAAGGAAGCCGTAGAAGCTGGAGGGAGGTTTGACCCAGCAGAATCCCTCATCCATGCTGTCCTCGAGTGACAGAAATCACCTTGGGTCATGGTCTAATGGAACCCCGAAATCCAATTTGGGAAGTCGGGTGACCTTTCAAGCCCCAGGCTCAGGCACAGCACGTTAAATGGCTCATGACCCACAGTGACTCACGCGTGAAGGGTCAGGAACTTCAGACACGGGTCACTTCATGGCAGTCTTCCCCAGAATCGAGCCTCCCGGCCGTAAAGAAATAAGTCACGGTTATGCCTCCATCGCTGGCGTGACCTGATCTCCATTAACGAACAAAAGGAATGAGAAATATTCCAAGGGATTCCATAATTTGGGAATTACTGTTTTCTGTTTTAGCCCCTGTGACTTTATCTTGGCCCCAAGTACCCCGTAGGTGCAGCCCATTCTTGCCTTGAAAAAGAAAATTCCAGGCTGGGATAGGAAATATCCACATCTGCATTTACCCGTCTTGCCTCAATAATGACTTGTGAATGGAAGCATTCCTAGGTCTTGGCGGTGACGCCTACTGTCAGAGTTCAAGGCAGGAGTGTTTCCTGAAGCAGGACGTAACAGGAACAGAGCCCATCTCTATAAGCATGGGGTGCACTCCCTTGGAGTCATGGGCTTGACCTCAGCTGGGCAGGGTGCACCCTGCTTTGGTCAGGGTTATGGGTGAACCACCAACCCGTCCTTGACGAGTCTCTTCCTCTTTGGTCCCTTTCACTAGACCCTTTGGATGACACGTTCTGTCTTCCTGGACGTGCTCATACCTGCCTTCAAGTCTGTGCTCTGGGGGTCAATGTGTGTCCTTGAGCAGAACACTTTGCTGGTTAAGATGCTCAAAATTTCCTGGCGGGATGGGCTCTTTGCAAAAGCTTGAGTACGGAGTAGGTGTGGCTTGTCCTGGGTGTCCTGTATCCCCAGCTCCTGCAAGCTTGGAGGGCCCAAAACACACCCTTGGGGTGTCTCCCTACCCACCTGTAATGCTCCCTGTGTCTACATGGCCCAGATGGACTGCCATGTTCTAGACGTGTTTCCTTTCCATCGTCAGGTCAAACAGCACGTGGCCCACTGATTCCTTTCTTGAGGTCCTTGGCCTTTGGGGACCCGTCAGAAGTCACCCCTGCTGTGACGATGCTGGTGATCCCATTCCCGATGCCTTGTGAGGTGCAGTAAGGTGGGAACTTCTGCCCTCCATGGTTGGGTAGGACTGAAGTTGGGTGAAGACATTACGTTCACTTCTCTCTCTCTTTATAGAAACAAGAGTTGTATTGCCTGCAGTGGAATCATGTCATGTGAACTAGACAGATGCAAGCCAGGACTGAGCATGCAGGCAAGACAGTTTTCCCATTTCGGCAAGAAGGACTTGGGGTTTGCAGAGCGGAGGTGGGGTCTTGGCGAATGGTCAGGAAGCACAGGCGAGATGGTGCAGGAAATTTGGGGGACCCAGAGAGGCTCTTTGGTGGTGGGGTCACTGGAAATGGTCATAAAGTTGTCTCCATGGGTACATGGAACACGGTTTTGGGGTAAGAGTCCAGGTAGGAGAAGAAGATATAGTGGCCATCATGCAGCAGAGAGCAGAGCTTGAGTGGAATGGGACCAGAGGAAGTCCCTGGGGGAACTCTCCACATGGTCAGTAGGTTTATCAAGAACTGTAGAGATCCCGCCTGTGACGAAATGCAGCCTATCATTCCACGTTGTTCCTTTGGCTGAACATTTGGACACAGAACATGGACGGAAGTTACCATTGGAGGAAATCCCCATAAATATGCATCTGCTTAGCATTTTGGCTCCTTTACGGAGAAGGGGAGCGTTCTTAGCCGAGCGGGTATCCTTAAGGGCTTTCTGTCCGTCTTATCTCGCCCACTGGAGAAGGGAACAATTACTGTGATGGTTCCTGTAGGCAGGTCGGGCCCGTGGATGGCTGCCTTGTGAGGCCCCGCAGCCAGAGGGGAAGGGGACTCACAGAGAGGGGCTCCGTGCATGCCCATTCTTGCAGGGCAGCTCACAAGGAGCACAGGCTTGATGTGACTGCACCTTCACCAGCACAAGGAGCCCCTTGCTGGCCCCGTAGAGAGAGGCAAACCAGAGGTGGCCCCTGGAGACTTAAATCTCCGCCCTCATTGCCTGTGGAAGCAAGCCTTCCCCTCCTGGCCTGCAGGATCCATGAAGAATGTTTAGAGTTGGAGTTTCCTGTGCATGGCCTTAAAATCCCACATGTGGGCCTGGCCCCCTGAAAGCCAGGAATCTCATAGCTCAGGGGGCCCAGGGGGCCGGGCATGCCGATCCCACGCGGGGGCGGGTCGGGTGATGACAGCTGCTTTGTGCATGCCCGGGGGGAGTTGCAGGCACTTGACGAGGACTGATCTGTAGAGAAAGCCAAGCCGAGGGGAGCGCAGACGGCGGGGACCGGCAGAGACAGGGGGCAGGGGATTTACACCTGCTGCAGGGGCTTTGGTGAGAGGGCAGGCCCCTTCCATGCTGTCCACCAGATGCCCTGAAGGAGGAAGGAGGAAGAAACCAGGACGTGCCCAGGGTTTTTGCGACACCAGATCTGTTGCTTTGGCTGCATGCTGCCAGCAAGCCGCTGGAAAGATGGTCCTGGAGTAAAGAGGCCATGGGGGTAACGTGGTTCCTGACGTGCAAAGAGACTGATTCAGAGAATGAAATGTTCAATTAAGACACGGCTACCAGACCATGAGAAGATGTGGAGGAAACTTCAATGCAGATTCCTTAAGGGGTAGAAGCTGGTCTGAAGAGGTTTCATCTCCGTGATTCCAGCTGTAGGACATTCTGGAAAAGGCAAAACTATGCAGACAGTAGAAAGATCGGTGGTGGCCTGGGGTTGGGGAGGAGGCAGGGCTGGACAGGAGGGGCACACGGGGTCTTTCGGGCTGCGAATCTATTGCGTATGGGACCGTAATGGTGCTTAAAGGTCACTGTACCTTTGTCCAAACCCGTAGGATGTGCACCACCGAGAATAAAGCCCCACGTAAATTAAACTCTGGGCTCTGGGTGGTCCGTCCACGTTCATCACTTGTACCAAAGCACTGTCCGGGGGGGATGCCGGTCATGGGGGAGGCTGTGCATGAGCAGGGACAGGCAGGGGGTGTGTGGGAAGCTCTACACCACCCCTTGGTGTCGCCGTGAACCTGTAAGTGCCCTAAAAACATCTTACAAAAAAAAAAAAAAAGAAAGGAAGGAAGGAAGGAAGCAATACACTATTGACACACGATGTACGATTCGTGATCTCCAAACCCTCATGCACCACGAGAAGCCACAGGCCACACGTTGTAGATGCCATTCATGTGAAATGCTCAGAAAAGGCACGTCCGTAGAGATGCACATTGCCTGGGACCGGAGCAGGGGGCATGGGGTTAACCGTGAATAAACTCTGAGGCATTTATGGGCACAATGGAAATGTCGTAAGATTGGTTAACGATGGGATCGCAGAGCTCGGTAACCTTACTAAAAATCGTGAGCTCGTACACGTAACGTCTTGTGGGGGACAATGAAGGCGGGGGCAGGACGGCCAGTGTCCCGCTGGGATTGTTGAACCGATTAAACGTCCCGTAGGAATGACGAGGTTCTGAGTGTGGCATGCTGAACCCTTTTACAGAGCCTGGGTTCTGGCGTTTCAGGACTGAACTCTGGATCTGACTTCTTATTTGCAGCTCAATTAAGGAGCTCCTCTCCAAGATAGCCTGAGGCTGGATTCAAATCTATGAAGCTGTCAGTTCAGAACTTTCAGACACGGGTTTGCAACACAGCTTTGCACTGAGTGTGGTTTACCTGTTGGGAGCGGATTCCTCACGGGGGACCAGGTGTAAGAATACTTATATCTCAGGGGCAAGGATGACCATTGCATGTGTGAAACGTGTTGCCAAATTCTAGCAGACTCATAAAAACCCTGCACTTATTGAGGTTAATATTATTATTATTTTTTTTTTGTAATTGAGCATAGATACGTTCTGTCCTGGTTCTCTGTTGTCTGAGGAGCATGGTGTTTACAGATGAACTTTAAATATAAAGACATATGGATTCTTTTTAAGCACATAATCTTTTGTTTCAACCATAGAGAATTTGCTCCAAAATTTCAAGATGGCAGTTTGATGTAGTTGAGGGAGATGGGTTTTGGAAAGTATACAATCATATAGACTTTCAAAACTGGTTATAAAGAGAAAGTTTGGGGAAGCAAATGGTTAAATAAATTGGTGAAGGAGTGATGATCTATTTTTGCCTCTCTCACTTTGGGGAATAAACTCTCTAAGTGGAAAAAATTGGAAATATAGTTGGAGTCCACTGAATGCCAAACAATGTATAAGCAATATCTACCTATCTACCTATCTATGTATCTATCCATCCATCATATCTATCTATCTATCTATCTATCTATCTATCTATCTATCTGTCATCTATCTATCGATCTATCGATCTATTGATCTATCTATCCATCCATCATATCTATCATCTATCTATCTATCTATCTATCTATCCATCCGTCTGTCTATATAATCTTTATATATAATCTTTATATATTTAGATATGTAAATATATATTTAGGTAAATAATATGTATTTATTTATGTAAATATATATTTATATATTATTTATTTAAATATATATATTTAGATATACATAATCTTTGGGTGATTCTATACAATGATGCACATCTCAGCTTTCAAAATTACTTTTGCTGTTTCAAAAAGGTACACAGAGAAGGTTGTCTCAGATGAAAAATGGATTGATAGATACATCATAGAGAGATAGATAGATGATAAAGAGAAGATACATAGATGATGGGTGGATGATGGATAGATAGATAAGCAGATAGGTATGTAGATAGATGATAGGTGGGTGGGTGGATGGATGGATGGATGAATAGATATAGGGATGGATGGATGGATGGATGGATGGATGGATAGATGATGGATGGATGGATGAATGGAGAGATAGATCAATAGATCAGCTGATCAATTGACTGATAGATAGGTGGATAATGTGTTGAATGATATCCCAAATTAAAAACTTAATATTGTTCCTCATTTGGACATATGAACTTTTCTGCATCCTGCTAGCCATTGTTGAGGTATGTCTTCTTGTGCATCCAGTCGATTAAGGAAAAGTAGTCTGTAGGATTCACTGCGTGGAGACAGAGGAGAGAGGCCTTTGGCTGATGCCATGATGTACATTTACAGTCCTTGCTCACCCTCAAGCGCCTTCCACATGGAACGGCAGTCTGGAACGAATGTTCTACTCATCTCACTCAACACGCCCTGCCAAAGGCAAGTAAGAGCATGACGGCTTTGTCTGAAGCCGAGCAAACAAGGTTGGTACCCAAAGCCTTTGTATTTTCCTACGAAAACTCGCTCAAGATTGAATTCTCCTGGCATGGATTGATATGGCGGTTTGCTTCTAGGCTATCTCTCTCCCCACTACACTCACTCCATCCCACTCCCAGCCTTATCTCCAGGAGCTCTTGCCTCCACGCCAATCACATGCTGCCCTTCGCACCTCCCTGGTGGAGATTCTGCTTTTCAACAAGGATGAGGTGACCACCATTGCTTCTGTTTGAACTTAAGCCAATGTGTTTCTACTGCCAGGATGATTTGCATTTATATTCAGTTGCTGCTTAGCCCCGTGGGAGGCCACAGTTCCTGACCGAGCAGGACAGGCACATTGGAGAGCGCAAACAAAACCCTTACCTCGGTCTGACGCTGCCCTAATGACAGCTCCTTGTCACGGAAGACAGAACTACATAGTCATGTAAAGGTTGTATCAGAAAACAGGGTTCAGTTTCTGTCTCTACCAACGCTAGGTTCATGACCTAGGAAAAGTCATTTTAGCTCTTTGAGTGCCAATATCTTCACAGGTCATGATGGAGACACCTGTCTCCTGACCAGCTATGTCCACCTAGAAGGGTTAGGTGGCCAAGTCCCCCCGATGTCAGCGTCGAAGCCAGCAAAGAATCACTTCCTCCATGTCACCCTGTGCCCCTGGAGCATCTCCAGGGGTTCTACTCACTGGAGTCCCTTCTAGCCCCACCTGATATGGCATGTCCTTCTTAGTCTTTGGCAGCCACCTCACCAGAGAGGAAAAGAAGCTCATGGCTCTCTCACACCAGCACTTGTGGCCTTTGTCCTCTTGGCTCACAACGGATGGGTCAGAATTAGCATCGTGGCCCCCACTCTGCTACAAAGGGGGCTCATGCTGTGATCTGGGAAGTGCCAAGCAGGAAATAGTTGGTTCTCAGCAGACATGGCTTCCACGGAACTGTTAGAAGTATCTTTGTGGTTATCCTTTTACACTTGCTGCCCAGTGAAAGAAAGGAAAACAGGGAAGACAAAAGACTCAACATAAGATGCCAGTCACTGGCAACAGTTGGTCAATGCATTGGTTTTTCCCTTCTGCATTTAGATAATTATTAGTGGCTATTTGAGTAGACTCCCTCAGATCCACACTACAGACCTCATGCTTATTTTGGGGTTCACATCGATTCTAAATAAAGATTTTAAATACATATATGGGGGAACGAGCCATAACCACTTCCCGGTGGTTATTTTTACAGGAGCCTTGGTCTTGCAGTAGATCAAAAAAAAAAAAAAAAAGTCAGCACAAAAACTTATATTCAGGTCAATTGAAACCACATGTCCAAAGCTGATGCCATTTTGTTTTGTTTCCAGATGATAAGAGCCCATGATTCGAAATTCCTCCCCTTTGTGCGTTAACAAAGAGAGTTTGGGTTATAAGGTAGCTATGGGTGCCTACCCCTTCATTTTTAATCTCCCTGATCCAGCAGATGCAAAGAAACCTCCGTTTCCACATGGCCACTCACATGCACACGACACATGTTTCTCCCCCGAGAGCTCTGAACTCAGAATGAGTCTTCCATTGGATCAATTGTTGGTGGGGACTTTATTTATTGGTGGTTGACGGCTCGGGGGAGCGTTTCAGAACAAAGTAACCAAACTGGCCAGAAATGTTTTTTCTCCCCACCAATACTTTTTGAACAAAAGAGTCTGTTCACTTTCTGAAAATAAGCACGGATGTGGCTTCAAAGCTACAGGATTGTCCCTTGGCTGTGAACAGATGCCCAAGAAATTCTACCGTTTATCCACTCGGATGGTGAAGGACACATCTCTGATTTCCTCACCTGGGTGCCTTCTTGTCGTCCTGGGAGCTTGAGACATCTGTCTTCCTGAAGATCAGCTCCTCCTAGGCCACATCGTCATGAAACAGGACCCTTGTCTTCATGGGTGTAACCTGTCTTTTCCGTATTCAGCCCAACAATGCAGTCAGTGACTCAGCCTTACAAGCAAAATCACATCACACCCAAAGACGAGCCACTATAAATTTTGAAGAATTGCTTAAGAATTGCTCCTGGGTATCATTGGGAGCTAAAGCTTTTGAACAAACTCAAAGAGATGCATCAGATTTCTGTAAATATTGGCTTTCAGTTCATTTTTTTTTTAAAGGGAAGAGGTTAATGAGGTACCTTTACAAATGGTGTCCATAATCTAACACGGCTATTTAGAGTGCATTAGGTTGTGGTTAGGGGGAAAAGTTGGCTTTCTCATAGTTTATTAAATAAAAAACCCACAAATAAGTAAATACATATTCTCAAAGAGAGTTCTCTTTGGCAGAGAAATTTCCATGTGGTTGCTATTTGCCAACTGAAAAGCCCAGTAGGCTGGAAGAATTTACTGGAAAGGGTATTGGAGGACAGATACTGTGCTGTGCTCTTTTTTAGGATTCTTTTGGGGAATTAATTCTTCAGACTCAGAGTTATTGCCAAGGTACTTCACAGTAAGCAAGAAATTGTTGTTTCTGTAAAGGCAGTAGAGTTTGCTTTGGATGGTGTCAGCCACATTGTGGACTTAGGCTCACAGCACAATTGCCCTTCTATTGCCCCGTGAGGAAGAGCCGTCCCAATTGGGTATAGAAAATATGGGGTCAGCCCTCCGTATTTAGGCCACCTGACAGCAGGATCCTCTCTCTTCTGCCTGGGGTGCCTTCCTTCTGTCCTTCCTCCTTCCCTAGTTTCCATGAAAATGGTCAATTGACAAAGTAAGGGGTCTTGTCATGATGCCATCTGTAGGGGTCACTGCAGGCATCTCATTGTGGTCCATATCCTTCTGCTGCACATGAAGGGTCTCTGTGACGGGTTCCTGTCACAGGCCATGCACAACCACGTCACACGCTCCCAAGTAAATGTCAGCGTGGAGACTATACATTTGTAAACACCCCATAGGCACGTGGCGGTCTGTCTGAAGTTTCTAAACAGAGGACCCAAATGGCAAAATCCTAACATAGTGCTTGCCACAGCAGTCCGGTTTTCCCCATCTTCTTAAATTTTGGGGACTCACAAATGGCAGTCTGCCCGGTTCTGCTTTTCCCATGGGTTGTAACTCCTGTGGTGTTCCCGGAAGCTCTCTGGGCAACATGGCGGCCGTTGGTTGTTTCTCTGTATTCATTTATGAAGCTCCTGGAGAGAGTTCTTCTTTCCAGTGCTCCTGATGAGACATGCATGCTCCCACTGCCTGATCCTATCTCTGAAAATTCTGCTCCCCAAACACCACCCCTTCCTGGGTTGGCATGACTCAACCAGCTGCCACAGATTGCACCCTAGAAACTGACTTTGTGCAACACGTCAGCCTCAGACACAGCATTGTTGGTATCAGTCCAGTGCATGAACAGCCTTGTGGTTATTTCTTTTATCTTTTTTTAGAAAAAATTTTTTTAATATTTATTTTTGAGAAGGAAAGAGAGTCAGAGACAGAGCCTGAACAGGAGAGACACAGAATTGGAAGCAGGCTCCAGGCTCTGAGCTGTCAGCGCAGAGCCTGACGCGGGGCTTGAAACCACAAATCATGAGATCATGGCCTGAACCAAAGTCAGACGCTTAACCGACTGAGCCACCTGGGTGCCCCGCCTTGTGGTCATTTCAATGTCATCTCTCCCTGGTTTCTGTGCAGTTGTCCCAACTGAAGCTAAATTACGTAGTCACTGTGTTAATCTCATTATGGTTTCCTGGTGACAAATCATGGTTTTTTTCCTCCCAATGACGACCCTGAGGCAGTACAGGGGAAAGGTACGTCAGTTTCCCGGCTGTCCTCAGTGTTTATTGAGCCTTAAGAGTGGGCATGAAAACAGCCTCTTTCAGAGAAAGGGAATGTGTCTTTGCTAAAAATCATGGTAGTTTATTCATCATGGATTTTTTTTAGCATGTGTTTTATTATAATATTGCATTGAGTTGAATTTTTTGTTGCCCCTTGAAATTTTGTGTCTGAAATATTGAGCCCACTTGCCTTACCATAGCCTTGCCCTGGGCAGCACAGCCGGTTTAAAAGTATATATATGTATGAACATATATGTGCATGTATAATTTAATACATCTAGAATATTATATTAACCACAACTTGCTGATTGTATCAAAATATATTACATATGTGTAGACATATTTTTATATATATATAATTTTTAAACAACTATATAGTATATGGATGTACATACGTATATACATGTATAATTGTGCATGCATCAAATTCTATATTCTATATTCTATACAATATAATATCCATGTCTAGACATAGATATGATTTTAACTAGCCATGTATACACACATATGCATATATGTACATAAAATGTTGTACATATAAACACACGTTTTATTTATTTATTTAATTTATTTATTTTGAGAGAGAGCTTGAGCAGGGGAGAGGCAGAGAGAGAGGGGGACAGAGGATTTGAAGCATGAACAACGAAATCCAGTAGCCAGAGTACATAATAGTTTAATTACACACACACACACACACACACACAGTGCTCAGAGACCATAAGCCTTTTCCCGTAAAGCATACAGCGTGTGCCCTGAGCCCTGCTTTGTAAGTTAAGACACTAACCTGTTTAAAGAGAGGTCTGACCTCTGCCCTCAGCTCTGGGGAGGTGACCTCTAAGTCCCTGGGATGTCCTGCCTAAAGGAGTATCTTTTTTTTTGGCTGGATATCTTGGACCACTGGATCTTCTAATGTGATTTTGGGCGGTGAGCCGGCTGGCAGTTTTGGGGTGGGGGCTGTCCACACTAGAGGCAATGATGTGATGCCAGTTGGGGGCTTTGGGTCTTGCAATGGCAGCTCAGAGCTCAGGAGGGGCTGGAGACTGACGTCCACCACTCGCATCATCGACCATGGAGTCCCCCAGTAGAGACGGAGGCTGGCGTTGGCTGGTGCATATGTTGATACACCACTGTGTGGGGAGCTCCTACCGTCATCGGCTCCATGGGGCCGGGTCCACAGGACCTCTGCCTTCAGTACTTTCCAAGACTCTGCCCTATGCACCTCTTCTGGGGAATGATTTCGATCTGCATCCTTTGCCCTGCGTCTGCCATACTTCAAAACCTCCACCATGACACCTCTCGGGGAGTCCTGGGGTCCTTCTAGTGAGTTGCCAATACTGAGGGTGACCTCTGGGACCCCGACCCCTGCAGCTGGTGTCAGAAGTGAGGGGCGTCCAGGAGAAACTTCCTCTAATGGGAAGTTGGCTTTACCTTGCACCTACCTTGTGTCAGAATCAATGAAATGTAGCTCCTTTCGGTGTTGGGTTTCATCACAGAGAAATCTGTTCTATTTCTGTCCATGTGTGTATGAGAGAGAGAGAGAGAGAGAGAGAGAGCGATGGTTTGGAGCTGTCTAATGAGGTTCTAATAATGACGTTTCAGTATGAGTGGAATTTCAAAGTACAAGCAGAAATTTTGAAGTGCATGGCCATGCATAACTAGTCTTCGCTTTTCGTATTTTTCTGGTGATTTATCTTCTTTGCTTACTTGTATCCACACATCTGTTTGCATTTAAATCTAGCGGGAGGAACCTTGGGAGGCTCTGATTCATTGTTTGTGGAGGGATTGGGAAATGCACGAATGCCTCCCACTCCCCTACACACACTCATCCTGGTTAACGATAAGGAACATGTGTATTTGCCACACTGGAGACGTCCAGTGTTGAGCACATTTCCTTGCAAATAGACCTGACTGCCAGCCTGCCTGTGACTCAGAATTTCCATATAGTCTGATGCAAATGGTTTACAAGGTGCCTGGGGGGCTCAGTCAGTTGAGCATCCGACTTCCGCTCAGGCCATGACCTCACCGTTTGCAGGTTCGGGCCCCACATCAAGCTCTGTGCTGACAGCTCAGAGCCTGGATCTTGCTTTGGATTCTGTGTCTCCTTCTCTGCCTGCCCTCCCTGACTTGTGCTCTCTCTCTCTCTCTCTGCCTCTCTCTCTCCCAAGAAGAAATAAACGTGAAAAAATACATTAAAAAATGCAAATGGTTTGCAACCGTTTGGACCACTTAGGGACAAAGAGGGCTGGTTTTTAGGGAAACCCAATAATGTCGGACCCTCCCAGACTGGACCTGCCGTCTGTCTAGGCTGCTGTCTGGTTGGCAGTGGGTGTAATTGGAACTGGTTTATAAAGATACTGCGGTGGCTCTGGCTTTGTAAGAAAAATAGAACAAGATGGACAGAAGGTTGGCAGACACAGGGTTTTGGTGGGGGATGATCATCATGAACCTGTGAGCCCGTGGGGCCTGCGGGGGTCTGGCCACTGCCACGAGGGAGGGTCCCGTGGCCTGAGATTCCAGCCTGTGATTTCAAGCAGTGGCTTCTGTCAGACCGACCTGTGCACGCCTACCATGCGGCTTGGAGGTGCGGCAGGTTGGCAAAATGGATCCTCCTTTACTTTGCAAAGCGACTCCCGTGTTTAGGAACCCAGGCAACTATTTCAGAAGGGTGCGGTGAGCGGGTCACAGGTTCTGTGTGTGGTTGCATTGGAATGTTTTAGAAGAGCTAACGTTGGCTGGGCATCATCTTCAGGCTGTGCAAATACGATTGGTTTTGCCCGCGACTTGGGAGTCTGACCGGCTGGAACCAGCTTGCTCTGCAGGAACCAGTTGGAGGAAGCCATACGAATCCCAAGCCCGCGGAGCGCGACAATCTTGGGAGATATCCAAACCATTATGATGTGAGCGTTTCTGTGTGTTCAAGACCATCTTACGAGATAAAAATAACAGCCTCCTCTTTGCCTTCACGATGATGGTGGACACATTTCCAAGGAAGAGTGTATCTTTTACTTTATTTTCTTTATTGGCTTCTGAGTTTTCTCCGCACGAAAGACATCTTTTGAGACGCTAAACTGATAAAAATATATTGGGCTCGGAAAGGAGCCCTTGGGGACATTCGCAGCTGTATTACTAAATGATGAATTTACTAGAATTTCTGTAATTTGTCCAATCTCAAGTACAGTAGCCAAACACAGAGGTTCTTGAACAATCAACCATTGCACAGATGCTGAGCAAATTAGCCCTTCCAGAAGACTGCTTTTTCTTCAGTCGCCGGAGGAGATTCCCATTGACCAAAGCAAGTGCCCGTTTACATCACCGATGCAGAGCCTTGAGAGGCAGACCAGACCATGCAACTTTCCATAAGGAGATCTGAAGGACGATTTTCGGTTCCACTATGCATATCCAAACCTCATATTGGTTTGGACTAGATTCTATCAACCGCGAATACGATTGCCTTTTATTGCAACTTGAGGAAAGGAGAGGAATCATAAAATCTGTCTTCCAAAACAATAGCACGGTTTGAAAGAAAACCCAAGCGTGACCGATTTCATTAGTCTCCCCGGGTTTTTGGACGACGTCCTGAGCGTTTAAATCCTTATCAGTTTATGAGAGCGGCTGGCAAATTCTGGCCTGTGGGTCACATCATACTTGCCGCCCACCTTTCTTGAACCACCATAAGCCAAGAGTGGTTTCCACATTTTTAAATATTTAAGAAAGTTCAAAGGATGGAACAGGGCCATGCTAATTTGTTTATGTACCATGTGCAACTGCTTTCTCATGGCCATGGCGTAGCTGAGCAGCGGCCAGCCCGCAATGCTGAAAATATTTACTATCTGGCCCCGGAAAGTTCACTGATCCCCGGAGTAGAAAGATAGCTAACCAAACCCTGGCTTTGGAGTTCTCGGGGTCTGGGGAAACCAAGAGACGTAGGTAGGATGTCATCCACGCATTTGGGTGTTCTTGCAAACAACATGAGGAGACAGGACAGGAAACTGTTCACTCACACATTAGAAATTGGAGAGCCAGCAAGGAAAACCATAAGGAAGACACGGAAGGGGATGCAGGATCTTCAGGGATTAGTAGGAACGAGACAAGTCTTGGAAAAGAAGGTGTATCAGTGATGCAGGGAATCTTTATCCAAGGTGACTGAGGTAGGGCTGTGCAAAGACATGGGGCTTTGGATTGGACTCAACATCCCAAATCTACCTTTCTGTCCATGATTCCTGACTTCATGGGCAGTGATGGGAGGACAGAGAACAGGTGTGTGTTACTCTGGACAGAATCTACCCTGTGCATTCTGAGTTTCCACCTTTAGGGGAAATTTCACATCCCACGAAATGTGTCAGAAGCCAGTCAACTTCCTGAAATGGTATTTCAAGCCTTCAGTCTCTTGGGCATTAGATCTTAAGCAAGCTAACTTCTGTACCGAGAGCAATAGGGAATTTGGTTAAGATTGCAGAAAAAAAATTGTTACGTTGTCATACTTATGAAGCCACAGTTTTGGTAGGGTTTTAATGCTTTCTGGGTATGCTTTTTTTTTGTCCTCTTGCAGTTTGAAATGGTCTTCTGTGTTTGAAAGCCAATATTTGTTATCTAAGGTCTAGAGTGATTCCATGAAAGAGGTTTTTCAGTTAAGGTATTGGTTATGAATGCATATCTATGGGCCACCAGCCTCCAGGGCAGAATACTTTCAAATGTTGTAAAATCTTTTTTGAATGCTTATTTAATTATTCTGTGTGTGTGTGTGTGTGTGTGTGTGTGTGTGTGAGAGAGAGAGAGAGAGAGAGAGAGAGAGAGCATGATCAGGGAAGGGGTAGAGAGAGAGGGAGACACAGGATCCCAAGCAGGCTCCACAATGTCAGCACACAGCCCAATGCAGGGCTTGAACCCATGCACCATGAGATCACCACCTGAGTTGAAACCAAGAGTCAGATGCTCAACCGACTGAACCACCCAGGAGCCTCATATTTGGTGTGAGTTAACATATGTTTTGTCATATAAATAAAATATCCTGAAATGTGGCAAAGGAGTTTGTCAATGGGAAGGAAGGAAGGAAGGAACGAAGGATAGATGGATATGTGGATGGATGGATGGATGGATGGATGGATGGACAGAGAGGTAGGTGGATGGGTGGGTGGATGGGTGGATGGATGGAGGGATGCAGGGATAAACAGTGTGTGGTCAATTCACAGAATGGAGTTACACTGGAATGGACGCAGCCTTGAAAATGATGGACGTTCTGCACCTGCTACGATGCAGATTGACCTTGAGGACATGATGCTCAGTAACATAAACCAGACACAGAAGGACAAATCCCGTGCGATTCCACGTACATGGGGTCCCTAGAGGAGTCACATTATAGAGATGATAGGATAAGGTGCAGCCAGGGGCTGGGGATGAGAATGGGAGTCAGGGTTTCACGGGGACAGAGCTTCAGTTTGGGAAGATGGAAAGTTCCGGAGACGGATGGTGGGGATTGGTACACAGCAACGTGAATGTGCTCAGTGCCACTGAGCTCTGCACATAAGGTTAGAATGGTACGTTTTATGTTCTGGGTATTTTGCCATAATCTTTAAACGTTTTTTGGAAACACTGCTGGTGCTTTGTTTGGGGGTCAACATTCATTCTCGAGAGAATCTTCAAGATTTGCGTTGAAAAAATGAAGAATGAAGCAATAGGTTAATTGTGTTTGTGTGTTTCCGAACAGCTGGGCCACTTAGCCTGTCCCTTGTGTTTGCAGAGCACTTGGCTGCTTGATGTGCCCTCGACCTAACCACCAAGGACTGTTTGTAAACAGAGCAGAGAGCAGCATTGGGAAGGACTGTGTAATGGGAGTGAGGACACTAGGAAGACCGAGGTCTCCGATGAGTTCAGGTGTCCTCGGAGGACATGCCAGGTGAAGGCACATGAGCCCTGCCTCATGGTGTGATACCCCACAGCCTGTGCCTCATAGGCAGTGCTCTGCTTCCTGAGGGAGCCGTGCTCAGGCCTCAACCCACAGGGGCGTGTCCAGTTGGGTAGGCTGTTTGCAGACCACTTTGACTCATCGTCCCCTCTATGGTCGGGAAAGAGCTCCATAGAACCGTGATGTGGTGGGGATGCTCCCTTAGGTAACTGCTGCCCCTGAAATTTCCTGGGCACAGGAGCTCAATTTTAGGATAAAGGTGGCCGACGCCCTCATGAAGACCACCTTGGGGACATAACGTTGCAGGATGCAGAACAAGGTACAAATGGAGGGAGAGGAGGAGAGGAGCCTCTAGAAGGCCAGCGTGCTGGTGTTTCTGTCAAGTGGCTGGGCCCCCACACCTGGGGGACCCCTGGCGTGTGCACGGGGGGTTTTGGCTGCCACATCTGGGGAGGGTTGCTACTGGCATCAGATGCGTGCAGACCAGAGATGCTTCTGAACGTGTCACAGCACGCAGGACGCCCCACAGCGGACAGTGGTCCAGCCCCGGAGGCCAGTAGGGCTGAGGCTGAGATGCTCTGGATGAGATCCAGCAGGTCCAACCCTGCCCTCACGAAATGTTTTAAAAGACAGAGGAAAGACATGATGATTGGAGGAAATGCAATCAGAGGAATTATGTGTGCACACGTGTGTGTGTATAAACCTATCAATATTTCATGCATAAATATAAACAAACATAAAAATAAATATAATAAATATACACTAAAATGCAGGAAATACGTATGTGTAAATATATACACCATCTCATTACATATATACCACATATATTCTATGTGCATATGTATACATATATAATAAAATATATGCCATACATAATGTCAATAAAATATGTATATACAAATGTGTACAGATAGATATAATATAAATAAAATATGCATATACAAACGTGTATGGATGCTATACATTATGTCAGTAAAATATGTAAATACAAACATGTGCGGATACTATTATACAATGTAAATAAAATATGTATATTACAAATGTGTATGGGTGCTATACATAATGTAAATAAAATATGTATATGTAAAATGTATAAAAGTATGTATATGTTAAATATGTAAGTGTTATATAATATGCATAAAATATGTACATATTAAATATACGTGTTATATGATAAAAATTAAATATATACATATGATAGCATATATAAATATAATGTACAAATATTTTTATATATTTTTTGGCAGAGCAAAAATTCCACTTGCATTTTCTTTTTTTTTCAATATATGAAATTTATTGTCAAATTGGTTTCCATACAACACCCAGTGCTCATCCCAAAAGATGCCCTCTTCAATACCCATCACCCACCCTCCCCACCCTCCCACCCCCCATCAACCCTCAGTTTGTTCTCAGTTTTTTAACAGTCTCTTATGCTTTGGTTCTCTCCCACTCTAACCTCTTTTTTTTTTTTTCCTTCCCCTCCCCCATGGGTTTCTGTTAAGTTTCTCAGGATCCACATAAGTCCGCTTGCATTTTCAAATTGAAAGGCGTTACTGATGAGAAAAAAAGATGGGACATAAAAAGTCTTTTGTCCCCATCACCCTATCCAACAGCCAGCCGCTCTCCATAAGCAGAGCCACCTGACTGATGACCAGCTGAGCACGGATGCATGACTGACCCTGGCTGACCCCTGATGCCCAAATCCAGAGAACGGTGAGCTCAACAGTGATTGTTGCCTGAAGCCACGAAAATTTAGGGTGGTTTGTTACACAGCCAGAACTAACTGATGCATTGGCACCAGTGGAGACCCATATCCTCCAAGGATAAAGAGAAAGTGAAACAGAAATCAGACAGCATTAAACGTCTCATCAGCAATATTGGTTATGAAGAGACCATGGAACAAAGCCCTCCACTTTCCATAACAGCTTCTTTTTCCTCCCCCTTGTAGAATTCCAAAGCTGTGAATCAACGAGAGAAAGAATTTGATGCGCAAAGCATCAGCATTCTAGACCTTCTTTCTGCACACAAAACAAAACACAAGACAAATACTCGATGTATTCCAGACCAAGAAGGAAGAAATGGTAGGACCCAAAAAGCAGTAGGATTAATCCATGGGGATTACAGTAGACAGGAGACATCAACGGTCTCCCAGAAAAATGTTATCGGGAACACAGTGCAGAGTGGGATGAAGGATGCTGCTTTGTCAACTAAAAGAAAATAATTAGAAGAAAAAATCCCACTACTTGTCTGTGCCAATTAGGTCTTAATGTGAAACAAACCATTTCTAAAGAAATTTAAGAAATAATAAATACCCTCCAGAAATACAAAACAAAGAAAGTTCTTCATTGTTCAAGTCAATTCTGAAGGGGCAAATGAGAAAACCCACTGCAGATTCATGAAAATCTCTTTGAATTAATAATGTTTCAATTAAAATAATTTCCTCACGTTGGGTGTAGTTTTGTTTTCCTCTTAAACTGACTTTCTACTTCACTGGATAGAATAATATTTCTCAGGCGAATTATGCCAAGACTGGTTTAAGCTTTAAATTGTTTCCTTTTTATTTTGATTTTAATGTAGAGTGGTTTTTTTTAATGTTTATGTAGATATCAAATTAGCCTTGTAATTATTTTATCCAAGAAGTAACTATATTTTGCTGTTTGAGAAGCTAAGCTCCTAAGACATATTATATAGATTTTAAAAATTCAATATTTTCATATGCTTTTAATTTTTACTTAGCAGTATTATTTACAAAATAATGTCTTCTCTTGTGGCGTGCGATATTCAGTTTGGGTGTCTTTCTTTCCATTAAATGAAATGGATTTCCTTTTATTCTTATTATTATTTTACTTTAGAGAGAGAGAGAGAGAGCACGAGCAGTGAAGAGGGTCAGAGGGCAAGAGAGAAAGAATCTTAAGCAGGCATGACATGAGCTGAAATCAAGAGTCAGATTCTCAACTGACTGAACCACCAACCCATGCAAAATGGACTTCCTTCTTTTTAAATTTTTAACGTTTATTTATTTTTGAGAGAGAGGCAGAGACAGAGCACAAGCGAAGGAGGGACAGAGTGAGAGGGATACACAGGATCCAAAGCAGCTCCAGGCTCTGAGCTGCCAGCACGGAGCCTGATGCGTGGCTCGAACCCATAAACCATGAGATCATGACCTGAGCCGAATTTGGATGCTCAGCCGATTGAGCCACCCAGGCACCCCATAGATTTCCTTTTAAAACAAAAAACATTAGCTGTCACTATCTCTGTTTGAGGCCATCAGGGACGATTTAAATTTGCTTCCTCTACTTATCAATTTCTCAAATTTTGTCTCCTATCTTATTACTTTCTAATTATGAAGTGAGTAATTATAATGCCTACCCCTGCCAAGTGTTACATGGTCTTAGAAGAGGTAACTTGTGGTTTACCTTTGGGTCAGAGTCTCATTTCCATTTTGCAGAAGCTACTGGATGGGCTTAAGGGCTGTGATTTGGAGAACTGGGAGCCCCCTCCCTCAGTTTTAGCAGAAACGAATGGAAAATAATCAGCCCGACATGTTCACACGGTAGGGCAATATGTCAGAGCCCATGACCGGAAGCTCTGGGCATGGACTGGTCAGGTTCTGCCTTCCTCCAAAATGTCAGCTTTGTCCACAGGCAAGTTTCCCTCCTGGTCTTGAGATGTAGATGTAGGGGTCTTCTCATTCTGAGTCTCTTTTCAAGTAAAAGGGAACTTCTAGGAGCTTCCTGGAGGACCTAACCTCACGTCTCTACAAAAGCTGTGCTGTATACCTCTGCTTAACCCATACAGGATGCAGAAAAATGGAGCCAGCCATGGTTAGCTTGGTGCAATCAGCATTTTGCCAAAAAATCCTCCTCATGAAGGAGGAATGTAATCCCCCCAAAACCTGGGCTCTGCCAGGAGATTGGATGAAGATCACGTGTTTAATAAGAGTCTGCTGAATTAATATAGCACCTGTGCCTCAAAGAGTATTCTCTGCAAGCACTGTAGTCAAGGGCTGTGAGTACCAGGATCTTTGTTTCTAGGAGGCATCCAGTAGACTCTTCCTGTTCACATTACTTCAAGTAATGGTGGTCCTCATGCAGAGGGAACATTGCTGCTGTCATCTGCCCAAGTTATGTTTTCAAAGATGCATCTGGTGATCCATTTGGGCTCACTGGTGGTCCCTCTCCTTTAAAAGAGTGGGAGTCTGGGGAGAAAGCCCGGCTCTCAGGTCAGGAAGACAGGACATCCATATTTCCTTCTCATGAAGCATTGTCTTCTCACAATGCCATTTGGGCTTTCCATACTGATCTCTCTATGGTCACATACTTGCATAGAGCATGGAGAATATAATTTTTTTAATCAGTATTATCTTTGGATAAGAATGGGGGAGAGAGTCCTGGCCGGTTAGCTCGGTTGGTTAGAATATGGTGCTAAGAATGGGGGAGAGCTCATCTTGTCCAAGTTTGGAAGAAAACGACTTTCTAGGTGAAAATCAAAATCCCTGTTGAGAGAGAGGAACAGCCCGGTCATAACACAGCAAGCCATGAACAGAATTTCACAGGGTCAGAAACCCTCCAAGGAACTCTATGTTTGTCCGTCCATATTTGAGATTACATTACATGAGTATTGCGATACTTCCGGTATGAAAGTTACTCAAAGCAAAATTGGACTCTGTCGTGGTCAGTGAAATTAGTCCTTCTAAGTTACGTAACTGTAGTAGCTACACATGGAAATCTGCATTTCACTTTCCGTCACCGGCCACATTGATATGTGGCAGAGATTGACCATAAAAACACTATCTGGGGGTGCCTGGGTGGCTTAGTGGGTTGAGAGCCCAACTCTTGATTTCACGTCAGGTCATGATCTCACGGTCTTGAGATCGAGCCCTGTGTAGAGCCCTCTCCTCCTCTCTCACTGTCTCAAAAAAACCCCACCAAAATCTGAACCTTTTGAGAGATTCATTGAACCATCTTAACTCCTTGATCTCCCAAGTTAATTAGATTCCACATTAACTAGCTACTTCTGGGTTCATTGATTACCCGGAATCTCCCTGTCCAATTAATCTTAGAATAAATACCAATATTATACACCCCAGGAGTTGCAAATTGACAGCCTGTTTTCCTGCCTGTCACCTCCTGATTGTTGAGGTCGGGAAACTGTATGATTATTGTATTTAAATCTACACCCCAAGCTTTACAATTTATTCCCAGCTTACTTACAGCAAAAATAATTCAATATGTAATTAAAATTAAATGCATGAAAATGAGAGCTTGTGAAATGCTGTTGACGTGGGTAAACTTCAATTTTTTTTTCTTTTTTTTTAAAAGATTTTATTTTTAAGTAATCTCTACCCTCAACCTGGGACTTGAACTTACAACTTCCAGATCAAGAGTTGCTCTATTTATTGACTGAGCCAGCCAGACACCCCTGATTTTTTTCCATAATGTACATCCTTCATTTTCAGCAATTAATATTGCTGTGAATGTATTAGGATCAATGGCTTGCCTTCTGTCCATCTTCCACTCAGGCTGTCCCATGAGACATATGTGTGGTATGGCAAAGACCCAGCACCATCATGGAGACGGCTCTGGTGGGTTGGTTATTTGCTGGCTTATTTCTCTGTGTTTTCCTCCCAAGAGAAATAATTACTTCAGTTAAGGTAATTGAGGCTTTCCACTTCTCTGCTAAATATTCACTTAATGCTGCTTCTTTTTGAACTACAAAAATGTTGGGTTTATAGAGCCAAGACAGCAAAATTGCAGGTTCCCCGTCTCTCTGAAAAAAAAGAAAATTCATTTTTGATCTGAAATGAAAGAATTGAGCATTTAAACTCAAGAGAAAAAAAAAACATGTGGAATGACTCATGCTTCTTTGGTGTTGGTGCAATTCATCCTTGATTTCTTTCCCAGCAATATGGCGGCCATATTTTCCCAACCAAAGTCAGCCCACATGCCTAGGACGGTGGCTGGCAAAGAGGAAAAAATCAGGCATGGAAGCTAGGAAGTATATAGTTCATATGGGAGCTCTTGTCCTAGAACGGACCGTTTCTATGCCTCTGACTTTCTCTGACGCCATTAACCTGTGTCTCCTCATCTACAGACTGAGGATCATTCTATCTGCATTCTACTCTTTATTGTAAGACTGGTGTGCATTAGCTGTCCACAAATATGAGTTTCCATCCTTTCTTTTTCTTTCCAAAGTGGGAGAGAGTATTTTGAATCCAGGCCAATCCGACAAGTCCTGGCCCCACAGCCCCCAAATTAGTGGCTACTCTACCTTGTTCAGGGAAGTGAGTCTGCATGAATCCTGGAGAGTCATGAACCCTTGGTTGAGGGGCTAGGGGGTATCGCATAAACTGGCTGCTGATGAAAACTGGGTGGGTGACATCTTATGGTTGAGGACAGAGCCACGATTCTAACTGGACCCAGAGAGTTTGGAAGCAGGCAAAAGTGCTTCAATGTGGAGAAAACACTAACGTGGACAGAAGATGCCATCTATGTTTTGGTCAACAAATAGTGATAAGAAACGCTCTCTCCACCAGCTGTGTGGGTTGAGAGATCTTTGATAAAAGTGAACAACTATTAATATCATGTAATGAGCACTTAGCACAGAGACTTTTGTGTATTAACCATAACAAATTTCTGCTTTAATTTTTCCCTTTCTTGGCTGTATTTATGGTTTTCTCTACGGTTTGTTTGATAAGAACTACAAACCACCCTCCCCCCCCGGAAAATCCATAATAGGTTTCCAGATGATCGTATGCATATATTTTACATGTGTGTGCATATACACATATACGTAATGACTGATGAGGGTTAACGCTAGATACAGTATTTTAAAGCACTTATTCTGTTGATTTTTTTTCTTTCTAGACCATATTATTTTTCCTTCTGAAACCATCACTGTGTAGCTAATGTAACCACATTTATCATATCATTAAAAACAACCCATCCAACTCATGCAAAATAAATTTGGAAAGCCAGCTGGTGAAGCTTTGGTTCTCTCTCCAAAGGCAAAATAAAAGGCTGGAAGAGGTGTTGTCCCACAGGTCTGCCCACTAATGGCCTCCTTCTGTTCATTACCACCCACCAGGTCTCCAGCCACTGGCCCACAATGTTGTGGCCACACTGGCTCCATCCAAACCACAGTCTTTCCATCTGCTTTGCTCAGCACAACTGCCCTGTCCTTCCGACTTCCCTGGTGCCTCTTTGATGCCGGGGCATCTGGTGTCTTTGTGCACACGTCAATGCCAGGGTTCCCTCCTAGTGCTCCAGGCCTCCCAGTGGCCTAAGAGGCACCTCCCCACAGACAAGGAAAGTGTTTTTCCAAAGCAAACAGCCACGAGACCTGGCCTCACTGCCATCCCCTCAGCTCTCCCTGGAGAACTTAGTGTTTACTTCTGAGCCCAACTTCCTTGCCCAACAGAAACCAACCTTTGCCCATGTGCAAAGTTTCTGATGATGAAGTTGACATAAGTGGTAGGGTGGGTTTCCTAAAAAGGAATTGACATGCAGAATAAAAATTTCAAATGTCAATAAGAAGAAGAGGTGTGTCTTTTGTGGGGAATGAATGGTAGAATTAGTATTGCCTCTGACTATGCAGTTTGGTCTCTGTCTGCATTATCTCCTGAGCTCACAGCTAGGTTTCTTCCTTCTCCTGTGACGACCTCACCAAGGAATAAAACATGAGAGCATCCTGCCTATACTGGGAATCAGCAACTTCCCAATCTCTTGGCTAAGTACATATATATGATCGCTCTATCTATCATCTATCTATCTATCTATCTATCTATCTATCTATCCATCTATCTATCCACCCACCCATTATATCTATCTGTCTATCTATCTATCTATCTATCTATCTATCTATCTATCATCTATCAACCTACCTACCTACCCATCTATCACCGTATTCACCAGGAAATCTCTGTTCCTTTATCTACACCCAGAACTTCCTTTCTGTCTTGTTAGCATTTTAACTACTGCAAGATGTGGTTTAAAAATAATATTTTGTACAGTATTTTTAGTTGTCTTCAGAGGGACAGTCTGTCCACACTGCTCCTCCATCACCCAGCTCATAAGAATTTTGGTCTCGGGCTATCAGGTTCTGTGAAGAACCTTATTTGTGATTTTTATTCAAAATGCATTTGATCATGGGGGGCGGGGCTTGGATGCTTCAAGCAGTTGAATAATTTCAGCTCAGGTCATGATCTCACAGTTCATAAGTTTGAGCCCCATGTTGGGCTCTGTGCTGACAGCCCAGAGCCTGGAGCCTGCTTCAGATTCTGTGTCTCCCTTTCTCTCTGCCCCTTCCCTGCTCGCCCTCTGTCTTTCTCTGTCTCTCAAAAATAAATATACATTAAAAAAATTTAAAAACAAAATGCATTTCACCTGTCCATGCAACGTGGGGGAATTAACAACTTTATCCTAGTAATGTTCTTACCATGAACATGGGATATCCATGCATTTACTTAGATCTCATACAACAGATTTCAATACATGTTCACAAGTTTTTGCATACAAGTTTTGCATATTATTCAATAAATTTATTCCCATGTGTCTTAAGAGGTTTGTTTCCTGTCCTTGTAAAAAGATTCTTTAAAAAAAATTTTTTTATGTTTATTTATTTTTGAGAGTGAGAGTGAGAGAGAGCGTGAGTGGGGGAGGAGCAGAGAGAGAGGGAGACACAGAATCTGAAGCAGGTGCCAGGCTCCGAGCTGTCAGCACAGAGCCTGACATGGGGCTTGAACTTCAGTTGCTTTATAGTGATAACAGGAATTCTTGTCTTATTACAGACTTAAAGGAAAGAAATCTAGCAGACTCCCATTAAGAAGGACTTTTGCTTTCAATATCTTTACATAAACTTTGATTGCGCTGGAGTTTTCCTTTCTCAGACTCTCTGGTCTAGTGTTTGGGTTCCAGGTGATTCTGGCACCAAAAGATGAATAAGTGAGTGTTTATTTTTCTGTCTCTCACATTACTATATATTTTAGAGCATCTTGTACATTTGGTAGGGCTTGTCTATAAATAATTTGGGTCTCCCATCTTACAGATTAAGACATTTTTAAGTGGTGATATATATTTTTTATTAGCTAGACCCAAATTAAATTTTCTACTTCTTGAGATTGTTTTTTTGTGTGTGTGTCGATTGTAATGATCAAGGCCAATTTACCTCTTCTCATATTTCTTGGTGCAAAAATTTGTCTTTTCATCTTGTTTAAACCTGCGTTGAGTCTTTGCTTATGTTCTTACGTTCATTCCTAATGCATTTCTGCCTGTCTCTGTTTTTTGTAAATAACATTTTGTGGGTACATGGCCATCCTTGTCATGTGCCTGCTTTCACACCACAATGGCGGACATGAGTAACTACTCATTTGTGGGAATCTGTGGCTGCAAAGGCAAAAATAGCGACTCTCTGGCCCCTTACCCAAAAAGTCTGCTGATTTCTCATGGCTTCTGTCGGTTTCTGGTTTTATCTTTTTGTTTGGCATGTTCATTTCATTTGTTTACGTTTAGTGTACAGACTTTATCTAATTTATTATGATGGATACTCCGTTCATTAATTTCCAACCTATACTGTTGAGTACTTATATTTAAGACTATGCATTTCCTTCCCCCGTACTGCGTTGTTACTCCCCTCAGTTTTGTCGGGTAGCATTTTTATCATAATTTAGTTCCCGATGATATATAATTTCTATGATCTTTTCTTTGACCCAGGAGTGACTGCCAAATTGAGGTCTAAAGTTTGGGAAGTGGTGCAATAGACATCCACCCTCAAGGCAGCCCACTGGCCTAGCCGCCTCCTTGTCAGACGCCCATTCACCTGCTTCTATTCTTGTGGGTGCAGCTTGGGGGATGTTTGGAGACACCTCCACCCTTGTCACACCATCGATAGTGTATAAAACACCACTCAGAGGACCTAGTTGTGCAACAAGCGGGCTCCCTAAAGCACATAGCCCATCATAAAAGTGAAACAGAGGTGTGAATCCTTTTTTTTTTTGGTAGGACCACGTGTTATATTTAGGGGGTCATTGGAAATTGGGACCTTTGGCTTCTTTCTGGGTGTGGCCCTGGTGATATTCCTCTTCCTCTGGATTGTTTCCCCACCTTCATGTCTAGTGAACATCTAGCTTAACATTCAGGACTTATAACCTGGGATAGAACCTCAAGGTGCCTATGTGCAGGCAGGCGGTTGCTGTTCAAGTTGCCATGATGAAGAGAAGGTCACATCTGGAGGCTCTGTGAGGTCACGGCTTGGCTGTTGACAGACTCTAAGGGATCCATGTGTTCCAGAAGCTCATGAAGGTCTGGGTCAGGTCTCCCAGCTGCCCAGATGCAGGCAGGGTCTGCAGCCCATGTAATTCTCCACCTGCCTGACTGCTCCTGGCGTTGGTTTTATTTCATGCACTGTATGCTTTTACTGAATCCCGGGGGAGTGCTTTCTCACATCGTTCTGCAATTGATGCACGTGCAAGTCTGGTTTCCCTTCAAAGTTCAACACAGTTTTGACAAAAGACCAATCCACATGACGCTCACAGAGCAAACTCACCTTGGGGACGAGTCTACCAAAAAGGGATGCCATGACACTCAAATTAGAGTATGTTTTTAAAAATGCTCCATAGGGGCACCTGGGTGACTCAGTGGGTTAAGCATCCAACGTCGGCTCAGGTCATGAGCTCACGGTTTGTGGGTTCGAGCCCCACATTGGGCTCTGTGCTGACAGCTGGGGGACTGGAGCCTGCTTTGGATTCTGTGTCTCCCTCTCTCTGCCCCTTCTCCACTCATGCTCTGTCTCTGTCTTTCAAAGATGAATAAACGTTAAAAAAATTAACATAAGAGCAGTTTAACATCCAAAAGGTCAGAAAGAAATACTCTCCGAATAATATAATGGTCTTTCTCCAAAGATCCATTAACAACACGGTCCTTGCAAGGGTGAGTAGATAGACTGATAACTCGTTGGCTAGACATATTAATTGTTCTTATTTTGTCTGAGGTCAATGAAATATTTATCTCAGCCTGCTCCAGTGCAGGGAAGAGTTACTGTTTGATGTTTACCAACCACACTTAGAGCAGTTGAGGGCATCGGTGATATTCTCACTAAATACCTTGATACCATTGGATAAAACTGAGTTGAGCCTAGTGAGGGAAGCATATTGTATGTGTTGCCAGGGCTGTTGTAATAAAGTCACACGGGATGGCTTAAAACTGCAGAAATCAGTTGTCTCATGAGTGGAGGTCCAAGATGGAGGCAGCAGTAAGGCCATACAGCCCCTGAAACCCGATGGGAAGATACTTCCTTGCATCTTTTGGCTTCTGCTGGTTGCTGGCAAACCTTGGCTTGTGGCCACATTGTTCCCATGTCTTCTTTCATCAGCATCCATGTCTTCCCATGGCATACTCACGATCTCATAAGGACCCCATTCCCATTGGATTAGGGCCCACCTTAACAACCTCGTGTTGCCTTATTTATATCTGCAAAAACCCTATTTCCCAATAAGGTCCGATTCAGAAATACTGGGGTTCAGGACTTGAGCGTAACTCTTTTGGGGACACAATTCACCCCACAAAAAGTATGGGACAAGTCAGCAACAGTAGTCACAAAGTCAATTTATAGATCCTGATGTTGGAATCCATGCGCTTGTCTGTGCCCAGACCATGTAACCTAAGCTAAGTTTCTAAGTATTTAGAATATCGCCGAGCCCCAGGTGAAAATGGAATGAGTGGATAGAGCTGAAACCTTTTCCGATCAGGGTATTCCTGTGACTGGAAGTAGTTGCCTCATATAGGAAAACCAAGCCATGTACATACCTAAGCCACATCGTCGGTGCTTTCTGGACCCCAAGATATGTCCGGGGTCTTCAGATCTCAGTTCCAAAAAGGGTTGGCTTGCAGACTCACAGCTGACGGGCAAGCCAGAGTATACTGACCTGGAGAAGTTGGACGGTTTTCCAAGGACAAATGGAAAATGATGAAAGTCTTGGCAAAAGGCTGGTAAAACATGTCTGAAGAAGAAGAAGGAGAAAAAAAAAAAACACTTGGAAGGAGATAGAAACAGATTAAGGGGCTCCGTATAACTTGCCATATGTTTGCAAATTTAACAAATTCTCAGGAGCTCAGGCAATGTCTCTTGGCATCCACTGCACAGAAAACTGGGAAGGTTACTTCTTTGCCAAGTGTGGACTAGCTGTGCGGCAGTCACTGATGGTCTGGATGGGGGTGGTGGGCACGAGGGGAAAGGGTGGGTACTGGAGGCTTATGCAGTAGTGTAGGAGGCCACCCCGGGCTGCCGTGACAAAGAAGCAGAGGTTGCACGGCTTCGCCAACAGACATGTGGAGGCTGGACGCCCAAGGTCAAGGTGGGGTCAACGTTGGTTTCTTGTAAGGGTGCTCTTCCTGGTTCGTGCATGGGCACCTTTCGCTGTGTCCTTGAACGGCCTCTCCTGTGTTCACAGACAGAGGGAGAACCAGCAACCATAGAAGAGAGATTGGATCTCTGGGTCCAAATGTCTACAGAGAGGGGGTGGGTGGAGTCGATGGGGCAGTCAAGATGAAGTGATGTCTTAAGGTCCTCGAGGGTGGCCCCATGGACACAGTAGCCAGTTGGCTTCAACTACCCAAGAGCATGTGAGAGGCTAGAGCCAAACATGGAAGTCTGGAAGATGGCGGACAGGAATCTGAGGGGCATTCGTGCAAACGAGCGTTTTCCCCAAAAGCGTTCTGCAAACTCATGTTCTTCGACATATTGGTAGGGGCTCTGAGAGACAGAGAGATACACAGAGATCTATATAGAGAGAGACACACACACACAGATGTTTTATGTTCCAATATGATTGGAAAGTGTGGGATGGGTCTCAGTATCGCCTTTAAAATGTTGGTAAGTTTGCGGTAACGTGTGGGGCACGTGTAGCTGGTGGTGTTTTTCGTGTTTTCTTACGTGCACCTCTTCACCTGTGGGAACACCCTCCAGTGCCCAGAGGGAAGGCAGGAGGGCAGGAGGGCTGCGAGGGAGGCCAGGAGAGGCCACAACTGCAAGGCAGGGTGCAGACGTGCTTGGAACCATCCATTGTCCGTGTCACCATGCACATGACACCAGGCCTTTGGAGTCCGGCTCTGGCAGAGGCTCAGGCCTCCTTCCCAAATCGCTCTGTTTTGCTGGCCTGGCTGCAGCCTGGGAGGCCAGCCAGAGCACCCCCTCCCATCTGTCCTGGATGACGGAGCTCTTGGGGGCCAATGTGTGGATTCTAAGCCCCATCGTCAACCATGCCACGTCCCGGGTCCTCCGGGGAGCCCTGGTCTCCATCTGTGCCCAAGTGTTTGCCCTGGCACCTGGACCACAGAAGCAGTGCTTCACCCACAGTCGGGGAGAACCCTGGTGAGAACAGAAGGTATTCCCCACACACCAGAGTCTGGCGCCCCCCCACCCCCCATCCCTCATCCTTTCTGGAACTCTGAACTTGTGTGAGTCCACAAAGGGAAATCTGCCACAGAATGGCAGTGTCCAATGTTGACATTGTGTTCCAAGACTGAAGTCAGATTTTCTTAGCTCTACTAAGTGCACAGTCTCTATTACGGGGTGCATTTGCTTCTTCCTGACAATAAACTGGGCCTAAAACAACAGGAACCCGTCCTCCTCCAGCTGTGGAGACAAATCTGAGATCCAGGCAGGGCAGGACCACTGAGATCCAGGAGGGGCAGGACTACTGAGATCTAGGCAGGACAGGGCTTGTGAGATCCAGGCAGGGCAGAGCCACTGAGATCCAGACAGGGAAGGACCATTGAGATCCAGGAGGGACAGGGCTACTGAGACCCAGGCAGGGCAGGACCACTGACACCCAGGAGGGGCAGGGCCACTGAGATCCAGGCAAGGCAGAACCACTGAGATCCAGGAGGGGCAAGACCACTGAGATCCAGGAGGGGCAGAGCCGCTGAGATCCAGGAGGGGCAAGACCACTGAGATCCAGGAGGGGCAGGGCCACTGAGATCCAGGCAAGGCAGGACCATTGAGATCCAGGAGGGGCAGGGCCATTGACATCCATGAGTGGCAGGACCACTGAGATCCAGGCAGGGCAGGGCCTCTGAGATCCAGGCAGGGCAAGGCCTCTGAGATCTAGGTTGGGCAGGACCACTGAGATCCAGGCAGGTAAGGGCCACTGAGATCCAGGCAGGGCAGGGCCGCTGAGATCCAGGAGGGGCAGGACCACTGTGGTTCAGGCAAGGCAGGCAGGGCTGTTGAGATCCAGGCAGGATCACTGAGACCCAGGTAGGACAGGACCACTGACATCTAGGAGGGGCAGGGCCTCTGAGATCTAGGCAGGACAGAGCTGTGCTCCCTCCAGAGGCTCCAGGGGAGGGTCCTTCCTGTCTTTTCCAGCTTCTGGGGCTCCAGGACTCCCTGGGCTCGTGGCCGCGTCCCTCCCGTCTCTGCCTCCTCCTTCACGTGGCTTCTCCTCTGTGTCTGTGTGTTCCCTTCCGTCTCTTACAAGGACACCTGTCATTGGATTCAGGGCCACCCTCATCCAGGATGGGCTCATCTCAGATTCTTCACTTACTCCCATCTGCAAAAACGCTGTTTCCAAATAAGGTGATGTCTTAAGTTCTGGGGATTTGACAGGGACATACCTTTTGCAGCCTAATCCAGGGCAAAAAACTGAACGAGGCAATACTAAAAACAATGGTAATGAAGGTCTGTTTGTAGATAGTTTCTTCTCCACATGGACCCTCTTCTGAAAAACTGGTTTCTTGCCTACAAAACGCCTAGTCTGAGATACAAACGGTATAATGGGTAGATTCCATCCCCGTAGGCCAAACATGAGTTAATTTTCACAAATGTGATTTTCGTAGGGAGAAGGGCTTTTCTCTGAACCAGGTCAACAAACTCAGCTGCACATAAGAACCTCCTAAATGTTAGCGTTACATTTAAAAATGTTTATTTATTGATGTATTCATTCATTTATTTGTTTGTAGAGAGAGAGCTCAATCAAGCAGGAGAGTGGGCCCAGGGAAAGAGAGAATCTTTAATTTTTTTTAAACGTTTACTTATTTTTGAGAAAGAGAGAGAGAGTGAGTAGAGTAGGAGCAGATAGAGAGGGAGACACAGAATCCGAAGCAGGTTCCAGGCTCCGAGGTGTCAGCACAGAGTCAGATGCGGGGCTTGAACCCATGAACCGCGAGATCTTGACCTGAGCCGAAGTCAGACCCTTGACCAGTTGAGCCACCCAGATGCCGAGAGAGAGAGAGATAGAGACAGAGACACAGAGAGAATCTAAGCAGGCTCTACACTCAGCACAGAGCCCAACGTGGGGCTCAATCCCATGATCCTGGGATCACGATTTGAGCTGAAATCAAGAGTCAGACGCTCAACCGACTAAGCCACCCGGGCGCCCCATGTTTTTTAAAGGGTGAATTTGTTGTCCCTTTATAATCTCCGATGGCAGCAACCATTTTCAACCCAGCAAAGCAGGGGCCCGGGAAGGTGTACTTCCCCAAAACCCTGATCCTACAGGACATTCTGAAAACCGAGTTGATACTCTGAGCTAGGGAGTTACTGGTATCTGTGTGAATAAAGTCAGTGCATCATCATCAACGTGACATTATTTTTGGAAGGATGGTTTGCAAAAGCTTCTCCTGGCACAGAAATCTGAATATGGAATCTCCCTTTAAAGCATGAGGGAATGACATTGGGATCATTGTTAAGCCTCATGAGACCGTTTTGTTTTGTTTCGTTTTGTTTTGTTTTCTTTAAATCTGGGAAAGCTTTTGCTTAATTTAAAACAGGAAGCAGCGAGCCAGAGGGAAAGTCAGAACGGTCTTGGAGGGTCAGCCCTTCTTGGGAAAGGCAGAGAGAGAGAGAGAGAGAGAGAGAGAGAGAGAGAGAGAGATCTTGGGTCACTGAGGTCTTCCGTGAGTGGAATTTGGGAAAAACAAGTCATTGAAATTTTACCAGGAAACTTGGTTTGACGAGGATTTTATTGCACATCTGGAAGGTGTTTTCAGGTGTCCAGAGCCTTTAGAATGAGTTTGTGAGCCCAGAATGAGGGCGTGGGCTTTTTCAGCCGGGAAGTCCATTGCTTTCAAGCTGTAGTCATGAGGATGTTTGCATTATTACGTGGGTAGTTAACGACGCCGGGTGGATTTTGTGCCCTCCTCCTTCTCAAATGGATTTGCTAGATAAGCGTAAACACTAGTAGAATTTCATAAGCGGGCTTAATCCATAGAAATGAACTAATGAAGGAGGGAACGGTCCTGAAACGCCTAGGGAATTAGTCGACAAACGCTGAGACAGGATCGTTCGACGCGGTACATGATTTCCAGTTCATATTCCGTTGACGCTTCACGTCCAGATTATGCTAAGCCACCTCGTGGTCCCCAAGGCAAGAAGCACGCCTGCCATGTTTCTGTGTACTCGTGGTGGGTTTGATTTCCACCGTGGTCCCCCGGGGCATGTGGACGTGGCCGGGACGCAAGGCTGTTAGTAGAGCACAGCCTAACAGTGCCCCCTTGCACACGACTATGTGTCCGGGCCCCATAGGACCACGTGTGTTTCCGAAGGGGCTGTTTTCCTCTTCCTTCCCTGACGGCAGATTATGGAAAACG
This sequence comes from Panthera onca, assembly GCF_046562875.1. Classification (NCBI taxonomy): domain Eukaryota; kingdom Metazoa; phylum Chordata; class Mammalia; order Carnivora; family Felidae; genus Panthera; species Panthera onca. The sequence goes on along the minus strand of NC_138357.1, from coordinate 128,288,001 downwards.
GTCTTCGCATGTGTTGAGGTATCAGCAACCTCATGGACAGGAGCTGACTCGGTTTCCCCACTGGTGCACGGGGTGGGGTGGGGGGGAACGGTGCCATTCTTCATTTCATCATCACAGGTGGATGCCAGCTCCTCCTCTTGGCTCTGCAGAACCCCCAGGGGGGGCATTGGGCACACGGCTTGGCTACATCTCTGGCTTTGGGTTTGCTCACCAGACGAGGTTGTCTATCTGCCTCCATCATCACAAACACCCCGGCCACAGGGAACCATGGTGCAAAGCCCAGTCTGCACCAGAAAGGGGGCCCCTGTGCACAGAAATACTGGACACGCTCACACGCAATGCTGTCTGTCCGATCTCCTACTTGGTTCCTGGACCCGACGGGCGGTTCTGTCCCCACGAGGTGGCTCCTGTGTGTTTGAGACAACACGCCTTCCCCTAACCTTGTGATCCAGCTTGACTTTGGAAAACGGTATCTTTCCCGGCTCACCTGGGTTCTGAGGGGGGGAATTTTGGGGGGAACCTATGGAAAGTACTGAGACCAGAAGGCACGTCCTTACGGGGACCTCAATCATCAATTGAGGCAAGAAGGGGTCTGTGATAAATAACGGCACGTTTCCCTGCGTCCCACCTGTGCGATGACGCCTGAAGATTTAAAATAAGTCCCCATCCAATACTGGGGAGATCGGAGAACAGGTAACTGTGAGGGGCTCCAAGCGAATATCCTGATGCAGAGGAAACATAACTTCCCTGCAGCCACGATTCTTTTCTTTCTAGCGGAGTCCTGACTTTTTTGTGTCCCTCCCCTGACACAGGCAGGCACCCACACAGGCATGCGCACACAAACGTTTGCACACAAGCACACACATACAAATGCACGTAAACACACACACACGTACACGCACACACACAATGAGCCCACACCTTATTAAAAACCCTCCTTGTTCTCAATGGCGGGCGACACATCATCTTTGCCTTCTTTAATCACTGGAATTATATTATAGTTTTAATTCGGGACCCAGGCTGTGCAACCTTAAAATCTCAGGGATGCCTTTCCTTGGCAGTAAGAAAATGTCCTTTGATGTTTGTTTATGAGAAAACGGGCCCCGGGAAGTGGGGCAGAACCTCACGTACCACAAACGAGCTCTTTCTTCTTTGCCGAAAGGCCCATGTCTTGACTGTGTCCCTGTCAGCGGGCTTCATAGCAGTTCTGTCCACATTTGAGTCACTTGAGAAAGACACCTGCCTGTAATCTGCACATTTTCCTTTCTGCTTTGTGGTTTAGTCAACGTTCCGTAGAACCCGTGTTTCAGGATGATGCATGTGTGGCACCATCAAAACAGCCAGAGCAGGTGCATTTTCATGGTGACCTTCCTTCCCCAGGGGTTGCACGGAGGTGAGAATACCACACTTCCTTCACACCAGCCTCCCCAACCCACCCCTCGTCCCGTGGTCCTCTCCATGGGTCTGTCAACGTCAGCCCTTGAACGTACTTTTCCCTTGAAAGAACTACAGTTAGGGTTTTCCCCAAAATTCCCATTAAAAAAGAAGACAGACAGAGAGAGACAGAGAGAGAGAGATTCTTAACTTGTAAACTCACCAACAACCTCACATGCGGTTTCTTTCCAACATTCTGATGAATACACACTTGCTTTTGGTATAAAACCATTTTTGATGGAAAGCATGGATGTGTTCTGAAGGCATTCGTGTCATAGTGTCTCTGTCACGCTGATTTAGCAAATTTGTGTCCTAAAGAGGGATTTGCAATGTGAGGATTCCCATGGAGGTTGCTGGGGAAGGAGTGGACCCAAATCTAGGAATGTCAAACTCCGTGTTTTCTTTTTTTAAGTAGGCTTCATGCCCAACGTGGAGCCCAATGCGGGGCTTGAACTCAAGACCCTGAGATCAAGACTGGAGCTGAGGTCAAGAGTCAGATGCTTAACCAACTGATCCACCCAGGTGCCCCTAAATTCGGTATTTTTGACGGGCTTTTGTGCTATTTCTGTAATTACATGATTCAAACATATTCCTTATAAGGAAATATGGGATCTAGTTTTCTGTCACTGATGGTTATGAATCTTTTGGAAGGACGTGAGCTTCTCTGAGCCTGGGTTTCTGACTATGACAAACAAAAAATGGGCCATATCTAAAACCTTTTCATCTATGATGCTTGTATCATTTTATGGTTTCTACTCAGGAGAGATAATTCCAATCCAAACCATCGTATTCAACTTGCCACGAGCTTTTTAAAAACTCACACTGACCTTCATCTTTCTTAGTGATGTACTAACCAAAATCAGAAGGCGCCTGAAATTAAGAATATGCATAAAAGGTTTCAAATAAGAGAGATTAATTTCCAGCTCATAGCCCAATTTTTTTTTAAGAAAACATGGCTCTGGATTATGTGCAATTATTTTGGGTTTTTTTCCCTCGGGAAATAAAACTAGGTAATAGGAAATGGTTAAGTCTGGATTTTTTAACATGAACCAAATATACTCCAGTATTTCATTTTTGCCAAACACGAAGCAGATTTTTGCAAAGAAAAATTTTCTTACAATCTTATACATTGAGAGTACTTTTCCCATATGTTTTTACAAGATTTATAGTTAATGTATCAAAATACTTTTTCCAATATAGGTGAGTTACTATGTTGTACACCTTGAACTTGTATGGTGCTGTATGAAAATTATATCTCAATAAAACTGGAAGAAAAATGCTTTGGGTACATCTTTGATGTTCAAGTGATATTTAAAGATCTGTTTTTACAGAAAGAAACTCTCTCACTTTCCACAATTAACTAAGTTCAACATGCTTGGTTTCCTTTTATTTATTTTTTAAAATTTTTTTAAATGTTTATTTATTTTTGAGACAGAGAGAGACATAGCATGAGCAGGGAAGGGGCAGAGAGAGAGGGAGACACAGAATGTGAAGCAGGCTCCAGGCTCTGAGTTGTCAGCACAGAGCCCGGCACGGGGCTCGAACTCACGAACTGTGAGATCATGACCCGAGCCGAAGTCGGATGCTTAACCGACTGAGCCACCCAGGTGCCCCTATTTTTATTTTTTTAACAAACAAGACAGGGAACAAGTTTAATTGCATTGGTTCTTGATTTGATGACTTCTTGATTGGTCCTTTCTATGCCTCTACTCTTAAGACAATCCTTGAACTTCCCTCTAAAATTAGAATGCATCCTTAATATTTTGTTTGGTTATTTCCAAAATTCCCACGGTCAACATCTCCATGACTCCATCACACCGATCTCTTTCTTTGTAACTTCCTCGTGTAGACTATCGTAGGTACATGCCCCTGGTGTGAAATGTCAAGATCCACACATGTCTGTCTCCGAAGACGTTCTTCGGTCTCCGGTTTCTTGCTCTGCGAAACTATTCGTACGATCTTGATGGATCAGTCTTCCTAAATCTTGCCTCTGTCAGTTTTTGTCTCCAAAGCCCCTGGAATAACTCCCCATCACCCACAGGCTGGGGGGCGTTCCATGGACCATCAAGAGTGGAAGGCACCCTGGGGCCATGATTTCTGCTGTCCACACACACACACACACACACACACGGAGGAAGAAATCTAGCAAACACTCCTCTTTCCTGGCTTACACTGCGACTACGTGTTGAGGTTTCGTCAAGGAGATTGGAGAGTCCTATATGCACAGCGTCTATCTGGGTCCTGCACTTTCTCCGGCAACATCCACATGCCAGCAACTTTGGCTGAATGTAAGATCGAGACAATGGTCCACAAGGTTTTTCTTATTTATCGTTGAGAGACAGAGGGAGACAGAGCGTGAGCGGGGAAGGGCCAGACAGAGGGAGACACAGAATCGGAAGCAGGCTCCAGGCTCTCAGCTGTCAGCACAGAGCCCGACATGAGCTCAAACCATGAACCCCTAGAACATGACCTGAGCCGAAGTCGGCAACCAACTGACCGAGCCACCCAGGTGCCCCTGAATTTTCTTTTTATGAGACATGATCATGTATACACATGATACAAGAATACAAGAATACAAGAATAAAAGTAAGCAGAACCCTATCGAGTCCTGAAAAAATGTCAGAAAAGTCAAGAATCAATCATGTGTGCTGCGGTCTCCATGTTTGTGTCCCCAGCCCCCACATTCACGTGTTGAAATCCTAAGGGCAAAGTGAAATTAATCATACCGCGACTTTGCCTCATGTGACCCAAATTAGGGCAAATGTCTCTGTTCATAAAAGAAAATGGAATTTGCTGAGGAACGTTCTTTAAAAGTTATTTTTATGGTGGCAGGCGCCAGAGGTAGGAAACGTCTGAAGTGCAAAGTTTCAATACCTCACAGCCGTTTTCGAACGCACGGAACATGCGGGCTGGGATTTCTGTTCTTCTGTTAGCCGTGCGTCTTCATGGAACGAATTTTTATTGTGATCGTTAGTGTTGTTTTTGCTGCAACACGGAGGTATGTGTGAAATACATTTTTAAGGTGTGTTGCAACCGTAAAATCGTTTACAAATTTTGTAACGTAGAAGACTCACCCGGAATCCCATTTCTGGCACGAGCTGGTATTTATTGCGACATGTTCTTGAGAGTTGGGCGTGCAGGGAATGAGCCCGCATTCCAGTGCAGGGTCGGTATAAAAAGCGTGGAACATTTTTTAAAAAATATATGAAATTTATTGTCAAATTGGTTTCCATACAACACCCAGTGTTCATCCCAACAGGTGCCCTCCTCAATGCCCATCACCCACCCTCCCCTCCCTCCCACCCCCCATCAACCCTCAGTTTGTTCTCAGTTTTTAAGAGTCTCTTATGCTTTGGCTCTCTCCCACTCTAACCTCTTTTTTATTTTTTCCTTTTTTCTCTTTTTCTTTTTTTTTTTCCTCCTCCTCCTCCCGCATGGGGCGTGGAACATTTTTTTTAGTATGTCAGTATACAAAGTCAGCCTTAAGACATTGTAAAGGTTTTGTAATGGAGAAGAAAGGTGCCCAGCATTGCAGGAAAAAATATCCCTCCAGAACCCTGAGTATTTCAAAGGCTTTCAGATTTGTGTCTTTATGAGGCTTAACAGATAATGATGGGAATTTCTTTAGGCTCCTGGAAAATTGTGTCTCTCTGTGTGACACCTGCTTTGTGGCATTTCTTGTGACTTTGTTTTAATGACTGTGTGCGTGTGTGATCCCACCAGAAGCTGCCTCCAAGGCTTTGATCCCCAGGGGAAGTGGGTGGGGTATAAATTATGTCTCCGTGAGCATGCATTTGGCGGTCCACAGGTAGCTTTATGGTTTGCAGCAGAGTGGAGGGAACACCCAGGCAGTGATGTCCAGAGACAGGGCGTCCGATAACCAGTGTGGATAAATGGGAGGGTCTTCCCACTCATTATGGGGTGTGGAGTTTTTCTGGTAACTTTTTTTGAGTTAAAGTTCACACACAATGCCATTCATCCAGCCAACGTTGACAACTCAATGGCTGTTAGTCTATGCACATGGGCACATTTTTAACATCCCCAACCAAAAAACTCCCATGTGTTTTAGTTATCCCCATTGTATCCCTCCATCCTTGCCCACGCCGACCCCCTGGGCCCCCAGCCACTGCTCTGCTTTCTGTGTCTATGAATCTGTCTAAGCTGGACATATGCTCTCAGTGGGACCATACGCCAGATGACCGGCTTCTGCCAGCTACCGTGTCTTTGAGGATTATCCATGTAGGAGCATGAACCCGTATTTCGTTTCTTCTTTCTACGTTTCTTCTTTCGTTTCTCCTTCTAATATTTTATTCTGACGAATAAGCTGTGGTATGTGTACATATACACCATAGACCACATTTTGATTATTTTGTTAAGGCTCCGAGAGTCAGAGGCAAGTCCACTGACTCTGTGTGGGTCAAATGCTGGATGTGATTTCATTTGGCAAAGGTTCGTCTTTGGACGTGTAAGGCAGGCGGCTGTGTTTGGCCTTCACCGTCAGGGACAGGAAGTGCTGTTTGGTTACCTCTCTTTTTCAAACCTTACACTGTCTGTGTGGTAGTGTCCGGAATAATCTGGAAGGGAAGTTTTGGTTTGGCCAGTGGAGACGTCCACAGGGATCGGATCACCACCCAAAGAGCTATTTTGTTAAGGTCAGAGGTAGCTTGGGAGCAAAGGGATGGGGTGCTGGGGTCTCCCTGCCAAACTGGATGAGCCCAGCCAGTTCCCCACAAGACAGAGCAATGCCTGAGGCCAGGAGCAAGGAAGCAGGTGCACCCTCGGGGGAAGGGGCGTTCCACACGACTGCCATCATTTCTGACACTAGTTGTAAATTCGGGGATCCCAAGAGCACCCTTACTGCTGATATCAGTTGCAAGTTTGGAGGAGTGCCCCAAAACACCCCAGCCACGGTGCGAGCGGTTGTAAGCTGCAAGGTCACAGGCCCACATGGCCAGAACTTTGTGCAACCTCTGCTTGGCCACATGAAAAGCCAGGATACTTCAACACAGCACGGAGTGTGGAGACCCCCAGCGTCTTTGGGGGTGTGTGCTTATGCCCGGACGTGTGTCCTTTGAGAAGCCGGGCAGTCCACATCCCTCCCCCACCCCGCTGGGTGGAAAGCCCACAGCAAGGTCCACAGGGGTGTCGGACAGAAATCAAGACCTCTGCCGATGGCCTCTCCAGCTACACTGGATGGGGCTGGCAGGTGGCCCAAGCAGGTTCCCCACACCTCCGCCAGTGAGGTTATTCTACTGGGTGGGGATCAGAACAGCTGTTACGCCTTCCCTTCACATCTGCCTCTACATTAGTGATTCCCACCCGAAGAAGAAGGGGATGAAGGAAACCCACCGTGTTGCAGGTAGAGACAGAGAGGGACACAGAGAGAGAAAGAACCAGCAGAGGCAAGTCATGAAAACCTCTAAGTCTGCCTAGGACTTCCTCCAGAGATCTAGAAATCACCCCCCCTCTCCACCCTTACAGAATATGTTTGAAAGGGATGGTAGGAGACAAAATAAAATTGCTCTGTGATTACACCCAATGAGTCACGCTTGTTCAACACAACACTTACATATGATTCTTCCCCCAAGAGTCTTCAAGAAATACCAGGCATATAGTGTAATATGTGGGATGTCAAGGGAATGGTTTAGGGGTAAGAACCGGGGGTTGCTGGAGAATCCCGCCTGACTCCCCTCTGACCAAGCAGTGTAATGAAAGGGCAGTGATGACATCTGGAAAGAAAATGAGGGAATCAAGGTGGTCTATGGAGACGCCTACATTTCCAAAGTCTTACCCCTCAGTCATGACTACATTTCTGCTTCTCTGACTACACAGTCCCAGGCTCTAACTGGGTGCCAGCAGCTGAGGATCCAAGATGCACTCACAACAGAATACACTGAACTTGCAGGCAGGAAGGAGGGGGCACTTGTGGTCTTGACCTTCCACGTCTGGACAAGGGCGGGGTACATGCTGCTGGGAAGACCGTGGTCAACTTGACAGTGAACAGGAAGCTTCCTCTGAACATTCAGAAGTGACGTCCGGGCAGGCGGAGGAGGGTGTCTTGAAATTGTCAGATCCTGAAGGACTCAAGCTCACTTAGGGCAGAGACTAGACTTCATGGCTCCTACTTGTCCAGCCATGACTGAGGACAGGGACCAGCCGAGCCTTGGTGGCACCGACCAGCACACGCATCTCTGGGTGTCTTTAACCCTGACACGAGGTATCCGCCTTGAAGCCTAAATGTCCCTCCCACCTTGGGACCGTGGGTTGTCAGGTTGCCTCTAGGAGGAATGAATCGGTGGCCTCATGGCTGGCTTTTGTGTCTCTGACATTGTCTCCTTGGATCCCCTGGCTTGAGTCTTCCAACAAGGGCCTGGGAATACTGAATGATGGTCATTTACACCTGGTCATGAACACCATGATGCTGGCCTTTCTTTTACCTTCAGCAAGTGTAGGTCAGACTCTTGCACCAATGAGCCCATCCCACTCATGTTCTGTGGCTCATCCTTCTGAACCGTCCTGATGCTCTCCGATGTTTCACAGGACTTTTCCACCACATGCCCCTTCCTGGCCGTGGGACCTCTGGAGACAGGCAACGGCATGATTCTGCACTGCGGACTCTGCCTTGCAACTCAAAAAACCTTTGAGGAAACTGTTCTGACATTTCGATAAACAAATCCTCTTGACTAGGTACCAAGAAAAATATCTCTGATATTAAATTCTGCTGTGTGGTGACAAGATAATCATAGGGTGGCTACTTTCATCCAATGAAACTTGAACAAAATGGAACAGTATGCCACTTAGAGGCCAGCCATTATCCCAGGAAAGAGGGACATTTGGGCTTTGACGTGGATGCTTTATGCCGGAGTTGAAGACATACAGCGATGGATGGTCATTGCTCCCAAGGCATGGCTGGCCTTGGTGCTCATCTGTGGCTCAGGTAGAGGGAGGGGTTGAGTGTGTCTCACTTGGCTTTTTCTCATTCCAAAGCTGGTGTAGAGGAAGCCATTGGCCACTGGTAGGCAAGCTTTGCTGGGGTCACCTTCGCTTGGGAAGAAGTGTGGTGATTCCTAGATGAATTAGATGGTACTGTGGCGGCTTTTGAATGACTCGTTAGGTAGATTCCTCCCTGTCTTGTTGCTGGTGGGTGGTGATTAAGGGCTTCTCTCAAGTGAAGGTGATCCAAGTGGTGTTTTCATGAGATTAATCTGGCGACAGCATGCACCACAGTTCCTGGCCTCTCCCCGATGCTGGGCATATATTAGGTACTTCAGGGACCTATTAAGTTGGGGAATACACAGGCGAAATGACACTTTAATCATATATCCCTGGCTAAATATAACCTAGAGGAAGGCAATCCTGTGAAATGCACCAGGAACTTAACACAATTTACATGAATTCTGTTTTTTCACGTTGCCCCTGAGGCCCTGAGACCTATTTCATTGACGTTTGGCCAAATCAGGCACGTTTTGTGTCCCTAGGACCAGAAGCAATGCATCCTAAAAGGCAGTGCTTAGTGCCGGAGCCATATAGAGACATTTCCCCAAACGGAAGAGTTTACATTTTTGACCACCCGTGGTTGTGTTGCATGCTATATACTCCACACCTGGGTGGTTGTCTCAGACACAGCTGAGTTTGTAAAGTCTCTAAGATGTCCCATAGATAAAAATGGATTCAGTCTATGTAGTTCCCACTCTTCAATCTGGCACACTTCACTACCAAATGGTGTAGAATGCCAACCCCCATTGCTTTTTTTGTTTGCTTGTCTTTTGTTGTTGTTAAGCAAATAATCTGCATTGAAAGCAAACGTTAGGTTTCACAGCAGAGAATACTATTAGGGGCAATCCCCTTATTTTCACTTTGAGGCCACAGAGGGTACATGTCCAGGGGGTCTGGTCTACTGGCCTAGGTTTGAGTGGGTTGTGGGTGATCCACATACTGACTGTGGACCACTCCGTGTCCAGCCTAACCGTAAAGAAAGTCATCTGTTGCAGCAGACGAAGTAGAAGGAGGGCAGGTGCGTCAATGTGTTGAATGTGTGTATATATGATTTTCTTACATTAAAAATGTGTAGTAAGGAGCACCTGGGAGGCTCAGTGAGTTGAGCATCTCACTCTTGATTTCAGCTCAAGTCATGATCTCAGGGCTGTGAGTTTAAGCCCCGCATCGGGCTACACACACACACACACACACACACACACACGCACAGACACACACACACAAATGTATAGCAAAGCACTTTGCCCGTGTGATTTTTGGTGGAATGCCCTTTTATTTTATGGGATGATCATCTGGTGAGAATATGGACTTTAAAAAATATGATATTCCAGTCTGAGGATCCATAACTTTTTCTCGTATTTATTTATTTATTTATTGAGAGAGGGAGAGACAGAGACGACAGACAGTGGGAGGGGCAGAGAGAGAGGGAGAGAGAGAAAATCCCAAGCAGGCTCCGTGTTGTCAGTGCAGAGCCCAACGCGGGGCTTGATCCTACGAACTGTGAGATCATGACCTGGGCTGAAATGAAGAGTCAGACTGAGCCACTCAGGCACCGCCCCAGGATTGATAACTTTTAACAGCCTACGAGGATAATGCAAGGAGGAAATAGGGTTTCTGCCCTGATTGGGAGGTTGCTGGACAGACTTTTCTTCATTTATCCTGAATTGGAGTAGGAATAACAGTGTGTGGGCTGTTATTCTCCTATAGCCCCTGAATTTTCAATGCACCGCACTGGAGGTCTTTTGCAGACATCGTTTCACGTGACTCTTCAAAGTTTGAGTCCATTGTAAAATGGACATCACCAGGTGCTTGAGAATTGACCCAGGCTGGTCAATTGCAGAATGAATCGATCCCAGGCTTTGAATTACTCAGTTTGGCAATGCAGGGTGCATGAAATGGTAACCCGCCGTTCCACCACCCTACTTTGGTGATCATTAAAGGAGCCCAAGCGACGGGCACAGATCTGGCCACTTGGGCTTAGCTGCAGGATCGAGGCTGATTCGGTGCGTTTCCGGCAGCCTGGCAGAAATTCCTTCCATGTCAGCTTTGGGAGCTCCATCTGGCCCCGGGTCGGTGATGGTGCCGGAAGGCTGCTCGCTGGCGTGTAAAGGGAGGACATATATAATTAGCGTGGAAACCTCAGAGAACTTTGATCAGGCTGCACAGCTGTGCGATGTCAGTGGGCTCTGAGAAATGTGGAGACCAGAAAATGTCCTTCGATCAGCGACGCCTGGGTGGCTCCTTGACTCGGGCTCGTAAATGTCCTCACGAGTTTTCGCTGCCATTTTCAAGGCAGCCGGGGTGAGCTCTCACCTTTCCTCAGGAAGGAGCAGGGTTGAGACAATCCACATTGCCGTTCTGAGGAACAGAATAAAGGTGTCCCCGCAGATGCTGTCTATGATGGGACAAGAGCTCTATGAGGTTTCGGAAGAGTAGTGACTCTACCCCCTCAACCGGGGGACGCTTGGCCATGTCTGGGGGTAGTTCTGGTTGTCACACTGGAAAGAAGGATGCCCCACCCCACAGAAGGCTCCAGCCCAAAATATGAGTTGTGCTCAGGTCAAGAAAATCTGTTCAATAAATGCTTTTGGGGGAGGAGGGCATGGAAGAAGGAGAGACAGTCGCTGGAAATAGGGTGCCCAGGTGCCATCTGCAGGTGGTGAAAGTCATAACCCACCTGCACAAGGAAAGCGAAAAGGAACGTAAGAGGAGAAACGATTTCGAATGCACTTTTAAGTCATTTGTGCATGCCTGTTACTGGTCTGTGCCTCCTTCCCTCAACTTGTAGGGAAGCCTGAGGCGCACAGAGAGGTCATGTGTGACTTATTTCACGTGTCCCTGCCCTCTCTTATCTCTGGAGGACACAAAGGGTCATGCTCTCGTGGTTGATTTGACAAGGGTTAAAAAGGGATGGATGTATGATTAATGGAATGAGTGAATGCGGTGGGGCCACCCCCCTCCTATACCTCTCGTTTGTTGGAATCCGGAGAAGGGCACCTGCTTTCCATCACCTGCAGAATGGGACGCAGAGTAGAGCTCACCTACTCACCTCAAAGACCAACGTGACCACAAAAGGTAATGCTCATGAGAGCCTCTTCTCCGGTTATGATGTCGTGGGGGTGCACGTGACAGGTGACTTGTTTGGCTGCTTGGCTGGTGGGTCACCGTCCTTCGCACCTAGAGAGGAGCTCAGCCCAACTCTATCAGGATGCCTTGGGGTAGCGTCTCATGCTTATAGGCTGTGGGCTTGCTTTCCAGCTGAAATAACCTTATGGGAAATTGGACGTTTCTATAAATAAACCCTCTTGAATAAGAGCCAGTAAAAATACCCCTAATATTAAATCCTGCTGTGCTATGGTAGGATAATCACAGAGGTAGCTCCATGCACTGGAACGTTCGCAAAGGTACAGTCCTGCAAGAATATAATGAAACCCGCTTGGTTCATTCCCTATCTAGAAAAAGACGCTGCGTTCATATAGGCTGGCTGTCTTCCAGGCCTCAGGCAAGCCTCCAAATCAAGCCTACATTTGCTTTACCTCCACGTAATCTGACCCCATTTTCATGATTAATAGCCACAAGCCATTCCCGACCAGAATTCCAGAGTTTTATTTGGGAAGACACATTCATATAAAAATTGGAATTAATACAAAGAGTAACATACTTGTATGCACGGATACAGATGTATACACACATATAAAGACATACAAATGGGGTGCCTGGGGGGGCTCAGTCAGTTGAGTGTCCAACTTGGGCTCAGGTCACAATCTCGTGGTTTGTGAGTTCGAGCCCCGCGTCGGGCTCTGTGCTGACAGCTCGGAGCCTGGAGCCTGCTTCGGATTCTGTGTCTCCTTCTCTCTCTGCCCCTCCCCTGCTCATGCTCTGTCTGTCTCTGTCTCAAACATAAATAAACATATGGGGCACCTGGGTGGCTCAGTTGGTTGAGCATCCGACTTCGGCTCAGGTCATGATCTCACAGTTCGTGGGTTTGAGCCCAGCGTGGGGCTCTGTGCTGATGGCTCGGAGCCTGGAGCCTGCTTCGGATTCTGTGTCTCCCTCTCTCTCTGCCCCTCCCCTGCTCACGCTCTGTCTCCCTCTCTCTCAAAAAAATGAATAAACATTTTTTAAAAATTTTAAAAAGACATACAAATAATACATAAGTAATAGATACATGTACTAATACATATGCATATTTATACACTAGTGCATGAGACACACGAACACACACAGAGCATCAGTACTGAATCGTAGTGTAACACTCTAGATTGTAGGTTGCCTTTGGTTTTGAGGCCATCCCTGTGATATGCAGGGAATCATCTACAGTCTCTTCATATCTATGTATATGAATTAAAATAATTGTTATAATTCAGAGGGCGACATGGTGTTTGGCTTGACATAAACCTGCCTGTTTTCATGCCTTGGGTTTTACCCAAGGCAGAAACTCAGACCTCCTTGCTTGTGTTAAAGCTGGCTTTGTGATGTGCGTTCTGACCTTCATATGCTTTCGACCAACGAGAAGGTGTGTGAACGTGAGATACGATGTGGCCGACGTACAGCCGGGGATAGAACGGTCACTGCAAGTGTGGGCATCGAGTGTCTCATTGAAGGGGAATTACAGCCCTTTTCCCTGTCTGCTCTGTGCTAAATTCAGCTGTTGGGTTGCTTCATTTTGCTGTTCATGGAAGTGAAGTCACGTTTATTTTTGGTTAATGTCTCAGTGGAATGAGCTCTCCAACTTGGTTGCTAATGTTTTTGATTGAATTGTCATGTTCCAAGCCCAAGAAAAAGACTGTGCGTGCCAGGATATGTGGATTGTAAAATCACACAGAGTTGAACCTACAACGTCATGGTGAGGGCAGGGGTCACAAAGAGGAGAAGAAATGGCCCCCTACTCTTGGGCAGCTCGGGCTGCAGTTGGGAAAAGAGGCATTTCGACAAGCGACGAGTAATCGAAGTGTGCGTGTGCAGCAGGAGAGGTCATATACACACGAGAGCGTGGACGGTGGGGGCAGATTCGTGCTGATTTGGGGAGGTTATGAAACATGTCAAGGAGGACCTTGCACTAATGAGGGCTCTAAGGTTGCACAAAAATTCAAGTGATAAGAGGAGATCAAAGATTCTCTGAACTGAGGAGAGCAGAAGCACAGAGAGGCCTTGAGACGTGAGGTCCCACATCCCAGACGCAGAGTCAGGTGTGATGGCTGTGGGGGAGTGGGGAAACGGGCGGGTTGGGGGATGGCATTCACGTGTGCGGCCGGTCGTAAAAGGTCTGCTCGGAACTGGGATGTCTTCCCGTAAGGTAAGGGGCTTACTGGGTGTGGTCAGGTGGGGCTGTCTGTCATCTCTTTGCTGGAGGCAGGGAATGCAGCTGATATAGAGAAGAGAGAGGCAAAGAGAGACAGAAGCAGGAAGAGAGAGGGATGCTTGGGTGTCTCCATCAAGTTAAGCGTACAACTCTTGATTTTGGCTCAGGTCACGATCTCACAGCTATGAGATCGAGTCCCACGTTGGACTCTGCACTGACAGCATAGAGCTGGCTTGGATTCTCTTTCTCCCTCTCTCTCTGTCCCTCCCGTGCTCTCGCTCTCTCTCTCTCTCTCTCTCTCTCTCTCAAAATACATAAATCAACTATAAAAAAAGAGAGAGGGTAGACAGAAAGATGATGGATGCATAGATGGGTAAACAGATACATAGATAAATAGACTAATGGATAAGCAGGCGGGTAGATAGATGATAGATCGATAGATCAATAGATATGATGGATAGATAATGGAAGAGAGAGACAGACAGACAGACACAAACTGACACAGGGATGTCAAGAAGCTATTACAAGAATCAGCGTTGGGATGATGAATGCTGAGATCAGCAGTAGTGTTCCTTTTTTCTCCTGTTTTTTTTTCCCCCTTAATTTTACTAAATAACGAAGGTATTACTAAGGGGACTAACATCATGTAAGTAGACACCTTCCTGTTCATCTTATGTGTCTGTCTCCTTCTAAAATGCAAATGTTCACCATTCCCCCACCTTTTTAATACTCATCACAGTAAATTGACCATTGTAACGAGCTTAAGGTGCATAATCCAAGGGCATTGAGTTCATTCAGAATATTGTGCGATCATCCCCACTCCCTAGTCCCAGAATATTTTAATCGCCCCCCCCCACCCATAGCAGCGCGAGTCCCAAAAGCTGGAAGGTGGAAGCCTCCTGGTGTCCTTCGAAGGAAGGAAGGATAGATGAACGCGATGTGGTCCATCCACAAATGGAATATGACTCCGCCATGAAAAAGACCAAACCTCTGACACCTGCTACCGTGTGGATGGACCTTGAAAACATGGTGCTCGGTGAGAAAAGCCAGATGCACAGGCCATCTTTCCCCCACAAAACCCAAACTGAATGCTTTGATTTGGAGCATTTTGCTCAATGTCCCTTAATTGATGGAGAAAAGGATTCTAGCAGCAGACACCGTAGAATCCACGTCTTTTAAAGCAGGCATTGCCTAGGGGCGCCTGGGTGGCTTGATCGGTTAAGCGTCCGACTTTGGCTCAGGTCACGATCTCGCGGTCTGTGAGTTCGAGCCCCGCGTCGGGCTGTGGGCTGATGGCTCAGAGCCTGGAGCCTGCTTCCGATTCTGTGTCTCCCTCTCTCTCTGCCCCTTCCCCATTCATGCTCTGTCTCTCTCTGTCTCAAAAATAAATAAACGTTAAAAAAAAATAAAAAAAAAAAAGCACGCATTGCCTTATGGGAGTTGCCCCCATCCGTAAACATCCCTCCCTGTATGGAAGTCTACCAGCAGTCTGAGACCCCGATTCCATTTGGTTCCATGTGATTCCATTTATATGACCCACTTTTTGTCTTAAAGTCCATGTAGAAATCGATCGTAGCCAACCACAGAGCCAACTGGAAGAAGCAGACCAGCAAAGAGAAGCCTGAGAAGTAAATTTCCTCCCAAGTGGAATGGACTGTCTTACCTTTCATAGCAAGTGGGTCCTCTGGCACCTCCAGGTGAAGTCTTGAGTTCCTGTCTGCACCTTGGAGATGCCAACATCTGGGCTAGATTATGTCCAGATCCATATGTCAACTGGCTTAAGGATTTGCTTTCTACAAGGGTCAATTATGCAAATGTATTAAGGAAACGCCATCATGCCATCCACAAAGGGCCGTGCTACAGGCTTTCTATCATTTCCTTAAATGCATCTGTCTTTTGCCCGTCTGGATAGTTCATGAGGGCAGGGACACACGTGTCTTAGTTCCCCAGTGCCCCGGGTGGCTGTGGACACAAGGAGAGCCTTGGGAAAGTTGCTGTTGAATGAATCCATGGATAAACAAATAGCCTGACTCATTCCTGATAAGACCCAAGCACACTGCATGAATCATCCACAACGCGGGCCTATCGGAGCTTTGACACATGTCCAAACAGTCAACCCGAGGCTCTCAAGAAGAAACACAGCATTTTAATTCATGCGTACCAACTATTTAGATGACCTCTCAAAACTGTTTTGTTCAGGACGTAGCCACATAAACACACGCCTGCAAACTCAAATGCATGAAAGGTTTTACTCTGGGCAGACAGAGACATAACTGAACAGTTTCAACGTGCGTTTTGGGAATCAGTGAATCATAGAGACAGCAAGGGCTGTTGCTGGCTCGGGGATGACCTCACTGCACAAGGATGTCTTGTCAACCAGATGTGCTCTCTGTTGGGGAATGTGATCTGGGGCTCATCCGGCTGGATGTGTGAGAGTGCTGTCCTCGGCTGAGTTTGTTCGCCAGGTTCGGATTGGAAATTGCACACGGAAATCATGATCGTGGGTGCTCGTGCACTGTGGTGTTACCTGTCGTTGGGCTGGTTCCTCCTAGATGTGGCTGCATAGCACCCGGGGAAGATTCTCTCTGCACCTACGTCCCTGAAGGCTGTGTGCGATGGGAACTTTTGCAACACAGCAAGGGGCTGCCTTTTGGGAGTTGCCTCCCTCTGTAACCATTTCTCCCTACGTGGCAGTCGACCAGCACTGGGAGACCCCCAGAGGGGGAATGTTATCATTGTGCTCAAGATATGTGAGCGCTGGGCATGACCCAAGGTTTCTCCCTCCTGTCCTGCGTTCAGGGGGAACGCAGACTGCTGGTTCTCCAGAAGGAAGAAGCAAGGCACTGGGTCACGTCATAAAAATCGGGTTCCGAACACAAACCCACATTGATGATCTTTGCCAGGGAGGTTAATACTCTAGCCTGCGTCCCAGATACACATCAGTGAAGCCTGCCTTCTTTTCCTGTAAAACACAAGGGAGCCCAAATTTCCTAAAGTAGCACAATATGCCTGCCTCTCCCCCTCTGTGGGGTTTCATTAGCCTGATTCCCGGTGGATGCAGGGGAGAGGGATTCCCTTTCCAAGAGCAACCAGCACGTTTCGTGGGTATAACCAACAAGGGCATAGCAATCATGCTTCAAAGACTGAAAGAAACGCCTTTAGACATATGACTGTCTTGATATATTTTAATAATTTTTAAAAAATTTTTAATATGTTTCTTTATTTTTGAGACAGAGAGACAGAGCATGAATGGGGGAGGGTCAGGGAGAGGGAGACACAGAATCTGAAACAGGCTCCAGGCTCTGAGATGTCAGCACAGAGCCCGACGCAGGGCTCGAACCCACAGACCTTGAGATCATGACCTGAGCCGAAGTCGGACGCTTAACCGACTGAGCCACCCAGATGCCCCTATATTTTAATAATTTTCAGAGTTTAGCTTCTTAATTCTTTTTGTCACCAGGCATCCCTTGGCTTGTGGCCACATTCTAAATCTGCCTCTGTGTTCATGTGGCTTCTCCTCTCTGTCTGTCTCTCTTCTTCTGCCTTTTATAATGACACCCACCTTTGGATTTAGGGCCACATTGATCCAGGATGACCTGACCTTGATCCTGATTTTAATCACCTCTGCAAATGCTCTATTTCACAGTTAGTTCCTGTTTACAGGTAGCTGGTGAGAGGAGGTGGACCTATATCTCTGGGGCCACCCTGGAACCCACATCCTAACTGTTGTGGGCAGGACACATGCGTTCCCAGAGGATGCATGATGCCCTAGGCTTTGATGGGTTGTCGATTTCCCGGGATGAGAAGACATCTTCCTGTCTCAAGCTCCATCTTTCACACAGAGTTTAGCTCTTACTGAGCTGTCTGCTTTTATGTTCTTCCAAAACATCTTTAAACGGCATGGAGACTCGTCGTTTCTGCTTCTTCCCCTCGCTCTCACAGCGGGAAGCCTAAAATACCGTTAGTTCACCAAGGAACACTTCCAGCGATGTCACAGGTGATTATGTCACCCTAGCACTGTTGCTTTTTTACGCAAATTCCTTTGTTTTCAGACCAAACACAACAGGCACAGGAGCAAAAACAGCCTCGGCAGACAAGCTTGACTGAAATCATCTGAATCCAGAAAACGTTCCCTTCCATTTGCCAACATCGTCCTCCTGTGGCCCCTGCAAAGTCATGGTTAAAAGACGAGTGACCAGAAGGTTTCGCTACAGGTTTCACTATTGATGGACATCTGCCTGGAGTATGATTGAACCCAGGGGAGGGGCAGAAAGAGAGAGAGTGAGAAAGAGAGAGGGAGGGAGACACAGAATCCGAAGCAGGCTCCAGGATCCGAGCCGTCAGCACAGAGCCCGACGCGGGGCTCGAACTCACCAACCATGAGATCCTGACCTGAGCCGAACTCGGACGCTCAACCGACCGAGTCCCCCAGGCGCCCCTGGCGTTCACTTTTAATTCGTGTGAACCAAACGTGTGCACTTGCTCTTTGCCAGCAAGGGAAAAGTGCTAAGCACACACTCTTTCTAAACGTACTTCCCAGAGCCAACGACAAGTCCAGATTTTACCTTTTTCTTTCTCGAACCTCGTGGCTTGTCTTCACTTTGCATTAGCTGGGTTCTTCCATTTACGGTCTTTGAAAAAACAACGTGAATTATGTGCACTGTCTGTCGGCCACGATGCTGAAGCACAGACGATAAGGATGTGTTTTTCATAGACTTTCCACGTGATGCCAATTTTTACATTCCCCCGTTTCTTTTCCTTGTAACCGACTGTCATGAAATGAGCTTTTGTAGGATGAATGCCATCTTCATTAAATTCTGGGAACGCACTAAGATAGGAATTTGGCATGTTACTACAATCCCATACTCCTGAGTTAGCTCCTGGAAAACCTTGGGTTTATTTTGTTTCACTTCTCCGGGCATTCGTGTGGCTGTTCGCTTTGCTCTCTTATTGAACCAGAAAAGTCACCATATTTTCCACCTGCAATGAATATAACGTTATATGTCAATTATGTCTCAATTAAAAAAAAAAAGCAGTATCATCTGCTGCTTTCTGTGGTTCTCTTTGTATGGGTTGTAGTGAGTGGTTAAATGATGGCTCCAGAAAGTTATTTTTATGTCTTAATCCTGCAATCTGTAAATATGACTGTCTATGGTCCAATGGTCTCTGTAGATGTGAGTAGGTTAACAGTCTTGAGATGGACAAGTCATCCTAGATTGTCCATGTGGCTCTACATCCAAGGATAGGTGTCCTTGTATGACACGCACAGAGGATAACATGGAGAAAAAGGAAAATGTAGTGTGGCCATAAAATCAGATATTTTAAGGGATGTGTCCATGAGGTAAGGAATGCCTTCAGATACCAGAATCTGGAACAGGCAAAGAACAAATTCTCCTTCTGTGTCTGCAGAGAGAGTGCGGGACTCTGCCAACACCTTGATTTTGGACATGTGGTCTCCCGACGTGTGGTAAGAGCATAAGTTTCTGCTGCCGTAAGACACCCAGTTTGTGATCGTTGGTTAACAACAACCACGGGAAACCCGTGCATGGGGTGTTTACATGCTTCAGATTGTGTGAATGTCATTTCTTCTCCCCTTTGAAATAGACATTTGGTCAAAGTCAACAATAATGAAATGATTGTTTTTCGAAAGCATCATTCATCATGATGCTGGGGTATAAATTACCATTTTTTTCCCATAACAACTATTTTACATTATATTCAGCCATGACTCAGTACAGAAATTTCATGTATTTATTTCTCCAGATCCCACTTCCTTAACAAATGGCATTGTGACTGGGTGGTTTTAAGTAATGGAACCTTCATGTTCCTTGTAAGATGGTGTAGATCACGTTATTGCCATGATGGTTATCAAATCCCTATTATGAGCCCAGCATTGGTCTGGGCACCAGTAATGCAGAGGTGAGCAAATCCAACATGCTTCAGGTTGATGGAGGTCACCATCCAGGAGAAATAAAGGTTAGGGTTGCAGGGGCACCTAGGTGGCTCAATCAGTTAAGAGTCCAACCTTTGATTTCGGCTCAGGTCGTGATCTCATGATTTGTGAGTTTGAGCCCCATGTTCGCTTCCATGCTGACAGTGCAGAGCCTGCTTGGGATTCTCTCTCCCTCTCTGCCCCTCTCCTGCTCACTCCCTCTCTCTCAAAATAAATAAATAAACTAAAATAGGATTATAGTCGGTTCTTGTTATTCACAGTTGTGATGCCATTGAAAGATACCACAAACACTGAGTTTGTCAAAACTGAACCATAAAGACAAGATTAGGGTCCTGTGAACTCCTGGTCACACCACCATATATAATCTCATTTTGTGTGCTTTTTCATTTAAAGACATCCGATTGATTAGAAATTGCCAATTCATTCTCATTGAACTCACGGCAAATAGCATTAGAACTCATCTGTGAACAAAGCTTATTTGATACATGTATTTTCTCTGTAAGGCACACCCCACCCTTCTTATACTTGAGAGCACTGGGTAGCTCTTCAGTAGTACACATGGGGCCATTTTAAACAGAAAATCATGAACAGAAAGCACAGAAATGAGAAAAACATGGCACCCAACAGACCCCACGAAGGACACTGGATTTGCTGTCTGAGATCTGAAACGAGAAGGGAGAGCCTCATCCTGTCCCACCTTCACTGGGATGGTATGCATCAGAAGACACATTTTTAACGTTTTTCTTAATGTTTTATTTATTTTTGAGAGACAGAGAGTACGCGAGTGTTGGTTGGGGGATTGCCATTCAGCTTTAGTGAGCAGGTGTACTGGTGAATACACCTGGGAAGAATCATCATCAGACTGAGATTCACCCAGTTCTATAATGACAACCACTATCTTCTTGGGTCATGATTCAATTTCAGCGGCTTTGGATTTCTATTGTGTTTGGTTATTTTTCAAAGGGCATGTGGGGTGACTGTGTGAAGGCGTTTGCATGCCTTTTCTTTTTCTATTTACACCAAACAAACTGGTCTGTGCAATAGTCTCTACTTTTGTTTTTGTTTGTTTGTTTGTCTGTTTAAAGATTGCACCTGGGGGCGCCTGGGTGGCTCGGTCGGTTAAGCGTCCGACTTCGGCTCGGGTCATGATCTCACGGTCCGTGAGTTCGAGCCCCGCGTCGGGCTCTGTGCTGATGGCTCAGAGCCTGGAGCCTGTTTCCGATTCTGTGTCTCCCTCTCTCTCTGCCCCTCCCCTGTTCATGCTCTGTCTCTTGCTGTCTCAAAAATAAATAAACGTTAAAAAAAAAATTAAAAAAAAAAAAGATTGCACCTGAAGGGATTTGGAAACGTGCCCGAACTTGAAAGTGGTTCCTCTGGGAATCCATGCCAGGTCAGAGGCACACCAAGTTTTTATTGCACATGAAAAGGTGAACGGCCTGACCCCTTCTTCTGAACATCCCCTTTGTCCACTTGTATATCCCATGTGTTCCCCTGTCATGTCTCTGTCCCCATATCTCCATGCCAGACTCGTAGCATCGCAAGTCCCAACTCAAAAGTCATTTTGTTCCTGAAACCAACCAAGTTCGTCTACTGCAGTGAAACTTCCTCCCCTTCCTCCTTCCATGGCTTTATTCCCGCATGGTATTCGCACTTGCCAGTCTAGCTGATGTCTGTGATCCCTCTGCAGCTGTCCCCATCTTGCCCAACGGAATTTCGCCCACACAGGCAACAGCCCTGTCATCTGCACTGGTAAAGGAGCTCCACATACACCACGATGTATTTTGCAACTACGTGTGCTTGTTGGATTGGTGGAAACTTAGCACAAACACAGAGCTGGGCGAGATGGGTTCTAAGCTGTTAACACTGGGTCGCACAGGTGTGAAATGAGGTAACGTGTGCAGGAGAAGGGTGTGATTGTGGGTGAAAACACCAAAGATCCACCTATGGGCGTGGATGCCAGGAGGCTGGCAAGAGTTTTTACAGGCCCTGGAGACCAGCTACTTGGGTCTGAATTGCGAGGTAGCAGCAATTTGTTCGCAGATGTTGCTAGAATTACCCAAGGGCGGGTAAGCACCGCACCCCCACACTGCTGCTGAGGGTCAGGAGCGCTCTATCCACATTGGCCGAGGTAACCATTAGTAACGTACTAAAAACAGCTGCTGGCCTGGGGGCATGTATTTTAAAGCCACCTCATCAAAGAGGAAGTTGCTTTGATTTCAATGGCTGGGCTAAAGGAAACAAGAATGGTTTAAAAAGATGGCTTTCCATTGGAGCCTCTTAAACAGAACATCCAGGGGGACAGGTAAATGAGACCCAGGTGTCTCCTTCTGTTCAGTCTGCCCCGTGATCTGAATCTGCCGTGACCGGCATTGCCTTGGCTGTGATACGTGCACGGGGCGAGAGGGAAGGCTTTTTTCTTTTCTTTTTTTCACAATGTGCACATTTTTGGGTCTATGTTTTTAAAACCTGGGGTAAACTACAATCTAAAATGTATGATCTTAGCCAATTTTAAGCAAAACTAGGTCTTCAGTGCCAGGTATATTCACGTCGCTGTGGAAGTCGTGCCCTGAGCACGTTCTGTCTTTCAAAACTGAAACTCTATGCTCGTAAAGGTCATTTGCTTTCTAAAATCATTTTATTTCGTGTTGCTTTTTTCATCATGATTAAGTGTCCTCGCAACTCCCCATCCCTTATTTCACACGTCCCTCCACCTATGTCCCTTCTGGTAACCATCAGTGTGCTCTCGATCGTTACGAGTCTGTGTCTTGGTTTGACTCTGTCTCTCTCTCTCTTTCCTTTGCTTCTTTGTTTTGTTTCGTACTTTCCACATGTGAGTGAAGTCATACGGTATTTGTCTTTCTCTGACTGACTTATTTTGCCGAACATCATACACTCTAACTGCATCCTTCTCATTCCAAATGGCAAGATGTCATTCTTTTTTTATGGCTGAGTGATAGTCCATTATATACATACCACATCTTCTTTATCAGGCCATTGGCTCTCAACTCAGGGCTCGATACTCAAGAAGTGAAAATATTTTAAATAAATTGCGGAAAGAAATGTTTGCTTCTTAGACGGCCAGTGTAAACCACTCATGCACGGTATGAACGTAAGCATGCTCTTTTCAGTAATGAATCCATGGTCTAAAAGTCACACACGTCCACATGGTTCCGTGTCACAGCGGTGGTCTACCAGTGGAGTCCCACAAGGGCGCAGAAGCTGAAGACAGCAGGGTCACCCCTCTCCGGGGAGATGAGGGTACGTGCCAGTAGACTCGGAGGCAGACATGGCTACTCGTTAAACTCTAGGAAGAGTATGGGATGTGGTCAGGAGAAAGGTAGGGCAGGGGACAGAGGAGTATAAGGATGGGTCATAGCAATAAATCACATTTTCTCAGTCAGGCTGGGTCTGTACACTTCAGTGTGAAAATCTTTACTGACATTCTCCTGGCCTCCCAACTGACAACCTTGGTGTATCCTTTTCCCTTAACTTGGTGGGAGTTCAGGAAGCTAACTGCCCTCTCCCCCAAATTTACCGAGAATAGACCTCCCCTACCAAATTTACCCAGACTATTCTCTCCACCAAGCTCTCATGGTGAGAAAACAATTTTAAATGTTTGTTCTAGCTCTCATGCCCCATTGTGTATGGCAAGCTCTCAGAGGAGGGGAAGACATCTATAATCTTTTATAATCTATAAAAGACGCACAGGTTTCTCAATTTGGAAGCACATAACAGGTCAAGAAGGCTTTTTAAGAAAATAATATATAATTGTGTAAAATACGACTGAAGAAACACACCACATCGTTAAAGCATGTTTCCGGTGTCCTGGAGAAATGTCCTCGAGTTGTTCCAAAATTTGATTATTAGGTCTCAAATATAGAAAAATCATTAAAAAACACACATGAGATTGTAGAAATGGTAAAGGTGTTTTAGGGGTATGAGTATATGAACACACACAAATGCACACGTGCACACAGGTACGTAGCAATGCCATCCCTTTAGTGCTTTGGGGGAAGAAAACTAAACTCTCCCTACCCTCTTATGTTCAGTCCCTGGGACCCTGTAAATGAAACTGACAGAAGACAAATCAGCAGGAGAAAAATGCATGCACATCTCATCCAATGTTAATATTTTTAAGTTGCTCTGTTTACCAAAACATTTAAAATAATCTAGGGAGAGAGAAGCAGCATTACTGAAAAATCCCAGTGGCCTGTATTCAATCTACAAGAGATTTTTGTATATTGACCTAGTATCCTGCAACCTTGCTAAGCTAAGTTACTATTTCTAGTACCTTTTTGTAGCTGTCTTAGGATTTTCTACATGGGTGATCATATCATCAGTCAATGAAGACAGTTTTACTTCTTTCCTCTGGACAGAGTGGCCTTTATTTACTTATTTACCAATTTTTAAACCCTATTTAATAGCTAGGATCTTCAGTATATTGTCACATAAAAAGGGTGATGGTGTGCTGTTGGGGTGTGTGTGTGTGTGTATGTCTTTTATAAAGTTGAGGAAGTTTTTTCTTTTCTCAGTTTACTAAGAGTTTTTAGCATGAATAGATGTTGGACTGTTGTCAAATTATTTTCGTGCCTGGTTCTGTTCATGTGGTGAATTCTACTGACTGCCTTGAGACGTGCTAACTCATCCTGCTTGGCTATTTTGTGTTTTGAGACCCATGTCAACCACATTAGAACAAGCCAAGTGATTGAAAATGAGGCCCCGGCTGTATTATAATCTTGGGTGGATTCCAAGTCACATTCGTCGTGAGGGGTAAAGCCAAGGAGGTTGACTGTGCACTGCCTGGGGACCAGGAAAGCAGCAATGGGGGGTGGTGATAATTCACGGCCATGTCTCTAGTCTACGTCATGACATTCGATAAATAGGCTTCCTTTGTCCGCTTCAGTGTCTGCCCAATTCAGTTGGGTGAACTGGGTAGGATTTTAAATGTCTGTCTTGAATTTTCGAGAGCTGGTATGAAAACCAATGTTGGACAAATGCAAACACAACCCAGGATAGAAGGTGAAAAATCAGTCTGAGGTCTGATTCCACATGAGAACCACGGGAAGCTGTAAATTTCGATCCTTTGAAATGGTGTGCTTGTGTTTGATGTAAAACAACCGTGAGTAAGGAATCTGATCTGCCATGAGCTACTTAGCTAGTTAGCACTGCCTTTGCTAGCTAGCGGGGACATTTTTGGTTATAGTGGCCGCCTGCAAAAATCCCATCGATAAGGTCATTTTGGAGCCTGAAAATGACAGACCAAAAATGTGCCAGCTTCTGTTGCTTTGTGTGCATTTCTAACAGAAATAAATCCCATGACTGACTTAGTCATGCGTTTCCCAGGTAAGGGATATTCATATCGTGTGTGACCAAAGTCTCACGTAAAATCAACTTGATGCATTCACAGTTCCCTGACCTACTGGCTCTCTTAGACTCCAGATGTTACACATTAAATTGATGTGGTACATTTTATGATGCACGACTTTTTCCTGGTTTCACCTTACCCTGCTGTGTAGCATTTTATACTTTTTGCAAAAACCTTGTCTCCTTTGATTTTAGTGAAAAAAAGTGATGCGGTCCCATAACAGGATGTAGATGTGTCTGCCACTGGCTGTACCATATTCTGGGTAGTCTCTTGGCTGTCAGACCCTTGACAACCACATCTGTGACGTGTCCTTCATACCTGACCCAGGAGAGAAGACGACAGCTATGCACAGAGTCAAGGTTGCCATGAAATACGTACGGTGCTGTGCAAAGGAATTCCACTGTGTGTTGGAAGCATGAAAGTCAATGAAAACAGAAACCCTTTAAGTAGTTCACTCAGATAGAGAGGGAAATTTCATAAGGCGAAACCCAGCAGGGTGGGTATCACAGAGGGTTAATAGAAGAGATGACTCTTGTGCCAGACATCAGAGAACAAATTGGAACTTACGTGATAGAGAAATTACGCAAGTTTCCAGGCAAAGAAATACGTGAACTCCGCGTTTGAGAGGATACATGTGTTGTTGGAGCACAGTGAGACTTTTAGGGTGCAGAGCGAAGGGAGGGAGCAGATGAGCAGCTGAATTTGATGTTTATTTATTTTTGAGAGAGAGACAAAGAGAGACAGAGCACGATCAGGGGAGGGGCAGAGAGAGACAGGGAGACACAGAATCCGAGGCAGGCTCCAGGCTCTGAGCTGTCGGCACAGAGCCCGACGCGGGGCTCGAACTCACGAATTGTGAGATCATGACCCGGGCCGAAGTCGGACACTCAACCGACTGAGCCACCCCGGCATCCCATCAGGGTGAATTTGAAGGCATAAACTGGGGGCCAGGAAATGTAGGTGTTCCCAGCAGTAAGGGTTCGGGGAGGTATCCTTAGTCAACAGGGAGCCAGCTAAAGATTTTCATGTCATATTACGTTACCGAATCACAAGAGATGTAAGCAAAGAGATACTTTTTTCTTTTAATTGAAGTATACTTGACACACAGCGTTACATTAGTTTCGGGTCTAGAACATAGCGATCCAGCAAGTGTGTGCTGTGCTCGCCACAAATAGCCACCGCCTGTTGGGAGGCAACGCTCTTGGGGTATCGTTGACTGTGTTCCCTCTGCTGCACCTTCCATCCCGTGACTTGTGCATTCCATAACTGGAAATCCAAACATCTCACTCCCCTTCACCCCTTATGCTCATCCCCCAGTGGCAACCACCACTTTGTTCTCTGTCTTTATGGGTCTGTTTGGCAACGGTCATTCCACAAGCTCTTTGGGCCATGTCAGTAGTGTTCATCCGAGACTCTACCACGCCCTTAGGGCAGAAGCCCAGTGCGATCACTTTGTGATCAGACTGTTGGCGCTGAAAAGGAAACTCCTTCTGTCACTTGGAGACACCTTCCGTAACACGCCGAAACCCTGAGATGGATGACAGATCCAGTAACAAGACGACTCTTCACGCCCAAGTCTGGTTGGTGAAGGTGGGAAGCGGACAGCGTCAGTCCTGCCTCCAGACCTCCCCACCGTGGATAGATTTGTTTCTCCTCGTGGCTCTCTGTGACGTTCGTGGCAATGCCTTTAGTGTGCTCTCCCTTTGGCATTGCTAGGGGAGCACCGAGTTCTGCCAGTCGGCATAACGTTACAGCTGTGCCACGCGAATGCTTGATTGACTGTTGGCTTACTCTTTCCCATGGCTTCGTCGCCCGGCGAATCCCTGAAGGGACTTTCGTCCTAAGGTGGCCTTCGGCTGCCCAGCTGCATCTATGCAGCTTCTCAGGATCACTGTTCCACGCAAAGGCTCTGAACCGGCCGGACAGCACACTGCGTGTCAAAGCCTGTCATCTACGCCATCTGTCTGAAGTCGGCTGGTGTTTATGTTTCGCGTCGAAGAGGTTCCATTGGATGCAGCAAATAAATACCACAGAACAGCTGTGCGTGCAAGGACTTGCACCGTCAGGGAGTTACGGGCACCCGCTCTGCTGCTTTGGAGAAAAGGCAACCCAGAGAAACAGAGCTGAAGTTTGAGCGTTTATAAGAAATGCCTCTGTGGCTCTCTGGGGCTGCCAGTAAATATTTCAGTTACAGACACATTTTCCACAATTAATGGCTGTATGTGTGGGCAGGAAGTGGGGTCGGTATGACAAGTTGGAATAACATTCTAAGACTGTAAATCTTTAATGAATGTGGAGAGAGCCGGCGGGGCGGGGGGGGGGGGGGGGGTGAGAGACAGAAAGGGAAGGAGCTAAGGTGCTACCTTCTCAGAAAAGAGTCCTGAATAGTCGAAGAAACCAGAACAGAAGGATTCGTGCCTTTTCCCTCGTCCTCCTGTGTCCCGAGTGAATTCTTCCATAGAGACTCTGTTTCTCAAACAACAATTCCTTCCCCGCTCATGGCAGGTCGATGCTGTTGCATTGTGACCCCCTGAGCCACCGCAGACGCGGAAACTAGAAACAAGGGCCATGTAAGGACGGGGTAAAGCTGAGAACTCACCAAGGATCTGAAATTGCCATCCCAAGAAGGAGGACTTTGTACACCCAAAGAAAGCCCAGTTTTGTGCCAAAACGCAGTCCCATTGATATGGTGGCAGGGTTTTCTTTCCTTGACACACGGCCAAATTCTGCCCTTCCCATTTGCATGCATTTGAAAGATGGGGAAGATTTTCACCCCTGGGTGATGCCAGGTGTTGAATGCTTGGGTATCAGATGAGCTCCTACTGGTTCAACGTGTCACTGCGTGTGCAGACCGGGTCACTGGGTCCCCTGGACTACTCGTGTTGCTTCGTGCAAACAAATGAAGGAGGAAGCCTGTGCCCATCTGGAGTGCAGAAGATTCCCCTCTTTTCTCTGGTTGTCATTAAAGACCCGTCAGGCCTGTGCTGTGCATCAGAGACAGAGTCACAAAGGGCTGTCGAGCTGTCTCTTCAAGCTTCCTGTCTGTGGCTCTGGGGCCTCTTTAAAGTGCATGTAAAATCCACACCCGGCAAGTAGAAATGCCAGCAAGATAGGCGGGCATCAGAATTTCTCATCCTTCCGCAAGTCAGACGAGGGGGAGTTATGGCCCCCGTCCTCACCCTCAACGGGGGTCCGAGAAAGCAAATGGCATAACCAGCATTTTTAAGCTCTTGCTTGCAATGCAAGCTCTTGGGTTTCTTACTTACGATCTCAGGAAGGAGCCGGCATTTCCGTTTGCTGCCTTCTCCAGCCCGATGGTTGACGGCTGACTTTCCAGCGTGTCAGGTTCTAGTCTCTACCGCAATGGTTCTCAAAGTGGGTTGCCTTGGGCCTGCAATACCAACCTCATTTGACCTTGTTCAAGAATGAATCTAGGTGGGCAGTAGCAGAAGGCAGTCTCACGGGTCCAAATAACCACACGCGTGTGATATGCTGTGGAGGTAACCAATATGATGTACCTGTTCATGTACTCACAGTCCCCAATCTAGGGACTCACCTTGAGGACAATTAGCCATACCTTTATGGAAGGGAGGAAGGAGTATATTCACAAATTGGAAAGAACGTGGCATTTTATCTTGCATCGAAAACCTGACAGAAAAATGGATTCCCCTGTAGAGACAAGATGTATCTAACTATTGGGGAGCGGGCTTGTGAAGATAACATGTTCATTCATTAGCAGAAAATTGCTATGCATGACACCCAAAATGCTGAGTGAAGACAATGTCAACCTGTGTTTAAAATACATAAAAATCTGGGGCGCCTGTGTGGCTCAGTTGGCTGAGCGTCCGACTTCAGCTCAGGTCACGATCTCGCAGTTCGTGGGTTCGAGCCCCCCGTCGGGCTCTGTGCTGACAGCTCAGAGCCTGGAGCCTGTTTCAGATTCTGTGTCTCCCTCTCTCTCTGACCCTCCCCCGTTCATGCTCTATCTCTCTCTGTCTCAAAAATAAATAAACGTTAAAAAAACATTTAAGAATTAGTGTGAAGGCATAAAAATAACCCACGTGCTGGAGTCTCCTTAACTGATTCATGCAGAATAGACCTTCCCTTCAAGGACTCTGAAGATTGGCCATGAGGAAATGCCCAGAACAGGTGGATGCCCCAGGACCATGGGTTTCAACGGTTGGTATCACCCTGCCAGAAATGGAGACACTCGCGCTCCATGCCAGACCTGCCCCATCAAGGTCCGCATGTCCACAAGTTCTGCAGGGATTCCTGGGCACCCCAACCGTTGAAACCCATGGTATTAAGGTTGTAGCACTGGGGCAGGTAAAAAGGTCAGAAGAAAGGAAGAGACATAGAAGGAGCAATTTAGTCCAGAAGCAATGGCTTGTGTCTCACAAAGGAGCATTTCCATAGATTTCAGGGTTGGGTGTAGACAGAAGCACACTGGCACCTCCACTGAAGACAGAAGCTCGGGGTGACAGACAGGGTGGTATATTAGAAACGTTCAGTGGTCCCCGGCCATATGCAAAGGTCCCTTTAGCTGGGGCTGTGCACCCTCCCTGGATACACATGCGCTTTACTTCTCCCAGCCAAGACCCTCTGCAGAAAACTGACCTGGGCTTCCCGGAGCTGCCTCCCTCACCTCCAGAGAGGTGTGAATTTACTTCAGGGCTCAGACCAAGGTGGTACAAACCGACCAACCCTGATGCAAACTTACTCTCCACAGTCCCCTGCGGTTTCATATGGAGGCTTCCTTTTGTACAACTTGGCCTGAGATCCCACCTTGCTTGCTTTATTTCCCCCCCAAATATGGCTCACGCAATAGGTTTGTTGGGAGCACTTTCTCTCGTGGGCTTCCTCTAAAAAATCAGACCTAAGGCAGATGAGTAAACGAACACTTCAAAACAAAAAGAGAAGGAATCTGAGGATAGTTTAAAAAAAAATTGCATTTACTTTTTCTCTGTTTTGAAACAGAAAGTTTAAGCTTTTTAAGATGATAGCTTGGTTTTGCTCTGACAATGAATGTATTAAATAGCTCAAGCTTTTTCCTCTGTCGTGTTTATCCCCACGAGGAGCAATGTTGGCAATTTATGAGCATGAAGTATACCTTCTTCATAATATGAGTCTAGGGTCTGTGGCAAGACAGGGTGCTTCCCCAGGACATTCATGAACAGATAGGAATATTACGTTCAACACTGCACCTATCTGCTCTCCAGAATTTTCTTCCACCCACCATGGCTCCAAAGAACTGGTAGTGGGTATATGGCCATGTGGCCCTTGGATAGGAGAAGCCAGGCACCCAGAGCTCTGCCTATGCAGAAGGGTGAGAACAAATGAACAAAGAAGCTTCAAAGACCTGGAGAGAGGGCAGCTGAGTCTTATTTTACTTTTTGCAAAAGGATTAATCCTTCCTGTTTAGATACAAGGAGATGAAATTCTATTTTTAAATAAAATGGAATATTCTAAACTTAACAAAATTTGGTTTTGTTTTATAGTTTTGTGGTGTTGGCAGATCACTAGACTGACAGATTAGAATGGATGGATGGATGGATGGATGGTTGGATAGGTAGGTGGATGGATGGATGGGTAGGTGGATAGATGGATGGTTGGATAAGTAGGTGGATGGATGGATGGGGAGGTGGGTGGGTGGATGGATGGGTGGATGGATGGATGGATGGATGGATGGATGGATGGGTAGGTGGATGGATGGATGGGTAGGTGGATGGATGGATGGGTAGGTGGGTGGGTGGATGGATGGGTGGATGGATGGTAGAATGGATAGGTGATAGCTAATAGATGGAGAGAGGGGTGGATAGATAAGAAAGGATGGATGGATGGATGGATGGGTATAGAGAGAGACAGATAGATATAAAATTCAGGTTTAGAAAGTTTCCCATGACTATCTGTTGATTGATACACCTCAATTTTCTCTGTCATGGATGGCAATGGTTCCCATCTTTTCTAGCCAGGTGAAATTGTGCCTTCAGAGCGTATCACCTAGAGGACCATCCATGTTGTTGCTGCTGTCTTCCTTATGCCCCACATGCTGATAACCACAGAAGTTCTTAAGGCAATAAGAGCCATCATTCACTACAGAACAGGCATAGCACATTGCCGTGTAAAGTATAGTAGAGAACAGTTGCCTACATACTTGGGTTCTAAGCCCAGATGTTTCTTCCTAGGTGTTTGACCTAAAGTCGGTTCCTTCCTCTCCCTCTCAACTTGGGCCAGGGGTCAGATGGTTAACGAGGGTCTCCAGGGTTATCTGGAGAATTACAGACTTTAGTGTAAATTGTTCTAGCCCAGCGCTTGGCTCAAGATCCTCAGTAAAGAGTAGTTACTGTTGTTAGTAGTATGAAGGAAAATTCCAGAATGCACCCATTCTATTTGATCTGGAGGATACATGACATGTTCAGAAGCCTGCTGTATGCAATGATGATGAGGAAACCGATGCCGGATGGTGACAAGTCGAGGCTGGATGGCAGTAAGAGGCTGCCATAGTTATCTTCATTCTCCTGCTTCCATTCCAGACCCTCAAGGGACATCACAGAGCAGAGGAGAAAGCAGTGCCTGCAATTCCGATTCAGGATGTGCAGCTCGTGGCTATGCAGCCTGGACAGGAATGAACAGAGGTCTGACTCCAGACACGCAGGATAATCTGGCTTCTGCGAGTCCCGGCATTCCTGGGAATCTAGACAAAGCTGTAGCCTGGTGGTCAGCGAGCGTCAACGCTTCAGAACGCTCCAGCTACCTTTCCATTTTCTTAAGTCAATGACCCACTCTTCTTCCTAATTATTTTCGTAGTTTTTAATGACCGCTGACCAAAAGCAATGTATTTTGTGGCACAGTGTTTTCTGCAACTTGCAAAAGAACCAAAGCCACGTCTGCATTATGCAAAAATAGACCTATCATTGGATGTGTTATAAAAGCTACTGTAGCCCTGAGCTGTGTGCCAGTCATTCCCTTCAAGTCAACAACTCACGCTGTAATCTTTATCTCAGGAAGACACATATATGCAAATATGTATATGTATTATTTTTTTATTTTTCTTTTCGGTCTTAATGGCCTTTATGCGGTCTTTATTTTGTTGGTCTACCCTTTTAATCACAAAATTTCCTTCCGTCTCTCTAAACGTCTCCTGGATCCTGGGTCAGGCTGTGCGCACTTTGTCGTATGACTTTTGTTTGGATGTTTCAGTAACCGTGGTGTGCGTGGCATCGTTTTACCCCCATAATGAAATAAGAAAATTATAATGGAGGGTTTTCCGAAACTCGTGGCAGCACTTCTGGTTCTGCCTGACCCTTCCTCTGTGCTACCATGGTCACCAAAAAATAAAATACAACTCCGGGAGGCTGCCATGGCACACGAGCATAATTCACCCCGTCCTTAGCTTTGCCGGTGCGTTTATTGTGATTTCGGCTCTAGCGTGACTCATTCTATAGGCATGCGAAAAGAGCTTTTGTGGGCTTTTGGTACAAGTGCAAGCTTTCGTGGGCTCCACCCTTAGCACTAAAGCCGCTCCCCAAGCCCGGACGAGCCCAGCTTGCTTTATTTATCCTGGAAAGTCGGATGACAGCTTGCGGTTGTCTTGCCAGGGCTAGGACCATATGAAGAGCGATGAAACTTTTAGGCTAATGCGAACGGGGCTCACCTCGTTGACCATCAACCCTGTGTGATCATGGAACCTGTACCTGCTGGGTCTTCCCTCCCTTGTTGGCATCCGGGTTTTGCAGAGGAGACATGTGATTCTTCCCCGCCCCACCATTTTTCTCTTGCTGGTTTCTGTGGTTGCAAGCCGTAGCCGCGGAGAGTCTGAATCACTGTTCTGGGCCGAGAGGCAAGTCTGGGTCCCACTGTTGCCTTCGAATCTCTGCAGTTCTTTCTTGCAGACACCTGGGCGGGGAAGGCTCGGTTTCCGGGCATCCTCTTGATGCCCCAGGGCCCTCCAGGCGACCACAAGTGCAACAAATCACCCCGGGTGCTCGGTTTTCCAGCACACAGCTTTGCAAGCCAGCTGGACCTCTGCCTCTGGCCCACGTTAGTCCAAGTGGACTTTACCGGCCTTTGTATCAATAGCCAGGTTTTCTTGGTTGGTGCTTTATTGCCTTAACGTGGGCCAACAACTGTAGGTTTTACAGGAGGCTAATAAACGTTCAGAAATCTGTAATCAGCACATGCTTGGGGTTATGATGATGAGATCTTGAAATCAAAATCAAAACCCCCCAGTTTTACCTCCTGGTAAAAACAATGTGTATCCACATTGTATTTGCGGATACACAATATCCCAAGATACTTGCCCCATACTTACACCTTCTTTCTCTTTGTATCTTTGGCTCAGAGCATATTAATGAATATCTAACTACCCAAAAAAGTTACTTTAAAATAGAAGTATCAGTAAAAAAAAAATTGTAACGTAATTTTTTTCTGAGTCTGTTGATCTTAAATGGATATCGTGTCATTTCTAAATATCTGCTCAATACCTCCAGTTCACCATCTGGAAGAAAGCTTCCAATGGAGCAGCGTCCAAGTAGGAAACTTTCCACTGTCTTACTCTCATTGAAGGAGATACATTACTGTTAGTCCCTCAGATCCAAAGATTTTTTTCTTTGATATTGGTATTTCTTCCTTTCCATGCATACAATCACCAAATCCTTGCGAATCTTTCTCTCTGATACGTCTCAATTATCTTCAGTCCGTTCTATTTTTGCTCAGATGGTGTTAAACCAAACCTTCATTAATCCTAATCTAAATTATGGCAATTGCTTCCTAACTAATTGTACTGACAGCCCAGTTAATTTTCCCCAATGGGAATCCGTTGAAGTCTCCATTTTTTTTTTAATTGCTTAATGGTCAAATCGTCCATGGTTGGTGGTTTAAAACAAGCAAAGCAAAAAACCTTACAACCGTTCCTTGTTGACTATGCAGTCCGTCCCAATATGGAGCAGACCTCACAACACAGCACAAGGGGAGGTCTCCGGCATTCTTTGGTACCCACACTCGATGAAATCCACGTGCAAGCTAAACTGAACCTCTCCCTGATTCCCAAAGCACCAGGACCCCACATCCTTCCCTTCCATCTGTTTGACTGAATCTTAAGCACTCTTGAGTGACTGTCTTCCTGAGTCCCCTTTTCTCATCCAAGATTATTCCCCATATGTAACTCACCTAATCCTAGCAATGAGCATTTAGTAGGTGGCCTACACTGTCCTTGGGGTCACTGGGATATCTGACTTTTTGTCTCCACCAAATAGTGACTTCTCAATAGCAGGTGTTCACTAAATATGGGGATATGTGAATGAACAAAACACATATATATCACTGAACTAGCCTGCCTCTCTAGCTTAAGAGCTCCGTGCAAGGTGGGCCAACCTTGGAACCCTGTACTGAGAATAAAGGTTTGATCTCAAAAGGAAACTCACTCTGCAAGCATGTGAGCCTGATATTTCACCAGCTATTACAATAGCAAAAAGAATAAAAACGGCACCTTTGTCACATAAACGCTTGATAGACTAAAACTGGTTGCTGCCTTGAGTTGCTTACAAACACAAGACAGAGTCCGGGAAAGGAAAAAAAAAAACCTATGTTTCCAAGAGGTTAAATGCACACACACATGCAGAATTTGAGTGGGAAGTGAAAGAATATGAATTATTCCAAGGTACGATTTTATTTTGTTCCTTTTTCAAACCGTTTGGGACGCCTTCATTGTCTTTTCCATAGAGCACTCTGGTCCAAAAAGAGAATGATTTATCTGGAAAGCAAAAGGGCCAGAGCTGGAGGTAAGTGGTCTTCTGAGGTGGTGAATGTGTGCAGCTTCAACGAGAAAAGGCTTCAGGGTGAGATGATGGGCACTGACGATCACCTGTGAATTCCGCTATAAATGTTCGACCCTGTCCCTTTGATCCCAGATCTCGCTCAGAGTAGTAAACCTTTATTACTCGATTCTGTGGCTTGGATATGCTTACTGAAGGAGGTTCTGTTTATTGTGCTTGAAGCTTTTTAAGACAGAGGGAGGAGCCTTTCTGTCTTTGATGTAGATACTCCGGTCAGGAAAGAGTTGCTTATATATTTGTGGGGTGGATAGAAAGTCTTGGGAAGTGACGAGGTCCAAGCCGATGCATCATTTCCTCAGGGAAACCTGGGAGCTCCTGGTCTGGCGATTTATGTGTGTTACAAACTCTGAGAGCGTCTTCCTCTGCATAATACCTATGGCAACTGTGTGCATCAACTGATTGCTGCTGAATCTTTGCCCCCACTATTAAAATTTTTATCTTTTCTTTTTCAACTTGTTGGGCACATAGAATATGCTCCAAAAATACTTACTGAATGAATGCATGAATGAGATATCCTTGATAGTAAGTGGCAGGCTAAGCAAACCAACTCTCCAACACACACACTCTGATTTGTAGAATTTGCCCATTTCTGTGGTGTAAACACTCCAGTGCGGTTGATTCCAAGCTACCTGTGGTTGAACACATGTCTCGCAGGATTCCTGGATGGTCTACCCCTGGCTCCTCAGAGCCATGGCGAGCTTCTCCAGCATGCAGCTCATGCACAGCTATGCGAGAAAGGTCTTTGGTTTATTCAATACCCCTTCTCAACCAAAGAACACACTTTGTAATTCAGAGTCCGAAAGATTATTCTTAGATGTTGTGGACTTTTGCTTCAGGCTGCCTGGTGCACAGTTGCTTGAGTAGAACAGCCCCCGTTTGTTTGGAGAGCATCTGGCAGAACCAGAACCTGACTTCAAAGCAGAGTTCTGAGGGTGACCTGGGAAAAGCTGTTCCTTAGACCTTTTCCTTCTGCAAGAGCCAGGAGCGTTGCCAACTGTTGCGACGGAACCTGTAGCCAGTGCACCATAACAAGAACAATAAGTAAGAGGCACCACTGTGGAGAGGGGAATACATTCTAAGTGTGCACAGACGATACAATCTGTTAAATAGCTCAAAATTAGGTAGATAACAAAATACCTCCACAAGATATGTAGCAAAAGGGTTCAAGATGTCTATGCAGACAAGATTACACCACTTCTTTCTTTCTTTAATGCTTATTTATTTGTTTGTTTTGAGAGAGACAGAGAGAGAGAGCACAAATGGGGAAGGGGCAGGGAGAGAGGGAGAGAGGGAGAGAGAGAATCCCAACAGGCTCCACACTGTCAGTGCAGAGCCCCGTGCGGGGCTCAGTCCCAAGAACCGTGAGATCATGACCTGAGCCAAAGCCACGAGTTGGACGCTTAACCAATTGAGCCAGTCAGGTGCCCCTAAGATCAGACCATTTCTGATCGGATGATCAGAAAGATGCTTATTAAAAGGGGCACAACTCATGACCTTGCATGGGAAGACACAATCTTTTATTAATATACAGTATATAATAACACCTAAAAAAAAATCTGTAACATACTGCAAACGTTCATCTGTTTAAGACATTCCAGTTGAAATCTAATGACCTTTTTTTAATGAAAAATTCTAATGAAATGTATCTCAAGACAAAAGTGGGTAAGAATGCACATGATAGTCAGAAAAAAGTTTAAGAAAGTTGCACTGTCATATGAAAACGTGTTCTAAAACACTCTACAATAGGTCCCACATGTTTACGATCTTAATGTTTAGAAATGGAAAGTAGGGGCACCTTGGTGGTGCAGTTGGTTGAGCATTTGACTCCTGATCTCAGATCACGTTGTGATCTCACAGTTCATGAGTTCGAGCCCCACACTGGGCTCTTCATTGATAGTATGGAGCCTGCTTTCGACTCTGTCTCTGCTTCTCTCTCTCTCTCTCTCTCAAAATAAATGAATAAACTTAAAACAATTTTAAAAAATCTAAAAAGTATAAAAGAAGGTAGGGCAATATCTAATCTCAGAATGAAGAAAGGCTTTCTAAGCAAGGGTGAAAACAGGAGAACATGGGAAATACAGCTACTAACAAATTTTAAAACTTGTCTTCGAAAAAATGCAGTTCTGTAAACAAATTTGAGGGGAAAAGAATGACTACCAAAATGTAACAAAACACTTGCTCTATTTAGGACCTTAATGCCTCATAGAGCATTTGCTATATTTAAGATGTGTTAATGCCTTGTGATGTAAATTATTGTTACTGAAAAAGCAAGTCTAAACAGCTCAACAGAAATGTGGGGACAGGCTGATAAATGCTGCCTTTATGAAATTGCCAAGTTATGCAGTTTGTTCGTTAATATGCATGAAAGATAGAAAACACACACTTCTCTCTAAGTACCAAATTAGGAGTTATTAACATGATAGGAAATCTTGGGCATAAAGTGTGGGGAAATAGTACTGTCATATGCTAGATGGGAGCTGTAGAAATTGGAAACCCGTTTTAAAACATCTTTTAACGTTTATTTATTTTTGAGACAGAGAGAGACAGAGCATGAACAGGGGAGGGTCAGAGAAAGAGGAAGACACAGAATCTGAAACAGGCTCCAGGCTCTGAGCTGTCAGCACAGAGCCCGACGCGGGGCTCGAACCCACAGACCGCAAGATCATGACCTGAGCCCAAGTCGGACGCCTAACCGACTGAGCCACCCAAGCGCCCCTGGAAACCCGTTTTAGAGGGTACTTCCAAATGTTTGGCAACAACCTCACATACATTCACATTCTTTACTGGAGCAATCCTGTGCCATAGGATTTCGGAGTTTCATGGGAGACTGTGCAAAGTATGAAACAATCCAGACGTCCACCAAGAAATGGTTGAACACTTAATGGTGCATCCAAATCATGGGATATTAGTCCCACTGATGGCATTGGAGTATTAAAATCATAGATTGTTATGGGAAATAAATGAACCTTAAACCACATGGTTTGTCATACAAACAGAACTGAAATTACATATATAACTGATTTTCGTTTGTGTATACACTTAGCCAAGTCTGAGTATGTTCCGTGTATGTTGAGTAATGCAATTGTGAGTAAGGTTTATTTATTCCTTTTCTTCTATATTGCGATATCTTACCTATAACATTTATAATATGAAATAAAGGCTTTACAGAAACTCACTGTAGTATAAGCTTTATGTGTGGAAACTAGGAACTTGGTCTTTCTCTCCCAGATGGCCCCGGATCTGCCTTCCTTCTGGCCAATTCCTTTTGGCCCTCCAGAAACCTGGCCACATGGTGGGTGGCCTTTGGTGCACTTTTCTGGTTTCTGCCGGAAAGCTGTCAAGAAAGATTATTTTCCCCCATTTGAAATGTACTAAACCCAGTATTTTCTGTAGGAAAAAAAAATCTCTGCGGTTACTTTTTTTTTTATTAGTTTCAATCCTGGCTTGACAAAAGTCTCATTTTCCAGGATCAACAAGAAGAAAATGAAACTGTAGTGGGTACTAATCCTGTCCTCTGAAACTTGTGTTTTTAATCTTTCTTTAACTATTTATTTAAAATAGACCTTGACCTCCTCCCATCATCCAGAAAGAAAAATAGAAAAAAAAAAAGCTTTTACACATAATCTATTTTTATACTCATTGAGAGCCAAATCGTAAGGAATGGCATAAAACCCACTATCTCATTCAAAGTACCATTGAATTATTTTGACATATCGTACAAAAGCCTATACAACCTAAAATAATAAAAGGGACTTTGTGACTCTTCATGTTATATGTGAAATCCGTTAAAGATTTTGCTTATTTACTTTTTATCATTGTTTTAAAATTCACGTTGCCAGACATTAATGGAAAAGAGCCTGGTTTCTTCCTTCCCAAAGCACTGTGTCTACATTCTCTTTTTCATAACAGAAAAGTTGAATTCAGTTTCACTAACAACGCATTCCTGCTCTCAAGCCACTTTATGTATTTTTTTAAATGAAAATATACTTTTCTCTTTCTATTTCTTAAACAATCAGGAGGGGAAACCTCAGAGTCTGGTTGTTTTGACAAAACCGTTGTAGGAAATTTTAATGTATGCCATATTTACAAATCCAGCTGAAATATTGGCCTGGACTGCAGGCAGTGGTTCTCTACGGCTCACAGATGGGAGAAATTTGGGATCTCATGGGCCCTAGTTCCTTGCTCTAGAATAAATAATTAATACCAAAAGTCTTATCATGCATTTTAAATCGCAGCATATGAGAGATTTCGAAAATCACAACTCGTGTACAAATTTGAGTTATACAATCCATCCACAAAGAT
Organism: Panthera onca; assembly: GCF_046562875.1. Classification (NCBI taxonomy): domain Eukaryota; kingdom Metazoa; phylum Chordata; class Mammalia; order Carnivora; family Felidae; genus Panthera; species Panthera onca. The sequence continues at coordinate 128,248,816 of NC_138357.1, read as the reverse complement.
CATTGTAATAATGATAAAAGAAGTAGCCACTGGTTTTCCCCCACATTTCTAAAGAAAGCTCTTCCCAAGTATTATTTAAACATCACAGTGTTCTTATGGCTCATGGTCTTACGTGGGACTATGCTATGGGCAAAATAAATGGTTTAAGGTCTTATATGGGACCATCCTATGGGTAGAATAAACCTCAGACTTGCAAAGTCATAACCCAATAAGCATGAGTGTCTACTTGCCAGGGGGAGTGTGCTTCCCAAGAGTTATGGCGGCCATAAGAGGAAGGGTTTCAGAGCACGGTAGCATAACAGAGAGTCCACATGGCAGGCCCTGCTTTCTGAAAAGCCCCGGGGCTATTCAGAAACTCAGGCTCTTCCTATCTGCAGCCCCTCTGTCCTCTAGCACCTTATAATTTCTATATCCATCATTTTAGCCTGGAAGGAAGTCACCTGTTTGGTGAGAATTGATCACATGACGCCATCTAGAAGCAAGGGAGCCTGGGAAATGTAGTCTCAGCCTGCCTGGGAAGATGGACCTCACCAATATTCTGCAATGTGTCAGGAGATGCTTCAGGCTTCAAGGATAGCTAATCACCTTGGTGTTAGGGAAATGGCATTGCTGTCGACATTCTAGCAGGGGAAAAAACTCCGAGACTTAGTAACTGGACACCAGATCTACATCCAGGCTACAGTATGTGGTAGGGTAGCCTTTTAAAAATGTTTTCTAGGGGCACCTGGGTGGCTCAGTCGGTTAACCCTCTGACTCTTGATTTTGGCTCAGGTCATGGTCTCACAGTTGATGAGTTCGAGCCCTGCCATGCGTCGATGGCACCCTTGATGTCATGGAGCCTACCGGAGATTCTGTCTCTCCCTCCCTCTGCCCCTCCCCCACTCTCTTTCTCTCTCAAAATAAATAAACTTCAATAAAAATAAAAATAAAAGTGTTTTCTATGTAGTCAAATGGGAATAGGTACCAAAGAAAATAGTACCAAGATTTTTTAAATTTCATTTTTTAGGGTTGAAAGTGCTTCCCAAGTTATATTTTCCCTGCTATGTGTGACTTCTGCAATTCTCCAGCTTTAGCCTTGGAATCCCACCTGTTCATTTTTCTGTCTCTTCTTACCTAACTTTTAAAATAAGAAATAATTATTAAGACTTGTGTTAAGATGTGTGGGAAGGTCTGGATACTATTCAGGATTGTGGCATTTTGCTTTATGAATGGAAGACGTTTCATAGACCGATGAGAGTTATCTGCTCACATGATGTACAGTCACTGGGGCAAACGGATCCTGCAAGGTGCTAGGGATGATCGTTTTATGGTGTGTCAAACGGGCAGCCAGGGCATAGTGTGCACAATGTGAGGTTTACGTAGACATTTTGGATACTGAAAGATTCAGCAGGAAATGTAAACGTTGATTTAATAGTCGGCTCAACTATGGTTTCTTGAATCTTGAATCCCAATATTCATACATATGTAATTTTATATTGATTTGTAAATATTTTATATATTGTGTACCATATCTATCTGTCTATCCATCTATCATCTATTATCTATCCATCTATCTATCTATCTATCTATCTATCATTTATCTATCATCTATCTATCATCTATCTATCTATCTATCTATCTATCATCTATCTATCTATCATCTATCCATCATATCTATGTATCTACCTATCTATCCACCCATATCTATCTATCTATCTATCTATCTATCTATCTATCATCTATCTATACATCATATCTATCTAACCACCCATATTTATCTATCATCTATCTTTTTATCTATCATCTATCTATCTGTCTATCTATCTATCATCTATCTATCCATCATATCTATCTATCTATGTATCTACCTATCTATCTACCTCTATCTATCTATCTATCTATCTATCTATCTATCTATCATCTATCTTTCTATCTATCCATCATATCTATCTATCTATCTATCTATCTATCTATCTATCTATCTATCATCTATCTATCTATATATCTATCTATCACTTATCTATCTATCTACCCCTCTCTCTTTCCTCTATTTTTCTGTTTGCGGCCCCTCACTTCTTTGCTCTCACACCTCAACATGTTTCTGAGAGTCCAAACTGGGGCTGGACTTTCTTTTCACATAATCAAAAGGTGTTGTAGAGTTTCTAAAACAACAAAAATATGTATATTTCTCTTTCAGATGATTTATGTTACTCTAATATGTGATAGGTACAGCTGTAGGATTTTTTTTTTAAATTGGACTTTTAACCATTGTCTCACTATCTGTATGTTATCTCAGTGGATTTCCTAGTAACCCTATAAAGTGAGGAGTGTTAATGTCCTCTGACATACAAGGAAATGGAAGCTAGATCATACTTAGGTTCTCATAGCTGATAAGGGGCAGAACCTAAATTCAAGACCGCGTCTCATTGATTTCAAAGCTTTGTTGTTTTTTTTTTCTGCCATATTCTAATAAGCCTCATAGTTGAGCAGAGCCCAGCCCAGTACACAGGTTGCTTCTGCTTCTGGTTCTGGTCCTGTTACGTGGCTTCGGATGGGCGGGTCACAGCCAAAGACTCATGGCGTAGGAGCAGACTATATCATCACGAAGACTCGTCCTCAGAATTCAAGCCTTCCATGTGCCTTTGTGAAGACTGAATGGAACACAGTGTGTGAACGTGCATTGGAAGCCAGAGCTATTTTAAAAGTTTGGGAAATAAAAGGACTAAGTATGGAAATCGCAAAGCATAGGAAACACATGCAATGGGTAAGTCTCTGTTCTAAGCACATTATTTTCTATCTGAACAATGACCCTCTAAGGTGGGTGTGCAGGGAGCTTCCTCTCTCTCCCAAGTCTGCAAACAGAGCACAGGAAGTTAAATAGCACGTACCAAGGCTCTGATGTCTATACAGGCAGGGGCCCTGCAATATGGCAGAAAAGAGCACATTAGATTGCCCCACAGAGCGTTAACCCATAAGGAAATGCAGAAAGGACCATGGTATAGATTTGCCAAACCACCTGATGGATCTCAGCACTACACCAGCCACTTGTTCACCTCTACCTTGACACAGATTATAATTACAGGGCCTTCTTCTAAGATTCTGAATTAGCTAGACATATGGGTTGGTGTATTAGGTTGAATGATGGCCCCCAAAAGATATGTCCACGTCCTAAACCCTGAAACCTATGAATGGACCTTATTTAGGAAAACAAGTTTTGAAGACATAATTAGGTAAAACATCTCTGGATGAGTTCATCCTAGATTACCCAAGTAGACCCTAAATCTAATGGGAGGTGTCCTTATAAGGGACAAAAAAGGGGAGACACAGACACAGAGAACGGAGGCAGAGATGGGAGGGACGTGGCCAAAAGTCCAGGGATGCCTGGAGCCCCAGAAGCTGGAAAAGCTGGGAAGGATCTTCTCCTGGAGCCTCTGGAGGGAGCACAGCCCTGCCCTGCCTGGATCTCTGTGGTCCTGCCCCTCCTGGGTCTCAGTGGTCCTGCCCCTCCTGGGTCTCCGTGGCCCTGCCCCTCCTGGATTTCAGTGGTCCTGCCCCACGTGGACCTCAGAAATAGTTCCCCAGAACTGGGAGAGCATAAATTTCAATTCCTTTAAGCCCTACCCATCCCCCTCCCAATTTGTGGTAATTTGCTATGGCAGCCCCAGGAAATGAACACACCAGGACATGAGGAATTTTTAATCTCCCCAGGTGATCACACCACAAAGCCAAGAAGGAAAGCCAGTGACTTCTCATGATGTAACAAGTTTAAGTCTGTTAGGAAGGCTGAATAGCCGACCCGTGGGATGCAGTTTCCTTTCCCAAAATATCAGGTCCTCCCGGAACCCAGAAACTCACCACACTGCCCATCTGTGGTTTGGTCTCACGGGATAAAAAGTGCAGAAAAGTCCTCTGCAGGATGTAGCATCCTACACTTTCCATTTAGTAGCAGGAGAGAGGCTGGCCTCACCAGATCTAGAGTCCTGTCCAGCTTCATTGGAACGAGAGCTCTATTTGCAATTGGAAACCAAATTGCCCGGTTTGGGTTCTCTTTTCCAGTGGAACCCTGGGAGCAAAGAGGGACACCTGTCTGCTAGCTAAGAGTTTTGCTCGTGCACCCAGATTTACAAGCACACGTACCCAATGTTAGAAGTTCGTGGAGGGCGGGTGGGGGAGACCTTCTTTAAGTTAATGTATTATGTCGTTAATATAGTATTTACGAGTCATGAGAGAACGATATGTGGTGCCAATTAACAATCTGAAATCACACACATCCGTATTGTGGGCAAACGGACTTAAATGTGTTTACTCCTGGGGAATAAGTCCAGCCATCCCTGTTATGACTTCCCATCATAAAAATGTCACTCACCCTTCCGTCTGATGTGGCCTTTGAGTCTCCTGGGTTCTGAAAGCTCTTTGAACCACGTGTAATGGTTCTGAATGTCTCAGGCTTGTGTCAAGCTGACCTGGGCAACTGTTTTCCATCCTTTGAGAAGACTGTGCGTGGAGACCACCAAAGGCGTCTTTGTGCCGTGCTATCTTGCCTCCGGCAGGACAGGGCAAGTCCTTAAGGATGCGTGTGGAGCCCACCCGTGTGTCACCAATCTATTTATTTATCACCATCATCATCATCATCATCATCATCATCATCTTCCTCTTCATCATCTGTCCATCTATTTACCTATGTATCGTTTTCATCTTTGTCCTCCACCATATATCTGGCATCCATGGCAGTGGTTCTCAAGCAGGGGCAATCTTAGCGGGCACGTTTGCCAATGTCTGGAGCCATCTTTTGGTTGTCACGCCTGGACTGGCACGTGCTACCAGCATCTAGTGGGTGGAGAACAGGGACACTGCTCAACACCCTACAGTGCACAGGACACCCCACGCCAGAGAGTGGTGCACAGAGGGTCTCTCGTCTGTCCCTCATTAACCCAAATGGGTGCAGAGGTCGAGAAGCCCTCCTTTGGCTGAAGACTTGTCTACGGAGCATGAACTCTTGAGGCAAGACGTGTTTCCTGCACATGTGGTTCTCTCAGGGCCTGCCCTCGTATCCCGCACATGGTAAGGGCACTGCGAATATGTGTAAGCAAATAAATGGATTAATGAGGGACAGACGAGAGACCCTCTGTGCATCCCACAGGTCATGGAGAGCCAAGCACTGTTTTGCATCAGTGACTGCCATTCATTAAAGATTGGCAGCATTTCACTTGGTGTCAACGCTGAGAGTCATGTTCTTCCCAAATACTTATCTCGAGTTTTGTTTTTCCTCTTAGGGGAAACAGAAGAATGACAGTTTGGCATATTCGAGGAAGGCTGGGACATGTGCCCCAAATGTGTCTTTCCCAAAGAGAATTTCCTGAGCGATTGCAAAGGCACCACGTCCCCACCCCCCCGCCATTGTCTTGCTTCTTTTTTTTTTTTTTTTTATTTCTTTAACCTTTATTCATTTCTGAGAGACAGAAAGAGAGGGAGTGTGAGCAGGGGAGGGGCAGAGAGACAGAGGGAGACACAGAATCTGAAGCAGGCTCCAGGCCCTGAGCTGTCAGCACAGAGCCAGATGTGGAGCTCAAACTCATGAACCAAGAGATCATGACCTCAGCCAAAGTCGGATAGATGGTCAACCGACTGAACCAACCAGGTGCCCCTGATTGTCTTGCTTTTTACTGAACCAGCACCCCCTGGAATGGAAGGGTCCCACCATACCTTCCTGTAAAATACATGCTTAGAGCCACTCAGTTTCCTTGCCTGTTAAACCCTTGCAGATAATAAAATAATTCCAATGTGCTGGATAAAGGCAGCTCTTTAAACACTGCTTTATGCCCAAATTCATGTGAAATGCTCTTGCCCTGGAAAATAGGACTATTATCATTGCCTAGTTATTTGGAAAATATTATTTTATTATCAAATGTACATTATATTGACCTTAAAAATACAGTAAAGCAGTCATGGGGATAACATGTCTCCTATTTTCCATGAGCACACACCGACGGGGCGTTGCATGAGGGAGACACCCTTCCGGGCTTTTCCAGGAGGCTCTGGATTCATTGTTCAGGGACACGGCTTAGCTCTCTCCTACCCTCTCCTTCCCCCTCCCCGACTTCAGCTCTCAAGATAAATCCACAAACGAGGAAATCCAATCTCCCAGCGTCCCACACTGTAGGATTGCTGGGGAAGGTAATATAATCATGGTTACTGAATTTGCTCAAGGAGGGTTGGAGGCTATTTTTTTTCGATTGTATTTCCATGCCTGCTCTCATGTATCCAAGTCTTGTAAAGACCAATAATTTATTATTTTTAATGAGACAGAAAGTGTTCCTTTCTTTCTAGCCTCATCGTCTGATTGGAAAGAAAATATAAAAAAAGTCTTTAGGTAAGACCTTATATAAAAAGTGAGTTCCAGGGAGAAAGTGAGTCCAATATATAAAAAGTGAGTCCCATATAAAATGGTAGCCATATTGCATGAAACTTGTACATTACAAAGACATCAGTCACTGTGCTTCTAAGCCCTTCTTGGGCAAGCTGGAGTTCTAAAGTGACAGGACATAAGTGAAAGATGGGTAGTCATCGTAGAACATTCTATCATGTTAAGACTGCAGCAGGTTAACTAGGGGATGCATCTTCAACGGGGTAGCAAGGCACCGGCAATCTCTATGGTTTATTTTCAGGGAGTTCTCCTTACGTCTGCTACAGACGCCCAGTAAGGCATTGGCGTGGTGTGTGCAAGTCAGCTCCTGCGAGCACACGACATCCCATAAACATGAATGAAAGTCCCTGGAGAAGCCAAACCATGGTTCTCGTGTTTGCCCTGCTTCCTTTTGCCGACAAGCGTAGGTCAAAGTCAACATGAACCTGAAACCCAGACGGGGGCTCCCATGCACCGTGACAGATCCGTTAAGAGTCCTGACCATCTGACTGAGGCGGCTTTCCTTACAAATGAGGCTTTGTTCTAACTTGCCAAGCAGTGGCTGTGTGGAGTCCACATTCTGGGGGAGGCATTTCAGTAGATGTGGATATAAGTAGTTTTCGAGTCAGTGCCTAGGATGTTTTTTGCAGTGCACTTGTAGAAACCCGCGTCTCTGTGTGTGGCCTGCTGGATGGTTAGTGAGCCCTGGGGGTGAAGGAATCTGTTCCCATACAGACGGGCCTGCGCCCCGGCGGTCAGGTGCGACTTGTCCGGCAGGTCCCAGGTGATCTCGGCCTTGGGAATCCCCATGGCCATACAGTTTATCTTGATGGTGTTCCCGGGCCGCGTGTAGATGACGGGGGTTGGCTCACTGGTGATGCGGGGCGGGTAAGCGATCACGATAACTGGAAAGTTCATGACCGAAGGGCCATACTCCGTATCCACCTTGCACACGTAGGTTCCCCTGTCGAAGACGGAGGCGTCGCGCACCGTGAGGGTGCCATTTTCCCAGAGGGAAAAGCGCCCCCGTGTTTGGGGGCCCTCCAACAGCATGGTGTTGGGGAGCGTCCAAGAGAGGCGAGCTGACCGGCCCCCCGGAGGGGTGCAGTGCAGCTGCAAGGTCTCCCCGTTGATGATGCTCACCAGATTGTGATACTGGTTGCTGATCTCGGGTTTCAGTCCCACCTTCAGAGAGACCAGCCTCTCCGTGTAGCCGGCTGAGTTGCGGGCCACGCAGCGGTAGGCCCCCGCGTCCACGGAGGAGAGGCCACTGATGTGCAACATGCCGTCACCCTTATGGTAGAATCTCTGCAGCTGTTGGCCGCTCTGGAGCTCTGTCCCATTGGGAAGGACCCACAGCAGGGTGGGCGTCGGGGTCCCTGCGGCCGAGCAGTTGAGACTGATGGTGTGGCCAGCCATGGCCGTGATCTTCTCGCTGACCGGGTCGTGGAAGATGGGCTTCTCCACGGGGTCCAAGACCGTGAGCTGGACAATCAACCTGGCTTCCCCTCCCTCGTTGCGGCCGATGCACGCCAGCTGCACGGAGTCGCTCTTCCTGAGACTCCTGATGTCCAGCGTGCCGTTGCGATGGATGGTGATCCGGTTCCCATAGTAAGGGGCCGGCAGAACCACGCCCTCGGGAAAGGCCCACAAGACCCTCGGAGTGGGGATGCCTTCCGCCTGGCAGTCAATGAGTTTGCGACTCCCCCCGGCCGCGATCTCCCGCACCGTGGTGATGGCGTTGGGGTTCCCGTTGATGGTGGGCGACCGGACGTTGACGTGGATCCAGACCGTCTTCCGGTCCTCCCCGGCGCTGTTCCTGACCACGCAGGTGTAATTGCCGCTGTCTGAGCGCTGGGCTTTCTGGATGAGAAGAGTGCCATCCTGGTATATGTGGTACTTATCGGAGGAGGCGGGGATCAGCCTGTTGGCTGGAGAGAGCCACGTCACCCTGGGCGTGGGCTCCCCTTTGGCCTCGCACGCCACGGTGACCACGTCGCCATAGGGCACCTGAACCACGGCGTACGTCTTGTTCCGGATGGCGGCGGGCTCGGTCACCACCTTCACTCGCACCGTCATCTCATCCTTCCCAACCTGGTTTTCGGCAAAGCAGGTGTAATCCCCTTCCTCCCGCATGCCGACTTCGTTGAAGTAGAGGGTCCCGTTGTTGAAAACCACGTAGCGCTTGGTGCGGCCACCGCCGTCGTCAGACTGCATGAAGGAGTTGACCAGGCTGCCATCCGGGAGGCTCCAGGAGATCTCGGGGTTGGGAAGCCCGGTAGCCACACAGTCTACTTTCAGGTCACCCCCGTAGAAGACCTTGTGGTCATTCTCCTCCTTGTGCTCGATCTTGGCCGGTCTCATGACCACATTCACCTTGAGCACGACAAAGTCGTCGCCAACCTTATTCCGGGCAACACACAGGTAATCCCCCGCATCCTTGTCCGTGACAGACTTCACCACCAGGGTCCCGTTGGCAAACACCTTGATTCTGGTGTCAAAGCTGGCCGAGGGGGACAAAAAGGACAGGGATGTCAGTCTCCCATATGCTCTATCCTGGCTTTAGGTCACCAGAATGAAAGGAAAACATGTGGTCTGGGGAACTTTCTGGGCACACGGCCGCGGCTGCAAAATGTCACGTGGTTTTTGCAGCCGGCAGGGGACTGCGTTCACAGGCGGAGATGATTGATTTGCCACAAATAAGAACTCTGACTCGGTAGAGCCTGACCTTTGGCTGGCCTGGCCACTGATCCCAGGATGTGCAATGCAGTCAAGGACTTGTGCCCAGTTAGGCTGGGTGGGTATTCACTGCGTATTTGCAGGGAGCTCAGGGCAGAGCTTATGGTAGTGATAAAAGAAGCTACAGCCATGGAGAGAATGAATCTGTGTTAACCCAAATAAAGAGGCAGAGTTCTTCCCGAATAAAATGCTTCGGACGTAATTTCTACTCTTGACTATTCTATATTATACTATATCCCATTATGAGGCAAGGAGCTGCAAATTGGCCAGTCTATGCATTGAGTAATTGGAGGTATTCCCACAGTAACAAGTGGAAAGATCTGGGAGATTCTCCCTCAAAAAGTGTCCAGATTGAAAATTTGCAATTACACATAATTTACCATGGTGGTATCAGGAGAGGAGGGGTTGAGTTTGAACCCATAAATATATCCTAAATTTTGCATTATTCGGACAGCGTGTCTGGAACTGTGTTGTACAGTTACCAAGAAAAGAGAAGAATGGGAAAGAAGAAAAAAGAAAAGAGAAGAAAAGAAGAGAAGAGAAAAGAAAAGAAGAGAAAAGAAAAGAAGAGAAAACACAAAACCAAACAGAGTCTGCCTACGGTTGAGTCAACCTGACTATTGTTAATAAAATACAAACAACAACTAACAATGAGCAAATACACCGTTTGGTTGGCCGCAAGTGTGAATCAGGCCAATGTGAGTCAGTAGAGAGGAGGAGACAAACATATCTCAGTGTGCCTTAAGAGTTTAGAATCCAAAACTCTGTGCAGTACCTTATGTCTGCCAGCTTTTCGAAACTTCGGAGTGGTGATTCCTAGCCTTGGTCATAACCACAATCATCTGGGCAACCCAGAAACATATACATGCCTACGCATCACAGGGGATCGGGAGTCAAGAAAAGCTGTGATATCTGTATTTTTAAATAGTCCCAATGTGTATGCGAGCCAAAGAGCCTGCTCTTTGATAAAACTCACATGGGTAGTTTAATTACACTCTACTAAGAATGCAATTAGTCAGAGTTTCGTACTAATGAAGATGCCAAGACAGTGATTTATGATTTATAGGGACATACTAGCAGAGTGGCTCATATTCGTCCTGGGACCACATTCTTTAACTGCACGTTCATTCAGTACATCTGCCCAGCTGAGAGATAGTTCAGGGAAAACTGGGTGCATGGTATTCTGGAAGGAGAGTGCAAGGTTCACCAGGCACCACCCCGCCATCTAAAGTTCACATTCAGGCTTCAAGAAAGCGTGTTCGCCCTTTCCCTGCATTGGAAAGAAACTGCAGAGGCCAGGCACAGCTGCCCCGAGGCCCCGGGTGCTGGCTTCCCTCCTCACGTGCTGCGGTGGGACCCACGTCCACATGCATTCCTGCCTGAGCTGCTGGGCTGTGGATGCTGAGGACGCGCCGTGAGCCAGGGTTTCTAAACCACGGCACCACTGATGTTTCCTTGGTTTCATTTTGGCAACCATTGTCTCTTTGCTCTGTATCTTGAGATGCTTCCTGAAGAGACATTGGCTCTTCTGGATGTAGCCCATGGTATCTCAGACTCAGCACGGCTGACATCTGGGAGGGGTGGCTTTCTGGGGTGGGGTGTCCTGAGCACTGTAGGGTGTTGAGCTGTGTCCCTGGTCTTCACCCACCCAATGCCACTAGCAGCCTCCCCTCTAGTGTGACAACCAAATATGTCCCCAGGCATTTATGGGTGTTCCCTGGGGGAATAATCTGTCTAGCTGAAAACCACAACAGATAGCTCGTGGATGGATGGATGGATGGATGGATGGATGGATGGATAGATAGATAAGTACATAGATGATAGACAGATAGATAGATATAGATGATAGATAGATAAATAGATACATACATACATACATACATAGCTGATGGATAGATGGATGGATGGATGGATAGATACATGGATATAGATGATAGATAGATACATACATACATAGCTGATGGATAGATGGATGGATGGATAGATAGATAGATACATGGATATAGATGATAGATACATACATACATAGCTGATGGATAGATAGATAGCTGATGGATAGATGGATGGATAGATGGATAGATAGACCAATAATAGATAGATAGATAGATAGATAGATAGATGAGTGGACAGATGGATGGATGGATAGACAGATAGATACATGGATATAGATGATAGATACATATATAAGTGATGGATAGATAGATAGCTGACAGATGGATGGATGGATCAAAGATAGATAGACAGATATGATAGATATAGATGACAGATAGATATGTACATACATGCTTACATAGCTGATGGATAGACAGATAGCTGATGGATGGATGGAGAGATGGATGGATGGATAGATATATAGACGATAGATAGATAGTTGATGGATAGATAGATAGCTGATAGATGGACAGATGGATGGATAGATACAGATGATAGATATAGATGATAGAGACATACATGCATACATACCTAATCGATAGATAGCTGATGGATGGATGGATACACTGATGATAGATAGAGAGATCGATAAATAGATGATGGATAGATAGATAGGTGATGGATGGATACATCATTGATAGATGATAGATGGATGGATGGATAGATAGATAGATAGATAGATAGATAGATAGATAGATAGATATGATGGATGGATAGATAGATAGATAGATATGATGGATGGATAGATAGATAGATAGATAGATAGATAGATATGATGGATGGATAGATAGATAGATAGATGGATGGATAGATAGATAGATAGATAGATAGATAGATGGATGGATAGATAGATAGATAGATAGATAGATAGATATGATGGATGGATAGATAGATAGATAGATAGATAGATAGATAGATAGATAGATATGATGGATGGATAGATAGATAGATAGATAGATAGATGGATGGATAGATAGATAGATAGATAGATAGATAGATAGATATGATGGATAGACAGATAGATGATAGATAGATAGATAGATAGATAGATAGATAGATAGATAGATGGATAGATAGATAGATAGATAGATAGATAGATAGATAGATAGGATGGATGGATGGATAGATAGATAGATAGATAGATAGATAGATAGGATGGATGGATAGATAGATAGATAGATAGATAGATAGATAGATAGATAGATATGATGGATGGATAGATAGATAGATAGATAGATAGATAGATAGATAGATATGATGGATGGATAGATAGATAGATAGATAGATGGATGGATAGATAGATAGATAGATAGATAGATAGATAGATAGGATGGATAGATAGATAGATAGATAGATAGATAGATAGATAGACGGACACATAGATGATAGAAGAATGGTCTTTCATGCTAGGTTAGTGTCTCAGCCTGGGCACTACTGAGACCTGTGGCTGGATGACTGCCTGGAATGGGGTGTCCTGGGCAGTGTAGGGTGATTACCAGTGGGATCGTCACTTCCTGATTCCTGTCAATCAAAAAGTCTGTCAATATTGTCAAATGTTCCCTGGGGCCAAAGCCACCTACAGGGGAGAACCAGTGATCTAGGTACATCTGGGAACTTAAGGCACTGGATGAGACCGTGACTCTCTTTGCAGCCAAAAGAAATGTTTGGAATATTCCAACATGGTGCCCTATTCATGTCTTTAACTTCTTCTGTGTTCACCGCCTTTCTCTTCCGCTAAGGCCACTTTCTCGTAAGACCTGAAGCTTCTTGTGTGTGTTGGGTCAAAATCGTACAACCTAGGGGACTACAGGCAATATTATCCCTGTAAATACAGTCCATATATAATCATTAAAACAGAAGTTATTGGTTCATTTTTTTTTCCCTTGGGAGGGGGGAACAGGAAAGGAGAAGGAGAAAGGCAGATGTTTCTCCCACATCCCACTTTCCAAAGACAAAAACTCACTGTGCAAAGAAAGAATTGCCCGCTCCCTGCGCGGAGCACACGCAGGGATCCAGGTGCGAGCATCTTTGTCCCGACACGGAGTCACTTCCCTCCCCATCTGACCCCAAGGAGAGGGCTCCCGCGATGGCTCCAGGGCGGATGCAGGAGGGGACCCCAGCGCCCAGAGGGGAGGCAGGGCCCCGGAGCGCAGCGGGAGGCAGGAGCGAGCACGTACCTGAACAGCGAGTCCATCATGCGCTTGGACGGCAGGCGCCAGAGGATGCGAGGCCAGGGGTCCCCGGACGCGCTGCAGTCCAGGCGGAGGGTCGCGCCGTAGCGCACGTCGGTGCTCTGCGGGGAAGTCCCGGTGATGCGCGCGTTGGCCGCCGCGCGCTGCACCGTCAGCTGCACGACCCTGCGCGCAGATCCCACCACGTTGGCGGCCACGCACTCGTAGCGGCCGCTGTCCTTGGGCGCCAGGTTGCGGATGTAGAGCGTGCCGTTGGGGAAGACGAACAGGTTCCCGTTGATGAACTGCGACGGCCGGATCTGGGTCCCGTCCCACAGCACCCAGCGCACGCTGGGCAGGGGCGCGGCCTTGGCCGTGCAGTGGATGTGGATGCTGAGCCCCGGGGGCAGCGAGATGTTCTCCAGCTTCTCCTGGTGGATGACGGGTGGCAGGGCCGCCACGTGCAGCCGGATGGCCAGGCTGTCCGCGCCCGCCGCGTTGCTGGCCACGCACTTGTAGACGCCTCTGTCCGAGAAAGAGGCCTCTTTGATGGACAGGGTCCTGTTTTCGTGCAGCGTGACCCTGCCCTCCACGGGGGACACGGTCTGCCACACCCTCCTGTCCGGGAAAATCCAGGAGATCTGGGGCGCCGGGGTTCCCTTGGCCAGACACTCCATGGCAATGGTGTCTCCCAGGTACACGGTGACGTCTTGGTAGTGGGAGGCTAGGATTTGGGGCTGCTGCACGGTGACAGACAGCAGGACCACCATCCTGTCCGCCCCGTGTAGGTTCTTGGCCGTGCACATGTACTGGCCACGGTCCTGCACCTGTACCTTCCGGATGACAAAGGTGCCGTTCTGCAAGACCTCGAACCGCTGGAGCCTGGTGTTGGGGGTCATCAGGGCACCTGGGAGTCAAAACAGGTACAATCAGGTTCCAGGCAAACGCACCCTCTCCGCACAAGCCAGGGAGGACGATTCCTCGTTAAGGAGCTGAATCAATCCTTCTCTTCATGTCCGGACCCGCAGAAGCGAAGACCAGCCCCCAGCTCCACCACGGAGACGACAGAACGTTCAGGGTCACCATTTCTGGCTCGTATGCCGACCCCAGAATCGAGGGATATGCCACCTTCCGGCGAAGAGCAGCCAGCATGGGTTTGGAGGGCTTTCTGGAAGCTTCTATGAGATCCACCCCCCCCCCCCACACCCCACCCCTGGCACCGGGGGATTTCCTTGTCACTTCTGCTACTAGACACACAGGTGCGGAGGCTGACCCCCCCCCCCCCCCGCCCGGCCTGCGTGTGGCCAGGCTCCCGAGTCCAACGTGAGCGACATTGAGCTGGTCCCTCTCTGCCATGTCTGACCGACTTGGGTGCTCACTCCTGCTTCCACACGGAGTCGAGAGCCCTCCCTGCACTGCAGTCTGGGGGCGTGCTTCTCTCTCTCCTCACCCTCTCCTCCCCATGGTTTTTTAAAATATTTTTTAATGTTGATTTATTTTTTGAGAGAGAGACAGAGTGCGAGCGGGGGAGGGGCAGAGAGAGAGGGAGACACAGAATCGGAAGCGGGGTCCAGACTCCGAGGTGTCAGCACAGAGCCTGACGCGGGGCTGGAACTCACAGACCGTGAGATCACGACCTGAGCTGAAATCAGGAGTCGGACAGACGCTTAACGGCCCCAACTACCTACCCAGGTGCCCCAACCAAATGGTAAAATCTCTACGAGGAAGTTTGTAAACTTTAAATTTTGCTTTCTTTCCCTTTCTTTCTTTCTTTCTTTCTTTCTTTCTTTCTCTTTCTTTCTTTCTCTTTTCCTTCCTTCCTTCCGTCCTTCCTCTTTCTCTTTCTCTCTTTCTTTCTTTCTTTCCCTTCTTTCTTTCTTTCTTTCTTTCTCTTTTCCTTCCTTCCTTCCTTCCTTTCTTCTTTCTTTCTTTCTTTCTCCTTCCTTCCTTCCTTCCTTCCTTCCTTCCTTCCTTCCTCTTTCTCTTTGTTTCTTTTTTTCCTTCCTTCCTTCCTTCCTCTTTCTTTCTTCTTTCTTTCTTTTCCTTCCTTCCTTCCTTCCTTCCTCTTTCTTTCTTTTCTTTCTTTCTTTCTTTCTTTCTTTCGTTCTTTTCCATCCTTCCTACCTTCCTCCTTCCTTCCTTCCTCTTTCTTTCTTTCTTCTCTTTTTTTAACATTTATTTATTTTTGACACAGAGTGACAGAGCACAAGCAGGGGAGGGGCAGAGAGAGGGAGACACAGAACGTGAAGCAGGCTCCAGGCTCTGAGCTGTCACCACGCTCAGGATGTGTTAGCAACTAGGCTTTTCTGATGCTTTCACATCTGGGTTTTGCTGACCCTGGAGGGACCCCAGGCCCCTCCCAGAACTAGCCAGTCCCAGAGTTAGCAAGCAATTCACCTTTTAAATGCAAACTAATAGGGGTGCCTGGGTGACTGAGTCCCTCAAGTGATGGAAATGTTGATTTCAGCTCAGGTCACGACCTCAGGGTTCATCAGTTTGAGCCCAGCCTCAGGCTCTGTGCCTGGAGCCCGCTTCGGATTCCGTGTCTCCCTCTCTCTTTGCCCCTCCCCTGCTCACACGCTCTCTCTCTCTCTCTCTCTCTCTCTCTGCCTGTCTGAAAAATAAAATAAATATTTTTAAAAAAGAAGTATGCATTAGAAGTAGATCACCACTCTCAAAAATAAATAAATAAACAGTAAATAAATAAATGCAGGGATGCCTGGGTGGCTCAGTCGGTTAAACGTCTGACTTTGGCTCAGGTCATGATCTCACGGTTCGTGGGTTCGAGCCCCGCGTCTGGCTCTGTGCTGACAGCTCAGAGCCTGGAGCCTGTTTCAGATTCTGTGTCTGTCTCCCTCTCTACCCCCTCCCACTCACCTCTCTCTCTCTCCCTGTCTCTCTCAAAAATAAATGAACATTAAAAAATTACAAATAAATAAAAATAAACCACCCAATCCAGAGCCCATACCCCGACCCCCTTGTGTATGGGGCTCTCCCGTTCCCAGGCCACCACTCACCTGCTGGAAGCTTCCCAGGGCGGGACCACACATTCGGGAAGCCCCTAGGCCCCAGAGCCCAATGGTGAGATTCAAGCCAGCCAGCCCTAAGCCTCCTTGCACAAACTCCAGTCAAGGCTCCCGTCCATGTTTCCCTGACCCCTTCTGCCTGCTGACGGACCCTGGCCCCTCCCTGCGTGGTCCCCTCTTATTGCAAAACACACTGTCTTTCTTCAACGGTCGTCCTTCCCTGAGGTCGTGGCCTCACGATTTCTGAAGAATACCAAATCCCATGTATACAAAACGAAAAGTCCTGGCGAGCCCTGAGTTCTGGCATTCTCCTCGCCTCCCACACAGCTGGGCTCCTGGATCCCGCCTGCACCCACGGCTCCCTGTGCGCATGTGTGTCTAGTGAGGGGGGCCCGGTCCGGGGGGTGATCTGCTCTCACGTGAGGCATGAAGATTCTACGGGTTAATACAAATACGTTTTGCCGGGAGAGAAACGCAGGCACAATGCTTTCGGGATGAAAAGCCCTCTACTTCGAGCAACATCCCTCCTTAGATCATTACGCAAACATATGACATCAGTGTTGAGCGGATCAAAGAGGTCCTTAATTCCCCTGTGCGCGGAGCCTCTGCTGAACTTCAGAAGGTTTCCAAAACGCTGGTGAGATAAACCTAAGCGAGGAATGAATAGCTCCCTCCAGTGCGATTGCCATCAGCATAAATCATTCCTGTATCATCCAAATGGACAGAGGAAGGAAAAAACCCCTCTGATCAGAATCCAGGCCTGAAGGACACAGCCGCGTTGAGAGAGAAAGACAGGGAAGGGGAAGCAGTGGGCCGTTCGTGGTGTCTCGTCAGATGTTCCTTTCCTCCGTCACCTGGAAACTGTTTTGCCGTCCAGATGAAGTGGATGCTCACCCTTGCAAAGCCGAGAGCTCTTTGGGCATCCCAGCACTCCCAGCATGCACCCTTGTGCTGGGCTGAATTGCGTCCCCTCCCCAACTTGTACGTTGAAGAAGCATCCCTAGGATCTCAGGACAGGACTGTCTGGCGATGGGGTCTTTCAGGAGATAATTATGGCAACATGAGGTCGTTGGGGTGCATTGTATTCGGGGAGGGCGTGTGTCCGAACAGGGACAGGGGATGATGAGGACACAGACCCACACAGAGGGATGACGACGTGAGGACACAGGGAGAAGACGGGGTCTACAAGCCAAGCAGACAGGACAGAGGAGGAACTAGCCTCAGCCCCGCCTGGATCTCAGCCCCCCAGCCTCAGCCCTGCCTGATCTCAGACCCCAGCCTCAGCTCTGCCTGGATGTCAGCCTCCTCGACTCCACCCTGCCTGGATCTCAGACCCCCAGCCTCACCCCACCTGGATCTCAGACTCTCAGCCACAGCCCTGCCTGGATCTCAGACTCCCAGCCTCAGCCCTGCCTGGATCTCAGACCCCCAGCCTCGCCCCTGCCTGGATCTCAGACTCCCAGCCTCAGCCCTGCCTGGACCTGAGACCCCTAACCACAGCCCTGCCTGGATCTCAGACCCCAGCCTCAGCCCTGCCTGGATGTCAGCCTCCTCGTCTCCACCCTGCCTGGATCTCAGACTCTTGGCCTCAGCGCAGCCTGGATCTCAGACTCCCAGCCTCGCCCCTGCCTGGATCTCAGACTCCCAGCCACAGCCCTGCCTGAACGTCAGAGTCCCAGCCTCTAGCCCAGCCTGGAACTCACGCTCCCAGCCTCAGCCCTGCCTGGATCTCAGCGCCCTGGCCTCAGCCCTGCCTGGATCTCAGACTCCCAGCCTCGGCCCTGCCTGGACCACAGGCTCCCAGCCTCGGCGCCGCCTGGATCTCAGGCCCCTGGCCTCAGCCCTGCCTGGACGTCAGAGTCCCAGCCTCTAGCCCTGCCTGGAACTCAGCCTCCCAGCCTCAGCCCTGCCTAGATCTCAGACTCCCAGCCTCGGCCCTGCCTGGATCTCAGACTCCCAGCCTCAGCCCTGCTTGGGCCTCAGACCCCCAGCCTCAGCCCTGACTGGACCTCAAACTCCCAGCCTCCACCCTGCTTGGATCTTAGACTCTCAGCCTCAGCCCTGCCTGGAACTCAGACCCCCAGCCTCAGCCCTGCCTGGATGTCAGACTCCCTGCCTGGGCCCTGCCTGGATCTCAGACCTCCAACCTCAGCCCTGCCTGGATCTCAGACGCCCAGCCTCAGCACTGCCTGGACCTCAGACCCTCAGCCTCAGCCCTGCCTGGATATCAGACCCCCAGCCTCAGCCCTGCCTGGATATCAGACCCCCAGCCTCAGCCCTACCTAGATCTCAGACTCCTAGCCTCAGCCCTGCCTGGACCTCAGCCTCCCATCCTCAGCCTTGCCTGGACCACAGACGCCCAGCCTCGGCCTTGCCTGGACCACAGAGCCCCAGCCTCGGCCCTGCCTGGATCTCAGACTCCCAGCCTCAGCCCTGCCTGGACCTCAGACTCCCATATTCAGCCCTGCCTGGACCACAGAGTCCCAGCCTCCACCCTGCCTGGATCTTAGACTCTCAGCCTCCGCCCTGCCTGGATCTCAGACCCCCAGCCTCAGCCCTGCCTGGACCTCAGACTCCCAGCCTCCGCCCTGCCTGGATCTTTGACTCCCAGCCTCAACCCCACGTGGACCTCAGCCTCCAAGCCTCGGCCCTGCCTGGATCTCACACTCCCAGCCTCAGCCCCGCGTGGACCTCAGACTCCTAAACTCAAGTCCTGCCTGGATCTCAGACTCCCAGCCTCAGCCCTGCCTGGACCTCAGACCCTCAGCCTCGGTCCTGCCTGGACTTCAGACCCCCAGCCTCAGCCCTGCCTGGACTTCAGACTCCCAGCCTCAGCCCTGCCTGGATCCCAGACCCCCATGCTTGGCCCTGCGTGGATCTCAGAGCCCCTGCCTCAGCCCTGCCTGCATTTCAGACCCCCAGCCTCAGCCCTGCCTGGATCTCAGTCTCCTAGCCTCCCAGACGTGGAGAGAATAAACGCCTGTCTCTAAGGCACCCTGCATGTGGTCCGCTGTTAATGGCAACCCAAAGAAATGAATAGAACCCTATGTGTAGGTACCAGTCAAAGGAATGCCTCATGCACCCCAGACGGGCTGTGCTTACACCTGCCGGCCAATGGAAGGGCAGGGGAGTCTGCTCACTCCTGTCCTCACCCTCACGGCACCCCACAAGTGGTGGAGGACTTGTGTGCTGAGTCTCTCAGGGAAACGGCAAGTGGCTCCTTTCTGAAATGTCCCTGAGCCTCAGTCATTCCTTATCCAAAGAACCTACTACATGTTTCCATGGACCCACTAAAATCTCACATACGTTAGAGCCCGAGTAGGGGTTCTGGTTCCTTACTTCCGTTCCCTCTAAAGGAATATCCTTGTATCTAGGTTCTCAGAGGTCCCCTCCTGTCCCAACCATCTGCCCTTTGCCCAGAGTCTGCAGTTTCGACGAGGGTCACACGCCCAAGTAACCCCTTCCTACACAAGCCCCAGTTAAAACGCAGACACTTGAACGCCTTACCTGTGGAAACCTTTGTCCAGGTAATGAAAGGTGTGGGTTTCCCCGTTGCCTCACATGGGAACATAGCATCTGTCTCCGCGGTGACAGACACAGTCTGAGGGGATTTGGTGATGATTTGGGGCTTTTCCCCATGCGTCCAGAATTTGGATGCGGGCGGTCCTCCAGCAGAGAACAGCTTGGAGCTGGTCTGATGGAAGCTTCTGGAAGGCTGGCCAGATGATACCACGTTGGGGACGGAGCTCCGGGTGGAGTAGACCACAGGGATGTTCTGTGCATTTGTTGAGGGCGGCCCCGTGGCCCGGGGAGGGTGCAATAATGGAGGTGCGGGGGGACCAAAGTCCATGTGGATGATGCTCTGGGAATGTAGCCTATTGTAGGGACCTGGGTTGACTTTTTTCTCTCTTACACTGGGGGCAGGGGATGTAGGCGTCTGGGGCTTGAGAGTAACTCCCAACTGTGGGAAAGAGAGAGTCCTGTTGAAAAAGAAAGGGAATCTTCCATTGGGATAATGGGGTACGCTTGAGCTTGGAAGCTTGCCACCAGGTTCTCTTAGATCTGGGATGTTGTTATTCCCAAACACTTTGGGGTTGACACTGAACCGGTCCATTCCTTGGTCAGTGAACTTACTAGGAAGGCGAGGTTTGGGCTTCTGCGCTGAAACCATGGGACTGGTCGTACTTGGTAATCTCAGAGTCGTAAAGTGCTTATTTTCTGGCAAAGCCCTTGAAGGGTATGCCGTTATTTCCGGTTTGTTGGTCAAGTGACGAGGGGGCTGGAGAGTTACAAAGTACCTAAAGGAGCCTTCTGTGGCCACATGTGGTGGCCTCACCGTTCCCCTCGGTGGGATTGGTTGGGCAGGAACT
Source organism: Panthera onca (assembly GCF_046562875.1). Lineage (NCBI taxonomy): Eukaryota > Metazoa > Chordata > Mammalia > Carnivora > Felidae > Panthera > Panthera onca. Next base: position 128,228,196 of record NC_138357.1, on the reverse strand, counting down.
CTGGCTGGCTGGTGGAAAAGTTGGACTCGCCCAGCCTTACCGTCGGGGCCACGTGGAAGACTGTTTTGGGCCTTTCCATCAAATGCTTCCTTTCCCAACTCTTGCTTTGGAGTTAAGTTAAATTTATTCTGGTTGGAAGAAGGGGTGGATAAATCATGTGGCCTCAATACATGCTGTGTTCCCCCGTTATTCACAGGGGCTGCTTTGGTTTCTGGGATCCCCACGTAATTCAAGAAAACGTTTTCCTTGGAATCTGTTAACGGTGGTGTCTTTGAAGAAAGAGAGGTGGGCTCCGTGAAGGTCTGTGCCCAGGACACAAGAGTGGTGGCCAGGAGAGGGGATGCAGTCCCCTCCGCAGGGGCAGGAGTCGAGGCAGGATTCCAAGGTGTGATTGCAGCTGGAGTCGTTTCCCGATGATCATGAGCACCAGTGGTGGTTTCTGCCTCAGTTGAAGATGGCTCTACTTTTATGCTCAAGAGAGGGGTTGAGACACCCCCTTCTTCTGGTTGAAACAGTGTAGATGCTGTGACTGACGGAGGAAACTCGGAAGGAAAACCCATATCCTCCGACCGTTTAAGAAAGGGTGAGTTTGTAAGGGTTTCCACAGAGCTGGTAACAGGTGTGTCTGTCTGTGGCTTCCCAGGCCGGGCTGTCCCTGGGGGATTCCAGGGTGAGGTTCCGGGAAAGCTAGACGGAGCAGATTCCTCCTGAAAGTCTCCCACAGTGGAGACCTCAGAGCCGGAAGGTGATGCAGCATTACTCGAGGGGTCATCAGGGACTGGGCTGTCCGTTTTATGCTCACTGATGTTTGTGACACCATAATTCGTCATTTCCTTTCCGTCCGATATAGGTTTATAGGTGACTGGAATGGTCTCCTGGAGTTTATTGGGTGACAAGTGTCTTTTTGTGGTGGTTGTCACAGAATCTTCCATGGTAGTCCTCTCACGTGGGTCCCCAGTTGTCAGAGAAATGGTTGTAGATAAGAGTGGAGTTTCTGGACTGGGGACAATGACATTTTCATGTTTGCTTTCTGGGGAAGGGCTGGGTGTCGAGGCAGACGTGGGAAAGCTCGCTGTAGAAGTGGAATGCCAATGTTTATTTGGCCTCTTCCCGTGTTTCCTTCTTGGGGTTCCTTTGGGTACTGGTTCTGCCTGCTTCTCCGTTTGCGCCTGCTTGGGGACCCCAACTGTGCGGCCAATCCAAGATGTCGGCACCGGTGAACTCTCCACGTGCTCTGGAACCTTCGCCTCAGGTACTTGAGTAGGTGGAGTAGAAAAAGTCTCCGTCGGGGCAAAAGTCGTGGGCGGGGTTTGTTTATGCCTGTGTCGGAATCTGTGGGCGCGTAATCTCTTCCTCCCGTTGGGTCTCTTTCGAGAAGGGTGAGTGGCCGGCCCCCAAGCCGAAGTGGCCTTTTTGGTTGGCATCGCTGCTGTTACCGTGGTGGGGTCCTTGTCAAAGAGAGCACCCAGTGTGGTGTCGCTGGGATGTTCCGAGGGAGTGATGCCATTCATCACTCCGGGGGCAGAGTCCAGCGGAGGGGTAGATTTGACTCGCTTTCCCATACTATTAGGATCTCCGGAGTTTGTGGGGTCTCTCTCGGGCATATCTCCTTCCTGCGGTGTCTGAGAATTCTCCTCTGTGCCCTTTTCAATCAGCGGGTTTCCCTGAGTGCTTGAAGCACCTTTCACAAGCTGGGTGTTGTCTGTTTGTCTCCGTGGATGTCCTTGTCGTTGGACAGCTGGCTCCCCTAATGCGACACTATCTAATGGCTCAGATGTCCTGGAGTCATCAACCCACACGATGGGGGTTGGCGTAAAGTGATCGAAAGTCAATTCTTTCCTGTTCTCTTCATCTGGCTGTGAGTCAGCCTCCACATCTGGGTCAACGTAGGACACAGTCTCAGACTCAGCCAAGGCGATGGCACCCAGTGGAGACTCATACCCATTTGACGTAGGCTCTGGCACGGACCCAACATCTCCTGCAGGCCAGCTCTCTGTGCCTGTGTTTTCATCGGTGGGCTCTTCGTAGACCATGTGCAGGGTCTGGAGAGTAGGAGAAGATTCATAAGGGATGGATATCAGTACATTGGCGGTAGCCCACTTTGGGTCAACTTGAGTGGGAGTTGTATCCTCAGTCTTAGAAAAGTCATGGTCAGTAAATTCTTCCAGATGCGTGCTTGTCACTTTGGGTTCAGTGACAATCACTCCATCATGTCCACTGTCCGGTCCCATCCTGGTTGAGGACACAGTGCCGGAAACCTGATCGTCCTCACCAAATGGAAATGCATCTGCCGAGGTTTCTTCAGCGCTGGTTGTGGTCCGTGCAGGACCCTCCTCCCCTACCGAGGGGGGAGGGACGGCAGGCAGGAGGGGCGTCACCTCCGGACCCACGGATGGGGGAGTGGTGGTTTTAATGACCCGGGGCATTTCGGTTCCCTTAGGGAGATTTTTCCCACGTACTCTGGCTAAAATGTCTGCCCAGTGCTCTGGATTAATCTGTTTGTTTGCCATATTTATCCTTCGTCTGGACTCAAACGCTCTGCGACCTTCTGCGATGTTCGTCTCTGGTTCTTTTTCAGAATTCTTCCAGGGTTTGAGTTTTCTTCGCCCTTTCTTGGTTTTCTGACCTCCAGCGACGGCATCGTCCTTTGTTTTGAGGAGCTCCTCTTGGTCCTTTGCATGTAGAAATCTCCTTGAAGTGCTCTCTCCGTCTCCTACGCCTGAGCCACCTTCGTCCTCTACGACATCTCCTGGCACTCTGGAAAGAGTCTTCGCAGCTGGGTGTCTGCCTTTTTTGGATGACCGGCCAGATCCTTTCCTACTCACAGTGACCCCCACAGTAAAATGATCAGCCCCTTGCCGGTTGACAGCCACACATCTGTAGTAACCGCCATCACTGACTTGGACCTTTGGGATGGAGAGAGTTCCGTTGGCCAACACGGATGCATGGGACGTGTTAGCCAGATTATTTACTATCCTTTTGTTTGGAAGGATCCAACTGAGCTGGGCTTCGGGTATGGCCAGCGCACTGCAAGGCAGCATCACAGGCTCCCCTACGTTCTTTGGAATTGTCAGTGTATGTCCGTCGGGAGGCTGAGTGGCAGGTGGTTGCACAAAGACCCTGTACACCATCTGGTCCATTTCATCCCTCACCTGGGCGATGCACTGGTACAAACCCGAGTCTGACTGCTCTGTTGATCTGATCCTCAGCCAGCCGCTGGTGACGATGGAGAACTTGCCATGCTGGTCCTCCATGGGTGCTTTCAGCACGGAGCCATTCGGGAGCACCCAGGAGATGGATGGACTCTCAGAAGCCTTCACGTTACAGCTTAGCTGGCACGGATCCCCTTCCAAGACGATCTGGGCTGTGTGCACTGCTCGGCTGGGTTCGATCATGACCCAGCTTCTGCTCCGAGACTGCCTGGCCTCTTTGGCGGGCATTGTTAACGAATAGTGGGAATGATAGGAGAGCAGCACCTTTTTGGCCGTACTCTGACGTCGGTTGAGTTGGATATCTATGGACGGCTGCATGACCCATTCTGGTTCTGCGAGAACGTGGGCTCTGACGCCCGTGTAGTAAAGGGCATCGTCATCGGCGTCTTGCCTGTACTGGTAGCTGACCTTGGGGTCTTTGCCGAGCATGAGCTCTCGGTTTAGCCTCACAGGGACCTCACTGTAATACGCGATCAGTTTCCACAGCTTCTCATAGTTTTCCCGAGTCATGGGACACTCAAAGTCCAAAGCAACCGTTGCATTTATATCAATCTCTTGGGGATCTGTCTGGTTCAGGTGGATTTTGTACACGTCCGTTGGCTTCTTGATGTCACAGACCAAGTTCACTGTGTTCCCGTGTTCGTCAGTCATATTCAAAGAGATGTTCCACGGGGGGAATTGGAACCTCTCCAGGGACAGCTGGCCGTCACCGTCTTCTTCTTGTTCCTGGTCTTCCTCACTGTTCCTGGTCATGTTCTGTCTCAGAGGGGACTCTATGGAAGGCTTGAGACAAGTAATGTCCTTCAACTTGTGAATCTCTTGCTTGTACAATCTTCGGGGACTGGAGCACGTGGCACATAGCTGACCACCTTCATAGGCTTTGTCCTTTTTGCACTTCAGAGTCCCTAAAAGGAATCAACAAGCGTGCAGTAAGTCAGGGAACCCAAGAGCAGCATGCCTTGCACATGCAGAGGATGAAGGCTTTCAGTGTACCTTTATCTCCTCAGTGCATGTACATAATGATTCAACACTCACCCACTTCTGTGACTTCACCAATGACTTGAAATCCATTTAGCACAGAATGTGGTACGGAACCCCGGTGTTTGAACTCCCTGACAAGGAGTAATGAATGCTTTTTTTTCCAAAAGTATTTCCAAGTTATTTTTTTAAAAAAGTGACTCTGTTCACACACCCGATACAACTTACCTTCTCTGAAGGTCCAGGAGAATCTACATAAACAAATGCAACCAACCCATGAAAAGAGTTCGAGGTGAAAGGTCCCACTTTTGCCATGAATCACATCGTATCTGTCTTTCATGATTTTTTTGGTTGCCATAATTTTTCTTCTTTTTTAATGTTAATTTATTTTGAGAGAGAGAGTGAGTGGGGGAAGGGCAGAGAGACAGAGAGAGAGAGAGAGAGAGAGAGAGAGAGAGAGAGAATCCGAAGCAGGCTCCATGCTGTCAGTGCACAGCCTGCCTCGGGGCTCAAGATCGCAAGCCACGAGATCATGACCTGAGCTGAAATCAAGAGTCAGACACTTAACCAACTGAGCCACCCAGGGGCCCCGGTAATTTTGCATTTCAGGCCACGTTTATGTTTTGGATTCCCATTCTACTCTTGTCTTCCTGGACACCAAGTGTTCCAGAATGTTGTCTGTATCTGCCTCTTTCACGGCCTTCAGCCTTCTCTGCCCATGGACTCATTCATGATGAGTGCTCCAGGACTTGGCCTAGGTGGCCTCACCTACATGTATGGTTTTCGTCACCATCCATTTTCCGATGACGGCTGGCATATGCGCTTGTCCAGTCAACACACATCGTACAAACTCCACACCCGTTTTCTACTTGACGTGCCTGTTTCCAAGTCCCAGAGTCTCCCCCAGGTGACATTTATGAGACCGAACTAGCTTGATATCTGCTCACTTCTTTCCATCCCCGCTGGGAATAAACCAGTCAAAGGGCTATCATATGACTCAGAGCACGATAAACCTCCTAACTGGTTTCACGAGATCTGGTTCTGCCTCTCTGAATGCAGTTTTCCACGTGACTTTCAGAGTAAACACCTCAACATGCAGATATAATTGTGTCGCTCCTTCACCCAACACGCACAGATACAAATATATAGATACAGTGCATGCAGACACATAGAGACACATACGCACACACAAAAGATACACAGACACACATGTAAACACATGCACACACCAAATATCCACAGACATACGTGTATGTGCGTGCACACATAACACACACACACATGTATCTCCAGAATGGCCAAGACGGCCGTCTGTGCAGGAAAACATCATATTTTCACTTCCCTGATCCAATGTTTTGCTGGTAAAGGTCTACCCAAACTGATTTTCAACCCCCTGCCACGTACCCAGTGGGGTTTGGGGACTATCTCCCAGCAATGAAATATGAATGGAGGTGACGGGTGTCTTTTCTAGTTAAGAGTATTAAGAAGCAAGGGGTGCCTGGGTGGCTCCGTTTGTGGAGCGTCTGACTTCGGCCCAGGTCATGATCTCGCGGTTCGTGGGTTCGAGCCCCGTGTCGGGCTCTGTGCTGACGGCTCGGAGCCTGGAGCCTGCTTCCAGTTCTGTGTCTCCCTCTCTCTCTGCCCCTCCTCTGCTCATCCTCTCTTTCTTCCTCCCCCTCCCTCCCGTCAAAATAAATAAATAAACTTAAAAAAATCTACTTTCTTGCAACTTCTGCACAGCCCTCCTGTTTTTTGTTCTCTGGATCAGTGCAGAACATCCCTGTCACCCATTCTCAAGAGAGACGTGTCACAGCCACTGGCAGCCTTCCCTTTTCCAAGCATCTTTGAACACCTCCTCATATAACAGGAATGCAGAGAAAGTCCCACATGTCGCCGTAACCCAGGGCTGCATGGAACACTCCGGATATTCAGTTTAGGACAACCATAGTCAACCATATAAAACTGAATGATCATGGCCTCACAATTGCCTGACGGAGACAGCCGTGAGAATTATAGAACCGAGGTGCCTCAGCATCTACGCTGCAACCCTTTCCACGGGAAGCTTCCTGCCGTGCTGATTTGGTGATGTTCTCTCCACAAGACAAAGCCATGGCACCACGCTGGACGACATCAGCTCTCCAGAAGGGTGGGCACCGTGCAGGTGGGAGCCATGTTCGCCGTGCTCTCCTCTTACCTTTGGATCTGGCGTCCCATTCCAGAAACCCCTTCATGTTGCAGTCACACGACCACGGGTTCCCATGCAGGTAAAGATTCTCCAGAAGAGGCATGTTCTGAAGCATCCCCGTGGGGAGAGTCGTAATCATGTTGTCCGCTAGGTAGAGGTGTCTGATGGTGGAGACTCTGAAATAATCCAGAAACGTGAACGTGGAGAACGTGCCAGGGTGTAGCTGCTGCAACTTGTTTCCTTCTAAGTGGAGCAGCCTTAGGGAGGTTAGGCCATTGAAAGCTTGTGGGTGGATGAACTCGATCTTGTTGTGGTCAATGTGCACCCTCGTCAAGCTCCGCAGCCCCTGCAGGGTCTGAGCCGTGATCACACGCAGCTTATTGTAGCTGAACTTGAAAACCTACAAAGGCAGGGGCGGAGCGGAAAAGCCTGTTTATAACAGACAAAGCCACAAGCAGGGACAGAAACCAGAACAAAGGGCAGAGAGGGAATGACGTGAAGCTGGTTTTTAACGGGAAGAAAAAATCGGCAATGTTATTAATCGTTGGGGAGCAGGATGTCGTTTCCCCTTGCTCATTAACGGTCGTAGAAGCTGCAATTCCCGATGCTTGTAAAAGCCCGGGTTTACCTGGAGAGAGCTGAGGTCTCTTAAAGCCCCGTCGGGGATGCTGGGGATGTCGTTGCCATGAATCATAAGCAGCTCCAACTTGCTCAGTCCCGCAAATGACGTTTCTGACAAAGCCTGTATACTATTAAATCTAAAAAAAAAAAAAAAAAAGAAGAAGAAGAGTTGGAATAAGAAACAGTGAATACTGAAGCCCCATCTGGGAAAGATTCAGCAGTCTGCCCAGGAACCATTTACCCAATGTTGAGTCTGAGGTGTACTGGTGCCATTTCTTGCTTTGTATCCTTGTCCGTTTCTAGGGTCGAAAGGAAAATGACCTACTCTTACTGGCCTTCACTCGGTTCAGGAATATTCGCTGGATATTTTGACTAAGAATGTGCTAATGCAGCTAGAGGTGATTTCAGGGACACAAGTAGGATCTGGAGTCGAAAGGAAGCTGGTCCAATGGCCCCTTGTTGGAAACGTCCAATGGAAAGTGTGCATAATGATGGATGACACATGGGTCATTGAATGCAAAGAATGAGCATCGATGCCAGGGAACAGGCAGCTTGGAAAGGAGCTTTGCATCATGTAATGACAGGAGGAGGTACTCCAGGCTAGGAAAGACCAAATTAAAGAACGAACACTAACACCAGCTCTCTGTTTCACCAGGACCAGTGGCCATTTCTGATGGATTCTCCAAATTAGTTGTAAACATTTTGGTGTCTTTTGGTTTTCGTGTCGCGTCAACATTGGTAAAGATGTTTTCTTGGCCAGTTTGAAAATTCTTCATCTCCGGGACGCCTGGGTGACTCAGTCAGTTGAGCGTCTGATTTCGGCTCAGGTCATGATCTCGCAACGTGTGGGTTCGAGCTCAGAGCCTGGAGCCGGCTTTGGATTCTGTGTCTTCCTCTCTTTCTGCCCCTCCCCTGCTCACGCTTTGCCTGTCTCTCTCTCAACAGTAAATAAACATGAAAAAAATTTTTTAAAAAGAAAATTCCTCATTGCTACCTTACTGATGGCACAAGGGAATCCCCAGAGTCAATGCCTAGAGAAGGCATTCTAAAATGAGTGAAGAATTCTGTATTGGAGGGCAGTTGCTTTGTGCCACTGCTTCTGCTGAAATACAACACATGTAGCCTGACATTATTTATGACTTCCCCATAGCACCTAAATAAAAGGAAATAGATGTTGTAAGACAGTGAAGGTGAATGCTCATAGCTAAATACAACAGACAACGCCAATTTCTTTCCTTTTTAAAAATAAGTTTTTAATGATTATTTAATTTGGGAGAGAGAGAGAGCATGCGAGCGGGGCAGGGGGCAGAGAGAGAGAGAGAGAGAGAGAGAAAGAATCCTCAAGCAGGCTCCGCACAGCCAACACAGGGCCCGACTCGGGGCTTGAACTCACGAACCGTGAGATCATGACCGGAGTCAAAATCAAGAGTCAGACGCTTAACTGACTGAGCCACCCAGGTGCCCCATTCTTATAAACACATATGTGCCCAAACCCTGATTTCGAAGTCAAGATCTGGTTAATGACTCCTCTAAGAGCCAGCCTGAGGAAGCATCACTTTTCAGCTATAAATTCCAGGAAGAATAACCTCCAACAGCAAAACCACTCAGCTTGATCGCTTGGACGTCTACAAAGAACGACTTTAAACACTGCATTGTTTTATAAGACCAACTTAGGCAAAGGAAACACTCGATGCAATGAAATGTATCCTGTCTCGTTAGGAAAACGCAATAGGGCTTTGAAGTGATGCACGGGTAAAATACAGTAAAAAGTAATCATGGCTGCTGTTTGCATTTAACTCACAGAGTCAACGGACAATTACATAGAAAGGCTCCCCCTTCTGGATTAGACAGCATGGATATTGGACAGTGCCCAGAGAACCGTTTGGGCATCACAGCTGAGTGGGGATGTGTTAGTGGCATCCAGTGGGTAGAGACCACGGGTGCTGATGAACATCCCACAATGCACAGGATGGCCGCCCACAAAGAATGGCTCAGCCCTTGATATCAAGAGTGTTGAGATTTGGAAACTGCCCAAGCGGAAGAGATGCTGACTGTTGGTCTATCTATCCATCCACCCATTATCTATGTATGTATGTATGTATCTATCTATCTACCTACCTATCTATTCACCCATGCATCCATCCATCCATCCATCATCTATCTACCTATCCATCATTCCATCAATCCATCCATCTTCTACCTATCCATCCATCATCTATCTATCTATCATCTATCTATCTATCTATTCATCCATCCATTAACCAATTCATCTGTTCATCCATCATATACCTATCCATTGATCCATCCATCCATCATCCATCTATCTATCCATCCATCCATCCATCTGTCCATGCATCATCTACCTATCCATTGATCCATCCATCCATCATCTATCTATCTATCCATCCATCCATCCATCTGTCCATCCATCATCTACCTATCCATTGATCCATCCACCCATCATCTATGTATCTATCTATCCATCCATCCATCCATCTGTCCATCCATCATCTACCTATCCATTGATCCATCCACCCATCATCTATCTATCTATCCATCCATCCATCTGTCCATCCATCATCTACCTATCCATTGATCCATCCACCCATCATCTATCTATCTATCCATCCATCCATCCATCTGTCCATCCATCATCTACCTATCCATTGATCCATCCACCCATCATCTATTTATCCATCCGTCCATCCATCCATCCATCCATCTGTCCATCCATCATCCAGCTATCCGTTGATTATTGATCCATCTATCCATCCATCCATCCATTCATCTTCTATCTACCAATCCATCAATCCACAGATCCATCCATCTATCATCTATCTATCCATCTATCCATGCATCATTTATCTATATACCTGTCTACTGATCCAGCAATCCATCCATCTATTGATCCATGGATCATGTGTCTATTATCTATCTATTATCGTATATATCTATATACCTATCCATCTATCCATTCATCCATCCATGTATCCATGTATTATCTATCTATCTATCTATCTATCTATCCATCTATATATATATAATCTATCTATCTATGGTAGTTGTTCAAGCCCCGCGTAGGGCTCTGTGCTGACCGCTCAAGAGCCTGGAGCCTGCTTTGGATTCTGGGTCTCCCTCTCTCTCTCTGCCCTTCCCCTGCTCATGCTCTGTCTCTCTGTCTCTCTGTCTCTCTCTCTCTCTCTCTCTCTCTAAAATAAATAAATAAATACAAACATTTAAAATATACTTGGAAAGTAATTTTTGAAAAAGCTCTGGGGCTGTGTCCAAACAGGAAACAGCAGATCTCTGTTTCAATGCCGACTAAACACCCTGCAAAAACATCTGTGCGGGAATGGGAGAGTTCAGTAGCGCTTTGCCAACAATCCCTCATTCCTTGAGAGCATGCTGCTCCTTCCAGATGGCGAAAACACAAATCAGACCCTGAGTCCTGTCTGTATTAGACATCGCCCTTGGTTCTTCCTCCCTCCCCCCCCCAACAAAACACACAAAAACACACAATGACACTAACATCATCTCCTTGCAGACTGATTTCCCGAGACAGTGCTGGGATATAAGACTGATCTAGTGGGCACCGGGCTGGCTCAGGCAGTTAAGTGTCTCATTCTTGATTTTGGCTCAGGTTCATGATCTCCTATTTCATGGGTTCGAGCCCTGGCACTGAGCTCCACGCTGACACCATGGAGCCTGCTTGGAATTCTCTCTCTCTCTCTCTCTGCCCCTCCCTGATCATGTGTGCACTCTCTCAAAAGAAATACATAAACATTTTTTAAAAAGAGTGATTTGAAAAGTGGCATGTAGATTCCTATGACCAAGTTAGCCGGCTGGATCTTATACACTTGTGTGCAGTGAAGCCATACCTTAGCTGTTTTGTTTTTTTCTTTAATATTACAGAAAACACCCGAAAATATTATTGCCATCAACAGGGAAAGGAAGGACCTCAGTATCTATGTACCGCTCCAGTGGCAAAGCTTTTGGGACCCAGTCATTTATAGTCTTTACCATATAAAGTCAGCTTAAAATGGGGCACCTGGGTGGCTCAGTCCATTAAGCATCTGGGTCTTGATTCTGGGCTCAGGTGGTGATCTCACGGTTCATGAGTTTGAGCCCCACGTCAGTCTCTGTGCTGACAGTGTGGAGCCTGCTTGGGATTCTGTCTCTCTCTCTTTCTCTCTCTCTCTCTCTTTCAGAATAAAGAAAGCTAAACAAATAAAGTTGGTTAAAATGAAGCCACCAGAAACTATGCTCCAGCTGAGAAGCTAGGTTTCACATGTACAAAATACTTCACTGTAAAGAGGAGTAGGGGACAAAAGCCACGGAAATCGTAACTGCGATAAACGCAGCCTGACAGGTCGTAGCCCAGTGCTGTTGTCTGTACAAAGCCACCGTGTACATCTCCCCTGCCCTGTTTTCCCACCCCACAGTCCAGAGCCCCAGTATACAGCAGGCGGTACACGCATGCCTTGTAGGCAGGAGCACAGCAGAAACCTGTCGTCCTGCTCGTCACTGTCACGCTTTCTAGGGGGCTGCACGATGCCCTGTGGGACGCCACGTCCTACTGTGTGCACTGCCAGGGGTCGGGCTGGAGGGACCAGGGGGCTAATCACAGCTGGTGGGACCATAGGCTGAGAAAGACAGCAACGGTGCGGAGACAGGAGACTTGGGCTCAGGTCATGATCTCATGGTTCGTGGGATCAAGCCCCGCGTGGGGGCTCTGTGCTGACAGCTCAGAGCCTGGAACCTACTTTGGAATCTGTGTCTCCTTCTCTCCCTGCCCTTCTCCCCGACTCGTGCTCTGTCTCTCAAGAATAAATTTTAAAACAAAATTAAAAAAAAAAATTTAACCCCCTCTTCTGGCAAAGTCAAACTATTTCCCCTACTGAGTTATCATGATTCTGGTTGGATTTTCAGATACTCATATCATAAGGTCTCTCAAGATCTTACTGAGAAAATTACTCAATGGTCTACTGCCTTCGATTAGGGAACTTTCTATCTTACTGTCTTAACTTTTCATTCTCTTTTTCTGCTACAGGACTTTACAAATACAAGATTTTTTTTAAGCTTCTGCTAGAAGATGCCAAGCGCATTTACAATTATTTTGTTCATTGGCCATTGCGTTTCACTTAAAACATCCCGTCTGTGGCTAGTCACCAAAGCCTAAGTTATTTTTGTTGTTTTGTAGGTGGTAGAAAATAGCTTACATATTTTGTTGGGTAAGTCCAAATAATTGTTTATTATTTAATTTTCACATGAGTACCTGCAATTTAAGGCAACTAATATTTATGTATACAAAGCATTTATGCACATGAAACGATATCTTAAAATACAAAAACATATGTCTCTACATAAATCTATATAAATATAAATCTATATGAATATAAATCTACCTGAAATGCTGCATAAAACCTCTCATAAAAAATATTCATATTTTATTTTATTTTTTTAACTGTTTTTATTTATTTTTGAGACAGAGAGAGACAGAGCATGAGCAGGGGAGGGGCAGAGAGAGAGGGAGACACAGAATCCGAAACGTGCTCCAGGCTCTGAGCTGTCAACACAGAGCCCGACGCGGGGCTCGAACTCACAGACCGTGAGATCGTGAGCTGAGCCGAAGTCGGATGCTTAACCAACTGAGCCACCCAGGCGCCCCAAAATATTCATATTTTAAATAGGTAAAAACTACAAGGCCTTCTTATTCCCCCAAGAGCACAAGTGCATCATCCAGATAACTTACAGAATGTCGGAGAAGTCCAACTGATTTTTAAGTTATTTTTAGTAGTTTCTGAAGTCTATTGAAGTAATGTTTATATATTTATGTGTGTATCAGATACATTTGTATCTACTCTACGGTAGGCAATTGTTTTCAAGGGAAATCTGTAGATACGTTGAAGTTATCCAGGATGCCTGGTTATTAAATCATACGACTGTGGTTCCAGTTGACGGAGCAATTCAGATAATCGCCCCCAAAGGACTGCATTTACAGAAAGTCGTACACGCATGGACAGTTTCGTAAATGCACGTACATGTGTGAAAAAACAAACACAAAACCAAACACGCAACGGAAGAGGCTGAAATTGTTCAGTAAGAATGTGGTACAAACCCCAGATTGATTCTTTCCACATGTTTAGAGATGCCGGCGGGCACAGACGCCAGGGACCGAAATGCGCAGTGGACCTCGCTGGGGACGTAGCAGGCGCACGGGTGAGGGCAGGCGAGCGCGGCTGGTGGATGGCCCCAGAGCAGAATCAGCACCACGGACAGGGCTGGCCACCGCGCCCGGGATGATGGCATCTTGTCCTGATTCGTTATCCCTGGACACCTGTCGTGGGACCACAGAAGGAGAGCCGTTTATTGTCGGGTAGCGCGCGCACGTGCAGCGAACGTTCTTCCAATTGGGCAAGATGGTTGGGGGGCTTCCCAAGACACCACCGCGTGGTGTCCTTCACTGACACAAGATATTCGGGCCAAGAGACTCGAAACTTCTTTTCCTGATCTTTCCCCGCGATCTGGAACCATTATTTCGGAGGTCATCTCAATTCCTGACTTTGACGCTCCCATTTGGAAATCTGACGCTGTGACGAGCGACGGTATGGAATGGATGGAGACCAGACACACAAAAATATACGTACATGTGTGTTCATGTATACAAATGTACAGATATTCGTGTATACATTTGCTCATCCATATAGAGAGAGGAGAGAGATACTGGCGTTTCTATAATAATAGAGTAACTTATTAAAGTAACTATAATATATAGTTTTATGTATATAGTAACATAATATATATTATAATATTCTTATAATAATAAAGTATCTGATTAAAGTAACTATAATATATAGTTATATATAGTAATATATATATATTATGTTTCTATAATAATAAAGTAACTGATTAAAGTAACTATAATATATACTTATATATATATAGTAATATAATATATACCATAATATTCCTATAATAATAAAGTATCTGATTAAAGTAACTATAATACATAGTTACATATACAGCAATATATATATTATGTTTCCATAATAATAAAGGAACTGATTAAAGTAACTATAATATATACTTTATATATATAACAATATAACATATATTACTATAATGTTTCTATAATAATAAAGTAACTGATTAAAGTCTCCGCCCCCAATGTTCATTCCGAGCCATTATATATTGTACATATTTGACTGAAAATAAACTTCTCAACAAGGTCGTTATTAAGAGTATACCCTTCTTTGAATGACATTCCTTGAGGTGTCGCATATGTCCTCTTACAGTGTTTAAGGAGTGCGCGCTCACTGAAGCAAAATGTATTCCACTACATGTGGGTGCGTGCGCTATAGGGGAAGAAGTTGGTGAAATCCGACATCAGATAAAGAGGAAAGGAATTGACCCACAAAACATGTGCAAAGAAACGCGATCAGTGAGGCCATGCGCGCAAACATGGAAATGCGCGGATATTTCAAGCAACAGTTTAGAATATGCGTGGTTATTTATTATTATTATTATTATTATTATTATTATTAGGTCCATGCTTTGCGCATCCGTTAATCATGTTATGTGTTTCTCACTTCTTGCAACGACTTTATTTAAAAATAATAATACACGTGTAAAGTGCGCAAAAGACACGCGCGTGCTCTGGGAAGGTGATAACCGCGGGCAACACGCTCTGATCCGCTCCCTCAGGCTAGGAATCCGGAGCTGTTGGTCCTTTAAACAACCTCGAGATAGACACCTTCTTCGGCCTGAGCGCGTCCTCTCTTGCAGCCTTTCCAGAGGAGGGGCTCAGCCTCCTGCAGCCTCCCCCGCCGACCGCGCCCGGAACGCGCGCTGTGCCCGCGGGCCACCCGGGCCCCCGCGCGCCGACGCCTTCTGTAAAGCCTCGGCTCTGGCCGGGTCGTCCCCGGAGACCGAGAGCGCGCGCCCCAGGGAAGCCCGGGCCCGGCGCCGCGCGCGCGGGGAGGTGCCCTGAGCCGGAGTCGCCGGAGCCGCCCGAGCCGCCCGAGCCGCCCGAGCCGCCGGAACCGCCGGGGCCGCCCCGGGGAAGGGGGGGGGGGGGCGGGGGAGGCTGGCCCCCGCCGGACCAGCTGGCCAGCTTCCAGCGCCGCTCCAAGGAAAATACGGGGTTTCCCGGAACGCGGCTCGGGTGGCCTTGCGGGGACCCGCGCAACAGGCGCCGTCCCTCCCGGGGGGAAGACTTGTCCGGCTTCCGTGCGGCTCAGCCGCCAGCGGGCCGAGGGTCACCCACATTCCAGAGTTCGAGCAGGAGGCGGGGGGACTTTAGCGCCCTCCGGGGAGGCCCCGCGGCTCTGCTGTCCCCTCCCACGCCAGGAGGGCTCGGGTTCCCTCGGGGGTCCCACGGGCGCCTCCCTGGAGAGCAGGGATGGGTAGGCGCGAGGTGGCCCGGGAAGGGAGCGGAGAGGTTAAGGCGACGGGGATCTTCCCGCCAGATTCAGCCTGTCTGTCCTTCCCAAAAAGGCCCCGCAAACCCCCGGCCTAGTGGCCTGTGCGCCCTCGTCCTCGCCCCCACCCTTGGCCGACCCCCAACTGCCCCCGCGCAGCAGACACCGCGCCCCCTTCCCCGCGGGCGCCCAGGCCGCCCTCGGTCCTCACCTGTCCTCCGGAGGCCGCGACACACGGGAGCGGGGCGCCCTGACTCACCGCCGGGGGTCCGCCGGGGCCATGCCCTTCCCGGGCCGGGGGCGAGGCGGCGAGGCTTCCCAGCTCGGCGCGGCGAGCCGGCGCCCTTTTATTCGCGTCGCCGAGAGGCTTCCCCGAGTCCACGCCTCGGCCCACCCCCACCCTGCCCTGCCCCACCCCGGGGAGACGGGGCGCGGGCCCGAGCCCAGGGACCCTGGCCGCGCGCGCTGCGCTCAGCCCTCCTCGCGCCTCTTCATCGCGCCTCGCCCGCTGCGGCTGCGGGAGCGGCCGGGGCCCAGCGCGCAGCGGCTTTGGGACCGAGTCCCGCCGATCCCGGAGCCAGGCCGGGGACTAGGGGCCGGGGGCGCGCCGGGGTGCCGAGCCGGGCTGCAAAACGGCCGCCTTTCCTTCCGGGGAAGGGACAAGGCGCGCGCTTTGCACCCCTCCGCGCGGGCCGGAGTTTGCTCTGGCGGCTTCCCCCGAACCCGTGTGCGGGCGGGAGCCCCCTCCGGCAGGCCCGGCTGCAACGTGAGACCCGCAGCCACGCCCTCCCGCCTCTCCGGTGGCTCCTGGACGCCCGCCTCTCCCGGCCGCCAGACTCGGCCTGCCCGGAAGGTGGGAGCGCGCTCCTCCCGCCCCCACGAGCGGCCTGCGGGGGCAGGGCGGGGGCGGGGAGCCGCGGGGAGCCTCGGTGCCGGCTGCGGGAAGCTGGGGGCCACCTGGGGAGGGGGCGCGACAGCACAGCTGGAGAGCGCCGTGTGTCCAGGAGCCAGATGGGGACGCAGGAGAAGGGCACCCAGCTTCCAGAAGGAATGAGGGCCCTAGAAAGTTAGGAAGGGATCAGGTGAGGACATTCCGCGCAGAGACACCCCCCCCCCGCCCCCCAGCCCCTGGAAGAAAGGACAGAGCTTCTGTGAAGAGAGAAAAAAAACTAGGTGTCCAAAGGCCAAGATTCAGGAAAAGAACATTCCAGAGGTCCTGATAGAGCCTTTGCAAGGCCGGCCATGAGACGGGGAGTCTTGGGACGCGGCCGCAAAGGAGCCCGGCGCTCGGTTGCTTCTGATGCCTGGAGTCCGGGCTGCCTCGGTTTCTCCCAAGAAACACAGTGTCCGTGGGTTCCTCCGCGTCCCTTGTCCACGGTGGTATCCACAAGGTAGGTCATCAGTAGACGCTGGTTCACAAGTGGCTTGATTCACTTCCTCTATAGCTTTACTTTTCAGTAGTAAGTGCAGACCTATTTGGTGGGACTTGTTCTATGAATTTGTAAAAATCTTGTCCCCACAACATCTTCTCATGTTTGTTAATGGCATTGCCATCGTCTACTGAGCCGAACTGGAAACTCACATCATTCTGCCCGTGTGCCTGTCTGGGGGGACCTCACAGTCACCCGGTAGCCCAGTCTGGTGGATCCTGGCTCCTAAGATTGGTTGGGCCCAGTGGATGGGGCTTTATACCCACCTCTCTAGCTGCCTTGGGAGGGACGCTCATTTCCAGCCTTCTGGGCCTCCTGCCAGCCTCTTCCTGCACCAGTCCCTTGTTTTCTCAATGCCCAGTGGGTCACCCAAGCTGGGAAGGTTGCCAAGGTGCCCGGAGGTGACATTCGACGTGCCAAGCTCTTCCCAGACTGTCCCCACCCCCTTGCAGCTGCTGTTCTGAAGAAATGGTAGAGATCGTGCCTTCTTCTCTTGCCAGTGACGGGTGAACTGAATGAATGAGCGAACGAGGTTCAATTCTGCCAAGGAACGTGTAGATCGAAAAGGTCAGTCTGCAACTCACACAACAAATCCTTGCATATGGCATTACGGTTCTCAATGACTGTGCCACGAAAAAAAGAAATCAGTGCTTTGATGTGTTCAATCCTTTTGTGTGGACGCTCACTTTGGCAGCTTTGGTTTGCTTCGCCGGGGGTTGAGTCCATGGGTTGGAACCGTGTTTTAGGCATTGTGGAATCACCACCAGTGCCAGCAAAGTTCCTTGAATCCACCAGAGGTAGAAACGCATGTCGGTTGAGTTAAAGTCACGTGTTTGATCGCTGTTCTACCACGTGGAGGGTGGGGAGGAAAGAGAACGCTAGCTCCTTCGAATGTGCTTGGGGCAAAGGAGTGATATTGACGTCCATATTGCCAGGGGTCCATGGGATTCGTGCTACTGTCCAAACGGCATGTGTCTGGATGGATGCATGGTGTACCTAGTGATTTCGCCAGCTAGTGTTTTCCTTGTCCCCATTTCAACCAGAATTTTGACAATAGCTATGCTGTGGACTGGGTGGTGTCCCCTCGAATGCCCTACGCAGAAGCCAGTCCCCTCCATGGGGTTTGTATCAGGAGGTGAGGCCTCTGGGAGGTGATGAGGAAGGGACTCGTGCCCTTGTGCGTAGAGATCAGACGTCGCGATGTCTCTGTCGACCATGGGAGGTCTCGGCAAGAAGGTAGCCATCTGTGAGCCACGGAGAGGGCTCGTTCTGGAAGCCAGAGCCACAGGCATCGTGATCTTTGATCTAATGGCTTTGCCGGCTCAGTCCCCAGCCTCCAACTCCTGCCCTTGTCCTAACTGTTCTTTTAAGGACACGGGGATAAGACAAGCTCATGGCTCAGAGGCTCCCTACAGTCCTCTCCTGTGGGGGACCCACCATCAGTGTGTGTCATCTGAATTATTGTGAGAACCTTAGGACCCGTCTTGTTAGAAGGGTACAGATGTCCCAGCGGTCGGTAACTGAGTCACACAGCAGGGCTGAAGCCACTCCCTCCTCCTGGTTTCCTGGCTGGGTGGCCTGGAATATGCTATTCGGCCTTCCTAACATCAGCTTTTCCACATGTGAAATAAGGACAGTGATGCCCCCTTGTCAGTGCTGTGCGAGGCAGTAGGGTATCTGTCCTTAATGCGGATGATCCGGTGAACCGACCGTCATTTATTTTTACTGCGTTCTTGTGTCTTTTGTGTCCCTTCCCCCAGCCCTTCCCCCTAATCAAGGCAGGATCCCTGCAGGGACGGATGGGCTGTTTCTGGCTGCAGGGACAGACGGGCTGTGGCTTTTGAATGGGAAAGTTTAATATTCCAAGCGGGGCCGTGCATGAGCAAGGAGTGACGTGGCTCTTTGCTTGACAGGGATTTTCAACCTCACTTCTGAGTCACATGACTGCCCTGGCCGGCTGCTGTCAGGCTCCATCACCCCGGGAAGGACTGACCCTGAATCCTGTCCCATGACCAGGAGACAGAGAAAAGAGCCTACACAGGAAACGTCTCCTCGCGTAGCTGGGAGTGAGGAGGCTTGTTTCCTTTGTTTGTTCACACACCGCGCGCTCGGAACTCTCCTGTTCCATTGCCTGGACGAAAATGCTTCCAGATTTTCTCGGCAGCATAATTTAAAGGGGAAAAGACATCAGAGGCTCAGGGCAGATCTCCCGAGCACAGTCGAGTTAGTGTCTCTGCCCACGAGGCTGGGGAAGACTCTGCTCAGCCAGTAGGGCAGCGACATGCAGAAAATGCATCGTGTGCAGCTGGGAAGTCAGTCGGGCCCGTGGTGGGGACTCCGCTCCCCATGACGCGTGTCTAGAAGGGATTCTGGGCAACAGGAAGGGTGTTGACCCCTCGCCGCCCGTTAGGTGAGCAGAAGCCCCTTGAACAACGAAGGTCATGGGCACATGGTCCTTCACGCTGGGTCCCCAAATGCTGCCGGGTGGAAAACCACCGCAGGGGGATGAGGTCAGGGAATTATCAGCCTGTCCTCCGTCCCCACCACGCAGGCCAGTGACAGGCAGACGGGGGGGGGGGGGGGGGGCAGGCGAGGGGGCGTCTGCGCATTCCAGAGCATGGCCTCCAAGGCCTCTGCGCTGGATGGCACTTTGGTAAACACCAAGCCCTTTGTCCCTTTGCAAAATGAAAACCGCGCAAGGTCTCGACCTCAACGTGAAAATATTCACTGGAGAAAGGGGTCCTACAGACGATGAATATTCAAAGTTCTACAAAGTGTTGTAAAGACTTTTTAAAAAAAGAATTTTTTTTTTTTTGGACGACCCATTTTGGCCATGCGAGCTGTCTCTAGGAATGCAAACCCAGTAGCTTCTAGGGTATTTCCGGGGGAAGCTGGCCCAGACGCCAGAATGAAGGAATGTCATTAAAAAGCTCCTTCTGAGGCTGAAGGCTGCTGAGACCCAGCCCTTCAGCGGGTCCCCTAAGGACATTTCTCTGGGGATTCCTTTTGCAAAGTAGGTTGCGTAACCTCATTGATGGACACAAGATGCCTTCTGGACACAGTTTAGGCCATTCTGAATCCTACAAGTAGGAAGGAATCCTTGTGCACAGTGGCCCTACCCTGCACGTCAGGGAATAGAAATGTGCTGATTTTCCCCATTGGTATAAAGGCAGGTGTGTGTTTGTCTTAAACATCCGGAAACAACGAAATGAAACAAAACAAAGCAAAACCCAAGCAAAACAAAACACCCAAGTGAAATCCAAAGAAATTATCCACATGCCTTGGAATGTGGTGTTAAAAGATGTAAATACAAGTCATTTATGAATAAACTGGGGGAAATACATGACTCAAATGATTATATAAATCTCTGGAGGAGAAAATGACACGCCCACACAAGACACTGAATTCTTACAAAGGGAAAAAAAAAGGCTAAGAAAAGATTTAACTGAAACAGAAACTGTGCCGTGTGGTAACCATTTCTAATTAGGCTTCAAACTCGGATACCTCCTGCAAGAGTTTCCTGGGGCTGCCTTAACAAATTAGTACCAAAAACCAGGGGTCTGAAAACTACAGGAATGGATCCTCTCCCAACTCTGAACATCAGAAGTCTGAGATCCAGGCAGGGCCCCTGAGATCCAGGCAGGGCAGGGCCACTGAGATCCAGGCAGGGCAGGGCCCCTGAGATCCAGGCAGAGGAGGGCCCCTGAGATCCAGGCAGGGCAGGGCCACTGAGATCCAGGCAGGGCAGGACCACTGAGATCCAGGAGGGGCAGGGCCACTGAGATCCAGGCAGGGCAGGACCACTGAGATCCAGGAGGGGCAGGGCCACTGAGATCCAGGCAGGGCAGGGCCACTGAGATCCAGGAGGGTGCAGGGCCACTGACATCCAAGCAGGGCAGGGCGACTGAGATCCAGGAGGGGAAGGGCCACTGAGATCCAGGCAGGGCAGGGCCCCTGAGATCTAAGAGGGGCAGGGCCACTGAGATCCAGGCAGGGCAGGGCCCCTGAGATCCAGGCAGAGCAGGGTCCCTGAGATCCAGGCAGGGCAGGGCCACTGAGATCCAAGCAGGGCAGGGCCACTGAGATCCAGCGGGGGCAGGGCTGCTGACACCCAGGCAGGACAGGGCCGCTGAGATCCAGGGGGAGCAGGACCACTGGGATCCAGGCAGGGCAGGACCCCTGAGATCCAGGCAGGGCAGGGCCACTGAGATCCAGGCAGGGCAGGACCCCTGAGATCCAGGGGGGGCAGGGCCACTGAGATCCAGGGGGAGCAGGATCACTGGGATCCAGGCAGGGCAGGACCCCTGAGATCCAGGCAGGGAAGGGCCACTGAGATCCAAGCAGGGCAGGGCCACTGAGATCCAGCGGGGGCAGGGCTGCTGACACCCAGGCAGGACAGGGCCGCTGAGATCCAGGGGGAGCAGGACCACTGGGATCCAGGCAGGGCAGGACCCCTGAGATCCAGGTAGGGCAGGACCCCTGAGATCCAGGCAGGGCAGGGCCCCTGAGATCTAAGAGGGGCAGGGCCACTGAGATCCAGGCAGGGAAGGGCCACTGAGATCCAAGCAGGGCAGGGCCACTGAGATCCAGCGGGGGCAGGGCTGCTGACACCCAGGCAGGACAGGGCCGCTGAGATCCAGGGGGAGCAGGACCACTGGGATCCAGGCAGGGCAGGACCCCTGAGATCCAGGTAGGGCAGGACCCCTGAGATCCAGGCAGGGCAGGGCCACTGAGATCCAGGGGGGGCAGGGCCACTGAGATCCAGGCGGGGCAGGGCTGCTGATACCCAGGCAGGACAGGGCCAATGAGATCCAGGAGGGGCAGGACCACTGAGATCCAGGCAGGGCAGGACCCCTGAGATCCAGGTAGGGCAGGACCCCTGAGATCCAGGCAGGGCAGGACCACTGAGATCCAGGCAGGGCTGCTGAGATCCACGTGGGATAGAGCTGTGCTCCCTGCAGAGGCTCCAGGGGACGGTCCTTCCTGCCTCTTCCAGCTTCTGGAGCTCCAGGCGCCCCTGGGCTCATGGCTGTGTCCCTCCCATCTGTGCCTCCGCCTTCATGTGGCTTCTCCTCTGCGTGTGTGTCCCTCTTCTGTGTGTTACAATGGCACCTGTCATTGGATTTAGGGTCACCCTGATCCCGGATGAACTCATATTGACTCATTTCATCTGCAGTGACCCTATTTACAAATAAGGAACATTCTGTGTTACATTTTGAGGGGACACCATTCACCCCTGTACAGTAGCCGTCTGCTCTATCCGAGGGTTAAGTATGTTGCATTACAATGACAATAGAGGTAATAAGCAACCTTATAACAACCTTAGAATGTCATGTTTTTCAACTAATAATAGAAATATTGCAATTTGGGAATAGAACCATGTCGTGTTTTCTGGTTGAACATGTCGGCTCCTGATTTACTATAAACTGATGTGGCTGGATGCGTTTTTCTTCGTTGGCCTGGAGCCCTTCTTCTTTCTTTTCCTCCTTGGAACAAGGGCCTTCCCGTGGGATCGGCCAGGCTCTTGCAATCCTTCGATGGCTGGCTGCGATTGGCCGGCACAGAGACCGTCCGTCCCTTCCGACTATACAGAGTGACCCCCTGGGGCTGCCTGCCCATCTTGGCTCATGGCTCCTTCTCCTGTCTTCCGAGCCACCGATGTTGGGTCAAACCTGTGACCTCTTTTGGTGACCGTGGGAGAGCAAATATGGCACGTGGGGCAGGGTCTTTCCAGCCTCCTTGGGATTCTCTCTCTCTCTCTCTCTCTCTCTCCATCTGCCTCTCTGTCTCTAAAATAAAATTTAAAAAAAAAAAAAAAAGCTTTCTTTTTTTGAATATTTATTTTGGAGACAGAGAGACAGAGAGAGAGAGAGAGACAGAGCATGAGCAGGGGAGGGACAGAGACAGAGGGAGACACAAAATCCCAAGCAGGCTCCAGGCTCTGAGCTGTCAGCACACAGCCCCACAAGGGGCTGGAACTCACGAACCGTGACATCATGACCTGAGCCGAAGGCTTAACCGACTGAGCCACCCGGGCGCCCAGAGAAACACACGCACCGAACGGCACAATCTGAGCCCCTGGGACCGCCAGCCTGACACGAAAGGGCTGAGAGCACACGGAAGAGGATCTTAACGGATGAGACCCGTGTTCTGATGAGCCACCTCCCACCTCCCCGCACGGCCCGAGGGAGCAGGAAGGAGGGGCTGCTTTTGTTCACTGAGCCGCACTGATCCTGGATCCTTACATGACACGCGCCAAGCCGTGAGGTTGTGTAAGTTTCCAGAGGAGACTAAACATTTCAGGACCGTGAAGCGAGGAAAAAGCAAGTAACATGTTCCTACATAAACCTCAACGCTGGGGCGAAACCACCTATTCAACACCTGGAAAATGAGAGCTTCTTTTTTTTTTTTTCTTTTTTGAAGGAACACAGATACGATACACATGCTCCCCACATATGGAAACAATAGCCTGTATATATCATCTACGCGGCGAAATTAATCGCAGGTAAGGACGCTGTTGGTGTAATGGCAGCGTGACCTTGATGCGGGGAAAGCGTGTGCGACTCCAGAAGCCAAGTGACCTGAGCCTTTGTCTAGCTCTGGTTGTTAAAAACTCCCATGTCACAGAAATCACAGCTCGTGGGCTTAACTCAGGAAGGACTGAGTTAACAGATATCACTGGGCATCCCTGTGCTTCCTGTGTATTATTTTCTTTAGAATCAATACGTGTCTGTGCATGTTGTGGTTGAGACACCTCATGACAGGCTTTGCTCGTCTACAGCCTTTTACAATGAAGCATTCGGGGCTCATGGGTATCCATCCAGGTGGACCCAGGTAGGGAAGACGGTTGGTTCTCCCCATCGGCGGATAGAGACCATCCATTCATGTGTCTGAAATAAAGCATATACACCGTGCTTTACGGGAACAACAACAAAATAATGTAATATTCTTTTATTCGAAGCCAACCCAGTTTTCTGGCTGTGCGCTCAGGCATGAAGGGCCCTGGCAGAGTCTAAGTCGTCCAAGAGACTCGTAATGGAAATGGAACGTAATGAAGGAAAAGTTAGTGGGTACGTCGTATTTGCCGGTTCACTCTGAAGGGGAACAGGGACTAGTTTTCTGTGCAATGCCAGCCTCAGGAATGCATGCTGTTCCATTTTCCAGAAGCCACCTAGAAAATCATGGGACCCCCCACGACGGTCAGGCAGTCGAAACAAAAGACTGGGGCTAAACGTAGGTCTCTGGCATCTCTGCCCAGGGTCCTACACCATTACAAGACTCGAGAGCAGCTGAGGAATATGTAAGAACCACGCTGTGCCTTTTCTGTAGAACCACGTGAGGGAGAGAGGGTGCATTTGCCAAGTGAGCATTTTGCAACTGGCACAAGGCCCTGGAATAATTCTACAAAGAAATATCACGGGGAGAAGAGCAGGCAAAGTTTATGTTGCCTCCGTATGGGCAGAAGTCTGCAAACTATTTACACACCATCTCTCAATGTGTCAAGGTCACGGATAAATAGCATGTAGGTTTGTCTGCGAACGTTTGATGGGAATCAAGGGACACCTTTCTAACTGAAACGGGTTCGGTGCCCAGTTTGAGGACTGCTGTTTTAAGCCAACCAGGATTGCACCATATCTCCTGTCACCCACGGGATAGACCAGGACAGGTTTTGTCCGTCTCCTGTGTCAGGGACACGCGGCTGTGTTACCATCCAAGAAATAAGAAAATACAAGAAATAAGGAGAATGTGGAGGAAGCAAGAGTGCCTGGAAGGTGCGAGAGGAAGTGTAGAGTGACCCCATGGGCTGCCTGCCCATCTGGGCTCATGGCTCCTTCTCCCATCTTCGGAGCCACCAATGTTGGGTCAAACCTGTGACCTCTTTCGGTTGCATTGGGCCCACCTGGATAAGCCAGGACCATCTCCTTATTTTCTTAAATTTTTTTTTAATGTTTGTTTATTCTTGAGACATAGAGATAGAGCATGAGCAGGGGAGGGGCAAAGAAAGACACAGAACCTGAAGCAGGCTCCAGGCTCCGAGCCATCAGCACAGAGCCTAATGCAGGGTTCAGACCCATACACCACGAGATCATGACCTGAGCCGAAGTGGAACTCCTAACTGACTGAGCCACCCACGTGCCCGCCCCCCCCCCCCCCAATCTCCTCACCTGCCTGGCAACCTGAATTCATCTGCTGCCTTCATTCTCCAGTGCCATGAAAGGGAACATATTCCTTCCATTCAAACTGTTTGCGTTTCTCTTCTAAGAACCATTTTTTGGGGGTGCCTGGGTGGTTCCGTTGGTTACGCATCCAACTGTTGATTTTGGCTCAGCTCATGGTCTCACAGTTTGTGGGTTGGAGCTTGGGATTCTCTCTCTCTGCCCCTCCCCCACCAAAACAAATAAATAAACAAAAAATAAGAACCATTTATCTCCATACATTGCCCCATCTTCTGTTAGATTTCTTCTCTGTTTTAATAGACATCCTTTGCATATTCTAGATATTAACCCCGTGTATAGGGGGTGGAGGGGTGTACCTTTCTGTCTAGTTTATATGTTCCTTTTTTTCTCTGATTTCAAATGCTTCAGGGGGATACATTGAGGCACACTTTTCTTTCAATGACATACATGTGGGAGTCATTAAAAACCACACTGCCGGGCGCCTGGGTGGCTCAGTCAGTTAAGCGTCTGACTTTGGCTCATGTCATGATCTCACAGTTTGTGGGTTTGAGCCCCACGTCGGGCTCTGTGCTGACAGCTCAGAGCCTGGAGCCTGCTTCGGATTCTGTGTCTCACTCTCACTCTGCCCCTTCCCCACTCACATTCTGTCTCTCTTTTAAAAATAAACGTTAAGGGGCGCCTGGGTGGCGCAGTCGGTTAAGCGTCCGACTTCAGCCAGGTCACGATCTCGCGGTCCGTGAGTTCAAGCCCCGCGTCAGGCTCTGGGCTGATGGCTCGGAGCCTGGAGCCTGTTTCCGATTCTGTGTCTCCCTCTCTCTCTGCCCCTCCCCCGTTCATGCTCTGTCTCTCTCTGTCCCAAAAATAAATAAAAAACGTTGAAAAAAAAAAAAAAATAAACGTTAAAACGGGGCGCCTGGGTGGCGCAGTCGGTTAAGCGTCCGACTTCAGCCAGGTCACGATCTCGCGGTCCGTGAGTTCGAGCCCCGCGTCAGGCTCTGGGCTGATGGCTCGGAGCCTGGAGCCTGTTTCCGATTCTGTGTCTCCCTCTCTCTCTGCCCCTCCCCCGTTCATGCTCTGTCTCTCTCTGTCCCAAAAATAAATTAAAAAAAATAAAAATAAAAAAAAATAAACGTTAAAAATTTTTTTTAAAAACCCAGATTGCCAAAAAGTTCACAGTCTTAAAATAAAATGAGGTTCATTTTGTCAGTGTGAGAAAAACACAACTGATTTCCTTTCAGAGAAGTCAGTGCATTCATTTGATTATGTTTGTTACCCCCAGAGTTTAGTCTGTAGGCACAAAATCGTCAGAGGACCACTGAGAGCAGAGCCGGAGGCCAAGGCTTCTGTGCAAGTCATTTACTTGAGGACAGAGAGCCAGGAACAAACTTCAGGAAGTGGGGGGAGGGTGACGCGCAGCAGGAGGGAAAGCCAATTTGAGGACACGGTGGTGAATTAGCCATCGGTGTTGGCAACTGGACCGGACTTTCTGAGGATTTTAAATAATCTCAGGGCTCTGCGCTAGAGAGAGGACAGAGAAAGATCTTTATACATCTTTATACATCTGCCTATGTCTCCCCATTGGTCCATCCCTTCGGAATGAGCTGGAAAGATTCATATGACAGCTGCATGACTCTAGCCAGGATAGATTCTTGAGAAGCGAGTGAAGCAACAGCCACTGGCTTCTGATATATTGGATCTTCTTCCATAGCATTGAAAATTACAATAATGCCAACCGTAATGATTATTGTTCTTAGTACACGAGTCCCATAGGTATGTCATCACTGCTTGTCTACTTTTGTTTTTCCAGGATGCGATGACCTCGCCCACATTCTGGGGCAGCATAATCTCCACCTCTCCCAAAAAAAAGAGAACAAAATAAATGTAATGACTTCTGCAGTCAAGAAGACTGGATAAAAACTGAAAACTTGTCACCGAGAATAGATGTGACATGGTGTGGGAACATTGGTCCCACTTGCTTTAACCCAACTGATGGCTTGGACTGGCTTATAAGAAAAAATAAAATTGGGTAATAATCTAACGTCAGACTATGGGGGTGGTTTGGGATGGTGTGGTGGTTTTGTGAGGGGAAAGTAATGAGGATCTTGGAACCTAAGTGAGGGGATAACCTCACCATGTTAATCCATGGGGGTAGGTGGGTAGACAGATGGATAAGTAGGTAGGATGATGGATGGATGGATGGATGGATGGTTGGATGGCTAGATGATAGATAGATAGATAGATAGATAGATAGATAATAGATGGATAGGTGATTGATAATAGATGGATAGATGGATGGATGGATGGATAGATGGATGGATGGGCAATAGATACATATATCTATAGATAGATAGATAGATAGATAGATAGATAATATATGGATGAATAGGTAGATGATGGATGGATGGATAGACAGGAGATAGATAGATAGATAGATAGATAGATAGATAGATAGATGATAGGTAATAGATGGATGGCTGGATGGATGGGTGATAGATAATAGATGAAGAGATAGATGGATAGATAGGTATATGGATTGGACAGATGATAGATAGATAGATAGATAGATAGATAGTAGATGGATTGATAGATGGATGGATAGGTGATAGATAATAGATGGAGAGATAGATGGATAGATAGATACACAGGTAGATACATAGATAGATACATACATTGGATGGATGGATGATACACAGATAGATGATAGATAGATAGATAGATAGATACCTAGATACATAGATAATAGATTAGATAGATGAATGGATGATAGATAATAGGTGGATACATGGATACATGGATGGATAGGTAATAGCTAGATAATAGATGGGTAGATAGGTAGATAGATAGATACATAGATACATACATACATACCTAGATAGATAGATATCAAAATTAAACGCATTACTATGTGCCAGCCAAGTACACTGGAGTTTTGGGATCCATGTAAATCAGGGATTCTCTACATAGGTGATGCAATTTCATATTAAATTCTCCTGCATTGATTGCCCAACTCTCCACTCAAAGCCAGCTAGGACCCGCATGTCATTAGTATTGCATTAGCTTCGTGAGAGAACGGAAGAGGACACAGAAGGTCAAAGAGAAGCCAAATGAAATGAGACAGAGAGAGAGAGGACTTGGCAGGAATGGAAGACGTTTTGCTTTTCCCCTTAAACTTTATTTTGCTAAATCACCAAGAGCATGAAGCTCATGGGGCAAGACTGGATGACAGAGGAAAGGATAACCTGGCCTAAAGTGCAAGTTAGGGGACGGGTGGTTAGGGGACCGAAGGACTTCAGGCATGCAAGGATAAACTTGTCAATATGCATTTGTTCTTGGGAGCTCCCAGCAGACATCTCAGGAGTTCATTCTGTGGCCCCCGTATCTTCAGTGAAGGGAGCAGGTAGCATTGATCTGTCGGGATGGTCCTGGCAACAAGGCTGGCTCGGGACCGAGTGATGGACGGGGCAGAGTTTCCCAGGACGCCTTTCTCCTTCCTCATGGCGACCCATCCTCAGGTGCCACCTCCTACCTGGAGCTCTATGTCTGCAGACGGCTGCCCAGCTCTCCTCCCAGGTAGACCCAACCTTGTGCTCCCCTATTTTTAGGGGCACTGAAGATACAGAATCCCCTGTACCCATTGTTAATCCAAAACCACCCTTTCACTGGACGTTCTGTATTCTTATTTGCTGAATCTGGCAAGCCCACCACTGGCCATTTGCATTTTCAGAAGTAAAAGGTAAGGAGGTTGGTTTTAGACCAAATACCTGGCTCTTGAACATCAGAATTATTATTATTCATTCTTCTTATTCTTATTCTTATTCTTATTTATTTTCTTGTTGTGATTATTTTGGTGGCTTTGGGTGGGAGAATGTCCCCGTCTGCCTCAAATCACACTCTGTTAGGGACTATAGGGATACCCGTGCAAAGTCAAAGCTGGTTGCTGAGTTCTGTGCCTCAGCACTTGGGTCATTTCTCAAGGTCCGGAAGCTCAGGGACAAAGATAAACCCCCGTCCCCACAGGAAGTGGAGGCTTTTCTTTGAAAGTAGAAATGCAGACTGAATGTATTTTTGAAAATTCGTCTCCATATGTGATACTCAAGTATTAATCCTAGTGTCCTTTGATCATCTCCGCCTCGTGCCTTCTGGGTGTTTCTAAAGTATGTTCCACACATTTGCAAACAATTACATGACCAGCATTTGAAAATACAACTGACGAGAGTTCAAAAGACTCGAACTTCTTCATCCTGGTGCTGGAGTCAGAAGTAACCTTTGATGATATCAAACCCCTTTGGATCTTCAATCCAGCTACATCCAAAACGGGGGGAGGGGCCTGGGGAAGGAAAGTTGGCATTTTTAGAAATTTTCATTTGGACTGTTCTTACAGAGACCACAGCCCAGAAAAAAAAAATCTACTGTGATTTTGGTATAAGAGGATACACTATAAATGGGGAATATAACACGTTTTAGGTGAATCATGCACGTGGCGAATACCCTTTACAGCTGGAAATGAGGTTAGTAGAAATGAGGATAAACCACGGTCAATGGCACATCAGAGCTGAAAGCAAAAAAAAAAAAAAAAATTAGCTTAATAAAGAAAGACAAGTGCATCTACTTATATAATTTTGGCAAAGACCTTGAAAAGTGCAGCCGCTTCCCCCACATGCACCTGGTAACTGTGGCTAAGCAGGTAGATTAGAAGGAGGAGAACGCAGTGGTCAAAGAACACGTTGATTAGAGGCGCCTGGGTGGCTCAGTCGGTTGAGCGTCCGACTTCGGCTCAGGTCATGATCTCACGGTCCGTGGGTTCGAGCCCCGCATCGGGCTCTGTGCTGACAGCTCAGAGCCTGGAGCCTGTTTCAGATTCTATGTCTCCCTCTCTCTCTGACCCTCCCCCGTTCATGCTCTGTCTCTCTCTGTCTCAAAAATAAATAAACGTTAAAAAAAAAAACAACACGTTGATCAGAGGCATTTCAAAGCGAATGAAGCACGTGGTGAGTAGCCAGCCGTGAAGTTGATCCACCTCTTGGAAGAGAAACGTGATAAAGAAGCCAGTTTCCACATGAGAAAAGAAAGCCTTCGCTGGAAGAATGTCTCCTTTCTTTTTCGTTTCTTGTTTCTTCTTTTTTCTTTTCTTTGTAAGTAACTCTTACAGTTACTGGTCATCTGGGAATTTGTGGTTGCAAATTGTTAACGTATAATTTGTTTCTAAGATTTCACATGGTGCCCTGGCGTTGGAGCACATGCCCTTTGGGGGTTTAGCTTTGGTTTTGAGGGGGGGGAACGATGAGCCACTGTAGGAGTCTTTCTGAATACTGTTTACTTTGAAAGAGGGCTAGGGTTCCTCTTTGGCTCATAACTTAACCCGCATTGAGTTAATGGATTATGAGAGCAAATCTGTTTAAAAAAAAAAAAAGAATTAAAAAAAAATTTTTTTAGTGTTTACCTATTTTTGAGAAAGAGAAAGAGAGAGCACAAGCTGAGGAGGGACAGAGAAAGAGGGAGACACAGAATGTGAAGCTGTCAGCACAGAGCCCGACGCGGGGCTCGAACTCACGAACTGTGAGATCGCAACCTGAGCCAAGGTCAGACACTCAACCGACCGAGCCACCCGGGCGCCCCTAGAAACCCAAAAAGAAATTTTAAGTGTAGAAGTAGTATCGGGGTATATGGAGTAATCTGGGGTGAATGTGTTTCATGGAATCCTGGTAAGAGCTTTTGAATACAAAATGGGTGCTTTCTAATTTCAGTATATAGGGTATCATGTGTGTTGCTTTGCAACGATCAGAACCATAATATAAGGATGTGAGAGGGGCGCCTGGGTGGCTCAGTCAGTTAAGCGGCTGACTTTGGCTCAGGTCATGATCTCACGGTCTGTGAGTTCGAGCCCCGCGTTGGGCTCTGTGCTGACGGCTCAGAGCCTGGAGCCTGTTTCAGATTCTGTGTCTCCCTCTCTCTGACCCTCCCCTGTTCAGGCTCTGTCTCTCCCTGTCTCAAAAATAAATAAAAATGTTAAAAAAAATTTTTTTAAAAAGGATGTGAGAAATCCTTCTAGAGCAGGCTTTTTAAATAAAGCTGTAATGTGCATATGCATCACCCAGGGATCTCGTTTCAGTGCAGATTCTGGCCAGTATCGGTGATCTGAGGAACTTTGCGTGATGGAGAAAAAAATCAACTGCTCATGGCTGAAGAGTTCCAAATGCAAGAAATTCAGTCACAAATATATTCTTTCCATCGGTCCGTTGGTGGTGACCTTGCCTGTCCAAAGGGAAGACGCCATTTTTTGAGCCCGTAGGAGGAGGCGATGTCATGGTGAGGCAGGAGGTAATAGGGAATATGAGGAAGAAGAGAAGAGACCCAGACAGATGGTTGAAATAGAGGCATTCAGCCAGGACTCCACTGGGCTCCAGCCTATTCAAGAAATACCCTTAGAAAGTCTCGTTGTTCGCTGGGTAGATGTCCTACCAGCCGTCTGCCTTTCCTGACACACCCACTCCACTTTATCTGAAAGACGCTCTTATTGGTTCTAAATATGTGTCTTTTTCTTTTTATAAAAGTAATTTCTTGAAGAGCCACTAGAACCAACCCGACCTGAAGCCCAACCAGTAACAACCACACACTTCGATCACTCCTTCCTCTCGAGGCCATCAGCAAGAGACGACAAATTTGTCACCACACGGTGTGATGGGAACATAAAATGGCCAGGGGTAAAGAGGGAAAAACAGAAGTCTGGGAGCTTCAACCCGCACTGTCCCTTTGCAACTGAACAAAATGAGGAAGTCACAGGGCTACCCCCAATTCTGCACTTCCAGAAACAAATGATTTTCTTTTTCACAGCTCTGAGGCCTTCAGGAGCACGTGGGAAACAGATATGCACAGAGTCTCTGGTTGAGAAACTTCACATTGAGAAAAAGCCGTTGGCACCTTGTAGAAACCACCAATGAAAAATACCTCGACAGAAGTCATCGATTCCAAGTCGAGGGGCCCAACTGGTGGCTGAGAACTGGTTTCTCCGACGGCCCCGCTCCCAGTTTGTGTTGGAACAAAGTCACAAGGGTGTTTCGTATCTTCTTACACATAATCAGCTATTCCTGCTTGAACGGGTTCACCATTTTCCCCTCAGTTATAATCTTCTGCTTGGAGAAAGATTAAATAGAAAAAGCAAAAAAAATTTTTTTTTTCTAGCAAAAAGTTTCTGTTTCACAAAAAAAATTCCCCATTTATTTATACTTTGAAAGAACTCCAAGATCCTGATGTGAAAAGAAAAAAAAAAAACCCACATATAATGATTATGCTCAGCCCTGAAATGTTCTGTTGTATAGACTAGTGGTTAAGAACTCAGAGGCCAAAGCCAAACCCTGAGTTCAGACTCCAGCTCTCACTTGAATAATCCCAATAGCCCTGACTCACTAGTTTCAGGAAGATAAGTCTGTGAAGCAATTAGCACAGGACTTAGCACACAGATAACATTCAACCAATATTATCGTGATAGTTTTATAGCACTTTCCTTCTTTACAATGGAGGAGTCAGTTCATGGCCATGTTTCTCTTCATTTTTTTTTTTTTTTTTTTTTTTTTTTTTGTTTCATCAACCAGACAAGTAGCTTTCTTTTATGCCTTACTATTCCAGACATGCTACCTACGAACAAGATGCTGAAGCCATGAGATAGTTTTAGATAGATTTGTGTGCAGAAAGGGGTAAACCATTAGCATGTGAAAACGTCCCCCAAGGAATGATAGAATACCACATGCAAACAAAAACGACCACCAATATGAAGACCGGGGAATAATGATTAATCATACTCCATGGCTCTTGCCAAAAATGATCTCAACAAGCAACGTTTTTAGGTAAATAATGTGTGGGAGGTTTTTCATTGGATAGAGCCAACACATCCATTGGAATTCAAAAAGCCAGTTCATGTGTGGGAAGGGCTCTGTACTCAAAGACCTTTGATAGACTTTGCCAGCCCCCTCTATCTGCATGAGCAAAGCCAACCTCTTGCCAGGCCTAACTCACTGTCTAGACACGGAGATAATCTGCTGATTAGACCCAAGCATGGAAGCTTTGTAAGGATGCCAGCAGCAAATGTAAGGTGCCAGATTACGCCCGCCATATCTCACCTCCAGTAGTCACCGCGATCCAACTTACAATGGCTTCTTTTGAAGCAGGCAACATTAGCCGCTGACCGTGATGTTTTCTTCGCAATCTAAAATGGCATGCCTCTTGCAACAATGAGTCGTGTGTGTGTGGGTGTGCGCGCGTGTGGGCGCGTGTTGCCTTATTTGCCTGGCTTATTACTCTGGCCCTAACAAACACTTCACCCTGTATTGGTGGTTGTGCAAATGTGACAAAAACGTGAACACATGCAGGGCTTGAACTCAATTGATTTTGCACATTGTTAGGAGGCTGTAAAAATGCTACCTTGCTTGTGTTTATGTTTCTTGTGTATCAAAAGGGCTCATGACTTATGAGTTTCTATGAACCTATTCAAGGGTGTGATACTTCCTGATCACCTTTGTGATTTACTTGGGAATCCTTTAAGTGACTGGACATTTGCTGTTACTGAGATTTGATTCAATGAATATTTGTTACAAGTTAGTAATGAATGGCAGCTTTTATTGCTCATGGGAAAAGAGACACACAAAATCTATTAATCTCTCAAAATTGAAACCCACTGTCATGGACTGTCTATGTCAGAGTTTCAAAACTCTATAAACCATTGTTTTAAAATAAAGCTTTACATGAGTTAAAGATCATGTCTTCTGCCCATTTTTGATTGGATTATTTGGGGGGTTTTTTTTTTGGTGTTCAGTTGTATACATTCTTTATATATTTTGGATACTAATCCTTTATCAGATATGTCATTTGCAAATATCTTGTCCCATTGGGTAGGTTGTCTTTTCCTTTGCTGGTTTCCTTTGCTGTGCAAAAGCTGTTTATCTTGACGTAGTCCCAATAGTTTTTTGTTTTGTTTTGTTTTTGCTTTTGTTTCCCTTGCCTCAGGAGAGACATCTAGAAAAATGTCAGAGAAATTATGGCCTGTGTTTTCTTGTAGGATTTTTATGGTTTCAGGTCTCACATTTAAGCCTTTCATCTGTTCTGAGTTTATTTTTGTTACATATAGTGGAATTAAAATAAAATAAAATAAAATAAAATAAAATAAAATAGATCATGAATGTAAGCTGAAAGTTGAGGTAAGGCGTAGAGCATGAGATAAATACGTTGAAATAAACTGCCTTGGTTCTCACTGACATGGAAAGGCCTGGAAAGATGGACACTATCCCGTTCAAGTATGTGGACAAGGTGGGCAGGTATGACTGGTGCGCTAGACAGATGGCCTCTACACGCCAAGAAGAGAGGGCTCGGGAGGAGCTGAGCCTCGGCCCCACCTGAATCTTGGATGGCCAGCCTCCAGGACGGTGGGAAATCAATGTCTCTTGTGTCAGCCCCCGATTCTGTGGTTGGTAGAAGATGAAAAGCTTGTTGCTTCATTACGGCAGCCATAAGACACAAACACTCACATGGACGTTGGTGTTCTGAGCCGTATCCTCAAGCCCCGGGGGAGGTTGGGGGTGCCTTTGTGGCTCGATCAAGTCACCCAGAAGGTTTCTTCGGATCAACACTCTGCTCAGCTGTCCCTTCTCGAAGGTTGCAGCATTGAGCCATCTTGGGTGTAGTGGCCATGTGCTTGGAAGAGACGGTGGGAGAAAAGAGAATGAACTGTCAGTCGGCTGAAGGGAAAGTCATTCTCTGGGAGTAGGGGATGGAAGGAGAGGAGAGGCGGGTCTTTGGGGAAATACGGTGGCGGGGAGGGAGCCTGGGAGGAGGAAACTGGGGTCAGGGGGCAGCCTGGCTCTCCCCAGCAACCTTTCCCGTGGCCTCCGAGAGACCAGGAGACCACGGTGTAAACTCCCATCCTGGGTTTCTTTCTGGGAGGGAAGAAAAGTGTGTCATCTCCTGGTTGGTGGTTCCTTGCCTCCCCCCTTCCCAGACGATTCCGGCTGTCTCCTGTCCCCCTGCCCCCACCGCCCAGCAGGACTGGCTGCTGGCCACACACTGACAGCGCGGGAGGGGGGCCCCGTGCATCTGGACAAGAGGGCCTTCAAAGCCCTCCAGCCTGGTCAGCAGGCTAGGCGTGGAAATCACATTTGCTGAACATGCATTTCCATCCAGGAAAACTCAGCCACTTCCCACTGATGAGATGTTGAGGACGGGGGTGGGGGGGTGGGGGGGTGGGGGGGGGTGGGAGGGGGCTGGCTGCGACCCGCCTCCTGACTTCTCCAGGAACGGATCCTGCTTCTTTCCTGAAATCGTGAACACGTATTTTCAGGAGCGGTCTTCTGCTTTTCCTAGACTTGGTGACTTTTGGAACGTTCAAAGAAAACAAAACAAAACAAAACAAAACAAAGGCTGCGTTTTGGCAAGTGGCCGCGATGCTAAATGGGAGAGAGCTGCTTCTGCTTATGAATGATTTCAGTTCCAGTTTCCAAAACTGCCTGGCACGTCCTCAACGTGTCTTGTCTCATACTTTAGTAAGCTCATCGAGACCAAAAAGCAAACTTGTGCTCCAGCCAGGCGGGTCCAGGGTGGATGGCACCTGGAGGTTTCCATGCCACCTTCTCTGACTCAGCTTCAGCCTTCATGGGTCACTGTCATTTGTGCCTATCTCTGCACGGCCAGCACGGTCAATATAGTGGAAACTACCATTGACTCTTACCTGGACACTTTCTCTGCTCCATAAGTGGCCACCTTGTGGACCAGGTCCGATCCATATTGCTTATCCTGCTGCCACAGTGACATTTCTGAAATCCCCTTGCCCTGGAGACAGCCTTGCTTCTTTATGCCATGTAGCTGCTGGCCGTTGCTCTCACAACACACGATATCCTTGACCTGGTGCACAAGACTCTCAGCTCCGGCCCTCCTCGCGTCCCTGGTTCCATTTCTCACTTATGTCCCGTTTGCATTGCCCTCCAGGCACCGTGGCTTTCCCACACTTGCCCTGCTGGAGATGCGTGGCTGTACCCAAGTCTTCCCGGAAGAGCCTGAAGCACAGAAGAGCCATCTCCGACCTCCGGGACCAACACACTCCCTCCTTCTCCAGAAGGATCCTCACTTGCATCATGGCACCTCCCACAGCCTGCCATCACTCATCTGCTGGCCTGTTTTGTGACCACCTGCCTCCGCTAGACTGTGAGCTCCACAACCACACTCGTCTGGTTGTGTTCTCTCCCTAATCCCCATCACCTAGCCCTGTGCCTGGCCGGGAGCACGCAACGGCCCATGAACAGATGGATACAGGGACTGCACTACCGAGCTAGTTAAAGATTAAGCTACCAGAAAGCCTGTCTTGGACGGGAACGTTAAACAGGAAACTCTGTCCCCCAGGAGTGGTTGTTCTGGCTCTTCCTGATGATAGTGAAAAGCAAAGAATGTGCTTGGGTAGCTCCCACAGCAGAGTTCACGAAAATGTTGAAAGAGGTTCCTTATTTAGCTCAAGGCAACACATTGAGTTTAATGTCGTTCGACTACGTGGCTTTCTCTCCCCTCTGAACTTCAGACTCCTGAGGGTGGGACTCTCCAGGGGGCATTGCTTGCCTCACATCACATGAATCCTAAGAACTGCTTGATTCGGGTGATGACCCCAGGCTGGGAAGCATGTGGAGATCTGTCTTGTGAAGCTGCGGGGACTCGGGTCCAAGATGCCTGGTAGGGAGCCAGGCGGTTCCCAAACACACGAGTGAAATGTCCTTCTCCAGATCAGATGCGCTCATTCATTTGAAAAGGCAAAGACTTGCATCAACCATTGACTTCGGGCGATATCCCTGATTGACGTGTTCCTCGTACAGGTGATCGTTGAACAACATGGCGGTTGGGAGCCCACTGCTGAATTGTGGAAAACCCGTATTTAACTTTCGACTCTCCCCAAACCTTCACGACCGATAGCTTGCTGTCGACTGGGAGCCTTACCCATATATAAACGGTCGATTCACACTTATTTTGTGTTCCGTGTTCTCTACACCATATCCTCGCGATAAAGTAAACTAGAGGGGGAAACATGTGACCAAGAAAGTCATAAGGAAGTGAAACTCCCTTTACAGGACTGTGTTGTTTTTACTGGGGGGAAAAAAAAAACCTGTATAAGGAGCCTTGCGAAGTTCCAACCCGGGTTGTTCAAGGGTGAGACCCATGGTATGTTTCCAGCTGCTGGCCTGTAGGACATAGTACATGACAAAGGGAGTGGCTTCTGTGAGTGGCATCTCACTGGATCGGATCCAAAGCCCAACAAGGTCCAAAGATGCTTCATGAGAGAGAATATCTCGAGAACTGAAGTCAACCAGCCTGCAAGTCCTTGCTTTACCTCGTGCGCATTAACGACACACCCTGACACCTTCAGCTCTTCTGACTTTTGCAGAGCAGGGCTGGGAAGAAAATTCACCCAGTGAGCAGAGGGCAAGTCGAGAACCCAGTGCCTGGGGTCTAACTCAGCTTATGTAAACCTTTCAAGCTTCAAAAAAACAAAAAAGAAAGAAAGAAATGGAAAAGGTCAATTCTTTCTACGATTACGATTTAAAAATTTTTAAACATTTATTTATTTTTTAACGTTTATTTATTTTTTTTAGCGAGAGAGAGAGAATATGCTGGGGAGGGGCAGAGAGAGAAAGGGAGACACAGAATCCGAAGCAAGCTCCTGGCACCGAGCTCTCAGCCCGGAACCCGACGCGGGGCTCGAACTCACGGACCATGAGATCATGACCTGAGCTGAAGTTGGATGTTTAACTGACTGAGTCACCCAGGTGCCCCTACAATGACTATTTTTAAGATAATTACAAATGGGAAAAAAAATATTTAACTTGCGTGAGGCAAATTGGATTTTTTTAAGTGTTTTTGTTTTAAGAGCAATTTTAGGTTCACAGCAAAATTGAGAGGAAAGTACAGAGATTGCTCGTATACCCCCAGCCCCCACACAGGCACAGACTCCCCGCTATCACCATCTCAGCCAGATGGAATGTTAGGTACAACCGATGACCTCACGTGAACAATCATCATCACATCTCTCTCCCCTCTCTCTCTCAAAAGTAAATATTAATTTTGTGTTTAAAAAAATGGTTTTTAAAAAAACATCTCCATGAAGCTAGTATATGAATTGATGTGAAATGCCAGATTTAATTTTGATCATTCACGGCGACACGGGCAAATACATGTTACGAAGACCTCAAGGTGAGGACCTCCAGCATAGTCCTGAACACTCAGACATGTCAGAGTTGGCCACAAGCAGATCTTTTGAAAAATATTATAATGAGGGGCGCCTGGGTGGCTCAGTCAGTTAAGCATTAAGCGACTTCGGCTCAGGTCATGATCTCCCGGTCCGTGAATTCGAGCCCCGCGTCGGGCTCTGTGCTGACGGCTCAGAGCCTGGAGCCTGGTTCAGATTCTGTGTCTCCCTCTCTCTCTGACCCTCCCCCATTCATGCTCTGTCTCTCTCTGTCTCAAAGATAAATAAACATTAAAAAAATTTAAAAAAGGAAAAAGAAAAATATTGTAATGAGGTAACTGGATGATTGATTAATGGCTTCACCCCTGGAGCCAACTTGATCGTGCATTGGAATCATCCAGATGTCTTTAAAGATACTGACACCCGGGACATATGCTAGGTGTTCTGTTTAACTGTCCAGGGATGCATACTGGACATTAGGACTTTTGCAGGCTCCCCGGGTGATGCCGATGTGCACCCAAGTTTGGGACCCTCTGTTCTGCGGAGGTCGTGTGTGCACGAGGCAGGCGTTTAAGTCACTGATGGCTTCCGATCGGCTTTGCTGAGAGCACGAATGCCAGGAAAGTTGGCAAATGCCGCACGTGTTGAGTTGGGCTGTCCTTCCAGGGCTACGTTCCTCAGACAATCAGGAGCACAGTGTCAGTTGATCCCAGTAAGCAGACGCAGCAAAGAAGGTGAAGGGGTGACCCTGGGGGACAGTGGAGAGCCCAAGGCTGGCTTCGCAGCCTACAGATCAGACGCCAAGGGGCTGAAGCTGATAAAAACACCCCACTCGCCCAGGATCTCATCTGTGACCTTCCAATCACTGCTTATCCAAACGGGCTAAAAGTCATTTTATTAGAAGGTGCAGGGCTTTGCTGGGACGCTGCACCCTTTTGTAGATTTTTACCCCAAAAACCTGAGTGACCTAGGTTTCCCGCTATACCCACATCAGGGCTCTAATTGGTCCCAGACAAAGAAACAGAGCCAGCAAGAGACTTACCACACCTACGTGTGCGTGTGCGCGTACAACGTCCGTCGGTTGTCTGCACTGTGTGTGTGCATATGTCCGTGTGTTTGCTTGATGTGCGTTTCATGTCACAAGAACATGTTAAAAGGAGTATATATAAAAAACAAGCAGCCTGTTTCACATGAGAGCACTGTTTTTAAACAAAGAGGTCCACCGACAGCAGGACTATCCTTGCAGAAGCGCCCCTTCCCATCCTGCGGGGAGAAGGGAGCAGGGCCAAGCCACTATATCTTTGTCAAAGACGGATTTTTTTTTTTTTTTCCGCCAGGACGCTGACACGGTAAAATCAACCATGTTGGAACGCTGAGCTTGCTTTTAAGGCAAGACGAGTTCTGATGGTTCGTTTTCGATGTTCAGTGTTGAAAAGCAGCGAACTTTTCTCGACAGCCCCCCTGGGCCAAGTGGGACATTGACTCACGACATCAATTGATGAAGGACGTGAGTGAACCTGTGGCTTTGATAAGGGTAAACAATGTGCGAATTCGTGCAGGGTAATCAGCGGTGGCCAACGTTCTGCTTCTTATGGTGTTGGGCACACTGTGAACATTGGTGTCAAAGCAGAAATATTCCCTGGGGAGATTTTCATGCCAGGCAACCTTCTTCCACGTGACGTGGTGGCGATGTTGGTTAGATGCACGACCCTGCTTCAGGTCCACGTGCTCATGAAGAGACACAACGCTGGCTTTCACTGGCCGGTTTGTTGTCAACATCGGGACTCTGGGTTCTTGCCGGAGAGGCAGCTTCCAAATCTGTATCTCTGCCTTGCGCAGAACTCCCGCTAAACGTCGCCATTCAACGATTGCTTGAGGGACACTCGGTCAATTGGCTTTTCTGGAGATCCGAAATTGGACCCTCCCGTCAACTCCGGGCGCTGAAAAGATTTGGAGTTGAAGACAAAGTATCCTGTTGAGCTCAGTGTGCTGGCGCTTTATGGGAACGTCTCCCCAGTACCGCTTCAGCTCCATGACAGAGGTTGGTATTTGGGCTGTAAAATCGAGGCGTTTTGAAACATCTAAGTGTTTTCAAGGATGTTTGCACTGAATCAACCTGAAGTCAATGAGGAAGTGTTTTTGCCCCTGTATCAAGTGTTTTTATTATATATGATGGACAGCATGGATTTTTTCTAAACTGATGATGCGTCCTTTCTCGCTTTACAAGGAATTGCACAGGGAAAGCGGGCGCATTCCCATAGCCAGTGGACACGGCCATACGCCTCCGAAACCCGGGTGTCTAAGACAGTATCTCCCAGTGGTTAGCTGCCTGGGCCATGGACCCAATAAATCCGCTCTCAGATTTAAGATTTAATAAATCTGCTCTTGCCCAAGACAAACATGATGCGAAGTCAATTTCAGTTTGTGTGCATGTGTGTGCAGTGGCCTTTGTGTATTTCTACTTCGGAGCTGCTGTGAGCCCGTAAATCACCAGTCTTCCAGTCTGCCTGTAATTCTGTGCTCTGGTGATCTACTTCTAATGCATAATCTTTTTTTGGAATATTTATTTTATTTTTCAGAGAGGCAGAGAGAGAGTGTGTGTGTGAGCGAGGGAGGGACACAGGGAGAGGGAGACACAGAATCGAAAGCAGGCTCCAGGCTCCGAGCTGTCAGCACAGAGCCCGACACGGGGCTCGAACCCACGAACTGGGTGACCATGACCTCAGCCAGAGTTGGATGCTTAACTGACTGAACCCCTCAGGGGCCCCTCCAGTTCCATGAGTTTTTAAATAACCTCATGGAAGTATGTAATACCTATGCAATTCATTTCTCTCTCTCTCTCTCTCTGTCTCTCTCTTTCAGTGAAAAGTTATCCCAGGTAGGACAGACTAGATTCTGAGAGTTAAAATGGTTTTCGAGCTGCCAACGCCCGTAAAGGGAATGTCCCACAGTGTGAATGAGGGTAGTACAAAGTCTTGCCTTGAAAAGTGACCTCTGAGTCATTTCGTTAAAGGTCCAGCAAGTAAGCGGCATTTCATTTTGCAATATTTTTTCGTTTTTCTGCCTTCTGTGTGCATGATGTAGCGATGGGAAAACAACGAAGCAGGCCAATGTTACCAGTGCAATGTAATGGCATTAGCTGTTTTCTCTTTTCCATTTACTCATGTTCCCCCTCCCCCCTCCTCATTGTTTGGGTTGAAACCATGTTTCCCCAGGGAGGGTAGAGTGGAAATGCTAAAGACAACTTGCTTGGCCTAAATCTGAATATGCCTGTGTTATCAGGAAGCCTAAACAGAGAACAATATCCTGATTCTGGTTGACATCATTGTTTCATATCAAGCAGCCATTTGGAGCCCTCTAGTATTTTGCTAAGGCGGCCATAACAAAAGTCCATCGACTGGGTGGTTAAATAATAGAGATTTGTCTCTCAGGGTTCTGGAGGCTGGGAGTCGGCGACCCCAGGCAGGCCTGAGGCTGAGAGTCTGAGGTCCAGACAGGGCAGAGGCTGGGAGGCTGAGATCCAGGCAGGGCGGGAGGCTGGGAGGCTGAGATCAAGGAGGGGTTGAGGCTGGGGGTCTGAGATCCAGGCAGGGACTGACGCTGGTTTCTCCTGAGGCCTCTCTCCTCAGCGTGTCGATCCCGTGTTCTCCGTGTCCTCACGTGGCCGTCCCTCTGTGCGTGTGTATGTCCCCAACCCCTCTTCTTACACAGACACCAGTCATATGGGGTTAGATTGCACCCTAGTGACCTCATTTTACCTTAAACGCCTCTTTAAAGATCCCAGCTCCAAATACAGCCTCATTTTTAGGTCCTGGGGATGAGGGTTTCAATATAAGAATTTGGGAAATGACACAAGTTAGCCCATAATGTACACACAGAGATGGGAATATCCGTTGGGATACACAGAACCTCTCAAGGTAGTGATTTTCTTTTTAGGTTTGGGTATTGCACCTGGACTCACCATCAAGGGACACTCAGCCCCCAAGAATATCTTGGGTTAACGTCTTCAACAAACCACTACCACTCGCCAAAAGAGGCTTTCTTCACCGATTGTGCTTGTGTGGAAATCCTTAAGCCACTCCTCTTTTTACCGTATATTTTATGATCTGGAGGTAAAAGTCATTTCAGCCCTCCATAAATTCCAGGGAAAGTAAGAACAATCATGAGAGAGAGGCAGTTGATGAAAAAAACATTATAATATTAGATACACCTGTTTCCGGGAAGACTGTAGTTCTTGCTTCCTTCACTCTTGGCTAATACTTTGCTAAAGGAGAAACATTCCATAAGAAGAAAAACACATACGCACTTTCCCTGCTTCCTGGAGTTCCTGTCTAGCAGGTTAAGAAATCTGGGAAACCAATTCTCTGGCTGCTCAACTAATTATTGTGGCAGAACTATGCACGTGGGCCTCTCGCCGTACCCACATTTCAGAAGACATCCACTTCCGAACAGAAATGGAAGCCAAGTATTCGCCATTGAGTCAATATCCGAGTCAAAACCTCCAAGTGTGTTTTGAGCACAGGCCATTGCTAACTAATTTTCATTTTCAGTATGTTAATGAAGATACAACAGCTACGCGGCTTCCCAGTTTTAAACAGTTTCTCAAGAAGCAGCTAAGCCTTTCATTCAAGGTGAGCTACTCAGATCAGGGCCCTTTCCCCAAAGCTGTTGTGATTCCCCGTTGGAACTCTAACATAGCCCAGGCCGGAGCTGTTAGCCACGGGTGCTGCTGTCTGGGACGCTCTTTATCTCATCCATGCTGTGTCCCATCTGTGACACAAATAAGCGGCCGTTTGCAAATGATTGCACTTTTGGTTTCCGGAACTAACACCATCAAGAAAGATGCGATGAACTCACACAGCTCAGTAGAAAGAAAGCAACCAATCCGGTTTAAAAATGAGCAGAAGACAAGAACAGACATGTCTCCAAAGAAGCCATCCAGATGACCAGCAGACACATGAAAAGACGCTCCACATCCCTCATCATCGGGGAAAATGTGTTAAGTCAGACAGAGTCTGTGAAGTCAGACATGTACTGTATGATCTCCCTTCCATATAGAATCTGAATACAAATGAGAGTCCTAGAAACTGTGGGTAGAAAAGTGGTTACCAGGAATCGGGGGTTGACCGGGTGGGCGGGGGGGGGGAAGGAAGATTGGATGGTGTCCAGCTCCTAGTTCTAAGCCCCAAGGAAGAATTTCCCCGGGCTTTCCGTTTGAGGTGAGCCTCTTGTCACTGTCAGAGAAATGATGAGGTCTTTGTTCTGGATGATGGAAACGGAAGTGCTTTCCGTTAACTCTTGCTGCCATGAAAAACAGAGCCCCGGCTAGAGACCTGGAGGAGGTGGTTTATTTTGGAGGCTGTCCAAAGAAGATGGATGAGAGAGACAGGAAGACACGCAAGGTGACAGAGGGACAGCTGGGCTTGAGTCCCACTGGGGACTCTATCAGCATGCTTGTAGAACAGTGTCAGGGACCAGTCCTGATGTTGGACTGGAGCGTTGGACATCCCATGCCCCAAACCCACTCCTGTGGGTTGTGGAGAAGCCAGAAGGCAGTCCCCGTCACCTCCCTGACCCCAAATCTGAGCTTTGAACAAACTCTGAGATGGACCAGGTATCCGTAGGCACTGCACGTGGAACGTTGCCTATGGGCACAGGACATCGTCTGCCCCTGGAGCCGAGGAGATGTGCCACGGACAGGGCTTGCCAGTCCTGCGGGGGGAAGTTTCCAGGGGCAGGCGATGGAGGTGGAAATGTTAATGATCTCAGACACCTCTTCCACTTGAATTGGAGGCAATAGGGACAAGGTGGGGGGTTTTGAAGGTAGAACGGTACATTTGATGGAGGGAAGGTACGGTTGAGGGCAGCTGATAAAATATACGCTTTCTATAAGGTTTGAGGTGAGCTCATTGGCTTAGACGGAGGCAGCATCGTTTTAGGGAAACGGGGTGGGGGACGGTGGGGGGAGATGGAAAATAATGATTGCAGAAAGTGGCATGAGAAGCGTCCTGGGGCACATAATGCCAACACATGGTCACCGGGGTGCGGTTTGTCTCCAGCCACACCCAGCTCGGGAGAATTTCCAGACTGGGTTTGGGCAGGGTCACTGTGGGGACCCATTGCCAGCCCAGAAGACTTCTGACCGAGACCGGTGCTTGAAGATCTGCCTCTGGACGACACTATCTCAGACAACACGGA
Organism: Panthera onca; assembly: GCF_046562875.1. Classification (NCBI taxonomy): domain Eukaryota; kingdom Metazoa; phylum Chordata; class Mammalia; order Carnivora; family Felidae; genus Panthera; species Panthera onca. Next base: position 128,183,768 of record NC_138357.1, on the reverse strand, counting down.
GCTGGGGGTGACCAGTCTCGGCGTGACCGCAGAGGCGCTCCGTTGGGATCATTACTTGGGACCCGCTGGATCAAAGACATGTGAATCTCAGAGACTGCCCAAGTATTAGAACCTCAATTACCCGACTTCAATATCACCTGCATTCCGTCATTTGTTAAGTTGGCTCAGAGAAGCCATAAAAATAACTGAACGCATTTCTAACTGACCGGAGAGAAGAGAGTCTGTTTTCTTCATTCCTCTGGTGTTTGGAGCAAGTCTACTTTCTTTTTTTTTTTTTCATTTGACTGTAAGTCCAGCTTCTTGTGCCTGTAAGATGATATATTTTTCTTTGTGAAAATACATAAATTTAGGACGACGGCACTGACATCTGAGATTATGAAAATACTTTAGGAAGAGAAAACTCGTTAAATTATTTTCTGTATGTACTCTTTGGATGTGCCTTCGGAACTAAAAGGTGCGGGGGGAGGGTGGAGGTAAACTCAAGCCAAAAGCTAAAAAAAAAAAAAAAGTAGAAGGGAATGATGAAAATTCAGCATTTGGACTCTGTTTGGAATAAATGAACGCACATGCGTTTTGGCAAATCCAATTCTCAGAGAAATACTTTCTCTTTCAGGGTGTTTGTAAGGCTGGAGGAGGAAAACGGCAGGAATGTACAAGTCCCAGGGTCACTCGTACAGAGACCATACGATCATGGGATCACCTAAGTCTTGAGGAGTTCAATGGCTTCAGGTGACATAGCCCGAATGAAGTGTTATTAAAAATGTAAGTGTGGTAACTATTTCCTCTTGTCTATGGTAGTTAAATCTCACTGGGCACACAAAGTCTGCCCTTGCAGAACATCAGGAGTACTCCAGAGCACTTAGTAGGGAGCCCTGTCCACCCAAGTTGCCCCAGGTAGACCCCACAAGACGCATGCTCTTTTTTTTCCTAGCCACCTTCCACCCACCCACGCATGGATGGATGCCACACTCAGAACCAGCCTGGGCCATCGCCCGAATCACACACTATCTCTGGAGATCGGCCATCACCCTGGCAACAGCAACGTGAGTCCGCTCTGAGCTTGAAACTCTCTTGGACCATCCTCTGTCTTGTTCGACGCAAAGCAAAGCCCTCTGAGCTGGACCACAGATGATGGATGGTGTATTAGTCTGCTAGTGTTGAAGTAACAAAGATACACACCCCCCCAAATGGGGATGATGATAATAAAATTATTTCCTGGGGGGTGGGGGGAGGTTGCTATGAATGGAAAGTGTCTGATACAGCTTTTAGAACATGGTACGGGTTCGGTGAAGGCTTCGTGCCCCTAGGTAGAATGGGGATATTATTTTCTCTGTCTGTAACCACCCCACCCCGAAATTTCCGAGTCCGATTGCCCAGTTAAAACCGGGATAAGGGATTTTTAAAAAGAAATAGTTTAGTCTCAGGTGTTCTTAAATGGCCAACTTTCTCATTGCCTGTGGGCGGACGGGACCCGGAGCCGGCTCAGGAGTGTTGGGTAAGAAGCAAAAAGTGCCTTTGGCTTTGTGGAACTTTAAGGATGTTTTTCAGTGGGTGACCAGAGAGGTGACAAGAGACACAGATTGCAAAGGGACAGCGAGTCCCGCGTGGCTAGGCTGCAAGCTATGGGGCTTCCAAGCAGTTGTGCGACATGGCAGCAGGGGTGTGTGCTAGTGAGGAGAAGTCCTGGCAAACGTCCCGTGTTACACACTGCTTGTCGGGGACTTGCCGAGACCTGGCTTGAGGCGCATCTGAATGGAGGCGGGATTTCTCCTTCAGTTTCGACAAATGTCTTTAAGAGCACCGCAGACAACACCCAGGGCTCAGTGTGCCCTAAGGAAGCCAATTGGACAATAAATTATATTTAAAAAATAAATAGAATACAATACAGTACAATACAATACAGTACAGTAAAATAAAATAAAATAAAATAAAATAAAATAAAATAAAATAAAATAAAATAAAATAAAATAGGGGCGCCTGGGTGGCTCAGTCAGTTAAGCGTCCGACTTCAGCTCAGGTCACGATCTCACGGTCCGTGAGTTCGAGCCCCGCGTCGGGCTCTGGGCTGATGGCTCAGAGCCTGGAGCCTGCTTCTGATTCTGTGTCTCCCTCTCTCTCTGCCCCTCCCCTGTTCATGCTCTGTCTCTCTCTGTCTCAAAAATAAATAAAAACATTAAAAAAAATTTTTTTTAATAAAATAAAATAACTGATGTATGAAAAACATAAATAAATAAACATAAAACAAAGGGGTGCCTGGGTGGCTCAGTCGGTTCACCGTCCAACTTCAGCTCAGGTCATGATCTCACGGTCTGTGAGTTCGAGCCCCACGTCGGGCTCTGTGGTGACAGCTCAGAGCCTGGATCCTGCTTACGATTCTGTGTCCTACTCTTTCTCTGTCCCTCCCCTGCTCGTTCTCCCACATACTCTCTTTCTCTCAAAACGAAATAAACATTTTTTTAAAATTTTTTTAAAAAGAGCCACAGGGACCCGGATGAAGCAACAGCTTTGTTGTTGTTGTGGGACAAATACACAGCCCCAAACTTACCATTGTAACCACTTGAGGTACACAGCTCAGTGGCATTAACCACACTACCTGGGCAACTATCCCCGCCATCTCTGTCCAGAACTTTTTATCTTTCCAAACTGAAACTCTGTCCCCACTAAACACTAACTCCCATCCCTGTCCCAGCCCCGGAACCACTTTTGTACCTTCTGTCCCCCGGGGTGACTCTTCTAGGGACGTAGAATCACATAGGATGCGTCCTTTAGTGACTGGCTTACGTCAGTGAGCATCACGCTCTCAAGGTCCGTCCGCGTTGTAGCAGGTGCAGAACGTCCTTCCTTTTCAAGACAGCATCATCTTCCTCCGTGTGCCTGGGCCACGTTTTCTTTATCCATCCATCGATCCATGGATACTTGTGTTGTTTCCATTTCTTGGCCATCGTGAATCATGCTGTTAGCAGCCTTCTGCAAATATCTGTATGTCTCTGCTTCCAGATTCTTTTGAATAAATACCCAGTCATGCAATTGCTGTATCGTATGCCCATTCTATGGCACAATGTGTTCTAAATAAACTTGCACCAAAATGCCTGTTATAAAATATGTTTTAACAGCTCAGAGGTTAGGGCTGCACAATTCTGAATATCTATTATCGGGGAGCCCGGAAATGTGTTCCTTCATTCACAGATGAGCAGAAGAACATGTTAATCGTTTCTTGCCCTCATAGGGAATTTATCATTCCTCAAAAGCTGTGGACCAGAAGTCAAAGTCAGGTTTTAACACGGCTGGTCTCAGGTGTAGCAAACAGGAAGCCATATAGACGTGGGAGAAGCAAGTGTTTGAGGAAGGATATAGTTTAACACAGAGGCGATGTCAGGTCTTCTACACATGATTCCTGTCTTCCTCTTCTCTTTCCAGAGTCTTCTGTCCACTCCTGTGTTTGCTATCTGCCAGTGAGAGTTCTCTCAATCCCCCTTTATGAAAAGCCAGCCCACAAACATCCCTGTGGCTGAAATTTTGACATAGACGAACATGTACCATCCAAGTACGTCCTATGTTCTTTTTGGCTACTTTGTATATTTGAAATGGCTCTTCTCTTCAACAACTAAGCCAAGAGCCCTTGAAAATTACCACAGGATCATTTTCGTGAGGAGGTCCGTTGGAAACCAAGCTCAACATCATTATGCCACTCACGCTCTTGCTCTCCACCTCTGATACCATTTACAGATGATCTGGGAACTTGCAGGGTCATTTTAAAGTACTGACATCTTGATGGATGGTAAATGCACGCATGAGCTCCCACACACTTAATCTCGGAGGGATTAAGGATTTCTCTACCGAGACGTCTGGCTCCACGTCTCTATTTTCCTACCATCTGTACGTCACCTCCCTTCTGGTTGGAAAGAAAAAGGATCAGGAGCTTCTGAAATTAAATACAATAGAATTTAATGATGTGATACAGGGAGGAGTTCGTTTTCCTGCAACAGTGGCTATCTGTGTTCTAATCCCGAGGCCAGACTCAATGGTGACAGACATACATTTAAGCAAGCTTCCCTACCTTCAACTCTCCTTGTGTTATTTCTGCCATAGAATCGTCACAAGAATAGTAGGTAATTGGGGCGCCTGGGTGGCTCAGTCAGTTAAGCATCCAAGCTTGGCTCAGGTCATGATCTCGTGGTCAGTGAGTTCGAGCCCTGTGTCGGGCTCCATGCTGACAGCTCGGAGCCTGGAGCCTGCTTTGGATTCTGTGTCTCCCCGTCTCTCCGCTCCTCCCCTCATTCAGGCACTGTCTCTCTTCCTCTCTCAAAAAAAGGAATAAACTTAGAAAAAAAAACTAAAAAAAATCATAGCTAATAAAGTTGAGAGGTTTTGGGGGATTTTTTAACTGTACCAAAGTAGATAGTATCTGTTTTCATTTGTTTTTCCTCTCAATCTTTAAAAGGCAGAGGTTGCCATACCACATGCAAAACTACCAGGTTTAGAACCAAATCCTACTTTGTAATTTCAACGGGAAGACTTTCCAGATAATGTAAATGAATAAAATGTTCTCTAGACAATCCACGCCTCATTCAAAGAAAAAAAATGGTTATGTTAAATAATGTCTTCAGGTAGGAAGAGGAAGAAGAACCCATTGCCTATGCGAAAGTATGAGAATGAGAACAAAGAAAAATGAGAACAAATGTATATATGGATTATCGTAATGAAATCAGTCATTTCTTGGAGGGAAAAGAATACCTATGCATGGAATGTCATGGGTTTTATAGATGGTGGAAATACGTGGCTGGAATCGAGAGCCAAAACTTGCTCTGTTGTGTGACCAATGAAAACACACCTTTGCGTACGTGATCATTAGGTGACAGTGTGGTGACCCATATTTTCCTGTTTGCATCTTTCCTGGTATGTGTTTGTATTGTGCTTCTCAACACACTGTATTCTGTATAAAAAAAAAAATACCGGATGGCATTGCAAGGTGACAGGCTGGCAAGTTCAGCTCCACGAGTTTAGGAAGCCACGAGCATAGCAACGAACCAAGGGAAGGATGAAGTACCTGCCCCACCATATTTTCAGTTAGTTTTCTTTCTTTTAGGACACAACACCTGGCCGACTCTTAATGACCTATAATTCCTGTTTTTCCAACCACCAATAGTGTTTTCCATCTTTGTACTGAAAACAGAAGAAAGGCGGTTTTACATACTATCTACGCATATGATTGTTTAAACTCCTCCCAAAGTAGAAAGAGAATGTCTAAGAGTCTCCTTTCTCTTGGTGTGTTTACCACAAACACAAGCTTGGGATGCCCCCATTTAAAGATACTCAGTGGGGATCTTACACAGACTCTTATTGGAGAGTAACACCTTGCTGCATAAGGAGAGACTCACAGGTAGCTCATGATAAACTTTATTTATTTATTTGTTTGGTTTTTTTTAACTTTTTTGATGTTTATTTATTTTAGAGAGAGAGACACAGAGACAGAGAGAGAGGGAGACACAGAATCTGAAGCAGGATCCAGGCTCCGAGCTGTCAGCACAGAGCCTGACGTGGGGCTCGAACCCATGAACTGTGAGATCATGACCAGAGCTGAAGTCAGATGCTCAACCAACTGAGCCACCCAGGTGCCCCTAAACTTTATTTATTTTTAAAAAATCATCTATTTATTTTTTTTTTAGTTTGAGACAGAGAGAGAGAGAGAGAAAGAATCTTAAGGAGAGGAAGAGAGAATCTCACAAATCGTGAGACCGTGACCTGAACACAAATCAAGAGTCAGAAGCTCAACCAAGTGAGCTACCCAGGTGCCCCACTCATGAAAAACTTTAAATGTAACAGGAATTTCCCTGGATGACTAGAGAAATATATTCATACACAAAAGGGGTTCAATAGATAATGTACTGTATCTATATATGTATCTGAATCCTTAACATCAATGACCCATCAAATAGATTTATACCTTAAAGTATGCTTATATTTTTCATGATTTTTAAAGGTAAACTCCACCCCTAAAGTGGGACTCAAACTCAGGATCCCAAAACCAAGAGTTCCATGCTCTACCGACTGAGCCCGCCAGGCACCCCAAGGTATGCTTGTATTTATATTTATACATACACGTATTGAATGTGTAAGTTACATATATGTATTATTTGCACATTGTCACCTGTAGTTTAATATATGGATATACTTATATATTTAATTTATGCTTATATTCTAAATTCGGGTTTTGAATAAGGCATTAAAAGGTGAAGGGTAAAGTGAGTAGAACGTTGAAGAAAATCTACTCTTAGCAGAAGCCAGGAGCAACGTAACACGATGATTCGAATGCCTTTTTCCTTCTACCTTGGCCCCGACATTGGATTTCATGAATAGACCTGCCTGGAGGCGACAACCACCAGCAGCATCTTTTCAGTTGTAGATTTCCACCAGAATGTCAGTGCTCGTCGGTGATGCAATTTGTGTAATGGGATATTATATTATAAACACACTATCCTGTGGTTCTGAAAACCACAAAGTAACTCCAGACTCTGTCCAGGGAGAGGAAGGATGAAACCCGGAGTGTCCAGGTTGAAACAGGGTTCATGTTGTTCTGAGGCACCGCGTGGTCTAAACGTTCATTCAGGAGCTCCCGCGCTTCAAAGGTGAAAGCCGGGCCACGGAATTGTTTCCACCCCCCTGTGCTGGCCATGGGAGGGGGCCCTGTAGTTTCTGGACACCACGCATTCTCCTGAATTATCGAGGTGGCTGGGCATTGGCTGAGGTCTCCAGGATGGGAGATGGGCTTCCAGCATGCATAGTGACCACCTGTAGGGAATGTATTGACCAGAAGGGCTATTGTCTCTCCAAAATTCTGCAAAGGGGACGCATGTGCGCATAAAGAGGCCGCCACAGTCTCCCTCCAGGACGGGGTGGGAGATGAAAGAGTGTTACGTATTTTGAGGGGAAGGAAAAGAATTCAACCCAAGGGGTTCTTGTGTTTTCACGTGAATGTAGAACAAAGCAGCTGCTCACATCAGCAGCCCCTTGGGGAGAAAGGCAGGTGCTTGGATCATTTTCTTTCCATATGAGTGAGTTTTCTTTACCTGCCCAAATTGAATAAAGTCAAACTGAGAACACAGGAAAAAGAGTAATATTAGAGTCTAAGCTTAGAGTGTTCTCAACTCAAGACACCTTGGATCCAAAAAGAATATTTCTGGTTGCCTTAAAGACCACAGGCAATTGATAAACTCACAGGATGGGAAACAGGCACCTCATAGTATGCCACCGACAAAGTGAAGACAAGTTTAACTGTGGGTGGCTTTAGGGGATGAGAAGTAGGTGCTATGGGGTCCTGAAGGGAAAAGGGGATGCAGAGATGAAGGGAGTTAGAAGGACCCTGTTCCGTATGTTAAGAGCTTAAGAGAGGGAGGGAGAAATCTCATAAATAGGAATACCTGAGTCCAGCCATGTAAGGAAACATGCAACTCCAAAGGGTTACCACATAACCCTTGCCTCAGGCTCTGCTTTTAGGGAATCTAGTGGGAGCCTGTCAGTGGTAACCAGCACGATCCATCATTCTTAGGATTACTTGAGATAATACATGTATTGTGTCTCATCTATCTGACCTGTTACAGGTCTTCTGGATAAGTTGGGTGGCCATAAGAACCTAGAATCCGTGTGTGAGAATCTCTTTGACTTTTACGAGTACTGCTTGGGATTTTTCAACAGTGATTACATTTTGTCCATAGCAAATGGTTGATAAAGCTCATTGCCAAGGAAAGGTTGTTTGGAGGTCGCCATGTGGAGTCGGCAAGGATGATGTTCTGAGGTTTCTAGCTGCATCCACAAGAGTTCCAAGTAGGATAAGGGCAGATAACAATGTCAAAGTAGATCCATTTTCAACTTGACTTGCTTTGCTATGTCAGCTCAGCCCTACCTGGGATTCCTGGAAGGAATTCTAAAAACAGAGGGATTGTGAATGGCATACTTTTGTAAGCTATTTGAAAGAGGTGACGTTAAGCCTCAGAGGTTCTGAGCAGGTGATACCTTGTAGGGTGTGGGGAAGGGTGAGCACAGGGCATCATGGGTCACTGGCTGTGGAGGTCCCAACCACTGCACCGGGAATGTTGTAGACTTTCTCCAATCAGTGCCAGGAATGTCTGCTCTCTGGATATGTGGAGAAGAAAAACCACCTGTGAATGTTAATACTTGAAGAAAAACAAAACTGGACAAAAGATGACCCTAGTAAGATATATATATATATATACATATATATATATATAATTTTCCAATAACCTTTGAGTGAATGCTTTTGATCAAAACTGAAGTGCTTTTTGTTAACAGGTGATAAATGCCTTGCTCTTGAAAAAAATTTCATAATTCCAAAAACAACAGTACCCGAAAGAATCCAGACTGTATTCTGATCAACACTTTTAAAATATACTTGTAATGGAAATGACTTGACAAGAGATGGAAAAGGAGTTGTTGTTTGTGTATTCATCTTGAAATGGGTACATTTATAAACAGATTTTTCAGATCTGATTCAAGGATAAACATTTACTAAAAAAGTGCAATTTGACACTGGTCCCCAATTCAAATCCCTTTAAAAGATGGGATCGAGCCATAGACATATGACCTCATTTGCTGTAAGAAAATTAATTCAGTTGGTTAAGCGTCTGACTTCAGCTTTGAGCCCTGGGTCAGGCTCTGTGCTAATGGCTCAGAGCCTGGACCCTGCTTTGGATTCTGTGTCTCCCTCTCTCTGTCCCTCCCCTTCTCTCTCTCTCTCTCTCTCTCTCTCTCTCTCTCTCTCCCTCTCCCTCTCCCTCTCCCTCTCTCTCAAAATTACATAGACATTTAAAAAATTAGAAAGAAAAGAAAAATTAATTCAGCATTATTTATTTCATTCCTTGTGAGGCTGACCCAAAAACGAAGTCCTTCAATGAAAAGAATTGTTTTTGAAAGAACCAAAACTTTTTCACATACTTAATTCTGGTGTCAGTAAAAAAATTAAGTCGTGTCAGTAAAAAAAAAAATTATTCTGTGTTCCCACAGTGTGTATGTGTATCACACCACCTCTTTGTTCACATTAAATATCTTACAATTTTACTCCCCGGTTATATCCAGAAAGGTGCATTGAGGTAGGGGGAAGTCAAGGTTTAAATATCATTTTTGTGAAGAGTTTAATTAGCAGGAAAATGAGTCACAGTGCATGCATTGAAAATTAAGATGTGAGCTGCATGAAGACATGAGGGGTTCTGGGAAATCTGAGATTTCAAGGTCAACAGACTCACTCATGGGCATCTTCCTAGGAGAAGTCAGAGGCACCGAGACAAGACATGTGGGAGAGGCCCGTGCGCTCCTGTGCACAGGGGAACAAATGCAGTGACAATTCCTGTGAGCACCCGGCAGGTGCCAGGCTGGGGCTCAGTGTTTCACAGCACATATGCTAATTCTCATGGCCTTTGATAAGGTGGGTATTGAGTTTCTGTCTTGCGGTCGATACAAATTCACCACGGGGGTGCCTGCCAGTCTCCGTCAGAAGAGCACACAAGTCGTGATCTCGGGGTTCTAAATTTGAGCCCCACGTTGGGTGTAGAATTTACTGAAAAAGAAACTATTTTTGAAAAAAGTTCACCATAAATGAGATGGGGAGTGTCCAAGATGTAGGAGCAAGTCAGGGATTCAAAGCCAGCTCTGACAGATTTCCACTCCCAGCTCTGCACATTGCCATTTTCGTACCAGGCCTGCCTCCCTCAGCGGAAGGAATGACCTCTCCCTCCTGGAATGTGCAAACGTAGCTCCAAGTCTCCCGGACCCACGCCAGAGTAGGTGTTTTTGATGTTTTGTCTTAAAGACCCATGTGCAGATTGCATTTGCCTACACTTTGTTTTGCTAAATACTCACCAGTGTGAGGTGAGGCATGTACCCAAGTCCCTCCAAGGGCATGACAAGGAGCTGCCTAGCAAAGTTACTCAACGAACAATAACAACGTAGGGAGATAGATCTCTGGTCTCCCTCCTGACTTTTTCCTCTGCTCCTCCCTTTACTGGTATCGCCCGACTGAACGACAGCCTTGGAAAACCTACCAAAGAAAAATGCAAGAGTGTTTTTGGTTTCCTCTGGCATGTATCAGATAATTTTTCTACTCCCCCGTAATGATTCCAAGAGGGAAGGGTTGCATTCTTGATGGAGACAAAAATAAGGAGTGCTTATTTCAGTGTGTCTGTGCAAACCAGAATTCCTGATGGAAATGGTGGCTGTCCCGAAGGAAAAATAGGTACCAGATCCTTTTCTTCACAAAGGGGCTGAACTGTGGCCCCTTAAGAGCCATATGTTGAACGTTTATCCCTTCTTAGCTCTGAATGGGATTGTATCTGGAAGTGGGGTCTTTAAAGAGGGGATTAAGGTAAAATGAGGCCAGTAGGGTGGGTCCTGATCCCAAAGGACTGGGGTCCTTATGAGAAGAGAAGATCAGGACGCAGACATGCACGGAGGGACGACCACGTGAGGACACAGGTGGGACAAGGCAATGACACAGCAAGGAGAAAGATCTCAGGAGGAACCAGCCTCAACCCCGCCTGGATCTCAGACTCCCAGCCTCCAGGACCAGGAGAGAATACATGTTTGTTGTTGAAACCATACAGGATATGGTGGTTGCTGTAGCAGCCTTAGCAAACTAACACATCCCCTTGATAAATAGTGACACTCTGCACGTCTTACTGGTGTTGGCACCAGCCCTGCACCTAGTCACGCACACACAGCTAATCGAAGGGGCTGTTGACGATGCCTGGTCTCCGTATTTTGCTCTCAGCCCACGCATGCTGGCTGAATACCATTTGGGGCTCCCTGGTCTGGCTGGAAGCAGCCCCCACGGTTCCCACTTCGCCAAGGCTCTCTAGGCCCCAATGTTTCTTCCCTGCTCCCTCCCCATTTTTCAGGGCATTTTGTCGTTGGAGTTCCCAGCATATCCAGGACTGCGTGATTTTGATGGTCAGTTCTGTAATGACGAATGACATTGAGTGTCTTTTCATGCGCGTATCGATCATGGGTATGCATGTCTTCCTTAGACAAATGTCTATTCAAGACCTCAGCCCATTTTCGAACGGAGTTGTTTGTCCAGACCTCTGCCCATTTTTAAATTGGGTTGTTCATTTGGTTGTTGAGTGGTGTATATATTCTTTATATATATTCTTTATATACAAATGTATGTATTCTTTATATACAAATGTATGTATTCTTTATATACAAATATATGTATTCTTTACATACATATAAATATATGTGTTCTTTATATTTATATATATTATATATATATATATATATTATATATATATATATATATATAAAGACTCGTCATATATTCTCAATGTTAATTCCTTCTCAGATATACAATTTACAAATATGTCCTCCCATTCTGCAGGTCACCTTTCATGCTCTTAATAAGTCCTTTGATGCACCAATGGTTTTAGCTTTGAAGAGGTACAATTTATTTATTTTTCCCTTGGTTTCCTGTGCTTTGATGTCAAGAAAGTCAAGACATTTCTGTAGCTACCCAAGGCATTTCTTTTAGGCAAGCCGATGTGCATTCAGAGTGGAGAATACAAGAGTCGGTAGGACCTCTCTGTCCCCAAGAATTCCCAGTGCAGTCAGGCCCCAGGCATCTAGTGGCACTTTTTGTCACATGTTCTCCTCTGTTGCTTGTTGTGGCCTAGAAGGTGGCATGCCCCACGAGGCACCAAGACAAACCAGTTTTGCCAAAGTCCCGAGAGCACTGGTCACCACTGGCTCTCCCTTCACCTCCAGGAACTGAATCAACTACAGACTACAGATGTCCTGACCACAGTTCCTGCCTGCAGCCCCATTGGTCAACCATGCCCAATTCTCCAAGGGTCACTTTGGGAAAGTTCCACCACATTTTTGTGTTATGTTTTCCCATTTTTCTTTTTTCTTTTTTCCTAGAGAAATGTACAAATCTGCACTCCCAGTGAGACCTTCTTTGTGGCTCTTAGACAAGCATGTGTTTGCAAAAACTACATTTAGGAGAGGCCAGGTTTCCCCACGCCCCCCTCCCCAGGAGGTGACATTTGGATATTTTGCATGAATGATGGGAACACCCCTGGAGAGGGCTTTTGGAAAGGATAGATAAGGCTGGTGAAGGATCTCATACGTCCTCCCAAGTTTCCGCAGACGAGGCAGGTTTTCAGTCCGATGGCGCTCAGCCTTCGCAGGCACTTTCCAGACCGGTGACGTCACCTCCTCTGGAAGGACTGAGGCACAGCTGTCTGCCCAGAGGCTCAGAGCAAAGCACCACCGGCCTCCAAGACGATAAATCTTGCAGCGATAGTGTCTGATACCTGAGCCATCTGGTCCAACCCTTCCAGCCATGAGCTTATTTCTGTACAGTGATTTTTTAAGGGATTGTTTCCCCAGTGAGGCAGGGGCATCTGATACAGCCGCCCTTGTGAGTGGCCTCTCCAGATAAGTGCCTTGTTGACAGTAATTGTGACTGTGACCCTTTTCTCTCTTGCTCCCTACAACAAGGGCATGGTGTGTAGGTGTATCGGTCTTTGGGAGCAAAGCGTCCATTAACCTTCTGGCTCTGAGTTTAACCACATGTAAAACTTGGAAGTGTACTGTATATGCTTTTTGTCTTTCTCGGAGGCCACGGTGACGTTTGGGAGAACAACGCGTGTAGGTGATTGAATAAATGGGATTCAAGACACCGTGTATGCGCGTTTATAAGACAGCGTGCACTTTTAGACCACGTTAACTGGGATATAGACGAAAATATCCAACAGAATTTTACTGCTCTAGGGAGAAATCCTTTGCCAACACGCATCATGTAGTATTTATAGATGAAACATACTATTTTGGAAGAGTTTGTTGTGTGCGTTTTGAGACAAGATCTCCGGGTATTTAAGCAACTTCACATTTATCTGTTGGAATTCTAGATGGGTAAACATTTTTGTTTTCCTCTTGGAAACATGTTTGAAGGTTTGGTGTTAGTGAGGATTCATTTTCACATAAACTTCAAGCTGTCGTACGGGACTGAGTCGAAAGTCACTGTTCTCAGCCTAAAAACAAACGCCACTGAGGTGCGTGGTTAACAACACACAGGAGAGTTTCAGCAAGCTGGATCTCTTCATTGTTATTTGAAACTGAAGTTTAGGGAGTGAGAAAAAAAAATGAACAAAAAAATAGGCCCCAGTCAAAGGAGAGACTTTCGATGATGCACACAGATACACAGGCTGCAGGCTACGGTCCCAACCGCCAGCTGTATGCAGATGCACGAAGCTGGGCTCGGCTCCAACAGCTGCCCAGACCATCCGGTCCCACCCCAACACCCTCTGGATATGAAGCGTCCTCCTGTGGTCAGGAGGACAAGTTTGGTCCTTGCATCAGCTTGGAGAAGCTCCTGGAGATGGGGGTTGAAGGACCCACCATGCAATTATCCAAAACACAGCATGTACTGGGGACACCCCAAGGAAATTACTCACTGGCACTAACTTTAGTAGCCTACCCCTCTCCCTGTTGGTGGGAGCTTGGGAAACCCACCAGATTAGCTGGCAGACTTTTTATTTTTTATTCATTTTTAATTTTTTAATGTTTTATTTGTTTTCCAGAGAGAGAGAGAGACACAGAGTGAGCAGGCAAGGGGCAGAGAGCGAGGGAGACACAGAATCCGAAGCAGGCTCCGGGCTCTGAGCTGTCAGCACAGAGCCCCACACGGGCCTGGAACTCACGAACCATGAGATCGTGACTTGAGCCAAAGTTGGATGCTCAACCGACTGAGCCCCCCAGGCGTCCCTGACAGACTTTCTAAATGGCACATACAGTGTTCCACTGCGCACATCTACAAGAAAGTCTGGTAAGCTTTGACACCCAATTCCCCTGTAAGAAGGAAACTTCCACTGTGGTGCAGGGAGGTGGCTAGAATGTGCGGAACTCATCGGTGACTGGTGGTGACCATCAATGCCTCTGTCCAATGCATGTGCAAATTCAACCTCTATCCCGGTGTCGTGCGCACGCAGCACTGTGAACCCTCATGTTGAAACCCAATCCGGGGCGCCTGGGTGGCTTAGTGACTTAAGCGTCCGACTCTTGATTTCAGCTCAGGTCACAATCTCACGCCTGTTTGGGACTCTCGCTCTCCCTCTCTCTCCCTGCCCCCTGCCCCCAGACAATCAAACAAGCACCTTTTTTGGTTGTATGTTGCCAAGTCTCTCCTAGGTCCAAAATACACAGCCATCCCACATGCCTTGCCTGGGAAGACCCCAACAGCCTGACCAAGGATAAACTCACCTGAAGGGCTTCGTTCTACATCACACCTGTGTGCGAAAGGAAGTCAGAAGCCAAATTTTGAAAAAGAAATTTGAGTTGGTTCACTTGATGAAGAGGATTTTTCTTTTTGTGCTCCTGACAAATGCTTCTCCAGACATTTCATGAAGGTAATTAATGGGGCAGGACCGTCCCTTGGAGAACACAGAATGTTGTTCTATTATGGACTGAATGTTGTTCCCCTACCTCCCTGCAAATTTATTTGGTGACGCCCCAATCTCTAGCATGGATGCTCTTGGAGTACGGATGTAATTAAGGTGCCATGAGGTCGTAGGGGTGAGGGCATGATCCAATAGAGTTGATGTCCTTATAGGAAGAGACACCATCTCTCTGTGTGTGTCTCTGTCTACAGAGTGAGCACATAGGAACAAGTGGCTGTCTGCCAGCCAGGAAGAAGGCGCTAGGCAGAAATCAAGCATGGCGGCACCTTGCTCTTGGACTCCCAGCCTCCAGATCTGTGAGAAGTCTGTGTCGACTGTGTAAGGGCTCACCATCGACTGTATTCTGCTAGGACAGTCTGAGTGAAGACACGATCTCTGGCTGTCTAGCACGTGATTTCCATCATTGGGTCACATGGATTTTGTAATCCACCATATGTTTGTTTATTGCGCCCCCCCAAAGGAACCAGTGAGCACTGGCTGGGCAGAGAGGCCATGTGGAGGGTCTGATGGTGCCTGACTATGCTGTTAAGGTATGTTCCTGCCTTTCCCCAGGAGTCAAGGAAACCACAGGAGCACAGGTGTAGGCTATGTTTTCTACTTTTCAGCGTTTCCTTTTGCCAAGGTGACAGTAGAAACGTGGAAAACTATTTCTTACTGATTTCCTCTGTGTGGGCACTGGGGTGAATAAATCTCCCTGGTTATTTATGCCTGCAGGGACCCAGCAGGCCTACTACTTGGCTGCATCCAGCTTCATGGGTGGGAGACCTTGTGCTTTGCTCATGTTGACTCCCTGGTAAAATGCCCTTAGAATTGACATTTTGTGGATTGACCGTGCTGGAGGACGGCGTCATAGAGAGGAGGGCTTGGAGGCTCTTGGGGGCTGCCATTTTAAAGTGGCTATTTCGTTCTAGCCAAATGCAAGCACCGCGTGGGATGTATCTCTTTGGGCTGTGTGTGACCCTTTCCTGTTCTCACGCCTCACATTTTGGTAAGCATGATTTGAATATGAGTGCATGCACTATTACAGAGGGATTGAGACAACAGCACAACAGAGACCCAGAAAATATCTATCATCTATCTATTATCTATCTATCTATCTATCTATCTATCTATCATCTATCATATATATATCATCATCTATCATTTATCTGTTTATCAATCTATCATCTATCCATCCATCCTTCGTCTCTCTATATATCCATTGATCTATGTATCTATCATCAATCTATCCATCTTTCCACCTACCCATCCATCCATTCATCCATCCATCCATCCATCCATCATCTATGTACATATCCACTGATCTATCTATACATCTATCCAACCATTCATCCATCCATCCATCCATCCATCCAATCCATCCATCCATAATCTATCTACCTATCTATTGATCATTCTACCTATCTACCATCCATCCATCCATCCATCCATCCATCCATCCATCATTTATCTATTATCTATTATCTATCTATCTATCTATCTATCTATCTATCTATCTATCTATGTATCTATCCATCCTATCTGTCAACCATATATCTACTCATACCTAGTATGGAAATATACTTCAGTATGTAGTCAGTCAAGGCTTCCAAATTCACAGGTTGTATTCTGGTTAGGCACTTTGTGTGGTGCATCATGGTTGATTTCAAACAAGGGGGAGTCAATTTTAGGGAATCACCCATGTATAGGAAAAGCCCGGAAACTCAAGCTCACAGCCCTACCGTTCTAGGAGGGACACTGAACAGCTGTGTATACCAAGGTGTGTCATATGCGCTGTGTGAATGCCAATGGCGGTCAAGGCTCACGTTCCCTTTTACCATGTGATCATTTGTATGAATCAAGCTGATTAAAGCTCAGCCTGTCTGATGCTCAGATGCCACCCTGAACTCCCTGATGTTTTCTCCGCTGCATGAGCTCTGCCAACACCACACACCTGGAAAGCCATTCCGTAGTGAGTGCTGGGGGAAGAAAGAGCTTCTCTGTGTGTGCACAAAAGAATGGCTTCCCAGCGAGGAAGCTGCGAGTCTGTGAGCAAACAACCGTATTTAAAACAATGCACTTAGAAAAAATACATGTTTAGATATACTTTCAGAGTTGCAAACAACAATGGCTTAATTGTCATGCGTTCTAGTTTTTGACCACCAAATATAATGTCTCTGACAATTGCGGGAAGGAAATTCATCTTTAGAATTCCCGGGACCGAGGCCACAGTCATGACTTTTGAATAAAACTGCTTTAGACTTCTTTGACTGGGGCGGGGTGGGGGAGTAAAAAGCATGCTGTTCATGCTTTAGGACAATCGTGAGGGCATGCCGCTGACTCAGGAAGAGTTTCAGTCACCAACCTCACCATTGCGGTGAGGCAGAGGGGCCTGGGACACAAACAGAGCTCATTCAACTTGAGGCTTTTACCAACCAACATGTGACCTCTCCCCTAACAGAAACGTTTCCAGGGAAATCCTCTGTGCCATGTGCATTTTTCCCCCCACTGGAAGCTCTCCTTGAAAATCTGTGAGTCCACACCGAGTACCGGGGTCGGCCTCAGACACCGGACTCCCGATGCATAAACCCTCTGGGCTTTCGTGAGAAAACCTTAACTATGGGTGTCCTCCCAATTTTCTCCATATTATGTCACTTTGGGCAACTTGAGTAACCTCTGAATGTGAGCTAATTACAGTATTTCATTTGCCAATGTCTCACTCTCCGATTGCATCCAAAGAGTTTCAACGCACTTGGCTGCAGTTGGAACTCAAAGCGGCCAAGTCTAGAGTTTTCCCGGTATCTTCACCCGATTCCCTACTGTTTCTCTTTCCCTGATACTTGATAACAGGTAAGGAGCTGCCCATAGTCAAAAATCATAATTGGTAATATCTCCACACGCAAAACCAGTTGGGACATCTAGTTTACCACAGTACTTTATTGCTTCCTACAGTTTTGTCTGCAAGAATGATTCAATATCCCACCTTGAAGATATCTCCTTTCTCCAGTAGACAGTCATCATGCTCAAACTACTCAAGCAGCCACAGGATCTCACCTTGACCTACATGCTCCCTTCCGTTCTTGGATAGACTCTGTTTATAGGTGGCACATTGGCTGATATGCACTAAGATTCCAACAATATGTGTGTAATAGATGCATTGAGTCTCAAGCCTTGTCTTCCTTTGACGAATGGGTACATTTTAATTTTTTTTTTTACATTTTTATTTATTTTTGACAGGCAGAGAGAGACAGAGCATGAGTGGGGGAGGGGCAGAGAGAGAGGGAGACACTGAATCCGAAGCAGGCTCCAGGCTCCGAGCTGTCAACACAGAGTACGACGCGGGGCTCGAACCCACAAACTGTGAGATCATGACCTGAGCTGAAGCCGGACGCTTAACCGACTGAGCCACCCCGGCGCCCCGATGAATGGGTACATTTTAAATTCACCCTAGGCCCTGAGGTCATAACTGGTAAGAGTTCTTGGTCAGGCTTTTTTTTTTTTTCCTGGCATCTGATTTTTTCCAAAGCTTTAAGTATGTTCATTTTGAAATAATTTCCTTTATGGAACTAAAAGGCACAGCACAGGGAGTCAATAGTATTGTAATAGCATTTCATGGCGATGGATGGTAGCTACATTTGTTGTGAACATAGCATAATGTATAAACTTGTGGAGTCACTATGTTGTGCATCTAAAAATAATGCAACATCATGTGTTAACTATATTCAAAGGATAAAATAAAATAAATACTCTTGAAATGAGTGAATAGATAGATGACAGATAGATATAGATAAATAAATAGATATGATGGGTGGATGGATGGATGGATGGATAGATGGATGATAGATAGATGATAGATAGATAGATAGATAGATAGAATACTTTCATTTGACAGTTCTCATCCTTATTTGTCTAGTTGTTAAGATCTAACATTTTCCATTTTCCTAAATATCCACAATTTCTTTCTCCCTTGGAAGTCAGGGGTCAATCCCAGCTACATTCCCAGCTTTATTGTTTTTCCTGTTTCAGCATCTTTTTTGGTTAGTTAAAACATCTTAGGAACATTTATAAATTTGGTTCAACATTCCAATCTGTTTCAATAATCCTTCCTGACTTTTCTAAAATAAGCAAGCGACGGTTAAGTGTGTCCAGGCCTGTGGACATTCTCCTGGGGATATCCTGAGGGAAACGTTGAATCTTCTTGGGCTTTTTCTGAAATCCAGCTCATGCTCTCCCGAGGGCACACTCTGTAGCCATGTGCATGGAATCTGCTCCTCGGAAAATAATACCGGACACCCTCACACAGAATTGTTTGCTCACTGGGGTGTTTCACCTTCAACTTTGACCAAAGTCCAGGTGATTCATGCAAAGGTGACGTCTAACCAGCCACTGGCAAGACCCGCTGCCTCTAGTGCGTGATATGACTTCCTAATTTGTTTTTAACTTAAAGCTTTGTAAATCAAATGCATTTGCTTTTTCCACCCTTCTCCCATATTGTTTGTTCTTCCCTTTCTGTAACCGTGCCCTTTGTTAGGGACGCAATTTCAGGATTTCCATTGCCTTGCAAGAAATGTTTTCTCCAATTAGCATTTAAAGATGTCTTTCGTGCACATGGTTTTGCACACATTTTGCCACTGGTTAGGAGACACAGACATAATTATGTCCATAAACTACAGACAATCTTGATTTTGTTGGCTATTTGAGAATGTTTGTAGGTTCACTAATAAACGTTAGCAAGTCTCAATATGAATATGAGCACATTGCCAGAATTATTCTAATATGTATGAACTAAGATGTCCACACGTATTCTGCTGACATGGGTCCACAAATATGGTTTAAGTCTAAACAAAAGAAGAACACTGTGGGTGTTTCCTGTATGATATGACATCACGGCATCTGGGAAGCATTGCAAGCCAAGCCATGGCACGTCCCTGATTGCAGCTGCTATCTGAACAAGGATTCCCTTCTCCCCAATATCCTGTAGACCAGAGTGTTCATGCTGTTTTGATATTGAATGCCTCTGATCACTATATATATATATATATATATATATATATATATATATATATTTGGTTACCAAAATGAAATATCTGGGGAGGAAATGTTGCCTGAATTTCATGGGATCATTTGTGCCTTTTGTACAAACATCTGTGTGTTTCTGTGGAAATCCAGAATCATAGCTAATTGAAGGGAAATGTGTGTCTCCTTTTTCCAAATGCTGCTTAAGATAGATACACGATACATAAAAGCGGGCTGGAATCCCAGAAAACGCCAGAGCTATTCTAATCAGCCTTTCCATGAGCTTAACTGCAATGGCCAATTTAGGATAGATGAATGAGTGATCTCTCCAGTGTCCCTTAGCCAACCAAGGGGTTGAGTATTTGGCACGTTGTGATGGTCACGTATGATGGATCTCCACCCCTGAGAGAAAGGCGCGGTCTTACTATGGAAAGGTCAAGGTTGCGTCTTTTTCTTACTAAGATCACACAGTCGAGCTACTTGGTCAACAAACGTGGCTGCCAGACAACGTTACAATAATTGATTATGACGCAGGGTGTCCCATGGCGATTCAAGGGGTTTTATTCAGTGTGGGGCTTTCCTCCTTTCCATGCAATTCAGGTGAGCACCTGTATCTCGAACCACCACAAGGTGAGATCCCCAAGGTAGCAGCTCTCAGGAGCTGAAGCTGTGTAGGGCAGAAAGGAAGTAACTTGGGTTCTTGGGAGGTTTCCTTGAGGTGCAGCTTTTACAGAGGAGTGGTGGGCAGGATGCTGTCAAATGAGGCAGAATGAGGCAAAACCCACTTCTGGGTGCACACAGATACCTTCAGAAGACGTAATGTGAATAGTGCCATGCTGATCGGTTGTGGCAATGGTGATCAGCTGAAACCCTTCACAAAAACCCAATAGAATAAGGATTATTGGGACGTTGCATCTGTGAACTCTCAAAATGGCGGACGAACTGCTCACCATACTTTCACTTCCTTTTTCTTTTCATGGAGGCAAAATTCGCAAAACACGAAATGAACCCAAGGGCACAATTCACTGGCATTTAGTGCACTCACAATGTTGTGAAACCACCGCCCTGGTCTAGTTCCAGAACTTTCTCATCCCCTGCCCCCTCACAGAAGCCACGTCCTCTTTATCAGTAGCTCCCCATTCTCTGCACCTTGAGTGACCACTCGTTTTTCTGTCTTTTTGGATTGAACTATTCTGGGCATATCTAACCAGTGGAATCTGATAATATATCGTCCCTTGTGTCTGGTTTCCTTCCATTAACATAATATTTTTGAGATTTGTCAATGGTGTAGCACGTTTCGGGCTTTGCTTCTGCTTTCTGGCTGAATAATATTCCAGTGTGTGTCTGTATATGCCACAGTCCTTTCCATTTTCTTCTCCACTCTTGGCGGACATGTCCTTGCTTGCCTGGGAGAGTCCCATATGACACCTGTGCCCCCACACGTGTGAAAAGCTCCCCCTTTCCATCTCAGTTTGGATGACGAACTGCCTGGTCACCTCCAGTTCTAGGAATATATCCATGCAAACTCACAGCACTAGGAGTATTTTTTTTTCTTCCCTTTCTTGCTGACAGCTCTCATCCTTGTCAGCCAAGAAGACCTCAAGACCCTCTCCAACAGCCATAACATTCACGCTTATTAACAGGAGTGTGGAAGAGACCATGGAGTGTCAGGCCTGGAGGCGGGGTGTGGGGAACAGGAGCAGCCTGCGATGTGGACACAAGCCAGGAAGGATTTGGACGCGTTCCTTTATGTACCGTAAACATGTTAATTGCATTTCCAGCTGCCCGGAGAGCATCGTGAGACTCGTAAGAAAGGCCGTGATCAGAACACAAAGATGTGTGATTTGGGGCTGCGTTTGTAGGCACTGTGTAATTCTGGGGTCCCCGGAGGCACGGAGCAAGGGTTTCATTTTCATATACCAAGCTCCTGCCCATGATGGACGGAACAAAGAGGAGCTCTCTGGCAGATTCAGGCAAGAGCAGTGGTCCTACCTTTGCCTCTGTGAAGAGGTGGTGATTTTATGATGAAGGAGGACCTCATCCTTCACTGAGGATCTATCCGTGGTAAGGAGACGGCTCGGGTCATGTCAAGGGGCCGGTTCTCCTGTGCCATTGTCTCCCGCTCTCTGGTCACTCTTAACATTCTGCTGGACTGAAGAAGGGGCATCACGTCGGTTGTGAAGGTGTCTCTGCGTCTGGCGTTTCCTCCTGGCATGTGTTGTGTTTGTCTTGCTGGCCCGTTTCTGCAGCCTGTAGATGGCCAGCTTTCCAACTGTTGTGCAATTACAGAAACTCAGCCTCGTCCACATTTTTCATTCGACACTGTTGCCACAGAAAACCAAGAAGAAATGAACACGAAAATTGCATTTTTGCTTGGAACTATTTCACGGGAGTTTAAAGCAGTGTGTTTGGTAGGCACAACTGGATATACACTGAGTCCTTCCATTGGCGGGGCGAGTTTTGATTGTTTTTAATTAGTCTGGCTAGGATTTCTCCTGTTGACATGGTCATAACTTGCCCTTCACATTAGATTAGAAATAGTTTGTGAAATTCCAATAAGCTTCCATGCCTGGACACTTGGGGGTCAAGATCCTAGACAGACCCCGAGCGAGCATCTGAAGATGTCAGGGGACACTCCATGTCAACGGTCTGCTGAGTAAGATGTGATTGGCCACAACTCATTACAGGGGAGATAAAACACCGTACCCTGAAACCTGTTGGAGTCGAAGACATTGTGTCCATTTTGGGGATATTGGGAGGAAATCCCTGGCACGTCAGCAACGTGTAGAGCCAGGAAAACATGCCCCATGCACACCCATGTGTGTCAGTCTGTTCATGCAGCAAGAGTGGCTATGAATGCAGGGCACGCGCTAGAAACTTCCTCTGATGCAGCGTCTGACCAGTGGTGATGAGCCAAGAGTCCCCCAGGGCTTTCTGCAAAGTCCCCAGTCAGAGAAAGCAATGGTTCTTCTAACGGGGCCAGGTCATCACTGGTGAGAACAGAGCCAAGGAGGCAGCAGGCTCGGGAGCAGTGTTGCATCAGTGAGGTTGACGTGTTGTGAGCAGCCGTCCATCCCAGAGACCAGCTGGAGGTGGTGCCTCTCAGAAGGCAGGTGCAGAACTGGGCTCAGAGGCAGAAAGGTCGGCATGCGACCCCGGCGGGTGCTCAGTCACCTCCACTGGAGGTGGATGCAAGACCAGGCTGCGAGCCAAGCTGGGGAGACATGCTCAACCTCCTTGTGGGAGAGGACCAGTGGATGCCCCTGAGGAAGTTCCCTGGGTCACATACAGGACAGCCACCTTCCCTGAAAACAGGCACACACTGGGGGCACCGGAAAAACCACAACCCCAGTAGGATCTCTGGAAAGAAGCGTCAGTGTTGTTTTTCTGTCGTGAAACCCAGACGCACATTTTTAGCAAATGTCGATGTCAGGGTCCAGCGAAGAAGGATATTGGGGCATGTTATGTGGCTCTTAGTAGTTGAATAGTACAAGTCTGGGGGGTGATAGTTCCTCCTACGGTGCACAGGACGGTCCCCAACCACCAGAATAATCTGGTCCCATGTGTCAGTAGTGCTGCTGTAAACCTCAGTCCAGGGCAAGTGTGTTTTAATGCAGGTGAAACGGAAAACTACAGGATGCATGTGAAACATTCACGAGAGCCTCTAAGAAACGTTAAGTTTTTACGGTTCACTCGTGTTGACTTTGTGTCCTTCTCCAGTTTTGCAAAAGAGGCTCTTCAAGTGATGCCAGGCCAATGGAAGGTTTCCATCTCTGTTGTGTGGGTTCAGTGGAGCTGGGTTTCTTCCACAGCTGAATAAACAGGCTCTAAAGTGTATCTGACATTTCAAGTCTGTTTCTTTGTTGGGAGCCACACTGGGGAGGGGGAAGGGGGTGTCTTACTGGATCCCTTTGTGGTGACCGATTCAAATGCAACAAAGGTTAGGAAACAAGTCCCCCCAACTCTTGAGTTTCTGATGATGTTGGAAGCCACGGTCCCAGAACATTATTTGCCTTTTAAAGCCAAGTCCAGAATTGAAGACATTGCTAATTTCCATTGTTAGTTTATGAGAAATTGTGAAACCGTGAACCAGATTCAATTAGAAGGCGAGCCGGACTGGTTCCTCAGAACAATAGAGGGAAGCCAAGGATTTCGGCTGTGTGCACCCATGTCTCTGAAATGTGACCTCCTTCCGTCAACACCCCGCACAGCGGTCTAGTGTCCTGGGGTTCGTCCCTCTTAGAAAAAAGCGCTTGTTCTCAGGGCCGACGTGGGTAACGAGTGCCCAGCTCCCGCTTGGGAAGCCGGGATGTGTTAGTTCTACCATCAACAGCGGTTGCGATGTTTCTTCGAGAAACACATATTATGGCTCCTACAGGTGATAGACTTTAAGTTGGTCCCAGCGATGTCCACCTCTGGATGTGCCTGTCCCTGTCTGATCTGCTCATCTGGAGGATGGGTGAGACCCCTGTCTCATTTTTGTTTTGTTTTGTTTTGTTTTTTAAGTTTATTTTGAGAGCAAGGGAGCCTGTGAGCAGGGAGGGGCAGAGAGAGGGCGAGAGAGAGAATCCCAAGCAGGCTCTGCGCTGTCAGCACAGAGCCTGGTGCGGGGCTCGAACTCACGAAGCATGTGATCAAGACTTGAGCTGAAGTCAAGAGTGGGATGCTTAACCGACTGAGCCATCCAGGTGCCCCCAACCCCCATCACTTGCTTTTAACCAGCAAATGAACCTACACATATATACTAGTAACTGATATAAATATATATGTACATAAATAAACAACAGCAAATATATAGATATGCACACATATCAGAGAGAACCCCAGTGAACATATAGAAACAAGAAATACATGTATATTTGTTCATTATGATTAATAACAAATCACATTATAGTACACATACACACATAAATAACCAATAGAAAAGTTACTTATATAAACAATATTATACAAACAGAATGCTTTCAATGCACATACATGTATAATATACAACAAAAATGCACATGATAATAAAAGCAAATATGTACGTATCAATAAAGAAGATACATACATATAAACAGCAATAGCAACAAATACAGAGATATACTTACATGGGTGTGTATGTGTATATAAACAAGTATGTAACTACTATATAATTAATATATATTTAAATATAATAAATGATTTAATATACTATATAAAGTATATATGTGTGGGTATATGTGTTCTGTATTATATACATGCATTAAACATGTTATCATGTTATGTTGTTAATATGTACAAATGTTTGTATATATTTGCTATTGTGCATCTATTTACTTACTTATTTTGATAGATTAAAATTGTTTTTTAAGTTTCTTTATTTTGAGAGGTAGAGAAACAGTTTGAGTAGAGGAAGAGGAGAGAGAGAGAGAGAGAGAGAGAGAGAGAGAGAATTAGTGGGGTGGAGGGGCAGAGAGGGAGAGAGAGAAAATCACAAGCAGGTTCCACCCTGTCGGCACGGAGCTCGATGCAGGGCTCGAACTCACAAACGGTGAGATCATGACCTGAGCTGAAATCAAGAGTAGGATGCTTAACCGTCTTTCCCACCTGGGTGCCCTGAAAGAATTTATTCTAAGTAATCTCTACACCCAACGTGGGGCCCAAACTCACAACCCCGAGATCCAGAGCCCCATACTCCGCCAACTGAGGCAGCCAGGCGCCCCTGTTAGCGTGTATTTATATGTTTATATATAAACATGGGGGACTCTTTCTAAGGAATTTATGTTGACACCACTTTTTAGGTATTGGAAGGGTATTTATATGACACCAAATGATCAGATCATTTCACCTGCTTCCTGCCACACCAGCCCGCCCAGGAGTCATTTCCACATAAAATACGACGACAAATATGCATATAGAAAGAGGCAACAATAAAAACATACAAACATCCATCAACTGTATACATATATGCACATATAAACAGTAGCAACATATACACCAGTATAGGTATGTATACAATATGCATTTAATATATATTCATATTAGTATGTGTGTAATATAACATAAGCATCATCGATTTTATATATAAAATGTGTTCTACATATACACATATACATGCATTTTATATATGTTTTTATTTAATAACTGTAATATGTAAGTATTATATATTTAATATATACAATTTTGTATATAAAATGTATTCTACATACATATATGAATTTAATATATATTTATATTTAATGCGTGTAATATAATATATACCTATTCTATATTTTACATATAAAATTTTATATATAAAATGTATTCCATATATACACATATATGTGAATTTAATGTATATTTATATTCAGTATGTGTGTAATATCATATTAAGTATTAATATGTAATATTATATTAAGTATTGATGTGATATTAATAAGTATTATATATTTTGCATATAAAATTTTATATATAAAATGTATTCCATATATACACATATATGTGAATTTAGTGTATATTTATATTCAGTATGTGTGTAATATCATATTAAGTATTAATATGTATTATCATATTAAGTATTGATGTGATATTAATAAGTATTATATATGTTGCATATAAAATTTTAAATGTAAAATGTACTCTATATACACATTATATATGACATACTGCTGTTCCTACAGTATCTTCTAAAGGACATACATTGTTGACCCCATTTTTTTGGTGGACATCTGAAACCCGGCCATACGAAAATGAGCCAACAAATGATGGCACCTTGTCCCTACCATGCCAGCCTGCCCTGAATGCATTCTCCCTGAATCACACTTTGGAGTGAGAATAAAAAGCTCCCGCAATCTTAGGAGGAGACTGTTTGTTTTGTAGCCATGGCAACACCCAGCGTTCACAACCGCTCTGAAACGTGTTCAATCCATCATGGACCACAGCCTTGGGGAAAACCCTTTCACAAACCAACGAGTCAAGAATGGAGGCCTTCCAAGGCACCCGCCTCCTGGTGCCCACCAATTCACCACGGTGCTGCCGTGGAAGGCGTCACCCTGTTGTCCCCTCCGCGAGAGCGCCCCTGCCTCAGCCACGTGCTTCCCAAAACCCTCCGTCAGGTTGGCGGTCTGGCTGTTCCCGGGAGGGCTCTCCCTCCAGCAAGAAGACATGAGGTGTTCAGCATCATGTCTGTGTTTCGGATACTGGCAGGTGGACTCTCCATCCTTGGGCAGGTGGAAAGTCACCCGGCCGGAAGGGACTTCCCAGTGGAACTCATCTTGAGTCTTTCAAGAATACCCCCACCTTGTGCATCTGAGAAAGAGTCAGAAAAGTGGGGACTGCCTCTGGGCAAAGTCCCTGAACGGGGTGACCAAGGGGATGCTCATGCCACACCTACCAGAGAGTTGGGGACAGGCCTGTGAACCACTCCCTGGGAATGCCTGCCTCTTTGGGAATTCACCTGCATGCATTGGCCATTTTCTTCACTCCATTTTATGTCTACTATTAAAGCATGTCCTAATGTATGTGCTTCATCCTTGTAAGCGATTCCTTTTCTTGCTGCTCCTGGGTCTGCGGCCGCATCATCCAAGCTCCGTTTCTATCTTTATGTGGTGTTCTGCCTGTGTGCACGCGTCTGAGCCCAGATTTTCTTCTTTTTTTTTTTTTTAGATTTTTTTAAGGTAATCTCTACACCCAACGTGGGGCTCAAACTCACAACTCCAAGATCGAGAATTGTGTGCTCCTTAGGGGCACCTGGGTGGCTCAGTCAGTTAAGCATCTGACTTCAGCTCAGGTCATGATCTCATGGTTCATGAGTTCAAGCCCTGCGTCGGGCCCCATGCTGACAGCTCAGAGACTGGAGCCTGCAGCATGCATCAGATTCTGTGTGTCCCTCTCTCTCTACCCCTCCCCTGCTAACACTCTCTCTCTCTCAAAAATAAATAAAGATTAAAACAATTTTTTTAAACAAAGCGAGTCAAGTACCTCTAGATTTCCCACTTTTATAAGGATAACAGGTCTATTAGATTAGAGTCTAGTTATGACTTAATATCTATAATGGCCCAAATTCCAAATAAGATCGCCTTCTGAGGTGCAGGAGTTCAGCTTCAGCATGAGAATTTCAGCCGGGCACGACTCATCCGACCACACCATGGTAACCGCGAGAGGGTCTACCAGTCCATGGTATTTCATGCACTCACCACGTGGTGCAATCACCACTCTAGTTCCAAGACTTTTTCATGCCCCCACATAGAGACTCCGTCGCCATTAGGGTCTTCCTCCCCGCTCTGTCCTCCATGTAGCCACCTGGCAAGCAGTGGTCTCCTTCCTGGAGTTACGTTTCACAGCCGGCTACTGCAGGCATTCATCAACACCTTGCCGGCAAAGGAATGCCTGACCCAGCCGATGTCTTATCATGTGTGGAACGGCACCCTCTCTCCTTCTGGTTCCATGTGTGGAAAGGGCACACAAGAGCTTAGATGACCTCATTCTTGGACGGTTTAACATTTTAGCTTGGATGAGCTAAGGACAGGGTGGGCGTCTCAAGGTCATACAATTAAAACCAGATGAAGACAAGCCAACTGATGGCCTTGACAAAGAGGAGATGAGTGGACGTGATCATGGGGATGAGTACAGGCATGAAAAAGTAAGAAAAGCAGGAAGCCCACAGGTGACGTGGTCAGGGTTTTGTTGTGAGGAAGGAGAAAGGGTGGGCACAAAGGAATGCATGTAAGGAATGTCCCTCTCCCAAGTGAAAAGTGCAGGATTATCATGTCTAACTACCCTCCCTGCTCCTCTGGTCTGAGAGTGGCTGTAAGAACCAGGCTCCTGTCTCCATCCTGCCTGCCTCTGGAGCCCTGCCAGGATCTGACATATTTGTGCAGAATGAGCACATAAACTCAAGGAAATGTCATAGCGGGGGCCAGTCCAGCTGCTTCCGGAAAGCTGAAGGCTCCAAAACATGTCATTGGAAGTCGAGAGTTAGCCTCACATTCTCCTCTGTGAACATCTAGGCAACGAACACAACAGTCAGATTTCCGTGGCCACAAGATCAGAACACGCACATTGCAAAGGGATTGTTCCTATTTCTACCAAGTTCTTCTCTTTCGTTGCTATGATTCACAGCAAGAATGCCTGATGGTTGGTGTCACTTTGCGTTCAGTGTTGGGATTGGTGGCGAAGTCAGATGGGCTCTGCAACATGAATGTGTTTTAATAGGCTATCGTGGAACCCAGTTGGAGATTTACTGTATCTAACAGCGTGTTGAGGGAAAGAGCGTTCAGGGAGCCAGTACTAGGTGCCTGGCACAGAGAAGGTTAAGCAACACCATTGTTAAGTAGGATTGGAACGTCATCCTCAAGATTGTGCCAACCCCTTGTCTCCATGGGTTGGGGAAGGACAACCGTGCTCAGCATCTGTAAGGGCGCTGGATAAAAGGCACCCACTCTTCGTGAACATGGATGTTCCTGGAACCAAAACAGGGTAAAACAATACATCAAAAGTTTAAAAACACAACAGAAGAAAAGGAAGAAAAGAAAACCATCTCAGATCTGTTTAAGGAGCAAAGTCTTGCAACATGGACTTCTACTCATTATAAGAGAAGCCACAGAATCATCCCCATAGATGCTCCTTTCAATGATTTGCTTTAACAAATGCCAGGATGTTATAAAAAAATAGTTTTGGATGACACCAGCCCCCAGAGGCATCCATAATTTGGGAATATTAGCCGATCCCTTCCTGAATTAGGTCAATGGAATTTCTTCTGGTGAAGTCTGGTCAAGACACATTTTTTTGGCTGGAAGTCTTCCATGTCTGTGCTTCATCATTGTTTTCTTTCGATGTGATCTTTTTTTCTTTTTAAAGTGCTTCATAAATTGAACAACAACTTGAAAGTTCACATGAGGTAAAATAAACATGGCGGTCGTAATTCTGTAGCAAAACCAAGCAAGAAGTGTTTTTTATTTATGGGGTGCGGCTGAACTAGATTTCTCTGTAGACACCAGGCGAAGTCAACTCCCAATGGATCCAGTATTGTTCATCCCTTTATATATAGTACAGTTAAAAATATTCTGTATTGTCCTGAAAACAAGACCACCTGGGTCAAAAGACTGTTACTAAAAAGGAAAAAGAGAGAGAAAGAGAGAGAGAATCAGAGACAAGCCATGAAAAGTTCTATTCCCCTGAGAGCTGGCTTGTCTATACGGCAAACCTAAAAAACTTTGATTGACTTACTTTGCTTTTGGGTTTTTTAAATTTTTTTATGTTTATTCATTTTTCAGAGACACAGAGCAAGCAAGTGGGGGAGGGGCTGAGAGAGAGGGAGACACAGAATCCAAAGCAGGCTCCAGATTCTGGGCTGTCAGCACAGAGCCCCAGGCAGGGGCTCAATCCCATGAACTGTGAGATCATGACCTGAGCTGAAGTCAGATGCTCAACGGACTGAGTCACCCAGGCACCCCTAAAGTTTATTTTTAAAAACGAAAACAGTATTGGGGCACCTGGGGGGTTCAGTCCGTTAAGCGTCCGACTTCAGCTCAGGTCACAGTCCGTGAGTTTGAGCCCTGCATCGGGCTATGTGCTGACAGCTTAGAGCCTGGAACCTGCTTCAGATTCTGTGTCTCCCTCTCTCTCTGCCTCTCCCCTGCTCACACTCTCTCTCTCTGTGAATTTCACAGACCAGATGCATTCTTACTTGTCTAGCACGGCATCTTCTAGAAAACCGCAAAGACAAGATGTTTCTCCACATTTCACACAAGTGTCCGATGCACAAAAACCATGGGTGTCGTAGCCTGGGTTCGAGATTTTCCCACTGGCTGTGCACAAACCAGACAAAGAAGGGTTGGGGGGGAAACACATAAATTGCTCGCAAGCTACTGCGTGCATCGGTATGTAGAAACCGGTCCATGTGTCTGATTTCTTCCAGACGCTTCGTCGCCCAAACGATAAAGTTCAGCCGCCTTCGCTGAGTCACAGCAGGGGAATCTCCTGACCCGCCCACCTAGGCCGTGTGGTCCCAAATGAACAGGAGAGGTGGCCGGCCGTGCAAAGGGATTTGGGGGAGTCGTATCCATTTTAGAAGACGCGTAAAATGAGACGGAGGGGAAGGGGAGCAGGGAGGGCAGCTCAAGGCGGCACGCATCTGGTTTTGATTTGGGCCGTGTTTTCCTGTTCGCCAGGCGGCTTTTGCTTTGCAAGGGGCTGGCTGGCTGGTGAAAGCACTGGAGGGACGCGCCTCTTCCCAGCCGGCAGCGGGCATGGCTGGCATCGCTGAGGCCGCGTCCTGTAGTGGCGAGAAAACACGCAGGCGACAGGAGAGCCCTGTGGCCGGGTGTTTGCAGACCCTGGCACAGAGTGGAGGGGTTGTGTGTGCTGTGTGTGGGGCTGTTCTTGCAGGTGTGGGGTGAGTGGAGTGCACACTCACTCACATTCACGGGGAAGGAGAAAGGACAGAGGCAGAAGTCAATTTCAACTGCAAACAACAACCACAAAAAAAAGAAAAGAAAAACAAACAGAAATAGAAGAGATTATCTCTCTTTCCTTTGAAGGCAGGATTCACCCTGAGCCGGGACCTGTGGGAGGCAGGTGGGGCAGACAACATATTCCTGGGCTTGGTATACTGACGAGCCAGGCTTCCAGGTGCAGAGAAGTTTAGTGTTTTTGTAACTTTTTGGCGACATTTTTTTAAAGTGTTTTATTCATTTTTGGGGAGAGACAAAGTGAGAGCAGGGGAGGGGGAGCAGGGGAAGGGCAGAGAGAGAAGGAGACACAGAATCCAAAGCAGGCTCCAGGGTCCAAGCTGTCAGCACAGAGCCTGACGCGGGGCTCGAACTCATGAACTGTGACATCATGACCTGAGCCGAAGTCGGGTGCTTAACTGACTGAACCACCCCGGCACCCCACATATTTTGATAACTTCGTGCTAACCTTGTGTCTTTTCATTTCTTAGAGGCTTTTTTGCTCATTGTGAATACGGCTACACAAAGTTTGTCTCCAAGTGGACTCGTTTGTTTTTTTGTGTCGTCTTTTTCCTAGATTTTCCCTGTGAAGTGTTTCTCTGTTATTAGTTTCAGACCTTTGTAAACAGCAAGGACCTTGATTGTGACCCCAGTCTTAGGAGCTCAAATGGATTAAGAGATAGCATTGGTCCGTTTTGATAGATTAGAGAGCTGACGATTGGTGTAAATGTTGTGTTGTGTGTTTTTTTCAAACTTTCTTTTTTTTTAATGTTTATTTTTGAGAGAGACAGACAGACAGAGCGTGAGCAGGGGAGGGGCAGAGAGAGAGAGAGACAGAGAATCTGAATCAGGCTCCAGGCTCTGAGCTGTTAGCACAGAGCCCGACGTGGGGCTCAAACTCACGAACCATGAGAACGTGACCTGAGCCAAAGTCAGATGCTCAACCGACTGAGCCATCCAGGCGCCCCTCGTACTATTAGCCAACTATTTCCTTCACTTCTGTTAATTCCATCTGTTTACAACTACGTTTTTATTTTTAAGACTCCTGCCCGTTTCTTTTTTTGAAGAGAAAGCTGTGTTTTCATTGTGCGTTATTCCCGCGATTAACCTGGCGGCTAATACACGTTACGATGTCGGCAGATGACTAATAAAGCCACCTGGTTGCCCTCTTGTCGAAGACATGGCTCATGTTAACGCCCACTGGGTCCATGTGTCCCCTCCAAAGCATCCTCCAGTCTGATGTGATTTCCACCTGCCTCACGCCCTGCAATGAGTCACCATTTTATTGCTGGTGGTGGTGGCAGTGGAGGCCAGGGGATTTACGAGGTCTTGCTCACAGCAGCTGCCCTTCACCTCTGCCTTCTTCTGATGTGGACACTGTCAGTGGGCAGTGGGAAGAAACACCCTGTGTATTTCCTCTGGACTCACAGCAGACCCAGCTAGTTGTCTTCTGTGCCTTAAAGACATTGTCCCTGCATCTACAGACACCCTCTCCAAGTCCTGCTGGCTGCGTCAGACGTGACCTGAAGTTCTCACTCTGGATATTTCAAGTTCACCTCTCTGTTTTCGAACATCCGCCGTGTGCCTCACTTAGATGCATTTGGTTGTGTGTTTACCTTCCAAAGCACGCGTTTCGAGCGGGAGGATGAAAGTGTTCTCTGAGTCTTGCAAAATGAGCAAGGATTATTTCTTCAAATGTGACTCAGCCCTATCTCCCCAAAACACTCCTTCCTGGGGTTTGGAAACAGCTCATCCGTTGATCCGTGACTTTTAAACTTGAAGTATTTGCCATTCTGTTTTTACTTCTCTGAGCTTGGAATCACCCTCTGGTTTCTCAGTTTGACTTTTATAATTTTTTTTAATGTTTATTTATTTTTGCAAGAGAGAGAGAGAGAGCGAGTGGGGGAGGGGCATAAAGAGAGAGAGGGAGAGAGAATCTGAAGCAGGCTCCAGGTTCTGAGCTGTCAGCACAGAGCCTGACTCGGGGCTCAAACTCAGGAACTGGGAGATCATGACCTGAACGGAAGTTGGACACTTAACTGACTGAGCCACCCAGGCACTCCCTTCAATTTATTTTTTTGTTTAACTCAGCCTTTGGGTTATTTCAACAAATGGATGTACATTGGTGTGTATTTGTGTGTGTGTATATGCCTGTATGCAAAATAGGTGTGTGCGTATATACACATATGTGTGTGCATGTACACAACACGTGTGTGTTTACGTGTATACTTGTCTGTGTGTATATATCACATGATGTACAACTACATTTACTTCCTTAGTTTGTGGTTGCAATTACTTCAGCAAAATGGATGTATATATGTTTATATACATATATATACCTATACTATGCACAAATATATGTGTGTATTTATATATGTACCTGTAATATACACACATATACATGTATATATGAGTACCTATAATATACACACATACACATGTGTAAATACATATACATGTACCTATAATATACACACTTATACGTGTGTATATACAAATATGTGTACCTATAATATGCACACACATATGTGTATATACATGTACCTATAATACACACATATACATGTGCATATATATATATAGTACCTATATAGTACTTATATATATATATATATAGTATATAAGTATAATACTTATACATGTACATATATATATAGTACCTATAATATACACATATACATGTGTATATACATATATAGGTACCTATAATATACACATATATATGTGTGTATATACATATATGTGTACCTATAATATGCACACATATATGTGTATATACATGTACCTATAACATACATACTTATATGTGTGTATATACATATATAGGTACCTATAATATACACACATGCATGTGTATGTATATATGTACCTATAATGTACACATATACATGTGTATACACATATATATGTACCTTAATATACAAACATATATGTGTATATAAACATATGTTCCTATAGTATACACACGTATACATGTGTATATACATATACATGCACCTATACTATACACACATATACATGTATATATACACCTATAATATACACACATATGCACATATATGTACCTTAATATACACACATACACATGTGTATATACATAAATGTGTACTGAGAATATACACATATATACATGTATATATATGGACCTTAATATACACACATATGTGTATATATACATATATATGTACGTATAATACACACTACATGCGTGTATGTACATACACATGTACGTATAATATACACACATATACATGTATATATGTGTACCTAGAATATACAATACACGTGTACATATGACAGACACATATATGTGTGTATATACATATACATGTACCTATATATACATGTGTATATGCATGTATATGTATACCCATGAGTATATGCATATATATGTATATACATATACGTGTGTGTGTGTGTGTGTGTGTGTGTGTGTATGTGTGTGTGTATGAGTGCCTGGGTGGCTCAGTCAGTGAAGCATCCAACTCATGATCTCACAGTTCATGAGTTCGAGCCCCACATCAGTGCTGACAGCTCAGAGCCTGGAGCCTGCTTCAGATTCTGGGTCTCCCTCTCTCTCTTCTCCTCCCCTGCTCGCACTCTTTCTCTCAAAAATAAATAAACATTAAAAAAAATTTTGAAAAAGAAAGAAAAAATGCAATGCAAAACACCCTGAGGAGTTGCCTAGATCTGGGCTGAGCCATCAGCCATGTGGCTGGAGTGGTGACATTGGTCACTCAAACAACAGTGTCAGCTCAGGGACTTGCAGAGAAGGGATACACGTGGACACAGAACCCACACTCATGCACACAGTCCAGGGAGGAAGGCTCCAGCTTGGATGTGACTTTGCAGTGAATCCATGAAGACAGTGCTGATGCTGATGCCTTTGTCCCCTGCCGACAGTGTCCACAGTCCTCAGACAGGCCCCGTGTGTGTGTGTGTGTGTGTGTGCCCATAGTTGCTCTGTGAGCAGATCTGCATTTGGGGGACCGCGTGTGGCCACGTGTGCACCCGTCCAGCAAGAGTGTGACCCTGCAAAGGTATGGTCTAGGGAGAAATCCAGGCCCGAGCTGTGTGTCTACTAAACAGTAATTCGGGTTGCTTCCCACACCCCTGACAAAAATAGCCACAAAAAAGAAATGAAGCGTTGTACTCAACGATTTGGATGAATCTCCAAAAAAAAAAAGAAAAAAGAAATTATGCCAAATGAAAGCAGCCAATGTCAAAAGCTTACATCCTGCATGAATCTGCTTCTAGAACGTTCCAGAAATGACAAAATGATGGAACTAGAGAACACATTGGTGGTTTCCAGGTCTTAAAACGGGGTTGCAGGTGGGCAGAGCTATAAAGGAGCAAAGCACCGGATCCTTGCACCCATGGAACGCTCTGTGTCTGGATGGTAACAAAGTCAATATTCTGGCTGTGATGTTACGGGTTCGGATTTGCAAGATGTTGCCATTGGTGGGAACTTAGGTTAAGGGCACCAGAGATGTCTCTGTGTCATTCCTTACGACAGCGTGTGAATCTCAAATGATCTCAAATTTGGAAATTTAATTAAAATTTCTTAAAGCAAGCTAAAAAAAATTAAAATTAAACAAAATTAAACAAAAAATTATGTATCCATCCACTGTATTCACCTCTCAATAGGCAAAGAAAATTTTTTTGCCTGCAGGGGCATCTGGATGGCTCAGTTGGTTAAGCATCCGACTTCGGCTCAGGTCATGATCTCACAGTTCGTGGGTTTGAGCCCCGCGTCAGGCTCTGGGCTGGCAGCTCAGAACCCGGAGCCTGGTTCAGATTCTGTCTCTGTCTCTCTCAAAAATAAATAAACGTTCAGAATTTTTAAAAAAGAATTCTCTTTCATGTGTAGTGACCCTGCAGCGTGACAGCATTCCTAGGATGAGAAACGTTACCTGAATGCGTTTCCGTACGAATTTCCTCAGAGCCCAAGCATGAGCCTACTAACGCCCCTCCCCAGTCTTCACGGAATACAGAACACGGCGAATTAGGACAGAAATCGCGAGTCACTGTGATGTGAACAAGGTATATCCTGGGAGTTGTATAAGTCCTTCTTCGGGATTAGAGTTTGGCACAGGGTGGGGGTGTTACAAAAGGAGGAGGTCGATTGCTAATTTATGGTGAGTGTTGTTTTGCGTTGGGATAACAGACATCAACTCACAGGGGCTTTGATCGCAGCTTCAGTGCCTTCCAGCAGGTGTAGCCGGTACCCAATTCCCGTCCCGTCTGACGCATTTCTCCTAGGAAACCAGGCTTTCTGTATAGACGTGTATGGTTTAGTTCGTGTGGATCTGCTGTGAATCCCCTGCGGAAATTCTGAGAACCAATTTGCGGGTCTTTAAATATTTTCCGAGTCTCGTAAAATAAAAACAAAAAACTCGCATCTGTCTCACCACTCGTGAAATTCTCCCCTTCTCGGGTGGGTTTTGGACATTCTGAGCCAAGCGGTTTCACGCTCAAACAGGATGTTGAGA
Organism: Panthera onca; assembly: GCF_046562875.1. Lineage (NCBI taxonomy): Eukaryota > Metazoa > Chordata > Mammalia > Carnivora > Felidae > Panthera > Panthera onca. The sequence continues at coordinate 128,147,426 of NC_138357.1, read as the reverse complement.
CAGCACTCGGAGAACCCTTGACTCTGTGACCTTGGGTTTTTAGGAGAGCTGGGTACAGCGTGTGCGCCCATGGAGGTTCCGTGTCGCAGGGACTTGGGGCCACAGAAAGGGATCCAATCTGAGAATCGTTAACTCCTTGGCACCTGGAGAGCACTGTCCGACCGATGGAAAGTTCCCTTAAGATTTGAGCCATGAGCGGGATATCATAAAGCAAGGTGGTGCTCATTAGGATTTAGGGTTACATTGTGCTGTCCTTGTGACATACACCTCTTACCTCTTACGATTCTCCTTCCCACATGGCCTGTCTTCTTAGCTCGTCCTTAATTCTTAGGGAGTGCGTTTGGGGGTGAACACTCCTGACCAGCAGCACTGTCGAACTTTCCTGAAACTGTTTCTACCCAGTCTGTGTGCCCACGGTCTTCTTGCCGTGACGGATCTGCACATCGTGGGATCTGCCCCATCGCCCCCCACCCCCCACGCCCAATGGTCATAAATCCCGAACTCTGAGATTGCAAACATAGAAGCGAAACCTAAAAAGAAAACACAAATCACGTTCCCAGAATACAAATTGCGCGAACATTTTGCTGGTTTTTCTCTCACCTTACGCAGGGAGGGGCCCAGGCCTCCAAGCCAAGAAATTAATCAAGAACTGTTATTCTTTTTTTCTCTACCAATGATCTGACCTTAAAATTAAGAAGAAAGAAAGAAAGAAAGAAAGAAAGAAAGAAAGAGAAAGAAAGAGAAAGAAAGAAAGAGGAAGAAAGAAAGAAAGAAAGAAAAAGAAAGAAAGAAAGAGGAAGAAAGAAAGGAAGAAAGGAAAGAAAGAAGAAACCTGTGGTTCTTAGTATCATGGTCTGGGTCAGATAATCTCCAAAGCTCCCTCCAACTCCAGTGACACATGAGAATCATTCTGTCACTTAAAACGTGAGAAAAACAGAAAACAGATACACGTTCTTGTGCTCATGTGCCTCCTCCTTTTAAACATTGGTGAACTTTTAATGTTCAAGTCACCAGAGATTCAAAAGGCGTTACAAAAATTGCATAGGGTGGTCTGCCTCTTATATGTGGTTTATGTTTTAATATTTTTCAGGGAAGCCTTTACCAATAAGCACATTATTCAGATTAGCTGGTCCTGCACTTGGATTTCTTGGAATTATTTCATTGACTCCCCTGTGCCTCTACTCTGCAGATTCCTAGAAGCTTTTACCTTATATCCTATGTCCACTGGTTCTGTCCTAATCAATGATCAAGATTTGCCATTATGTCATACATTATATTGATTATGTCATATTACTATATGTTATATTAATTATATCATATTATATGATGTCATATATCATATTATTATATCATATGTATTATATCATAGTATATCATATTACTTCATAACATTGTGTCATATTATATTATACTGTATTATATTATTATATCATATCATACTATATCAGTATATTATACCATATACTATTATATCATAGTATATCATATTATATCATATTAGTGTATCAGATTGTATTGTACCATATCATATTATATCATTATATTATATTATATTATTGTATTATATTATATTGTATCATATCACATTATATCATTATATTATATTCTATTATATCATATTATTATAGCATATTCTATCGTATCATCTTTTTTTAAATTTTTTTAATGTTTATTTATTCTTGAGAGACAGACAGAGTGAGTCGGGGAGGGTCAGAGAGAGAGGGAGACACAGAATCCGAAGCAGGCTCCAGGCTCTGAGCTGTCAGCACAGAGCCCGACTGAAGGCTGGAACTCACAAACCATGAGATCACGACCTGAGCTGAAGTTGGACGCTTAACCAATTGAGCCAAAGCTGATGCCCCTATCACATCATCTTATATCATTACATTGGATCATATCATATTATATTGTGTTGTGTTATATTGTATATTATTATATCATTTCATACTATATCATATCATATTCTATCATATCCTTCTATATCATTATATTGCATCATATTATTGTATCATATCATATATCATTCCACGTCATTATGTTACATATTGATGTATCATATCATATATGATACATTATCATATCATATTATTATATCATATCACGTTATAGTACGTCATGATATATCATATCATTATATCACACTATAGCATATCAGACTATATCATATCCTATTCCATCACCATCTTATATCATTATATCATATTATATTATACCATATCATAGTATCGTATCATGAGCATGCTCTAGTCTGGGGGGTCCCACACTAGTCTTTGGATCCCAGCTGAAGGGCCCACACACAGTTCAGCTGATATTTATCCCCTTAAGTGAAGGCAACAGCGTTTGTGAGTCTCTGCTTTTAATTGGTGTTGTTTATACAACTGTTGCAAGCTCTGCTGATCTAAGCAAATTTGTCCAGACAAATAATCTTTAGTGGCAGCCCCTTGGGTAGACACAGACTTGAAACATGCCAAACTTTGGGAAGAATCGGCTTCTTGATTGCAAGACAAAATTGTCAACATTACTCAGAAAGTGCACCCACCTGAGAAAGCAAAGCTGAGAGGGGGGAAAAAATGTGAGCCTGGACGAGGACGGACCAAGCAGACACGTGGTTCGTTTCTCAGGACCATGATGTTCAAAGCTCAGCTCATCTGTTCTTGGTGTTCGTGACTTCAGACTTTACCTTTACACATCCTTTTATCAGGAGAAACTTTAATATGCAATTATTTTGATTATGGGGAGTGAAAGTAACATGCTCACATCATAGAAAACTTTGGAAAACCAAAAAAAGATATTAAAGTCCAGGTTTGGCAAATCCAACGAGGCAGAAAACAGATTGGTGGGTGACTTGGGGGGATATTCATGACGACCGGGTTCCTTTTAGGGGTGCTGAAAATGTTCTAGCATTAACTGTGCTTGATCTTGCGACATTGTAAACATACTAAAACCCACGAAATTATGCCCTTTAAAGGAGTGAATCTGGGGGCTCCTGGGTGGCTCAGTCAGTTAAGCGTCCATCCAATTTCAGCTCAGGTCATGATCTCACACTTTTTTGAGTCTGAGCCCCTCGTCGGGCTCTGGGCTGACACCTCAGAGCCTGGAACCTGCTTCACATTCTGTGTCTCCCTGTCTCTCTCTCTCTGCCCCTCCTCCACTCGCACTCTGTCTCTCTCTCTTTCAAAAATAAATAAACATTAAAAAACTATAAAGGGATGAGTTTTATGGTATGTACAACTGTTATAAGACAAATTTGTTTAAGAAAATTTCCTCACAAGCTCACAGCCACGTGATGAACACAGCTAATATTTTGCTGCATATTGTTCCATTCGGAGGAGGTGTTTTGAGATGTGTTTCCCATAACACAGAATTTTATATTCTACTTTTGTCAGTTGATACTATGTGATTTTCTGCACTGGAAAGCAGTTAAGTTGTGCATGGAATTAATTAGCTGGTGGTGTTTATTTTGTTCGTTTCTTCCCTTTTGACCATCTGCCTACAGGCGATACGTGCTCAGGCATGAAAACATTGCTGTGGGCTGAATGTGTGTCCCTCCCAAAATTCGTATGTGGAAGCCGTAACCAACAATGGGATGGTTGGGAGGCGGGAGGTTTTGCGAGGTCATTGGGTTGAGGGCATGACAGTGGGGCCGCCATGATGGGATTTGCGCCCTGATAGGAAATGGAAGAGACGCCCAAGCTCTCTTTTCTTCCACTCATGGGAAGACCCAATGAGAAGGCACCATCTGCAAGACGGGAGAACAGTCGTCGTCCAAGATGGAATCTGGAAAAGTGGAGGTGGGCGTGGGCAATCAGGTAGAAATCACATCACTATGTCTCTGAAGGGGAGGATAAACTCTTCCTCTACCCTTCAAGTTCTTCCAGCTGCACTAAGTATTAAATTTAAATGAGATAGATTGGGGCGCCAGGGACCCTCACTCGGTTAAGCATCAAGCACTTGATTTTGGCTCAGATCATGATCTCACGATTTGTGAGTTCAAGCCCTGAACTGGGTTCTGCACTGACAGCGAGAAGCCTGCTTGGGATCGTCTCTCCTACTCTGTCTCTTCCTCTTCCCCACCCCTCCTCAAAATAAATAATAAAATTTTTTTTTAAACTTAAAAAAAAACAGGGACACCTGGGTGGCTCAGTCGGATGAGTGCCCGACTTCGGCTCAGGTCATGATCTCACGGTTCGTGGGTTCGAGCCCTGCGTCAGGCTCTGTGCTGAGAGGACAATAATGAAATTAAGATGTAAAGAAATGAGGAAGGAGGGCAGTTTTTATGCTTTTCAGACAGAGAGTAAATCTGTGAGTTATTCGTAAGACAAAGGACATAACTCTGGGGGCTCCAGTTAGCAAGGAATTCTAAGCAGCATTGGGGCTACAGTAAATTTGTCAAAATTAACAAGCATTATATAAATAACAGCCCTCTTGGCTCCAAATTTCCCATCTGTGGTGGCAAGGGTATCTCCCTATGCTCTGAAACAGGGAGGGCACCTTCCCTGTCGGAGCCTGATGTCCTGCCTGCGAGGGGACAGAGGAGGATCTGAGTGACTGTTACACGATTTGTATCTAAACTATCAGTATGCAAAAGTGGCACATTTTAGGGCAGCCTGCCCTTGGCTCCTGTAACTATCGGGACTGAAGAGGCAGAAATGTCTGTGAGCATTACATCCCGGTGCCTGAACATGGTGAAGACAGCAAGGGAGCCCCAGAGCATGAGCAAGCCTGTAATTTTAGGGGGAAATGGCATCTGCTTTGCAAACGTCAAATTCAAGACGTCAGCCATGCATCCAAGCATCACATTGAAGACCTTAAATATGCACAGTCTCATCTATTAATTGTATCTCCGTAAAGTTGGGGGCAATAAAGACAGGGTGGTGTATGCATCCAATGGGAGACTATTCATCCCTTAAAAAAACCCCAAATCCTGCCATAGGCGATGACACGGATGAGCTTTTAAGACATTATGCTCACTGAAATAAGCCAGCCAGAGAGTGACAGAAACTGCAGAATTTCACCTAAATGAGGGGTCTAGAATGAGATGTCGTTCAACAGTGATGCCCTGGGCACATTAAGTGGCAACGAGTAAATCTCATCATAAGTGTTCTTACCACCATGAACACAAAACAGTGTGCTTTAACATGCTGCCCAGATACGCACACAGTCACCCGGGGATCTTGTTAAAACGTTGATTCTGACTCGGGAAGGAAGTGACTGTTCCCCACTGTGGCCAGGGGTTTGAACCATCATGGCAGGTCAGTTGAGTCCTGATTTAGGCTTGAGTTTTGTGACGTTGGGTCCACAAGGAAAATCCCATGAAAGGTCTTGCTCCTGTTGCTTAGGGATGGAAGAGAAGGCAGAAAAGTATTTCCATAGCAAGCGAGGAGAATGTGAGTGACCGTGGCTAGTCATTTGGTGGGGCTGATAATGTGGAGAATGCCTAGAGTGTAGAGGGAATGGGATGGGGGAAAAGGAGGACAGTGTCAGAAGAACAGGTGAGAGCTTCCATGATGAGGTCATATGATGATGGGCGGTGAGTCCAGAGCGGGGGCTGGGATGCCGATGCCCAGTGAGAAGAGCAAGGACTGGGCCGGCAGTTAGGAAGCTTTGGTTCCGTCTCAAGCAATAAGATGAGACGACCTGATCTCGGCTGGAAGAGCTTTGGTGGCAAGAGTAAGATAGGGTGGCCAGGAGAGCGGGATAGAAAAACGCATTAATGGAGTGGACTGGAGGAGGCTTGGCGACCAACTGAATGTCGGCATTAACAGCACAGCAGGAGTCATCACGGACGAAGTTACATCGCTTGAAATAAGTGGTGTCACTTCCGACCAGAAAAGAGACATTAACGGGACTGGCTATGCCAGTGCATCTTGGTACCTGGACGGCTACTGAAGGCCAGGCCATCCTGAGTCTGCTGCCTCACGGCTGTGGCTTCTTGGCAAAGTTATGGACCCTTGATGTGCCTGAGTTTCTTTATCTGGAAATGGGAGGGGTTCCCTGTCTCTATTGCATGAGAGCAGCAAGATGGGAGTCTCACAGTGGGACGAGCCAAATGTCACTTCTCTGTACCAGGTGGACATCAGTCTCTCCCACTAAGACTCAGGGATCTCGCCCACACCGGCTGTTTCCAGGGTGCTGAGGACAGTCAAGTTTACACTGGGAAGGACCCATTACTCATATTGAGGCCAAGCCCACCTTGCAGGCCTGCCAGGGGGACTGTCCCCCCAGCTCACCCGTGATTATCACTTATGTGTCCCTTCCATTGTGCACGTTGGCTGCTTGTCGGGTTTTGCGAGGAAGATCTGTGTTTTCCCTGGTCGCCGTGGCAAACACCGGGTTTCTGATAGCCATCGGTTTTCCCAGAATAGGGACACTCGAATGCTTTCCTGTGATGGTGAAAAGTAAGTAAATGGGGCGCCTGGGTGGCTCAGTTGCTTAAGTGTCCAACTTCGGCTCAGGTCAGGATCTCACGGCTCGTGGGTTCAAGCCCTGCATCGGGCTCTGTGCTATGGCTCAGAGTCTGGAGCCTGCTTCCGATTCTGTGTCTCCTCTCTCTCTGCCCCTTCCCTGCTCATGCTCTGTCTCTCTCTGTCTCAAAAATAACTAAAACATTAAAAAAAAAAAAGAAAAATAAGTAAATGAATGTCCCCATCATTCAGGATCTTTACTGTAGAATTTTTTACTATCGATTATATAGCTTAACATTATTGCACGGAAGCCTTACTATTATTACTGTGTAAAATAGAAAATTATAGTTTAGGAAATGGTGTTCTAATTCCTGGGTTGGAATCAATAAGACAGATAATTCAAAATCGATGAGAACGGAGTAGATAAGATTGCCTGCTAACTTAATTTCATAACATCCTTTCTCATAACATTGCCTGGGGCCATTTTGATCTCACCTTCCATGTCCTCCCCCATCCCACTTCTTGACAAATACCCCAAATGTTCGAGTTGGTGTTCGTGTCTGTGGAACTCTTGTACGAGGGAAGAGGAAGGCGTTATTACCCCAAAACGCGAGAAGTCCAAATATATAATCTTGAGGTTACGACAATAGCAGATGAGCGACGATTGAGTAAACAGAGCGCCGTGCAAGGATTAGCCTGATGCAGGCGACGTGAAACATTGACACGAGGGGGGAAATTTAATTCCCCACAGGCAATGATTCACTCTCCACGTCTCTGTTTGTCCATAATGATTATTTTGGTGCTTTCGATACAGAGAAAATGTCACCTTTTCCCTGAGCCAGAGAGGGATCACGTAGGATATCGTCCCACTCTCTCAACCGATAAATCAGCAACTTTGTTGGGTAAACACATCTCTTGCAAATACAGTTGAGCGTTTGGTTTCTGCAACGATGCCTAGCAGAGACGTAGAAGGGTCGACTAGGGGGAAAATGGAGACCTGGGAGCAATCCAGACACTATTGTATACGATTTTATGGAAGCTGAGCTGAAATGCTTCCTAACACCCCATTAATATTGGTAATGGTGATCCCAATGTCAATTCACGAACAAACCTCATACATATGATCTGATTGGAAGAGTATAAAGACACAGAGAAGTGTGTGCCCATTAGGCAACGTGGGATTTAAGATGCTGTCTTATATGGGCAGCAGAAAAGTTACTAACACACCAATGCAAATACTTAGCTCACTTCTGAAACATCATTTGCTGTGTAAATCCTCGTCTGCGGCAGCATGGGGGGAAATTGTTATTTTGTGGAGAAATGCCACAGAAGGCATTCACCGTTTGCTTTTTGCATTTGGCCTGAATGTAACGATCCTTATTCCCATCCACCAAAAAAAAAAAAAAAAATCTTCCTATCAGCACAAGAGCCAGCTGCTGGAGGTGATGGGCTGTTCAAACCGTAAGTAGAAAATTTTCCAAAGGCCTCATTTATTTGTACTTTGCCCCCGCTTTCTGTCATTTAGAGCTGTCTATCATGCAAAGTGCGGATAAATGATAGGAAGATTTTTTTTTTTTTTTTGGTGGATGGAAATAAGGATCGTTACATTCAGACCAAATGCAAAAATAGGCTAACGGCTCAGAGCCTAGAGCCTGCTTCGAATTCTGTCTCTCTCTCTCTCTGCCCCTCCCCCACTCATGCTCTGACTCTCTCTCTCAAAAAATGAATAAAAACATTAAAAAAATAAATTTTTAAAAAATAAAAAATATTAATGTAATTAGGAGGTATTAATGCATTACTTTCCCGGGGCACCTGGGTGGCTCGGTCGGTTAAGCGTCCGACTTCGGCTCAGGTCATGATCTCATGGTCCGTGGGTTCGAGCCCCGCGTCGGGCTCTGTGCTGACAGCTCAGAGCCTGGAGCCTCTTTCAGATTCTGTGTCTCCCTCTCCCTCTGCCCCTCCCCTGTTCATGCTCTGTCTCTCTCTGTGTCAAAAATAAATAAACGTTAAAAAAAAAAATTAAAAAAATGCATTACTTTCCCCTATTTAATACCATAATATTTCTTTGTATTCTCTTTGCTGGCATGAGTATAAAGTTTAATCAATGGAAACCTTTGCATTACATTTGAGGTTTCCTAAAAACAAACTTGCCATGTTGCAAAAGGGGGTTTCTAAGGTGTCCTATACGATGGATATGTCACACATTGTACCGTCTTCTGCCTCCTGTGGTGGCAGCGAAGGCCACGGACACTGGTGTCCATCCACGGAGTGAGTTACTTTGCTGAGACCCCAGGAAGTCTCCGTGAGTCCCTCATTGTCAAAGAATGACCCAGGAAAAGCACCCCGTGAGAAATCCCCCGTCGGGATTTGTGGGAGCAAGACACAAATACACAAATGCAGAGTTTGGGGATTGTTTTTAAAAACATGCAGTGTGCATTTCTCCTGCCTGGAATTCTTCCCTGGAACTTTCAAGTGGGAGTTTTCAAATGAAAAAGGAAACTCTGCAGAAAGAATGTTTCCTATGAGCAGTGTCCCCCCACCCCCAGATTCGGGGTCACACTTTTCCTGATCTGTGTCCTGCCAGTGTTTGCTCACCAGGCTTGGAGTTAGTCTGTCGCAAAAGTCAAAAGAACTTTCCTCTTCAGGATGGTTCAGCCAAAGCCAGATTCTGGGAAAAGTTTGATTTTTTTTTTTTCAGTACGTAATTACGGATACTGTAATTTCCATAGTCTTGGTACGTCCCCTGATGTGCACAGAGGTAAAACTCAAGGCTGATCGTGTGTGTGTGTGAGTTTATGCCATGTGTGATGTGTGAAGTCATCCAATCCAGCAAATGCAATGCTGACCAAGAAACTACGGGAATGATTCAAACCACACAACGATTATACTTCCTCTTCGCAGACCTCGTCTGACACATTTGGAGCTTTTGCTAATGCTTCTTGAGGGGCAAAGAAGGTGGTGGACAAGCCCAGAAAGATGTCACCACTGAGGAAACTGTGCACATCCACACACCAAAGGACACGGGTATTCTCATCCTAAAACAGCCAGGACCACCGAGAGGAAGGAGCCTGAGCAAATGTCTGTAGCCCAGGACCGTCTCAGGGACTCTTCCCCAGGCGGAGATGGAGGGAAGTTTCCAGAATGGTTCTTCCCTTTTTCTTTGTATTATTTTTTAAATTTATTTTTGAGACCAAGAGAGACAGAGCGTGAGCAGGGGAGGGGCAGAGAGAGGGGGAGACACAGAACCTGAAGCAGACTCCAGGCTCCGAGCTGTCAGCACAGAGCCGGACGTGGGGCTCGAACCCACGAACCGTGAGATCATGACCTGAGCTGAAGTCAGATGCTTAATCGACTGAGCCGCCCAGGCGCCCCCAGAATGGTTCTTCTCTTTTACAATGAATGGACACAAAGGAAACGCAAGAGAAAAACAAATAGGCACCAGAAGCTTCAAGAAACGCGCTCATGTTGGAGGAGACAGAAGCCAAGAGACGATGGGGCCCGCCGTGCTGGAGAGAAGGCCCTCCAGCCAAGCCGCACGGAATCCCAAGGGAAACCGAGGCTCGCCGCGGGTTTAACAAAACTCTGTCGCCATGCGAAGGCTTACAGAATCGGGAGTTAATAGCAAAGAGCCTTTCCTTCCCACAAACGACAAGGTTTTAGGCCAAACCAGAAAGTAGTCTCAGGGTAAACAATCAATAACTCACCTGCAACGGCTTTCTTCCAGGGACCATACGAACTGGCCTTATCATTTCGACTGGAATGTTTTCAGGAACTCTGCTCCATTTCAAGGGTCAGGGGAAAGGGGAACCCTGGCGATCATGTGCACGCAACTGATCTTGCTGTCGTATTATGTAAGCGGGGAATTCGATCTACAGCACTCCCCATTTCCTGGTAGTCAGCAGGGGATCTCTATCTGGCTGTAGCCAGAGGGAGAGGCGTTGGCAATCTTAGAGTCCGTGTAAAGCAACAATTTCTATCGTCCTCAACAGGGAGCTGGTTTCTGTAGCTATTGGAGTATGTTTACAAGAAAACACAATTTCAGGGGCACCTGGGCGGCTCAGTCGGTTAAGCGTCCGACTTCGGCTCACATCATGATCTCACAGTCCGTGAGTTCTAGCCCCGCCTCAGGTTCTGTGCTGGCAGCTCCGAGCCTGGAGCCTGCTTCGGATTCTGTGTCTCCCTCTCTCTCTGCCCCCCCTCACTTGTTCTCTCTCTCTCTCTCTCTCTCTAAAAGATAAATAAACATTAAAAAAAATTTCAAAGACTTAGAACCAACCAGAGCTTCAGATGCAGCCTTGAATGCTAGGAACACAGCACAGGCATCTTCTTACAACACTTGGAAAATCTTCGCCTCTCAGCCAGAATGGTGGGCGCACAAGTGGTTGGAAATCTTCTCTGGGATTTCTTTACAATCTGGTTGCAACATTTCACAGCTAAAACAGGTCTGCCAAATGATAAAGAGTTGGCGGAAGGATTGGAAAAAAACGTGTAGGTTATTCTCCCCATGTCCTCACAGGCTCGGTTCTCTGTGTCCTCCTCTGTCTCCTTAGAAGGACCCCAGTGCCATGGGATTAGGATGCACCCCCATAACCTCATTTTACCTTGATCACCTCTTTCAAGACCCCACCTCCAAAGACAGTGCCATTCGGGGGTCCTGGGGGGGTTGGGCTCCAACATGAATTTGGGGGGTGGGGACACAGTTTAGCAGCTGACAGTCACGAAATTCAAGGAGTTATGGAGCGCCCTGGGAGTGCCGTAAGAAGAGACCCGTCCCACCTACAAGTCTGGGTGATGGGAAGGCTCACCGCCACCACGATGGCCAAGCGAACAGAGGCAGGGATGGGCCAACACAAGGCGAGGGAGATGCACACAGATGGGGGTGCACAGGATACAGGTGAGCGTGTCGTGCCCACGCCCCTGCGGAAACCCACGGACCATTCTCTCCCTACCGCATGGCCCACCCACCTGGGCCCTGAAACACATCCCGGCCGCCACACAAAGCGTGGCCTGGGTGTCACGGTCCCCGTGGACATCCAGACGGCGAAGGCGCTCGTGGGCGGGAAGGCATCCTTCGAGGCCCCTCCCTAGAACGTTCCCTGGAGGAGAACTCAGCTCTAATGGCTACGAGAGACCTTTGGCCCCAGAACACACGCCAGACGCGGTTTAATCTGCCGATGACTGTGCACGGGGCCGAGGTCAGGGATGATTTATCGCATACATTTGGCAGCGAATGTAGGGGCCTGAGCCCGTTGTTTACATGCCTTCGAGCTGATGTGATAGCAGAGCAGGGCTCTGGGTGGACACCCTCCGGCTTTCGTGCCTGCTTAGGCTTGCCGCGGAGACTGGGTTTTAAAGCTGGATGGAGGTTGAAGGGGTCGTTCGGAGATAGCCGTGCCCCCCTCGTAAACAGCTCAATCTGCAAAGACCCTGTGTGCAAACACAGTCGCGTTCAGAGGCTCCACGTGTGTGCGGATTTTCCGGGGGAGGTGCTGTCCAAGCAGCAGGCTGGCCCGTGTGTCTCTCTCTTCGCTTGCACAGGAGACGCAGTCCTTGTCTTGCTCCCGTCCTCGTCCTCGCACGGAAAGAATAAATGCTCTTTTCAGTCGCAAGACCCCCGTGTGTCAAGTCCCAGCCCGGAGGGATGGGAGGGGGCGTTCGTTGTCCGTATGCGGTTCACGGAGAGCTCTCCCAAAACACAGGATTGCATTCTCAACTGAGATTTCTGGAAACATGGGTCCTCTGTGTCCACAGCTGTGTCGATGGCCCCTGGCTCGTATGCACACGTGCATTCGCTCTCAAAGAAAATCCGAAACGGTCTTTTGGTCCCACCCCCCGCCCCCCCACCCTGCTCTATACGAGATAAAGATGCTCCTAACCACAACCTCTTTGCACATTGGTTTCCACTAAGCCTACAGTTTCGGGACTTCACAGGACCTTTGCTTTTCACTGCCGGCAACGTGGGCCTCAAAGGCTTGCCTGGCGGGGTCCCACAAGACCTCAGAGATATCTGTGAGCGTGCTATGGTGAGCAAGTTTCCATGAGGTGGTGGGGAGACAGGTCACTTAGGGTGACCCAGGAATCGGAAAAGGAGCCGTCTAAAGAGCTGGGTCGAATTGCACGCAGCCAGGGGCGGAGGAAAGGGCCGGGGGAAATAGAACGGGGTGATGGTAGGGTGCATGAATGCACAGCCAGCTAGTACATGGGAAGGGGTCTCACCGTTACCCAAAACGGTATAGGACGGTTTTCAGGAAGAATGTGCAATGGGGTGGTTGACATTTTGAAGCATCTTGTGGCTGCTGTCTAGACGGCACATTAGGGGACCATCATAGCTCAGACGGGAAGCGGGGCTGTGACAGATTAGACGAGGCCTGACCCCTTGCAAGTGAAGGAAGTGGACAGCTTCAGAATCGCTGTTGGACACACATCAGTCATCCTATGAATCGGACGTTTCTCTAGGAGAGAAAAAAAAAAGGGTGGTCCCTGCTCCACCTTGGCTGCCATGGCGAAGGTTGCCTCTCCCCAACGCACACCGTCCTACGTGCCGTGGAACACTCTTTGGCCGCATCTGTGTTCTGTCTTCATTGGCCGTGATCGCTCTTTCTTCTCTCGTCTGCAAATTTCGAGAGAGACAGAGACAGAGCACGAGCAGGGAAGGGTTAGAGAGAGAGGGAGACAGAATCCGAAGCAGGCTCCGGGCTGTGAGCTGTCAGCACACACACACACACACACACACACACACACACATATAGACATTATATAGCATCAGTAAAGCACAAGACCTACCCCAGTGTGGGTGGGCCTCGTCCAATCAATTGAAGGTGTCCTAGGAGAACAAAAGACCAAACCTCCCATGAGTGAGAAGGGACTATTCTCTGCCTGACTCCCTTTGCACTGGGACAGCTGTCTTCTCCTGCCTTCAGACTCAGACTGGAACAACATCACGGGCTCTCCTGGGTCTCCAGCTCACTGCCAATGTGTCTTTGGACTTCTCAGTGTTCTGAACTGCATGAGACAATATAATATATATATATATAATATAACATACCATAATAATATACCACATATAATATATGATGCATGATAACATATAATGTAGTTAAGAAGCCTAGGTTGAAGCCCTAATCCCCATGGTGAGGGCATCGGGACGTGGGCTTCTGGGAGGTGATCAGGTCATGAGGGTGCAGTCCCCATGAATTCATCAGGGACCTTACAAAACAGACCCCAGAGAGCCCCCTCACCCCTTCCCTTATGTGAGGACACAGTGGGAAGATGGCCGTCTACACTGCAGGAAAAGGGTCCTCACCAGAAACGAGATCTGCTGGAGCCTTGATCTGGGACGTGAGATCAGGCTCCAGAACTGAGACACACGTCTGTTGTGTGTTAGATCCCCAGTCCGTGATATATTGTTATAACAGTCCAAACAGACTAAGACACATATACATGTGTTTGTGTGCATATCTGTATCATATGTATAGACTGATACGTATTACATACAAGGCATACACATACATGTGTACACATGTATAACATATAATAACATACGATACTATATTGTATATAGCATATGTACATGTGCATATATACTTATATATAACACATGTAATATAAGTCTGCATGTATTACACACATGTCTGATCTATGCTATAAATATTATCATACATAATATATTACATGGTATATTATTATGTGATGTTATGTTATATATATGTAATATATGCCTGTATATATTACACTCACATCTATACTATAAAAATTATCATACATAATATATTCTCATATATGATATATTGTTATATTAAATTACTATATTATATATGTCTGTAATATGTGTCTATATATTACACACATGTCTTAACTACATTATATGTTATCATGCATCATATATTATATGTGGTATATTATTATGGTACATTATATGTATATATATATATATCTGTAATATACGCCTGTATATATTATACACACATCTATATTGTAAATATTATTATACATAATATATTATTATATGACATTATTATATTACATAATAATAATGTAATATGTCTATATATTGCACACACGTCTTATCTACATTACATAGTATCATGCATAATATATTATATTATATATTTTATTATATTACATATAAGACATATATGTAAGTATCTTTACTTTTGTGCCTTATTCATTGATAGTGCACTGTCTGGTCTTCTGTATTTTTTTTCGGTCATCGCTGAATTTCTAAGATTTCTAAGAATTTCTAAAGACAGACATATGTAATATATATGTGTCTGTATATGTTACATATACATGTCTTAATTATATTATACTTATTATCATACATGATGTTGTATTATCATATATACAATACCATTATATTATAGGTAATATATCATATAGGTAATACATATACATGTATTACATATATGCATATATATATATATGTGTGTGTGTGTACTTTTGAGTCTTATTCATTGATAGCACACTGGTGTTCTGTATTTTTTTGTGTGTGTCAACACTGAATTTCTAAGATTTCTAAGAATTTCTAAGAGACACATATGTAATTTATATATATATTTATATATATATTTATATATATTATGTCTGTGTATGTTACATATACAAGTCTTATTTACATTATACATTATCATACATAATACTATATTACCATACACATTATATTATATATGCTACATTATTATATACCTATTATATATGTGCATATTACATAAATATGTATATATATATGAATATGTTTACTTTTGAGTCTTACTCATTGGTAGCACACTGTTTGGTGTTCTGTATTTTTTTTCTGTCGACACTGAAAGATTTCTAAGAATTTCTAAGATGCACATATGTAATGTGTATATGCATGTATGTATATTACATATATGTCTTATCTATATTATACACACTGTCATGCCTAATGTTATCATGTATAATATATCATTACCGATAATAATATGTGTAATACAATATATATAACATGACATATATACGTCATATACACCCGTGTATACATGTGTGTGTATTACATATATATGTCATATAAGTATGTTTATTTTTGAGCCTTAGTCATTGAAAGCACGCTGTCTAGTCCTGTGTCATTTTGTCTCTGAATACCGGATTGCTAACACTCATGCCTAACATTGCATACAGATTTAGTGTATTATTTGCACAATAGCCCATTATGCAATGATTGCGCACTTTATATACCCACTCTCCCATCAGCAAACATGTGGGTTGTGTACAGGTTTATCACCACTGCAGACATTACCACTAAGGACACGCTTACACATGCACACATACCCAAGAGTTTCTCCACAAGCCAGTGCCAAATGGATTTCCAAAGAGACTGCATGAATTTCCCATCCTGGCAGCGAGGGATGGGCGGGTTTGTTTGTTTGTTTTTAACTTTATTTATTTTGGGAGAGAGAGAGAGAAGAGCACGAGCATACACAAGGGAGGGGTAGAGAGAAAGGGACAGAGAGACAATCACAAGGACACTCCCCACAGTCAGCATGGAGCCCAACGCAGGGCTCAAACTCACGGACCATGAGATCATGAGCGGAGCCGAAATCAAGACTTAGAGGCTCAACCGACTGAGCCCCCCAGGTGCCTCGGGACCAGCATCCTGACGGCTTACCACGCGCTTCAACAGATGGTGGTGCCAGTAGGTGGGATGTGCTGACAGACAGAAAAGCAATCGTTGCCTCTTCTCAGCTTGACGACATTTCGCAGCTGGTCTTACCCGCGACGAGTCCCTACGGCTGGGTTGTGTTCACAGGCGCACGAGTGGAAGGATGCACCCCAGGGAACCCTCCCAGCGGCAGGCACGCGCGTGCTTTTTTTCCCTTGCAGCTGCACCACAATGGAACCACGGCCCAAACACAGCGACAGCAAAGAGCCAAGAAACGAAAACGTGCATACCTTGGGAGCCAGGTGTCGAAGACGGCAGAACCCACAGCTGGCGAGGAACCTGCACGTCCCAGGCGCCACGTGGAAGAACGCTCCTCAAGCTGGGACACCTGCAATGCACGAGTCATTGAAAACGAATAAATGGTGGTTGTGTTCAAACAAATTCTCGGCCGTCTCTGCCCGCCCCGCGTGAGCGTTACTGCAGTTAAGACGGCCAGCCTTCTGAAAGGGATGGATCGTGCGCATCTCCAACGACAGCCAACATCGGACGCAACTTGCGTGTCTCTTTTCCAGGCACGACTGGTCCGCTGTTTTGCTGGTTACTCACCCGCACCTGCTTCGCCCCTCTGGGAAGCCGGATTCTTGTCTTTTGCGCGTCTGCAGATGGCAAAATAATCGTGAGGGAACCTGAGAATCAGCACATACGTGTTTATAAACAATTAGTAGACTTGCGGAGCCTTACTCCAGGTGGATGGTATGACTCTCCACGCACAGTTAGAAGTATGGCAGTTTTACGGATTTTTCAGAATGTGGTTTTCGTTCACATCCGGACTTTTTTACACTATCTCATGAGCTACAGGTTTTGAGGTAAATATATTTGTGTCCCGGTTATGAAGAGAATGTTGAATATTTTCCATGGGTGTCATCTACCATGCACCTTGGGATCTTACAATTTAAAAAATTCCACAAATTAAGAGAGCCAAAGCATAAGAGACTCTTAAAAACTGAGAACAGGGGCGCCTGGGTGGCTCAGTCAGTTAAGCGTCCGCCCCTTGATTTCACCTCAGGTCGTGATCTCATGGTCCATGGGTTCGAGCCCTACATCGGGCTCCACACTGGCAGTGCAGACCCTGCTTGTGACTCTCTCTCTCTCTCTCTCTCTCTCTGTCAGCCCCTCCCCTGCTCTCTCTCTCTCTCAAAATAAATAAAGTTTAAAAAAGTCTATTAAAAAAAGTGCACGGGCATAAAATTTTCTTGCAAAGTTATGCTCCCAAGCTGCTTGCGTTCATTGTCCAAATGGGAAAGGGCCAAGCAGCAGGATTCACGGGGAAGCAAAAGCATTCTGCGAAGACTGCCGTCAGAGAATTCCAGACGGAGCCGGGCAGCTGCGGGCCGGGCCAGCAGGAAGCCGTGCTGCAAACGAGGGGACCTTCTCTGCTCGCTCTGGGCAGCTAGGATTGCCCGGACGGTTCGCATCGGGTTTGGTGAACTTCGGACGGGGACTCGGGTTTGACATAAGCAAGGCAACGGCTTGAGCCCAGACGGACCCAGCCCAGTGGAAAGAACCAGAAATTCACGGAGCTACAAGGCTACAAGACCATGGTGCTGGATGAACCCGGTTACCGGGGGGTGGGGGGCGGGAGCAGGGGTGTGAGGGAGTCAGATTCCTGGAGCGTGTGGCCATCCTGTCGTGTTGCTGGGCAGTGAAAACAGAACTCACGGGGTCGTTGCTCAGGACCACGGCCAGCCTGCGCCCCCCGCGCTCAGCTGCCATTAACCTGCGGAGAGCATTTGGCTGCCGACAAGGCTGTGAGTGTTCCAGCTCCGGCCCAAGGGCTCCTGGTGAACAGTTGGATCCACGAACGAAAGCAAAATGAACTCGGTGGGGGCGGGGTGGACCCCACAGATCTCAAAAAATGTATTTTGGCCGCAGGGACGTCACAGCCCCCACCCCGTGACCCTCACTCACAAGCTCTTCCCGATCTGAGACCTGATGTAAGAGCCTGAAAATCCCACTCAGCGTCTGAGGTTTAGGCGTCTTAATAAAAGTCACTTGTCTTGACCTCCCCGTTAAGAGACCACATTTGGCACGGGCTCTGCTCAGATGCAGGAAACCCAAGACCTGTCTAGACAGGGTACCCTCAGATTCTGCAGGTCAGTGATGGCCGGAATAGTTTAATCCTTTCACGGAGATCACGGGGAGGGGCTCTGGCCTGGAACCAGACGCGGGCCAGCTGTTGTGGGGCGTTGTGCTGGTTTTGTGTCCTTGGGGCTGTAATAGTTAGGGATCTCCAGACAGAGAGGCAACGGGAGACACAGAAAGGCAGAGAAACACGTGCAGAAAGAGATACAGAAATGGAAACACAGAGAGAAACATATGGAAATATCAGTAGGCAAATATACAGATACCTTATATCTCTATCTGTAACTTCTCTGTACCTTATCACTGACAACTATCTATCTATCATCCATCCATCATATCTATCTATCTATCATCCATCCATCATATCTATCTATCTATCTATCATCCATCCATATCTATCTATCTATCGATCTATCTATCTATCTATCTATCTACCATCCATCATATCTATCTATCTATTTATCTATCTATCATCCATCCATCATATCTATCTATCTATGTATCTATCTATCATCCATCCATCATATCTATCTATCGATCTATTGATCTATCTATCTGTCATCCATCCTATCTATCTATCTATCTATCTATCTATCATCCATCCATCATATCTATCTATCTATCTATCTATCTATCTATCTATCTACCATCCATTATATCTATCTATCGATCTATTGATCTATCTATCTATCTATCATCCATCCATCATATCTATCTATCTATCTATCTATCATCCATCCATCATATCTATCTATCTATCATCCATCCATCATATCTATCTATCTATCTATCTATCTATCTATCTATCTATCATCCATCCATCATATCTATCTATCGATCTATCGATGTATCAATCTATCTATCTATCATCCATCCATCATATCTATCTATCTATCTATCTATCTATCATCCATCATATCTATCTATCTATCTATCTATCATCCATCATATCTATCTATCTATCTATCTATCATCCATCCATCATATCTATCTATCTATCTATCTATCTATCTATCTATCTATCATCCATCCATCATATCTATCTATCGATGTATCGATCTATCATCCATCCATCATATCTATCATCTATCTATCTATCTATCTATCATCCATCCATCTATTTACGTACCTACCAAGAGAGAGACAGAGAGATTTATTCTAAGGAATCAGCTCAAATGACTTTGAGGGCTGCTGGCCAGTCCTAAGTCCATAAGGCAGGCCATCAGGCTGGAAATTCACCTGAGTTGATGCATGCTTCAGTCCAAATTCCGCAGGGCACTGTGCTGTAAACTCAGGTGGAATTTCTATGCTGTGCTCTGGAGGCAGAATTCCCTCTTCATTGGAGGCCTCCTCCTAGTTTCTCTTAATTCCTTCAACTGATAGGGTGTGGCCCACCCACACTGTGGCGGGCCATCCACTTGATGCCAAGCCTCCTCATTTAAGTGTTTGACTTACGTAAAAAATATCTTCTCAAGGACGTCTAAAGCAACGTTGGACTCGCACTGGGCTTCATGCCCCATCATCTATCACAGGATATACTTATTTATTTTTTTGTTTTCTTAATATTTATTTATTTTTGAGACAAAGAGAGGGAGAGATTGCCAGCAGGGGAGGCGCAGAGAGAGGCAGAGAGAGGGAGAGAGAGAGAGAATCCCAAGCAGGCTCCACACTGTCCGTGCAGAGCCCGATGTGGGGCTTGATCCCACGAACCATGAGAATAGTACCTGAGCCAAAATCAAGAGTTGGATGCTCAACTGACTAAGCCACCCAGGTGACCCCGTCAAAGGCTGTGTTTTTTAAAAAGTCACTTAAGCAGTCATACGTGATGGTCTGACCCACGGGCACATCATTTCGGCTCACTGATGAGTCATTTCAGCTCAACAGCACATCCGTCTAACTGAGACGAGTTGCAGATCGATAAAAGCAAGTCATCGTTTGCGTATTGGGAGGACAGATGCAGCCTCTGTCTTCTCCTCCGACTGTCCCCTGGACATATCATCCTGAAAACGAGGGCTCTGACCGCCCCCACCCCCAGGAGCACTTAGGGGCTTCAACATAGTCCTTTGAGAACAATGCTGAGCATGCGGGAGAACAGAACCATGTGGAATATTACTCAAGCATAAAAAAAAGAAAAAGAATGAGATCTTGCCATCTGCTACAACACGCATGGACCTCCAGGGTGCCATGTTAAGTGAAACGAGAAGGACAAATACTGTATGATCTCACTCCCGTGCAGACTGTGAAGAACCACACAGTAGAAACAGACCGATAAACGCAGAGAACAAACTGGTGATTGCCAGAGGGGAGGGGGGGGGGAGGTGACGGGCAAAACGGGGGAAGGGGAGGGGAAGACACAGGGTCCCAGCGATTGACCGTGTTGTGCACCCAAACGTGGTATAACATTGTGTGTCAACTATATTTCAGTAAATGGAAGGGTGGGGGTGGGAATGGTGTGAACACAGACCTGTGAATTAGAAGCCCTGGGAAGCCTCCTGGCATCTGCAGCCCCCGTGATGTCACCACTGGACTGGGGACTCTTGTGGGGACTCCAGAAGAAGCAGATGCTCCCCTGTCACCGTGCTGGCATGCTGGCCGGAAGACGTGCCCCTGTGCCGTGAGCACTCCCTGTCAGAGGTCATCCCTGCGCCTCGTGGGATGACAGCAGACGTACCTGGAAGAATCCGGCTCAGGGGAGGATCCCAGGCACCAAGGATCCTGGGACACGGACCCGTAACTTCCCATCTTCTCGTCCAGGCAGGCAGGTGGGAAGGCCCTCCAGCTTGCAGAGGGCAGACGGTTGCGGTCTGCGGGCTCCATGATGGTCTGAGCCAATTCCCCATAAGACATCTCTTCCTACCTACGCATCCAATCGGTTCTGTTCCTCTGATGACCCCTGAGGAAAGCAAATCATCTAGACCAGGATTAGAGAACCAATGATCCGTGGGCCAAAGCTTGCCAGCTGCCTGTTTTTGTATGTGTCCTAAGAGTAATTCATACACTTGGGGGGTGGGGTTGTTATTATTTTTTTTGTTATTATTATTTTTTGAACCTTTCTCTCTCAAAAATAAACATTAAAAAAATTTAATTTAAAAAATAAAAAAATGGGAAGAAGTTCAAAAGACCAGTATTCTGTGACACCTGAAAATGATGTGAAATTCAACCGTCTCTTTTTCCAGTAAAGGTTTATTGGAACACATTCATGCCCATTTCTTAGGTATTGACTATATCTGCTTACCCGCTTTCAAGGCAGAATTAATGCTGCACCAGAGACCATACTTATGGCAAACAAAAGCCAAAAAAAAAATTATTCTTTTTTTTTTTAACGTTTTATTTATTTTTGAGACGGAGAGAGACAGAGCATGAATGGGGGAGGGGCAGAGAGAGAGGGAGACACAGAATCGGAAGCAGGCTCCAGGCTCTGAGCCGTCGGCCCAGAGCCTGACGCGGGGCTCGAACTCACGGACCGCGAGATCGTGACCTGAGCCGAAGTCGGACGCTCAACCGACTGAGCCACCCAGGCGCCCCCAAAAATTATTCTTTATACAGAAAATGGTGGCCAACCCATGCTCCACAGCCGTTAGTAGAAGTCCACAGGAAACTCAAAAGCTTAAGAAAAAATCTGTTAACTGTCCCCTGATTTTGACACTGGATAACACATTTGGAATTCCACGGACCTTTGTCTTTTCTGCCCTGTTAACGAGGGTTTTCCAACCCGCCTTTGAGAATGCGTCCTCAGTAAGAGCCATGCCACCCACGGACGGGCCCCAGCGATGGGTGTGGTCCTACCAAGTTCCCATTTTCCCTCTAAGACCACCAAGTCACCCTGCACTCTAAAGCTTCCATGGCTCTGAGTCAGTCATTTTTGGAAAACACAGTCCACGACTTTCACTTCTGCAAGCAGCCAAGGCAGATCTCCCCTCTGCCAAGTGCAGACACAAACTGAGAGAATCGTCATCGCTTAAATGGACTAACCATCAATACCAAGACTGTAAACCCACGGCAGCTGTGGGTTTCGCAAGACTGTAAACCCACGGCAGCTGTGACCTCAACGCACATTCTGAAGGAGAGCCTCGCTCGTGTTTGATGTAGGAGATCCGAGCGATGCTGATTGATGCGTGAGCAGCGCATGGACGGGCACGGCCGACCGCTCGGCTGGAACCACACAGCCATGGAAGCAGCGATGTTGTGCTGGCATAGAATGGGCTCTCCTTCCAGAATGCCCGAACACAATGGCACCCCCGCCTTGGTGAATGGAGCCATGACTTGTGGTCCCAGGCATGACGGGGGCAGAAAGGAATTATTGGTTTCCTCTGGCCCCCGGAGTGTCTTACTACAGTACAATCATGGGATGCTTTCTTTCTTTTTTAATTGCATGCTTTCACTTTGGAAAATGTCATCAGGGCCCAAGAAAAGGAACAAGTCAGGTAAGGGCCATCAATGCCATAGCAAGATGAGACACTTGGACACCGTCCTGTCAGCAAGGGGTGGTCAGTAACGCTGGGACGGAGTGCAAAGGCAAGCATGTTTAGGAAAGTAGCTGAATGCAGTTGTCTGATGCGTGGGGTTAGCTTCGAGGTAAATCTGGGGTTTGTAGGAAGGGACAGGTGTGGGTGTAGAAGAAACAGGGCCGCCCATGGGTTGCTAGTCATTTAACATAATGGGTATGTGGGGGATCCAAGAGAATATTCTCCCGGCCTTTGAATGTGTGTATAATTCTCCAGAAAAAATTTATTCATAATGAAAACTTTGGAAGGCAGACTATTTAAACATATACCTTCTCGCGGGGCATCTGGGCGGTTCGGTCGGTTAAGCACGTGACTTCAACTCAAGTCATGATCTTGCGGTTCGTGAGTTCGAGCCCCGCGTCGGGCTCTGTGCTGACAGCTCACAGCCTGGAGTCTGCTTGGGATTCTGTGTCTCCTTCTCCCTCTCTCTGCCCCTCTCCTGCTTGCACTCTGTCTCCTTCCCTCTCTCAAAACTAAATAAACATTTAAAAAAATTGTCTTCTCTCATCCACTTGACTTGAAATCTGTTAATATAAATGCATCCCTATCAACCACAACAAGAGTTTTAAAAATAATTGAGTTTTGAGCTTCCTAGCAGCCAAAGGAAAAAGTGAGACATCTCCTAGTCTGCAAATAACGATTTCCCAATGTTTTCTTCCAGGAAGGAGAGCTGTTCCAGTCATATCTCTGAGTCATTAATGCCAAAGATGTCTTCAATAACTCCCCTACAGTGAAGAGAGTGACACAATTTGCAAATGCATTCTGCCAGGAGTGTCTTCATCCGAACCTTTGTGCCTGATAACAAAGTGCTGGTCAGAGACAGCAGTTCAGTGCAGAAGAACATCGGCACACACACACTGTCTCCAATCTCCTGCACCCTGGGTATCCCTCCCCTCATTCTCGCCAAAGAAATTGTTTCAAAGCCAGACTGGTCCCAGCCACAGAAATATCCCCATCACTCGCCTGTGGAGCTTCTGCATGGAGGGAAGCGGTGTCTGTCTTTTTAAATGTAATTTAAATTTAATTAAATCGATCCATTTAATAAACTAATTTTAATAAACTAATATACTGTCAGGACTATGGTAAATTAATTTAGTATTGGGATTATAATAAATTTATATACTACGATAATGGCTTAATATGCTTCCAGGATTAATATACTATGTACAGTAACTTAGTATACAGTTATAATAAATTACTATATTATCAGGATTATAATAACTTAATATACTATCAGGATTAATATACTATGTATAACAAATTAATGTACTATTAGGATTATAATAAATTAATAAACGACTATAATAAATTCATATACTACCATATGTAATAATTAAGATACTATTAGGATTACAATAAATTAATAAACTATTATAACAAATTAATATACTATCAGCATTAAAATGCTATAGGTGATAAGTTAAGATACTATCATGATTATAATAAATTAATAAACTACTATAATAAATTAATATGCTATCAGGATTAATATGGTACATATAACTAGTTAATATACTATCAGGATTATAATAAATTAATATATTATCAGGGTTATAATAAGTTAATATATTACTGTAATAACTTGATATACTGTAGGATTAACATACTATATACAATAAATTAATATAGTATCATGATTATAATAAATTAATAAACTACTATAAAAAATTAATACAGTATCGGGATTAATATGCTACATATAGTCAGTTTATACACATCAGGATTATACTAAATTGGACTATCAGGATTATAATGAATAATTATACTTGTATAATAAATTAATATACTATCAGGATTAACATGCCATATATAAAATGCGTTAATATACTATCAGGATTATAATGCATTAATACTAGAATAGTATTACTACAATAAATTAATATGCTAATGACCAATAATTAACATTTGCTGCTCTACTCACCACCGGCCATGGGCAGAGAGGTCAGACCCCTGGGCTATCTCAGTGGCGAAATCAAGTCTATTGGGCAGTGACTGCTGGAGAGAGTGAGAACGTTACTCATTGAGATGTTTAAAAACCACACGCGTAACGGGGAAAATAGCTTAATATCCCCGATGACACTGGCCGTTCCTTTCCTTAATCACGAAGATGTTAGGGTTCACCCTCAACTGTCCCATAAGCCCGTTTAGTCATCGGAGGGAAAGTTTCCATCGTTAATGGAAAGCACAGGGTGAGGTTTTGATGACATCCGTGTGACTCCTGGAGAATGAGGGGACTTTGGGATGTTTTGTGCTGTTTCAAAAATAAGAATAAATTGGGGCGCCTGGGTGGCTCGGTCGGTTAAGCGTCTGACTTCGGCTCAGGTCACGATCTCGCGGTCCGTGAGTTCGAGCCCCACGTCGGGCTCTGTGCTGACAGCTCAGAGCCTGGAGCCTGTTTCAGATTCTGTGTCTCCCTCTCTCCCTGACCCTCCCCCGTTCATGCTCTGTCTCTCTCTGTCTCAAAAATAAATAAACGTTAAAAAAAAAACTTAAAAAAAAATAAGAATAAATCAATCAGAGGGATAAATCGACCAAAGGAGCCGTGCAGCTGACTCAGCACTCCCAGGGACGGGATGGACGAACGTGCGTGAGTGGGAATGTCCCGTCTTTGCATCAGGGGGCAGGAGGCGGTGCCTCATATGCGTGGAGGTGGCTTCCAGGAGGTGGTGTCGTCGCTGGAGAAGGCAGGCGGCTTGTCAGATGCAGCCGGGCCGTTTGCAGGGAAGCGACGGCAGCTGCTGTGGGACGTCCCTGCGTGCGCTGACGGGGCTTCTCCTGACCTCATCCCTCCCGGAGGCCGCTCTGTCCTCTTCCTGAGCACAGCCAGCGTCTTCAGCCACGGACCACAACCGTTTCGGCCGTCCCTTGGCAGCTGGCAACGAGCTGCAGTCAAGTCCGGCTCATGGCTGCCTCCCTGCCCCCTGCCCCATGTTCCTGTCCCACTTGTCCCGACGTCCCACCGGTTCCAGACTGCGCCTCCTCGTGGGCCCAGTGCCATTCTCCTGGTCCTCGTCATCTCCCCCGGGGCGGTGCGGACACGGTCACCCCACTTGTTCCATTATTGCCCTTGTGCATGTGCTCAGAGAACCCCCGAGGGTCTGTCGGGCGCACGGTGGTCCCGGAGGGTGTCTTGTGCAGCCTTCCTTGCAGCTAAGGGAGCACGGGGCCTTGCAGAAAAGGCACTGGCCACCCTCCTCTTGTGTCCACTCTCCTGAGGGCCAGATCCCCCACGGGCCGCACGGGGACACAGAACACCGCGATGGCACCTGCTCTCATGGTTCGTCTCCCGGGGATTCCCCTTCGTAAGGGCCTGCTGTCCCGTCTCGAGGACTGTTGCTTCCTATGCGTGGACTCTTTATTGCTTGACTGGCTGGGGCCGGAGGGTAAACCAGTTACCTGAACCTGAACCGCAAGCGGGAAGAGGGCCCCCGACGCATCCTGGTTTGGCCCGGGACGTGCTCACCCTCAGGACTGAAAGCGCACATCCCGGGATGTGATGACGCGTGAACCTCGGACTCTTCTGGAAGACCAGGAGGGTCGTCGAGCCGCAGGGACGTCTGGGAGGCACGAAGGGATGACGCCTATGCAATCCTTACGCCATCCGCCGTGTCTGAGGAATGAACGTGTTCTCCATTCGGTGGGCATCCTTGGAACATTCATGGCCTCCTCCCAACAGGGGCTCTCCTCAGAGCCTGTCCCCCACCCTCCCCACCCTCCCACCCCCCTTCAACCCTCACTTTGTTCTCAGTTCTTAAGAGTCGCTTATGGTTTGCCTCCCTTGGAACCACATCTTCTCTTCTCCAGCTTTCTCGGCTACAAGAAGGCAGCATGTGATACACAGAGCATATGGGCCGACCGTTACCGTCCAGCCTTCCGCTCAATGGTGCTCTATGAGTGGCTACCTTTCGAGTGACTCCCAAAAAGTTAGACGTGCATTTTCAACTGATCAGGGGCTCAGTGCCCCTTACCCAAGCATCTGTGACCTTAAGGGACATCTGGGCTTGTCACCACGTTCCCACCACCTCATCCCCAACTTAAGAATTTATAGAACCGTGAGCCTCAGCCCCCCACACAGCTTCCCTGCCCAGTTTACTGCAGCGTTCACACCCAGGACTGGAAACCAAAATCCCAGGGAGGAGATGATCAAAATTCATGCGTCCGGCCCCACCCCCAGGCATTCTGGTCCAGCGAGAGAATCTTAAGCCATCTTGCTTTGAGAAGAAAAGCATCTCCAGGTACTTCTAACGCACGCCCCTCTTCCAACGTCCCCATTCTGGAGCCAATGAGTGCCTTCAAATTACTGAAGCTTTGCCGTTGATCATGCCTCTCAACGATGTGGATGAGAAAATGACACCTTTGGAGGCAACCACCCAGAGGAGAAGATAGTTTCCTTCTGGATGTTCATTAGCGAGCTGGGACCACTTCTCCTCGACCCTGCCAAGTTCTGTAGCAGCTGGCTCCCCCCACCCCAGTGGATGGAAATTCCACTGGCTGGCTTGTGGTCTGCAAGGCAGGATGTGAGCGCATCGGGGCGAGCCCGGGGACGCAGGTTCAGGGCGGGTCCGAGCGCACGGGCCTTGGTAGCAAAGCGGGGAAATAGCAAACAGAAAGGCAGAAATCTGCTCTCCTGCAAGGCAGGAGGAAGGCAGGAAGGAGTCGGTACGCGTGGGAGGAATGATCGCAGATAATTCATGGATGGCTGTGCTGAGGGAAGGCTAGACTCTGCCCCCCCGCCAGCACAGAGCAGACACATGGAAAGATGGTCCACGTCCCTCGGCATCCGGGGAATGCCAATCAAAACCACCGTGACGTATCCCCTCGCACCTGTGAGAATGTCTAGAACAAACACCACAGGCAACAACAGTCATCAGAGAGGATGTGGAGAAAGGGGAACGCTTGTGTCCTGTTGGTGGGAATGCAGACTGCTGCAGCCGCTCTGGAGAACAGGACCGAGGGTCCTCAAAAAAGTGGAAAATAGGGGCGCCTGGAGGGCTCAGTCGGTTGAGCGTCCAACTTCGGCTCAGGTCATGATCTCGCAGTCCGTGAGTTCGAGCCCCGCATCGGGCTCTGTGCTGACAGCTCGGAGCCTGGAGCCTGCTTCGGATTCTGCATCTCCCCCTCCCTCCGCCCCGCTATGCTCTACTCCTGACACTGAGGCAACGTCGTGTGTCCCCCACAGTACAGAAAAAAAGGCCAGGCGGAAGCGACCCTGATGCCTCTCAACTTGGGTGGATGTCCTTTCCTGTCACAAGGCAAGAAGGCCAGAAGGACTGCGATAAGGATTCATGTTTCAAGCACACTGATGCTGATGCTTTGTTTTTGCAAACCTTACGCCTCGTGGCATATCTACACTGGGATGGTGTTGACCAGAGTGTTAGGATTCCCCAAGGCCGTTCACGTCACCCCCTTTTCTGGGCTACCCTATTGCAACTCTGTCACTAAATAACACAGACATTTGGTCAATATATATACGTATATATAGTACGTGGATATATATGTATTGTGTATATACGCCAATTATCATGTGTCTATTTGTGTGTATATGTCATGTATATATGTGTGTATATTTATGTATAATGTGTATATGTATGTATAATGTCTATATGTGTGTATATGTATGTTATATATACTCATATTATGTATCTGTGTATATTATGCATATATATGTTGGGTATATATGTGTATCTACATCATGTATATATCATGTATATATGTGTATGAATATTATGCATATGTGTTTATATATTATATAATGTATACATGTGCATATATTATGTACATGTCATATAATGTATATACATTACATATATATCTCTGTATATTATGTATATGTATACATTATGTGTATAATATATACTACATATTACAGTCTACTATAGAATGTATACTATATATACACAGTATATATATATATACTATAGAATGTATATCTATGTATATATGTGCATATATTGTATATAATGTATATATAAATTGTGTATATAATTACAAATATAAATGTATGTATATTATGTATATGTATATACACACTATGTAAAATGCATATATGTACATATTGTGTATATGCATATGTTATATATACTGTATATGTATATATCTGCATCTATTATATATAATGTATATATAAATTATGTGTATATAATTACAAATATATGTGTATGTATATTATGTATATGTATATACACACTACATAAAACGCATATATGTATATATTGTGTATATTTATATATGTTATATATAGTGTATATGTATATATGTGCATCTATTATATATAATGTATATACAAATTATGTGTATATATATTACAAATATGTGTGTATGTATATTATGTATATGTATATACACATTATGTAAAATGTATATATGTATATACTGTGTATATGTATATATGTTATATATAATGTATATGTATATATGTGCATCTATTATAGATAATGTATATATAAATTATGTGTATATAATTACAAATATATGTATATGTATATTATGTATATGTATATGCACACTATATAAAACGCATACATGTATATATTATGTGTATATGTATGTTATATATAATGTATATCTATGTATATATGTGTATATATTAATGTATATATAAATTATGTGTATATACACTACAAATGTATGTATATTATGTATATGTATATATGCAGTATATAAAATGCATATATGTATACATTGTGTATACGTATATACGTTATATATAATGTGTATGTATATATGTGCATCTATTATATATAATGTATATACAAATTATGTGTATATATATTACAAATATGTGTGTATGTATATTATGTATATGTATATACACATTATTTAAAATGCATATATGTATATATTGTGTATATGTATATATGTTATATATAATGTATATGTGTGCATCTATTATATATAATGTATATATAAATTATGTGTATATAATTACAAATATATGTATATGTATATTATGTATATGTATATGCACACTATATAAAACGCATACATGTATATATTATGTGTATATGTATGTTATATATAATGTATATCTATGTATATATATGTATATATTAATGTATATATAAATTAGGTGTATATACACTACAAATGTATGTATATTATTTATATGTATATATGCACTATATAAAATGCATATATGTATATATTGTGTATATGTATATACGTTATATATAATGTGTATGTATATATGTGCATCTATTATATATAATGTATATAAAAATTATGTGTATATATATATTACAAATATGTGTGTGTGTATATTATGTATATGTATATACTATATGTATATACACACTATATAAAATGCATATATGTATATATTATGTGTATATGTATATATGTTACATATAATGTATATGTTATATGTGTGTGTATATACATGATGCATAATGTATATATATATTACCTGTGTACATGTATGTATACTATGTATATTTGTATGTATCTATATTATGTGTATATATATACTATATATAATGTATATGTATATATATCATATGTAATGTATATATAAATGATTTATATATGTGTATATACATCAGATATATATGTGTGTGTATATATATGGATTCTGTGTATACATATATTCCCTGCTTATGTGCAAGACCCCAAGGCAGGCGTGTGGGTAGAGAACGGTGTACGTGAGAACCTCTTACAAACTTTGAGAAGAATAGGAAACAAAGGCCAGGTCTCAAAGCCCCTCACACTCCTCAGCAGCCCGCCCCACAGGGAATGAGGCTGCGATTTTCCTTCGCTGGAAGACCTGCTCCAGACGGGGAGGGCGCTCCCACATTTGGCCCCTGTCCCCTGCTCGGGGATTAACTTGGTCTCACACACATTCTCGGACATCAGAACTTGGGTTCATCCTGGGTCTTGGCCGGGTCACTGGATCACAGGGGGAGGATGCCAGAACTCGTGAGCGGGATGGCTTTGTCCTCTGGTGGCACAGGGCCCTGTAGAAGCAGACATCTTCACCAGGGATGTGCACAGTTCTGTGCACGGGCAGCTGTGGGGCAGAAGGTCGGCTGGCTTTCAGGGTGAAAGGGAGAGACACTGCCATTCGCGTGGGTTCCACTGCATTACGACATCACTTCTGGAATGGCACCAGGTAAAGACTGGAATCCCAGGAAAACTGACCCGTAGACCTGTCTCTGAGCTTCCCTGCGTTCAAGCCTGTGGGGCGTCTGAGATCCCAGGCTGACCAAGGCTCTGTCACGGCATGACTGAAGTCTAGTACCCATGAAAATTCATACAGCCAGGCCCCCCGAGGAAGTGCATTCAGACATGAAATAAAATACAGGGAGAAGGGTGCCTGGGAGCTCAGTCGGTTAAGCGTCCAACTTCGGCTCAGGTCATGATCTCACAGTCCGTGAGTTCGAGCCCCGCGTCGGGCTCTGTGCTGACAGCTCGGAGCCTGGAGCCTGTTTCGGGTTCTGTGTCTCCCTCTCTGTCTGCCCCTCCCCTGCTTGTGCTGTGTCTCTCTCTCTCTCTCTCAAAAATAAATAAATATTTAAAACATATTTTTAAAAATACAGGTAGAAGGGGTCAAGGTGCAAGCATTCAGTGGGAGGTGAGGGGGCAGAACAGAGAACAATTTGGGGGGAAACAAGGAAAAGGTACTCGATTGCAAAAGGACGAATAAGGCAGCCTCAGCTGCGTGTAGATAAAACCCTGAGCCTGTAGCCGTATCGGGGTAATTAAAACCCCCACCCTGCAAGCGTGCTGTGTCTGCACAGGGGGAGTGATTGAGAGCAACAGGCACGAACTTGGCCAGGATGGACGATGTTGGTCACGAGGTCCTGGGGATCAGAAGCAGTGGCTGTCAGGGGACCCACGTCGGGCAGAGACAGACCCTTCCACGGGCCCCGGGCTGCACAGGCTCTACGGCCCGAGCTGAGCTACGGAAGGAAGAGCCAGTCTGGAAGGAGAAGCAGACAAGGCAGAACCACCCCTGTGCGTCACAATGGTGCACAGGGCACCCTGACGTTTGACATTTTAGGGCAGCGTGCCATAAAAATCAGTGACCGGCCAACAGTGGCCACAGCCCGGGGAGCCACATGCACAGCCCCCCACATGTGGCTTCTGCCCCCACTGGTACCTCCCCCCTGGAGGAGTCCTGTGGCTGACGGCCTGGGAGCGTGCTTCCTGGGTCCCGACAGGGACCCCGGTCCCAGCCTTCTGCTGCGACCGGTGCCCTTCATCCCCACCTGGGCCATCTGGCAGTGCGACTCCCCAGCACAGAGGGTCACTGTCCCCTCCAGAGTCATTCCGGAAGAGAAAGGGAAAGAACAGACGTAAACCTTGCCACACGTTCTTGTCACGCCCACCTTTTCCGCTTCCCCAACGTCCCTGGGCACAGGGACAACATCACCACACCTGTTCCGGTTCCCGGTACATGCAAGCAAGTTCGCAAGGAGCCCCTCCAGTCCGACCCCACGAGGGCATTTCTTGCCCAAAATCACAGCCGCCAGTCAGAGCTGTAACCTTAAGAGGAAGGACTCCTTCACGGGCTCGCGGGGTCGTCCCCGCTCATCGAGGGACCCTCCACCAGGGGTGAGGTCGGGAATTAAGTCATTCGTGTCGTCAAGCAGATGTCAGGAAGCAAACGTGCGGTCCTAACAGAG
The DNA here is from genome assembly GCF_046562875.1 of Panthera onca. Classification (NCBI taxonomy): domain Eukaryota; kingdom Metazoa; phylum Chordata; class Mammalia; order Carnivora; family Felidae; genus Panthera; species Panthera onca. Next base: position 128,115,133 of record NC_138357.1, on the reverse strand, counting down.
CAGGTGCTGCCCGTGGGCAAAGCGAGGAGACCCCGTGACCGAATCCAAGCTTCTGTTCTCCAAGACGCTGCCGATGTGCTCATTTTCTCACACTCTCTGGGCTCAGGCTGTGTCCCTTGGGGAACGGACAGGGGGGAGGTCTCTCTTCCCTTTACTCCCGTCCCCTCCTCACCCCAGACGTGCACACGCACATGTCTGACCCCGGATGGGGTCGGCTCCTACTCATGTGCCCCCACTCTGGCCAAAGCACAGACAGATACTTACAACAACACTTGGTGACACACAGACGCTTCTAAAAGCAAACCTGAAAGCTTCAGATATTGGGAATAAGGATCAAGATACCCAAGAATGTCCTTTCTGTGCTGGCATCACAACCCATGGCTCCCATCCCTCATGTTGCCTCGTGGTGCAACGTGGATGCTGTAGCTCCAGCCATCACTTCCATCTGCATTCCTGGCAGTAGGAACAAGGGAGCAGTGAGGAACGAGCTCTTTCTCAGCAGCCTTCCTAAATGCTCCCAGCACTTTCCCTAAAATCCTGCTGAATGCAGTCTTGTGGTCACACCTAGCTGATGACACTTCAGCATGACATGAGGTGTGTTTGTTAAGCTGAGGATATTATTGCCTCCCCTAAAAGCTCGCGGGTTAGGTTATGGGTTAACCTGTGGGTCCAAACCCCATCTGCTAAAGAGACTCCTCACTGATGGCACTTCATAAAGGGAGTCAAGAAGTCAACACTCAGCCCTGGGGACTTGGATATCTGGTGTCACCAACTCACATTGAGAAAGACTTTTCTCTCCTATGGGTAAGGACAAATTCTCATTTTCTTTCTTTTTTATTTTTTAATGTTTATTTATTTTGGAGCAGGGGGCAGTCAGAGAGGGAGAGAGACACAGAGAGAGAGCTCGTGTGGGCAAGATCAGGGGAGGGGCAGAGAGAGAGGGAGACAGAATCCCAAGCAGGTTTCGCCCCCAATACGGGGCTCGAACCCATGAACCGTGAGACATGATCTGAGCCGAAACCGAGAGTCGGACGCTCAACAGCCTGAGCCACACAGATGCCCCAAAGTCTCATTTCCTTACATGAACAAGAGAATCACATGAAAATACAGAAAATGAGAGGGAAATCGAGTGAACAGGCATCGAACCGCCTCGATATTTTCCAGGCACGTTCGTAAGCGCGTCAGACTCACGGCGTCCCAGGCAGGATGTCACCATCCTGGGATGGGCACCGTGGTCAACTCTAGCTTACGCATAGGGGAACGGGAGTGCGGGGGGACAAGAGAACGTGGCCGAGTTTCCACAAGCCGTCAGTGGAGACACGACTCCTTCTGCAAACTGGGCCTGTCCTATGGCAAAGGCAGGGTTAACACATCGGCTCCCCATTTACAATCCCACAGCTTGCTGTGGAAACTCATTTGTCTGCGTTCCCCCTTACGACTTTCCTCAGGGCACCCCCTTTATTCTTTTCAGGAGCCAGCTTTTAAATTACAGGCAGAATCTCAAGAGGTCTGTGCGCGTGCCTGGTGAGACGGGCACAGACCTCACTCTAAAGAAGACGTCCAGATGGCCGCGGACACACGAAAAGATGCTCTGTGTCACTTATCATCAGGGACATGTGGGTGCCAATGCCCGCGTCATTCTCTTCAATGAGATCCTACATAGTCCACGATCGAAGCGCTTGGCCAAGACGTGTAAGACCTTATCAGAACCTTCGTTTGCTTGGATCGTGTGCATCATCCCGAGAACGTGTGCATTGGCTCGGTGAAAATGTAGACACTCAGATTCCGTGAAAGGCTCGTGGAACGTCGTGAAAAATAAGAACACCGAGAGCCTGCTTTAAAAGTAGCCAAGGCAGCAGAGACGAAATTAAAAAAGAAAAAAAAATGGGGGGTGGGGGTCGTCCATCACCTGGGGAACGTGATGAAAACAGAAAGTCAATTTGAGCCAATCACGGAGAAGGAGAACATACAATATTTTTATTCAATAGCAAGAGTTTGGAAGTGGTCTGAGATCCCGGGACCATTGCCTAAAATTTTCCACTTCCCTCAGCCAGACGAGAAACAGCATGGAAGAGAAAAAAAAAAAAAAAAAAAAAACCAGCAAAGATTATTGCACCAAGAAAAATACATCCATTGTAGCATCTCATGAACGGAGGCCAAATGGAAAAATGAGAGACGGGGGCGGGGAGGCATTTCCAAGGGGAGTCAGCTCGGGGTGACTTACTGTAAGAAAGTACAAAGCAAGGGTGATTTCTGGGCCACGGAGAAGGTGCCCGTGTTCGTGTGGTCCAGCTGCCAGGACAAATACCCTAGATGCAGCGGCCTCAACAACAGACACTGATGGTCTCCCGCTTCTGGAGGCCGGGAGTCAGGGATCCAGGCGGGGAACGGAGCTGGTTCCTCCTGAGGCATCTCTGCTTGGCGTGTAGATGCCGTGTTCTCCCCCTATCATCACGTGGTCATCCTTCTGTGCATGTCTGTGTCCTGATCTCTTCTTCTCATAAGGACCCCAGTCTTCTGGGTTCGGGCCACCCTACTGACCTCATCTTACCCTAACCATTTCTTCAAAGACCTTATCTCCCGGGCGCCTGGGTGGCTCAGTGGGTTAAGCGTCCGACTGCGGCTCAGGTCATGATCTCACGGTTCATGAGTTTGACTCCCGCGTCGGGCTCTGTGCTGACAGCTCGGAGCCTGGAATCTGCTGGGTATTCTGTGTCTCCCTCTCTCTCTGTCCTTCCTCCACTCGTGGCACATGACAAAAGAGAGAATCATTTAAGGGGACAAACTGAGGTCATGACAAACTTTGTACGTGATAGCTTAAATGCTGGGATTTTATCCTCTAAACCAGAGGCTGGCAAACTAGAACCCGTGGGCCCAATATGGCCCATCATCTGTTTTTCCAAATAAAGTTTTATTGGCACAAAGCCACACCCACTCATATATTTTCTATGGTTGCTTTTGTGATACTGTGGCACAGTTGGGTGGGTCCTATGGAAAACAGATCACCTGCAAAGCTGAAGATAGTTACTACCTCACCAATTACCAAAAAAGGGGGTGGGGTACGGGGTCAACTTGAGCTCTAAAGGACAAAGACTCACTACATAGGATTTTATTGAAGAGAATGATACACTCCCATTTACGGTTTTATAACTGCCCAAACGATACTAAACGGGTTGGCCCAGAGGGAATTAACAGATGGGGTCACATCTCAAAGACACACGTGCATGTGGGATAGACGGGGGAGTAGCACGTGGTCCAGAGAGCCTTAAATTTGCATCAAGACATAGATGGTAAGTCCATCTGCTGAGAAAGAAAATGGCGGGCGAGACGTAGTCCTGAAACCCGTCTGTGGCACTTTGCTACGGCAACCCTACGAAACCAATATAATTCATTAGTAGATTTGTGCGTTCACATGATTGTATTGATAGTGCCTTTCAATCCCACCAAAGATCATTAATTATTTTATTAGTTTGGTCACATTCAGAAAACACCCAAGCCACGCATTCCCAGATTTCGGTGGAGAATGAGGTTCTGTGTTCAGTCACTGCTTACATCATTATCCCTTCACCTGAGCCCCTGCAAGAGAATCCGTAATGAGGGAAAGGGCTGGTGCACCCTCTCCTTCTTCTTCTTTGGGCAGAAAGAGCCCTGGGGCCGGGCCGGGCCGGGCCTCTGAGACCCTGTGCCCGATGCCATGACAGACACTGGACAAGGCTCTTTACATGGTGCTCATCCATTTGTCCGCTGATGATCATTGGGGCTGTTGCCACCTTTTGTCTCTAATGCATCCAGACAGTGGAATGTTACTCACCTGTGACAAGGTAAGAACATGGCATCTGCTAACACGTAGATGAACCTTAAGAACATCCAGGGCAGTGAAAGATGCCACCCACCAAAGACCACATGGTGTGTGAGTCAATGTATCCCAATGTCCAAAACAGGTGAATCCATGGGGACAGAAAGCAGATCAGTGGTTGGCTGGGGCCCGCAGGTGGGAAGAACAGAGTGGTGACTACCTAATGGGTTCAGGGTCTCCTTTGGGGGGGATGAGAATATTCTGGAACTAGACAGAATTGGTTGTTGCCCAGCCCAGAAAATAGATAATCCAATTAAAAAAGGGCAGAAGACACGAACAGACATTTCTCCAAAGAAGACACCCAAGTGGCCAAAAGACACATGAGAAGATGTTCGACATCACTCATCATCAGGGAAATGCAAATCAAAACCAAAATAAGATACCACCTCCCACCTGTCAGACTGGGTAAAATGAAGGACCCAAGAAACAACAGATGTTGGTGAGGATGTGGAGAAAGGGGAACCCTCTTGCCCTGTTGGTGGGAATGCAGCTGCTCTCTGGAGAACAGTATAGAGGTTCCTCAAATAGTTAAAAATAGAACGACCCAAGATCCAGCAGTCACACTACCATCACCCCCCAAAATACAAAAACACTAATTCAAAGGGATACATGCACCCTTATGTTTATAGCAGCATTATTTACAATCGCCAAGATACGGAAGTGCCCATCTATAGTATGTACACACACACACACACACACACACACACACACACACACACACTGGATTATTGTCAGCCATAAAAACGAATAAATCTCCCCATTTGTAACAACATGGATGGAGCTACATGGTACCATAGTAAGTGAAATAAGTCAGTCAAGAAAGACAAATACCATATGATTTCACTTACATGAACGATTTTAGCAACAAAAGAGTAAAGGGTGAAAAAAGGAGAGAGAGAGACAGACCAAGAAACAGGTGCTTAACTCTAGAGAACAAACCAATGGATACCAGACAGGAAGTCGATGGGGGATGGGTGAAATAGGTGAGGGGGATGAAGAGAGTATCCTTATTATGATTGGGGGACACAGGGGGTTGCTCCCCTACATTCTGAATGCGATGAATGCCCCTGAATTGTTTACTTTAAACGGTTAATTTTATGTGATGTAAATTGTGTCTCAATAAAGTAGCCTCTGTTTATCTATCTATTTGAAAACCTGCAGCTAGATCCTGGATAAACTACCACAACGCTTGAGATCATCACTTAAATATAACCATTTCCATGTTCTTATACCAAATGTGTAGATAGATCGACAGATAGTGGATGAAAGATGGATGGCTGGATGGATGGACAGGCAGACAGATGGATGGACAGATAGATGATGGACGTATGGATAGACAGAAGATAGATGATTGATAGATAGATAGATAGATACATACATACATACATAGATAATAGATAGTTGGATGGATAGATACATGGATATAATGTATGGATGCATGGATGGATGGATGGATGGATGGATGGATGGATGGATACATAGAAGGATGGATGCATAGATAGAGAGAGGGAGAGAAAGATAGATATGATGGATAGATATAGATAGATAGATAGATAGATAGATAGATAGATGATAGTTGGATGGATAGATACATAGACATGATGAATGGATGCATGCATGCATTGATGAATTGATGGATGGATACATAGATGGATGGATGCATAAATAGAGAGACAGAGGGAGAGAGAGATAGATATGATGGATGGATAGGTAGATAGATAGATAGATAGATAGATAGATAGATAGATAGATGATAGATAGATAGATAGATGATAGCTGGATGGATACATAGATAGATATGATGGATGGATACATAGATGGATGGATGCATAGATAGAGAGACAGAGGGAGAGAGAGATAGATATGATGGATGGATAGATAGATAGATAGATAGATAGATAGATAGATAGATAATAGATAGATAGATGATAGCTGGATGGATACATAGATAGATATGATGGATGGATACATAGATGGATGGATTCATACATAGACAGAGGGAGACAGAAACAGACAGATACGATGGATGGACGGATGGATGAATGGATGTATGGATGGATGGGTATTGATCGAGACACACAGATAGTGACAGAGATATTCTTGTGAATTTCACTGAAATAAACTTTTGCATACCTTATGTTAACAAAAATAACAGCACAGTCTTGAAATCTTTCACACTTCCTTTCTCCTCAAAAATATAAATGATAATAAAAGGCAGCATGTGCATTGGTTTGATTCAGTTAGCACAACCGCTAACTGATTGGCCAAGTTCACACGGGAGGACAACTAAAATTCTGGGCCACGGCTCTCGGTCAGTTAGCAGACGGTCTATTGGCACTACGTTTGGATTTTCAACTGCTTCGGTTCCGGAAGGTTCTCAGATTGCTACGTGAGAAGAGTTTTGTAAGTGGGAGGCTGGTGCTATTTCCTTTCTGAACATCGTTGTGGTCCTTAACTCAACTCAAAGCAGGGGCAGTGCTTGCTAGCTATAGGGTGTGCATGGACCAAGCAGAAGTAGGAGCTGAACGTTTCCAGCAGCCACATCAGATGGCTCCAGAACCTCCCAAAGGACTTGCAGATGCTTGGGCACTGAGCATAATGGCCCGCGAAGTGTTTTTATTTCAGAGCTAATTCATCTGTGCTCAAACGTCCTGGCTTGAAGGAATGTACACAAACCCGAAGCAAACCAGACTTTAAAGGGAGGCATGTCGGTACTCCTTAAGGAGCCAGCCTTCCCCAGATAAGACACTGACGGGTTATAACTGGTCGGTGAATCATGTTAGCGGCGCATGGACACAATCATCCTAGTCAGTATCCAGACATCTGTACCCTTTCATTAACCCAAAGCAATGAGAGTTGGAGACAAAGACAGGACTGTCTGCTCTTTTTCCAATGGCTAGTGGGGTTCCAAAAGCAGAGCACCTACCACATGCCAGCCCTCGTGGCACGAAGGTTGTAATTAGCGTAGAGAATCGGGTTAGAGGGGTTTGCAGCTCTGTGACGTGTTTTCTTTTGGAAGATGGGGAAGGTGGGGCTTTGCAGGGACTCGGTGTTGCTGAGTCGTAAGCCACTCACCCTCCGTTGAGAGTTTTATGTCACGAAACTCTAAGTAGGTGTGCGAGCTTATTTCTTGAGACGCGTTTTGGGCAGAGTCTATCCGAATTGGGCTGTGCAGAGAAAGATGGCATTCACAAGTTGGAGAGTGTTGATTAAGTGTCGTTAAATGTGATGCACATCTTGGTGTTCCAGCTCACCTCGCATGGTTGTCCTCCCTGGAACAGTAACTCATAGGCCACTTCATTTTTTGAAAAAAGGTTGACTGGTGTTTTCCTTGGAGCTGGATATTCAACATGGCGGATGAAGAAACTCAGTCTGCGTTAGCAAGATGGAAAATATGAGTTCTTCCCAAAACATGGGTGAACGATCCTTAGCTTATAAAACAGGTCATACTCAATATAAGCAGTAATCTGTATGTAAGAAGACTCACTTTCCCAAAGAGTTCGTTCTGAAGCAGAATGAGTGAAATCTGCTGGGAAAATAAAAATCACCTCCCAAGTCCCAGGGGCAAGACCCTCTAAGTGGTATCCACTGCCCTCTTGTGGAGACTACTTGAACAAAAACATCCCGTTGACCTATTACGAAAAATATCTTTTTGGCCTTTGTGGACGAGTTGTTTCCAGCAGAGATAAGACAAATAAGTCTGCAAATGTTTCTCAGTCGATTAAAGATTTGTTTCATCATCCACAAAGCCACAGTCGGCAATATCAGCAAACAGTGTATGTTCTTTGTAAGTTTGCAGTTCAAGTCACTGTAAAGTAAGTTGTTTCTTCCTCGTTCCAAAAATGAGGCAGCCATGAAATTTTTTTTTTTTTTAATGGTCAAATACATCAGTTCAAATCTGTCCGGGCTACTTATCATTAAAGAGTTTTCCAAGATCTGCCAGGTTCATCGTATAACATCATCCACCAGCAAGAACAGAGTAACGCCTGATGTTAAACACACAGTTTAACAACCGTTGAAAATATCTTAACAAGCGCAAAGTCCTCTGGAGGCAACAGACAGGAGAAGCAGGGTTTTCCTTGCCGTATACTGCATGATGACACTTTATTTTTCCATTCCTGGCCCCACAGCCGGTTTCAGAACTGAAAAAGAATGTGGCAATACTTAATTGTTGAATCCACGGAGCCAGAAAGATCTGAGCTCACTCAGAGAGCCAGGGACTTTCCAAAGTGTTGGGAAGAAGCCGTTGCAGAAGGCACAACGTGGGGAATCGAGGCTCCGGCTGTGTGTTGTCCCTTCTGGTTCCAGGGACTGACAAGGGCAGAGGCCAATGTATCACATTCAGAATGGTCCTCACCGTATTCATCTCACGCCATGGTTCTCGACAGGGACGGGATGATTGATTGTACCTCTGGGGGACATTCGGCAATGTCTGGAGATATGTGTGGTCCTCACAACTTGGGGGGCAGGTGTTACTGCAATCTGGTGGGGAGGCACCCGGGATGATGCTCAACACCCTAGAGACTCATCCAGCCCCAGATGTCACCGTTGTTGAGGTCGCTTTTGCTGTCTTAGCATGAGAGACTCTATCTACCTATCTATCTATCCATCCATCCACCCATCCATCCATCCATCCTTATATCTACCTATCATCTATCTACCTGTCCCATCATCTATCTACCTACCTACCCTAACATCCGCCCATCCATCCATCCACCCTTATATCTACCTATCATCTATCTACCTACCTGTCCCATCATCTATCTACCTACCTACCCTAACATCTACCTTTCCATCCATCCACCCATCCATCCATCCACCCTTATATCTACCTATCATCTATCTACCTACCTGTCCCATCATCTATCTACCTACCTACCCTAACATCTACCTATCCATCCATCCACCCATCCAGCCAGCCACCCCTCCATCTGTGGCAGTTATCGCAATCAGGATTTTATCTGCAGAGGACACTTGCTAATGTCCAGAAGCATTTCTCGTTGTCGTATCTTGGGGAACTCCTGGAACGTACAGGGTGGAGACCAAGAACGCTGCTCGACACCTCACAACACACAGAACAGCCCCACCACTGGGGATCATGTAACCGAGTGTCCACGGTGGTGAGGCTGAGAAAGGTTGATGTGAGTAACCGTGACTTAGGCTCCACGGGTGATCCCCACCTGGAAACACCAATTGACAAAGAAGGCAAAGGGGGACTTCATGAAAAAAATGAAAGGCTTGGCAAGATGCCCTAAGAAGGACAGAGAGCCTCTAACTCAGTTCTCTACCACCTGCATTCTTATTGACTCTGCAAGCCAGACTTCCAAACTTGGAATCCTCATTTTACCAAGATCCACAGTGATTTCTATGCACGTCAACGTCTGACAAGAAGCAGACCACACATTCTCTGCATCGTCTGCAGAGCCGAATCCCCTGGGGGACAAGCACGTGTGGCCGTCAGCCCGGGCGGTGCATCAAAGCCACCTGGGGAGATGTAACAGCTGGGTCTGGGCACCAAGGTTTCTAGAACTTGGGTGACGCCCAGGTTTGAGAAGCATGGTTTTAAGAAGTGTAATGCCCTCTGAGCCCAAACCCCAACCCAAACCAACGAAGTCAGAATCTTTGGGAGTGACTCCCAACATGGGGGGTTTTAGAAAGCCTGGTGGTTCTGATGTGCGGCCAGTGGGTGAGAACTGTCTGGCTGGCTCTCAACTTGACTTTCCTCGTGTCAAATCACCTAGAGGGTCTGATAATCAGAGTTGCTGAGTCCCACCCCAGATTTTCTGATTTTCTGCATTTCTCACAAGGTCCCAGGTAATGTTTATGCTCCTGACTCCTTTCCCATTTTTTCCCCAAAGTTGAAAGTTTCCTTTGAAATAGACATGACTATGGCATACCTGGATGGCTGAGTCAGTGAAGCGTCCGACTTTGGCTTAGGTCATGATCTCGCGGTTGGTGGGTTTGAGCCCCGCGTCGGGCTCTGTGCTGACAGCTCAGAGCCTGCAGCCTGCTTCGGATTCGGTGTCTCCCTCTCTCTCTGCCCCTCCCCCGCTCACACTCTGTCTCTCTCTGAAAAATAAATAAGCATCAAAAAAATAAATAAAATATAAAATAAAATAAAATAAAACAAAATAAAATAAGACATGACTAGGGGCACCTGGATGGCTCAGTAGGTTTAGTGTCTGACTGTTGGCTTTGGTTCAGGTCATGATCTCACGGTCCATGAGTTTGAGCCCCGCATTGGGCTCTGTGCTTTTGGTGTGGAGCCTGCTTGGGAATCTCTCTCTCTCCTCTGCTTTCACTGTTGCTGTCTCTCTCTGTCTCAAAATAAATAAATAAAATGCAAGAAATTTAAACTAGACACGACTATTCTCCAGGGTCTCACTGGGCAGGAACTGACTTTGTAAAATGGAAACTATGGATAATACTTCTTTCTATAGTATTTTAGGAAGTAAGAGATCACTATCTGGCATTGCAAACTTAAATCCCAACAGATATTAAGCCTTCAAAAGATTAAGAATAAAGAAAAATGTGCTTAAAATGGTCAACGTGGAGACGCGCGTGTGCATTTCCTGCCTCGCATCTGTCTGCAACTGAAACCATATTGCTAAGACCAATGGAGTTTTGTAATCCTTGTATAGCGTCTAGTCAAAGAATTTCAACCTAATTCTTTCCACTGAGCCAACGAAGTAAAGCGTATGCAAGAGGAGACAGGGACTGGGGCCGTGAGCAAGCGTGTGGTGAATCCCGCTGTGGGGACTGAGCTCTGAGCCAGGCCACCTGTATCTACAGATTCACCAGCTCACGGGGCACTGAACCTGTGCAGACCCCTCCACATTCTGCCAGCCGGACCCCCTGCAACACCTGGGTCTTCCCCCAACTCGTTTGAAACGAAGAATGGATTTAGAAACCGGACACAAAGAGCGCAAAGCACGAAGTGGGCAAGAAATGAGAGTAAAAGCATTCTGCTCAAGTGTGCCGTGTTGCTCAGAGAAAGGTGAATATTTAGAAGAGCACCATCCCGATTTCACAATCGGTGAGACACAGAAACAACATAAATGAGCGGACCAAGACCAAAACATGTGGGATATGCACACAACGGGTACTAGCCAGCCTTAAGAAAGAAAGAAATCTGGAGTGCCTGGGTGGCTCAGTCGGTTGACTTTCGACTCAGGTCATGATCTCACGGTTCGTGACCTCGAACCCGCATCGGGCTCTGTGCTAATGGCTCGGAGCCTGGGGCCTGCTTTGGATCCTGTGTCTCCCTCTCTCTCTGCCCCTCCCCCACTCATGCTCTGTCTCTCTCTCTCTCCTTCATAAATAAATAAAAACATTAAAAAATTTTTTTTAGAAAAAGAAAGAAGGAAATCTGGGGCACCTGGGTGGCTCAGTCAGTTGAGCATCTGACTCCGGCTCAGGTCATGATCTCGGGTTCGTGAGTTCAAGCCACGCATCGGGCTCTGTGCTGATGGCTCAGAGCCTGGAGCCTGCTTCGGATTCTGTGTCTCCTTCTCTCTCTGCCTCTCCCCAGCTTGTGCTCTCTCTCACTAATAAAGAAATACACTTAAACAATTATTAAGAAAATAAATTTGAAAATTTAAAAAAATGGAAAAGAAAGAAGGAAATCTTGCCTTACACAACAAGGCGGGTGAACCTGAACGGCGTGGCATTCCGCGAAATAAGCCAGACGCAGAAGGACAAATACCACACGGTTGACTCACAGGGTGTCCAGCGTAATCCCTTCCTCCAAACAGGAGAAGTGTGGAAGATTCTGTCCCAGAGACCAGGGCAACGGGGACTTGTCCATCAATGGTAAAAATGTTCAATTCTGCAAGATGAGTAAACCCTCGACATCCGCTATGCAGCAGGTGCTTTCAGTCACCATAAACTGGGTGGCTTACCGACAAGAGCAATTTGCTCCTCACATTTTGCGGAGGCTGAACGTCCAGGATCCAGGTGTGGGCAGAATGAGTGTCCAGCGAGGACCCTCTTGTGGTTCACACACTCAGTCTTGAATGGCTGTGCCTTCACAGAGCGGGGAGAGAAAACCAAGTTCTTTCAGCCTCTTGTTATGAGGGCACGATTCTAATTGCATGATGTAATGTTCCCCCTCCCCCAAACCCCACCACCTAACACCACCAACCTGGGGTTTAGGTATCAACGTATGAATTTTGAGGGGACGCACACAGTCTGTGGCACCTCCAGAAAGAGAGCATCCACCCTGGAGACCCACGCCAACAGCACTCAGCCACGTGCACGACCCACGGTCTGCCCACATGTTGCCAATTCATCCAGTCGAACCCCGCCTCCTCCATAGAGCACGAAGGAGTACCAACCAGATGGAAGGATTCAATCCTGTCTTCTAAAAACGAGCGTATTTCCTGTTGTCGTTGTGGAACATTGAAAGCCATGGATAAATTGGTGTTTTATTATTCGTGTTTCGTTATTAAAGTGTGCCTTCCCATTAAAAACACAATGAGCCTCAGTGCTGTTTTCGGTGAAACGATCTATGTGTTATTTACAAAAAGTTCTCTGGTGATAGCGATGTTTTTTCCAGTCTGAGGAATAATTGACAAATGTCACCGCGTAAGTCAAAGGCATACAGCCTGACGGTTTGATTGATGATTGACATATTTGGGAAATGAGTGCAATAGATTCAGTTAATATCCATATTCTCATGTGGATACAATAAAAAGAAAAAGGAGAATTTCTCATCACAAGGATCTGCAGTCTTTTTTTTACATTTTTTTATGTTTATTCATTTTTGAAAGACAGAGAGAGACAGAGCACAAGCAGGGATGGGGCGGAGAGAGAGGGGGACACAGAATCTGAAGCAGGCTCCAGGCTCTGAGCTAAGGATCTGCAGTCTTAAAAGCTTCCCTATATACTATGCATCACTGTTAAGTGTGGTCATCACGTTGTACATCAAGCATGTATTTACCTTATAAATGGAGGTTTCTACCTCTTGACCACCTTCCTCCAACCCCCCCCCCCCCCACCTCTCTGTCTCTGGTGACCATAAATCTGATATTTTCTCCTGTGAGTTTTTCAGGTTTTTTTTTAGAGCCCGCATATCAGTGACACCATACAGTATGTGTCTTTCTCTGACTTCTTCCATTTAGCAGAATGTCTTCAAGGTCTATCCACATTGTGGCAAATGGTAGGATTTTCTGATGGTTTATGGCTGCATAATATTCCATCGTGGGTATCTCTAGACCACAACCTCTCAACCCATTCATCCATCGATGGACGTTTAGGTTGTTTCCATGTCTTGGCTGTTGTAAGTAATGCTGCTCTCAGCATAGGGGTACACATAACTCTTTGAGTCGGTATTCTTATTTCCTTTACATATAGTCCCAGAAGTGGAATCGCTGGCCTCTATAATTCTGTTTTTCAATTTTTTTGAAGACCCTCCACACTGTTGTGAGAGTGGCTACACCAGTTTGCATTCCCACCAAAAACACAAAAGGGTTCTCCTTTTCTCCACATGCTGATATCAACTTTGATATAAGCTTTTACATCCGGATAAGGTCATCAAAGCATGGAATCTGTCACTTGGGGGAAGTATGGAAGAAAATACTGAATTAAAAAAGTGGCTCTATATACCTGTGAAAACGTCTTTTAAAGCCAACTGTGTTTGAAGTGAAAAGGACATAAAATATTCAAGTTCTCTGTCCTTCCATGACCCTCCCCAAGTCCGTTCTCCAGAACCACCCCCCCCCCCAGAGTAATGTGAAATTAGGATGAGCTCAGAAAATGGTTGTTAGACTTTTTATGGGAAGATTAATAGTTTGGCTCTAATGGAGTCTTCTTCTGGAGAAGAGTTGTGTAATCACTTTCTGTGCAAGGAGTTAGGATAGCTGTACAGATTTATAGGACTGTTAAATGATAGATCAATACATAGATACATATATAGATGACAGATAGATAGTAGATAAATAGATGATATATAGATGGACGGATGGATGGATGGATGGACGGACAGATGGATGGATAAGTGATAGATGACAGATGGGTATTTGATAGATGACAGATAGATGATGGGTGGATGAATGAATGGATTGATGGATGGATAGATGCTGGATAGCAGAGAAGCAGATTCTAGATAGATAGATAGATAGATAGATAGATAGATAGATAGATAGTAGATAGATAATACATGGATAGATAATGGATGGATGGATGGATGGATGGATGGATGGATGGATGGGTGGGTAGATGATAGATGACAGGTAGATGATAGATAGATAGATAGATAGATAGATAGATAGAACATAGGTAGATAGGATAGATAGAGGCATGGATGGATAGATAACTGATGATAGGTAGGTAGACAGATAATACAATTAGAGACAGATGTCTTTTAGCAACATGGAAAAATAGCAAAGTGCATTAGCAAATTTCTCATATGTACCTAATTTTCAAAGAAAATGGACTACCGTGAAACTAACTGTAAAACCAACAGTATGCAAGGCACTTGGGTTGAGTAGCTGGTTGAGTATCTGACTCTGACTTCCACTCAGTTCATGATCTCCCGGTTCCTGAGTTTGAGCCCCACATGGGGCTCTATGCTGACGCACAGAGCCTGCTTGGAATTCTCTGTCACCTTCTCTCTCTGCCCCTCCCCCACTCACACTCCCTCTGTCTCCATCTCTCAAAAAAACAAATAAATAAATAAAAATTAAAAAAACAGATATGTGTTTCAATATTATTCTAGATATTTCTGTGAGGATGGATTTTGGATGAGATTAACATTCAAATAAACAGACCTTGAGTAAAGCAGACTGCCTCCATAACGTGGGTGGGCCTCATCTAATCAGTTGAAGTCCTGGAGAGAAAAAAGCCTGATGTCACACACACACACCTTGAGTCCCCAGGCTGCCAGACTACCCCTCAAATTTCGGACTCTCTGAACCTCCACAATCATGTGCGACAATTCTTTACTTATCTGAGTCGAAAGCCTGCCCAGCACCTGAATTCACAGTGATGATGTCAAGCCATTCGGTTTGCATGTTTCCTGAGATTCTCACTTCACGTGCACTTCCCCCCATAAGCAAGCCTGACTTGGAGTTCGAGAATCTTCCGGGACTATTTTTTTTAATGTTTATTTATTTTTGAGAGAGAGAGAGAGAGAGAGAGACAGAGCGTGAGCAGGGGAGGGGCAGAGAGGGAGGGAGACACAGAATCCAAAGCGGGCTCCAGGCTCCAAGCTGTCAGCACAGAGCCTGACGTGACGCTTGAGCTCATGAGCCGTGAGACCATGAGCTGAGCCAAAGTCAGATGCTCAACCGAGTGAGCCACCCAGGCACCCACTGGACAAAAGTAAGCAAACCCTTTAGATGCGCTCAGTACCTTCGCCATCGTGCACAGCCCCCTTCTGGGCCCGGTTCCCAGGCGTTTTCATCCCCCACAGAGAGTCAACCCCGTGCCCTGCCTGGCCCCTGGCATCCAGCCATTGGGTTCCTATGGAGTCACACGTGATGGGTGCCTTTGTGTCAGGCTTCTCTTCCCGAGCATCATGTTTCTGACCTTCATCCACGTGCAAGGATAGATCAGAAGTTTGTTCTTTAAAAACAAACAAAAACCAGGTTTATTGAGAAAATGGTACTTCGTGTGCATTCTCGGGATAAGCTGTTGGCCTTGTGGGGGCTGTGGCCCATGTGTCCATCTCTGGCCCCATCATCCCGTGTGGCTTGATTTCGGGTGCACCTCGAAAGACATCAGTTCAGGCTATTTTTTGTTGTTGTTCATGCGTTCCCTAATTTATCCACACAGTCGCTACCGTTAAGGGGAACCAAGGGCGCCTGGGTGGCTCACTCACTTGAATGTCTGACTGATTTCGGCTCAGGTCACGATCTCACAGTTCATGAGTTCGAGCCCCGCGTCGGGCTCTGTGTTGATAGCACGGAGCCTGCTTGGGATTCTCTCTCTCTGCCCCTGCCCTGTTCACTCTCTCGAAAATGAAAAAAAAAAAAAAAAAAGTAGAGATCGTAATCTGATTGAATTCCCGATTACAGAGCATTGTGTTTATTTCCCCAAAACATATCCATCGGTTTGAGTTACTTTGAATAATCCCTAAATGTTTAAGTTCTACACACCCATCCGCTCTCGGCAAAGTTCCCTTTGACCTGCCATGTAATAAATTATACAACTCTTGAAAACTTAGCAGATGGAGGGAAGCAGATCTGAGAAGGCTCTCGACGAAACCTTGTTCTGTGTTCCATCCAGGGCAATGTTGGAAGGAACGCACGGCAAACATCTGTCTTAAAACGTGCTTGCAGCCTTGCGAAGTCAGGGGGGAAGGGGAGGCAAGAAACTCAAGTAATACCTTCCCCAGTGATTATCTGATTGCCAAATGCTTTATCAGAACCTGCAGGCGGAGGTTCAGGAACAGGGCAGGTGCCCGGAGTTGGGGTCATTATTAGGGCTCCTCCAGAGGATTTCGTGGAGCACGTTGGCATCCACAGATGGACCGCAGACATACGCCATTCTTCTCACTTTCTTTCCATTCTGGTTTCATTAAGATGATCTTCCTTTGAAGAGAAGTAACCACGTTTCAACGCAACGAGAATTTCCATTTGTTCAGGGCGTCATTCCATGGGAGCTGGAGTTTAGAAGCAAAGGAAACCAGTGACCTCGTGATCTCGATAGTAATGCTTTTTAAGGATGACGGTGGGTCCGTGCGCAATGGCAAACCTGGGGCTTTCTTGCTCTTTGTGACTTGTTGGAAAGCAGACGTGCAGCAGAGTGAATTCTAACTCGACTGCCATGTGGCCGCAGCAGAGGTGATGGGCTTTTTTGCTTTTTTTCTCTCTTTGTCTAAAGATAGCCCTAACACATTCCTACAGAGATAAGATAACTTCCCGTTTGTTGATAACACAGCCGACCCAGCCTCCAGACAAGACCAGCATAGACCCACTTCCTTCTGCGGCTTAAGACCATGTCTTTTTGTTTCTTTCTTTCTTCTCTTTTTTTATTATTATATTGTGCTAAGGACTCTTAACATGAAATCTACCCTCGTAACCAATGTTTAAGTGTGTGATGTGTTAGTCTTGACTTGGGGCACGATGCGGGGAGCAAATCTAGACTTCATTTATCTTCAGTCGGTTGAGCGTCCGACTGCGGCTCAGATCATGAGCTCGTGGGCCGTGAGTTCAAGCCCCGCGTCGGGCTCTGTGCTGACAGCTCGGAGCCTGGATCCTGCTTCCGTTTCTGTGTCTCCCTCTGTCTTTGCCCTCCCCCCCCCCCACCTCTCTCTCTCTCTCTCTCTCTCTCTCTCTCTCTCTCTCAAAACTAAATAAACATTAAAAATTTTTTCTTTAAAAAAGTCAGGGGGTTTTGAAATCTCATAGAAAGACAGACCACCGAACGTTGTGTGTGTGCATTTTTTTTAGGTCGTCTCTACCGTGCTTTTCATGTGTGTCAAAAACCTAACAAAAACACAGATTGCATCCTATGTGGCAACCTGGACCCAGCTGTAGTAATTCTGTTAGTCAACCATGCATTCTTCAGATATATATGTAGGGAGAGAAAATATTTCATTCCTCCTATTTTAGAGAGAAGTGGTTTGCAAAGAGGGGTGATGTGGCTCATCCAGGGGACCCTCAGCCATGTCTGGAGACATTTCTGGTAGTTGAAATGGAGCCGTTGGGGGAGGGTGCTCCTGGCACCTGGTGGGTGGAGACCAGGGACGCTGCTCAACATTCCACAGGGCTCAGGAGCCCCCACATCAGAGTCACCTGGTCCAAAACGTCAACAGCCCCAAGGCTGAGAAATGCTCAAGGAAACAAGATGCATAATTGTTTCGTTGATGTTCTATGTAAAGGAGGTGGAGGAAAACACCAGCTGTAAAAGTTCCTGGACTTTCTAGAGTGGATGTCACGCTCAGAAAGACAGCTCAGATTGGCCTGCAAGCACATCTGAATTCCAAGTAGGAGTTGGATCTCCAAAGGAGACAAAAACACAACCCACAAGAGCCAATCTCCACCGAGTGATGCATGGATAAAGATGGGGAATGTATACGCTGGAACAGTATTAAGCCATGAAGATGAATGAAATCTTGCCATTTACAACGACGTGGATGGACCTAGAGACTTCGATGCTCAGCGAGATAAGCCAGTCAGAGAAAGACAGATACCATATGATTTCACTCACATGTGGAATGTAAGAATCAAAATAAATGGGCAGAGGCAAAAAAAAAAAAAGACACAGAGACAGACAGGCAAACCAAGAAAGAGACTCTCAACTATAAAGAACAAACAGGTGGTTACCAGAGGGGAGGAGAGTACGGGATGGGGGAAATCGGGGATGGGGGCTAAGGAGTGCACCTGTCGTGATGAGCACCGGATGTTGCCGGAACTGGCCAATCACTGTATTGAACACCTGAAACTCATATTACACTGTATGATAACTAACTGGAATTTAAAAACAAATAAATGAAAACTGAATAAGCACGTCCTGGAGATCTGATGCAGGTTATAGTGAGTGACAGCGATCGCAGACTTAGATGCTTAGTATCACACCTGCTAAGACACTAGATGGTTCCCGCCACAGACAAGAAATGACAATACGTGATGTGACAGAGGCTCACGCGAGAAGGGCAATCATACCGCAACATGTACATGTATCAAATCGGCACGGTGCACGCCTGAAATGTGAACGACGCTGTCTGTTAATTATATTGCAATTTTTTTTTTTTTTTAAAGGAGTTGGCCGCTGTGTAGGAATGAGAGCTTTCTCTCCCACCTGGAAATTTAGGGAAGTTGAGGCATGTCTCACGCCAGGCAGCCCGTTCTTTCTCAGAGAAAAGTGGTAACAAGGCACATTGGTGCACGTGAGGGCCCTCCGACCCAGGGGGGTCCCCAGAGTGTTGCAGAACAGACCTGGCACTTCTCACCAAGACCCCGTCTGTCTGTCTCACCGGCCACACCCCGAGGTCTGCCATTGATTCCAGCCCATGGGACTGTCTACCATTATCTCTCCTTTGCACTGACTTTGATGGACCTCAGGTCCTCAACCCCCTGGTACCTGACCTTAGGTTGGTTCTCCGATAGCCAGTTCACCAGGGGATCAAGTCCTAGAAATGGTTCATTTTACTGACTCACCAAAAACATGTTGACAGGGGTCCCCAGGGAAGCCAGAGCTGTAGGGTGGGCCGTGTGCCAACTCACCTGTCTGTCTGCCTTTCCTACGGCAGAAGGTGGCTGCTATTTGTTCCAGCTCATTCCCCCACAGCAGCTCAGAGCTGGGGCCCAGACAAATTGGACATTCCTTAGATAGCCGTTAGGAAAAGGAAACTAAAATCACCCAAGGAATCTTCAAAAGACACTTAAACCATCCAATGTAATATGAATTGGCATAAACTTTATCAACGGTAAAAATGGTCAACAAAATACTTGCTGAAATCTTTAAAACCTGTTGAAATCGTCCATCATTTATCTTCTATCTATTCATCTGTCTGTCCACCCATCCATCCATCCTTACCAATATGTCTATCTATCCATCCATTCATCCATCCACCCACACATCTATCCATGCACCCATTCTGTCTATCTATCTATCTATCTATCTATCCATCCATATCCATCTATCTATCCATCCATCCTTTGATCTATGAATCCTGTCTGTCAGTCCATCCATCCATCCATCCATCCATCATATCTATCTATCCATCCATCCATCCATATCTATCCATCATCTCTATCCATCCATCATCTTTATCTATTATCTATCAATCTATCCATCCATCCATCATATCTATCTATCTACCTACCTACCTATCTATCCATCCATCCATCCATCCATATCTATCTATCTATCTATCTATCTATCTATCTATCTATCCATCCATCCATAATATCTATCCATCATCTTTATCTATTATCTATCTATCTATCTATCTATCTACCTATTTATCTATCCATCCATCCATCATATGTATCTATTTTCTATCCATCCATTCATTATATCTATCTATCCATCTGTCCATCCATCATTTCTATCCATCCATCATCTTTATTATCTATCTTATCTATCTATCCATCATGTCTATCTATCCATCCATCTATCATCTATGTATCTATTTATCTAATATAAATAATCTCATTCATATTTTATATTATGATCTATTCTATTCTAACCTATTTATTATTTTATTATATATAATAATAGATACATAGATGATAGAAAGGTAGATGGACAGATATTTGTAAATACACAAGTATTCAAAATGAAACACTTTTGGGGGATAAAATGGGTACCTTTGTAAATACAGAAATTGTTCTTCCCGGAATCAGCCGTCAGCGATTGGCCTGATTCCCTTTGTATTGGGTCCTCATACCGAAGTACACGTAGGGGTCACTTGTGCGGACGGCCTGCCTCGCGTGCTCTGCCCACTTGTGCATCCCCAGCACTGCAGAGCCCCTGTCCATGCCCTGGGCAGGTCCTAAGGTTCATCATGCACCACGTTTCTCCCCACCCTTGACCTGGTGCTGGAACCAGGACCCAGCTGTCCACTTAACCCAGTAACTGAATGGATGACTCAGTTTCTCTTAACAGAGGTGGCGGAAGGAATTCTAAAAATTTGAGTGCAGATTTTTGACTCCAGAGATCCAAGAAACATTAGGTGGGGGGTTTACAGCTCCAGAAAGCATCTGCAAGAAGACGGTAAGAGGCGCGTTGTTCCTCAAATCTGCTTGGGCGTTAGGTGCAATAAAACTCACATCCTGGAGAGTTACTGCAGCCAGACTTTCTCCACCCGCGGTTCCAATGCATCTGGTTCTACTTCAGGGCAAAGGGACTTAAATGGACTTCAACATGATGCAGTGTGGCACACATCTGCGGACACCCGGGCGCCCAGGCAGAGTTTGCTGATACTTGCGGGCGGTGGGGGCGAACAGTTCTGTGTCTCCCGTCCAGCAGCAGCCCCCACACTGACGTGTGTGTGAACCTACAGTTCATCTCCCCACTGTGTTCTCCTTAATCTGTTTGCTTCCTCTCTTCTTACTGAAATGGACGTGGGTGAATGTTCCTGAAAAAATCATCACCAGGTTTAAATCCTATCCAACTCCCAAGTACCTCCCTACACCAGCAAGATAAAGGTTAACGTTATCAGTTGACTAGTTAGCTGTTTATGAAACCTTTTAATGAAGTTAAATATGATAACAGGATCGGTAGGAAAATCAATGCATCACATAAAATTGAATTTTACATACACTGACGAAAAAAAAATACAGGGCATTCTATGTGATGCCAGGGAGTTGAAATCTGATTTTCTCCTAAAAGGAAGGAGGTTGGAGAAATTCTTTCTTCCAAGTTTAGAAACCATTCAAACTTCATGAGTTTGCTGTTTTGATCATAATTTAAATCTCTTCCAGATTTCTACCCTTGGGGGGGAAAATATGGCTTCATGCTTTTAGCACAGAAAGATCAAAATAGTATATTAAATACTCTCAGAAGACTTCTTGTACATATAAAAAATATTCACTGAGTTAATATAAAATAAATCAGAAACAGATAGCCTGATTCTGCCCTAGATTACACAAGCATTTGAGCATTAAGAAGATGAGGGCTAAAAAGTACATCAATGAAAAAAATACATCAATTACCCAAAGAGAAACATTTAAAGATCTCAATTACAGTTCAGAGTTGCTACTAACACTCCCGAGTCAAACTGTTCTGTGCAAACAAATAACATCATGTCCTCACACAACGTGGAATCTTCACCATGGGCTTTGTTGGACATTCCAATGTAGGGGTGACCACAGTAAAGACATTGTAGTATATACAAGTCAAGTAATCAAAAGCAAAATCCTGTCTAAAACCGGTAACTTGCTTTCACTGTGTCTAACTTCTCCTATTTTAAGAGAATTTCCCTTAGAAACCCAAGCTGACCTTGGCCTGGAGCCATGATATAAGCCACATACAACGAATGTGCCCTCCCAGGCAGCTAAACCCAGCTACCACCTGCCCACAGGCTCCCCGTTACATCACGTCACTTCTAGCCACACAGAACCAACGATGAACTTCTTTCTCCGCCATGTTAGAATTCCTTACGAAATAGACATGAAAGCTTCCACATTTCCATGAAATGAGCTGTTTGTTTGCTAAGGACACGTATCAGTTATTTATTGGTGCAAAACAAACAGCCCCAATACTTAGTAGCTAAAAACGACCACCATCTTCTTTGTTCACATTTCCGGGGGTCAGCAATTGAGCCTGGGCTCCCCTGGGTGGCCCTTCTGCTGGTCTTATCTAGGATTTGTCAGTGTGGCAGCAGTCGGCTGGCTGGTTAACCGAGAATGGATGGATGACCCCAGCGGGGGCGCACTCCCATGCTTGGCTATTGGTGTTGCTGTTTCCCGGGTTCCTCTCTCATGGTTGCTCATCTCAAAGAAGCTATCTTGGCTTCTTCACATGAGGTCTCAGGACTCTAGGTTGATGACCAGGACCACCCAGTAGGCATGGGAGTGAACTGGCTTAAGACCACCCAGTCTCATCCAAACCACCCTGATGATGGTGGCTGTATCAGTGACCCCACACGAGACCAACCAAAGAACTCCCCAGTGGAGACCAGCCCAAGTTGCTCATCATAGAATTAGGAACAAATATAGTGGTTGTTATATTGAAGCAACAAACTTAGAGTTGATTTTACCCACAGCAATTAGTAACAGGTACAGAAAAGTGTTGCCTGGGGGAGGCTGTTCCTGTAACAAGAGCTTACACCATCCTGTATTGGCTTTGAAACTGAGTGGTGAACAGAGGTTGGAAAACTAAAAATGAAATGGCTCCTGGAAGCTAGACCAAAAAACGATCACCTGTGGTATGTTGTGAAGAAAGACCAAAACTAGCATGCAGTAACTTTGATGATAAAGATGTGCCTCATAATCCCAGCTTTGAACAAGGTAGGGCTTTTCAACCGCAGCACTCTTGACATCTGGGGTCAGAGAATTGTCATGGGCTGTCAGGTGCATCAGAGGGTTTCTAGCACCATGACTTGTTTCTGCCCAGTAGACTAAGTCCAGCGGGAACTGTCCCAGGGGGCCATGAGTGTAGAATACACTGCCCCTCCGTGAGCAAGCTGGTGTTCTGCAGATTCAGGTAACTGGCCCACCGTCACCAAGAGAGGAAGCTGTCGTAATTTCTTAGGGCTGCATAATCACTTACTCCCTTTCAACAGTGGAAGTCAGAAGTCCGACAAAGATCTCACTGGTAAAATCAACATGTGTGCGGGGTTGCGTTTATCTCAGAGGCTCCAACATAGGATCCATTCCCTTGCTCCCGAAGGCTGTCTCCCCCTCTGTCCATCCTCAAAGCCAGCAAGGGTGGATTGCATCATTGTCACATAGAGTTAGTCTGATCTCTGCTGCCTTGTTCAATGTTTAAAAACCCCTGTGGTCGTGTTGGACCCACCCGGATAATCCAGGATCCCCTCCCGATGGGAAGGGCCAGCGGATTCACAACCTTAACCCCATCTGTAATTTTAATCTGCCTTTTGCCCTATAACCAAAAATATTCATAGGTCCTTGGACTTAGGACATGGACACCTTCACTGGGGAAACCAACATTGCACCTACAACAAAAAAGCAAAGGGAAAGAACACATAGCCCAGGATACAACAAGAAGAGAACAACAGAGTGCTGTGGGGTGGGGGCGGGGGGGGGGGGAAGGTTTTATCAGAAAGGCAGGAGTTGCTAAAAAAAAAATAATAATAATAACTAAATAAATAAATAACCAAGGGAGGCTCCCAGCCCTGCCTGGGAAGTTCTGTGGAAGAAGTCACATTGAAGTGAAGACCAAGCCTCGTGGTTTTTCCATTAAAATTCAGACAGCTCGAATCACGCCAACTCTATTAAATTTGTAATTGTCGTGAGTCCGAAGGCGGGGTGGCTCGCCACGAAGAATTCGGTTTTGCTCAAGACTCACACACACACATATTCTCGCCTAGATGTTAGTGTATTCGTCGGTAAACCTTTTTCTTGACTCTCACGCACATTATACCACAAACAGGGAGGAAAATCCCACAATGAAACCTCACAAAAACCCGCAGGGCTCTTGGAAGAGAAAAAAAGAAGGACTATTTTGTATTTTGTCGATATAAACAGGGATTGCTCTACAGGAAGCCAGAGGCGAGGCTGACCAGGAAAGAGTGGGATCTCGCGGCCCCTGTTCACAATATTCCCCATCTATGCTCATTGTGTGGGGGGAACATGTGTATGTTTAATGGATTAGGTCATCCCTCTCTGTAGCTGAACCCATGTTGCGAGCTATAAACAGCCTCCCCGTAAGCTTCCGTTATACGAAAGTTAATTTCTGCACTGGAAGCAAATTTTAAAAATGGAAGTTCAAGGAGTGGTTGCATCTGGGCACCACGTGTCTCGAAGGATGTTCTTAGATATGGGTTATGTCATTAATGGCTATGCTCGGTGTCACGTGCAGGGCTATGCTGGTACTTGAGCACATGTGGGGTTCACAGTCTACAGGGAAAGAAGCAGGAGGGTGGCTCCAAGCCAGCAGGTGATACGCGGGACCACAATGGCGGCTAAAGAGAGGGTTTCCTGGAAAGAGAACCCAAGAAATGTCTTTAGAGGAGCACCCAGTGATGCCCAGTGTTGAAAAACGGGTTTTATTTGTCCATAAGGACACGGAGAATGAATAGTATGCATAAATTCATGTTGCGAACCAAGGAGAGCATGAGGCACGTGAATGGAAAAGCAAACCACTTAATTTTGGGTGTTCTGGAGGGTAGGTTACTGGAACAATAAATCAATAATGATAATGGGCGTCTGGGTGGCTCAGTCGGTTGAGCGCCCAACTCTTGATCTCGGCTCAGGTCATGATCTCGCGGTTCCTGAGTTCGAGCCCCCTGTTGGGCTCTGCACAGACAGTGCGATGTCTGCTTGGGATTCTCTCTCCCCTTGTCTCTCTCTCTCTCTCTCCACCCCTCCCCTGCTTGTGCTCTCTCTCTCTCTCAAATTAAACAAACATTAAAAATATGTTAAAAACAGTTATAAATATATACTATAGGAAGGGACTCATTTGCAAGACCTTTGTCACTAACACTTTACTCATTTTTAAAAAAAAATTTTTAATGTTTATTTATTATTGACAGAGAGAGAGAGAGAGAGAGAGAGAGACAGAGCATGAGCGGGGGAGGGGCAGAGAGAGAGCGAGACACAGAATCCGAAGCAGGCTCCAGGCTCCGAGTGTCGGCACAGAGCCCGACACGGGGCTCGAACTCACAAACCACAAGATCATGACCTGAGCCGAAGTCGGATGCTCAACCGACTGAGCCACCCAGATGTTCCCACCTACCCTGTTTTTAAATATTAATTCTACTCTGGATGTTAACACATAGTAGGCAGGGTTTTGCTTTGTTGTGTTTTGACTGCTGCTGGATCATCCCTGCTGCACGAGGTACCGTCTGAAGGAAGTATGGGGTGACCGTACCGCAGGTCCACATGGAAAGTTGTAGGTAAATCTCATCATTATGACGCTGTGAAGTTCCAAGCATCTTAGGATCCGTGCTCACGTTCCGAGCCAGACTTAGCGAGACGACTCCTCTTGCCAAGATTCTTCTGGGTTCTGTTGCTGGTTCTCCAAAGTTACTCGAATACTCTCGATTCTATCGTTTTAGGGCAAAGCCAACCACAAGGAGCCATGCCAACGGCAGAGAAAGTTGCTCCCATAACCCTCGCAAGAGGCTTGGCCCTATGTTTGTTCACTTGCTTTCCAGTTTTGTGGGGTTTTGAGTCATTGCCTGCTTAGCTGGAGACGGGACATCGCCTCCCCCGTGACAGACGGGTGCTGCATGTGGTGATTTGTGCGGAAACGGTGGTGCCTGTTTTCCGTGGGCTGGGGACGCGTGCTCTCGGCCCGGCTGTGCCCCTGTGGCTCAGATCTCCACTGCCTTTTATGTAAATTAGCATGTCACGACAACAAGTGCTGGACCAGGGGCGTTTACACAGCACACGCCAAAACTGGGCCATAAAGGAAATGCTAATGGAAAGCAATGTCATTTGAAACAAGTCTCCACCTTACAGCTGGAGAGAGCCGCATGTAAAGCCTTGTACCTATGTAAGTCGAGCTCGTGGGTCCTTCTGGAAACCCACACCCTACCTGTTTGTTCGGGTAGGCTGAGCGCGTGACCATCAGCCCCAAAGGCATGCCCCACAGATTAGACGGGCAAAGACCCCCTTACTCTTGGCTTTTTAAAATACCTTTTTGATGTTGAAAATATTTAATAATTCCAAGTCTTCCCCCAGTGTTCCCTTCTTGGAAGAACTGAGAAAACGCACTATCACTGGAAAGTCATCGAGGTCTTGCCTCCGTAGCAAGCGTCATTGATCACGGGCTCATCGGACCCCACTACCGACAGCCTCTTGAACTGCTTTGGGGCATCCGCGTGTCCCAGAGCGCTGGATCCTTCGTGGTGTCTGTGGAAAGAAAATAGCTGCACGGCACACAGAGCAGAGTCGGGGAAATACTTGAAATCGGCATCAGATACGGGGTCTTTCTATCTCTGTATGGCCTTCGTTCTTTCCCGAGACCAGTTTACGGTGAAGTCAGCACGCTGGCCTTTCCTGGACGAACCGCACCTAACATCCGCAGGGCGATGACCACGGTCCAGCGATTTGCGAGACGCAGCTGTTTGTGGTTACGACACCACATTTACACGTCCGTAATCATTTTCCAAGGGATCCTCCCCTGCAAGCGATTTTCTCAAGGTTACAGGCCAGGCTTTATTTTAATGCCCCAGCCCACAGAGGTCACCAAATGAGACCTCCAAATGTACATTTATATTGGATCAATCTGGAGGAAGAAAAAAAGAACACCCTTTCAAAAAAAAATTATTTTTGGCTCCCCTCTGCCTTTAGCAAACTGTCTCTGCCGAAGAAATTTTCCCCCTTGGTTTTGTTAGCATCAGCAACTTTTACCCAGAAGGATCTCATCAAAACCATGCCGTGTGTTTCTCTCGAGTCCAAGGATAAAGGGGAATATTTTCCTGTTTGTTTTCTCTGTCGTTTATCATTACTGAGGAAAAGTTACCTTTTCTAAATTGCATTCAGAGACAAATAATCAGGGAAGGCTTACCACACGTCGGACACAGCGTGCAATAAGCATAAGGACACAACGTCACGTCACTTATAACATGTACAAGGAGACATTCGCAAGGAAAGATTGACCAACGTCCAGCTCAACTGGAGACGTGACACTGGGTTTGTAAGTCTGCAGATCCTTAAAGGGTTGCATTGGGCAAAATGCAAGAACTTTACCAGAACACTGAACAATGTGTGCTGTTTTGTTCTAATACAGACAAGCGATCCAGCAGAGCCATAAAAGAAGATGCCTCGTATGCAAGAAGACAAGCTTATCCAACAAAAAGAAATCCCAAAAGGAAAACTCAGAGAGAAAAAAAAAAAAAACACAACTTTTCTGGGTTGGCGCAGAAGACGCAGATCAACAGATGAAAAGAAGCCCGCCGAATTCAAAGAAATGAACGGATAGTCTGTTCATCCCGAATCTGAATCCACATGACAAAGACAACCACAATGAAAAGGCGACAGACAACATATACTTAAAATAATAAAGTAAACAAAATAAAATTATAAAATAATAAGCTCAGATTAATGTACAACTTGTATCAGCAAAATGCACACTGGAATGCCTGCTGGGTCCAGCGGGGTAGGTTGGTGACTGAGCCAGGTGGTGGTATGGGAACACAGGTTAAGACTTTGAGCTGTCTGCTAAGTCACACTGAAGAGGTTCCAAATGGGAGTTTGTGTTCAGATGGAGGTGCCATGTTATAATTTACAATGTATGCTATATTGTAATTTATAACATACTAATCATATAATATAAAATAATACAATGAGAATTATAATGCATAACGGTAATGTCTATAATCTAAAATCCGTTAGTAAATTCAAAGTTAAACACTCCAGAGCCTACGTATACAGCCCGCAAAGTCCCGTTTCTCCCACATAACGACTGGATTGTAAGCTCCAATCTACCCACCCGTGTCCCCAAATTTCACAGATGCTCACTCCCCACCCCTAACCGCACCCCTCACCTTGCCTTTACTCTTCCATTTTTTGGGTGTCCTACCTTTTCTCTCTCCAGTTGGCTTCTTCCATTTAGATCCCCTCTACCACCTGAGTTCATAAGCCCAGGGCCCTGGAGGAAGGACGGAAGGGAACAGAGATCAACCTGGGATTTGTATCGCGGTGTCTACGTTAGCAAATGCAAAGGGAAGATGCTCAGAGACTCTGCCCAATAAAGGCTCTGCAGAATTGGGGCACTGTCGCCCGGCTACATGAGGTGGTAAGGGTCCTGGAAAGGGGACGGGTGAACAGGGAAAAAGCGTCAATGGGGAGACTGGGAAACCCACAATATGCCAGGCGTTAAGGAGGAAGAGGTAGGGAGAAGTTCCTCTTGTCACACGTGCCTAAGGATGGTTACTGCGAGTCCAATGGTGGGAGTTGAGTTGTCTCCTTGTCTCCTTCTGGCACCAACAAGGGCGATGCCTAGAACACACACAGGTCAGACACGGGAGGCATGATGAGGAACAAGAGAAACGACGATGTGGAGGCTCTCTCCCCTGCTATTATGAAGCAGAAAGGCACCCCGTCGAGGAATCTTGAGAAGACACAACTTGGAACACATAACCACCACTGCCACCAACCTGCACCTCCAGATATCCTCAGAAATACAGGGAAGAACACCAAGAACGCTGCTGTAATGAGATTACTCAAGTTCCTTTCTTATGAGGGGTTTCCAAGGGAAGGGTGACCTCAAATGTCTACAGAGCTCGAAGCATCTACAGGAGACTTCCCAAGACCTGTCCGATGGACTCCCTTCTTGGGCTCTTCAACATGATCCCGGGTATTTTGTAAGCTACTCACGACCCTACTTTCCTCTTCCACAACCTCTTCTAGTGTGCCATCTTGCTTTCCCTTCCATAAACCATCTTCAATGGGAGTGGCGGTGGCCCCTCTTCCAGAGGATGGGGGCAAGGCTTAAGAGATGTTTTTTAAATGGCACAACTGGGGATGCTACTCGTGTCTCCTGGGGGAGACCAGACACGCTGCTCAACAGCCTTCAGTGCCCAGGACGTCCTGCCATAAAGAATGATCCAGTCCCCAGTGTTGTGCCAAGATGGGGAAACCCTAAACTATCATGGCGTATCAACCTCCAACATCTGCTTGGTTTTTCCATGCTTCCTCACTCTTATGTGTTTTCCTGCCAAGGTTCTAGTTATTCATCTGTTTGTTGTTGATATTCTTACTTAGACCTCTGTACCAAGAGATGAGTTAATCATTGGTCTTACAGCCGCCAGCACCAGAGGCAAGATCTCCCCTTGTGAATGTGTGTCTTCCCCTTCGCCCGTGTCCCCGCTCTCAGCCCAGCAATGCACATACTCCACTGCCCGTGCAATCTGTCTAACATCTGCCCTTAACTATGCCTGAGGCTTGTAAAGGACATCGTGCTGCACCGCCTTGCAAGGATGTGTTTTCCATTTATATAAATAGCGCAGTGCTATAAATCTCATCCTGTTTCTGAAACACTCAACAGAATGTTTTTAAGACCCCATCATGTTGCCAAATATCCGACTATTCTGTTGTATATCTGCACGTGGCATGCGACTACCACATTTTATGAACTTCACGTGCTCATGGCTACCTGAGCTGCTCTTGATTTCCTAAGCCACGTGGAATATGCTGGACGTGTCACTTACGCACTTGGGTATGAATTCCTCCAGGCTATCTACCTAACAAGGGATATCGCTGGGTGATGAGCTGTCTACTTTATTTGGCAAAAAATCTAAAGCCTGGCCAGAATGCTCCTCTGAATGGCAACCGCAATATTGATCATCACCATCAGGGCAGGAAAGCTGCCGTTTTCTCACGCTCTGGAGACAACTAGGTGTGTTCTTGTTTTATGTAGTGTGTAATCCCAAATGCATACGAAACTGCCCCTCACTGCTGCTTTAGTTTGCAATTCCCTGATCATGAATAGTCATTTGGTAACAGGGTTTACTCATTTTTTCTCTGCATTGCTCGTTCTTGTACTTTGCCTCTTTGTTTCTATAGGGTTTCCAGGTTTTTATCGGATTCATTTGCAAGAGTACTGCCTATATTCTAGATAAGAATGCCTTTTTGGGGGGCATCTGGGTGACTCAGTCATTAAGCATCTGACATCGGTTCAGGTCATGATCTCACAGCTGGTGAGTTCGAGTCCCACGTCGGGTGAGCACAAGCCCTGCTTCAGGTGAGCTGGAGCCCCACTTCAGGTAAAAACATGAGCCCCGGATGAACCCCCACTTCTCTCTCTCTTTCTCTCTCTCCCTCTCTCCACCTCTGTCTCTCTCTCTCTGCCCCTTGTGAGATTCTCTCTCTCTGCCACTGCTCTCTTACTTGCACACTCTCTCAAAAAAAAATTACCTTTTTTAATATTTGGATATTGCAAGTAACTGTTTCCATCCTTTCAACCATCAATTAAACTTGACCATGATGCCTTTGATGCAACGCCTTCATTTCAATGGAGTAAAATTCCTGTTTTTACTTATGATCTTTGCTTCCAGGATCCTGTTCAAGATATCTTTGCTCGCTCCTAGGCCAAAAAGATACTTTTTTATTTCCTTTTACTTTATTTGATCATCAAGATGTAAGTGTGTAATCCATCTTTGTAGATGCTGAGACAGTGGGGACCCAGTTTTGTCTTCTTTCATATAGTGAACCAGTTTCCCCAATACACATTTCTTGGGCACCTGGGTGGCTCAGTCGGTTGAGCGTCCAACTTCAGCTCAGGTCATGATCTCACGGTTTGTGAGTTCGAGCCCCGTGTCCGGCTCTACGCTGACAGCTCAGAGCCTGGAGCCTGCTTCAGATTCTGTGACTCCCTGTCTCTGCCCCTCCCTTGCTCATGTTCTCTCTCTCTCAAAAATAAACAAACATTAAAAAAAAATTTTTAAGGGCCGTATCGAGAAGGCATTAATTTGGGGGAACTCCCCTGTATCCCATTTTTCTTTGGGCTGCCCTCACCCCCAGTGCCTACGTGTTCTTGCAGCTTTGGCATTTAAGAACACCCTATCTGTGGGACAAATCCTCTCTTTCCATTTTCCCCCACGATGGCCCTGGCTTGTCTCAGATGTGTTCTTTTCATGGGTCTTTTACATTAGTTTCACAATTGCTCAACAATCAGCCTTCTTTTTGGCATTATATTTAGATTAGACATTAATTTGGGAAACAATGGTCTTCTTCATGACAGCCATGGGGTCCCCCAAAAGCAGGGCATGAGGCATAAGCCATGTGTAGGTACAATGTTGCGGGATGTGGTCTCAGTAGGCAGACATGAAGAACGGAAGGGGCAAAGCAAAGGACAAAGGGCCAGCATCAGGATGCACTATCGGGTTAACTCCTCCAAAGCTTCCTCCCACAAACCCCTCACCCCCAATCACCAAGCACCTCTGTACGGACACTGAGGTTGTGGAAATGCGATTCCGCTGGACCTCAATTGTTGTGTTCTCATACAGAGAGGAGCCCTTCATACTCGTGTACTGGAGAACCACACACACGAAATACACAACACGTATACTGTTACTAAAATAGCCATTAACTCGTGACTTGTTTAGTTTTTTTTTAAATCATTCTGAGATCATAGCACGTCTACCTCCAATCTTTGTGTTCTCTCTCTTACACTGTTTCCAAAAAAACAGAGAGATGTAATATTATTACCTTCCTCCCGCAACAGAGGTTTTGAGGGTGGCTTGTTTTTTTTAAGCATGGCCTTGGCCACAATGGCATCGTCTACAACCAGAAAAACAATGGACAGTAAACGAAAGGCCAGAGAAGAAGGTAAAATCCACTGAATTAGGGCAGGTGACCCTTCCCACGTCTACACCTCACAAGTCCTCAGTAAGACTCACTGATTGTCTCTTCTCTCTTGTGTATACACCTGTCACCAACACAAAACTCTGTCTCTAGCGCACTAAACCATCTGGTCACCTGTTAGTGTCCCTCTCATCTCCCTTCCTCCTTCCTTCTCTCCTTCCCTCCTTCCTTCCTTCCTTCCTTCCTTCCCTCCTTCCTTCCTTCCTTCCTTCACTCTTTCCTTCCTCCCATCATTCTCTCCTTCCTTCCCACCCTACCTCCTTCCCTCCTTCCTCTCCTTCCCTCCTTCCTTCCCACCTTACCTCCTTCCTTCCTCCCCTCCTTCCTTCCTTCCTTCCCTCTTTTCTTCCTTCCTTCACTCTTTCCTTCCTCCCATCCTTGTCTCCTTTCCTCCTTCCTTCCCACCTTACCTCCTTTCTTCATTTCCTCCTTCCTTCACTCTTTCTTTCGTCCCATCCTTTTCTCCTTCCTTCCCACTCTACCTCCTTCCCTCCTTCTCTCCTTCCTTCCTTCCCTCCTTCCTTCCTTCTCTCCTTCCCTCCTTTTCCCACCATGACACACGTTAATGAGCCTTCCGATAACTCACTTCTGTTCTAGAGTTCATGGCCCAACATGTCAATAAAGTATTATAAGTGATTACTCTAAAAACCCAGGTCTCTGGTCCAAAAATAGCATAAATCTAAGGTAATCCAATGGAGGATCTGTACCTTAGATTACTACTGGTCCAAACTTTCCTTTTTGTTCATTAAAACCACTTCTGTGTTTTGGAGCCATGCAATCCAGATGTCTTGTGGTGACCATCGGAAGAGACATTCTCTGGCTTGTCTTTTCCCTTTTCTAGAAATCTCAGGAAAAACCCACTTGTCATGACTGCCCTGTGGATGCACACATTGTTATTTGTTGCAACCAGTTCATGTGCAAAGCACATTTCGCACACACTGAGTTTGTCTCCAGGAAAAACAACTTCATTTAAAGCCAGTACGTCTCTCTCATGTCGGCCACACTTGGATTCAATAGACTTCTGCCTTCTAGGTCATTGTTTTACCAAAACAAAATGTCACAGCACATGGCAAGCCAGCGAATTTATTAATTCAAAATGCTTTTCTTTGCCTAGGGACATAAAGCCCACCTGTATAAATATGGGATGGCCAGGAACGAACTGTTTACTTATTGTTGTAAAGCCTTAAAGACAGTAGGAAGTGAGTCTCGTGTTTATTTTTTCTACACAAATTAGTACTGAAGTCCCCGGCAACATCAGGATGAGTGTGAGAACCTGAATTGATAGGAATATGATAAAACATTTACTAAATTGCACAGAGTATGTTGTCCGTAGTTACCGCACACAACGTCAGAATCGTTCAGTGCTCCCGGTGGACAGCAGGATATGCTTGCAGACAATGCCCCCCCGTCGCAGAAATGCGAGCCCACTTGAATTTATTGCCCGTAACGTGAACAGCTTTGCCAACTCTGGGACAAAAGCCAACCTGAAGAGTTCTACGTTGTTAACAAAAGAACTATCTTGGGTGGAATGACTGACTCTCATTCTCTTATTTGTTAAGATTTGTTTTCTTTAAGTCAATCCTATTTAGACTGCTTTTTGAGTGAAAGCATGTGGAGATCACAGGACGATTTTTCATCGGTCACAAACAATTTGTAACATCGTCCTTTGACGATGGCTGATGGTTCAGCGCACGAGGATACGGGATGCACACTTACCCTTACCACTAACACATCAACCAGTTGCATTTCAACGGAGGGGGCAAAAATGAATGATTTGTAAGAATAAGTAAGCACATTGGAAAGAAAAACGAGCTATTTCTACAGAGTAAGTATGCTGCACGGAAATTTGGGACATACTTATACTTAAAAGTTGCTTATGTTAAGTCTAAGTTAATAAGTTGTCTTAAATGAGTAACTTTTAAAGGATAAGTATGTCCCATGCAAATGTGGGACATGCTGGTACTTTAAAATTATCCATCATTGGGGCGCCTGGTACTTTAACATTATTCATCATTGGCTCAGTTGGTTAAGCGTCCAACTCCGGCTCAGGTCATGATCTCATGGTCAGTGAGTTCGAGCCCTGCGTCGGGCTCTGTGCTGACAGCACAGCCCGTTTCAGATTCTGTCTCCCTCTCTCTCTGCCCCTCCCCGGTTCATGCTCTGTCTCTCTCTGTCTCAAAAATAAATAAACGTTAAAAATAAAAATAAAAATAAAAATAAATAAAATTATTCATCATTTACCCCAAACTCAAGTTTAACCGAGCCTCCTATATTTTATCTGGCAAAGCTACCATTACGAGCATAAACTAGTGCTTTTGTTTTTAAGTAGCAGATGTTAGTATAATAATACCATCTTGGTGTAGGAGGAACATTTAAACATGGTCCTTCTGAAGCCACTTTTGCAAATCAGATCTTATGTTGTCTTAAGTCTATGTGACTGTCCACCAGGGGCAATTTGCTCCAGACGTCTCTGCAGGATTAGAAGTCCGCACCAGTCACCAAACGTGTGACCCTCTCATTGTGCAATTTGACGCTCAGCCATGGAAACTGTCTGGGATAAAGCCCACAAAGGCAAAAGGGGCAAAACAAAAGAAAAATCTCCTAAGGCGGCAAATGGTTGTCCTATGTGTTTGTACCTAAGTCAAGCCCTGTACTCATGATACCTACTTTTTTAGTTAATTTATTTATTTTCGAGAGAGAGAGAGAGAGAGCAAGGGAGGGGCAGAGAGGGTGAGGGCGAGAGAGAGAGAGAGAGAGAGAGAGAGAGAGAGAGAGAGAGAGAATCCCAAGCAGGTTCCATGCTGTCAGCACAGAGCCTGATGCAAGGTTTGAACTCATAAACTGTGAAGGGCACCTGGCTGGCTCAGTTGGTTGAGCGTCCGACTTTGGTCCAGGTCATGATCTCACGGTTTGTGAGTTCGAGCCCCATGTGAGGCTCTGTGCTGACAGTTCTTGGAGCCTGCTTTGGATTGTGTGTCTCCCTCCCTCTCTGCCCCTCCCCTACTCACTCTCTGTCTCTCGCTCTCAAAAATAAATAAGCATTGAAAAAATTTTTTTTAATTTGAACTCATGAACCATGAGATCATGACCTGAGCTGAAATCAGTAGTCGGACGCTTAACCAACTGAGCCACCCAGGGAGACCTGAGACCTCCTTTCTTAACTCATCCCTGCTTTCTGTTCCCTTGGCTTTTCTTTCTCTGTGAGGGGATAAAGGGGGTTCCCCTGGTTCCCAGCACCATCATGGGCCTTGAGACATTACAGAGAGGGTGAACACGAAGAGGTTGCAAGTACGCATTGTTACGAAAAAATACAAAGCAGCGTCTCCTAGAATATTCAAGAATCAATGGTTTTTCCTTGAATCAAGTTCTAGAAAGCTTGCCCCCCTCATGAATGTCCAAAGCCCCTGCTTTTTTGCAGAGTGGGGGCCGGTTACTGGGGAGGGGTAAGTAGGCAAGGAGCCCTCTTGGGGCTCTGGTTATTACGGATGCTCTGGACGCTGGGGGGCTGTTCTGGATTCTGGCTAGTCTGGAGCACTTGAGCTAGAGACCCATGCGATCTGGCAAAAACATGGCCAACAACCGTCCCTACCAGAGAGGTTCCTGCAGGATGATGTGAGAGAGAGGAATTTGGACAGCACCTCGTCCCCACGGAACCTGGCTGGCATGGCCGCCCATTCACAGAGGAGACGTATCTGAGGAACAAACGCGGCCAGAGGTCAGCCTGACCCCAGGCAGGAGAAAATCAGAGCTAGATCAGTCGTTCCCAATGTCCTTCTTGGGTCCAAACAGAAATGGAATTACTTTCAGTGTAGTTCTGCAGTGTGTGTGTGTGCGACTCGCTAAGTACATCGTCATTAATGCAAGAAATATGGTTCTTGCCTTCGCTGGAGAGCCGACATTGAACAGACATTATAAATCATTATAGGATCTACTGTTGATGTCGACATTATTTATTTACATCATGTTTTCCTAGCAGCCGGGATGGGGGAGTTCGCTCAACCAACTCCTGGCAAGAGCAAACACTTTCACACTTAGCTACAGAAAACTCGTAAGACCAGCATCGTCTACGGGGCCACACGCATCCTGTGTTCTTCCCATAATCATGGTAGTGGTCACTGTGCCTGACCTTTGGTCTTGATGAATGAATGGGGAAGAAGAGAATTCCAGTAACGAAGGTGTTGTCCCTCGTGAAAAATGACAAAGCACAGAGGCACCTGGGTGGCTCGGTCGGTTAAGCGTCCGACTTCGGCTCAGGTCATGAGCCCAAAGTTCTTCGTGAGTTCCAGCCCCGCGTCTGGCTCTGTGCTGACAGCTTGGAGCCTGGAGCCTGCTTCCGATTCTGTGTCTCCCTCTCTCTGCCCCTCCCCTGCTCGTGCTCTGTGTGTGTGTCTCTCTCTCAAAAATAAACATTAAAAAAAATTGTTTTAAATGACAAATCACAGATGCTCTCATGGACTGTCCTGCATGAGGCTCAGCCCATTCTGTGTGCTGCTAAATGTCCATTTCAAGCTGTGCTAATGGTGTTCCGCACTGTTAAATACTTCAACTGGACTAATAAAAATAGAAATGTTGAGGGGCGCCTGGGTGGCTCAGTCGGTTAAGCGTCCGACTTCGGCTCAGGTCATGATGTCACGGTTCGTGAGTTCGAGCCCCGCGTCGGGCTCTGTGCTGACAGCTCAGAGCCTGGAGCCTGTTTCAGATTCTGTGTCTCCCTCTCTGCCCCTCCCCTGTTCATGCTCTGTCTCTCTCTGTTTCAAAAATAAATAAACGTTAAAAAAAAAAAAAATAGAAATGTTGACACCTCCCTCTTGCTACACAGTGGCCCCATGAAAGCCTGATATTCTCATGTCACGTAACATAAACTCACAATGGGGTTTTACCTTTCCTTGTCTGTTGTTTTCTACACTTGAACACGGTCCTTACCCTTATTTGGAGGAGGTATACCAGGCATAACACATCGAAGCCAGAACCAGAGTTGATTTTTCCCTCCGGTCTCTGTTGGATAGCCCAAATACGACAAAAATAACAACCCATCTCTTAACGCGTGAAGACTTGCTGTGGTACTGAAACAGATTTCTTTGAATTTATTGTATTGGTTTATTATTTATTTTTCATTTTAAGTAGGCTCCATGCCCAACTTGGGGCTTGAACTCACGACCCTGAGATTCATACACACATGCTGTATTGACTGAGCCAGCCAAGGCTGCCCTCACCGAAATATATTTTACAAAGGAAAGGTGCTTTCGACTTTTGGCAACTTCCTGCAATACATTAAAACATCTGCGTTTTTCCGATGCCGCAGGCACCACACTATAACCCCAAAATAGACTCTGAAATGATCTGGTTTGAGGCTTGTACGAAACTAACGAGCAGGCGTTAGATCAGCTAGCCCTATTTTTTTAAAAAAAAGACAGAAACCATGAAAACGTACAAAAATAATCACCGTTCTCCCTCTAATGACCCAAAAATTAAAAAGTACGTTGTTCCTGATAACCTGTAGTTACCTAGCTGATGGGGGAAGGGGGATACTGTGCAGTGTATACCGGGAATGCCTCATTATTTAGACTGAGTGTTTGCATAACGGTAATTTTCCAATTACTCTGAAAGGGCATCGTTTACCTGTTTCTAAGAACTGTGACGTATGGTCTCCTGAGGATTTGCTTTCTTGTGCGTGCCTGTCATGCCTAACACAAGTCTGTGCCTCTGCTGTGACACAGCCCACCGAGGCTGCCTCTGGAAATGCCCCAGAGAGAAGGGGTCTGTCTGCCCAGGGGGCCGCACTCGCCCACAACACGGTGGCGGTATTTGAACATGAGCTTTGTTGTCGAAACCCAAACTACAGGGCAATGGCAGAGGACCCATTCCAAGTTGTTCTCGACAATCTGCCTCCATTTCCCACCATTGCCACGTGCTTCCTGGCTAGGCTTCCAGAACTTTCTTTTGGATGCAGGTCCCACAAATGCACACTGACAGATGTATATAATTCCCCCAGGGGGTGTCCCTTTTTACCCAGAAGCAGTCACGCCGTACTCCGAATTTGGCAAATCACTTTTTACATGTCGGTAGGTCTTAGAAATCTTCTCCTGACGCAAAAGAGACGTTTATCCATTTTGTTTCTTTATCTTTTGCGATTTTTTCTCCCTTTCAAGATTTAATTGATGGTTATGTCCGAAGCCACTTTTCTCTTATTTTGGTTAGTTTCTTAGTACTTTGCATTGAGAACACTGAAAACAAAACAAACGGTCTGATAATCCCACTGCAGAGAAATTTTTGTTGCCCTTTGTTTCGGTAAGTGAGGTGCGTCCCCGGCAAGAAAATTCAAGAGTACCGATGTCGTATCCTGTTCGTACGTGTCTCGCAGATGTAAATCATTAAGAAAATGTAACAGAAGGGGCAGAAAACATAAATAAATATCTCACCCACTGAAAAGCAGCATGTAGAAAGTAACATACAAGAGACGGTCAATATGGTTCACTTAAAAAATGCCACAAATCAGGGGCACCTGGGTGGCTCAGTCGGTTAAGCGTCAGACTGAGCTGGCTTAGGTCATGATCTCACAGTTTGTGAGTTCGAGCTCCATGTCAGGCTCTGTGCTGACAGCTCAGAGCCTGGAGCCTGCTTCAGATTCTGTGTTTCCCTCTCATTCTGCCCCTCCCCTGCTCTGTCACTCTCTCTCTCTCAAAAATAAACGTTGAAAAAAACTTTTAATGAAAATAAACTAAAATCCCAGAAAGTTTTTAAAAAGTCACACATCAAGGTGAAATAGTACTTTTTGCCTACAAAATTGGCAAAAAAATTGTTTTAAATCCCACGCAGGATCCGTGCTGTCAGCACAGAGCCCGACGCGGGGCTCGAACCCATGGAACCACGAGATCGTGACCTGAGCTGAAGTCAGATGCTTCATGGACTGAGCCACCCAGGCCCC
Source organism: Panthera onca (assembly GCF_046562875.1). Lineage (NCBI taxonomy): Eukaryota > Metazoa > Chordata > Mammalia > Carnivora > Felidae > Panthera > Panthera onca. The sequence goes on along the minus strand of NC_138357.1, from coordinate 128,076,462 downwards.
CCTCAGCATTGTTTTCCCCGGGAGAAGTGACTCGGGCAACACCACTGCCCAAGACCTCGTAAACACATTAATATACTATCAGCATTATAATGCTATAGGTCATAAATTAAGATACTATCATGATTATAATAAATTAATAAACTACTATAATAATATGCTACCATCAGCTTCTACTTGGACGCAAGAATTACCGTCCACTATAACCTCCTGGCTGTTCACAGCAAGTGGACAATAACATACTTTAGAAATTGTGCTCGTGTATTTTCAAATATTGTAGAAATATGGTGGGCCCACATTGGCTACCATGCCTCCCAACGTTAACACACACACCGTACTCACAATATAAAGTGGCCGCCGGTGAAACATGAAATTAATGAGAGTTTTATTTGGCATTCATAACCTAAAATAACAGGCAAGACCTTCCCTAGGGGATCAGGGGCTAAGTTCACAAGGTGAATGGATGGTGTAGAGTGATGTGTAACGATTTCTTTATAACGTGTGTTCCACATCGTGACTCCACGGGAGAGCACGTCATGCTGGAAAAGAGAAGCTATCCATCGGGTTGAAGACAGACTCACGGAAGCAAACACAGAGTCTCGAGTCAGACTCGGGTATCCCGGGAAGCGGGAATGTCCAACAAGGGGACTCTTGTATACACAGGGAGAAGACAGACTCGGGAAAGACAGAAATGGGGCCAGGCAAAAGTCCTGTGGCAGGCGTTGCTGTAGGGACGTCCTAAATCAGCAAAGGGGCCAGGGCATCCAGAACCGAGTGAGCAGAGAAGAAACAGAGTCACCCATGCCGGACGGCAGAGCACGGGCCGCTTTGCACACATTGTGAGGATGCTGTCTTTGCTCGCGGTGCAACGGGGAGCCACCGCGTGGTGTTGTGCAGACAGAGATGCAGGAGAAGAACGAGCATCACTAATGAGTAAATGGGAGCACAGTGCATCTAGGTTGGCCGCCATCTTGGGTCCAGGTAGACACACAACTGCACTCGAACCCAAGTCTCTGAATCAGCGTCCAGGGTTCCTCCAACCACCCAGCACGTCTCCGTCTGCTTACGATTCCCCACACTGCTCGTTTAAATATTTTTGTCTTTGCAGGGGATCAAACGTTGGTGACGTTCAAGAGAAACTCCAAGATGGAGTCAGAAGTAGGAAATAGGATCCATGAAAAAATGCCTTTGCACGCCCCACAGCAAAATGCACACCCCACACGGGCATCTTCAACAGCTCCTTCCTCCCTTTGTTAGGTTCTTTCTGTCTGTCTCGGCGGGCGGGCCTCTGGTTGCGTGACCTGGTTTGGATCCAACTGGAAGACTGCACAAGGCGAGCTCACACTCCTGGTTTGATGCGTTGATGAGACGCATCCGAGCTTTCCAAGTGTGGTGATTCAGGCTCTTGCTTGGGCACCAAGGTCAATCATGTTGTAAGCGTTTAAATGAAGCTGGTCGCTGAGGTCCTGTTTTCCTCTTTGCTTTCTTTTTTGGCCACCCTTCAATGGTCCCTGACATCAAAATACTCCTCAAGACCATGGTTTCGAACCCGGGGTGATTTTACCTCCAGGGGACATTTGACAACATCTGAGGACATTTTGGGTGGTCACTACTGGAAAGGAGGGGGATGCTACTGGCAAGTGGTGGGTGGAAACTTAGGGACACCGTCCAACACCTTATGGTGTATAGGACGCCCCACCCCAGAGAGTGATCTGGCCCCAAAAGCCCAAGAATGAACCGTGTAGTCAGCGGCCGGTGTTACAAGGGGTGTTGTTGGTAGATCTGGAGGTAAAACTAGGAAAAGGTAAGACTAAAATCAGGAAGCCCTAGGGTTTCTTTATGAGAATACCATAGCCTGTCTCATTAGCCAAGAATATTTTATAAATAGAGAGTCTGAGTAAAAACAATAGAGAAAGAGCAGTTATACTTTTGTATAGTTTAATACAACTGTAAAGTCGACGTAACCATGACCAAAGTAGACATTGACAGTCGTGTGAACTTATGCATGGCTAAGTAGGTTTTATTCCTGTGCTATGTTTAAGACATAGGATATTTACCACATTAACTAAATATCACGCTATCTACGTATTAGTATACTTCAAAGTGTTCAAAGATGGTAAAATCTTGGATTGCGAGTAACTTGTTCAGTGAGTGTTCCGCAAGACAAGCAAAAATTTCTAATAAATTTTCACCTGATAAACGAGTTATGTCTTACAATACAAGCGGTACCTGATGTGGAATGTCACATGATCAGAACTGAGCCAATGGGTGTTCTCGCTCTCTCTCTCTCTCTCCCTGTCACTGCAGGATTGTGGGCGATAGTCAATGCAGTGTCACATTTTTGACAAATCCTCAAAAGGACGCAAAGGTAAGTGTCCCTGGATAGGTTCCTTGTTAAAGCTGCACATAAAGAAAAACATTCCATTGAGCCAATAGATACCAGTGACTCCATTAGTGATCGTGAAAGTCATCCTACACAATAACCCTCCTTTCTCTTGTCTCCCTCACACCAGCCCCGAAGGTGTTCAAAGGAAAGTGCAGGTTAACTTATTGTTTTCATTTTGTATTTTCTTTATTATTTGGTATTACATTACAGTATTGCAATCATTTTTATACGACTATTTTTGGGTTGTGGAACGAATCATCTGAGTTTCCACCATTATGAAGAAATTCGCTTTGATCTACAAGCACTTTGGATTACAAGCATGTTTCTGGAACGAATTACGCTCACAAACCAAGGTTTTACCGCAATTAGTTTTAAATATTCAATATTACAAAGGTGAGGGGGCCAACGCACACCTCAAAAAAACAAAGATTTTTAAAAGTGGGTTATCCACAAAATCTGCTACTGTACCAAAACCCTACAATGAGTGTGCTTCATCATTACTTAAAGAATGTTCTTCAAAGTGCAGAAGCAGACTTTCAGAAGACCCATGCACAGAAAACAGGAATAATGAAAATAGATCAAGGAAAGAAAATAAAAGTCTGGGGTTGAGAGAGGGTACATGGTTAAGTATTTGAGGGGCTTCCATTGCTGGCAAGGACAAGCTGGATTCTTTTTTTTTTTTTTTTTAATGCTTTTAATGATTATTTATTTTTGAGAGAGACAGCTTGAGCAGGGGAAGGGGCAAAGACAGAGGGAGACATAGAATCCGAAGCAGGCTCCAGGCTCCGAGCTGTGAGCACAGAGCCCAACATGGGGCTCGAACTCATGAACCGTGAGATCATGACCTGAGCCAAAGTCAGATGCTTAACTGACTGAGCCACCCAGGCGCCCAGCACAAGCTGGATTCTTAAGGCTCAGAAGCCACACCTCTGATCTGAAGTAGTCAAGAGAAATGCCTGGAAATCCCCAGTACCTCTTTTCCTTGGAAAAGAGAACACTCCAGTATATCAAGAACTCCCAACGCCTGTGCAGATCGTGCACAAGAATTAGGAAAGGTTCGTGCAGGGTCCGGCTGCCTCGTCGCCAGCTGCCAACAGCTGACAAAGATATTCCACCTCCATTAGGAAGGGAGGTCCATCCAACTGGATTCCCAAAGCAGACTGTAAAATGTAACGGCAATATCCAACGACCATGGGAATTTTGACCCAAAGTTGTAAAACAGAAACAACCAAAAAGGAAAAAAAAAAAGTTGGACCCGTTTTCTGTCAAAGTATAAATTTATAGAGATTGAGAATCAGAGCTGTGGAAAAGAAAATATTACATAATGACGGACCATTAATAACTGCCTTGTAAAATGCTCCTATATCGGCCAGAAGGTGGGTGTGTGCCATGTGGGATAATGGTTTCTTCTCGACCCCAGCTGGCTTTCAATCCTGCCTTCAATCGCCAATACCGAGCTCTGATTTAACACGAAAAAGTAAAGAGAGTCAGTGTTTTTTCTAACACGGACCAAGACAGAAGCGTGGGTCATGCATTCAATTCGCTGGGTCCCCACTAGTACTAAAAAGGGGCGCCTGGGTGGTTCAGTCCACTGAGCGTCCGAGTTTTGTTTTCGGCTCAGGTCACGATCCCAGGGTCATGGGATTGAGCCCTGAGGTCGGGCTCCATGCTGAACGTAGAGCCTGCTTGGGATTCTGTCTCTTTCCCACAACGCCCCTCTCCCCTATTTGCATTCTCTCTCTCTGTCTTTCTCGCTCTCTCAAAATAAATAATAATTACAACAATAATAAAAATAATAATAAATTTGAAATGAAAGAGTGTTCTATTTACACATTAATAAAGCCACATTTGCTCACCTTTGGTTTCAGGTTTGGGTTCCAGATAGTTCTGCCAAACACGCCACAGTGAGGGTCTGAAAAATCACAGCTTATGGGATCTCCTCTTAAGCCCCAAGGCTGTGTAAGATTATATTCCGTAGCTAAAACTTAAAAAAAGACAAGAAATACCCAGTGTTGGCAAGGATGTGTAGAAAAAGGCCCCCTCGTGCACTGTTGGTGGGAATGCAAACTGGTGCATCTGCTCTGGAAAACAGTACAGAGGTTCCTCAGAAAGTTAGAAATAGAACTACACTACGATCCAGTAGTTACCCTACTGAGTACTTAACCAAAGAAAACAAAAGCATTAATTCAAGAAAGAAAACAAAAGCGCGAATTCAAAAAGACACACACGCACGCCTACGTTTACAGCAGCATAATATTTACAACAGCCAAGATACAGAAGCAACCCAAATGTCCATCAATGGATGAACGGATAAAGAAGATGTGGTCTATATATACGATGGAGCATAACTCGGCCATCAAAAAGGATGAAACCTTGCCATTTGAGACATGGATCTAGAGGGTATCACGTTAAGTGAAGTAAGTCAGACTTAGGAGAACAAATACTATGATTTCACTCCTACGTGGAATCTGAAAAGCCACACGTATGAATAAACAAGCCACCAAAAAGCAGAAACAGACCCATAAATGCAGAGAACAAAGCGGCAGTATGATGGCCCATGGTGGCTACACATGTGATGAGCGCAGTGTCACGTGTAGAAACTCTGTCACGTGCCGAACTCTGTCCACGGCAAAACGGGTATTTCCAGGGCATTATAACGCCAAGAGCTCAGATCTCGGACCTTTGTTCATTTCCCACTTACTGGACTGATACCACTTTGTAAACCTTGCCCGTTGTGGGGTTCCCCCCTTTTCCCAAGGCACTGGTTTTAAGCGTCCTGCACACAAATTCTGATTCATTATTAAGACTCGTTCTTTGGCCAGTGGCTTTCCGAGACATTGCTCCCGAGGGGACTGTAAGAGCTGACTCTGCACCGGGCTGGAAGCCAGACGTGTATAACGAGATATGAAAGCCTGAGTCTTTTCTCCGTGATGTCCTTGAGAATGAAGATCGTTTCGGATGAAACTGAAGGCCAGCAGGTCTCCGCCTCGGCTGGTCTTTGGCTAGGGAAGAGACAGGGAAACGGGGAGTCGCTGTTTGGTGGGTATGAGGTCTGGGTTACGCAAGATGAACATTTTTCGGAGATGTACTGTCCCACACCGTGCATAGACCTAGCAACCCAGTAAAGTGGACTGAGCATTTTGTTGACGGTCGATCTCCTATTATGTGTTTTTTACCACCATCGAAAAAAAAAAAAAGCTTATCTCAGCTTCCAAGTTCACAGGGTTTACAAGACCGTTTCTCGCATGCACTTCTGGAAGGAAACGTGCCTGTTCAGATAAACCCTGGGACCGGCAGACTGAGTGGGGGTTTAAGGAGATGGTAGTTTTCTGTGTAAAACAAAACAAAGCATCAAATGCCAAATTCTCGCATAAACACAGTCACTGTAGGTCTTGAGCATTTGACAGTTTTATCCAGTGTCCAGTGTTTTCGGGAGAAGGAACACAGAGAATCTGGTTCTTAGCCTCTTTAATGAACGTCTCGTTAGTTTTATTATGGAAGCGTCACATGGTTCACTGGAATGAGCAGGAACCAGATGTAGCATAAATCTGAGCTCCGTGACGTATTAACTGCGAGATCTCAAACAAATGACTTCGTCTTTCTCAGGCTCAATTCTGCTACCTTTCAAGTGGACACATATCCTCTCGTTCAGAGTATTTAAGTCCCAGATGATAATGTGTGCCCAGAAGTGGGATTGCTGGCTATGCTTTAACGTTTAAAGGAGCCTTCCTACTATTTTCCAGAGTGGCTACACCAGTTGGCATTCTGACCCGCAGCGCACCAGGGTTCCAACTTCTCGATACCCTCACCAACGCTGGTTAGGTCTTGTCTTTTTGATGAGCCATTCTAACAAGGGGACGTGATAACTCACTGTAGTTTCGATCGGCATCTCAAAGAAATGTGTGCACAGCGCTGTTCACTGCTGCACTATTTATTCACAAGAACCAAGATACGGAAACGATGAATGAATGGAAAAAAGAGATGTGACACAGAAGCACCTAAGTTTTCCTTAGCGTTCTGGGGACAAGGTTATCGGATCCTTCTCACAAAAATGCAAAAGGACGGTAAGAGACTTGCATGAACAGAGTGTGCAGTGACTCTACAGAAATTCCCTACGTCGGCCTGCCTGTCCCTGAAAGATTCCCTCTTCCAAGGGCTCTCCACGAGAGGGGTGCACGAGCTTGGTCAGCCGGTAAACAGGCTTCTGTGTGACCCTCAGTTGGTCGCGACATTCTGCTCCCCGGCTGCAAGTGACATCAGTGTTATCAGCTATACACGACTGGGCTTCAGTGATGAAGGCAGGATGTTTTTACCAAGCGGCAAGGGTCAAGCCATGTGAGTAGAGGGAACGTGCAATCAAATAACGTATTTGTTGATAACGATGACGGAGGCACATTTTTAACAAGCGGCAAAGGCAACGTGCACGGTCACTCTCAGGCACCAGGTAAGAATCTGGCAAAGCGTGGCCTGAACAACAGACCCGGCCCCTGAACAGTGCTTTGTTTTAATAAAACTTTATCGGAACACATATTGTCTAGGGAAGCTTTCGCGCTCTCTCACAGACACAGTGTGCCCTGTAATGCTGAAAACATTTAGCATCTGGTCCTTTGCAAAAAAAATGATACAATAATACTGTATCGTGTATTTGCAAGTTGCTAAGAAAACAGAATTTAAAAGTTGTCCTCACAAGAAAAATAAGTTTGTAAGTATGTGTGGTGATGGATGTTGGCTACCCGTACTGTGGTGATCATTTCTGCAATATATGTGGGCACCCAATCTTTATGTCGTATACCCGAAACTGAATAGTGTCCTCTGTCAATTATACCTCAATAAAAAAATTAAAAGTTGAATTGAAAAAGAGCCAGGGCTGGCCCCTGAACTAGACGAATATAGAAAAGCTTATTCTGTGAATGGAAAAAGCAGAGCAGAAGCAGGCTCCTTAAAAGTTACAAAGTTTTATTAAACAATCCTGGAATGAAGAGTATTATTACATAAATTAGGCAGCAGTAAAATTTTCCTAGGGTATATATACAAATCACAGTGATTTTCATTGTGCAAGATTTGAAAGGATTAGCGACAGGCTATTTTCTTTCTCCACGTGGGAAGCTGCGATGACCCTCCCCATCCCCACCCAGGAATCCCCGTGCTGGCTCGCCGGGGCGCACCGCACCCGCAAAGGCACTCCGTCTCGCGTCTGCGGCCACCCCACTGGACCGCCACGGGGACCCCGCAATGCGCGGGCGACCCAGCCAGGTGGCCCCGTGAAGCGCAGCGCAAGAGAGAAGGAAGCTACAGTCGTCACCCAGAGCTGAAAAGCCATCTCAGAGCGCAAGGCGCGCTGAGCGTCAGAAGGCCACAGCTCCCATCCGCTAAAGCACCCACGGAACGACACTTTCTCTCCGTTACTCTAAACACAGGTGCCGACCACGGAAGGTCCCATGGAAGTGCAACAGAACGGGTTACAACACAGTAATTTATAGGGAACTGTGACACAGGACTTGCCTTCTACTCTGAAGGTCTGTTCCCTGGGATGCGAAAAGCAGACTCCATAGGAACACGCAACGCTTGCTGACAACTCATGTCCTGCCCTCCACCGCCACTGAGACACGCACACACACAGACACGCAAACACACACACCCCAAACTGCCCACACGCATCATTAACACCAGCGGTCGTGTGCTTGTCTTCTTGGTTTTGGTAGGTGGATGTCGCCCCCTGAAGGCGGCATCATGAGAAGGATCTTCTCACCTCCGTGAGAAAATGGGACACACGGCACACAGGACTGGCCCCACGCCGACGAAACCCACACTCGGTGGACGGACCTCCGGGAAAAGAACAACCCAAGCCTCCCATGCCGGGATCCCCGCCGTGGGAGCCATCAGGGGCTTCTGTGAACCTATTTGTTTCCGGATGTAAAATCAACTGGCTGGAAAAACAAAATCCAACCGAGTATTTCTCCCACACTATGATAACCACGTAGGTGGGACGACAATTTTGAAGTCATCGTGGGACGGGACTCGGCGTGATGCGCTCCCGGGGCGGGGGCAGCCCTGGGGACCCACGGGGTGGGGCGCTGGGGTCTTTAGGTGAGGGCACGGATTCATATTTTCACAGTTAAAGTGGTCCAAAATCCAGAGGCAACTCAGGTCATACAGGAAAGGGCCAATGCGTCCCACATGACGCGACTGGGGTACTGGGGATTCTGGGGGTGGGAACACCCACGGGAGACTTTGAGTAGAGCAGAGAGAGTGAAACACAGCAGGGCAGCAGATGCTTACTCACAGGTGGCTGGGCAGGGGTGGGGAGAGCGATGTGAGAGCCTCACGATGGTGTGAGCGGGGCACGCGGCTGACACGTTGAGTTGGGCTCTCTTTCGACGCGTCTTGACTCCAGCCTCAGAAACCACGATGTGCCCCTTGCCTCAACAGATCTGTGCACGACACAGAGGGTTCCCACCTGTGTTGTGCAAGAAGGGGCTGGATGTCGTCCAACAAAATGTAGGATATGCGGTTACGGCCAGTTGCGACTTTATCACCTTCTGAGTTTTGAAGATGTGTATCCAGGCGGGCTGGTGCCCATCCCCTTAGTAAAAAAAAAAAAAAAAAAAAAAAAAAAACAACGACACCCACCCCTACATACTTCTTTGCGAAACATTCATTTCCTGAGGATGCTTTTTTAACGGTGTTTGTATTTCAGAAAATATTGCCAAGTCATAAAATTGCATAGGACAAAAGGACTGTACAGTTTTGTTTCTGGTGCGAATTTTGCGAACATTTCCATGACGTTTTTTCACGGCTTTTTTTTTTTTTTTTTTTTTTTTTTTTGCACACGGATATTTGATCAGATCCCTGAAGATTTGAGAGTGCCCCCCACCAAGTAAACTATTTTTCAGTTATATATAGTGACGGTCCCGGGGGTTTGGGACTCATTTTGATTACGCCAGTGTTTGTATGACATCACCCTGCTTCATTTACAGCCCAGCCACGGGCAGTTAACACATGGCTTGTGCCACTTGGAATATTGAAATGGCAAGAGTGAGCTTAACACCATCTGGTATTCTTGGAATTCCTTTTAATTTTTAATTTGTGTTGCATGGCTGATGGCGGATGACGATGTTTTTAAAGAACCGTGTGATCGAAGCGTTGCAACGTGGGGTTGTTTTTGTGTGTGTGCATATCTGTCCAAAATTAAGGCAATGCATTCCGTGCTATCTTGATGCAATTTTCATGCCAGATATTAAATCCGGGACGGTGAGCACGAAACCCAAAAATAGGCGTTTGGGTCCACGTATCTCCGCACAATGTTTCATCGTGTTCAAGAAAGGTGTTTCATTTATTTTTGTTTTTCTTAAGCACAAAGCTCCAAAATAATAATAATAATAATAATTTATTTTTATACGTCAGAGAAGGCGAGATCCCTGCTCTCCCTTGTGGGTTTATATCGGAGCGTACAAAGTGACTTTGTTGATTCCGTTTTGGAACATTCAATGGTGAAATAGTTTAGAATCCGCTCGATGTGTGGCCCGTTCTGGACCCTCTCCTTTGTCCAAATAGGACGGGGATCGCTCAGCACAGACCGAAAGCACCACTCTGCTGGAACACCCTTTGAAAAGAATTGTCGAGTTCGTCATTATAAAGAGTTTATTTTGCTAAATCTTGTACTCACTCTGACCTTCTCATCGGAGGTCCACCTGAAGAGCAGGTCATTTACGGGAAAGGGGGATACGCTGGACGCCTTGAATTTCACGGTCTTTTAAAAGCTTTTTTATGTGCTGTTCACTCTACATTCAAGTACCAAGAGCCCCGGCCTCCTGGGCGTGTGAATGGCATCTGGCCGGACCTGACAGACCACTGCATGGCCTCTGACACTTTGCTGCTTCAGAAAAATGCCTGACTTCCCCACAGGGCAGGTCGTTACACCCGTAGATGTAGCTGCAGAAGGGGTCGGAGGGGGCGCCTGGGTGGCTCAGTCAGCTAAGCGTCCCAATTCGGTTCAGGTCATGATCTCACAGTCTGTGAGTTCGAGCCCCACCTCGGGCTCTGTGCTGACAGCTCAGAGCCTGGAGCCTCCTTCGATTCTGTCTCCCCCTCTCTGCCCCTACCCCGCTCACACTTGATCTCTCAAAAATAAATAAACGTTAAAAAAAAAAATGAGAAGAGTGGTTCCATGCACAGAAAAGGCTTTTGCAAGCGCAGCACTGGAAAAGTGTCTCCGAAGGTGCAGACCCAGCAGGTGACTCAAGAACACCTGAGCTGCAGAAAGCTTGAGAGGGTCCTCAGGCGACCCTCGCCCCACACCCACGTTCTCCAACACACCTCCCAGGGTATGCGCAGCTCCTCTCCTGGCTGCCCGAGGACACGGATGTTTCCAGGCGAGCATGGGAAGAAAGGAAGGGGACAGAGGGGTCTTGGACGTCTGTGGAGGTGTCCTCCTGGCGTCGCCCTGGGCTCTGGAACCTACTAGTTAAGTGCACAGACATCCCTGCAGCAGAAGGTCCTGGTTGAGCCCTACGACCAGTCACACGGACAGAGGTGAGGAGCTCTGCGTTTCCAGAGCACTCACAGCCAGGGGGGAACGGGCAATCCCGTGAGGCCCGTACAGCAAAGTTCAGAATCAGGAAGCGGAAACACAGGGCAGAAGGTCATGGATCACGGACAGCACGGACCCCGAGGACGTCTTTGCGCATCCCGTGTCCTGGGAAGAACCACATCTAGCAACACGCTCAGTGTGGACCACTCCACATCTGCCTTTTCACCGTGTTGCTAGATGTGTCTCTGCCCTTCTGTTTCAAGAGCTAACGTCACCAGGTATGACGCACTAAAGACAAGAGACGCGGACCCACCACACGAAATTTTCTTCACCGCCTACGAAATGCACAGGAGACGACACAAAATGCACACACCGTATCCGTTTTAGGTTTTGTCCCCAAGGAAACAGATTCTTGAAAGAGCGACTCGAAAAATAAAAATCACAGGCTGTGCCAAGTACGAACATGGACATCAACGCACGATTTGCACGCCACTCATACAGTCTTTTTACACACGCACACGCACACCATCTGTGGTGACGGCGGAACACACTGAGTTCAAACTTATAAAGTGAAGTCTGGGAGGAAAACCGAGATATCACAGTAGGTTCATCGCACTAAGAGAGAAGACAAAATCTACAACCAAACAATTTTCCAAAAGTTCCTACTGTGCAGTAGATTTCCAGTTGTTTAAATAAGGCCAGGTCCATGACTTTCTACGGGTCTCCAGGCTCTTTATATACATCCAGATATATAGAAATACGGAAACGTCCTTATCCCGCGTAGACGACCCCTCTTCTGAGCAATCAGTGTCCCCGGCAGGTTCAAATGGTCCTGTTTCTCCCAGGAGACAAGATAAAGGATTTGGTTAGTTTGCAAAATAACGGGGTCAATTTTGTAATAACAGCAATAACTCAAAAGGAACTCAACGATACGCACACACAGGAGGAAACTTTTTCAATGAAATTCTTATTCCAAACATCCACAAGCAGGGATCGTAAGGGGTGTGAGATGCTTAATAAAACAAAACACAACAAAACTAAGCAGTCTTTTTACAAAAAAATTTTTTACTGTTTATTTATTTTTGAGAGAGAGAGAGAGAGTGTGAGAGAAGGAGGGACAGAGAGAGAGAGAGACACAGAATCCGAAGCAGGCTCCAGGCTCCGAGCTGTCAGCATAGAGCCCGACGCGGGGCTTGAACCCACAAGCGGTGAGATCATGACCTGAGCTAAAGTCAGACGCTGAACCGACTGAGCCCCCCGGGCGCCCCCAAACTAAGCATTCTTTTAAAGGTGGGTCTCAAATGTGATAGGATGGTGTCATGAATATAGATCGCATGGATTTCACAAGCAAATCTCGATCCTGTCTCGATGGGCTTCACCATAGAACCTTCCAGTTAGACAGAACACATTTTATTCTGAGGTCAAATAAAAGCTCAAGTGTGAGCTATCTCCCTTCCAGCTGTCCTAACATCGTCTTCCTTGGGCTAAAACACATGGAGAAGGCACTCGCAAAGATGAACAGTTAAGACATACAGTTATCAGTCAGCTCTGGAGGGCAGGATTCACCCTGAGCCTGCCTCTCATCCGTGGCAGACCATTTCGTTTCCCGAAGAAATACCTTCCTGCACGGAGACTCACCCCTGATGACTGAGCACGGAAAATGCCGGATCTCTGTTCCGCCCCGTGTGCAAAATGACGGAGACAGATTAAAACGTTGGGGCACCCGAATGGCTCAGTCAGTCAAGTGTCCGACTGTTGATTTCGGCTCAGGTCACGATCTCAGGGATCAAGCCCCACGTCGGGCTCTACACTGGCAGCTCGCACCCTACCTGGGATTCTCCTGCTCTCTGCCTCTGCTTATTGTTCTCTCTCTCTCTCTCTCTGTCTCTCTCTCTGTCTCAGAATAAATAAACTTTAAAAAAAAATACGAAAATCAAAGTCACCACATAGGCATATCACTGGCAATATGTCGCCTCTCTTCCTTCACATCATTTTTCTTGCCTTGACATGAGAAGCAAAGCCATAAACTCAGACATTCCGCAGACACAGAATCAGAGACCTTTGCAGGTTCCAAGACATGACAGACTCAAAACCCATCCTTCTAAATGTCACACTGAGCTTAGCCAATTTCATACGAGGGGTAAGCTGGTATGATCACTTTTTGGTGAAAAGGGACCTAAAAAAAAAATACCTTTTTGGAAATACGTGATAAGTGTTACGGGGAAGGTGGTGTGGAGCTCAGGGCTTCCAGAAAAGTCGAGAACGCAGGGAGTTTTACGAAAGGAGGCATGCGTCTCTACATTCGGGCACACACACACCTTGCAGGGCTCTTACTCAGACGTACGGATTGTGTCCCTCAGGTCTGTCTGGGGAGGAGGGTGTGGGACGCAATACTGCCTCTGGGCCACCTTGAGTGACACCTTGAGTAACCTTGAGTAACATGTCCCGGGGGGCCGGGGGTGGGGGAGTGCTTCTTAAACAAGCTGATGCTTGGAAGGACCAGGTCAAGTTCTGCTCCCCCGCTCGTGTCCCACTGGATGAGGGAAGCCCCTGTCTTGGTCGACGCAACATCCCCTTGATGAGAGGACGTGTCAACCTCACTGGAGTGCAATTACGGAGAAGAAGATATACCTTCCACGTGTGGATTCGCGTCCTCAGAAATTCTTGAAGACTTCCAAATCCTTCGGCGAGACGGGAGGGGCCGCGTTCCAGTCATTGTCGGGATAGGCTTCGAAGTTGGAGGTATCGCCCTCACCACACAGCTTGGGCACGATGGGTGGCTGTGGGGCCCGGGCAAGACACAAAGGCACGGTTAGGAAGGAACACCGCGCACCGGGAAGGGACGTGCGTCGCAGCGTCTACGGCTTTACGTAAAAATGGAGAGGAATTGAAAAACAAGAATAAAAAGCACAGAGAACCCAAGCCGTCTTTCCTTTGCTTACGAACGTGGGAAGTTTCGAATCTGAAACCGTGCCAGTTTGAGGCACGAAGAGAGGAAACACGCTACCCAGCAGTTGCTCCTTGAAGTCTAGAGGGAGAACTACCCAGATCGCTTGTTAAATGCAGATTCCCAGGCCAGCCGCGGTCTCAGGGATTCTGAGGTAGCTGGTCCAGTGGCCAGAGTTTGGGAAAATCCCAGAAAGATGTCAAGCCTCAGTCCTGCGTTGGTAAAATGAGGTGATCGGCATTGGATAAGAGGTCGGCCAAGGTTTCCCGTAGAGGGCCACTGAGTAAATGTTTTTGGTTTTGCCGGCTGTAGAATTTCTGTTGTGACTGCTCAGCTCTGGCACTCCAGGGTCAGGCAGCCTCAGACAAAATGTGAATGAAGGGATGTGGCCGTGCACTAATAAAACTTTATTTATAAAAATAAGCAAGAGGCAAGGGTGCCTGGGTGGCTCAGTAGGTTAAGTGTCTGACTCTTGATTTCAGCTGAAGTCACGATCTCATGGTTCATGGGTTCAAGCCCCATGCAGGGCTCTGAGCTGACAGGGTGGAGCCTGCTTGGGATTTTCTGTCTCTATCCCTCTGCCCCTCCCCCATGTGCGCACACGTGAGCTCTCTTTTTGTCTCTGTCTCTCTATCAAAATACATAAATAATCATGAGAATTTAAAAAAATAAGCAAGGGGCTTAGGAGGAAATAGAGTAAGAGACTAACACTCAGCTATGGCAATGCATACCTTCTAATATCTATTTGGTCTGGGGTTTTTCATTTTTTTTTTTTTTTTTTTTAGTGTTTATTTTTGAGACAGAGACAACGTGACTGGGAGAGGGGCAGAGAGAGAAGGAGACACAGAATCGGAAGCAGGTTCCAGGCTCCGAGCTGTCAGCACAGAGCCTGACGTGGGGCTCGAAATCGCGAACCACGAGATCATGACCTGAGCAAAGTCGGAACACCTAACTGACTGAGCCACCCAGGCGCCCCTCTATTTGGTTTTTGAACAACGAAAATATGTTACTTATTGAATTGGAAAAAAATAAGTCAGTTAAGACAATAAAGTACTTAAAAGTTAAATGCAGCTCATTGAGACATTGGTGGTCTGGGCTGAATGTTAGCTTTTGGGTTGGGGGGCCAAGCATTAGCATTTTTTAGGTCTCTCCATCGAGTCCAAGAAGTATAAGGTTGAGAATGTCACTGTTAAGGAGTCGTGTCAAAAGTACATTCAGTTTAGGGAGGCTCCTGGGTGGTTCAGTGGGTAAAGCGTCCGACTCTTGGTTTCGGCTCAGGTCATGATCTCGCAGTTTGTGGGTTCGAACCCCACATCAGGCTCCATGCTGACAGCGTAGAGCCTCCTTGGGACTCTCTCTCTCCCTTGCTCTCTGCCCCTTCCCCAGTCACTCTCTCTGTCTCTCCCTCAAAAATAAATAAATAAACTTAAAAAATGTTTTTCAAAACTACATTCAGTTTAGGGGCGCTTGAGTGGTTCAGTCAGTTAAGCATCTGACTTCGGTTCATGAGTTCATGGGCTGCACAGTTCATGAGTTCAAGGCATTGAAGTCACAGTTCATGATCTCACAGTTCGTGAGTTCAAGGGCTGCATCAGGTTTTCTGCTGTCGGCTCAGAGCCTCCTTCAGGTTGTCTGCCCCCCTCCCTCTCTGCCCTTCCCTGTCTTGCTCTCTCCCTCTCTCTCGGAAATAAACAAACATTAAAAACATAAGTAATTACTTAACTTTATTTATTATTATTATTTATTTTCATTTTATTTAATTATTTATAATTATATATATTTTTATATATGCATATAAATGTATATATTCAGTTCAAAGAATGATCTAGAGAATATTCCTCATCTAATCTACTGCCAGGGGTCTCAACCCATTACCTCCAGGTGTCTCTTTATCGCTAAGACTTAACACCGAACTGGGATGTTGTTGGATTAACGATTTGAGATGCTCTGCTCTGTTACACAAATTAAACAAGGTGTCAGCCATAAACAAACGAGTCACAGGGTCACTCTGTGCCCCTTGTTGACGACAAGTAAAAGACGCCAAGCTGAGACCCACCCGCTTACGTATGTTGTACCTTCAGTTTCCTTTGTGGGACCGCCTCCCAATCCACAGTTCGGAACCACCGGTGTCTTTTCACGTCCTCCGCTCCGTTCTTCAGAAGAAACAGGCACCATCAGCAGACAGAATTTTGACAGGACAGGAAAGAAAATATTCCAGAGAAGGTCTACTGTACTTAGGTTAGCGCGTGCGGGCACACACATGCACGCACACACAAAGTTTGCTGTTTTGAGTAACTGTCCCTGGACCATACGCTATGAGGGGGACACCCGTCAATGAAGCCCTTTGTGTTTTGTTCACTTTCCTTCATAGCAGAAACCTCTGGACCACACATGAACGTGTGATGCCAGCTCAGGCTCCCGAGATAAAAGAGAGACACACAGAGTCATTTCTGAATCTGTCACCTGTGTTCATCTTGGTGATTTTCTTTGGTATTTAGTATCTTCATCATACAGACATAGGAACCAAGGTTCACTGAAGGATGTAATTGGCTCGGTATTGGGAAGCTATTAAGTCACATGACTAGGACTCAAACCCACGATGTCCAACTTCAGAGATCTTGAACAGCCACCCACTCAGCAGTACCTTTCAATTAGAGTCTTAGTGTGTTTGTGGACTAGTAATGGTATGCTAACGCCTGTGTGTTTCTCAAGTGTGATCCGATGGCCACGTTGCAGACACCGACGGCAGCATGGCCTCTGAAAACCCCTCCCAAGTGTCCGGCCTTCGACCCTCCCTTTATTCTCCCTTTTTATGGTCCTCGGAGCAACTTTTTTAATCGATTAAATGTTAGAAACTGCGGAGAGAGAAATACACGAATTCTGTGACATGGGAAGAAGCCAGTGGATCTGGATGTAACATTTCGTTTGTGAAATGTTTTACAGTACAGAGCTCATATTTTTAACCTTTTCAATTTTTCATCCTCAAACAGCAAAGCTCTCAATTACTGTATCTACAAAAGGAAAGACATGGTGATGTGAATTGTTTCCACTTTTTTCCTAATCGTATTATTTTGACAACCATTCCTCTTTCCCTATTGGGAAAAAAATACTCTCCCTTCCCTTCTAAGTCAAACAGCAAATACCTGTTGAGTGTTACTGTGAGTGATATGGAGAGAAGGCAAGTAAGATTGGAAGTTTACTCTCAAGTAAGTGAAACTCTACTATGGGTGGTGACGGATTATACTATATAGATAGAGATAGGTAAAGAGGTAGGTAGTTAGATAGGATGGATAGATAGATAGATAGATATGATGATGGATAGATGATATAGATGACAGGTGATGGATAGATAGGTGGTAATAGATATGATGGATGCATACACAGATAATGGATAAATAGATGATGGATGGATGGATGGATGGATGGATAGATGGATGATACATCAATAGATTATTGATTGATAGATGATGGATGGATGGACGCATGGATGGATGGATGGATGGATAGACAGATGGAAGGATAGATGATGGATAGATAAATAGATGACTGATTGATAGACGATGGATGGATGGATGGATGGATGGACAGATAATAGACTGATAGATAGATAGATATACAGGGTGGATAGATGGATAGGTGGATGACAAATAGGCAGACAGGGAGACAGGTAGAACACAAGGAAGAAAGAGTGCACATAAAGGGCATTAACAGGAGAAAACCAGCAAGGTGGGCAGTGAACACAGAGAAGGGTGTGTGGAGGGGTGATTAGCCCACCACGGCTGGCCTGAGGCCGCACCATGAAGATCAGTGCACCCTAAGCTGAGCTGGGGAGGAACCAGGAGGCCGGTGAACGCCAAGCTAAGGCCCTTGGGCTCTACACTGGGAACACACGTCCTTTTCCATAGACAAATGAGTGCGTGGATGGAGAAAGCCTACAATGGGCACACGTGCAGCGGGAAGCTACAACCACCACCCCGGAAGGCAGGGACACACACCCTGACAAGGACAACGACACCGCGCAGAATGGAGAGACGGGCAGCCTGGCGAAAGCACACACGTCCATCTACACGCAACCTGCGCTAGACCGCTTGCTACTCAGGAACATATTTTCATTTTGATGAGGCAGTCTCTGTAGCCTCTTGCAGCCAGTGTCCACGTGGCGAAACCCCACCCAGACCGTAAGTCCTAGCTTGGAGGTCTGTGTGTGCCTTTTCCAGATTCCCTAGGTCGGAACATCCCAGGAGGCCTGGCGTGGTCACTGAGCTCCTCCCGTCACGTTCTACCGATGGGGCATCTGCGTCGTCCTTGAAGTCGTGGCCAAGGACCCTGCTCCTCGCTGCATGTTTGTGGCATTACCGCGGCAGTTGTCCACTCGTAAGAAGAGGACACGTCCAGACCACACTCCTGGACGGAGGGGCTCAGATGAAAGCCCGGAGCACCCATGGCCTAGCTCTGTGCCTCCTTCTCTGCAAACCCAAACTGCTCCAGGCGGGCCGGCTCACCTCCCCAGGGGCCAAGGTACCTAGACAAGCGCAGCAGGCCAGCCTCCTCTATCTCTATTTGGATGCGGCGCACCAGGGACACGAGTGACAAACGCATCGTACGTTTTAACCGTCACCAGAGCTGTGTTTGATTGGAAGTCAACACACAGAAGCAGGTCCCGAAGACTTTCTGGGACACACAACACGCCGCCCCTACGTTTTTAGCGAGATGTCCACGTGAAAGAATTATCTTTGCTCCTTACAGGAAACAAACACAAATATCATGTCCTTATGAGGCACGCCTGAAACCAACACAATGTTATGTCAATTACACCTCACATGGGAGGAGCCTCCTTGAAAACACAAACACAGGCAATATTCCGTCCTCCCCCCCGCCTCCAAAACGCATGTGACAGACCAAAGTGATGACATGAAATTATAGGAACTGAAAGGAACAGAGAAAATCCAATTTATCTTTGTGGGTTTGGGGGTCTTTAGTTGGGTGGGGGAAATCTTCCCCAAACCCCATAATCCTGGGCTAATCCTGACAGGAACATGTGACAAATCCCAATAGAGCTGAATTCTACAAAATAACTGGTAAGTCTTCAAACTCTCAAGATCCTCAGAAACACAGAAAGCCTGAGAAGGTGCCACGGTCAAGAAAAACCAAAGGAGGGGTGCCCGGGTGGCTCAGTCGGTTGGGCAACTGACTTCAGCTCCCATCACGATCTCACGGTTCGTGGGTTCGAGCCCCGCATTGGGCTCTGGGCTGACAGTTCGGAGCCTGGAGCCCGTTTCGGATTCTGTGTCTCCCTCTCTCTCTGCCCCTCCCCCACCAATGCTCTGTTTCTCTCTCTCAAAAATAAATAAACATTAAAAAAAAAAAAAAAAGACAGAAAAAAACCAAAGGAGACACGATGACGAAATGCAGTATGGGACACCGATGTGACTCCTGAACACAAAGAAGACATTGGGGGAAACTGAACAACATCGAACAGAGTTGGACTTTAGCCAGTCATGTCAGACATGGCGCGCTGGAGTAGGATGTTCGGAATGAGGGAAACTGGGTGTGAGTATTCGGGAGCTCTCTGTACTATCTTTTTAGTTTTTCTCCACATCCCAAACTCTTCTGAAACAGCAACATTTATTTTTAAAACATCAGGTTGAGGAACGGTAGGGAGAGCTTCTGATCCTGGAGGGTTCCCCTCACTACTACTCCGTGGCTGTGGCACCCGACTACCACGTGCAGTGGCCGGGTTCGTGGTTGTTCAAGTTAGAGTCCTAGGCGCTAGCCTCTCATGGATGACACCCCTCACAAGCCCATCACACCATTTCTGATCGGGCAACGTAAAGGAATCACATGGCAAGCAATTCGAGCAAGGCATGGTCTTGGAGCTTAGCTGTGAATCCATCAGGCAATTTTCATACGACTTGTCATAAAACGGCGGGAAGATCGAACGGAGAACTAATCTGTTTCGTGGCTGTGTTCCCTGCACCAGTAACATCCCATAAATTAACATCGAAGACCCTCCTTGGAGACGGGGACATAGGAGCCAGTGTCCGTGAATGATGTGAAGGACAAATGAGACCACTGTTATGGGTTGAATTGTGCCCTACACAAAAGGGATACATCGAAGTCCCAGCCCTGGTACCTGTCAGTGTAAGTGTGTGGAAATAGGGTCTTTGCAGATGTAAACAAGTTAAGACGAGGTCATCAGGGTGGCCCGAAATCCAGTGACAGGTGTCCTTATAAGAGACAGAAGAGGAGAGACACGGACACAGAGGAAAAGCCAAGTGAAGGCAGAGGCAGAGATGGGAGGGGCGTGGCCAGAAGCCCAGGGACGCCTGGAGCCCCAGAAGCTGGAAGAGGCAGGAAGGACCCTTCCTTGGAGCCTCAGGAGGGCGCCCAGCCCTGCTCTGCCCGGATCTGAGTGGTCCTGCCCCGCCTGGATCTCAAACTTCTGGTCCTTTGTTGCAGCAGGCACAGTGACACAAATACACCCACATACACAGAGCGTCCCGAGAGCTCGCTGGAGACCGAGCCTCACACACGGGTCTGTGTCCTCCAAGATTAGAGCAGACAAGGCCAATGCACTGGCCCAAGTTTAAGCTCCTCCGTGGACGTCCAGAACTAGAAATAGCTAAAAAGATGTTCACGGACTCTCTTAGGCTCGGAGATCCCATAACACAACCACAACACGCATAGAAGATACCATACCCTTTATGCAACAATCCCTTAAATATATTACCCTCCACATGAAAAGCGTGTGGAAATCATACACGATGTCCACCTCAAATGATTAATTCGCACGCAAATGTGCAAACCCATGTTTATCTCGCCATTCACAACAGCCCAAAGGTGCAAACAACCCAAATGTCCATCAACAGGCGAATAGGGAAACACAACGGGGTCCATCCATGACCAGGGTATGACTCAGTCATAAAACGGAATAAAGCACCTGCTACCCCACGGATGGGCCCTGAGAACATGATGCTCAGGGAGAGAAGCCAGACACAAAAGGTCACTGATGGTGTGATTCATTTACAGGAAAGCCCAGAATGGGGGAATCCACAGAGACAAAAGTAGATTAGTGGTTACTCAGGGCAAGAGGGACAGAAGGATAGCGTAACGACAGCAGAAGGGTATGTGGTTTCTTTCTGAGATGAAGGAAATTTCTTTAACATTGACTGTGGTGACGGCTGCATAATGCTGTAGAAGTATTAAAAGCTACCGGACTGTCCACTTTCAATCGGTTGGTCATACATTATGTGACTTGTAGGTCAGTAACGCTATTCGAAAAGCAGAAACAAACCAGCAAAATACCGAGAGCTGCGAGATCACGGTTGAGTCATTTCCTCGTTGGGAGAGAAATGGGATGGGGTGTAGACCCAGCCGGACGGGGCACACCCAGACACCCAGATTTGAAATCTGTCCAATCATCAAACACCAATACCATGCCTTTGTTTCCATACATAGGGACGTGTGGTGAGAAGTGACAGGGGCAAAGAGTGGTGATACGTATGGAAACAAACACTGACCTTCATGTTTCCGAGCCGTCTCGTTCTGTCAACGACCAGCAGTTTCTTAATGAGGTCCCTATTGGGGGGAAAGAGACAGAAAGTATACACATCTTGATATGGAACCGGGCAAGCACAGGATGGCCACAGCCACATCGTCGGCATTTGGAGAGAGGATCAACTTTCCTTTGGCCTCAACCTTTTCTAGCCCTTGTTTCTTAACCGATTATCAGTTTCTAAGTAACGTATGCAAAGCTGGGTGGGCTACACAGAGATCACAGGGCTGAGGAAACGTGGATGAAATCATTGTGCAGGCTGCTGGTGAGAATGCAAACTGGTGCGGCCGCTCTGGAAAGCAGAATGGAGGTTCCTCAAAAAACTAAAAATAGAACGACCCTACGACCCAGCAATTGCACTACTAGGCATTTATCCAAGGGATACAGGCGTGCTGTTTTGAAGGGACACATGTCCCCAGTGTTTACAGCAGCACTATTGACAATAGCCAGAGTATGGAAAGAGCCCAAATGTCCATCGATGGATGAATGGATAAAGAAGATGTGGGGGGCGCCTGGGTGGCTCAGTCTGTTGAGCGTCCGACTTCGGCTCAGGTCGTGATCTCACCACTCGTGAGTTCGAGCCCCGCGTCGGGCTCTGTGCTGACAGCTCGGAGCCTGAAGCCTGCTTCGGATTCGGTACCTCCCTTTCTCTCTGCCCCAACCCACTCGCATTCTGTCTCTCTCTCTCAAAAATAAATAAACATTAAAAAAATTAAAAAAAAAAAAGATGTGGTGTACACACACACACACACACACACACACACACACACACTGGAGTATTACTCGGCCATCAAAAAGAATGAAATCTTGCCATTTGCCACTACATGGATGGAACTGGAGGGAATTATGCTAAGCAAAATTAGTCAGAGAAAGACAAGTATCATAAGATTTCACTTACATGTGGAATTTGAGAAACTCAACAGATGAACATGGGGAAGGGAAGGAAAATTAAGATAAAAAGAGAGAGGGAGGCAAACCATAAGAGACTCTTAAATACAGAGAACAAACTGAGGGCTGCTGGAGGGGAGGTAGGTGGGGGATGGGCTAAATGGATGATGGGCCTTAAGGAGGACACTTACTGGGGCGAGCACTGAGTGTCGTCAAGTGATGAATCGCCAAATTCTATTCCTGAAATCACTATTACGCTATGTTAACTAGCTTGGATTTAAATTATGAAAAAAAGTAAAGAAAACATTAAAAACATTAAAAAAAATCGTTGTGCAGAAAATGAGCCTTTTAATATAACATGCAAAACAATAGATATCGAAACCCCCCAGGCCAATCGAAAGACCCACAGCCCAGATTCAAAAACTCCATGATGCAGCTTTCAGTGACTAAGCTTTCCTGATGTGCCTTATGTCCCGGGCTCAGGAGCACATAGCCAGACTCACACCGCGCCCCGGGCTCCATGACCAGCTGGGAAGGCTGAGATCCCAAGACCCGTGGTGATCTATGTAACGGTCCAGGGTCCCAGGGTCCCAGGGTCCCTGGTTGGACCATGGGACGGAAATTCTATACAATATTTTTCATTTCTTTCGAGAGAAAAGAAACCTTTTTGCGTGCTGTATCTGTCCTGGCATCTCAGTGTCTTAGTATTCACGGCACAGGGTGTCCCCCTTCTGGATGGTTATTTTTAAATGGAACCTCCTCTTCTTGCTAGTCTTTTAAAGCCTGCCTGGAGGGGCGCCTGGGAGGCTCAGTTGATTGAGCGTCCGACTTCGGCTCAGGTCACGATCTCACGGTTCATGGGTTCGAGCCCCATGTCGGGCTCTGTGCTGACAGCTCGGAGCCTGGAACCTCCTTCGGATTCCGTGTCTCTCCCTCTCTCTGCCCTTCCCCTGCTCACGCTCTGTCTGTCTCTGTCTCTCAAAAATAAATAAACGTGAAAAATAAATTTAAAAAGAAATCATTCTTGTGTTTTTAAAAACTTAGTTTTCCGCACCCCCCTGCCACAGATTTCATGAAATGCATTCCCAAAGTTACTAACACTGAACCCACAGAAAAGTTCTTGCAGCAGATGTTCATCAGTCTAAATTTCAGCGTGAAAGAAAGAATTTAGGAAGGAAAATAATTGAAGCCGGAGAAAAAAAGAAACGTTGCTAAAGCCAGCCATGTTTCTGCCAACCGTAAAACTAGCTAAAGGAGGAGGCGGGGGGGGGGGGGGGGGGGCGGACAGGGAGGGGGGACCCTTCTCGTCAAATACCCGAAGGGCTCTCTTAGTAAATGCAATTAACAAATGCCTTCACTGGCTACTTGTAAATGTCATTTCTTTCAAAAGGCATAAAATCTGGCCAAGAGTCGTGAAAAGGGGAAGCATCATTATACGAAAATAATGACAATGTTTTCCCTTCCAGGGGAAAAGAGAATGACCCAAAGAGTTCTGTCACGACACATTCACAATGCAAGATGCTATCCTGCTGGGCAGATGCCGTGTCTGGGAAATCTGATGTCCTTTCTAAATCAACACGCCCCCACCACCCCCACCATGAGGAGGGAAAACGGTTTACTTACTTTACACTGAAATCCAAATGTCTGGGGAAATCTATTTTGCCCGCGAGAATTTTTTGATAAATGCCAAATGGGTTGTCATCAAAAAACGGAGGAAACCTGTAAGAAAAATAAACATCTATTTTTAGCAGAGAGCAAGCACGGAAAAAATCCTGCTTCCTAACGATTTCCACTCAACACACATACAGGGCACAATTTGTTGCACATGGACTCCTTTCTTGCACGCTGGGGACGCCGGAATCTTGGGACACACGGAGCACGGCTGGTTCCAGGAGGAAAAGAATGCAGCAGAGGAATGGCCAGCGTAGACAAGGCAATGACCATTAGAGCACGTGATCGACTGTGGGGGTCGGTCTCTGGCATTAAAAATGTCACCCCATCACAGGGTGCCTGGGTGGCTCAGTTGGTTGAGCGTCTGTCTGACTGCGGCTCAGGTCACGAGCTCATGGTTCGTGGGTTCGAGCCCCACGTCGGGCTCTGTGCTGAAAGCTCGGAGCCTGGAGCCTGGTTCGGATTCTGTGTCTCCCTCTCTCTCTGGCCCTCCCCTGCTCACACTCTATCTCTCTGTCTCTCTCTCAAAAATAAACATAAAAAACCTTCTTTAATTTATAAAAAGGGAAAGCAACATATGTATCTTCTCTAATATCTTGAAATAGAAAAAAAATCTGAAACAAGTAAGAAATATAGTTAAAACCGCAAGGAGGAAAAAAAATCCAAGAAAATCCAGAAGTGAATCAAGAAATAAATCCCAGATCCCTACCTACATGCCCCGAGGCACAGACTGTACTTTGGATATGGGCTCATAGTTCCTTCCCAAGGGTAATACCCTCAACTCAAAAGTATAACTGTTAATTGGATTCTTTAGAAGTGGAACTTCTAATTAAGTGAAACAAGCAGTGAAAATAACTTATAAAATGCAACTTGCAAATGGTATCCTGATGGAAGATGGCAACTTTCAATACTCCAAATTAATTTCTGACATTAAAAAAAAAAACAACAGAGAGGTGCCTGGGTGGCTCAGTTGGTTGAGCGTCCAACTTTGGCTCAAGTCATGATCTCGCGGTTCGTGGGTTCGAGCCCCGCGTCAGGCCCTGTGCTGACAGCTCAGAGCCTGGAGCCTGATTCTGATTCTGTGTCTCCCTCTCTCTATCCCTCCCTCACTCACGGTTTCTCTGTCTCTCTCTCTCTCTCGGTCAAAAATAAACATTTAAAAAAAAACCAAAAAATTGAAAAAAAATAAAAACAAATGACAGAAAACAAAAGAGTACAGTTGTTTTTATTTTTTTCAATTTTTTTCACCTTCTTACCCTGCCAATCTGTGAATAGGAGCTTATTTGGAGACTCTTTGAAAATGTGGGTAAGTGAAGGATATGAGATGAGCCGATCCTGATTGAGGATGGCCCTGAATCCAATGGCAGATGTCCTTGTAAGAGACAAAAGAGACACACAGACACAGAGGAGAAGCCGCGTGAAGGGGGAGGCAGAGACGGGAGGGACACGGCCACGAGCCCAGGGACGCCTGGAGCTCCAGAAGCTGGAAGAGGCAGGAAGGACCGTCCCCTGGAGCCTGCTGGATCTCAGCAGCCCTGCCCATGCCTGGATCTCAACCTTCGGGTCTCCAGAACAGAAAAACGATAAATTCCTATCCCAAGCCACCATGGTTTTAGCCATCTGTCTTGCCAGCTACTGATACACAGAATAGACCCATTACCTCTGCACGTATATTACAGAGAAGTGGAAAATGGAAAAAACAAAGAACAGAACAGAACGTACAAAGAAAGGAAATTAATGGGCACGTTGAGGGAGAGGAGGCAGGTGAGAAGGAGACGTGGAAAACGCTGCATAAAGGTGAACGTGTGGCTGTGGGTGATGCAGGCATGAAATCGCGTTTTTTTCTGAAGTGACGTTCCAGATCCATAAACAGAGACTCAGCGTCGTGCAGACAAGCGCCGTGTCTCGGAGCGGCCGGTGATTAGGGTTTGGTGACTCCAACTCTTCCAACCACGGTTGCTTCCAGAGTTACGAGCTGCCTCGTACTGCGAACCCGGCCAGACCAGGCTCGGGAGGAAAGGTCTACACGCACGCAGATTCTCAGCCGGTCCTCACCATCCGACTACGCCTATCAAGTTAACAGCTCCCGAGTCAACCTTCCCTCATCTGCCAGATGCTTTGTGTAACCAGGGTTGGGAGAGTCGTCGTCGTCCATTCTTGGGTGGCGAGCCCATCTGAGGACACCGGGCCGTATGATTTCATCGGGGAAACGCGCTCGTCCGACACCAGGAGAAAATGTGTCATACGTACCTAACGACCGTTACGGACGGCGTGAAACAAAGTGTTCTCAGGAAGCAGGCATTACAGGACCGCGTCACCGGGAAGCTATGTCAGCAGGAGTTTAACAAGCGGAAAAAGAAGATCATCGCTGCATGATGTCTTTTCCAGATCCGACCCAGCCACCTACACCTTCCAGTAGAATGGATCGTCCAGAAAGAGGCACCACATCGTGCCGTCACGTTCCCCATCACCCTCTTAGAAAACCACACGGGGGGCGAGCCTGGGGGACATGGGTTCGAGGGAAGAGTTTGTCAAGAAGAAAGAACTTTTCTGCAGAGAAAACAGAAAGGGCAGGTGCGACCCGTTCACCATTCTTTTCGCTGCTTTTCCTCAAAGACCTGGGACTTGCGTAGAAAACGTAAAACGTGCATCCTGTAGAAAAAGGGGCAAAGACAACGAGCTGGGCTGTGCGAGGGGGTGAGGGGCCGAGTGTAGGGTAAGAAAGAGTCTGAGGGGCACTCGGTGAAGCCGGCTGGCCACGATTCTCAATATGGGGTCCCAGGGAACCCTAGGGTTCCTGAAGCGTCTTTGAGGAGTTTTGCGATGGCCTTTTTTTTCTAACGGCAGAGCTGAATGTGGATACGTTTTTGTTTTTGTTTTCCCCATCCAACTCCAGCAATGGTGGCCTCGTTGGTGTGTGTGGGGGACAACTCCAGCTCCTGCCAGGGAAATGTCCCCTGGCCAACACAGGGAGCAGCTGGAGGGGGCAAGGAGGAAATTCAGAACGGGTCCAGGTGAGGGCAGAGTCTCGTACAACTGCAGGAGCCAAAGAATGCCCAGGAGGGATCAGCCAGGCTTGCGGCATAGACAGTCATCACTGTCAAGAAATCCCTCCAGGGGCGCCTGGGGGGCTCAGTGGCTTCAGCGTCCGACTTCGGCTCAGGTCATGATCTCACGGTTTGTGAGTTCGAGCCCCGCGTGGGGCTCTGTGCTGACAGCTCAGAGCCTGGAGCCTGCTTCCGATTCTATGTCTCCCCTCTCTCTCTGCCCCTCCCCTGTTCATGCTCTGTCTCTCTCTGTCTCTCAAAATTAAATAAGCAAAATAAATAAATAAATAAATAAATAAATAAATAAATAAATATTTAAAAAAAAAGAAAAGTAAAAGAAATCCCTCCAGAAAACCCAGACTCACTCCAACTGGAGATGTGTAAAACAGAAATACGTTAGTGTAAACGCACAGGTACCTGCACTATTTTCTATTCTACTCCTAATATTATATTAGAAATATATTAGAAATCAATGATATTCCATTAAAAAAAGAAACATTCCATTTTCTAATATTCTAATACAGTGTTTTCTAATATTTGAATGGATTATATATATCCTAATAGTATTTTAATCATCCCAATAATTATTTACATAATTATCCTAATATATTCATTCGAATATGCCCTATTATAATCTAATTTTATTTTATTCTATTTAATTCCAATAGTTTCCTTATAGTCTAACAATATGTTCCAAAACTGTACTTACTAACAATATTTCCCATTATTATATTCTGTAAGTAGAATGTATCCTAACAGAACGTACCTAGTAATACAAAGAAAACCTTGCTCATAACCTCATCTATTAAAGCCCTGGACGCCAAGGTTCATTTATTGTTAAGCAATGGTGACCTCTAGCGGTCAATAATATGAAGGAAGGGATATATGCTGCAGGCCGTCTGAGGGGAATCTGATGAATTTGGACGTATAAATATTCACAACCGTCTTATCTTCTTGATGGATGAACCCTGTGTGTGATTCATATTAACCTTCTGGTCTGCCTGGCACTTCACAGGCTGGGTGTCTATTAAGAAATTTGTTTCTGTGTGATTTGCTAAAGACATCTGAGCGAAGAGTTAATGGAAAATACAGAAGACCAGATAGATGACAGATAGGTGATGGGTAATGGATGGATGCATGGGTGGATGGATGGACGGAGAGATGGGAGAGATAGATGAATAGATAGATACATACACAGATGATAGACAGGTAAACAGACAGATGGACAGAAAGATCGGATAGATACAGAGACAGGTAGGTAGGTAGATAGATAGGCAGAAAGACAGATAGGTAGGCAGATAGACACGTTGATAGATGATAGATACAGAGATAGATAAATATAGATGGAGAGCTGGATAGATGGATGGATGGATAGACAGACAGGTAGGTATATAGAGACAAGTGGATTAGATACACAAACAGATAGGATAGATACACAGAATGCATAGACAGACTGGTAGAGAGGTGATCATAGACGACAGACACATGATAGCTAAAACATGATAAATATATAGGTAAACAGTTGCTAAATACTGAGATAATCAATAGACACACAAAGAAATTCAGGCTTTCACAGATTCCATGCTGGCCACACCCTCCGTGCAGAAATACACCCGTTTCCATCATTTTTTTTCAAACCGAAGGGGAAGGTTTCCAGGCAAAAATCTCTGGTCTTGCCCTACAGGGATATCAGGTGTGGAATGGGGTCCAGGTTTGGCCGAGTGTCTGCTGACCTCCCCAGCAGGAAACAAGGAAGCTAAAGACAGAGGACAAAGGACAGGGAGCGAGGCCCGCACATCCAGGAGCCCCCCGCCAGTCTCCTGGCACCTGACACACCAGACGCCCGTCGTCCGCACCATCAGAGAAGAGCTCTTCCTCCATGGGACCAGGAGGAGTCCCCACGTCCACACTTGCTAAGCATGGGATGCTTGCTTTATGCTTCTGGTAAAAGAGCATCCTAAGCCAGACAGGAGTTTTTCACCATGACGATGCCTTGATAACATGTGAAACACCTCTGGCATCCGGACGACGGGACAGGGTGACTTTGCAAACCTCACGCAAAGCGACCATGGGCACGCTCTCTGCTTACTGGCTCGCTGCTCCTTCATAACGTCCTGAACTCCATGCGGATTTATTTACTTTCATCCGAAACGTGCTGTAATTGCTTAGCTCTGTCCACTGCTCCAAAAGGGTCCAAGCGGAAGATTGAATATTATATTCACGGGAGGCAGGAACACTTAGACACAGGGTAGAGGTCCCAACGGCCGGTGCTTGTGGTGGGCGCTTTTGCTCTTACGAAAGCGCACTTACCTGTGGGTCCCCGTGGTCATGGTGGCACCGACTGGGAAACTGGCACAGGTATTTGCCAGCGGAAAGTATGGTTCTAGAAGCAGGAAAGGGAGGTACCCCGTCAGCAAGTGGACTTCCTTTTTCTCCATGGGAGCCCTACTCACCCCGAATGCATCTCAAATATCAGGATGCCAAGCGCCCACCAGTCCACAGCTCTCCCGTGGCCCTTGCTCTGGATGACTTCGGGGGCCAGGTACTCGGGCGTGCCACAAAGCGTCCACGTCCTGGGGACAGAGAACAGCACGCACAGAAGAGTTAGCTGGGGTCGGCGAATGCGTGCGTCTCAGGAGGACCTCGCGTGACAATGGCTTCGGCCATCACAGCCATGTCCCTCCCCATCCCGCAGACACACAGCGCTGGACAGAGATACTGGCATTGTGAACCAGGATTGGTTCCCTTACCAACACTCATCTATCCCGATACAAGCAAAAATACATGCTCGGTTTGACCACCACCCGCCGTTGGCTGTCGCTTCACCATTATTACTCGAAACGCAAAAAAGCCACAGTACTGGTTTTCCTAGGAAATGATACGGAAAACAAATGCAAGAATTTGTTCATAACTTCCTGTCTTGGGGGTCCCATCAAGAGCCCCCAGCAACAAAGTACTTCTGTCCTCGGGGAGGAAGTGCTGCGAACTTTCCACCTGTTCCCGAAAAGATCTGACGCGTTTTCAAGGTGTCTGTGGGTTCAAGGTCATGTTAGTCTCTCCAGTGGCTTCTAGAAATCCTGAGGTTAAGGGACCCTGGGATATTTGGGGTTGAAATGGAGCAAGGGGGGGGCTTTGGGAAGGATTTTCTCCACAGAGGAGGTGAGACTTGCC
The DNA here is from genome assembly GCF_046562875.1 of Panthera onca. Lineage (NCBI taxonomy): Eukaryota > Metazoa > Chordata > Mammalia > Carnivora > Felidae > Panthera > Panthera onca. The sequence goes on along the minus strand of NC_138357.1, from coordinate 128,046,270 downwards.
AAAAATGTAGCTTCTAGCCCCGCGCAGAGGACCGTGGGCTAAAAGTGAGGGAACCGCAGAATGTCATCATCCGAGGCCCCCCGGTCACGGTGCTTTGTTACGGCAGCCGTGGGAAAGGCACGCACTCCCCAAGCCGGCCACTCACACGCAGAACCTTCCTTCTGAAGCACATGCGGGCTGGACCCGCACGTTCTACGGGACACGGTGTGTCGTCTAAGGGAACATAAGCCAACTGAAGGCAGGGAACAGAAAACCTCTGAAAACCCAAGTTTGGAGGTCCAGAAGATGGTCATACTGACTCCCACGTGGTCTCGCTGGATGGCTGACGACCCCTCGCCCACTAAGACTCTGACACGTGAGACCCTGAGCCCATCTCCAGAACACCTCTGCCCACCTTGCCAACTTACGGGCTCCCAAGGCTGCCTGAAGCCAGCTGGCAATCGGGCTCTGAGCTCCTAAATGCACAGGTGGCCGCATTATATATACATTAGGTACAGCGTCTCCACTTCCACTTGGAAAGGGGAGTATCTTTCTGGCTCTGTCCTAGCGTAAGGGGCACAGAGGGAATTTCTAAGTGGCCTGGGGTAGGCAGATGCCTCTCTAGAGGAAGAGCCTCCGGCAAAAGCGTCTGGTGCTTCTTGGCTGCACAGAGAGGCGTAAATTGCAACAGAGAGCTTCGGACCTCAGTAAGTAGGTAAAGACAGACAGACAGCCCTGGATGTTACGCAGACACCACCGGTGCAGGCTGTGAATTGTCTATGCACCTGGTCTCGTGTCTCTCAGCTCACTCGGCTCTTGGAGAGAAGGCAAGGGGACACCCGAGGTTCTCCGTTTGTGCACGGCTATCACTTCCACTGCCGTGGGCGCGTTAACGGAAGAAAAACACGACTCTGCAAAGCGCACCTCGAATCGCTCGTCATGACACCTGTATGGAGGTGAACGGTCTCCCCCCAAAAGTCCTAAACCCCAGAGCCTGTGGATGTGATCTTATTTGGAAATAGGATCTTGCTGATGGAATCAAGTTAAGACGAGGTAATATTGGATGAAGATAGACTAACTCAGTAACTGGTGTCCTTATAAGGAGGGGGACAGACACAAGACATCTCTTTCTACCATGTGAGGACACGGTGAGGAGGCAGCCATCAATCCTATCATACTAGGATCTCATTCTCCTGACCTCATTTAACCTCAAGTACCTCCTAAAAGCAGTATATCCAAACGCAGTCACTTCAGGGGGTTAAAGTTTCAATATATGAATTCTGGAGAGACACAATTCAGTCCACAGTAATGGTGGTGATGGAGATGGTTGTGATGGTGATGACGGTGATGATGATGGTGAGGATATTGATGATGATGGTGATGGTGATGATGACTGTCATAGTGATGATGGTCATGGTGGTGATGGTCATGGCAGTGATGGTCGTGGTGGTGATCTCGGCGATCATGGTGATCATAGTGATGATGATGGTCATGGTGATGATGATGGTCAAGGTGATGATGACAGTCATAGTGATGATGGTCAGGGTGATGATGATGGTCATAGTGATGACGGTCAAGGTGATGATGATGGTCAAGGTGATGATGATGATGGTCACAGTGATGATGGTCAAGGTGATGACGATGGTCAAGGTGATGATGACGGTCATAGTGATGATGGTCATGGTGATGATGATGATGGTCACAGTGATGATGACGGTCATAGTGATGATGGTCAAGGTGATGATGATGATGGTCAAGGTGATGATGATGATGGTCACAGTGATGATGGTCAAGGTGATGATGATGGTCAAGGTGATGATGACAGTCATAGTGATGATGGTCAAGGTGATAATGATGATGGTCACAGTGATGATGGTCAAGGTGATGATGATGGTCATGGTGATGATGACAGTCATAGTGATGATGGTCATGGTGGTGATCTCGGCAATCATGGTGGTCATGATGGTCAAGGTGGTGACGATGGTCACAGTGATGATGGTCAAGGTGATGATGATGGTGGTCCTAGTGATGGCGGTCATGGTGGTGATGGTGATGGTGGTGATCTTGGTGATCATGGTGGTCATGATGGTCAAGGTGATGATGATAATGGTGGTGATGGTGATGAAGGTGATGACAATGGATGGTCATAGTGGTAATGATGGTGATGCTGATGGCAGGGATGATAAAGTCAAAAGCAACATATGTATGCTCAGTGCTTACTATGTGCCTGGAACTGTCCTAAGTATGTACTTTCCAATTAGCAGATCCATCCATTCTTACCAACAATCCTAAGGAGTAGGAATAATTTTCACTTCACCGATGAGCAAAGCAGTGGATGGCAAATATCCTCAGGGCATTGGGGTGCCTGGGAGGTTCAGTCGGTTGAGCGTGGGACTTCGGCTCAGGTCATGATCTCACAGCTCATGGGTTCAAGCCCTGCATCGGGCTCTGTGCTGACAGCTCGGAGCCTGAAGCCTGCTTCGGATTCTGTGTCTCCCTCTCCCTCTGCCCCTCACCTGCTCTCTATCTCTCTCTCTCAAAAATAAACATCAAAAAAAATGTGATAAAGTATTGATGTTATTTTTTTAAATCATTCTCCATTAGAGATAGCATGGTGAGTAATTACTTTAAAATGTACCAAACAGTGGCGCCTGGGTGGCTCAGTCAGTTGAGCGTCTGACTCTTGGTTTTGGCTCAGATCAGGATCTCACCGTTCATGAGATCAAGCCCCAAGTCAAGCTCTGTGCTGACAGAGCAGAGCCTGCTTGGGATTCTCTCTCTCCTTCTCTCTACTCCTCCCCCACTTGCTCTGTCTGTCTCAAAATAAATAAACTTAAAAAAAAGTTTGAAAAAATAAAAAATAAATAATGTAAGAAACAAAAATGTGGGAGAGGTAAAAACTCAAATCAGGTTGAGCACTGGGTGCTGTATGGAAACCAATTTGACAATAAATTTCATAATAAAAAAAATAAATAAATAAAGCCAAAAAAAAAAAAAACCCTCAAATCAGGTGGCAAAGGTTTGATGCCCACTGAATCTGGGTGAGAGGCATACAGGATTCAAGGTCAACAATTTTCTCCCCTCTGGTGGGTGTTTGAGAACGTTAAGGAACTATTGTTAAAGACTGGGAACAATGTTACTTATTACTAGCAAGATGTCAGGCACAAAAATCCAAAGGATGGCACTCAATGAAACATGTGAATTTTAAAAACTACAGAGGCGCCTGGGTAGCTCAGTCGGTTAGGCATCCGACTTCGGCTCAGGTCGTGATCTCGCGGTTCATGAGTTCGAGCTCCGCATCGGGCTCTGTGCTGACACCTCAGAGCCTGGAGCCTGCTTCAGGCTCTGTCTCCCTCTCTCTCTGCCCCTCCCTCACTCACTCTCTCTCTCAATGTCTCTCAAAAATAAACACAAAAAAAATTTTTTTAAACTACAACAGAATAACTGAAGTAAATGCGTCAGTATTTTCTTTTGATCACTTCAGAAAATGAAAAATAATTCTAGCGTGCCCCTTCATCTGCTAGGAAAGCTACGTGCAGAATAGAAAGTGTGTGATAAATAGTTTCACGCAACAATAAGAAACACCAGTGTAAAAAGAACTCACTCTAAGAAAATAAGAGTTCTGTAAAATTAAGACACAGGAGGGAAAAAATACACCTGCTATTGAGAACCGAGGGAAAGCTTAAAAAATTAAGTCACTACGAAAGAAGCAGGTGGACTACCGAATTACGTGCTCAACCACACTGCACGCGATGTTATTAAAAAGACAGGAGAAACACACTTTTCCACATTATGTGTTCAAAACCATTCTTGCAGGAGCACCTGGGTGGCTCAGTCGGTTAAGCGTCCGACTTCGGCTCAGGCCGTAATCTCGCGGCTCGTGGGTTCTAGCCCCGCATCGGGCTCTGCGCTGACAGCTCGGAGCCTGGAGCCTGCTTCAGATTCTGTGTCTCCCTCTCTCTCTGGGTCTCTTACACTCACACTCTGTCTCTCTCTCTCTCAAAAATAAATAAAAACATTAAAAAAATTTTAATAAAAAACAAAAAACATTACTGCAGATGAGTCTGTGGTTGGTTCCACGTCTTCTGGGCTGATCCCTGTGGACGTTTCCTTCCACCTTTATGCAAAAATCAGGTCTGTTGTCGAATCCTGAACCAGAAGAGAGGACGTGACTATGTGCCCACGGGCACCACGGGTCCAGAGCTGGCCCAGAAGGGAGAGACTTCACCAAGCAAATCAAGAACAATTAGGAAGAAGGGGGGGTCGGGGGGAGTGTTTTTGTGGTCTACACAGCCCATGCCTGGAAAATGAAGTTGTTTGTAAAAGCAATAGATCGAGATGGTAATGAGGCCTTCTTTCCCCGAACTCAACGTCTTAAGTAAATTAACTGCGTGATGTTATCTACACCACCACCGTCATCCATTTAGTCTTAAATGGACACGATGGGGTAACTGCAGAGGAACACCGCTCGCCAAACTTAGAAGCAAGCGAATGCGTGAAACATTTTAAGGCGGGATGGTTGGAATCAGACTTCCAAATAAAAGGACTTAAAGAAAACAAAAAGCGGAGAAGGGGGTGTAAGGACTTTCTACGACGTGATGCCAACGGGGGACGGCCCCAATATTCTAAACCAGCTACGATGTGTTAATAGGGTCTCCGTTCACAGGGGTATGGAAGACCAGTTTGCTTTTATGGGCCTTATTCTTACAAAGGGAATACGGGAAATTCCACAGGGGATAATCAGATGGAAGTTAACCGCATCACAACGTGCAAAACTGCTTCCGACCAAAATCAACGTTCTCATAAATGCAGACGTGTCCATAACATGAGGAATAGAATTATCACCTTAGCCATCCCCACGTCACCAAGAAATGGAAAAATATGGGGAGATTTTTCTTTTCTTTCTTTCTTTTCTTTTTTTTTTAAGATTTTATTTGTAAGTAATCTCTACACCCAACATGGGGTTCAAACTCACAACCCTGAGATCATGACCTGGAATGACTATGGAATTGAAATTTTAATCCACTTTTAATGAATTTAAACTTAAAACTTGTTTAATGTTTATTCATTTTTGAGAGAGACAGTGCGAGCCGGGGAGGGGGTAGACAGAGAGGGAGACACAGAATCCAAAGCAGGCTCCAGGCTCTGAGCTGTCAGCACAGAGCCCGACGCGGGGCTTGAACTCACGAACTGCAAGATCATGACCTGAGCCGAAGTCAGACGCCCTTACACTTAAATTTAAAACCCAATACTCACTACAGTTGCTGAGAAAGTTTCCAGTATTTTTGGAAAGCCTGGCCATGTGCGTCTATCTTCCCAACTGTAAATTTTATGGGTTAAAGCACAGAGTAAGTGTTTCTGATGAAAATGTAGTACCCTGAGACGCACCAAAAATTCACGTAAACGCGCCCAACTGTTTGCAGGGGTTATGTGTTGGAATAATCATATTTGAGATGCAGTGGGTTACGTATGCTATCTTATTAAAATTTTACTTTTTAAAACAAGGCTTCTTGGGGCACCTGGGTGACTCAGTATGTGGGGCTTGTCGGGGTCTAAAGGTTTGGTTTTGGATAGAATTTTAGATTCTGAGTCCAAAGAGGCAAGCAAGGCGGAAGGATATAGAGACGGGTGTGGAAAATTTTCTTTCACGCTGTGTAGACACTCCCATCACATCGCACATCAGTTTTGTAGGTTTTTTTGTTTCTTTTGTTTTCAGGTTATTTGGATGAAATATTTTTGATGAAATATCTGATGAGGTATTTTTGATGAAATATGCTACGAATGCACCGGGCTTAAATGCATGGGATTTACGGTACTGTCTGCCCTGAATTGTATCTATAAAGGCTGAATTACTCCTCACGGAGAGAGAATATGGTCTCTGTGATTCGCGGCACCTAAAGACCCGTGGAAATCAACACACACGGGCATTACAGGTGCATTACCCTCCCTTAAGCTAAAGGCTGGACGTTTATACGTTGTATATTCTATAATCGTACACACTAGGTCCGAACATGTCCTCAGCTAAATGGAGCACGGCAGATCATGGGGCGAAGCGCACCCAAAAAAAGGCATCGTATGCCCAACTGCGTAAGATTTCACCTTATAGAATTATTGTTTGCTCCTGGAACTCAACTCAGCCCCATCCAGCATCTGTGCTCTTACTCTCACGGTCGCTCAAAAATCATAAGCATTCAAGAAAATCCGGACGCGGCACCGGGCGAGTGGGCTGAAATGGGTGAAAACGGTCACTTACTTGTCTACCAGTTTCTTGGCGAACCCAAAGTCGGTGAGCTTGATGTGGCCATCCCTGTCCAGCAGTATGTTTTCCGGCTTCAAGTCCCTGTAGACGATCTCCTTTGAGTGCAGGTACTCAATGGCGCAGACGATCTCCGCGGAGTAGAACAGCCCGGTGCTGCTGGAGAAGCGGCCTCGCTTCCGCAGGTAGCTGAAAAGCTCGCCGCCGGGCACGAACTCCATGAGCATGTACAGGAAGCGCTCATCGTGGCACGTCCAGAACCTGCGGGACGGCACATGGGAGTCAGAGCCGCGCCAGGGACACACAGACGTTAGGGCGCGGGCGTGAACGGACAGTAAGATGCCATATGGACAGGAGCGCGGGGCGGGCTCAGTCGGTTAAGGATCTAGCTCTTCATTTCGGCTCAACTCACGATCTCATGGTTCATGGGTTTGACCCCTGCATCAGGCTCTGCACTGGCAGTAAACAGCCTGTTTCAGATTCTTTCTCTCTCTCTCTCTTGCTCTCTGCCCCTTCCCCACTCTCTCTCTGTAAATAAATAAATAAACCTAAAAAAAAGAAAGATGCTGTATAGTTATTGAGATATTCATATACGGGAACAGATGCTTGAATATGCGTATGTAGATGTAATCTGCTACCATGTTTTTTGTTTGTTTGTTTTTTGCTGTTTATTTTACTTCTGAGACACAGAGCGCGCGCACGGGGGAGGGACAGAGGCAGAGGGATACACAGAATCCGAAGCGGGTTCTGTGCTAAGCGGAGAGTCCAATGAGGGGCTCGGACTCACAAACTGTGAGATCATGACCTGAGCTGAAGTCAGCCAGTTCACCAACTGAGCCCCAAGAGCATGTTGTGATAACAAAGTGTCCCCCAGGCTGAATTCTGTCACCCAAAATTATATGCAGAAGCCCTATGCCCAGGACCTCAAAATGTGATCGTATTAGGGGATAAGGTCCTTAAAGAGGAGATTAAGGTAAAATGAGCTCACCAGGGTGGGCTCTGATCCCACAGGACTGGGGACCCTTGTAACAGGTGACAGGAGGAAGCAGCCTCATGACCAAACGAGAAAAAGTGCAATTATGCACCGAGAACCCCCCCTGCTTGGAGAAGCGGGCTCAGGGCGTCCACCTCCAGCAGAGGGTCCTGCCTGCTGGGACAGGCCGTGCCAACAAGATAAAGACGAAGCCACACGCGGGGGGACAGCTCGCCAGGACCGGAAAGATGCACTCAAGAGAAAATCATAAAGGAAGAAGCGTGCACAGGGGTCGGGAGAGGAGGTCACGCAGAGAAACACAAACCTGAGGCAGAAGGGAGGAAACCTTCCCCATCCCGGAAAGGGGAAGCCCTGCTGTGCCGAAGGGAAGCATTTAAAACACATGTTTAGGGGCGCCCGGGGGGGCTCAGTCGTTTAAGCGTCCGATTTTAGCTCAGGTCACGTGATCTCGTGACCTTGTGAGTTCGAGCCCCGCGTCGGGCTCTGTGCTGACAGCTCGGAGCCTGGAGCCTGTTTCGGATTGTGTCTCCCCCTCTCTCTGCCCGTCCCCTGCTCATTGTCTGTCTCTCTCAACAATAAACGAACGTTAGAAAAATAAGAAATGAAATCAAAATTAAAACACATGTTCCTTTTGCCGACCACTGACGGGTACACATGCTACCAAGCCACGGTCGTATACACAAAAGGCGTCCGTGAAATGCGTGTGCAAACGCACAGCGTCTTCGGGGTGAGGATGCCTTTCGGGACGGCACCTGTTCGCTCGCGGCCTCTGCACGGATGCCGTGTTCTCTCCAAGCCGGTACAGGGAGTGCGGACGTGAGGACATGCAGGAAGTCCCTGTTTCACTTATTGAGAGCCGAGCCCGGGTCTCCTGCTTCCCCTTCTTGCTTCCTGCTGCCGGAAGGGCCCATGATGTGCGGGATTGAGGCGTGAAGGCATATGGGGAGCACGAACGGTGTTGGCAGGGGCGGGGGTCCTGTTCTGCTGCTCTTCAGACTTTCTGGAGAAATCTTTTTGCAGTGACACAGATTGACCAGACGGCCACGTTCTCTCTAGCATTGAAAGTCCAGAGGAGTATTTCCTTGCAGCCACACGCCCTTGACTTCTTTTTTTTCATTTTTTTTTTTTAAGGATTATTTATTATTGAGAGACAGAGAGACACAGAGCATGAGCAGGGGAGAGGCAGAGAGATGGAGAGACCCAGAATCTGAAACAGGATCCAGGCTCCGAGCTGTCAGCACAGAGCCCGACGCGGGGCTCGAGACCGTGACCCCAGCCGACGTCGGACCCTTAACCGACTGGGCCACCGACTGACTTCTTGATTAGTACAGCAAGAACATTCCTTCCGGGGAGGCTTCACTACCAAGGCTCGGTGTCACAAATGCATATGGCAGGCACACTCTGCTGTCGTGGGGATCCAACAATGAATCCACCGTTCTGGTGAGCAAATATGGTCTGGGCTCCAGATAGCACCTGGGTGGTACACGTGTAGAATGAAAGCTGTATGTAAGCCCCTGACGTTCTGGATTTCTCTGGAACAGGACGGGTGGTAAATTTGGCTAGAACCCATGGGAAAAAGCATGGTGTTCCGGAGTTTGGGCATGGCGCTCAGCCCTTGAAAAGACCCCAAGTGGCCAAAACTACGCAGGTCACGGCACTAGCGTGTTCTACAGCTGTGAATTTGGTTGAAAAGCTGAAAAAATACGCAGAACCCTACCTTCCCACCTCGCAAATGCGTAAGTACGTGCGTGCGTGTGCACGCACGCGCACACAGTCTCTTCACCAATTAGGATGCACCCATTCTGTGGATATATCCTATTGTCGCTCCTACGGATTCACAGCCAGGATCAAAATACACGCAGATGGTTTCTCAGCTCTAGAGAACAATGCACCGCCATGTTTTCATGCAACCTGATTTCACCCTTCAAAGGCACAGGAGAGAATTCACAATGGGGGAGATTAGAACAGGGCCAAGAGACAGCCAGTGGTAAGGAATGAAAGGGAGCTTTGGGGATTAATCAGCCAAGTGGAAGGTGCATAGATCCAAGGACTGTATGGGTGGAGACCAGGAGATCCAGGCAGAAGGAGTGGGTCAACGAGAGCAGTCTGTCACCTGCGTTCCAGCTGAACTGCAATTTGGGGCACGAGTGGGTTGAGATATAGATATATCTGGGCAAAGATAGGACTTAGTGTCTACCCTTCTGCTCCCAATTTCAACACGCATCGCTGTTCTTTCCCCCACACCATGAAGCGATTCTGGGACACCAACCCGGCACCCTACAATTCAACTCAATTCCGACACGGTCGACCTGGAGACCACAGAGATCCCGCAGGAGAAGGGCGCAGTCCTACAACAATGGCCCAACAGACACTTCAGACGCCAATTCCAAGTCCGGCTTGTCACCTGTGCTTGTGACTGACCCGCTAGAGACGAGAGGTTCCCAAGACCCCTCCTTGGGTTCCATTAATCTGCTAGAGCGGTTCACAGAGCTCAGGGGAAACACATAACGAGGTAAATCACCGGCTTCAGATAAAGAGACAGAAGCCAGGAATGGCCGAGATGGAAGAGAAGCGGGGGGTCAAGGTGTGGGGAACCGTCCGTGCTCTCTCCAGGTGAGCAGTCTCCTCCAAATCTCCCCAAGTTCGCCAACCAACTTGGAAACTCCCAAGCCCCGTCTTTCTGGGATTTCATAGAGGCTTCATCCAGTAGGCGAGGTTGATGAAATCATTGGCCTTTGGGGAGTAACGCAAACTCCAGCCCCTCTCCCCTCCCCGGAGATGTGGGGTGGGTCTGAGCAGCCCAAGCCTCCAATTACAGGATTAGTTTCCCCGGCAACCAGCCCTCTGCCCAGGGTGGGGGGAGGGAGGTTCTCCAAAAGTCACCTCATTCACATAACAAAAGCCACCTTTGTCACTCTGCTCACTTAGGAAATTCCAAGGGTTTTAGGGCCTCGGTGCCAGGGACAAAGAGCAAACATCTATTTCTTGCCAAAAATCCCAACATCACAGGGACAAATGTCACACACTAACGACTGAGTGGGGCGCAGGACAGTGGTGTGTATGGATATATGGAGACACATCTGTCCCACAAATCTCTCAATAAGATCCAACAAAGCATCAATAACAATCCTACGAAAGTCACTATATATCAAGTGCGCTGTGGAGTACTCCCCAAGGAGTCGAAAAACAAGGCTACAAAAAAAAAAAAAAAAAAAAATCCTGAGGGCCCTGGTGCCCCTGGCTCATCTTTCCTTCAAATCTCCACTACTAAGGCTTTTCTGGTATGGAGAGAATGGGCAACGCCGTGGGGGGTTACTGATAAGAGCCACAATATTCAAAGACACAATGTACAAGTATTTAGTCATCCCTTGGGGCTTGCGGGCAGAGACGAGGGGTCCAGGTGGCCACAAACGACTTAAAATCTGAGCCTAGAGAAGGAGAAACAGGATGAATCATGTCGGCCAATCCGCTTGTTAATTAATAACGGTTCATTGCGGGGCTCCGCCCCTCGCGTAGAGGCTAAAAAACAATGAAAACGCAAGGGCAAAAAGAAGTGGGTTTATCACGAGTGGGATGAGAAAAGGAGGCATTCCTGGGTCGAAAATTCAGTATGTAGGGGCATCTGGGTGGCTCAGTCGGTTGAGTGTCCAATTCTTGACCTCGGCTCAGGTCATGATCTCATGGCTCCTGAATTCAAGCCCCGTGTGGGGCTCTGCCCTGACAGCGCAGAGCCTGAGTCGTGTGTGTGTGTGTGTGTGTGTGTGTGTGTGTGTGTGTTTGTGTGCGCGCTTTAAGGACACAAAGATCTGTATCAGACTGTCCGTGTGATTACCTGGCACTGAAGGAGGGTGGGAAGAAGAGACAAAGGAAAGCCCTACGCAAGGGGAGCAGAAAAAGAAAAGAAAACCAACAAGAGAAAATGCTTCAGCTCCTCCACAAACAGGAAGGAGATATAATTCGACACAGAAAATGCAGCAAGCAGTTAAAGCAGGTACACGAACAGATACTTGGCATTAACACGAAGTACGAGAGCCAGAACGTGGAAACAACACAAGTGTCGATGGATGGATGGATGGATGGATGGATGGATGGATGGGGGATGGATGGATGGTGGATGGATGGATGGATGGATGGATGGTGGATGGATAGGGGATGGATGGATGGTGGATGGATGGTGGACAGATGGATGGGGGATGGATAATGGATGATGGATGGGTGGATGGATGGTGGGTAGACAGATGGATCATGGGTGGGTGGATGGATGGATGGATGGATGATGGATGGATGGATGGGTGGATGGATAGATAGATAGATAGATAGACAGACAGACAAGATATATGGGTAGGTGCATGGGTCGATGGATGGATGGATAGATAGATAGATAGATAGATAGATATGATGTATGGGTGGATGGATGGATAGATAGATAGATAGATAGATAGATAGACAGACAGATAGATACATAGATAGACAAGATATATGGGTAGATGCATGGGTGGGTGGGTGGATGGATGGATGGATGGATGGTGGATGGATAATGGATGATGGATGGATGGATGGATGGATGGATGATGGATGGATGATGGATGGGTGCATGGGTGGATGGATGGATGGATGGATGGATGGATGGATGGGTGGATGGATGGATGGATAGATAGATAGATAGATAGATAGATAGACAGACAAGATATATGGGTAGGGCATGGGTCGATGGATGGATGGATAGATAGATAGATAGATAGATAGATAGATAGATAGATAGATATGATGTATGGGTGGATAGATAGATAGATAGATAGATATGATGTATGGGTGGATAGATAGATAGATAGATAGATAGATAGATAGATAGATAGATAGACAGACAAGATATATGGGTAGATACATGGGTGGGTGGGTGGATGGATGGATGGATGGATGGATGGTGGATGGATAATGGATGATGGATGGATGGATGATGGATGGATGATGGATGGGTGCATGGGTGGATGGATGGATGGATGGATAGATAGATAGATAGATAGATAGATAGATAGATAGATAGACAAGATATATGGGTAGATGCATGGGTGGGTGGATGGATGGATGGATGGATGGATGGATGGATGGATGGGTGGATGGATAGATAGATAGATAGATAGATAGATAGATAGATAGATAGACAAGATATATGGGTAGGGCATGGGTCGATGGATGGATGGATGGATAGATAGATAGATAGATATGATGTATGGGTGGATAGATAGATAGATAGATAGATAGATAGATAGATAGACAAGATATATGGGTAGATGCATGGGTGGGTGGATGGATGGATGGATGGATGGATGGATGGATGGATGGTGGATGGATAATGGATGATGGATGGATGGATGGATGATGGATGGGTGCATGGGTGGATGGATGGATGGATGGATAGATAGATAGATAGACAGACAGACAGACAAGATATATGGGTAGATGCATGGGTGGGTGGATGGATGGATGGATGGATGGATGGATGGATGGATGGTGGATGGATGGATGGTGGATGGGTGGATGGATGGTGGGTAGACAGATGGAGCGTGGGTGGGTGGATGGATGGATGGATGGATGATGGATGGATGGATGGTGGATGGATGATGGATGGGTGGATGGATGGTGGGTGGACAGATAGATCATGGGTGGATGGATGGATAATAGTGGGCAGATGGATCATGGGTGGATGGATGGATGGATGGATGGATGATGAACGGATGGATGATGGATGGATGGATGGATAGATGGATGGATGGATGAATAGGTGGATGGGTGGGTGGACGGATGGATGGATGGATGGATAGAAAATGGGTGGATGGATGGATGGATGGATGATGGATGGATGGATGGTGGATGGATGATGGATGGGTGGATGGATGGTGGGTGGACAGATAGATCATGGGTGGATGGATGGATAATAGTGGGCAGATGGATCATGGGTGGATGGATGGATGGATGGATGATGAACGGATGGATGATGGATGGATGGATGGATAGATGGATGGATGGATGAATAGGTGGATGGGTGGGTGGACGGATGGATGGATGGATGGATAGAAAATGGGTGGATGGATGGATGGGTGGACAGATGCATAAACACCATGTGGTTCATGCACACAGTAGAACATGACTCAGTCTTGAAAAAGGATGTTCTGCATCTGCCACAAGGATGGACATTGAGGAACTGATGCTCAGTGACATAAGCCAGACACAGAAGGACAAATCTGCATGATTCCACGTATACGGGGTCCCTGAAGGCATCGCATCCATAGAGATGAGAGTAGATGGTAGGACCAGGGCCTGGGGATAAGGAAGGGAGCCAGGGTTTAGGAGGGCAGAGTCTCAGTTTGGGGAGATGGAAGGTTCTGGAGATGCTGGTGGGGATGCTTGCACAACAGCGTGAATGTGCTCGATGCCACTGAGCTGTGCACTGAAAAACAGGTAAAGGCCAATTTTCGGTTCAGGTGCATTTTAGCACAATGAAGAAATGATCGTTTTGAAATGCATTCCAGAGAACGTGGGAATCTACGAAAAGCAAACGAGCTTGACCCTGACCACAACCCCCAGCAACACCTTCGACCTCTGACACCGACCACCCCGCCGTCTTTCCCTTGCAAAGCGTGTGGCCGTCGTAGCCGATTCGAAAGTCGGCCTCCTTCATTTAACAACGGCTGTCGTCCTGTCTCCCGATGCCGAGGTATAAAGCTGGGCTTCTGCCATGAAAACAAGAAAAGCAGACACCATCCCTGGGCGTCACCCTAGCCCTTTGGACTCATGTCTCTGTGCAAGCTGAGGCTCTGGAAAGTTCCTTCCACTTTCCACCCAGGCTCCATGGCAACCAGCCCTGCCCCGAGGCACCCTTACCTTGCTTCATCCCCCAGCCTAGGGTGTCCTCCAGCTCTGTTCCCCAAGGATCCCCTACCCGCCCTCACTGGCTCGGTCTGACGGCACCTTGAAGGGGGCTGAGCGCCTCCTCCATGCAGAGACAGCTGCATCCTGTTCGTCGGCAAAGTGGCATCTACAGCATCACCCACCCACCCTGCTCAGCGTGTGCCCACCCCAAATACACCACTCTGCCAGCTGGAGACGGGGTGACCGCCTCCTGGGGTTTCCTGGAAGCCAGTCCCCGGCAAGTGCACAGGGGGCCCACAGCATCCCCTGCAAACGCCCAGGGCTACTGTGATGGTCACGACTGGGAAAGGAGGGGACACTGCCATCAGTGGGTGCAGACCGGGGATGTCGGTCAGCACCCACAGGGCACAGGAAGCCCCAGGTCAGACGGCCATCCGCCCCCGGATGTGAGCAGTGCCCAGGCGGAGAAATCCCGAAGCAGCAACGTCATGGGGACAAAGCCCGAGTCCCGGGACCACTAGGAAGAAGAGGTAGAGACAGGGTGCCTGGGGGGCTCAGTCAGTGAAGCATCCATTGTTGATTTCGGGGCAGGTCGTGATCTCACGGATCATGAGTTCAAGCCCCGTGTCGGGCTCTGTGCTCTACAGCACGAAGCCTGCTTGGGATTCTCTCTCTCCCTTTCGCTCAGCCCCTACTCTGCTCACACACTCTCTCTCTCTCTAAAATAAGGGAACATTTAAAAAGAAGAGGTAAAGACGGACGGAGCCCTCGAGCCGTGCCATGCACTCTTTCCCATTCCAGCAGACAGGACGCAAGCATCAGAAGGAGGCTTACGGAATAATGCCTCTAAAGGGCGGAATCAGCCCCCCCCCCCCCCCCCCCCGTGACCGTGACCGCCTGCAAGCCTGACTCCGTGCAATGGCAGACAGCACGGCAGCTTCTGTAGCTGGGCAGAAGGCACCGTCCCAAATATCCCTGCTCGCTGACCGCTCACCGTTGTCCCACGGTTCCCCACGTTGCCCCACGAGGAGGCGTAAGCAGATCCGAACCACGTTCGTGAGCACGAGGCGTCCGAGAGAAGGCAGCGAGAGAATGAGCCCTTGTGGCTCAGGCGTGGATAGAACGCAGCCTGAAAGATGCTGGCCGGGAAGGGAACACGGGAGGACCAGCCGAAGGGGGGAACGGAACAGGACAAAACTGACATTTGATTAAGCACGAGCCTCGATATTGCTATGAAGATTCTTTTTTTTTTTTTTATTTTTGACGTGATTAACATCTAGTGTCAATTGACTTTAGGAGAAGCACATGACTCTCTCTCATATGAGTGGGCCTCGTCTAATCAGTCGATGGCCTTAAGAGCCACCACCGCCCCCACCCCCCCAAAAAAAACATGAGGTTTCCAAGGGAGAGGGAATTTTTGCCTGTGGACTTGACTACCATATAAAACCCTGCCTGAGTCGCCAGCTTGCAGTCGGACACTTGAGACAGTCTATCCCTTCAAATCTGCCTCTCTGTTCTGGTCGTCGGGATCGTGCTGTCTCACGTACCCAGGATGCCGCCCCCCACCACCAACTCCGTCCTCGTACTCAACATCCCTGAGTCTGAACACCTGCCATGGGCCGTGCACCTTTCCAGGCACAAAGAGAGTGAGCTCCTACGTCTGAGGGTTGGTGAGCTAGCAGGAGACAGGCAGGCAGGAGAGATGGGCAGTGAGGGTCCAGGGAAGGCTCCCTTCCCCGCGTCTGCCTGCGGTGTCTCTCGGGGTTCCTTGGGAGGAGCGTGACCAAGTCTCCCTCCAGAGCCCCTACACGCTGCCCCCTATGGGAGCTACATTAGTTACTGCAGTTGGCATGGACATCTGCTCCCTACATAGCTTTAGGAGGGTCAGACCTTAGCAGCATCACATCCCAGCAAGATGCAGGCTGGCGGGAGGTAGGTACCTTTCCGCCAACTACTTAAGAATGCTGAATTCTCTGTGCGATCACATGTGTATAAAGAGAGACTGCTCGGGGGCGCCTGGGTGGCTCAGTCGGTTAAGCGTCCGACTTCGGCTCAGGTCACGATCTCGCGGTCCGTGAGTTCGAGCCCCGCGTCAGGCTCTGGGCTGATGGCTCGGAGCCTGGAGCCTGCTTCCGATTCTGTGTCTCCCTCTCTCTCTGCCCCTCCCCCGTTCATGCTCTGTCTCTCTGTCTCAAAAATAAATAAACGTTAAAAAAAAAAAAATTAAAAAAAAAAAAAAAGAGAGAGAGAGAGACTGCTCGGCACCCAAAGGTAACATGCGATTTCCCCCTGAATTTTTTAAAAAAACTTTTTAAAATGTTTATGCATTTTTGAGAGAGACAGAGCGTGAGCGGGGTAGGGACAGAGAGAGGGAGGGAGACACAGGATCCCAAGCGGGCTCCAGGCTCCGAGCTGTCAGCATGGAGCCTGACGTGGGGCTCGAATCCACGAAGCAGGAGATGATGACCTGACCCAAAGTTGGATGCTTAACCAACTGAGCCATCCAGGGACCTCCCTTTTTTTTTAATTTATTTATTTTGAGAGAAGCAGAGGCAGTGCAAGTGGGGGAGGGGTGGAGACAAAGAGAGAGAGAGAGAGAGAGAGAGAGAGAGAATCCCAGTGTCCATGCTGCCAATACAGACCCTGATGTGGGACTCAAACTCACGAAGCTGTGAGTTCATGACCTGAGCCGAAACCAGGAGCCAGACGGTCAACTGACTGAGCCCACAGGTACCCCTGTCCTGAATTTCTTGTATGTTCACTGACTTCCATCAAGTCAATGTTTTTAAAAAGCCAGCTACTCCTTGGTTTGACTTGATTTCTCGGAATTAATGCCTTCACTGGAATTGTATCTGACGTACAAGTACTGAAGCAGATTGTGGCGATCACTGGAGGTGGCACACAATAGGGACATGGGAGGCATCCAGTGGGGTCATCCCAGGCCCGGTCTGGCTGGAAGCTTCTTTGCAGAGCAAGCATCTGAGCCAGAAGGAAGAGAGGACCCTGTCCTGGGACGGAGTAGACTTGAGAACCTAGAAGCAAGCACCGGCAATGGCCAGAGAAAGGGGCAGGCAGCTGGCAGGAGACAAGTGTCTTGTGGTCCCTGATCTGCTTCAGCTGGTCAACAGGTGTCAGGGAAGAGCTTCTGGCTATGGGAAGGGAGTTGACCAACCTCAAGTTGATCGACTTCAACCGCAGGATGAGGTACATCCTGAACCAGGGGGGAGGAGGGACACCCGGGGGGGCCTCGGGGATTCAGTGCAGGAGTGGACAACTCACGTCTCCTGCAGGTGCATGACCGGGGGGCAGCCTCAGGCCAGCTTGGCCTCACTGGGCGTCCCTCATGAGGTGTCTCCCAGAGCAGGCATGGCAGCTCCAGCCGGTTGGTGTCACGACGATGTCCCCGAGTCCTGTCTCACCGAGCCAGTCACCACAGGCAAGTAGAGCCCTCCTTAATCTGCTGGCACCCACTCTTTGTGCAGGGAAGTCAACCCTCCCCAGATTTCTGTCTTCCTGGACCCTGACCAAGTGGCCTTCCGGCTAACCCATCGCCTCGTGGTGACCGGGTTCGTAGCAGTCAATCTCCCAAGGGCAGAGGTTCTCCACAGGGGACGCTCAGCAACGTGGAGACATTTTTGGGTGTCACAATGAGTTCTACTGGCATGTGGAGGGTGGAGAGACCAGGGACGCCGCTCGTGACCCTAGAGCATGCAGGACACCCCACATGAGAGAGTCAACCGGCCCCAAATGTCAGCAGTGCTGAAGCTGAGAAGTCTTCCTTAGCATGGGACATTCTCTATCTACCTCCCTCCCTCCCCACCTATGTCCCTATGATGTATCTCTGTATAATCTATCATTCCATCGATTGATCTACCTATCATCTATCTATCATTCTTAGATCTATCTACCTACCCACATATCTACCTGCCATCTACCTATCTATCACCTACCTATCAAATAGCTATCTATCATCTATCATGTATCTATCTATCATTCTATCGATTGATGTATCTATTATCTATCATTCTTTGATCTATCTACCTATCCACCTATCTACCTACCATCTACCTATCTATCAATCACCTACCTATCAAATTCCTATCTATCATCTATCTACCTATCATCTATCTATCCATCTATCATCTACCTACCTACACACCTATGTATCTATCACCTATCTATCATCTGTTTATCTGTCCATATATTTATCTATATCACCAATCTTTCTATATCAAATACCTATCTATGTACACATCATTTATCTATCATTTATCCTATATATCCATCCTGTCTGCCTTCCTTCCTCTGTTCCTTCCTTCCTTCCCCCATCCATCCATCCATCCATCAAATCTATACATCGCTATCTAGTATCTGTCTATAGCCCTATGGCGGTGGTCTGCAATGGAGGACTATTTCACCCCATAGGAGGTTTTCTATCAATGTCTCGGGACATTTTTGGTTGTCACCACTGGGGACAGGGTACTAGGGGCAGTGAGAGGAAGGACGGCAGGGATGCGACACCACACACACCAGCAGCCCCACCACACAGAATGACCTGGTTCCCCAATGTCAACAGTGCCGAGACTGAGGACCCCTGTTCTGGGGTCAAACAACTCTAGACCACCAGCGACTCCTATATGCCCAAAAGGATGAGAAGCGGACACGGGACGCCGGTGTTTGGGCACACCCCCAGCCTCGGTCCCAGGGAAATCTTGACTTTGCACCCCGGACAGAGAGCTACTCAGCTCTTGTAGAATCATCTCCACGGGCTGAGCTGGCCTTCGGAAGGGGTTTATCCCCAAATAGAACGTGTTCTCTAATGTGCATTTAATGAACGCCCTGGCCTCTTCTCAAACACACCGAAGGAGCAGTTCACATACTGAACTTGGACAACGCCACGGGCAAGGCTGCCAAACCACTCGGCTGGAACATCAGACTCCAAACGGTCGCTGTGCGGCCCGATATCTGGAGCCAGCGGTGTTCCACGCGGCCTCCAGACATGCAAGCAAAACCCCCTCCGTGTTTCCGGACAGTATGGGAAGCAGATGTTGGGTGACGCGACACTCATTCACAAGAGAAAGTGCCCAGCTGGAAGGTTTCGGTGCGTTCTTCACTAATGGTCTGTCCCAGGAAGATACGTCCTTCATCACGTAGCCCTCGGACACCCTGTGGCTCCCATCCAGACACAGCGTGCCCTCTGTGCTATGCTCTTAAAGACCTACTCTTGGCAACTCACCAAGTAGGTGTTACAGCTGAATGATGTCCCCATAAAATTCACATGTTGAAGCCTTCAGGACTTCAGAATGGGACTGTATTTGGAGATGGGCCTTTAAAGAGGGGATTAAGGTAAAATGAGGTCAGAAGGATGGGTCCTGATCCCACAGGACTAGGGTCCCTAGAACATGAGGACACAGACACGCACAGACGGACGGCCACGTGAGGACACAGGGATAACATGGCATCTACACACCAAGGACAGAGGACTCGGGAGGAACCAGCCTAAGCCCAACCCGGATCTCGGTCTCCCAGCCTCAACCCTACCTGGACGTCAGACTCCCAGCCTCCAGGTCCGGGAGGGAATAAACGTCCCTTGATGAAGCCACCCCGCCTGTGATAACGTCATGGCAGCCGAAATGCACACACTTATTCTCTAGAATTCTTGATAAGGGTCACCTGCAAATCTGGATCGCTATTACGTGTCCAGGGGATCCATGGCTAATGATCGTTTCTCTAGATCCTGAGCATTCCAGGAGAGCCCACATGCCAACAGGCGTCGTCTTGTGCATCTCAGGACTGTGGGGAAAAACCCAAAACTGACTGAAACCAGTAGAGAGATTTTTAAACGAGGCCCTGCCACCTTTTGCCCAAACCTGTGAGTTTAAGCCCTCCAAGACGAATATCTAAATGTTCCTTAAATTCCACGTAGATTTAAAGATGAGGAAAAACTCCCTTCTTCTCAGCCACACCCGACATTGAACTTGACATATAAACAGACTACACCTGGGGGCGCCCGGCTGGCTCAGTGCATAGAGCATTCGACTGTTGATCTCGGGGTTGTGAGTT
Source organism: Panthera onca (assembly GCF_046562875.1). Taxonomy (NCBI): domain Eukaryota; kingdom Metazoa; phylum Chordata; class Mammalia; order Carnivora; family Felidae; genus Panthera; species Panthera onca. The sequence goes on along the minus strand of NC_138357.1, from coordinate 128,026,108 downwards.
CAAGCCCCATAATGGGTGTAGAAATTACTTAAAGAATAAAATGTTTAAAGATAAATAAATAAAAATAAAAAGACGACATTTGACTGTGTGACCTGTTCCTGTGCTGTATTGCGCCGAAATCTAGGCTTCTAGAATGTGTGATGGAAACAAGTCAGGGGTGAAAGAAGGAGGCAGAAAGAACTCAAGACAGCTATGTCGTGCGAGCTCCCGTCTTTCCGCGTGCGTGTTCAATTTCCGCAAGTTTGAAGATTCCATCTTGGGAAGTCCCCTGACCTAGATTCTCGAATCGCAAAGCCAGTCCAGACCCCAGAGTATCTAGGCTGCTCCCTGCTGCTCCCCACGTCCCCACATGGTCCCTGCATCTCATGAACCACAAGATTGGTTGGAAACTCCCTACCTTTGGAAGGAAGCCCAAGACACGGGAGAACAGTCCAGAAATAAGATAAAGGAGTGCAGTTCCCTAATATTTGTTTAGGGGTGTCTGGGTGACTCCGTCGGTGAAGCATCGGGCTCTTGATTTCGGCTCAGGTCGTGATCTCATGGTTCCTGAGATCCAGCCCTGCATCAGGCTCTGGACTGTCAGCACAGAGCCTGTTTGGGATGCTCTCTCTTTCTCTCTCTCTTTGTCGCTCTCTGCCCCTCCCTTGCTTGTGTTTTCTCTCTCTCTCTCTCTCTCTCTCAAAAATAAATAAACTTTCTTCCCGGGAATCGCTATTTTCGTTTATGCAAGGGACAGAACTAGAAGCTTCCCTTAATCCTAGAGGAAGATCGACGTGCGTTCGTGTTTCTAACCACTCTGGCCCCGAGGACCAAACGGGAGGCTCACCGCTGACTGAATGGGCAGCACTGAGTGCCCTGAATCACCGGTGACTTTTGTGACTTGAAACCACGATATGGTAGTGAGCCCTCCGCATCGGCACAGAATCACCTGCACCTCCAGAAAAGGAAAGTAAAACCAAAAAAAAAAAAAAAAAAAAATCAACCGGTTCCATTCTCCTCCTCGTTAAACATGCAACATGGCCCTGTTCTGGGTAAGGTGCCACTTTGGGCTTGGAGGATGGGGCCCTGGCGGCCTTGTGCTTGGAGGCGTCCGTCCCTAAGTCGGGATGCACGCGAGATGCTTTGGAGCCGTGGCGAACGGCTCCTGTGTCTGTGTGCAGACAGGTGTATTAGAGAAGGGCAGGAGTTGGTCAGGTGCAGGGGTGTCCAGAGGGGAGATGCACAGGAAGGAGGCACTGCAGGGGAGGGGTGGCCCGAGGGACGCGGGGGAGCGACAGCGTGGACCCCTTCTCCTGCAGGCGGCGCTCTGAGATCGGGCAGCGGATGACAGGGTGTAGGAAAGAGACAGCAAGCAGAAGGGAAAGCCAGAGGTGCATCCACAAGGAGCCTTTTAGGGACACTAAGCCACTGGGGCCATATTCTGGGGACCGCAGGATTCCCTGAGGATCTGCAGGTGCCAATGAAGGTCACCAGAGAGGTCTCTCGGGACGATCTCCGCAGCTGTAAGATGGAGACCGCCTTGGCGGGAAGGAGGCCTTGCAGGGCAAAACCCGCTGCGAGGTCCGTGTCAAAACTCAGGGAAGAGACGGCGGCCTGGATCAGGCAGGGGCGGGGGGTGGGAATAAGAAGGAGCAAGAGGAAGACGGCAGAAGGGAAGACGTAGACACTGGTTGCAAGGTACCCACACCCATGGGTGCCGCACGGAAAGACAGCCACGTCTGGGCATCCCACCTCTGACACCTGGCTGCAGAATGGTCTTACCCTCTGCTAGCAAAGAGCATCAGAGGAGAGAGATGTATTTGTTCGGTGCTGGGCACGCTCAACTAGACGGGTCTGTGGTGCATCTAAATGGAGATACAGAATCGTCCACTAGAAACCCAACGAGTGGCCTGCACGAATGAGGCTGAGCAGGTGACTGAGGGCCAGCTGTGACCTCACCGCCCAGCACCTGGGATCTGAGACAGGGTGGGGACCAGCAGGGGGCGGTGGGGAGGGACTCACAGCTTGACCAGGAACGGGTGGCTGACTTCCTTCAGCACCGACTTCTCGTTGTGCACGTGTTGTTCCTGCTTCAGCCGGATGACGTCGGGGATGCTCATGACCTTCAGGGCGAAGAAGTGCTTGGCCGTCTTCTCCTTGACCAGCTGTACCCGCCCGAACGTCCCTGTGCCTGGAGGAGGGGGGACAGCGCACAAGGCTGCATCAGGACCTTGAGGAAATTCCGGCAGCTTCAAAGCTCATGACCCGAGGATACAGCAGGAGGGCTGAGAATCTAGGACAAGCTGCCTTCTGGAAGCTTCAAGGGAGGGCACATGTGATGTGCGTACAGTCAGTCACCTGCCTCTGAAATGTTCTGTAATTCAGGGGGACAGTGTGGGGTGGGGAGGGGGAGTGGGGAAGCCGGCCATCGTTTCTGTAGATGAGTCATCCCACAGACCGCACGCACACGCACGCACACGGACGGGGACAGACAGAAAGGAAAGTTTCAATATACTAACTACTTTGGATGTAAATTTTAAAAAATAAAAAAATAAAGTTAAATTACAAAGTTAAAAAAAATAATAAAATAAAATGAAATAGAAAAAAAAAAAGGAAAGTTTGAGTAAAGGCATTTCTTCAACGTGTTGTTTCCTCTTCAAGACTTTCTGAATAAAGACAAAGGATCGGGCACACGACACTCATCAGCTGTGTCTTTACGTTAAAATATGCAGAGGATTGGAATATGGGACAGATACCAATAGGATATGGGAATACATACGTATTCAGGTAGGATATAAAGGAATAGAGTCTGAGAGCGGGTTGAAATTTAAAAATTGCAATCCCTACTAATATGCAAGGAAATCCAACCTTTTATACCCTGGCAGGACCTTCCCAACCCAAATGCAACCTCCACCGGCCCTTCCAGACCCTTCTATTCCTAGGGGGGCATGGTGGCCACCTTGGAGCCCTCACCCAGGCTGGCAACCACTTAATGCAAATATGAGGTCAAAGATCCAAGGGAATTTTATCGACAGCCAGAAAAGATATAAAGATGGGAGAGAAAAATGGAAATCTGTACCTGTGAGCCTCCAGGTACCTGGCGCCCACGGAGCTTATCAATGGCGGCTGTGTTTTCCATCACTGTCTGTCTAGGCAATAATGAGGAAGAAGGGGTCTTCCCGGGGAAGAAGGTCAACAGTTGGGGCTCTCTGGTTGGAATAATGCCAATTAATGTGGTAAGAGGGAGAAAGAAATTCAAGGCAAGCTGAGAAGATAAGGGACCCCCTCCGCCAACATAACCACACAGCCACAGATTTCCTTTTTTGTCCTACAGAGTTTGGAATCGCACACGGTGACGTGAGAAAGAGAACAAAGTCCCAGTGAGGCAAGACATTTGGTTTTAGCATTTTCTACACATTAGAATTGCCGAGCTGTGAAATAAATCTCCTCGCCTCCCCAGGCGGGGGCTCGTGGGGGTCGGAGAAGGCACAGTGAGTAGGAACCTTGGCCTTTAGATGCAGTTTCCGATCATGAATATTTGACCACGGGAGAAACAGAAAGTGATCAACAAAAGCCAAGAAAAGAAAGTGCTGTGTAAGAAGAAGGAAATGATGAGGGGCTGATCCACTTTCAAAGTAGATTTGCTCATCAGAAGAATTTGGAAGCAAACACAGGACTGTAAAGAGGCTAAGGCAGGAGCATGTTGCTGAAATTCTGCACCATCAAGACAAAAGCACGAAGCGTGTGGGGAGGAAGGCTGTACAGAGAGTGAACTGGCAATGCTGACTCGTTTTTAGGACGACGCTGATGTTTCCACTGGGTCAGATGCAAGGTTTGCCGTTTATGTGATCCGTGAACTGGCACAAACACATTTAATCCTTTTTGGCCTCTGTTGTTCACCTCCCCTACAGGGCAGGTAGCCCTCAGGGGAACATAAAAGGACAGCCACACCACTGGGTAGATGCCCATGATGGAAAGAAGGCTGCGTGCCTAGATCTTACACTCTGCTACCGTGCTTTCTGCCCATGCGTCTCCACTGCCCCCGAGAAGAACCCGACTCATCCCTGCACTGCATTTACTAGATGATACTTTGGCTTCTCAGCACCTGAGTCGGATCTGCACCTGGACATTGTCAGTGCCTATGCACGTACATGAAACACACCAGCTATGACCCAGATTTTTCTGTGTCTCTCCCGGCCACTTGCGTTAAGCTCCCTCTGAGCAGTGTCAGCCGTAAACACACAGAACTCAAAACGGGGGACTTCTGAGTGACAGCCAAAGCCCGTGCCACCCTGTTGGACGCGGGCAGTCCCTGGACGCCATCGGATTCCAGGACCACACAAGTAAAGTCTTGTTCAAGGGGGACGAAACCAGTACAGTGCAATTGTCTCCTTGACCGGCTTCAATGCACAGAACACACGACCACGTGAGTGGTGTTGGCTGTAACTCATCAAGGTGGTGGGAAGAAATGGGCAAACAGGGCTTTTCCCACTTGGTGCTGGGAAGCTCACCAACATCCACCGCCAGCTCTCAGTGTCTGCCTGTAGGAAACACAAAAGTCCAGGGGCGCCTGGCTGGCTCAGGCCCTTGAGCGTCCAACTTCAGCTCAGGTCATGCATGATCTCACAGGCTGTGAGTTCGAGCCCCGCGTGGGGCTCTGTGCTGACAGCTCAGAGCCTGGAGCCTGCTTCAGATTCTCTCCCTCTCTCCCTGCCCCTGCCCCCGTTCCTGCTCTGTCTCCCTCTCTCAAAAATAAATAAATAAATGTTAAACAAGAACAAAATTTTTAAAGAAGAAAGTAAAACTTCCAGTTTTTAGCTTTGTTGTACGTAAGGACGGCCTTATGAGTTATAGCCAACACCACTCACGTTGTCGTTGTGCTCTGTGCATTGAAGGCGGTCAACGTAACAATTGCTGGGTACTAGTTGCTAAGAGAGTAAATCCCAAGAGCTCTCGTAACAAGAAAAAGAATTTTGGTTAACTGTATGAGAAGACGCACGTTAACTAGTTAGTGGTAATTATTTCGACACATGCGTATTTCTCAAGTCATAATGCTATCCACGTTAAACTAATAGAGTGTTGTGAATAACACCTCAATAAAACTGAAAAAAACAAAACAAAACAAAACTCTACCCCAACAGGGTTTAAATAAAATAACACACACAGGGCACACGACACAGCATCTCAACCAATGTAATAAATGAATTTTCCATCTGTGTAAAAAAAGAGAGAGACAGAGAGAGCGCTTCATCAATGCAAACACTTAAAAGGGGTGAATTTTGTTGTAAATTATACCTCAAGAACACTGACCCCCACACCAAAAAATTTGGGCTGAGACAGTTTTTTTTTTTAAGTAAGCTCCATGAAACAGAGGTGGAATTTGTTTCCACCCATTATTCTTTGGGGCCCTGGATACAGACATCCGTCAACCCTCAATTGAAAGGTAGAATATATCTCGTGGGGAAAGGATCCCACACAGGGCATGGGAACTGGGAACAAATCTATTGCTACAGGAAGACAGAAGACTAGAAGGTCCTTTGATAAATGTGGACAAAGTTAGAGAAGCTTGCCCAGACTGAGAAGCAGGAATGAGGAGAAGGTGACAACCCAGGGTGGCATCTCAGGCCTGTGTATGGTACTAACACCTTTGGCCCTAAATAGCTCCAATTCCACAGGGAATGCAACAAGGAATATTTAAAGTACCTCCATATAGGGGCGCCTGGGTAGCTCAGTCGGTTAAGAGGCCGACTTCGGCTCAGGTCATGATCTCGCGGTCCGTGAGTTCTAGCCCCGCGTCGGGCTCTGTGCTGACAGCTCCGAGCCTGGAGCCTGCTTCGGATTCTGTGTCTCCCTCTCTCTGACCCTCCCCAGTTCATGCTCTGTCTCTCCCTATCTCAAAAATAAATGTTAAAAAATAAATAAATAAATAAATAAATAAATAAATAAATAAAGTACCTCCATATATTTGCCAAAAAAAAAAAAAAAAAAAAATTGAGGAAGTCCATCCACAATAACGCAAAGAAGGTCCACACAGTTGTTAATGGGATCACAGAGAAGCCAGTTCCTGGTTTTATGGATGTCCTTTGATTATGGAAGATATTATCCCTGGGGGTGAGGGCACATGGGGAGTCTCCTGTCCACTATTTCACAACTTCTGAAGAGTCTTACATTATGGAGAGTCAAACTATTTCCTGTAAGAAATTTTAGGAAAAATCATCTCTACCTTAAACCCAAGTTGAGTAGCCTGTGTGACCATCTTCAAGAAGGCCTATACCCTAAGTGCACAGGTTCAGGATTCGACCGCAGATATTTTGGTAAAAGCGTCTCTTCCTCGAAAGTCATCTGTTCAGTCTGCTTCCTTAGAAGTCCAGTGATTGTCAGAGGTGACTGGGCCAGCTGCTGTGAGTCTTTCCTTCCTGCATAGTTTCCTTTCGGTTACTTTATTTCTTCTAAGTTTTGCTTTACTTGTTTTTTGTTTTGTTCTGCTTTGGTTTTTGACTGTTTTTTGACAGCACTGAAAGGAGGCATTTCTTGTAGTTTCCTCTAAAAGACTCTTAACGATGTCCTTGATACTGACCCTGTAAGTTTTTAAGCCAATGCCACTGACGGGTCCATCGTACCTGGTGCCACTAAACTTGACTGACTGCTGGTGATCGCAAAAATGAAGAAAACAGAGGGAAATGAAATTCCGTTCCCAACCGCAACGCACGCTCCTGGAGACAGAACTGTGTTCTCTCCAGCCTCCCTTTACACAAAGTTTCCTCACTAATGGGCACCCCATGGTGTTTTCTGCTACAAACATACAACTAACTACAAACAGGAGGTTTTCTCAGTTCTTAAGGAATTCATAATCAAACAGACACACAGGAACCACAAAACGCTACAGGTCCGTAAGCACATTCAGACCTGGCACAAAATGTCAAATACCTAAGCCACGACCTCACCATTTAAACGTTGTGGAAAAGAACAAGGAGAAGGTAATAATAGGTCCCAAGAGGAACTAACAAACCCACAAGCCAGCCCACACAGGTAAGAGTGAAACAGTACCAATTGCAATTGTATAAAAGTATTCACACTCAAACAAATAATTGCATGAAGGCGTTTCCTTTGAAACAAAGACAAAGACAGACATGGACATTGGGTTTGATGTGAATGTGTCTGTATTCGGGTCTCCCACCTCCTCCCCAAAGGTACACCCAAAATATAAAATCCCATTTCATTTATTTACTTTGGATATGAGAATATAGTTTTATTTTGTGCCATGAAATAGACTCTGACTGGGTAACACGGATATGTGTTCCCTGATCCCAAGGCAAGAAGAGTCACAAAAGGAGTTAAAGATGAATAGATGCACAGTAAATGATAGGTAGACAGATCCATGGGTAGATGATAGATAGATGGATAGATGACTGGATAGGTGGGTAAGTGGATGGATGGATAGATAGATAGATAGATAGATAGCATAGATGTATGGATGGATGATAGATAGATAGATAGATAGATAGATAGATAGATAGATAGGATGCATACATGGATAGATGGATGGATGGATGGATGGATGGATGGATGGATGGACAGATGGACAGACAAATGGATGGATAGATTGACAGACAGGATTCATAGATCAATGGATGGATGGATGGATGGATGGATAGATAGATAGGTATGATGGATGGATGGATGGATGGATGGACAGACGGACAAATGGATGGATAGATTGACAGACAGGATTCATAGATCAATGGATGGATGGATGGATAGATAGGTATGATGGATGGATGGAAGGATGGATGGATGGATGGATGGATGGACAGATAGATATAAACAAAGATGATACACAGATGACTGATAGGTAGACACATGAGTGATCTAATAAGACAGATGAGATAGAGGATAGCTAGCACATAAATAAATAGACACAGACACAGACCAATAATAAATAGATTACTGATACATACATTGATAGAGGATAGAGAAGATAAACGAGTAGATAAGACAGATGGATGGACTGGCGGATGGACAGAAAGATACTAGCTTTGTAGATAAATAGATAGAAAGATGGACAGATAGACACTAATTAACTTTAGCCATTTATTTACTTTGTAAGCTTATTTCCCAAATAGAAAATAAAACCTTGTCAAAACCCACCTGGCAATAACCCATAACGTCCAACTTGATTTCCTAACAGCCCACACAACGCTGGGACAGTCCAAACTACTCCACACAGTTATGGCACACACTGGGTTGGGAGGGAACACGTTCCTTCCTCATCCGTCCACGTGGCACATTAAGGTACATGGGATGATACAGGGGGGTATGTACTGAGGAGCAGCAACCAGAAACCTCCTTGGGTGACCCCCACCCCACCATAAGCAGCTACAGGAGGGTCTGGACTATGCTTCACACCCAAGACTGCCTGAGGATCGGACACCCCTGTCCTCAAGGCCCTGTGTCCCCCAGATGCAGCCAGTGTGCATGACGGGGACGTGGCAGAACATGACACACCCTTAATTCACCCGGCATGCCACGTGGCCTGAAGGAATAAGCAGACTCCTAACGTGAGGCTGGTACACAGTGGGAAGGATCTCGGACTCAGCTGAGTCACTGGACATCCTGAGAAATCTGGGGAGGGTCTCTTCCCACCAGGGGACACCACACGAGCCAGTTAGCAGCGTCCTCCTGTACCGGGAAGTGCTGAACTCTATTTGGACCTGTTGAAATCAGCTTGGGGAATGTGTAAAGCAACTGAAAAGCATACAACTGCTAAGGAGGCCAAAAGCATTCAGCCTGTTGGTCATTAAAATATCTGTCCCCGCTTTATAGTGTTGGTGGCTTCTATGTGTTGAAAGGATGTCTGTGAAAAGATACAGGACGCTAAGATGGGGACCAGGGGGTCACGGGAGAGGACAGACCGGGGACAAAAACAGAGGTGCATTTCACAGTTTAATTTTCTTAGTTTTTTTTTTTATTCTCAAAGTATAGAAACGTTTTATCTACATAATAGCAACATTTGAGTGAAACGGATCAATTACATGAAATTGATGCATTAAGTAATTATTTCAAAATACAGCTGACCCTTGAATAACCCCGGGAGCTAGGGGTACTGGACCGCCCCCCATGCAGTTGAAAATCCACGTGCAACTTTTGACTCCCCCAAAACATTAACTACTAATAGCCTAGCGCTGACTGGAAGCCTTCCTAATAACGTATACAGTTGATTCACACACGGTTTGTATGTTCCATGTATGACATACTATATTGTTACAATAAAGTAAGCTAGAGAAAAGAAACCGTGATTAAGAAAATTCTAAGGAAGGGGTGCCTGGGTGGCTCAGTTGGTTAAGCATCCAACTCGGCTCAGGTCATAATCTCATGGTTCGTGGGTTCAAGCCCCACGTCGGGCTCTGTGCTAACAGCTCGGAGCCTGGAGCCTGCTTTGGATACTGTGTCTCCCTCTCTCTCTGCCCCTCCCCTGCTCACACTCTGTCTCTCTCTCTCTCAGAAATATATAAATATATATTTTTTTAATTTTTAAAAAGAAAATCCTAAGGAAAATACATTTACAGTACTGTACTCAATTTATTGTAAATATATATACATACATATATATGTGTATATATATGTATATATACATCACGTATAAGACGCCCCACGCAGTTCAAACTCATGTTATTCGAGAGTCTACTGTAATTACTACATCATAATATATGAACTTATCATCACAAAACCCATTTCCTTTCCTTTTCGCATTGTCCCCCTCTTGGTAATATCAGAAAAGATTATAAGCTACAATGTATGAAATAATAAATGTCTAACGCATGCAATTCTCCTTTCAAAAGGCAATTCTGAAAATTACTGTTGCAGACAAGTACAGCCAGACTTTTGTTTTATGGGGGGAAAAAAACCCTTAAAAAAATGTCTGCTAATTCTGTGATTTAACTTAAAAACACAGAACTGGACACTCTGAAAGGGTGACTCTTATGGTCTGTGAATTATCTATCTCTCAGTATGCAAAACTTACAGAAACGGTGTGCTTTGGACAATCTCATGAAGGTTCTTTGTTTTAACTTGGAATATTTACTTCAAAGATCAGCTGGAAAAAAAAAAAAAAACTGGACCAATTCAGCTCAGCACTGAGCAGGAGGGGGTTGTTTTGCGAGATCGCTTGTCTAGACAGCTTTTTGTGTTTTTAAACAAGTAACTCCCTCAAAACTTTGCTGAGTCAAGCCACGTTCAATTTCACATCGTTCTATTTTAAAAGATAAAAATAGAACAGACATTTTAGAACCACAATTCTCCTATTTACAAATTGTTTACTAAATTATGCTCTCCCCCATCAAAGACACAAAATAGGTAATCACGAATGAAAAAAGAAACACAGGAAGTTCCTGCGCGCCCCCAGCCGGAGCAAATGTCCCACAAGGGAAATGCTTTGAATTCCTGGCTCGGCTTCAGTGCTCCTATAAGCAGGAGATCTGCAGCTTTTAATGTCACCCGGCTGAGTCTGTACCAAGATGAACAAAGGTCGGTCTTCACACGTTCACAATACAAGCTGGCCAGGTTAAAGGCGCAGCCCTAACCTGTATCCAGGACGGGATGGGCGTGTGTCAGAGAAACCCCTCAAATGCCCCCAAATGTACAGCCCTATAGATCATGGTTCCTCAGCCTCAGGACTATCGGCATTTGGGGCTGGGCGACTCTCTGGGGCGGGGCATCCTGTGCTCCATTTGGTGCTGACCAGCGGCTCTGGTCTCCACCCACCAGATGCCAGGAGCAACCCTTATACCCAGGTGTGACAACCAGAAATGTCCCCAGACATTCTCAAGTGTGTGTGTGGAAAAACAGAAAGCACCAATGGTTGAAAACAACCACCACTGATGGACAGATGATAGACAGACACATGATACATGATTACGATGATAGAGAATAGATACATGGGTGGATGGATGGATAGATGATAGGTAGGTAGGTAGGTAGATAGATAGATAGATAGATATGATGGATAGATAGATTTTAGATAGATAGATAGATAGATAGATCAAAATAGGGATGGATGGATAGATACATAAGATGGATAGATAGGACAGATAGGAAGATAGATATAGACAGGATGGATGGATGATGGATAGGATGGATAGACAGATAAATAGGTAGATAGATATAGGGATGGATGGATGGATAGATTGGATGGATGGATGGATGGATGGATGGATGGATAGATATGATGGATAGATAAATGATAGATAGATAGATAGATAGATAGATACATAGATCAAAATAGGGATGGATGGATAGATACATAAGATGGATAGATAGGACAGATAGGTATATAGATATAGACAGAATGGATGGATGATGGATAGGATGGATAGATAAATAAATAGATAGGTAGATAGATATAGGGATGGATGGATGGATAGATAGGATGGATGGATGGATGGATGGATGGATGGATAGATCAAAATAGGGATGGATGGATAAATAGACAGATAAGATGGATAGATAGGGTAGATAGGTAGATAGATATAGACAGGATGGATGGATGATGGATAGGATGGATAGATAGATATAGATAGATAGATAGATAGATAGATATAGGGATGGATGGATGGATAGATAGGATGAATGGATGGATAGATAGATAGATAGATAGACAGATAGATAGATAGATAGATAGATATAGATAGGACAGATAGACAGGATGGATGGATAGATGGATGGATGGATAGATAGATAGATAGATAGATAGATAGATAGATAGATATAATGGATGGGTGAATGGATGGATGGATGGATGGATAGATGGATAGATAGATAGATAGATAGATAGATAGATAGATAGATAGATATAGATAGGATGGATAGATAGGATGGATGGATAGATTGGATGGATGGATGGATGGATGGATGGATAGACAGATAGATAGATATAGATAGGAGTGATGGATAAATAGATATAGATAAATAGGATGGATAGATAGGATGGATGGATGGATAGATAGATAGGTAGATAGATAGATGCAGATAGGACGGATAGATAGGATGGATAGATAGATAGATAGATAGATAGATAGATAGATAGATAGAGATAGGACGGATAGATAGGATGGATGGATAGATACATACATACATACATAGGCAGACAAATGAGAGACAGAATCTCTCACTCTAAGCCACAGTTTCCTCCACCTTGCCATAAATGACATCTGGGGAGTCCTGAGTACTGTAGAATGTTGAGAAGCATCCCTTTTTTTGCACCCAGCAGATGCTTGTGCCACACCCCCTCCAAACTCCGCTCGTAACAACCAATAGTGGTCGGACATTGCCAAGTGTCCAGGGGGAACGGCAGTGCCCCTAGTTACGAACCCTTGCCATGCAGCAAGCACTGGAGGTAGGACCTTCTGTGGGGCAGGAACCTTCCCCAACCTGCCGTCCACCACAGAAGGCACAAGCTCACAGGGGCTACTGGGGATCTGACATGTGGCCATTGAGACTAGCTGATGAGACCATTGTATTGCATGTGGCTCGTGGCTACCATATTGGACTGCTTTAAAGGTCCACCGTTCACAGGCGCCTGGGTGGCTCAGTGGGTTAAGCATCTGACTTCAGCTCGGGTCATGATGTCGTGGTTCATGAGATCAAGCCCCACGCCAGGCTCTGAGCTATCAGCGCAGATTCTGTGTCTCCCTCCCTCTCTGCCCCTCTGCTGCTCACACTCTGTCTTTCTGTATCAAAAATAAATATTTAAGGATAATAAAGTTCTACCATTCAGCTCACCCGTGTTATGAATACACCCTAGGTCTCTGAACAAAGACAGAGTCAATACAAGGAGGCCAGCTGTTGTTTCCACCGCGGTTCGTATTTCACTGTGTGTCAGACGCTCACACGCCCCTGATGCAGGAAGGCACAATATAAAGGCGGTTCCTGCTTTCACTTAGTTTAGTTACAACCAGGCCGGGCGGGCAGGCAGCAAACATTCGTTATACTAGCAATAATAACGTTGATGAGCTTACTGGGGTTTCCTGAGCTTGTGGAGGCTCTGTGACTGTGTCAGACAGGTGTGGGAGGAAGAAAAGGATGGAACTTACCTTGGGGTCAGGGGTCAGAAAAGACATTCCCTTTCGAGGAAGTCAAGTTTCAAAATGGAAAGAGGAGGGTGGCTCAGGCTGTCCCTTTCGAGGAAGTCAAGTTTCAAAATGGAAAGAGGAGGGTGGCTCAGGCTGGAGGCTGCTTTGCAGGGGGGCAGGGAAGAAGTGAAGGAGGCGAGGGAGGAAGGGAAGGAGGTGAGGGAGGAAGGGAAGGGGGTGAGGGAGGAAGGGAAGGGGGTGAGGGAGGAAGGGAAGGGGGTGAGGGAGAAAGGGAAGGAAGTGACAGAGAAAGGGAAGGGGATGAGGAAGGGAAGGAGGTGAGGGAGGAAGGGAAGGGGGTGAGGGAGAAAGTGAAGTGACAGAGAAAGGGAAAGGGGTGAGGAAGGGAAGGAGGTGAGGGAGGAAGGGAAGGAGGTGAGGGAGGCAGTGAAGGAGGCAGGGGAGGAAGGGAAGGAGCAGATGGAATCAAAGGAAGCCAGTAGGGTGGGCACTTACCCAATATGTGTGTCCTTATAAAGGATAGAAGAGGAGAGACACAGACACAGAGGAGAAGTCACGTGAAGAGGGAGGCAGAGACGGGAAGGACGCGGCCACAAGCTCAGGGACGCCTGGAGCCCCAGAGGCTGGAAGAGGCAGGAAGGACCCTCCCCTGGAGCCTCTGGAGGGAGCACAGCCCTGTCCCACCTGGACCTCAGCAGCTCCGCCCCCCACCCCCACCCCCCTGCCTGGATCACCGCAACCCTATCCCGCCTGGATCTCAGGCTTCTGGTCTCCACAACCGTGGGAACACAAATTTGTGTGTTCGCAGTGATTTGCTAGGAGAGCCACAGGAAGACACTCCTGGATGTCGGGAGACAAGGACCCCTCAATGGACGTTGCTTTGGACACACGCTCTCCAGTCCAGTGCTCACTCAAGAGAAAGGTCTAGGTTACAGGTGTGCATTTGGGAGCCCACGGCTCTCACCGACCGAAGTCACAAGCATGGCCAAGATCAGCCTTCGATCTTTGAGACTTTTCTTCTTTAATCATTTAAATTTTCAGCAATCCTATTTAAAGCTGCTTCTCTTTTACGGTCACATCCTATTTTCGCTGATGGGAACAGTATCTTCAACTTCTCTAAAAGGGGGACTCCACGTAAGTCTAATGTGTCAAACGTCTCCCGTGCTCCTCGTGTTGTTTTAATCAAGCTTCTCCTGGGTTCCCTGAATGATCAGCTTCTGCTGGGATCCCATGTCTTTTCTTATCTTAATGCCTCGCACAGTGCAACCTGCTGATAAACATCAGGTCTGCGGTCTCCCCCCAACTCCACCGCCCCGTTTAAGAATGAGACGATACCAGAGAGAGCGACTCTGAAAGTTTCCGCAAGGGAGTGCGTGTGGGGAGCGGGGGTGGCTCTCAGAGCGAAAGCATCATCTTGGAGAGCCCAGAAGCCCTGCGTCCCCCCCGCGGTCGTGTTTACCCAGATCCTGCTCGGCACTGAACATGTGTTATCAAATCGCTAGCTCCTTCTTGGCACCTTGATTATAATCCTTCCAACGCTGACCTTTTCTTAGAGCTATTTGCGTTCGTGCGATTCTTGAAATCCTGTGTTTTTGCCTCCCCCAATGACGCGTTACGGTTCCTTGCACGCAGGACGCGCGAACAACCGCTTTCTCTAAGTAACGCCTCTGTGAAGCGAACTCCAAACCTACGTTGCGTTGGGGACATCCAGAGCTGGAAGGAAGCAACGCAGTCGGGTAGGATCCAGCTGTGAGCACCAGTGACCGCGTCGGCTGGTTGGCGGAAGACGTAAGCCACAAATTCAACGCACGTTCTTTGGACACGAGGAGGCGTTTCATGTTCTGAAGAGTCGCCAGATATGCAAATCGCCATGAATCGGTCATTGCATCCGGTGCCCACTCAAGATCCTCTGAGACCCGGTCGTTGGCTTAGAACGGCAGTCGTCAAACGCCCTGATCTCGGGGTTCTTCGGCACCCTGGCAACAGATCAAGGACTCTAAACGATGCTTGCGTTGTTGGCCTGTGGATAGTGGGTGTCACTATCTGGCGAGCGTAACCATATCAGCGAGGAAAACAAATATAGAAAACACAAGAGCGAGCTAGTGCACCCCACTGGTGGCCAGAGATGACATCAGCACCCTTCAGGAAGCCTCCGGAAACCACCAGACACTCCCCGGCAAGAGGGAGAGAGAAAAGGTCAAAGGATATTTTCGTGCTATGGTGAACAGAGGCGTGACCCCATGCACTTCCCTGAGACGTTCTCAGGGGAGCCCCACGGGTCCCCGGGCCCCACTTGGAAAACTATCTCGGTCTCAACCATGAGCTCCCCATGGCAACCCATCATGCAACCACCAAGGTCCTCCAAGGGGCGTTAAATGGGAGTATTTTGCACACGGCACAGTTCCGCGAACACGACGAAGGTGTATGTTCGGTATCAGTTTCTGCTCTGCAAAGGACACAAACGTTTCGTTTGTAAGGTTTTACGATGCGCCCTTGTCACCCTGCGGTAACACGTCCATGGCGATCGTTAAAGGGCCCCACGCACTAAATCCGGGCATTCAGAAAGTCTCGAGCAAACGGCACGCACCCTGACGTATCACAGCCGGATGCAGGATGCCTTCCACGGAGAGTGTTCCCAAGGCTTCCCGCGTCAAAGCACAACCTTTCCTCCGGGACCAAAGGTGCCCCTGGGAGAATGTGATGCAAATACGTCCCCCTCACAACCGTCTCTCAGACACAATATCCCAATTCCCTCAAGAGTTTTGATATGCCCATTCACCTTGTCTTATGGCCTCCCCCCGTCCCGTGACATGCGCCATCTGTCAAGCAAACGCATCGAACGCGACTGCTCTCCGCACTACGGAGTTATTCATTCCTTCGCCGAATGGCGAATTTTATAAAACTCCTGCTGTATGTTTTCCTACCAGCGTGTGACGTTCAGTACAGTGAATTCGTCTTTCCTGTGCTACCAGTGAAGAAGCCCGGATGCCCAGCCGTAGTATGGGACACCGCTTCTGGAACAAGGACCGTCCAAAGGCACAATTTCCAAGCCACCTTTTGGGGTGGAGCAGGGGGCCGCCTGTTCTGCTGAGGAAGAACCCCGGGCACCCAGCTTTGGAGCCGGACGCTGCTTCCCCATATAATGTGGCAGCCGGTCTCGGTGGAGCCGCCCTGTTCGCCAAAATCCAAAGAAGGACAGTATGTCCGAGTGCCCGAAGGGATGTCACCCAATCAGCCAAACCCCTTCCAGCTGCGTATCCTCTACTCAAGACCGTGTGCACACGTCCCGTGCGCTAACGAACGTGAGAAGAAAAACACGCCACAAAATACCTAACCCAACTTAACAAAAAACAGTAGGTTTTCACCTTTAAAGGTAGGGAACCCCCACCTGCTGATACAAGAGATAAAGAATCCAGACCACAGAGCCACCTGTCAAAGCTTCCCATTGATGGCTTTGTCACGAACATCGCAAGCTCTGAACGGTGTTCTCAAGTTCACGCCTAGACTCACTCCAGCCGGATGGCAGTGTTACTCAACTGTTTCCTCTTTTGTTTTTTTATTTTAATTTTTTAATGTTTATGTATTTTTGAGAGACAGAAAGAGAGAGAGAGAGAGTGCAGGAGGGGCAGAGAGAGAGGGAGACACAGAATCCGAAGCAGGCTCCAGGCTCTGAGCTGTCAGCGCAGAGCCCGACGCGGGGCTCGAACTCACGGACCGTGAGATCATGCCCTGAGCCAAAATCAGACGCTTAACTGACTGTGAGCCCCCCCAGGCGCCCCTCTACTTTTTCTTGTGAAGGAGGATAAGCCCCCTGGGACTCAGAGCAGCTGTCCTGAGATGCAGCGCATTTGGGGACACGTTTCTGGAGCAGGTGGCCGCTGACTTGTTTTCCTCACACTCCCTTTCGTGGCTTGTGCGACGGGGAAGCAGCAGAGGGTGGTTGATTGTGTGGTGGCAGGAAGCCAGGCCTACGCCAGCCCAAGCTGGGAGGGACACCCTGTGCCCCACGAGAACGCACGGCCCCGTTCAAAGAACCAACAGGCCACGAGCTTCCAAAGAAGCAGACTCTGAGCCCCCCACAGGAGGCGGGGTACCAAGGGGCTGCCCGGAAAGTGGTGTGATTCCAGGAAGGGCTGGGCATTTCTGAGCAATCTTCCCAGCAATCTTCTTGCAGCCCAGAATCTTGATCAAAAGAAGACACTTGGGGTGAGCAGAGAGAACACGAACTCAGAACTGCCAGAAAAATGAGAGCCATCAAGGAAGCTGGAAGGAAGAAAGAAAACAACAGATAGAAAAGGAAAGACAAGACAAGCAAACCAAAGAAGTAACAAGAAGAAAGTAGAAACCCATGAAATTAAAAACAGGAAGTCGACTGCAGGGGGCGGGGAATCGAAGAAAAAAGAAGCTGGTTCTTGGAAAAGATCAATACAATGGACACATTGGGCTCTGTTCCCAAAATAAAAGACTGAACTGTTTAAGGATATCGACCAAAGGCCGTTGGCAACCGCGTGGAGGGAACTGGAGGGTATTATGCGACGTGAAATTAGTCAGAGAAAGACAAACGTCATATGACTGCATGATAGGAAGACTTTAAGACACAGAACAGATGAACACAAGGGAAGGGAAACCAAAATCATATAAAAACAGGGAGGGGGACCAAACATAAGAAACTCTTAAATATAGAGAACAAACAGAGGGCTGCTGGAGGGGTTGTGGGAAGGGGGATGGGCTAAATGGGGAAGGGGCATTAAGGAATCTACTCCTGAAATCAGTGTTGCACTACATGCTAACTAACTTGGATGTAAACCAAAAAAATAAAATTAAAAAAAATAATAAATAAATAAGTAGAATCATAAATTAAAAAAAAAAAAAAAAAGATACCGACCAAAGACAGAAAAGCCTTCATAAGTAAAATCACCTGACAATATAACTCAACTATTCGGGGACTGGGGAGTCATTACTGATTTTAGGTGTTTTTTTTTTTTAAGTTTATTTATTATTGAGAGACAGAGAGAGAGCATGAGCACAGGAGGTGCAGAGAGAGGAGACACAGAATCCGAAGCAGGATCCAGGCTCTGAGCTGTCAGAGCAGAGCCCGACGCGGGGGGAGGGGCTCGAACCCATGAACCGCGGGAGCACGACCTGAGCCGAAATCAAGTGTCAGATGCTTATCCAACGCCTCCACCCGGGCACCCCATTCATTACCGATTTTATTTTTGTACATACACTTGCTTTTTCTTGAAAGTGTAAGGATAACGGGATCCGGGGCCCAGGAAGGGGAAATTCTGGACACGTTACCATCTTAAGGCCCTTTCGGTCGGGAGTAATCACTCCCAGCTGGATTTTCCGACTCTGCAGAATGATTTCCTTTGAGGTTGTCCCCAAACATAAGCTGGCCCAGAATCCTCCGGCCGACGGCCCAGCTACACGCCCCCCCAGCAGGCACGCCCGGGCACACACACAGTCCTGCCTCTGTCCGCCCTCCGCAGTCCCATCCCGGGGGCCCCGAGCATGACAAAGGCCCTCTTTCTCGGAGCCCCAGCTCTTGCCGGCCACACCCGGCCCCACATGTGCGGGGCCCTTTGTTCCGTGGAGTGGCTACCGAGATAATGATGCAGCGGGATGAAATCATCCACCAAATTAATCGTCAACCACTTTAAAAGAACTCTCTGGGGGTTGCCCTCCGAACCTCTTTGATGAGCTGCCTCGTCAAGAATATGTCTAAACGAACCACCTCAAGACAAGGACTGTAATTTCCGCACACGAGAGCCGCGCAAGACAATGGGGCAGCGGGTGCGACGGGCGGGCAGCAACTCGTCCATTTCGGCAGGGATCTTGGGGGACGGTGCCCTTCCTCGGCTACTGGCGGAAAGGCCAGTATGAATTTCCACATGTCCCTGAAGTTCCACGCACTGTGGCACAGAACACGCTGCACCCAAGGTGGATGTCTGTCTCAAGCATGGAACCACCCAGGTGGGAGGCGTCCTGGGACGCCCCAGGTCCAGCCTCGGCAGGCTTCCCGCCCTGAGCGGCATGGGAAGCTCCAAGCAGGTCTTGGGGAGCCCACGGGACACCCGAGCTGGAAGGATCGCCCAGAGGGGTCCTACAGGAAACTCCTACACCCGGACACGGTTGACCCGTGGGGCTGGAGGCAGCCCCCCACCCTGAAGAACGTCTCTGCTCGGCCTCGTCCGGGCAGGAGGAGCAGGGAGGCTTCTGCACCCCGGAATGCGCACCACTTACAGCCCTGATACAGCTGCCCTGCTGGGGCGCGTCTCGGAGCTCGGGAGGCTTGAAAGGACAAATCGCTGGCCAACTTCAAATGCATCGGGCGGCTAAGGACCGCGTTGTCTCCTCTTCAAATGGAATCCGAATGCCAACTGGACTTCCACGTAAGTGCGCTAACGCTGAGGCAGAAATGGCCCATGGGGTCCATCCCACCCGGCACAGACGCGGAGACCCCTACCCACAGGAAGCAGGGGAAGAGGCTCCCGGAATTAGCTCCTTACAGCCTTTCCTCGTGTTGGTGGTGTTACTGTCTCACGAGCTAACTCGGAGAACAGAGCCTGGCAAGTTAAGCCAAAAGAAGTGCCCGTGTTATCAAATCAGTCAAGCAGCTCTAGACTCCTCGCCGACAATCCTGTCTGTCCTCCTGATCTCACGCCTCCAGGTGGACACCAGCTCTGCTTCCGGGATGCCATGTGGCGAGCCTTCCGTCCGGTTCAGAGCTGCGTGTCTTGACTGTGCATCCAGGGCCGGACTGAAGCTTCTAGAAGGGAAGGTGGTGTCACCTCCGCTTTGAGCAACGCCACCACCAAGGCTCCCTTGTAACAGGAGAACTGGTTTTGCTTGCCCAGCGCAGGGGACGGGTCCCACAGAGGTGGCAATTAGTCCAGGCAGAGGAGGGCACAGAGGTAAGATGGTCAATTAACTCAATGAATCCCTTGTCTCTCCACCCCCCCCCCCCCGCCCCCGTCTCTCACTTACACACACCCCACTTAGAACTTCATGCATAGCTAATCAGACCTAGCATTTCTCCTCCTAATGGAAGAGTTTTTATTGTTAATGCGGTTTGTCCATTTAGGGAAGTCAGTGCGGCTGGAGAAGGGGGAAGGTCAGGCAGGAGCACAGCCGCCCCACCCCACTCCACTCTCTAAGCGGTGCGACTTAAGCGGGTGCCGGAGACAGAGTAATGCCTTCACCACCAACGTGCTACCTGTCACCCAAATCCCCAGAACGTGTGAATGTTAGTTTACATGGCAGAGGGTAAACTGAGTTTCCCGGTGCTAATTACACACGCTAAGTCGTTGACTCGCAATAGGGAGACGATCCTCGGTGCGATGGGTGAGTCCTTACAAGTGGGAGAGGGAGGCAGGGAAGCAAGGACCGGAGACACAGAACCATGAGACCTGACCCAACTATGCTGCACTAGAAGATGACGAAGGCGTCATGAGCCAAAGAAGGCGGGCAGCATCTAGAAGCTGTAGAAAGCAAGGAACCGGACTCTCCCCCGGAGCCTCCGGAAGGGAACGCAGCCCCGCTCACCCTCGATGTGAACCCAGGGGCACCCGCCTTCAGACTCCTAACCTGCACAGCTGTGGGATTTAAAATATGCGTGTTATTTTAAGCCACTAAGTGTGGAGTGAGTTGTTAGAGCAGTCATGGAAGACTCATGTAGAGACAAGGCCCCCGAGAGTGATCACAATGGGAGAGTAAGCAGAGATGACCTTGCGGTGGGCTTTCTGGGACCCCTCCCCGCACCCCAACTCCCAAACCAGGAGATGGAACAAAGAGGCGGGGCGGGGGTGGTGAAGACTCTTCAGCGGCCTCAAGAGAAGCATATGCGGAAGATTCAAGATCTACTGAATGGCACAAGCTCCAAATCCAGACAAATACCACCACCATCCGTCCCTGAAATGACGAGCCTGCACCACGCTTGGGAAGCGATGATGAGGATGATGATGGCCACGATGATGATGGCGATGCTCGCCTTGGTGAGGCGTGCCTACTTCCTACTTGATGCCAAAGGACAGCAGACACTCGTGCTCATGGCTGAAGCCCCGCAGCCCTCCTCAAAGGACACAATAAAACACAACACACACCCACCGCACTACGTGAAAAGTGCATCTGGCGAGTGACCGCCTCGACCACGGAGCGTCCCAGCCCTTCACTAACCCCTGCTCGAGGACCATGTGGGCAAAATGTGGAGATGGAGAGCCAGGTCCACAGGCATCAGGAAACTATACCCCATTTAGTGAATACGGAGCTGGGAATACGGTGCTGGGGAGGCATGGTTTCTGTCCCCGTCACTCAGCCCAGGACCCTGAGCGCCAACCCTAACACACTGTTGGTTCGTAAGTGCACTGACCACTCTCCAGTAGTGAAAGAAGAAAGGCAGGGCGAAAGCATGGATGAGGCACCACCACAGGCTACAACGTGGATGACCCCGGAAGGCGTTACACTGAGAGAAAGAAGCCAGCCACATGAGGATTAACCCCGTAGGACTCCACTGATAGGAAGTTCCTGGAACAGGGGTTTCATAGGGACAGAAAACGATTTAGAGGTTAGCAGGGTCTCAAGAAGGGAGACACGAGGGCGTGACTTCTTAATGGGTGTGGGGTTTCGCTTGGGGGCGACGGGAGTGTTGGAAGTAGGGGGTGGTGATGGTTACATACTACTGTGAATAATTTAATGCCACTGAGTTGTACGCTTAAAATTGGTTAAAATGGTGAATTTTATGTTATATCACTATAATAAAAAAATTGTTTCAAAAAAAAAGAATTAGAGGGGCACCCGGGTGGCTCAGTCAGTTGAGCGTCCAACTTGGCCTCAGGTCATGATCTCACAGTTTGTGAGTTCGAGCCCCACGTCGGGCTCTGTGCTGACGGCTCAGAGCCAGGAGCCTGCTTCCGATTCTGTGTCTCCCTCTCTCTGTGTCTCTCTCTCTCAAAAATAAAAAAAAGGGGCGCCTGGGTGGCTCAGTTGGTTGAGCGTCCGATTTCGACCCAGGTCATGATCTCGCGGTCCGTGGGTTCGAGCCCTGCATCGGGCTCTGTGCTGACAACTCGGAGCCTGGAGCCTGTTTCAGATTCTGTGTCTCCCTCTCTCTCTGACCCTACCCCATTCATGCTCTGTCTGTCTCTGTCTCAAAAATAAATAAACGTTAAAAAAATTTTTTTTTAATTAAAAAAAAAATTAAAAAAAAAAATTTAATGTTTTCCAAAACAAAAAAAAAAGAATGAGAAAGTTGGGCTGCCCGACCACATGGCGTGGAAGTCACGGAAGGTGACTTCCCAAGACATGGAGGGACCCAGATTTATGCACCAGGTCCCACAGACATCCCACCAGATGGGGCAGACATTCACCCTTCTCGGTGGAGCGTGAAGGAGATCCACAGAGCACCCCAGGAAAGCCCCTGGAACGCACGGCATCCCAGATCCACGAGCGGCACGCAGGGTCCCCGGGAACCAGTAACACCTCTCACCAGCCATCCCTTCCCAAGGACGAAAGAACGCCCACACCCCATGCAGAGTTTTGCTAGACGTGCTACCTGAATGCACAAGGCACCTTGAGGGTTGATGGGTTGTGGTGGCTGTATTTGGAGATGGGGTCTTAAAACAGGGGATTCAGGTAAAAGGAGGTCAGTATCGCGGGCCCTGACCTCGTAGGACAGGTGTCCTCATGAGAAGAGAAGATTAGGACGTAGACACACACAGAGGGAAGGCCATGTAAGGGCACAGAGAGAAGATGGTGTCTACACGCCCAAGAGAGAGGCCTCAAAACAAACCGGTCCCGCCCACACCTGGATCTTGGACTTCCGGGACCTCCGGGACTGTGAAGCAATAAATGTCTGTTGCTGAAGCTGCCCGTCTGCAGTGCTGTTTCTCTAGGCAAACTCAAAGGACAGGGTAAAAAAAAAAAAAAAAAAAAAAATGTAGTCTATCCATTCCATGAAATATTACTTGATCATAAACAAGAATGAAATACTGAAATATACTACCTATACATACGAAACTCAAAAACATCATGCAAGTGAAAGAAACAAATTAAGAAAGGCCCCATCCTGTATGATTCCATTTACATGAAACGTCCAGAATAGACAAACCCATCAAGACAGAAAGTAGGCGGGTGGTTGCCAAGGGCAGGGCGAAGCAGAGCAAAGAATGATTGCTGAATGCATAGAAGGTGTCCTTCTGGGGCGACGGAACTGTTTAAGAACAAGACAGAAGGGAGGGTTGCATATTGGGAATGTGCCGAATGCTCTCGGGTTTGTTCACTGCAAAATTATCTTATGTCACGTGAATTTCAATTAAAAAGAGTTTCATGAGTGTCGGAAGTGACGAGGACCATGGTGATCATGACAAAGAGGGTACAAAGAGGGAGGATGCAGGCAGCTGTTGAAGGGAAGGTGGGGATGATGGTGTTGGTGATGATGATCGGGTTGGTGGTGGTGGTCGTGAGTCATGGTGAGATGGTCATGATGACGAAAGGGTTGGCAGTGGTGGTCACCATGGCCATGATCATGATGGTCATGATGACGACAGGGTTGGCGGTGGTGGTCACCATGGCCATGATCATGATGGTCATGATGACGACAGGGTTGGCGGTGGTGGTCACCATGGCCATGATCATGATGGTCATGATGACGATAGGGTTGGCGGTGGTGGTCACCATGGCCATGATCATGATGGTCATGATGACGATAGGGTTGGCGGTGGTGGTCACCATGGCCATGATCATGATGGTCATGATGACGAAAGGGTTGGCGGTGGTGGTCACCATGGCCATGATCATGATGGTCATGATGACGATAGGGTTGGTGTTGGTGGTCACCATGGCCATGATCATGATGGTCATGATGACGATAGGGTTGTTGGTGGTGGTCACCATGGCCATGATCATGATGGTCATGATGACGAAAGGGTTGGCGGTGGTGGTCACCATGGCCATGATCATGATGGTCATGATGACGATAGGGTTGGTGTTGGTGGTCACCATGGCCATGATGATGATGGTGTTGTTGATGATGGTGGTGGTTAACATGATAGAGGAGGTAGGATGTGGGCAGGTGTCAGGGACAAGCATAGACAGAGGTGATGGTGATGTGAATGGTGACGATGTGGTGATCTTCTCTCAAACACGGATGTATCCACAGCCCACCTTGCGTTGCCTGATGCAGCACCAGCTTTCCCATTATTTAACCCAAAAATCTTGGAGTTGAAGTTACTCATGACTTAGTTCTCTAAGTCACTGTTGCAGACGGAATGTCTGTGTCCCCTCCCCCCCTGCAAAATTCACGTCTTTGAGACCTAAATCCCAGTGTGACTGTATTTGGAGACGAAGTTTCTAAGGAAGAAACAAACGTGAAATGAGGTCCTAACGGTGAGGTCCTCATCCAACAGAACCCCTTGTAAGTGTCCCTGTAGGAAGAGACATGGGAGGACGCACCCTGTCCCCACCCCGACCCGTTCAGCTTGCACGTGAAGCCCACCTGAGGACACGATGAGAAAATGGCCATCTGCGAAACAGGAAGCAAAGTCTCACCAGAAACCCAATCAGCCCGCATCCTGACTGCAGACCTTCAGCGTCCAGAATTGCCAGAGACCAAGGTCTGCGGTTTAAGCCGCCCACTCTGTGGCAATGTCTCCCAGCGGCTCTACTGGGCTAATACGGTCACTTTCACACAGCAAATAGTCTCGGTTCAACCTCCAAATGGTCCCAGAAGTCGAGCACCCGGTAAGATGTCCCCGATTCTAAACACCACCATCCACCACATCCTCAAGGGTGCATGCTCCCAAGCCTCTGTCCCGAACAAGCCCCAACAAGAACCTCTGAACCCACGGGAGACGCGGTCACAGCTCAAGATCCTACAGCCCCCTCCCCCAGTGCTCACACCCGGCCAGCCCTGCTCTGTGCCTTCCGGTCCCGGCTTGCCCAGCCCCACACCGGCCACAGTGACCTCCTGAGAGCTTCTGGAACACGTGCACGGGGCCCTGAGGTGGCCCTGGGGTTCCAGAGCACATTCTGGGCTGGCAGCATCGCTGGGGACTTGTGAGGAATGCAGAGTCACGGGCTCCAGCTCAAGGGAGGGGACCCAGGAAAAATCTCCAGGGCGGGGCCAGCATCGGCCCTGCAGGGGATGGTGACGCGGCCCAAGCCTGAAGACCAGCCACGGTGCCCACGGTCTTGTCCGCAAGGGAGCCCCTGCCTCACCTTCGAGGATTCGATCAAACATCTCCTCCTGGGAACGGCGGACCCCACGGTGCCCTCCACGTGCCAGCATGGCCCGCCCCTGCCTCCGCCTGCCGTGGCCCCGATCCCACGGCGCTGCTCTCTCCTCCCGCCAATGGTACCCACCGTGCGCCCGTCTCAGCGCAGCGTAAACTCGAGCTGAGTCGTCTATGACCTCCCATGTCCGTCTATGACCTCCCATGTCCGTCTATGACCTCCCATGTCCGGAGGCAGGGGCTGGGGGAGGGGGATGGAGGGAGTTACGCACTGACGCAGATCAATGTTTGTGTCCCCGCCGTGCCCCCCAGCATCATGGCATTCACATTTGCTGTTGGGCCTTCGGGACGTGTTTACGATTAGGCGAGGTTGTGACGCTGGGGTCCCCCCGGGGCTGCAATGAGCTCCCTTATAGGAGCTCCCTTAAGGAGCTGCCCTTATAGGGCAGCGGGAGCGGGATTAGGGCCAAGTTGGGGGGAAGCAAGAGCGCGGGAGAAAGTCCTATTGGTGGGGAAGCAAAATGATTGCCAGGACTTTAGGCAGATCCGCCTACAGTCAGTGATTCTCGGACAAAGGTCTCCTCGATCTTGAGGAAATACAACTTTGTGATTGTGCCACATGTGAACTAAACAAATAGCAGGTGGTGACCATGAGCCCCCAGGCTGTGTGAAGGGAATTCGCTCTGGCCTCGACTTGGGGGTGTTGGCCGCCATAGAAATGCACAGGATGGGGCGCCTGGGGGGCTCAGTCGGTTAAGCTCCCGACTTCGGCTCAGGTCACCATCTCACAGTGCGTGGGTTCGAGCCCCGCGTCGGGCTCTGTGCTGACGGCTCAGAGCCTGGAGCTGCTTCGGATTCTGTGTCTCCCTCTCTCTCTGCCCCTCCTCTGCTCTCGCTCTCTCTCAAAAATAGCATTAAAAATTTTTTAATAAATAAATAAATAGGGGAATAAACGCACAGGGTAAAACTGGAGAGAAAGGCATCCCCCGCAGAATCTGAAAGCCGTGCCTGCAGAAACTGGGACGCCTTGCACACGGTTCACGGTCTCTGCGACTGAACCAAAGGCAACATCCTGGTTGGGATCTTGGGCCAAGAAGGAATCAGGACGCACGGAAGCTTTGCCAAGGGTGCACGGGACGGATTTGGGGATTCCCTGCGAGTGTATAATTATTTCAAAACATATAGTATATTTTTTACTTTTTTATTGTTTTGTGTATTTTTGAGCAAGCGAGAGAGACAGAGGGCAAGCGGGACACAGGCAGAGAGGGAGGGAGACCCAGAATCCAAATCAGGCTCCAGGCTCCGAGCTGTCACCACGGAGCCCCGATGCTCGAACTCATGACCCGCGAGATCATGACCTGAGCCGAAGTCAGACCTGCGACGGGGACTCGTCAGTCCTGTCCTGTGGGCGCCCCCGCCCCCCCCCGGAGCACCCAGCTGGCAGGCACAAGTGACGGGTGAAAACACGGCAGGGTCGGGGGGAGGACAAGAGTGAGTCACACACCCAAGGGGAGACGGGCAACGGGAAGCCACACTGTGTGTCGCGACCACGAAGGAAAACGTCCTCTGGGGCGGAGCCGGGCTGTGCCCTTCCATCCCGAATCATCCTGCACAGAAGGTTCTGGGGCGTGGGGACGGTGGTGGAAAACAGAGGTGCGGAGGGCTTGGGGGCATCTGGGGAGTGCTCCCTCCGCGTGTAGGGCGGGTTCCCGTCACGGAGGACTGCACTCTCATGAGGAAAAGCGCATACAGGTGGTCTATGGGTGCCCGTGTGGCCTGGGGCCCCGTGAGGTCGCCCGGCTGCTCGTCCCCCTGGGACCCACTGCACCTTATGTCGGGACCTGGAGGGGACACGCACAGGCTGCGGGACGGGACGGCCGGGCCGGGACGGCCGGGGATCCCTCCAGGCTTAGTCTCCGGGGCTGAGAGGGCTCAGGTTCAGGTTCCTCAGTATTGAAGCACAAGGTTAGATACAACACCACAGAAACTGCACACACACCTCCGTCACTCACACCCCCCTGGGTCTCTCACATACACATACTTGGGTCTGTCTGTCTCTCTCTCTCTCACACACACACACCCCTGGGCCCCTGACCACGCTCTGTAACCGAACAGCTGAACACGCGCCCCCAGCTCTCCGTCCACACCCCTGGAGCCCGCAGGAAGTTATCCTTGAGGAAGGAGCCTCGTCCCCAGTAGGAGAGGCCAAGAGGCAGCTGGACGGAAGCAGTCACCCTCCCACAGCCGCCCCTCTCCGTCCCCAAAGGCGGCGACCTTCTATTTTTAAGGACAAGACTACCGGCTGGGCACCTATGCCCACGGGGCCCCGCGTGACTGCAGGCGGCAGGAGAGGTCAGGTCCACAGCCCGCCCACACCCTGCCGCGGGGTCCTGGCCCGGGGCCCGGGGCCCGTCTGACAATACAGCCATGTCTGTGCCCAGAAGCAATACAATGGGTGTTTCTGCGTGCCAAGGCTCGGCGGGTCCCCCAGCAACTTTCCATTGTTCACTCGGATTTCCACGTACCCCCGGGGTCACCGCACTGGCCCGCGTTCTCGGCCAGCCCTGCTGCCCCCTGCAAAACACAGCCCGCTTTTCCACCAGCCGGCTTCCGGGAGGGAGGGAAGGAGATGGGCACAGAGAGACAGACAGACGGAAGGATGAGGGAGACAGCCACAGGCAAGCAAGGAGAGGTAGAGGAGGTGCGTCCCGGGCCGTCCTCCCCAAATCAGGTTTCCTGGAGACCCTTCCTCACAGCCGAGTGCAGAGGGCAGCAGGGGACCCCAGAGGGAAAAGAGAAGGTCTGGCCGCGTCTGCCGGGGTGACTGACCCTAGGCCACGACCTCGAGTTCACGGCTTCATGATTCCCCGCCCAGCTTCCTCCTTTCCAAAACAGGCTTAGGGGACCCAGGAAAGTCCCCGAACTCCCCTGTCCCAGGGTGACACGGCCCCTTCCCCACGCGCTTTCTGACAAAGCGCACATCCCCGGACCCTGTGGGCCGGAAAGACGTGCTAAGCAGCCACAGGCCCATGGTGGGTGTCCACAACCTGAACCCGGCACCGCCGTGCGGTCGGGGTTTTCTGACCCCACTCGGGGCGGCCCCATAAGCCAGCGCGTCTGGGGATCCGCGCGCCCAGGGAACTCGCTGGAAATTACATGCAAGTCAAAGGGACGAGACAAAGGGAAATCAGTGTCCGGGAAGGAGCCCCAACTTTCAGGCGCTCAAGGCGTCCGTGTCCCTCGCCGCCCCCCGCCCGCCCCGTGACGGGCGCCCCGGGACACCTGTCCCCGCCAAGCCCCCGGTGAGGTCTACGCGGAAGCATCCTGCCGCTGGACACAGGGACGCTGCCCAGAAAGAGCTGTGCAGGTGCGTGTGGCCGCCGCCTCGGTCGCTCGGGGCCCCTGGCTGGGAGGGCGGGCGACGACCCCAACGTGAGGTGACCCCCCCCCCCCCAGGAACTTTCGTGACGTCGGGTGCCACGGACACCTGGGGCGGCCGGGGAGGACGGGAGTCCTACCTAAAGGGGTTTCTGGGGCGCGGGGCTCGGGCGCCCCGCAGGCGGGGAGACTCGCGGGGGGCTGGAAGGGGACTGGCTCCGGGTCTCGGGGCGCCCACAGGGGCCAGGGGCGCACGGCCGGGACCCCCCGCGCAGACGCGAGCGGCCAGGGCCGGTCAGGGGGACGGCCGGGCGACGGCACACGCGCGCCCTTTGTCTGACGCCAGCGTCCCCCCGGGCCGGGTGCCCCGCGCGCCCTACTCACCCACGGTGGCCAGCGTGTCGAAGTCCTGCAGGCGGTAGGCGGGGGGCTCCGGCGACGGCGCCTCGGGGCTGGGGCAGAGCGCGGGCGCGCCGTCGGGGGCGTCGGCACGGCCCCCCGGGGCCTCGGGCTCGGTCGCCTTGGCCGCCTTGGCCGCCTTGGCCAGCCCGGGCGCCTCCATGGGGGCGCGCTCCAGTCCGGGGAGCGCGCGGGGCCGGGCTCGGCGGGACGCAGCCTCGGAGGGCGGCGCGGCGGCGGCGGCGGCATCAGCGGCGTCCACCCATGCGCGTCCCCCGCGGCCCGGCGGAGCGGCGGGGACAATGGCGGGGCGCGGGGCGGCGCTCACTGAAGCAGCAGCAGCAGCAGCAGCTGGTGGGAGTAGCCGGCGGCCTCGGAGGGCGGGCCCGGGGGCCCGGGCGGCGGCGGGGGCGGGGGCGGGGGCGGTGCGGCCGAGGCGGGGGGCGCGGCCCGGGCCGGCGGGGGCGACGCGGGGTCCCGGTTCATCCCTCGCCGCCCGAGTCCGCGGCCACCCGCGCGGGCGCAGCGTGCGCGCCGAGGGAGGGGGGGGGGGCGGGCGGAAGCGGCCTGGGCGGGGCCGCGCGCTCTCCCGCCCGCCCGCGCCCGGCCCGGGGACCGGGGCGTCCCCGCCGCCGCCGCCGCCGCCGCCGCGCTCCGCCCCCGCCGCGCCCCGGAGCCGCCCCCGCCAGGCCGGGGCGCGCGGGCGGGCGGCGCTGGGGTGGTGGCCGCGCCCCCTCGCGCGCCCCCGGGGGCTGGGGTCCCCGCCGAGCTCGCCCGGAAGGCCGGCAGGCGGGGCGGGCTGGGCACCGGGAGGGCGTGGCTGGCACTAAAGTAAACTTAAAAGATCCAACTGGAGCGGGAGCTTGAGTGCGCCCAGGGCGCGCGGCCCGCGCGGCCCCTGGGGCGCTTGCCGGGTCTGGCGAATCCTAAGACCCCGCCCAGGTCGGCTTCCTGGTTCCTGGGCGGGGGGGAGCCAAACTGGTACAAGATGCTGGCGGGAGTGGAGGGGAAGGGGTGGGCAGGGGCGGGGCGAGCGCGCAGGACCCCCCCGCCCCGTGAGTTTCCCGCAAGCTTTGCTAACAACCCATGATTATTTCCGAAACAAAAGCAACCAGAGGCAGACTTAAGAGCTCGGACGCCCGAAGGCAGTGCCCCCAACTCTGACGGCTCCCTGTGTTCAGGACACCGGGCACAATGTGGGGAAGGAAGGCAGGGCGCCCCAGGCCATTTGCATTTACAGCTCCGTCTCCCACCCACCCGCCCCCGTTTAAGCGTGTCCGAGATCCCATGTGGGCACACTTCCAGAATAAACGACTAGTGTGTATGAGAACTTGGAATGTCACGGCGCGTCCTGTTTTGTGTCTGGCCACCCTGTCCGCTCGGGGCGGGCAGGGGCGGCCGGTCCAGAAGGCAAGGCCACGTCTAAGTCAGAAGCGAAGCGTTTCACCGAGACTAGGCCATGCCTGCCGGGCTTGGCCAAGTGGGAGGGGCGACAGGAAACCAGAACCCGGCTCTGGGTGTGGCGTTCTGGCCCCGGGCTGCCAGCTTCGCCCCACCCTTCGTCTACACTTTGTGGGTGGCATTTTCCCCAGGGCATTAGGCAGAGCGCTGGGTCTGGTCGCTTATTGCCAGAGAGGTGGAAAAAAAAAAAAAAAAAAAAAATGCGCGCCCTGAGCAGGCCGAGGGCACCGGGCTGGAATTAGGAGGGGCTCTGGGCACCAGGTCCTGCCTGGCCCTGCCCTGCGGAGGGGTTGGGGGGGTGGGGGGGTTCAGGATGGTCCCCGGGGACTTGCCCCTTCGATGGTGCTAGGGGACTAAGCTTGGTGGTCAAGTCTGGGTCAATCAGGGACATGCTTTTTTCCTTTCCTATTGCACCCAGGCAGCAAGGGTTCCAGAAAAACTTTCAGGATCATTATAAGGCCAGGTGGCCCAGTTGACGTGACTCAGTCCTCTCCCACCCCTGAGCCTGACCACATACCTACGTCTTCCTATAAATATCCTGGCCAGCTTCGGCAACAAATATCCTGGCCAGCTTCGGCAACACCTTGCTGTACAAAAGCAGCTTTCATCCGGGACGATCATAAAAGTTCTTCAGAAACCACAGCATATGACTCGGAAAGACAACAGAAAAAAACAAAACAAAACCCTGTAAGCTAGGCATTAAGGGGTCAGTACAGCCTCTGGGCTGCGACATGACATTTGGGTGCAGGGAAGGCACACTGAACTCTGTCATGTGCAAAGAAGGAGGTCCTGGCTCTAGTCCCGTGAACCGTGAGGTTAACGCAGCAACCCGTCCAGGTGTTCAATACCAGAGGAATAAATGTGTACTTTTCTAAGCCAGCGGGAGTATGTATACGTGTCGTTCTTTTGGAAGAGTTAGGTATATACTTGTACATATGTGTGTGTATACGTATGTGTGATGTGTGTGTGTATGACTGTAGAGACAGTGAGTTAAAATTAAAAAGTACAGGGGCGCCTGGGTAGCTCAGTCGGTTAAGCGTCCGACTCTTGGTTTCAGCTCAGGTCGTGATCTCACGGTTTGTGGGTTTGATCCCTGCATCAGGCTCTGCACTGACAGCACAGAACCTGCTTGGGATTCTCTCTCCCCCTCTCTCTCTGTGCCTCCCCTGCTCTCACTGTCTTTCTCTCTCAAAAGATAATACACAAACTTAAAAAAAATTTTTTTTAATTAAAAGGTATATAGTTACCTTTGCAGGCTTTATACTTATTATATTACATACTGTGTATGTTATATTCGGATATATTCTATAATATGTATTCTAATGTGTTTTATGACATGTATTCTATATATATTCTAAATGTTTTTTGTGTTTTATTTTATATTTGAGAGACAGGGAGACAGAACATGAACGGGGAAGGGACAGAGAGAGAAGGAGACACAGAATCCAATGCAGGCTCCAGGCCCTGAGCTGTCAGCACAGAACCCGACACGGGGCTCAAACTCATGAATCATAAGAACATGACCTGAGCCGAACTCAGATGCTCAACCGACTGAGCCACCCAGGCGCCCCATCTACTATGTATATTCTAAAAGACATGCTTATGGCCTTTCAAAGACTTTACAACTTGTATGTATGTACATATACATTATATATATATATATATATATATATATATATATATATATATATATGTATATATATATAATATTGAGTATTATATATATTCTAACATTCTGTAATATATTCCAATATATTTTATTATGTATATTTTAATATATTTTATTATACATTCTAACATTTCTATTCTAAGAAACATATTCAGGGGCATTGGGGTGCCTCAGTCAATTAACCATCTGACTCTTGATTTCCACTCAGGTCATAATCTCATGGTTCGTGAGTTCAAGCCCTACATTGGGATCTGTGCTGACATCTTGGAACCGGCTTGAGATTCTGTCTCTCTCTCTCTCTCTCTCTCTGTGTCCCTCTCCCACTCGCTCTGTCTGTCTCGAAAATAAATAAGCTTTAAAAAATAAATTGAGGGGCGCCTGGGTGGCTCGGTCGGTTAAGCGTCCGACTTCGGCTCAGGTCATGATCTCCCGGTCCGTGAGTTCGAGCCCCGCGTCGGGCTCTGTGCTGACGGCTCAGAGCCTGGAGCGTGTTTCGGATTCTGTGTCTCCCTCTCTCTCTGCCCCTCCCCTGTTCATGCTCTGTCTCTCTCTGTCTCAAAAATAAATAAAAACGTTAAAAAAAATTTTTTTAAATAAAATAAAATAAAAAATAAATTGATTAGTTAAACAAGTAAAAAAAACATGTTCAGCTGCCTTCAGACGTTACAAGTTATATATAATGTTAGATATATTATACATTGTATTCTAATATTGTATAATATATATTCTAATATATTTCACTATAAATTCTAATACATATATTCTAAACAACAAGCATTCAGCTGCCTTTTTTGCATATTTATATGAAAAATTTGCATATTTATATATGCAAAAAATATATATACTTTTGAGTTAAATACATGTCTGTATAGCATCTCTCACTCAGGTAAACTCATATTTTGGAAATATACAGGTGGGTTTCAATACATGGTTGGAAGAAGCCTTCCCAGGACTTCTGGAAAGCAATCCTTTCAACAACGTAGGAATGCTTTGAATGTGGACGCAGCCAGGGATGAAAATATTTCTATCGCTGGATGCCTGGAAATATGCCCACTTAGGCTTTGCTCTTTGCGGGCAGGCAGAAAATTCTGATGGATGTTTAGCTACGGGATTAGGGTTTCAGATTTCAGCAGCTAGATTTTCCTGTAATTCAGGTGAAGCCCTGTACCAGGTGTCCTGTGTTTACTAAGAATATAACAGGGTCATTTTCCATTGTCAGTACATCTCTCCCCACTTTCTCAGATGAGCTGTGGCAAAGCCATGTATTGGGGTTTGCGAGTTTTCGCTGATCACCGATGACCCTTTGGCCAGCAAGGAGGGTTTCCAGGACTGGCCAGCATTTACTGCTCTTAGCTTTGCAATCTTCTGCTTCTGGTTTCTTCCCGGTCACTGGACGGCCCCTGGTGGGTCTGTGTTGGTTTAATGCGTTGGGAATTCATGGGAATTCATGGTTCGTGGGCCATGTTCTCTTACCATCCCGGGGACTTGGGCCTCTGTGCATGGAGGCAGACCCTTGGTGACTAATCAGAGATGATGAAACTTGCTTTATAATTGTATGTGTGGCCACAGTCATGGAGGCTTGCTCCAGTGTGAGACCCGCTGAGTCACCGTCTTCCGCAAGCAGCCTGCACAGACACCCCAGGGCTGTATTTCGGTAGCTGGCTCTCGGGGGGTCGGGGGACCCCATGTTACACCCTCACTTGTATCAGAAATGCCGCCCTGGCCCAACATATGTCTTGAAACCAAATGATCTTGGAAGTGCCCACTCTCGGGGCGCCTGGGTGGCTCAGTGACTTAAGTGTTCAGCTTCGGCTCAGGTCATGATCTCACGGTTCGTGGGTTCGAGCCCCATGTCGGGCTCTGTGCCGACAGCTCGGAGCCTGGAGCCTGCTTCCGATTCTGTGTCTCCCTCTCTGTGCCCCTGCCCTCTCTCTCTCAAAAGTGAATAAACATTAAAAAAAAAAAAATTTTTTTTTGAAGATAAATGAAAAACAAAAAAAAGAAAAAAGAAATAAATACCCAGGCTGGTGATGGAAATGAAGCTTTCACCCTGGAGACCTCACAAACCCTTCCCTGGGCAGGAAGGTCGCGAGTTCCAAATGGGCTCACAGCAATTAACTCACTGGGTAGAAACATGAGCAATCCGATAATTGGGCATTTAAGGAAAATCAATGAATCATCAATCACTAAAGTCAAGCCAAACCCTAAGGCACCGTCTCTCCAAAGTAAAGCTTAAAAATCTGAGCAGACAGGCTTATTCTTGCATGGAGCGCGGACTTCTAAAAATAACGCTTCTGAACGTGCCTATTTAGTCCGAGGCTTCTAGAAAGTGATTTCAAAGGAAACCGTAGAGGAAGCACAGAGAGGGGGAACGCTGTCTGGGCCGCACCAGCCTGGAATTAGACTTTGCTGAGTTCACTCTTCGCCCGAGATGTGCGTGAGAGGTTTCGGTCCTCAGATGCTGGAGACGTTTCTGGAAAAATCTAAGCCGTGCTATTGAGCTCACACAGGTGCATAACGCTTGGCAAAATGCAAACCAATGGCCTGCCCTGATCACTTGGGTCACATAGCTCTGCCTGGACGCCTTGCTCCCGGGCTAGTCGCTGAAGCTTTGAAGTAACTAAAGAGTCTGACAAAGCAACATGACAAGAACTGTGAACTTGAAAATACCATCGACAAAACCCCCGGGGTCACCGCACTGGCCCGCGTGCCCGGCCCGCCCTGCTGCCCCCTGCAAAACACAGCCCGCTTTTCCACCAGCCATTCTTCGCATTCTGTGTCTCCCTCTCTCTCTGCCCCTCCCCTGCTCATGCTCTGTCTCTCTCTGTCTCAAAACTAAATGGAAACATTTAAAACAAACATTAAAAAAAAAATTAAAAAATTAAAAAAAAAAAAAGACATGACCACCCAAACACGTAAGAAAGTTATGGAAATATAAATGAAATTAAAAACGTATATGCTGACTGATACGTGGTCGAAGGGTATTAACGCAGAATTAAGCCCCAAGAAGTGCATAGATGAGGGGCATTCAGAGAAGGAGAAAAAGAAAGGGATGGAAGAAATGTATCAAAGAACAAACGTGGCGGCTGATTTTGAAAATCCATCTAATACTAGAAGCATGGGTTACTCCCTGCCCACAAGAGAATTCTCACACACTTTTAGCTGTAATGTCCATTAGCAGAAGGACGTACTGTGTTAGAAATGACCATACATTTAGGCCCAGTCATGTTATGTCTACAAATTTATGTTTAAAATTAAATTTTGGAGAACGTCGAAAGCTTTGTGATCAAAGATACCCGTGGCTATGGGCTGAATAGCGTCCCCCAAAATTCACACGTGGAAGCCACCTCAGGATGTGGTTCTATTTGGGGTGGGGTCTTTAAAGAGGGGACTGAGGTAAAATGAGGTCAGGTGGGGGGTCCTGATCCCATAGGACTGGGGTCCTTAGAACATTAGGACACATACACTCCTAGAGGGCCTCAGTAGGAACCAGCCTCGGCCCTGCCTGGATCTCAGCCTCCCAGCCTCAGCCCTGCCTAGATCTCAGACTCCCAGCTGCGTCCCTGCCTGGACCTCGGACCCCCAGCCTCGGCCCTGCCTGGATCTCTGACCCCCAGACTCGGCCCTGCCTGGACCTCATTCTCCCAGCCTCCAGCCCCGCCTGAATCTCAGCCTCCCCCACTGGCCCTGCCTGGATCTCAGACCCCCAGCCTCAGCCATGCCTCGATCTCAGACCCCCAGCCTCGGCCCTGCCTGGATCTCAGACTCCCAGCCTCGGCCCTGCCTGGGTCTCAGACCCCCAGCCTCAGCCCTGCCTGCATCTCAGACCCTCAGCCTCCAGCCCCGCCTGGATCGCAGACTCCCATCCTCAGCCCCTCCTGGACCTCAGACCCCCGGCCTCAGTCCTGCCTGGATCTCCGACCCCCAGCCTCGATCCTGCCTGGATATCAGACTCCCAGCCTCAGCCCTGCCTGCATCTCAGACCCTCAGCCTCGGCCCTGCCTGGATCACAGACTCCCATCCTCAGCCCCTCCTGGACGTCAGAGTCCCAGCCTCAGCCCTGCCTGGATCTCAGACTCCCAGGCTCAGCCCTGCCTGGATCTCAGACCCCAAGCTCAGTCCCTCCTGGATGTCAGAGTCCCAGACTCAGGCCCTTCTGGACCTCAGACTTCCAGGCTCGGCCCTGCCTGGACCTCAGTCTCCCAGCCTCGGCCCTGCCTGGACCTCAGACACCCAGCCTCGGCCCTGCCTGGATCTCAGTCTCTCAGCCTCGGCCCTTCCTGGATCTCAGACTCCCAGCCTCGGCCCTGCCTGGATCTCAGACTCCCAGCCTCGGCCCTGCCTGGACCTCAGACACCCAGCCTCGGCCCTGCCTGGATCTCAGTCTCTCAGCCTCGGCCCTGCCTGGATCTCAGACTCCCAGCCTCGGCCCTGCCTGGATCTCAACCTTCCAGCCTCCAGCCCTACCTGGATCTCAGACTCCCAGCCTCCAGGACCCCGAGACAATATGTGTGTTGTGTTAATCCCAGGCTGTGGTGTTCTGTTATGGCAATCTAACACATCCATTATTTAAGGCAGTTTTTTAACGATAGAGAAAAATATCACACCCTTGATAAATAGAAAAAAAAAAAAAGTAATTTTAAGTAATCTAGGTGGTAATCTAAATGCTATCACATACTCCGATCTTCGTCATAAAACAAAATGACCTGGAAAAAAAAAAAAAGGTAGGAAAATGTCAAAAAGGTTGTGTCTGGATTATAATTTCTCTATAATTTTTTTCAATGTTTCCCAAATTTCCTTGTAATGAGGAAGCGGACTAAGAGAAGAAATTGGAGAGGTTTGGAAACCAGTTTTTGCAAAGTGGTAGATGTGCATGTAGTCAGCCTGGGCCTTGGTGAGGAGCTGTGGTTTTACAGTTAATCACCATTTCCAGGAGGGCCATCAGGGCTTATGTGCAAACCGGATGGTTTCACTCAGTCTGCAGGACTTATCAGGGCAAAACTCATAAGGACGAAAACTTGTGAAGTGGGGTGATGGCCGTGCCAGAGGTGTGAGTAAAGAGAAACACGTGTCCCGGGCCTTGGAGGAAAAAGATTTGGTGGTGTAATGCCTCTGGAATGGGCCAGCATCGTCCTCCCAAAGCGTGCATCACAACCCACAAACAGAGGTTAATGTTTATGAGCAAGAACCCGCGTGAGAGCCAGGATTCTCGGTTTCTGAGAAACGGAGAACTGTCATGCCGTGGGCATGAGGTTTTGTCCCGATAAAGCCGGGACTTTAAAAATAGTTTGGTAGGGCGCCTGGGTGGCTCAGTCGGTTGAGCGTCCGACTTCGGCTCAGGTCATGATCTCACGGTCGGGAGTTCGGGCTGCGCGTCGGGCTCTGTGCTGACAGCTCAGAGCCTGGAGCCTGTTTCGGATCCTGTGTCTCCCTCTCTCTGACCCTCCCCCGTTCATGCTCTGTCTCTGTCTCAAAAATAAATAAAAAAACATTAAAAAAAATTTAAAAATAGTTTGGTATTGCAGCTGAAAAGATACTGGCATACCCAGTAGATGTTATGCAGACAAGGGCGTGGGGATTTCAAGCCTTCAAACAGGAGGAGCCCTGTATATGTATATATAGTATATGTATGTTATATATAGTTTGTATGTAGTATATATACAGTGTATATATATTATATATAGTATGTATATAGTATATATATTCTTCATATACAACTTATATGTATAGTTTATACATAGTATATACATATATAGTTTATACATAGTTATGTATTATATGTATATAGTATATATATATACTTTATATATAATTTATATGTATAGTTTATACATAGTATATACATATATAGTTTATACAGTTACATATATATGTATATAGTATATATATATACTTTATAATTTATATGTATAGTTTATACATAGTATATACATATATAGTTTATACATAGTTATGTATTATATGTATATAGTATATATATATATATATACTTTATATATAATTTATATGTATAGTTTATACATAGTATATACATATATAGTTTATACATAGTTATGTATTATATGTATATAGTATATATATATACTTTATATATAATTTATATGTATAGTTTATACATAGTATATACATATATAGTTTATACAGTTACATATTATATGTATATAGTATATATATATATATACACTTTATATATAATTTATATGTATAGTTTATACATAGTATATACATATATAGTTTGTACATAGTTATATTTTATACGTATATAGTATATATATATACTTTATATATAATTTATATGTATAGTTTATACATACTATAGACATATATAGTTTATACATAGTTATATATTATATGTATATTATGTATATTATATACATATATGTATGCACAGTAGACAAATAGGTATACATACATAAATCTATACCAACCTAAATATGTATAAAGCCACAAGTACACATCTTTGTACATATTTAGGTTGGTATATATGTATTTACACCTATATTTATAATCATTTGAAGTATATATAATTTAAAAGTATATAAGCTACTTTTACTTATTTTTTTAACTTCCTTTGCCTGTTTTGAGGTGGGGAGGAGTAGAGAGAGAGAGAATCCCAAGCAAGCTCCCCGCTGTCAGTGCAGAGCCCGATGTGGGACTCGAACCCACACATCACGAGAGCGTCTGAGCCGAAACCAAGAGGCGGAGGCTTGACCGACTGAGTCACCCAGGTGCCCCTAAAAGTACAGAAGCCAATTTTGAAGGCAAATATTAACGTGAAAGGTACCTTTCTGCCCTCAATCCCATACTGTGACTTGGAAGGTGTGGCGGTCCCCAGAGACGCAACCTACACGGGGCGCT
Organism: Panthera onca; assembly: GCF_046562875.1. Classification (NCBI taxonomy): domain Eukaryota; kingdom Metazoa; phylum Chordata; class Mammalia; order Carnivora; family Felidae; genus Panthera; species Panthera onca. Next base: position 127,987,049 of record NC_138357.1, on the reverse strand, counting down.
GTGTATGACTATAAGATGCTGCTCCGTCCGACTGTGTGTGGGGATATGCGCCCAGGTGCGTGAAGGTGTCTCGGGGAGACGGGCCACCGCAACAGAGTTTCCAGTACCAAAGTCTGGGGGCTCCTGGGGGCCTCAGTCAGTTGAGCATCTGACTCTTGATCTCGGCTCAGGTGGAGATCTCACGGTTCCTGAGTTCGAGCCCCGCGTTGGGCTCTGTACTGACAGCACAGAGCTCGTTTGGAATTCTCTGTCTCTCCCTCGCTCTCTGCGCTCTCTCGACATAAATAAAATAAATTAAAAAAAAAAAAGATGGCACTCCTGATGTGGGCACTTGGATGAAGCCGAGGTGAGCCGGCCAAGATCCCCGTCTCATGGGGTCAGATTCCACTGGCCAGCCGTGGATGGTTAGAGGATGTGACACGGAGGCTGGAAAACCAGAAATAGCAAGGTGGAGAGCCAGGGGGAGGGGAGGGTTTGCAAGTCAGTAATTGCCTGGATGCCCTAGATACATATAATTACATGGACGTAAGTGTATGGTAATCGTATGTATCATACGGTTTTCTGTGTGTGCAGAGACACGGGAATATGTCCACATAGAGAGGGGGACGTACGTGTGTATCTATCTCAGATGCTGGGATTTGAACAAGGACCTGAAGGAGGGTGGGAGTCCATGAGCACCTGTCTGGGGAGTGACAGGGACAATGTGGCCTGACCTTGGCAGGTAGCAGGGACACACAAAAGGTGTGTCCCTAGAAGCAAACAAAAGTACAACATGAGAAGCACCCGGCCAGCTCGGTTGGTGGAACGTGTGACTCTTGACCTCGGGGTTGTGGGTTCGAGCCCCACTTTCGCTGTAGACATTACTTAAAAAATAAAAATCTTAAAAAAATAAAGAACATAAAATCCTTTAAAAATGCAGGATGTCCACTTAAATCTGAATGTCAGATGATATATGTATAAAATATGTGCCTATGTGATATTTGGGACATACTCCTGCTAAACGCCAAGATGAATTTGCATTTCAGGTAAACAGTTAATAATTGTTTCCGTATAATGCAGAATACTGCATTAGGGAGGTAGTTACTACATAACCACTTGAGTGTGAATTGCAAATAAACAATGAACAATTCTTTCATTATAAGGGTGTAAAAGCATATATGTTTCTGGGGTTCGTACACGATTTTTGCAGACAGTGCTGAATGGATCCTGAAAAACAGGGCTTTGCTCTGAGGAGGGTAAATCAGTTCAGGGTGGTGGGAGGGATTACACTCAACCACTTCTGTTCAGTTTGAGTTTCTGAACAGAAGATGTTCTTGTGTAATCGTTTTTTAAATATAGTAATTGAGGGGAGACTGGTCAGCTGAGTCGGTTGAGCATCCGACTCTTAATTTTGGCTCAGGTCACGATCTCAGGGGGTCTACACTGAGCTCGGAACCAGCTTGGGATTCTCTCTCTCGAGCTCTGTCTGCCTGTCCCCTGCTCTCTCTCTCTTTCAAAATAAATAAAATAAAATAAAATAAAAAATAAAATAATAAAACAAAATATTAATATAAAATAATAAAATAAAACAAAATAAAACAAAATAATAGTATAACATAAAATAATAAAATAAAATGATAAATAAACTAAAATAAGAAAATAATAAATAAAATAATAATATAAAATAAAATAATAATGGGGCGCCTGGGTGGCTCAGTCGGTTAGGCGGCCGACTTCAGCTCAGGTCATGATCTCGCGGTCCGTGAGTTTGAGCCCCGCGTCGGGCTCTGTGCTGACAGCTCGGAGCCTGGAGCCTGCTTCAGATTCTGTGTCTCCCTCTCTCTCTGACCCTCCCCCGTTCATGCTCTGTCTCTCCCTGTCTCAAAAATAAATAAAATGTTAAAAAAAATTTTTTTTAAATTTAAAATAAAATAATAAAATAAAATGATAAAATATATAAAATAAAATAAAATGATAAAATATATAAAATAAAATAATAATAAAATAAAATGATAAATATATACAATACAATAAAATAAAATAATAAAATAAAATAAAATAATAAAATAAAACAAAATAATAGTATAACATAAAATAATAAAATAAAACAATAAATAAACTAAAATAATAATATAAAGTAACATAAAATAATAAAATAAATACAATAAAATGATAAATATATAAAATAAAATAAAATGATAAAAAATATTAAATAAAATAATAAAATAAAATAATAAAATAAAGCAAAATAATAGCATAACATAAAATAATAAAATAAAACGATAAATAAACTAAAATAAGAAAATAATAAATAAAATAATAATATAAAATAAAATAATAAATAAAATAAAATGATAAAATATATAAAATAAAATAAAATGATAAAGTATATAAAATAAAATAAAATAAAATAAAATGATAAAATATATAAAATAAAATAATAATAAAATAAAATGATAAAATAAAACAAGATAATAGTATAACAAAATAATAAAAGAATAAATAAACTAAAATAATAATATAAAATAACATAAAATAATAAAATAAAATAAAATAAAATAAAATAAAATAAAGTAAAATAAAATAAAGTAAAATAATAAAACAAAAAATAAGGTCCCTGTAGCAAACGCGATAGGTCCCACATTCGACAGAGAGAAAGATCTGCCCACTCCGATTTTTTATGGCTTCTTGGGTATAATTAGAGCAACCCACGTGGGGCTCCAGATGCTGGGCTGGGAATATCTGATGCCACTAATTACTGTTGCTTTGTTTTTGCATTTAGAACGACAGTCGTCACTGTAAGATGCCTTGAGATTCGTAAGGACTAGACGAAACGACGTTGCAGGTCACGTATTCCTCAGGAACGCACCGGGCTGGGGTCAAAGATGATGCCCAAGGGTGCTCTTGGGCAAGGGTGCGAAAGACATCAACTCTGTGTGTCCCAGGTGGGACCTGGGGGCCGAGGCCAGGGACCCACGGAGCTCAGCCGCGTGTTGGGATGCAGGGAGGGTTTGTTGGTATATGATAGAGCTGCGGAAACGTTAAGCTTCCTCAGGACTGCAGAAATGAAACTCTGGAGCCCTCCCCGTCCAGGGTCAAGTTCCCACAAGAAACGGGTCTGGGAAGAGGGAAGGGAAGAAGCGCCTTGAACGTATTCCTGAGTCAACAGCACCGTGGGGAGAGTCCCAGTGTCCAAGATGAAGGACGTGGTCCAGCAGCCGAGGGCCGCGAGACTGTGGACATCTGCATTCTCAGCACACAGACCCTGCCGACGGCACACAGCCTGTTTGGGATGAGGTCGCTTCTGGGGGTCACTGTTACCACAAGGGTCCAGACTCAGCCCCCCATCCCGCACCCCCATGGAAGGCTGAGACCCTGACTGCATCTTGGAAGACGTCCCTGTGTCTGAAATAGTGTTCTCTGCAGAAGGGGGCAGAATGTCCTTGGGAGGAAGATACAGAAGGGACTTGCTTTCTTTCCTTTTGAGGTGTCCCTGTGCACCACAGTTAGGCAGTCGGTATGACCCCCGAGAAGTCCAGTTCAGGACAGCCTTAGGCAACAGGGGCATAGTCCCCAATAAATGCAGATAATGCTGGAAGTTTCCAACATGTGCCCTGAAAACATCCCACCCCATCGTTCGCAAGAACAGAGAGAGAGATCCCGCATCAGCCCGTAGCTCACGGCTGCAATCAAACCCAGATATGGGACAACAAAGTCTGTGCCTCATGCGTATATATCTATATATTGGGGCCACCACCACCACCAAGGGCAGGATACATTTACATAACAAACAGCAGCTCATTATACAAACGAGTGCTGGGGCGTGCTGTGTATCTTGTTTGGGATTTTGCCAAAGGCGTTGGAAGAAAGATGATGTAAGCTTTGCAGAGAAGCTTGGGTAAATATGAAGAGAACAGACCTTCATGGGATAAGGAATTTCCGTGCTGTCACATCCCTGAAGAATACGGACATAAACACACGTTTAGGAATGGATTTATCTGCTGTGTAGGCCGGAGTTCACAAAACTCTGTACTGCAGGGCTTTCGCTATGAAACGGGAAGGGTATCTGTGGGTTTGTCCAGAGACCGTGAAAAGAGACTCCGATTTCCTCAAGACTGAAAACAGTGTTCAGTGCACTGAGTCGCACACTTTGGGGGAAACTGGTCTGTCAATGGACCCAGCCTTCTATGAGAGGACAGGGGGCATTTTAATGCAGATCAGGGAGCCATCTCGACTGCGGGATGGGTATAGATCGGATTTGAAAGTGCTTCTGAGCGGTCTACAATGCCTACGGTGTCAGTGTCCTCATTAGGGAATCCGAAGGCTTCTGCATAAATGTGAATCCCCAGTACGGGGTTCACCAATCCTTCGCCAAAACGTCGGCCTTCTGCCATGTTGTTGCAAGGTCAATGGACATGGGCTCTGAATCTTGTGTTTAATAGACCATGTTCTGGGCTGAACGAGGATACCTCCCTAGCCCACCCCGCACACCCCACCCCCCCAAAAAAAGGTGTGCCAACCTGGAACCTGGTAATAGGACCTTAGTTGGAAAACGGGTCTTTGTAGATGTCAATAGGGATCTTGAAATGAGATCACCCATGGGGGCCAGGGTGAGGCCGTCTCAAGGTGGGGGGAAGGACATTGACCCCACTTCTTAACTGGGGAGGGCAGGAGAAGAACGTGTGTCATGGGACATGTCAGGTCCTCCCTGGGAAAGACACTCAGGGATGCTGTCTTCCACATGCCTCTTTCCCAGGGGACAGTGGCAAGTCATAGTTTGCGTGAAGTACTCAGACTACCTCAAAATGCATTCGATCAGTGAAGACGCGTGAAGTCTGCACGAGTGAAGCCAGAAGAATCTTCCCCTCGTCCACCTTCCAGAACGTCACCTCCTAGACTTGTCAAAGCCACGCGCACTGGGACTTTTGCCACCTACAGCCAACCCCACCCCAAGCACTTCCTGCTGCTGTGTGCACACAAACCCATCTCTTGATGTGTAAACAAGGTGTGGTTTGAGGTTTTGGGGGTTCGGGATGGGTTTCATTGTTTTTAGGCATTAAAAAACGGTTTTAGGGGCGCCTGGGTGGCTCAGTCGTTTGGGCAGCCGACTCCGGCTCAGGTCATGATCTCGTGGTCCATGAGTTCGAGCCGCGCGTCGGGCTCTGTGCTGGCAGCTCAGAGCCTGGGGCCTGTTTCAGATTCTGTGTCTCCCTCTCTCTCTGACCCTCCCCCGTTCATGCTCTGTCTCTCTCTGTCTCAAAAGTAAATAAACGTTAAAAAAAAAAATTAAAAAAAAAAAAACGGTTTTAAAGAAAACATTCGTTTATTTAGAAATTCATTAAAAATTGTTTAGGATGGCCTGTTATTTCTCATGTAGGATAGGGAGTAGATGGGGTTATGTTTCCATGTGTGTTTAATGCATCATGCTGAATTCTTCCTCCCTACTCTTTAGCCCAGGGTCCCTGAACCTTGACACTGTTGACATTTGGGAACAGATAAATATTGGCTGCAGGGGGCTGTTCGGTGCATTGTGGGGCGTCGAGCAGAATGACTGGTGTCCACTCAGTAGATGGTGGTAGCATCTTCCCACCCCCAGCTGTGACAAGCAGATGCCTCCCAACATTTCCAAATGGCCCCTGGAGGGAAAGGATGTCGTCCCTGGTGGAGAACTACTGTCTTAGTACAATGTATAATTTACATCCAACACCGATCATAGACCTAATTTATATGTGTGGGTGTGTATATATAAGTGTTTGGATAGATGATGGATGGATAGATAGATACATACATACATACCCACATAGATAAGTGATAGATGATGCATTGATGGATGAAAGGATAGATGGAATCATAAATATCATAGATAGATAGATAGATAGATAGATAGATAGATATGATGGGTGGGTGGGTGGATGGATGGATGGATGGATGGAGATAGATAGATAGATAGATATGATAGGTGGGTGGGTAGATGGATGGATAGAGATAATAGATAGATGATAGATAGATAGATAGATAGATGATAGATAGATATGATGGATAGATAGAAAATTCTAATCCGATTATATATCAGACATATTTTCTTAGATAGGGTCAAATTTACCTTTTTGAATCTGGCTACAATTTCCATTTGAAGAAAACACATCCTAATGTGGGTTGGTTTCCATTTAATCTTAAATAATAATCTTACAAAGTGAGCAAGTAGCCACATATGTGTCCTGTGACAAAAAAACCCAATGAAGCCATTTTTCCAGTGCCTAGTTGACAATGCAGACTGGCCATGAGTTGTGAAACTCTCCTTTGCCTTGTGAATCCATGAAAGAAACTCCATTCCAGGAAGATGAGGTTATTTTTGTACAGAAAATAGGCTAGTGAGAAATCCAATACAGAAATCACAGTGGCAAAAAAACCCACAAAAAACAAAAAACAAAACAAAAAACAAAAAACCAACACAAAAATTAAAAACTGTGGCACATTTGTATTAAGTCGTAAAAGCTCTGTAGGCTCAAGGAGTTGTTTTGATTTTAACTTATTTTCGTTTGTAACCATGTGAGTAGCATGATTATAGCGTTGCATATATATGCATAAACCAGACCATATGCAATGCCTTGCCTTGGTCTGGTTTCTTAGAGAAGCTGGAGAAACTTATGGGGTTTGTTCCTTGACGGCTTTCTCAAGCTCATAGCAACAGTTTCTTAAAACATCAGCAGACTAATGCAGAAACTAAGAACATGTCTTGGAAAGGAATCCCCAAATGCAGCTTTTCTCCAGGAACAGCAGGTGGAAAACCTTGAAAGTGCTCTTTCCAAAGTAACAATTTGCTGCAAATATATGCTGCCTTTGTATGAATGAACACCTTAACGTTAAGTGGAAGCAAGATAATGAGTACACTTTAGGTGTTTAGACTTTGAGGCTGAGATAGATGATAGATAGATAGATAGATAGATAGATAGATAGATAGATAGATAAATGATGGTTAGAGATATCATGGATGGATGATGGATGGAGATGATAGATGATAGATATGATGGATGGATGGATGGATGGATGGATGGATGGATGGGAGACAAGAGGTGATAGGTATGATGGATGGATGCATGGATGGATGGATGGATGGATGGATAGATGGATGGAGATGAGAGGTGATAGATATGATGGATGGATGGATGGATGGATGGATGGATGGAGACGAGAGGTGATAGATATGATGGATGGATGGATGGATGGATGGATGGATGGATGGATGGAGATGAGAGGTGATAGATATGATGGATGGATGGATGGATGGATGGATGGATGGGGATGGGTGGATGGATGAATGGAGACGAGAGGTGATAGATATGATGGATGGATGGATGGATGGATGGATGGGTGGATGGGTGGATGGATGGATGGATGCACAGATGGATGGATGCACACACAGATGGGTGGATGGGTAGAGCGACTTCATTGAAAGGCTAAGTCAAGTTCATCCCATGGAATTCTGATCTTGTCTGTAGAACGAGATTCCAGTGGGATCGTGTGTCCAGTGGCCACATCCTGGGCATCATGATGGTTTTGTGCACAGCCTTGACAGTTTCTAACAGGATTGCTTGTCCCAACATGATGCAGGTGGAAACATTTATTCATTCTCATTCATCTGCCTTTTATTGACCTGGAAATCCTTGCCACATGTGCACATGCCACAAATTGAAAAAGCAGTCCCAAATTCTATGTGCAAAGCGACATTGCTGCCTACAATAATTTAATATTTTGTTGAAACGTGCTTTTTTTTAGAGGAAGAAACACAAGGCTTAGTAGTTCTGTGTTCAATAGTGGTTATTATGCTGATGGTTGCAATAAAGCACGTCTACTCATAGAACAATGTGTGATTGGACTCTGCTATTTAAGTGGACTTTAGTTCCGATGGGGGCAACTGAGGCACACGGTGTAGTAAGTATGGAATTCACTGCTACAATTAATACTCATTTGTTGAGTGACGAAGATAGAATTGAGGCATATTGGCATTGTAACCCGGATTTGAGGCTTTATCCTCTCAAAGGGTCTGAGACTGTTGGGACTCCAGTATTCATTCAAATGTTCTTAAAACACTCTCTCTTTTTTCGTTAACTTGAAGAAACCTCAACTGCGCCGTGGAGACTGTGCTTGAAGTAACGGGGACACCACCAGATAGCACAGGGATGGGCTTCCGGCCAGGCCCCCCAGTTAGGTATTGATTACCTAGAAGCGATTTGAATAATGGCCCTCCCATTAAGGAAAATGATTGCTTTAAAAAAAAGAACGCTAGATTACTGGATGAAGAGGGTCCTTCCCAGTCAGATGGATGGATGGGTGGGGATGGATGGATGGGTAAAATGCTAAGAATGATACTCATAGAATAATTTTGGCTTTTGTGAAAATATTCTGCACCTATTGAAACGGTCTGTTTTTCTCGAGAGTGTGTTTGGTGTTGTTTACAAAACTGTCTGGAGCGAATGGTTTATTTCTGGGAATTTCAAAAGCTCATCCAAATTATTTAATAGCCGCGAGACTAGTGAGGGAAAAATTGTGTGATCTCACCAAGTGGCTTGCCTGTCTATTTTTGCATAGAGAAATACATTCGTGAGCTCTACTCAGACACGCTTCTCCTTATTACGAAAATTCATTTGCAAACCCAAATGCATTTCCGAAAACACAGTTTGGATGTTCGAGTGGAATCAAATGTTTCCAACAAATCGAGCACGGACAAAAAAAAAAAAAAAATGTCTAAATTGTGCATGCTTAAGCGTCACACATTTCAAGTTTTTTTTTTTTTAATTTTTTTTTAATGTTTATTTATTTCTGAGGCAGAGAGAGACAGAGCATGAGCGGGGGAGGGTCAGAGAGAGAGGGAGACACAGAATCAGAAGCAGGCTCCAGGCTCTGAGCTGGCAGCACAGAGCCTGATGCGGGGCTCGAACTCACAGACCGTGAGATCGTGACCTGAGCCGAAGTCGGACGCTCGACCGACTGAGCCACCCAGGCGCCCCTCAAGTATTTTTGTATGGTCCTTGTGGAAGGCGCCTTATGACCCCAGTGTTGTCTTTGTTCTGTAGCGAGCGGTAGAGAAAGTTGCACAGACATTTTATCTCTGGACAGGAAGGTCTAAAACACTGCACTTGGCAGAAGGAGGTGAGCACAGCATGTGAGTCAGTGCTAACCTCAGCGTTGTGAAGATTGGGGGGGGGGGGGTTGCTCTCTGCTGTAGGACATCCTGTGTATCCCAGGGTGCTGAGCAGCGTCTCTGGTCTCCACCCACCATAAGCCAGGAACACGCCCTTCCCCCATAGTTGTGACAACGAAAATACCTGCAGACCTTGCCAGTGTCCTGGGAGCAAAATGAGCCTCGGTTGTGAATAATTGCTCTGGAGAGGTGAGCACTATGTTCAGAGTATCTGAAAATCATCACCTCTGATCCTAGGTGAGCTACCTGGGTTGCGGGGGGCGGGTTTCCGGTTCTCTGGTTGGGTTCCTGTCTCTCGCCTGTGTCTTCTTGCTGGGGCCGTGGCTACGGGGCAGCTGATATTTGGGGCACGCTTCTGTTAAAGCCCCACATGGAGCCATTTCAGCCAAGTCACCAAACTGGGGCTCATTACCTGTCCGGATGCCAGTTTCAACCTCCCTTGGAAATGAAGTCTTAACTTGTCCGTTGGGAATGCGTTCTCTGATCAAACAGCAAGGGGGGCATCTGTCCCCTGGGCCCTCTCCGTCCTGCTCCCCTCCAAAGAGAGGTGAGGTGATCCAGGTAATAAAACCCCTGCCCATCCCCTAGGAGAAGTTGACCTTGTCCGGAACAAGCCTTTCTTTCCATTTGCTAATGACGCCCTTGCCCTACCCTCGTTCCTACAAGAACTTCAATAAAATCACATTGTGCACCAAGGTCCTGTCCCCGTGCTTCAATAAAATCACACCAAGGTCCTGTCCCCGTGCTTCAATAAAATCACATTTTGCACCGAGGTCCTGTCCCCGTGCTTCAATAAAATCACATTTTGCACCGAGGTCCTGTCCCCGTGCTTTAATAAAATCACATTGTGCACCAAGGTCCTATCACCGTGCTTTAATAAAATCACATTGTGCACCAAGGTCCTATCACCGTGCTTTAATAAAATCACATTTTGCACCAAGGTCCTGTCCCCGTGCTTCAATAAAATCACATTTTGCACCGAGGTCCTGTCCCCGTGCTTTAATAAAATCACATTGTGCACCAAGGTCCTGTCCCCGTGCTTCAATAAAATCACATTTTGCACCGAGGTCCTGTCACCGTGCTTTAATAAAATCACATTTTGCACCAAGGTCCTGTCCCCGTGCTTTAATAAAATCACATTTTGCACCAAAGACATCTTCAAGAATTCCTTCTTGGCCTTTGGCTCTGAACCCCCCAACCATCACCCCAAAACCCCATTATCAACTACACCTGCCACAGGAATCCTTGCCGTTTCCTACGTGTGGGGTGACGGCTTCCCCAGATGACGGGCTCTCAGACACTGGCTGGGGATCTTTGATGCACCTCAGATCTGACCCAGTCTACCTGGAGCTCTAGATGGGACTTTCCCAAGACCCCCTCTGTGGGTTGCATTAATTCTGTAGTGACTCAGGGAAGCTCATTTACCCAGTAGGTCATCTACTGGTTTAATACAAAGGGACAGAGGCTATTAGGGTAACAGTCAGCTGCCCCATGCAGAGACCCGCAGGCTGAGGTCCAGAACAAAGCAGCTTCTGTCCTCATGGAGCTTGGGGTCTGTCACAGAGATGAGTGGAAGCATTCTGGCTCCCCAACCTGAAAGATTCCGAACCCCGTCCTTCTGGGATTTTTCTGGAGGCTTCATCCAGTGTAGGTAGAATTGATTAACTCATGGGCCTCAGGTAATTGATTCGACCTCCAGCCCCTCCCTCCCACCAGGCGGGACAGAAAGTTCTATCCCTTTAATCCCAGAATTGGTTCCCCTGGCAACCAGCCCCCATCCCTGGGGCCTTTCCAAAAGTCACCTTATTCACATAACAAAAGACACCTTCCGATCTTATCACTTAGAAATTCCAAGCGTTTTAGGAGCTCTGTGCCAGAGGAGGGTGGGGGGAGAAATGAAGACCAAAATGTATATATTTCTTTTAAGCTTTTTTAAAGCCTTCTTTCTTTCTTTCTTTCTTTCTTTCTTTCTTTCTTTCTTTCTTTGTTTCTTTCTTCAGTGTTTATTCACTTTTTGAGAGAGAGAGAGAGAGACAGAAACAGTGTGAGTGGGGGAGGGGCAGAGAGAGAGGGAGACAAAGAAGTGGAAACAGGCTCCAGGCTCCGAGCCATCAGCATAGAGCCCGACGCGGGCCTCGAACCTACGAACTGTGAGATCGTGACCTGAGCCAAAGTCGGAGGCTCAACTGACTGAGCCAACTTTAGGCACCCCTAAAGGTTTCTTTAAAACACAGCTTTAAGGAGCTATATTTCACATTCTGCACAACGCACCTGCTCAGAGTGCACAACTGGCTGGTGTTTAGTACTTTTACAGATATGAGCAATCATCGCTACAGTCCAAAATGGGACATTTTTGGGGCACCTGGGTGGCTCAGTCGGTTGGGCGGCCGACTTCGGCTCGGGTCATGATCTCGCGGTCCTTGAGTTCGAGCCCCGCGTCGGGCTCTGTACTGATGGCTCAGAGCCTGGACCCTGCTTCCGATTCTGTCTCCCTCTCTCTCTGACCCTCCCCCGTTCATGCTCTGTCTCTCTCTGTCTCAAAAATAAATAAACGTCAATATGGGACATTTTTATTGCGTGGGAACGATGCTGCACTTCAGCTACGACCTTCCCATCCCCACAAGCCCAAAGCCACCGTTACTCTGTGTTCTGCTTCTCCAGATTCTCCTATTCCAGGCTTTCGTATTAGTAGACACCTATCACGGGGTATTTTTGGAACTTGCTTTTTTTTCGCTGACCATCGTGGTTTCCAGGTTCATCCATATTGTAGCAGGTGACAGAACTTTATTCCTTCTTATGGCTGAATGATATTCCGGGGTACGGATGGGGCACGTGTTGCTTATCCATGCGTCCGTTGATGGACCCTAGGGGGTTTCCACACTTTGGCTATTAGGCATTGTACTGCTATGGACATGCATGGATGAATTTGTGCATGAACCTGTGTTTCCATTTCTGTTGCATAGATTTGGTAGAACACACGGGTTTTGGTAGATTGGGAATCTAGTCTACGATGTTCTCAGAGGGTTTCTATGACCCTTTGTTGCTTGCGGAATTGGAAGAGGTATATGTCAAGAAGTGATGTGGGTAAAATATATCTCTGTGGCAACTGGGGATTGTCAGCTTTGAGCCACAGCTTTTGTAGGGACAGAACCAATGCTGCCCGTCTGGGAGAGGTGGTGTTCTTGGGGGCATTTTAATCAAATGTCTGGTCCCTTTCATTTTTGTGTCGGACAGTGTATCGGGGGAGGACGAACAAAAAAGCAGGTGTTGAGTTTGTGGACACTGAGATCTGGAAAGAAGGTATAAGACAGGCAGTGCAGGAAGGGCACTTGGGGTCTAGAAGATTAGGCACGCAGAGCTGGACCAGGGCCATGGACGAACCTGCGCCATCTATGAGGACAAAGTACAAAGAACCGCGTGAAAGGAAATAGGTCAGGGCACCAGCCCCTCAACAGAGCTTGACTCTACGTCAGGAAGGAGTGTGTTCTTACCTGCTCTTAGGCCTAAGGTGGGGGTTGGGCATGAGACTTTCTGAGGGAGATGTGCTGGAGAACCTGGTTCCAGGTGTGGGTTCCAGATCTGGTTCCAGGTGTGGGTCCAAGTGTGAGTTCTAGGTGTGGGTTCTAGATGTGGTTCTAGGCGTGGGTCCAGGTGTGGTTTCTAGGGGTGGGTGCAGTGACGTCGGGCAAAGGCATTTGCCAACGCGTTTGCTGAGAAATCAACAAGCTGTCCATTTGGGCAAACTTTCAATATCCCTGAGTTTCCATTTCTGCACGTGGGTATCCATCATAGGGCAACTCTGCGTTTCCTTGTGATTATGGCCTAGAACAGATTGTCTGGACAAAAAGGCTGCCGTTGGAACGGATGTGGGCTTCTTTCTGTCTGGGATTCTCTTAGACGGAGAAGGGATGCAGGGTCCACTGAGGAAAAAGCCGACGCTTGAGGAGGAAACCCATGTTGACTCGGCCCCGAGCACATTACAGGCATTTTGTTCTTCCGTGGGCTCACCAGCCCTTGAACCAGGGACTGTGGTTCTCACGTGATCGATGAGCAGGGAATCGGATGCCGAGAGCACCCGTCCACCTCAGACCCAGTGGACGGCCTGGGTCACCTCTTTCCGACTTCAAAACGCTAGGAAATGAACAGAAACAGGTTCTAACACCGCATCCTGCAAATGAGGCCTTTTTAATCCTCTCCGATTGAAAATTTGGATTTATGTGGCAACGGTGTTTGTTTCCTGTCTATCAAGCAGCCGCTAATTCAACCCAGAGGCCCCAGGTAAGAGACACGTCTCGTCATATGTCCCGCCTCCTGCAATGACCCGGGTGTCTCCAGGCCTGGATCATTCACCCAACTAATGGCGCTCCACCCGGGGGTGGGAGAGGGGGTTGCTACTCAGACCTGGGAGCTCACAGCACAGGGCTGGGGTGGCTCAGGCCTTCCAAAGTCCCTGCCACAGGCAAACACCGGGGGCTTGTTTAAAATAGCCACACCCCAGGGCCTTCCAATTCCAAAGAAGTAGGGGTGAGGCCCAGGCTGCTGTGCTTAACAAGCTCCCCGGGGCGATTGGAATGTACAAGCTGGAAGAAACGGCCAAAGGAGGCCATCTGCTGCCTTGCTCTGGGTTTCGGTTTGGGGATATTTCCCTATGGCAGGAGCTTCCGGAAGAGGGTTCACTCCTGGGTCGCTGACAGCCTGTTTATGTCAACGTCAGGGTTTCTTTATCAAAGGGTATGTTATAAGCTTAATTGCATCTCACCCCTGCCCCCCAGCTTCCCCACATGTTTGTATGTTGAAGCCCCTACCTGTAGTTAATGAGATGGTGACGTGATTTGGAAATAGGGCTGTTGCAGGTATAATAAGTTCAAGTGAGTTCATCAGGGCATCCCTTAAAGCAACGGGACTGGTGTCCTTCTAAACAGGGGGCCCTGGATACAGGGACGCGCACACACACAGGGTGAGGGCGAGGCCCGTGTGAAGACACAGGAGGAGACGGGGGGTGGTCTGTGGGGGGAGGCACGTCCAAGCTGAAAATCGCCAGGCTTTGTCTGCAAACCAGCAGAAGCTGGGGACAGGCTTGGGACAGATTGTGTCCTAAAACCTCCAGCAGGAACGAGCCGTGCAAGCTACATCTTGATTTGGGATTTCTACCCGGAGGCGGTCAATTTCTGTGTTGAAACCACCCAGTCTGTGGGGGTTTTATCCCCAACAGAGCAAAAGAGATTATTTGTGTTTCGGTTGGGGTTTAGAACTGGGGGAACAGAATTCTCCACACAAGGCCACTTGGGAGACTCCAAGGTGCCGAAGATACAGAGGGCAGCTGGCCTGCCTTCCACTGTGTGATGCTTCGGGCACAACGTTGTTGGGAGGCAGACACAAGTACACGGGAAGGAGAAAAGAAGGACGAGGGTAAGTCACATATGGGTCGTCTCCCAGCTCTGGAGACCAGACGTCTTAGGTCTAGGAGGGACACGGCCGCTGAGATCCAGGCAGGGCAGGGCCACTGAGATCCAGGCAGGGCAGGATCGCTTAGATCCAGGCAGGGCAGGGCCACTGAGATCCAGGAGGGACAGGGCCGCTGACATCCAGGCAGAACAGGACCCCTGAGATGGAGGCAGGACAGGGCCACTGAGATCCAGGCAGGGCAGGGCCACTGAGATCCAGGCAGGGCAGGGTCCCTGAGATCCAGGCAGGGCAGGGCCACTGAGATCCAGTAGGGGCAAGGCCTCTGAGATCCAGGCAGGGGAGGGCCACTGAGATCCAGGAGGGGCAAGGCCTCTGAGATCCAGGAGGGGCAGGGCCACTGAGATCCAGGCAGGGCAGGGCCACTGAGATCCAGGAGGGACAGGACCACTGAGGTCCAGTCAGGGCTGTGCTCCCTCCTGAGGCTCCAGGGGAGGGTCCTTCCTGCCTCTCCCTCTTCTGGGGCTCCAGGCGTCCCTGGGCTTGTGGCTGCCTCCCTCCAGTCTCTGCCTCCCTCTTCACATGGCTTCTTTGTCTCTGTCTCTCCCCTTCTGTCCCTTACGGCACCTGCTATTGGATTTAGGGCCCCCCTGATCCAGGATGGGCTCATCCCATATCCTTTACTTACTCCCATCTGCAAAGACCCTGTTTCCAAATAAGGTTCCGTTCCCAGGTTCCGGGTGGACATACATTTGGGGGGCCACGCATTCAACCCTCCACATGGGGCCTCTAACGGTTCCACTGGCCACACCCTCTGCCTTCGGTGTGGCTGCTAACAAGGAAGCAGAGGCGTGTTTCTGCCGCGTGCATTTCCACTAACGCGTAAAATACACGGATGGTTTCTTCAAACAGACTCAGAGCCCAGCCTCCTGCTTGACTCTCTGCGACCAGCCAAACGCTCGAAACACTCGCACAGAACTCTGCCGTCCGCCAATTTTTTATTTTTTTCTTCCTGCTTCATGTGTTACTGGGAAAGGCTCCTCTGGGCACTGTGTCACTGCTGAGACCCTTCCTCTGTTGTCCAAAGGATCGTGTCAGGGACGGGCGTCCTGGAGGGTGGGGGAGGGTTTACTTCAGTATCTACGTTTTCCAGACAATCGGCTGTGGTTCCGCGTGGCCCTTCCCAAGCAATTACATGGTTTTAATACAGATTTCAGCGGTTGCTATAATTACTCGAACCATCTAATCTAGCGCATAATGCAAGAGCCATTACGAATCTAATGAGTATATAATCAGAAGTTTTCCAGATAAAGGGAGCACGTTCTCTGCGAGGAAAGGAAGTCGAGCTGTGTCCCCGGCATTCACAAAGCAATCAGTGTTGTGAGAATGGTTTCTGGGGTGGGGGGCGGGGGGGAAGAGAGGGGTTTGCTTTTGTTTTTTTGTTTTTCTTTGCCTGTTTGGTTTTCGTTTTCTTGGTTGGTTTCGGTGTCCTTTATTCCTCTGTTTGGACCGCGTGTCGAGTGTCGTCACAAAGCTGGGCTCAAGGGGCATGGGCATCGCGGGTGCGATGTCTTTCCCCACCGAAGGTGCACCTGCCCGTCCCCCCAGGATTTGCGCCCCCCTGCAGGTTGTATTTAATGCGATGTTTTTTACAGAGAATCAGAATGGATGCCAGCAAAGCAATGAGTCCATGCAGAAGGAGCCCCCAGCCAGCGTGGGGATCCAAAGTCAGGATCGGTACCCACACGGGATGCTGGGCCAGGCTGGTTCCTTCTGTGCCTTCGTGCTGCTGGGGAAGCACAGGTGGGGGGTGCTGCAGCAGTCCGAAGATGGACAGGACCTTCCCGGGGACACTGAGCCCAGCCTCCCTGCAGTGGTCTGTGCCCAGGCCCCTTCCTGCAGCACTCTGCCCGCACGGTCCCCCTTGGAAGCCAGCAGGGACCCCTGTCCTCCACCCGGAGGAAGCTGGGGGCACGGAGCATCTCCCCCGAGCGCTGGAACCCACAGGAACGAAGGCTAATTCTCTTCTGGAGCGTTCTCCCACTTGGGTCTTGCTGGTGCTATTTTGGGTCCCTCAGCCACACGGTGACAGATCCTTTTAGCACAAAGCCAAAGGCGCCGAGATCCATCTGTCTGCTGGTTTCTCGCTGAGTGACAGGAGTGCCCGTGAGTTAAGGGACTCAGGGCATCCTGTCCCTGCCTCCAGCCACTGTGCCCGCATGTTTTCCTGAAAGCCTGAGAAAGCGTCCCTTCTTTCCAAAGGCACCGCGGAGAAGGTGGAACGGAGTGGCCGTGGCACCTGGCGAATGTTTATCATTTAGACCCCATGTGCCCCGTATTTACGCACACAAGCTTGGTTTCCCAAGAAGATACTTAAGATAATTAAACAAAATTTTAATAACATGGGGGTGCCTGGGGGGCTCAGTCGGTGAAGCATCCGACATCGGCTCAGGTCATGATCTCACGGTTCGTGGGTTCGAGCCCCGCGTGGGGCTCTGTGCTGACAGCTCAGAGCCTGGAGCCTGCTTCCGATTCTGTGTCTCCCTCTCTCTCTGACCCTCCCCTGCTCGCATGCTCTCTCCCCCCCACCCCCTCAAAAATAAATAATGAAAACGTTTTTAAAAGTTTTTTTAAATTTCTTTTTTTTTACATTTTACTTTTAACAGATTGGTTTTATTTTCACATAAAATTTTAATTTGTCATAAAAATTAAAATATAGTAAATAAATTAGACATAGTGGAAGCAACCACATTCTGGCAATATTGAAAATAAAAAGAAAATAGAATGTGCCGATGAATAATACCAGGAATAAAAAGGAGACATAACTTGAGAGGCAGCCGTGTTTACAAGGAAAATGAGATAATGTTACGGGTAAGTGTCCCGGTACATGTAAAAACTTGACCCAACCAAAACTGACTCAAGGAGAAATGTAAGACCAGAATAGTATCATGGCATTTTCATAAATTGAATCAGTGGTTAAAAGGCTACCCATCAAGAAAATGCTAGCCCTGGGTGATTTCATCAGGTTGCTGAAAATTCCAGTATTATCTGAACCCCTCCAGGCGAGAGAAAAAGAAATAACATCTCCACGGTATTCTATGAGGCTGGAAATACTTTTACACCAAAGCCCAGTAAACACACACACACACACACACACGCACAAAAATCCAAAAAACTTGGGGAAACGTTTTCTACCAGTGAACTTATTGTGCAACATATATTAAATAGTGAAATTTTGGAAGTGATCTCCTTAAAAGTAAGGAACAGTTCAAGGATAGCTCTTATCATCATATCAACCTGACGCTGTCCTGGGGGCTGTAGACGGTACAGTCAGACCGAACAAGAAACAATAAATACAAGCATTGGAAAGAAGGGTGACACTGTTTACACGAGGTATTTTCTATATGTGTAGAAACCATTACCCCCCCAAATCAACTTCTAGATAAAACATAGAATTAATCAGAGTTTAGCAAACTGTCATTAAATCATTAAATCAAATAAAATCATTAAATAAAGTGAATTTCTGTTTAATATAGCCACACAAGAATACTTAGTATAATATAATATTAGATTATATATAATTATACTATAATATAGAATATATTATACAATATAATTAAAATACATCATATACTATACTACATGTATTATATTATATAATATATAATCATATACTACAATATGTAGTATAATATTATATAATATCTCCACAGTATTATATTATATTATATTATTATATATATTATATATTATATTATATTATAATGCTATATTATATTATATATTGCAATATATAATATACAATAACATATAACATAATTAGAATTATATACAATATATGATATATACTATACATAATTATAATTATGTTACTATATAGTACATATAATTATATGTTATTTTATATACGATATATGATAGTATATAATATAAATGATAATAATTATATTTTATAATAGAAAATAAGCAATGTATAATAACTATAATGGGATTATTCTACCTAAAGAAATGTAAGAACAAATGAAGAAAACTACAAACCTCTTTGCTTAATGTGCTGAAACATATCATATTCAAAGTTTGACAAATTGAGTAGCATGAAGACACATAAAGATGGGGACACCCTCTGTCTGTCTCTTTGTGTCATTTTAATCCTAGTTACATCAGTATTGTTTTGCAAAGCTTGAGAATCTGACCTTGAAATTTATATGCAGGGGAGCCTGGCTGGCTCCACCCTGGGTGGAGAGTGTGACTGTTTGTCTCTGGGTAATGAGTACAAGCCCTATGTTGAGTGTAGAGAGTACTTAAAGTTCTTAAAAAATAATAAAATAAAGTAAAATAAAATAAAGTAAAATAAAATAAAATAACATAACATAAAGTAAAATAAAATAATACAATACAATAAAATAAAATAAAGTAAAGTAAAATAAAGTAAAATAATAAAATAAAATAAAATAAAATAAAATTAAATTAAATTAAATTAAATTAAATAGCCAACACTGCTAAAATACGTAAAAAATCAGGTGGAGACTATCACAGCCGGTATCGTTTCCATTCAAGAAGTCTTCGTTTGACTGCGATGTAGCATGGGTGGCTGAGATTAAAGACCATTACTGGAAGGCATTTTGGTGTTTTGGTGGGAAGACGATGGGCTGTTCAGCATGGCATTTGGACAATGGGTTATCCAGAGGGACCAGGACCAAGCTTTAAAGTTCTCAGCTATCCAGGTTGAGCAGTTAGGTAGGAGAGGCTAAAGTCAAACCCTTGTAGAGGAGAAGCAGGCAAATACATTTCTGACCTTGCATTAAGGCAGGCTTTCTTCAACCAAGGGCCAACAAGGAGAAGCCACTGGAAAGAGTGATATGGTCGACTACGTGACAGTTAAGAATTTGTTTGCCTCAAGACTCCAGGAAAAGAGTGAAACCACGGCCTGGACGGCGAGCACGTATTTGCTGTAAAGGATTAGTAGAAGGCTAGTATTCCTCGTACATAAAGAACTCCTCCAGGTCGATGTGAAAAGACCGCCCAGTTGCAGAAGGATGAGAGCCTCCAATTGGCATTTCAAAGAAGAGGAAGTGGAAATCACCAGTAGATGGACGTGCCTCACTGAGTGGTGGTAGGCAGGGGATACAAAAGTGAAACCCAAGTGCCAGTTTGGAGAGGAGCAAAGCAGGGCACACACGTGGAGGCAGGGAACTCACAGAATCTGCCTATAGATGTGCCAGTTGGTACGGCGCTTTGGGGAAACCATGTGGCATTCGTTAGTGAGGACCAGCCATTCTGCTGATGACTTATCCCTAACAACTCTTAAAAGGTGTGCCAAGAAGCATATAGGAATACGCTCACGGACTCGACGTTCGTAGTAGCGAAAGATCAAAGACCATCCAAATGGTCATTGAGTAATACCCACACAACGGAGTAATAGAGAGTAAAGACAATTCGTGAAATTAAGAAGAAATTAAGAGGTGCCTGGCTGGCAAAGTCGGTTAAGGGTCTGATTTAGGCTCAGGTTATGATCTCATGGTTCCTGAGATCAAGTCCCACATTGGGTTCTATGCTGAGAATGTGGAGCCTGCTTGGGATTATTTCTTTTTGTCTCTCTCTCTGCCCCTTCCTGGCACTCTCTCTCTCTCTTTCTCTCTCAAAAAAAAAAAAAAAAAAAAAAAAAAAGAGAGAAAGAAACTTAAAGAACCAATTAAAAAAATGAAATTAATGGAATCTGACTAAATCTTTCAACATATCCCACATGCGACTGGACATCTGTCAAGTGTGTTGACTTTGATCTTTGTCTAGGCAAGAAGTCAAGCCGACCTCATGTCATGAGCTCTTCTAGAAGTATTTTGGCTTTGCCAAAGTAAAAACAATTCACTGTTCATTTGATAAGTGCACATTTGCATCATTTCCACCTGTTAATAAGGTAACCTAAAATTCAGCTAATACCCAAAACGGAGCGTATTATGTGGTCGTGGTGGAACCTGACTGTTGAACATTACAGCAAGAAGACTGTGCTTCCAAGATTTTCTTACTTTTTATTTCTTTCCACGTGCTCAGGGTCTAAAATTGATTTTATAGAGTAAGAAAATAATAAAAAGTGAATTCATTTCTTCCCATCTTCCCCTGACCAATCTGGTTCCCTTTCTCAATTGTTAAAAAGCAGAACAACAAATAAAAAACACACATTTCTGTTTAAACCTCTTGGGTCCTAACTCAGAAGTGATCTCTGTCTTCTAGTTTTCAGAACACAGTTACTACCACATCCTGTTGACTTTGTGTTTATCAGATCTTTCAAATTTGAACCTTTCTGTCCTTATCTCTGCCCTCAATCTTCCAAGCACGACGACATTGGGCTTATGCCCCTGTGCTCACCACAACCATCCCCTGGTGTTTTCCTTGGGTTGGAACACGCCCTGACCATAGCTCACACCATTATTGTTCTTAGATCTTGGGGATATGGTCATGTGACAACCCACAAAAGCATCTGGTTCCGTGAGGACAGGTTGCTCAACCTGGTCACAGGCTCTGTCCTGAGCTGGAGACACGTCTGCATTTCAATCAGACTTGTGAGTCATATGCTGGAAACTGACATGGCGGTCGTTACAGACTTGGTCTGTTGGTTGGTTGGCTGGTTGGTACTTTTCCAAAGACCCAAACGCTGCTGGGTCACACTGGGTGCGTGGTGCTGAGTCACCCGTGGCAGATTGGGCACCCCATGGAGTCTTTGGGTCTGAAACCCATGCAGACCTTGACGTGTGGGCAGGGACTTGTATTTTGGAGGGTTGCATCTGTGTTGGGACCCACGTTCTATAGAGCGGCTGTCCCCTCACTTCATTTACAAAGGTCGCTGCCCGTGCAATGGCTGCATGATAACACAATTATTATTACTGATGAAATCACACAAACACCTTACTGACGAACGAGAGACACCAAAGCAACTTTCAGCAGAGACTTTTCTCCAAGGGATTCTGTGACATTTCCGAGAACGATGACAGACACGTCGGTGCCTCCATGTTGCTGGGAACGGAGGCCTGTATGTAAGCGACCTTCTTCACACACCGCACGGATAGACTCTATTTGCATTAATCTTTGAAAATATGGAGACGCCTATGCAATCAAGTAACTCATCCTTTTTGTTTTGTTTTTTTTTTGGTTGTTTTTATTTGAAATATCTTGAATTGGGTAAAACAAAGATCTCATCAAAGGAGATATATTCACTGTCTGTCTTCCACCTTGAATTGCCTTCGTTTGAAGCAGGAAAGAGTGAACGCTATTTCTGCACCAAATTTCTAAGCATTCGAATGGGATTCTGTCCCAGTGGAGCAGGTGACGCGGGCTCTCTGGCTTGGGTGGGGGCCACCTGGACCTCTCTTTACCACCTGCTCCGGGTCGCACCTAACTTCCTCTCTGTCACGATGGGCCCCTTGAGTCCACACTCAAATCCTTCCATTCTGGAATATCTTATTGGACTGTCGAATTCATCATTCCAATCCTCTGTTGTTATGTTTGTTTCTTTCTTTCTTTTTGTTATTTTTTTCCCTGAAACTCCCGTTTTTCAGATGTGAGGCCAACTTGATTTCTCTTCTTTCCCACTTTCTGTGTCTCTGTGTGTTATTTCTTTCCTTTTATTCTAGATGATTTGCTTGTTTGTTATCATGCAGACATGGTACGAATACTTGTTTTTGCCATGCGTTATAAATTCCAAGAGCTCTTTCTTATACTCCATTTTTTTTTCTTTTACTGCTGTCCAATTGGTAGTGAACACTACGGGTCAGTCGCTTCCTCGAGCAGGAACTCATAGCAGAAATGCTTTCTGAATGCCCAGGAGGACGAGGGGACAGGGTATTTCAACGTGCAATCTGCAGCCTTTCTTTCTGTCCTCCTTTCATTAGGTGATATTCATAACGTACAAGTAAGCATTACAAAGTGAGCAATTGTGTGAGCAATTTGGTACAATCACAGTGTTGGGCACCTACCATACTGATCTAGTTCCAGAAAATGAGTATCGCTACCCCAAACCAGGAATCTGTTAGGTAATTGTGCCCTGTTTCCCAGACACTGCCCACCCATTAATCTTTCTCACTGTACGAATTTTCTGGATGTTTCATATAAATGGAGTCATGCACCGTGCTGCCTTGTGTGTCCCGTGTCTCTCACGGAGCACCATGTCCACAAGGTCCGTCCGTGCGTGTGGTAGCAGGTGTGAGGGCTTTTCTCCTTTTTTCATGGCTGAGTCATATTCCACAGCTCGGATGGACCACATTGAGTTTTTCCATTCATCCATGGATGGACACTTGGCTTGGTTCAACCTTGTGCGTCTCACAAGTACCACTGCTCCGAATATGCGTGTATGTGCGTGCTTGCTAGAGACCCTGTTTTCGGCGCTGTGGACGCATCTACCTAGGAGGGGCGGGCTTTCTTTCCTTGTCCATATCCTTGCCTATTTGTCCTCGATTCCAAAGAACACATTGTATGTAGTTTGCCAAAGTTGGAAAGACGTGTTCGCCTGGCTGCAAGGAGCGTGGGTGGGGGGAGGTTCAAGCAAGTTCCCTTGTTCTCAGCCCAGCCTCGGTCGGCACCTTGACAACCGCCCTGGGTCCAATTCGTGCCATAGCTTTCCCGGGATCATCTATTATCTGCTACCTCCTCACACATTCTTTCCGTCTGTCCTCAGTTTCCTCTTTAATGCCAACGTATGTACGTTTTGCAAGATGGAGAGAGAAGGAATAAATATTAAGCAGCCGCATTTAATACAGCAGCTCCCCATTTTTCTGGTTATAAACCTGCGTTTCCCATAATTTCTCACAGACGAAGAGGGGGACAAGGGCACCTGCAAGGTTCCCCGCGCCCTGCCCCCCCGGAGCCTCACAACCTCAGCCATCAGAACGTGTTCCCTAGATGGATGGGTGCCATCCGTCAACGTCAGACCTAATTAGCATGCAGAGGTCCAACTGTGGCTCGTACCCTTGGCCCTGCGGCCCAGAAGATTAGACAAAGTACAACGAGGTTGCCTGTACCTGTGATGGAAGTGGAAGCAGATGATTCCCAGGAGAATGTCTGGAAAGTATTGCAATGGAGGAGAACGCCCGGGGGTCTGCATCGCCACGAGGCGCGAAGGGCATTTCAGGGCCCGAAGGAAACCTGGAATGATAGGCAGTGAGAGACAAAGACTCGTGCAAAGAGTCCAGAAAGAAACAGGGGATTACACTGTGGGACAGAGGCGCTGGAAAGCCAAAGTCCACAGTCAATGCTGTCACCGTTTTGCAGGGCAAACACCGGGACGGCACACTCAGCCCAGTGGTGCCACGGGAGGGGCTCCCCAGGAGACAGGCGGCTGGTCTCTCGGGTGCAGGATGCCTGCCTCAGGGTGGAACCTCCCCTGCACCTGCGCCATTGCTTGGAATGTACTGGAAGATGCAGTCTGAGAAGACAGAGAGAGGGAGCATGAGGGAGACAAGGGATGCAGGGAGCAGGATGGCCGCCGGGCGAGAGCAGTGAGAAGCTTCTGGGGGGGGGGAGGGGTTCTCAGGACGGCAAAACTGAGTCCCGGTGCTCGGAAAGTAGGGGATCACATGCAAGGCAGGGACCCGTGGAATATAATAGATCACACAACACAATGCCAAATAATGTCGTTCCATAACGTATTAGTAGATGCCCATTTTCCAGCCAGAGGAAACGAGTCACGGAGAGACTGTCGTGTGTTCAAGGTCTTCCAAGGGGCATCCGGGACCCAGACCCAGGCACTTAGAAGTTGCAAGTTCCAAGAAGACAGCTGTGGGGCATCTTAAAAAGCACAAAGCCAGATAGAGCAGGAGGTTGGAGGGTCCCGGGAGGCTGTGTTTAAAAAACCTCATGTACTTGTGAGTTGGGGTGGATGAGTCCTGATGTACCTGTGAGCTCAGAAGGGATTTGCGGCAAGATAATAAGTCACATGTAACATAGGAGTCCAGCCCACGGGGACCCCCCGCAGTGTTTCCTCTGGGTTCTTTCTCCTGAAGACGTGACCTGTGCCACTGTTGGACACAAACATTGCTTTCTTCAATGCAATGAAGGTTGTAGCTGAGCCTGTGTGGGGCGTGTGGCCCTAAGAGACAGATCCGCGTCCGATAGCAACTTTGGAACAAGCCTGTGCAACCCTGACCCTGAGTTCCCTGGGGCCAGTCATTTACTGCAGGCATGACTCTGCCTCTCTTTCTATGCCTTGCCTTGCTAACTTCCTGCAATGTGGTCTGTTTTTGTTTGTTTGTTTGTTTGTTATGTAGAAGTGAGGATCCGCGGCTCCTGGGGGGCTCAGTCGGTGAAGCATCCGACAACGGCTCAGGTCATGATCTCCCGGTCCGTGAGTTCGAGCCCCGCGTCGGGCTGTGCGCTGACAACTGGGAGCCTGGAGCCTGCCCCGGATTCTGTGTCTCCCTTTCTCTCTCTGCCCCTCCCCTGCTTGCACTCCGTCTCTCTCAAAAATAAATAAACATTAAAAAAAAATTTTTTTTAATTATACCAAATATGATCAGATCAACTGGGAGCTGCTTGGAACCTTCCTGTTTCTTAAGAAACATTAACACCTGCGTAGGTAAATTACTTTGCGTTACAGAACTACAAACGTTATTCCTCATTAAGCTGTACTTTCTTTTCCCAATATCTGAGCCCCTTCAATGTCCCTGAAACCCACATTCTACTTATGTGTGGAAATAAAGGAGACTGGTTGGGGGAAGCGGGCGTAATCATTTTAGATCATTATCCTTTAGGTTTTTCCTTTTTTAAGCATTTTGTCATTCCTGGATAGAAAAAGATAATTTAAAAAATAGATCTTTTTTTTTTTTTTTTTTTTTTTAAGTACGAGGAACACCATTTAGGAAATTTAAGGATGTTGTGTGCTGAGCACATTTTCTTTTAAAGTTCGTGGAGACTTGAATGTAAAAAATAATTGGGTAGTATTTAGAAATAGCAGCTTTTGCAGAGAATTCATGTATTTGCTAACTAAGAGATGCCCCTTTATCAAGCTGTAATCGACCTATAACATTATATGAGTTACATTTGTATAACATGATGATTCAATATTTATGTAATTAAAAAAATTTTTTAACGTTTGTTCAATTTTGAGAGACAGAGAGAGACAGAGTGTGAGCAGGGGAGGGGCAGAGACAGAGGGAGACACAGAATCCGAAGCAGGTTCCAGGCTCTGAGCCGTCAGCGCAGAGCCCGACGTGGAGCTTGAACCCGCGAACTGTGAGATCAGGACCTCAGCTGAAGTCGGATGCTCAACCGACTGAGCCACCCAGGCGCCCCTCAATATTTGTATATTTTGAGAAAGGATCACCATGGTTAATCTGGAGAACGTCCATCATCACCCAGAGTTCCAATTTCGGAGAACGTCCATCATCACCCAGAGTTCCAATTTCGGAGAACATCCATCATCACCCAGAGTTCCAATTTCTTCTCTCTTGTGTTGATCCAATATGTTCCTTTCAACATCAAAGCTTTGTGAGGGCAAATAAAGAGATTGAGAGGATGACTCCCTTATTTTTACTTTAAAGCTTTATTCGACTTTTAAAATAATAGGTATTATTTATTGACAGAGCTCGGATTTATAGAAACAATTAGCAGAAAGTATGGAGAGTTTACATATGTCCCGCTTCTTCCTAAACACGCCCAATTTTATCTGTTTCTAACATCTGCATCGGTGCATGTGGTACAATTACTACACTATTATTAACTAGGGTCCCTCGCTTGTGTCTTCTATACCCTATGGGTACCAAACAATGGATGCTGATATCTGTCCGCCATGATTGTATGTACAGAATAGTTCCAATGTGCTGAAATTCTCCTGTGCTCCATTTATTAAAATTACTTTTTAATGTTTATTTTTGACAGAGAGAGAGCTCATGACGGGGGAAAGTGACACTGAGAGAGAACCCCATGCAGGCTCTTTAGTGCAGAGCCTGACGTGGGGCTCAAACTCATGAACCGTGAGATCATGACCTGAGCGGAAAGCAGGAGTCGGACGCTTCGCGGACTGAGCCAACCAGGTATCACCTGCTCTGTATTTTTTTTTTAATTCTTCCTTCGGTCCCCAGGATCCCTGGCAAGCACAGATCTTTTACTGTCTTTGGTTTTAAACAGATTAAATCTATACAAAATTGCCCATGAGGTTGAAGTGTGTTATCGGGATGTTGAATGGAGTGATCTGGATCCATCACGGTAATTGGGTGTCGTCCCAACGCCCGATGAGGGAGAACACAACACACACAGACTCTGCCACAGCCTGTGTCCCTGCTTTTCGCTGCCTTGGTTGGGATGGGACGCTGCCTTGTCACTGAGGCGGGCCTTGGGCTCTCTGCCCATTGTTGACACTGGTGCCCACGCGGCAGATGGAAATGCAAGGCTTTGCGCCAGCCCTGCTGGGCGGGGGTCTGTTGTTGGGTCTGCCGGGTGCTCGTGGCAGATGGAGATCAGGCCTGAGTCCCCAACGCGGGCAGGATAAATACGCCCAAGCAAAACGTGCGTGGCTTTGTGTGTCTGGCTGCTTGCTGTCATTGTAGCTCCGGACGAGACAGCACTTTCAAATGCTGTGTGTGTGTTGTGTGCGTGTGTGTGTGTGCTTTAATTCAGGTGACATCCTTACAATAAGTAACTCACGGTTTTGTATGTATTTCTATGTTGCACCCGCAACACAAGAGGAGTTATGTGGGTATGGAAAAATATAGAACTTGCATTTAGAGGTGTTTTATTTGCCAAGCAGGAGAAACAGCCTTGAGGACAGGTAACGTATTAGTGAACGATGGTTCTTGGGTGTGTATTGAATGCGTGCTTTCGAGGGTTCTAGGATGTGCTTTCAAGGTTCTAGGATGTGCTTTCGAGGTTCTAGGCTGTGCCTTTGAGGTTCGAGGATGTGCTTTTGAGGGTTCTAGGATGTGCTTTAGAGGTTCTAGGTTCTAGGATGTGCTTTCAAGGGTTCTAGGATGTGCTTTCGAGGGTTCTAGGATGTGCTTTAAAAAAAATTTTTTTTTTAACGTTTATTTATTTTTTTTTGGGACAGAGAGAGACAGAGCATGAATGGGGGAGGGGCAGAGAGAGAGGGAGACACAGAATCGGAAGCAGGCTCCAGGCTCTGAGCCATGAGCCCAGAGCCCGACGTGGGGCTCAAACGTGGGCTCAAATCGTGGGGCTCAAATCGTGACCTGAGCTGAAGTCGGACGCTTAACCAACTGAGCCACCCAGGCGCCCCTAGGATGTGCTTTTGAGGTTCTAGGATGTGCTTTCGAGGTTCTAGGTTCTAGGATGTGCTTTCAAGGTTCTAGGCTGTGCTTTCAAGGGTTTTAGGATGTACTTTTGAGGTTCTTGGATATGCTTTTGAGGGTTCTAGGCTGTGCTTTCGAGGTTCTAGGATGTGCTTTCGAGGTTCTAGGTTCTAGGATGTGCTTTCGAGGCTCTAGGCTGTGCTTTCGAGGTTCTTGGATGTGCTTTCGAGGGTTCTAGGATGTGCGTTTGAGGGTTCTAGGATGTACTTTCGAGGTTCTAGGCTGTGCTTTCGAGGTTCTTGGATGTGCTTTCGAGGGTTCTAGGTTGTGCTTTCGAGGTTCTAGGATGTGCTTTCGAGGCTCTAGGCTGTGCTTTCGAGGTTCTTGGATGTGCTTTCGAGGGTTCTAGGATGTGCGTTTGAGGGTTCTAGGATGTGCTTTCGAGGCTCTAGGCTGTGCTTTCGAGGTTCTTGGATGTGCTTTCGAGGGTTCTAGGATGTGCATTTGAGGGTTCTAGGATGTGCTTTCGAGGCTCTAGGCTGTGCTTTCGAGGTTCTAGGATGTGCTTTCAAGGGTTCTAGGATGTGCTTTCAAGGGTTCTAGGATGTGCTTTCGAGGTTCTAGGCTGTGCTTTTGAGGTTCTAGGATTTTGAGGTTCTAGGATGTGCTTTTGAGGGTTCTAGGATGTGCTTTCGAGGTGCTTTCGAGGGTTCTAGGATGCGATTTTTGAGGTTCTAGGCTGTGCTTTCAAGGGTTCTAGGATGTGCTTTTCAGGGTTCTAGGCTGTGCTTTTGAGGTTAGGATGTACTTTCGAGGGTTCTAGGATTGAGCACAGTCACAAAGATGATTTTTGATGGGTAATGTGCTTCGTTCCATGAAATCTTCCGTTTGGATTACATAGAAGAAAGAAAAGCTAACATGAGACTGAGGACTGCTTGACATTAGTTGGTATAGTCATGTCTTCACAACTGCAGGCATAGCAGCGTGGTCATCGATTTTCACAAGGAGGGAAGCGTCTCAGAAGAGCGTCCTTCTGTGTCATGAGGAAGGAAGACTCAGGCTGCGTTACTCACAGATCCCCCATCATTGTGTTTGCTCAGGAGTGTTCAGATGTGTAGCCAAGATGAGATCATGTGATCCTCCCAGGGACAAGCGGTGAGCCAGTATATGTGTGTGCATTTCTGTACATGTGTGTGGCACATGTGTTTTCATGCACTCATGTGCCTATGTGGGTGTGTGTGCAAGTGGTGTGTCATGATCGTGTGTGCGTGTGTGCGTGCATGCATATATGTATGTATGCATGTATGTATCTATCTATCTATCATCTATCCATCCATCCATCCATCCATCCATCCATCTATCCATGCATCCATCCATCTTTCCATCCCTGCATCCATCCATCCATCATCCATCATATCTATCTACCCATCCATCCATCATATCTATCCATCCACGCATTGTGTCTATGTATGTATGTATGTATGTATCTATCTATCATCTATCCATCCATCCATACATCCATCCATCTTTCCATCCCTGCATCCATCCATCCATCCAACATATCTATCTACCCATCCATCCATCATGTCTATCTACGTATCTATGTATGCATGTATGTATGTATGTATGTATCTATCTATCTATGTATCTATGTATCATCTATCCATCCATCCATCCATACATCCATCCATCTTTCCATCCCTGCATCCATCCATCCATCCGTCATATCTATCTACCCATCCATCCATCATGTCTATCTACGTATCTATGTATCTATGTATGCATCTATCTATCCATCTATTATCCATCTATCCATCCATGCATCCATCTATCTCTGTCTCTCTCTCTGTCTCTGTCTCTGTCTCTATCTACCTCTATCTATCCATCTACCCATCTATCCATCGTATCTATCTATCTATCATCTATACGTGTATCTGTTTATCCACACATCATCACACATTGTATGGTGTGCAGGTGTGTGCACGCACATGTGTGCACATGTATGCATGCACACATGTGTGTCACTGGGTGACCCATCCTAGATGCACAAGGGAATTAGAATTTCACTAATGAGGTTACTTTAGTCCAGTGTATGCGTTGACACAATCCCGTCACGGAACCCGCCATCCCCGAGTGACATCTGGGCTTTGCTAGGGGACTTCGGTGGCTTCTAGAATGGGGCACGGAGGGCAGCTTCCTGGGTGCTGTCTGCGGCCACCTCAGCTCTGCCTGTCGGTGTTCCAGGACTTGCAGGCAGCCGCTGGCTCTCGTGGCTGATGTCAGCGGCTGGCGAACGATCTGGTCTGGCCGAGGACAGATGGCCCTGCTGGTGAGTCGCTGTGGTATCTTGTCCCCTGCCCTGGCGCAGTCTGTCCACTCTCGTGAGCTGGCTCTGGGCTCATCCGGCCCGACCTTCTTCCTGCAGCTTGCCCCCTCCCCCGCCCCCCTGCACCATGAAGGACTGAAGTGAGGCTGGGACGGGAGCAGGACAGCTGTGTTCTGTCTGCCGAGGAAGCCTGATGGTTCAAGGGCAGATGGGAGCTGGGAGTGAGCTCAGAGCTCAGCGTTTCTGCTCAGGAGCTGAGGAACGATGGCCACTTTCAAGGGCGCTCACCACTTGGGACACTTGTTCCCCTTTTGCAGAGCCAGCCTCGACAGGAGCCTGAGCATCTCTGAGCAAATGACATCTCACCCCGGAGGAAAAAAAAATAGCAAAGCAGAGAGACCAAATGAATTTGTACAGCAATCCTGGCCAGTTTAGGTTCCCCTGGAAGGCACCACAGCCCCCTTCTGCCGCAGTCTCCTTGTCTCTGCAAAGCAGGGTACTGGTGTCACTGTCACAGAGATGACAGTGGTTGTTAATGCACTGATGGCTGATGGCAGGGTGGACGCTGAGCACTGAAGAACATGAACACACCAGGGCAGGTTCCAGAGACTCCTTGGTTTGAGAGCAAAATCTAGATGTGTGTTCCCAGCATGGGGTGGGGAGATACCATGGGATGCTGCAAAACATGCCACAGTGGTCAGCAGGCCCCACGTGGCATTGTCGTCCAGCTCCCAGCTCAGGCTGAGAATGCCTCACCTACAACGAGGGGTTCTATTTAGCTGACTATCTATCTATCTATCTATCTATCTATCTATCTATCTATCTTTCCATCCATCCATCCATCCATCCATCCATCCATATGTCATGTCTATCTATCTATCTATCTATCTATCTATCTATCTATCTATCATCCTTCCATCCATCCATCTACCCATATGTCATGTCTGTCTATCCATCCATCCATCATATCTATCTATCTATCTATCTATCTATCTATCTATCTATCTAGTTATCTATCTTTCCATCCATCCATCCATCCATCTATCCATATGTCATGTCATGTCTATCTATCTATCTATCATCTATCATCCTTCCATCCATCCATCTACCCATACGTTATGTCTGTCTATCCATCCATCCATCCATCCATCATATCTATCTATCTATCTATCTATCTATCTATCTATCTATCTATCTATCTACCTTTCCATCCATCCACCCATATGTCATGTCTATCTGTCTATCTCTCTATCTATCATCTTTCCATCCATCCATCCATCCATCCTTCCATCCATCCTTCCATCCATCCATCTACCCATACGTCATGTCTGTCTATCCATCCATCGATCCATCCATCATACCTATCTATCTATCTATCTACCATCTTTCTTTTTATGTATGTGATTTTTATTTAATATATTGATTTATAAATACTTTATGTGTATTATAATATTCATAAATATATAAAAGAATGTGTGCATATGTACATGTATAGAAACCTATTCTTTTATATGTTTATATGTACTACATATATATATTATGAATGTGTATATATATCTATATATCTATATCTATATCTGAATCAATGTTTTTTTTTTCATAAGCTCTACACTCAACTTGAACTCATAACCATGAGATCAAGAGCCACATGCTCTAGTGACTGAGCCAGACAGGTGTCCCCAAACACTCGCTCTTTTGTCCGTATATATGTATTTCACATGGATGCAAGTTACACATATATATCACACACATATACAGATAAAAGAATGTGTGCACAAGAACATATTGCTATGCCCGGGTGGCTTAGTCGGTTAAGCATCCAACTTCAGCTCAGGTCATGATCTCGCGGTTCGTGGGTTCCAGCCCCGCGTCAGGCTCTGTGCTGACAGCTCAGAGCCTGAAGCCTGCTTTGGCTTCTGTGTCTGCCTCTCTTTCTGCCCCTTCTCCACTCATGCTCTGTGTCTTTGAAAAAATAAATAAACGTTAAAAAAAAAAAGAATGGTCTGCAAAGCCTTCAAAAAAAAAAGAATAAAAGTTACATATACACACATCTCATGTATATCTCAATGTGTGTGTGCTTGTATGTGTTTGTGCATAGCTGGTCCTTCGAGCTCATATGAAAACAGTGTCCAGTTTCTTGTTTATGAAAAAGATGATAAACGCCACAGATAGAGACAAAAGCAGTGGACAAAAGTCGGTTCTTTATCTGAACTTTGTTCCTGGAGTACTGAGCTGTTTCTGTTACATTTCTTCGCATCAGGTGCAGTCCTAGACACTCAGCCCCAACTCCAATAATTTCTGTTGGCATGAGAAAATTAACAAATGCAGGGTGTCTACTATTTCTTTAAAGGGGATTTGGCAGTGGGGGGTGGTGTAGACTACTATCCATGGGTCCTGTTATGGACAGTTTTCTGCCGACTCTGGTCTGCCCTGTTGTTGCTGTGAATGTGGTGTGGTTGTGGGATGCCACACAGTCTTTGAAGAAGATCATCGATGTGGGGCGATAGTCATACAAAGGGGACCAGTCAAGTGGTGTCTTTGGCACCGATAACCTGGGTGCTTAAGATCCAAGGTTCTAGAAAGGAGGAAATGTAATGAGAGCCCGAGACCCATGCTGATGGGAGCCATCCATTTGCCGATGGGCGAGGCTCACAGAGAGGAGCACGCATCCATCCGTGGTGGTGTCCTTCCATCCCAAGGGTGGGGACCAGCTGCCAGGGCTGGAAACGGGGGCTGGCCTGGCAGACTTGGCTTCAGCACAAGCTGGGGAGACTTCTGTCACAGATGGTCCCTTTAACAGGGTTAAAACGGGTTGTCCTCTGGCGACATTGAAGTCTTGTCGGGAATCCAAAAATTTTTTTTCTTAATTTTTTTTAATGTTTATTTATTTTTTGAGAGACAGAGAGAGAGAGAGAGAGAGAGAGAGAATGCGAGCAGGGGAGGGGCAGAGAGAGAGGGAGACCCAGAATCCGAAGCAGGCTCCAGGCTCCGAGCTGTCAGCACAGAGCCCAACGCGGGGCTCGAACTCACGGACTATGAGATCATGACCTGAGTCGAAGTCAGACGCTCAACCAACTGAGCCACCCAGGTGCCCCAATGTTTATTTATTTATTTACTTGAGAGAGACAGAGACAGAGAATGAGCAGGGCACAAGCAGAGGCCTGGGGTTTCCTTGATGGGGCTTACTTTAATTGCTCAATACGAAACACTTAGAGCTGAAATTTGAATCTCTGGTAATGAGCAGGGCGTTGTCCCAGAAGACTATTGTAAAAACTGTGGTCACTAATGCAGAAACAAAGGAGGCCACCAAAGCTCATCTGGGAGGGTCTCCAGAACCTTCCTCATTAAAAATTTAAGTAGCTTTATGGTGAAGGTGTGGCATGCACGCAGAGACACCTGCTTTGAGAATTTGGGGAAGGGATGATTCAAATGAGATTGCACTGCCACATAGACTTCTAGAAATGGCTGCATTGCTCTGTTTCGGGTGTCAGTCATTCACGGACTGAGGGCTACATCTCGCCCACGGTCTGCTTTTATAAATAAACTTTTATTGGTACACAGCCGTATGCCTTCATTTGCATGTTGGTACTGTCCATGGTGTTTTCTTGCTACAATGACAGAATTCAGTCTTTCCTGTTCTTTTCTAGAGGTCAGTATTTTCAAATGAGATCCTGTGGCTCATGGAGTCCAAAGCATTGAACTCTTTGGACCCTTCAAAAGACATTTGCCAAAACTGTCTCTATCTGGTGAACTTGGCTGCCTTTTTGACAGACTCCTCATGTGCCCGTGGCTTCAGAGCTTTAAAATCATCACTTGGGAAAATTTCACTTTTAATGTGGAAAGCTTGAAACTTGTTTTCTTTCTACTGTTCATTTTTCCTTGGAATATATCATTATTGTTTTTGAAGTGACAAAGACAAACAAAACAAGAGGTCACTTAACTGTTGGGGAGCCCACGTGTTTTGTTTTCTCTGGCTGATTTCAGGTTTACTCCACCTAAATTGGTGTTTTTTCTAAGAAAGCCTGTCTGAACACTTCGCCTAGAATTTTATGTGTCATCTTCACATATTTTGAAAATGATAATTCATTTTTGATTAGCCAGTAGATTCCATTTTTCTGGAAAGATCCCCGGCCATGGTCTGTCTGTGTGTCCTACACTTCTGGCCTCCTCACCTCCTTGCCAGCAGGTGTCTGGCTTCCGATGCTGACTCTTGCCTACTTTTTTTCTCTACCATCTTCCATTTCCACGTTCACTTTGCTCTTTCTGCCGTTTGCATTTTGACCTGGGATTCCTGCCGCCATCTATATGAAATTCGGCATTCATGTACATCCCGCTGCGTTTCGCGTCCCTTGCCTGGAGTTGTTGTACTCACCTTATTTCTAGTACCCTCTTGCCCACTCTTGGTTTCCTAGAGCTCAGTGGGCAGCGGAGATGCCCCGAGGCTCCTGAACTCCCACACCAGCAGGTGCTGAGTCATCCACATTCCCTCTGGTTTAGTCGCCAAGGGGTCGAAGAGAAATTTGAAAGCCAAGAGCTGAGGACCTGGAGGGAGAGGATCGTATGTGTCCATCCACTGTAATAAAGTCCTTCACTAATTCTTAGTGGGATTTATTACATCTCGATGGTTCACGAAGTGATTGAGTAACCTGGTTAGGCAACGAATCTGAGTCTGAAAATAACCGATAACATGATGGTTTCTGTAAGTTTTAGCTTCATTTAGAATCAGAAGAATGTTGTCTCCGAACCCTGC
Organism: Panthera onca; assembly: GCF_046562875.1. NCBI lineage: Eukaryota > Metazoa > Chordata > Mammalia > Carnivora > Felidae > Panthera > Panthera onca. Next base: position 127,952,160 of record NC_138357.1, on the reverse strand, counting down.
TATGTCTCCCTTTCCCGTTGGTGACTTTAGGTTAGCAGCCCTGAATCAGCTGATGTTGGGATGTTGGAGGAGAAGTGAGGACCCCAGATAAGAATGTTCGGCTGCGTGTCAGGAAAAGCGTAAGGCTGAGTTTCAGAAACATGTCGTAGAGCAGGCTTTTTCATTTCTTTTTTCCTACCTCAATTCAAATTGTGATCCTGGACCCAAAGGGCAATTATTTCATGTGTATTTTAAGTCGACATCTGGGCCATTTGGGAAATTCCCAAGCCATGTTGACAATACTCAACGATGTATTTTCTATATAACATGAAATTGGTCGTATCACACCAACACGTCACACTTTGCTTATGCTACGTTCATATTGTAGGAGGAATTTTGTCCTCAAATGCACCTTTTTTTTTTTCAATACCTTCTACCCATGTCTTTACACCTGCAATGAGATGCCTTCATAATGCCACGGGCCAACGCAAGGAATGATGGCGGCTGTGACATCAACTAAAGGCTGGGTCCTGCTAGTGTTCGTTGCATGAGGGAATGAGAAACTATTTATTTCATCATTGCGTAAGCTTATTTTCTTAAATAAGCTTCTTTAAGTAGGAGCTCTCCTTCTCTGACAATAGAGCATTTAAGCGCTTGTGTTCCTTAACTTTGTTCAAATTTGTCCAGTGCTATATGTCTCTTCCTACTCACAGCGATGGTCTTCCTAAGTGTTCTTGCACCTGGTCAAAAGTTTCACATCCCTACCTTTGACCTGTTGGTCTTAAGAACCAAAGTAACAGTAGGAGCCTGGGTCTGCAAAGTTGAATCGACTTCCACATTTCCTTCCAAAAGAGCCGTAGAGTTAAGACTGGGTCCTGGTCAGGAACACATGACATGCTCCAGTTCTGTGATTGAGGATGGGTTTTAAAAGGAACCGGTTGCGGGGCGCCTTGGTGGCTCAGTCGGTTAAGCGTCCGACTTCAGCTCAGGTCACCATCTCGCGGTCCGTGAGTTCGAGCCCCGCATTGGGCTCTGGGCTGATAGCTCAGAGCCTGGAGCCTGCTTCGGGTTCTGTGTCTCCCTCTCTCTCTGCCCTTCCCCCGTTCATGCTCTGTCTCTCTCTGTCTCAAAAATAAATAAACGTTAAAAAATAAAAAATAAAAATAAATGAAAGGAACCGGTTGCAAGGGTGTGGGAAGGATGTAGGGAAACCCGAGGCAAGAGTGCAGGAAAGTGAGTCACAAAGGAGCAGGGGGGAAGAAGACCGACCACAATCTTGAGGCTTGGGTGGGGTGGGTGGGAAAGGACACTCTACCAGGAGGGATGGGACTAATTTCCCCCTTCTTTCTCGCTCCTGCCTTCTGCTGGTGTCTCCCAGCCTTCTGACCGACTGGAAACGAGAGCTAAGGGAACACTTTGATCCAAGGAACTGTCCGGGAGGTTGGAGCAGAGTGGAGACAGACAAACTGAGTCCCCATGGATGATGAGGGCACGCGGGAGACACCCAGCAAAGATGGTTAGACCTTTTCTTTCACATGGATGTTTGATTTTCATTTGTTTGTGCCTTCACTCGTTTTTGCTTGTGTGTCTCAGGGCAATCTCCTCGTTGAGCAAGTGCTCAGAAGTCAAAACAATTATTGATTTATTTTTTGAATTATTTTTTAAAGTAATCTCTGTGCTCAGCATGGGGCTCGAACGCACGACCCCCAGATCAAGAGGCACACGCTTTACTGACGGAGCTAGCCAGACACTGCTCAGGGGTCCAAATTGTATGCACCATTGTGGAAAGGGTTAATAGCATCAATGGATTCGATGACTATGGTTAACTTGGATGAAACCAGTTAACTACAATATCACGTGATGTTATTATTCTTTTCTTAAATTATGCAGAGATTCACCACATGTCACACTTGGTGTTTTACCTGTCACTCTGTATAGAACGACTTAAAACATTTCTTTGAACCCACCTCTTGTTGGATACGGACGGCTTTTTCATTTGGAGAAGCATCTTCTCATGCACAGGTATCCAGTGAGAGGCCATTCACAGGTGGCTCATTTTGTCCGTGGTGCCGATTTAAAGAAATATCAATTTCTTTGCTAGACTAGATTTCCCTTTTCTCTCATAGAATAATACATGCCATCCCTTGAAAGACGAACTTTCGTGATGCTATTATCTGAAGCCAATCACAGATCAATGGAAGACAGCCAATGTTTTTAATAACAACTACATCCCTTAATGATGCAATTTCACACTGAGATTTCCGATCTCAATAGTTATGGCAATGAAGAAGTACCTCGAATCATTTTAAAGGCTGGCAGGATGCACTTTTTCGTAGCTGAGTGGAAAGAGACAACCCTTTAGAGATGGAGGCATCCTTCAATATTATGACAGCCGGACTCTGAGAGTGTACATTTCGTGAAAATGTTACCCCATCCCCTGACAAAGTGCTGTGTGCTCTAGCGGTTTGGGGAGCCGGTCTGTTGCACTTCCCTCTTGGAGAGCCCCAACCCCCTCAGGCGGTTTATTTGTATATTTGTATATTATCGAGGGAAATGATATATGTAAGGTGGATGCCTTTGGAAGTCATATAGTAAACACCCGTCTTTCCCACTTGCAGAATGGGGATAAGATATGGATATTTCAGGACTGTAAGTCATGTGAAGCCAGGCCGCTGAGGATGTCACCGTCCACCTGGGATCCTCTGTGTGTTAATTTCAGGAGTAGAAAAAAGGGAGAGAAACACCGTTGTGTTGAATGTAAACACATCAATGTCCATCATTGTGCTAACCATGTAGTGTTTCTGTGTAGTATTCCCTTTACACTGAATGAAACAGAAACATGGTAAGCAAGGATCTCAGCTCCTTGATTATTTCGGGGACCAAAATCATTGTGTAGCATTGCATGGGATGTTAGTACGTATCCGGTAATTAGTGAAGGTAGAACTAAGCACAGACTCTGCCCGGGTCTACAAATGTTCACCAATTCCTCACCATAAGCTACTTTTTGTAGAAACAGAATGGTAGGATTCTTTTCTTTTCTTATTAAGTCATATGTTAACCTTGACTCCAGCTCCAGGGAAAACGTTCTTAGAATTTTAAAATTTCAAGTGTCTCTCCCACGACATACATTTTGGCGAAAGTTTTCTAGGTAATAAAACAAAATATATGAATGTGTCAGCCAATGTGTATTTGAACATTTGTTTCTGTGGGCTAAAGTCTCCAAAGATACATATCTCTTAATGGCTTCTACTCGAGGGTGTTTTAAGCAGAACTGAAGGAATAATTTAGCTCTCTGAAAAGCACCATTTGGTGGAAGGTTAGCTTTCCTCAATGCCCTTTGACAGTGGAGTCAAGATGAAGGTTTGGAAGAGGTGACAATGGGATCGTTTCTACAAAGCGGTCCGGGGCCAAAGTGATGGGTCTTCGTGCAATGTTGGTGAGAGAAGGTTCTCCAATGGAACCATCATCTTGGGGTAAATGCAAAATACTAAGTTGATGTGGTGTTTTAAGTCCAATCCAAATGCAAATGATATCTCTGTAGTCATTGTATTTTTTTTTTAGGTTTTAAATGTTTTTGTTCCTCTTGTTGAAATAAAATTGTATATATTTAAGGCGTTCCACGTGTTTTCATAGACCTATACGTCGTGAAATGATTACGGTCAAGCAAATTAACACACCCATCTACCCACATAGTTATCATTTTTGTGTGAGTGATGAGCACCCCTCAGATCTATTCCCCTGGCAGATTTCCAATATTCAGTGCAGTTTAATTAATTATGGGCACCATGCTGTCCATTAAATCTTCGGACCTTATGCATCCTACGCGGGCGAAACATCGTATCCTTTACCAACGTCACCCATTTCCCGTAGCCTCAGCTCCTGACAACTGCCATGCTGCCCTCTGCTTCTGTGTGTCCAACGTTTTTAGATTCCACGTGTAAGTGGCACCTGTGTGTGGCTTATGCCTCTTAACATAACACCTTCTAGGTTCATCCCTGTTGTTGGAAATGGCAGGACTTCCTTCTTGTTCTGAGGCTGAATAGCAACAGTACGCTGTGTATTTAGACCACAATTTCTTGATCCATTCACATGTCAGTAGACACGTTGCTTTCGTATCGTGGCCGTTGTTAATAATGGGGCAGCGAGCTTAGGGGTGCAGATATCCCTCTGAGGTCCATATTTCACTTCTGTTGGGTATACACCCGGCATTCTTCATTTAAAAGGAGGGGCTGAAGTTAGGGGAACCATGCCAAGGGAGACTAACCCGGTCTGCAGACTCCGTCGGCTCACCGGGGGAGTGAGCGTGCTCAGGGGGCCGTACTGGTGACGGTTCTTGATATGTCATCGCAAATGTCCTCGCAGACAAGCCCAAGGCAAATCCATCATGTTGAAGATGACACTTCATACGGGAAAAGCAATTTGATGTGCCTCGGTATTCTAAAAGAGGTCACGTATCCTTTCCCTGAGAATTTGTTCCCTCCTGGCGGTCTGTTTCGGTCTATCTCACCAGACACACGGACGGCGGAGTCATTATCTGGACAGGGGCTGCTGCTCATTGTGGTTGGTTTGAACATGACTGTGATTCCAGAAGCCAGACACCGAATAGGATATTAACCTACTTAGGAGAAAAGCACCCTTAAAGCGTGGTTCTCAGGCTCTACTGTGTGCCTGAAACGCCCAGGGGGCTTGTGAAAATACAGGCTTTGATTCTATGGGTCCAGAGATTGGCGTCTGTCCTGAGGGTTTGTATCTGGAACAAGTTCCCAGGGGTGTTGATGCTGCTGGCCCAACGACCCCCTTGGAAAACCACTGCCTTAGAAGGTCTCGTGATTCTTTTTTTTTTTTTAATTTTTTTTAACGTTTTATTTTATTTTTGAGACAGAGAGAGACAGAGTATGAACAGGGGAGGGGTAGAGAGAGAGGGAGACATAGAATCTGAAATGGGCTCCAGGCTCTGAGCTGTCAGTGCAGAGCCTGATGCAGGGGTTGAGGTCACGAACTGTGAGATCATGACCTGAGCCGAAGTCGGACGCTGAACCGACTGAGCCACCCAGGCGCCCCTCGTGATTCTTTTTTTAAACACTGTGATCGTGGTATAAAGTGAGCTAACGAGTGGGTATATTTTCTCGCCCCAAACCGAAAACATATTCTACTGAGGTAGACAGGTTTTCCGAACAGCAGTCTTTCGTTACCCTGTCGAGTGCCACGTGCTCAAGGATTTTGCATCTGAGCTGCTGGGTCTGCAAAGGAGAGTTTCGTCCTGTTCCATGTCCGACCGAGAGAATAAGTCCCCAGTCTGAGCCTGAGGGGTCGTCTTCCACTGGCAACTTAAGTGCGTCCTTGGAGGGACAAACTGGAAGCTTCCCCTGTGTTTATCTGAAGGAACGGAAATAGATTTGAGCGAGTGGAGCCTGTTTGGAACACGAGGCTCAGAAGGCCACCTGTTTCCTGGAGGTTAGAAGGGAAGCCACGGACAGAGGCAGGGAACGAGAGGAAATAAAAGCCCCGATCCCCAAGCACTGTTCTAGCATTGGCTTTTCCCAGAGGAGCTCGGCCATGAAAACTATGGTTCTCCTCTTTATGCGAAGGGCATCCTGACTTGGGAATTAAAGTTTGCTCCTTGTGGGAGCGTGTGCGATTCAATATGTCCCTTTGGATGCTGGGGTAAATAAGGTTTCTCTGCACCTCACACTGCTGTGTAGACCTCGAGCGTGACAAAACACCCGTGGGCTGTTCCAGGAAGGTCAACGATGCAGAAACGCCCTCGAGTGGAATCTGGAACGATTCTCTCAGATTTGGGGGAGGGCCTCCCCATCGGGCTGCAGTGAATCCTGAAGGCAGGAGGGTGGGCGCTAACTAAGCAAGGCTGGAGGGAGGGTGCGGAAGTCTGCTGTGAAGGAAAGGGTTGTCTTGTGAAATGAGGCGGGCGAGGAAGAAACGGAAGAAACTGGGGCACCGTTCTTGGGAGAAGAGAAGGAGGGGACCTCCCAGGAAGGGGCGAAGGGAGGCTCCCCGGGGCTGACTCGGCCATGCGTTCCATGCAATGCGGGTTATTGGGAGACTCAGCTGTTGAAACCGCAGGGCAAGGACAGCACGGGCAGAATTGTGGGTGAAAGGAAAGGAGCTCAGCATCTGGACCGATTGTGCCTGGGGAGGAGACAGACCCGGAGTTGCTTGGGGAATAAAATCTTCCGGTACTGGGACCTGAAATGCATCTCTTCATCCCAAACCCGTCACCTGGTCGCCTCCTTTCTTTCCTGCTCCTGCTACGTGGGTGCCTTGCTTTGCTTTGAGAATGGCTTTCCATGCCCACTTCTAGCCACTAGGAGTGATGTCGGGGTGGTGCTTTACGGGAGGGAAAAAAAAAAACACCATTTTCAGCCACTACCGGGAATAACGCTTCTGCCTAAGTCCAAAGGCGTGTTTCTATGAAATATTTATTAATACGATGTTGTGATGTTGCAAACACGGGCCCACCCCGGAGAGCATATATTTATAGATGAGGGCGTTTTGTCTTTGTGTGATGAAGTATTTAGTTCTATAATTTGATTTAATGTTTTATTTGCAAGTTCAAAAACTCCATGTAATCGCTCTTGCCTCTTGCTTCTGAATTATTGAAAATGCTATAAAGTTGAGTGTGTCTCAAGTGACCAATTCTCCAAACTCCTTGAGAAACATCTTTTTTTTTTTTTTCAATCTTCAGGGCAAAGTATTTTGCGTTTTCACATAGTACAGTTTTCAAGTTTATTGGGTACTGTGCTAGTTTCCTAGGACCGTCATAGCAAATTAACACACATTTGGACGGCTTAAAACGACCATAACAAAAAAAAAAATATTCTCTCAGAGTCCTGGGGAGCAGAAGTCTGAAATTAAGTTGTCACAGGGCCACGTTGGCTTCAGAAGGCTTTAGGGGAGGGTCCTTCTCTCCTCTCCCCCCTTGTGGTGTTGCTGGCATTGCGTGGTATTCTTTGATTGTGGAGATATCACTCCACTGACTTTGGTCTGTGTGAATCTCTCTTCCCCTTCTACGAGGGCACCCCTCATGGGGTCCACAGGTCCATCTGGCCCAGAATAACCTCACTGTAATTCAATTACATCTTCAAAGACCCCATTTCTTTTTTTTTTTTTTTAATTTTTAAATGTTTATTTATTTTAGAGCAAGAGACAGAGCTTGAACAAGGGAAGGGCAGAGAGAGAGAGAGAGAGAGAGAGAGAAATACAGAATCTGAGCTGTCAGCACAGAGCCTCACGTGGGGCTTGAACTCACAAACCGCGAGATCATGACCTGAGCCAAAGTCGGACGCTCAACCGACTGAGCCACCAGGAGCCCAAAGACTCTATTTCTAAATGGGGTCACATTTGGAATTGCCAGAGAGTAAGCCTTATACCTATATTTTGGGGGAGCCAAATTCGATCCACGACAGATACTATTTTCTATTTCTTTAGATGAAATTATGTTGAAATCTGAGAATATCAAGTATTTGACCTGAATCTACTGAATGTACAGTAATTCACCCTTATCTGTGGTTTTGCGCTCTGTGGTTTCAGTTACCCACGGTCAAGCGTGGTCTGGAAGCAGATAATCCTCCTGACGGATCATCAGATGGTCAGTAGCTGGTTAAGCCTATGTCACAACGCCTACGTCATTCCCCTCCCTTCGTCCCATCATCACATGGGCATCTTGCCAACTCACATCTTCCCAGGGAGAAGGGCGAGTACAGGACAGTAAGATATTTTGAGCGGGCGAAAGAGAGACAGAACCCACATGTGCATATGGAACTTTTATTGAAGTGTATTGTTATAATTATTGTATTTTACCATCAGTTATTGTTGGTAGTATCTTAACTGAGCTTAATTTACAAATTAGTCTTTATCATAAAAACGTGTGTATAAATACATAGCCTATAGAGGCTTCGGTACTGTCTGGTTTCAGGCATTCGCTGGGGCATCTTGGAATGTATTCTCCACAGATAAGGGGTGCGGAGTCCTGTGGTCTGAATGCTAGAATCATGGCAGGTGTATGGATGGAACAGAGAGCTCATGGTGCATGAGTCCTTCTTTAAGAAGTAATTGGACCGACGGGGCGCCTGGCTGGGCCAGTCAGTTAGGTGTCCAACCCTTGATTTCAGCTATGGTCATGATCTCATGGCTCCTGGGTTCAAGCCCCACATTGGGCTCCATGCTGACAGCATGGAGTCAGCTTAAGATTCTCCCTCTCCCTCCCCGCCCCCCGTCCCTCCTCTGCGTGCACTGTCTCTCTCTGTCTCAAAATAAATAACTAAACTCAACGAAAAAGCCATTAGACTACATCAAATAGGGAAAGTGCAGAAATAATGTGGCGGAGACTGACTCATGTGAACTCAGGGCAGAAACAATTGATGCAACCCAAAGAAAAGGCAACTTTAAGGAGTTGAGACTGGAGCTTGCACCTTGTAGAGTCAGTGGAGAGAAGTTCGTGACAGAAATCGTGGAAGACATGCACAGATCAGCTGGAGGAGACAGAGGGCTTGGCAAAAGTCCCACGGAAAACAGTGGTGGAAAGTGGGGTGAATCCATAGAGGCGAACCTCAATGCTAGTAGAATGCACCGTAAAGTGATAGTCGGGAAATGGGATCAAGACAAGGGGGTTTAAAGAGCGAGGAAAGGAGGTCAGAGGGTCTAGGATTGCTGGGAACAGGAAGGGGAGGGTTTTAATGGGAGGAGTCTTTGGAGAAATTCCTGTAATGAGAAGCTGAACGTTTGCCGGGACCACGGATGACTTGTCTTGAAGAGATGAACAGGAATGGGGGAAAACACAGAGCCATGGCGGACAGTAGGGCATGTTTTCATTTCCCCACGTCCACGGTGAGCGTGACGATCAATGGCTGGGTCCTCAGGACGTTCACATGGATGCTTTCTGTGGCCCCAACACACCCCGTCTGGAAAGAGGGCCCCTGTGGCTTCTCCAGAGCTGGGGTTCTTAGTGCAAAAAGGACAGGAGAAGTGGGTCCTCTCTGAGACTCACCCAGGGAGCATACGTGAAATGTATCTGCCACAACTCCTTTTCCATTAAGCTCGGAGAATATTTACCGACAGCACAATACATATAAAAATCAATAAAGTGCTCCTGTGAAGGAGACTTTATCTATTATCCACTTGCTTCTTGAAGACCTTCTTTATCTCTACAATCTTTCCCTGGTGTTGAGGGTGGCTGGACCCGGCTAAATGGATGAAAAATCATTTCTTTTGACGTGCACTTTCCTTTTCGATGTAGAGGAAATTAAATTTCTCCCAGGAAGAAGCCGTGATAGATCAAAACGGCCTTCAACGGAGTGCATCCCTGTAATTGCTGACAGAGAGCTGTCTGTACAATTATGTGTCCTGAGTAAGTAATGATTTCGGTTTCCTTGTTCCGCTGAAAAATAGAGTGGTGTTGGTGGGAACCAGAGAGTACAACGTGGAGACGCATTTTCAACGAAATTTTAAACCATCGATCTGTTGTACGTGGGTTCCTGACCGAGATGAAGTATCGTTGTTTTCCAAATCTGCTTTCTCTGCCCTTAAGAGGTCAACACAGGGACCCAGGGATGGGGATCTCCATTTTTCCAACTCAGATGGGGTGTCAGTTAAGAGGAGATTCTCCTAACGGGGGCACCTGGGTGGCTCAGTTGGTAAAGCATCCGACTTTGGCTCAGGTCATGATCTCACAGTTGACGAGTTTGAGTCCTGCATCGGGCTCTGTGCTGACAGCTCGGAGCCTGGAGCCTGCTTTGGATTCTGTGTCTCCGTCTCTCTCTGCCCCTCTCCTGCCTCTCTCTCTCTCTCAAAAATGAATACGCATCAATTTTTTTTTTTTTTAAGAGTAGATTCACCCGAATATAAAAGAAACTTCAGCAAGTTTCAGCAAGGCAGAGGCTTCAACTCTGGGCACTTGACTGAGGTTGGGTTTCTTTCCATTCTCAAAAAAGATCTGGGGAACAGAGAGCAGGGCTTCTTTGGGACACAGAATGAGCTTGGAACCACAAGGGGAGGGGTGCTTTTAACTTACCGGCCAACTACAGTCAAGAAGGCTGGTGTCAGTGCACCTGCAGTGAGGTCAGGGAGAGAAAACTGAGAGATGGGCTCAGGGCTCCTTCCTCCATCCAGTTAGAGGCTTACCTAGCTAACGGGGGGGGGAGGGGGTTAGGGAATGGGAAGGAAAAAACTTCTAGAAGATGTGGATGTGATGATTCAGGTGATGTCGTAAGTTTTTCTCCTTTTGTTAATTTGTTTTGGGGTATGTGAAAATGCTCGGCCTTGGGCGTTCTTTTGTTAATAGGTGGTCAGTAAGGACTAGGTTACTACTGTGGTGTGCTGGGCCCATTCTAAGATGGTCCCTAAGATTCTCACCCCTTGGTGCATATACCAGGTGAAAAGACTTTGCAGGTGGAACGACAGCTTTCGTTTTTTTTTTTTTTTCAATATATGAAATTTATTGTCAAATTGGTTTCCATACAACACCCAGTGCTCATCCCAAAAGGTGTGGAACGACAGCTTTCAAATCGGGTGACTTTCTGTTCGATCAACAAGGAGGGTGGGCCTGACCTAATCAGGCGAAGCCTTTGGACGACAGTGTGCGTGTTGACAATGGGAGAAGTGACATTTGAGGCGACAGAGACATTCTGTCTGACTTAATGGAATATTCCAGATCAGAATGCCTACGTGGAGAACCCAGCTGGCTGTGTGGACAAGCGTGTGCAATGCCTACCTCCTCTGGCACGGCCCTCGAACTGTGTGTAGAGTGGGGATTTTGGGTGTGTCTGTGAAGACGCGATTTCAATGACACAGCATCCATTCTGTGTGCCCTGTGACCCCAAGGTGATGGGAAGGTGACAAGACTGTCACAAGGGCTGCCCTGGGTTACGAGTTCCCACAACCCAGCTCTGCCAACTGTTTACTTTTCTTCTTGAAATCGCTAAGCAGTTGCCTGACCTTTCCCCGAATCTGGTTCGCGGTCGGGAGCACTGAGCTATGGTTCACCGTGATCTACGTGAGTAGTTCTGACCCTGGAAATGCCCGAAGGTGATTGGAATCACGTTCTACTCACACCAGGAGGTAGAGAATAAAGCTATTCTCACAGTCAGTATCGATCCATTATTGATTTCCAATTATTCAATTTTCCTCTCGCACCGTGTTCAGACAGAGACACGTGTCTCATGTTGATTTTCTCCTCCCCGGCAACATTTCAGAGAACCCCGAGATCGGTTGCAAGGGGATGGAAGGAATCCTGATGTACCATTTTCTTTTTAATTTTTTTTAACATTTATTTATTTTTGAGACAGAGAGAGAGAGAGAGAGCATGAACAGGGGAGGGTCAGAGGAAGAGGGAGACATAGACTCTGAAACAGGCTCCAGGTTCTGAGCCGTCAGCACAGATCCCGACGCGGGGCTCTAACCCACAGACCGCGAGATCATGACCTGAGCCTAAGTCGGCCGCTTAACTGACTGGGCCACCCCAGCGCCCCTGATATTCACTCTTCTCCCAGCTCTTCTGAGCTTGCTCCTGATGTACCATTTTCATGAACACTTGCAGGCATAGTGAGTTTGCCTGTGGGTCATTCTCTCTGCGGTGCATGTGGGCCACAGGACATTTGACTGCTTACGAGTTTCAGTGACCCAAGCGTTACTCCTAACGCATTTGGTCCACAGTGATGTGCACGGGTGTCTTTCCTTCATTTCCTTAGCAAGCCTGCATCATTCTGGTGCCTTACTTCCAAAAGCATCCCTTCCCTTAGCAACGTACAGGCTTCCCTTAGCAACGCGGCTTTGACGTCATTGCTGGTCTTATTTGGAAAGCTGAGCTGTCCCGAAGGTCCCTAGACAGCCTCAGGATGTGCACCACGACTTCTCTGGAACGTGCCGTGTAAATAACGCGCCCGGGACTTCATTGGGACCCGTGGCTGTTGTGTTTCCCAGTATATGTTTCTGGGACTGGAGCCCAGGGGAGGGAGTAGACGTGGTTTCTCATTGGGATGGGGCCCGTGTCATTACGGGGAGCTTTGGGTCTTGTTTAACAGGTTTGGGGCTCGCGTGCCTGGGCCTGTGCGTTGAAGGTCCTGTGTCGGGCCCCGAGAAGCCCACGTGTCCTCTGTGCTGACCGTGTCTCGCGAGGTACACGCGGGCAAACTCTGCCTCCCTTTGAGCTAATCCTGGGTCTTTGTGTCCCTTCCGGAAGAATTACCGTCTCTGACCTACTTTGAGTTGATCGACCTTCAGGGCACAGAGGAAATATCTGCCCCTTCTGCACCCAGGAGAGAACCTGACAGGAGAGGCTTTGGGGAGCGCTGTTGTGATCCACATACTGGAACCGGCCCCAGGGCCACACTGGTGCCACTTTGATGGGCACGCGCACCTGCTTCCGAACCCAGGCGGGAAACGCCCGCCGTGGGATTTGGGAAAACGCAGCCCCTCTTTGGTGGCTGTTTCCGCCTGCTCCCTGGAGCTTGTGGCAGGGTACTTCAGTCACTCTGCTTCGTGTCTTTGCTCCTTGAAAGAGATGCCTTGCTTTGAGAAGGCTCTCAAAGCAGCTGGGGATTGGGCACGGAGTCGTGGAAGTCAAGCTGACCGTCTCCAAGGACAAAGGTGTGCCTCCGGTCGGCAGAGGACGGATGAGGAGGAGATATGCCTCCGGGCAGCCTGGCCGTGTGCTGGAGATCGTGCGGGGCGAGGTGCCCCCAGCTCGGTCCCCGCCACGGGGCGCGCGATGGGAGAGCCAGTGGGGTCTGCGTGGAGTCTGGTGGCTCAGCGAGGGGTGGGGGTCTCCTTCTGATGCAGCTTTCTCACGGCCGGGGCATCTCACGGTGCTTGGATCTCACGGCACGGAGGCTGACCCCAAGACAGAAGCCCCCAGCCCTGCTCAGACCCGGATGGATTGCGTCCTGGGGCCACCCTAGGTCCTGGGGAGGGGCAGAGACAGGGATAGGAATGCCACAGGCCAGGCTTCATCCGGGGTCACCAAAGCGCAGGGGGTCCTCATTGCTAGTGGACTCTGTATTTGCGCATCTGAACACCCACTACGGGTCCTTTGTGGGTCGAACCTGCTCGAGGCACGTTTGTGGGCACGCGCCCAGCGGCACGACACGTCAGTTGCTGTTCCCAGCTGAGGGGGCACAACGGGACCCTCTGCCTGCCTGTTGGGGCTCTCACCCGCAACAACACACGTTTCACATCCCTACTTGGTGCCCTGTTTTGTTTTTTTTTTTTTTTTTTTTTTACCGTTTTTGTGCGTTCCGTGGGTGATTTCGCTGCTCTCCGTGGCCGCTGAGAGCGCCGAAGCTGACGAAAATGTGACCGGAAGCCGCAGGGACCTAACCCCGCGCGTTGGCTCAGGGGGACGCCTCGGTTTCCGCGAACTCGGCATTCGCGGGGACTTAATGAAGCGTACCTACCGTCACTACCGTGAATAACGAGAACCCGCGGTAACAGTTCGCCAGCGACACCCACTAAGCTTTCGATTTGCACCCGGACCTGAAGGAAGGGATCGGGGGACCCAGTGCATCCTGAGAATGTGTCGCCGGGGGTTTGTTTTCACTGATGCTTATGCGGACTAGGCCGGTGAACTGGTATTTTCTGCTCCATACATTCACCCCGTGGGGACAGACTAGGAATCGGGCTCAGTGAATGCTTTCAGGTTTTGGTTTTGAAAGAATCAGAGACTCGCAGGGTTTGCAAAAATAACGCAGGGCTCCCGTCTTGCCCCTCCCTCAAGCTTACCTGCTATTGTAGCATCTGGGCCCCGAAAGATGGTCCAAACAGTAACGGGGTGCTGGTAGGGGAGTATTGGCTAAATTACCTTAGGTTGTTTTCACTGGGTTTTTGCGTGAAGGTCTGTGTGTCCTACTGTGGAATTTGATCACCTGTGTGAATTGTGTCAAGCATCTCCAGAGTCAGGGTCTGGCAAAAGGTACTCCCTCACCCTACCTTTTATAATCAGACCCTCCCGTTGCCTGAGCCCTTGAGCAACGCTGGTCTGCTGTGCCTTCTTATAGTGGCGTCATTTGAAGAGTGCCCAACAGGGGCTCCTGGGTGGCTCAGTCGGTGAAGCATCTGACCCTTAATGTTTACTTATGTATTTTGGGGAGAGAGAGAACAGAAGCGCTTAATTTGCCGGGTTTTTCCTGGCGCCCCGGGACGCGGGGGTCGTTCGCTCCGGCCCGAGCGCTCGTTTCTGGGCGTGTCCGTCCCCGCTGTGCCGTGGAAAGCCCGGTGGACAGCGTTTCAGGAGCTCCTGTTACTGGGCCTGAATTGAGGTCACGGCGGCCCCAGGCCCGAAAGGTGAGACGGGACAAGGAGGAGGGGCCTGGCTCCTCGGGGTTCCCCTGGGAGGTTTCCAGACAAAGCGGGAGCACCCCGGGGGGTGGGGATCCGATCTTCCCGGTCCCTCCCACGGGGGTCCCGGAGAGGCAGGGGGCTTTGGGAAAGGGCAGACCCCGTGCCCCCCTCTTTGAAGAGCCCCCTTTGAACACCTGCCGCCTGCGGATCCGTCCTTGGAAGCCTCGCCCCAGACACAGAGCCCGCTGTTCTGTGCAGACAGGTGGGTCCCCCGCCCCCAAGCCCGGGGCTTGGAAGGAAACAGAGGCTGCAGGTGACAGGGGTGGCCGAGGTCCCTCCCACAGCACCCCCGCCCTGAGAGGCAGGTCGCGGATCCCAGGCTGCGCAGCTTTGTTTTGGGGCGGCGTCTTGGGTTTCATCCAGGGCACAGACTGGGGGTCAGCAGGGGGGTGTCCTGGGCTCCGCGGGACGGGCCTGGGGCTTCCACCTGGGCGCACGCGGACGCAGGGTGAGGTCCTGGAGGCGCGGTGCGTCCTTCCTCCCGTCGTCTCCCTGGGCTCAGCCGGCCGTCCTCGCCCCGCTCCCTGGGCGTCTCGGGTGACGCGAGGACACGTGCGTGGCTGGCCTGAGGGCAGCGTCTGGGGCCCACGGGGTCGCACAGGGAGGTGAGTCGGGGCAGGTGCTGCGCGCCCGGACAGGCTCAACCCCGTGGGCGGGCGCGCGGTTCCTGTTCGCTCTTGGCTCTTGGCCTGGATGTGGGGAGGCGGTCCGCCCGCGGGCAGGGGGTGGACGGTGGGGCCAGAGGCTGAACAGGACCCCTCCCCACCCCGCCGCTCTCGGTGGCTGCAGGCCAGGCTGAACCCGGCCTCACCTCCCAGGTTTTTGATGTTTACTTATTTTTGAGAGGGGGGGGGGGGGGACAGAGCATGAGCAGGGGAGGGGCAGAGAGAGAAGGAGTCACAGAATGGGAAGCAGCTCCAGGGTCTGAGCTCTCAGCACAGAGCCCGACGCAGGGCTTGAACCCACGAACCATGAGATCACGACCTGAGCCCAAGTTGGACGCTTCACCGACTCAGCCCCCAGGCGCCCCACTCCTGTGGATGTTAGGGCATCGCCATCACGCCATAAAGAAGCCCCACACGCAGTGGTCATCACTCCCCCAGCCCCCGGTGACCCCTCTCTGGGGGTTCTGTGCTCCCTCTCTGGGGGTTCAGCTGGTTTGCACATTTCCCCTCCATGGGTCACACACAAGGGGGCTGTGGGTGTGTGGCCTGTGTCCCCGGGCGTCACGGGGCAGCGGGCGTCAGAGCTTTGGGCCTTTTCATGATGGGCTCAGACTCCACTCATGCGTGGACCACACCGTTTTCCGTTCATGCATGTGTGGGCTTTGGGGGGGACAGCACGGCCTGGGCGTTAGCTCCCCAGGGAATCTGCTGGTTCCCCACCTTTCTCCGGGTCCCGGACCCCACACCGGCTGTGCTGTTCACGTCTTGTGTTTTCCCAGACCCCCCGGAACATGAACTCACGTACCTCCCCACGTGCGTGGATGGCGCAAAAATGGCGGGTTAGCAGCTGCTGGACGGACAGGGTTGTTTCACACACGGGAAACGCCGTGCACCTGTCCTGGGACAGGGACCAAATTCCTGGAAGGTCACCTGTGGGGCCTGAAGGAAGGCAGTCAGAGTCCCAGGGTTGAGTGGGATGGGATGGGATGGGACGTGGCTTGGGGAGGCGGGGATCCCCGGAGAGAATTCCTAGGTGATCAAGGTTAAGCGTCTGACTCTTGATTTCAGCTCAGGTTAGATCTCATGGTTTGTGAGTTCGAGCCCCACGTCGAGGGATTCTCTGTCTCTCTCTTGCTGATTCTCCCCTGCTCACTCTGCCCCCCCCCCCTACACTTCCTTGCCCCCCCCCCCCCCCAATAAACAAATAAGCTTTAAAAAAAGTTCTGGTCTTTTCCTTTTTCCGATTCCCCTGGGTCACCTAACACATCTCTCCGGGGATCCCCACCTCCCCAAGAGCCCTTGACTCGTTCTGCAGGGACAGGAGGGGTGTGGCCCCCGCCAGCACCTTCCTCGGGGCTTAGACCAGTGCCACCATGTCACGGATGAAAATGGAGCTTCACCTGGGGGTTTTCTGCTAATTCCACATCGCCCTGCAATTCGGCTTCTGTATCGTGAGTGCCCTTTTTAAAAAAGGTTTAAAACTTTTTATTTATTTTAGAGAGAGACAGAGAGACACAGAATGTGAGTAGAAGATACGTGGAGAGAGAGAGGGAGACACAGAACGCCGAAGGACGGTCCAGGTTCTGAGCCCGACGTGGGGCTTGAACTCAGGAACCGTGAGATCTTGACCTGAGCCAGAGTCGGGCGCTCAACGGACCGAGCCACCCAGGCGACCCTGTGTGCCCTTAATCACGGGGGTGATGGGCTCTCAGGGCACGGGAGTAGATCATGGTTTAAAGATCTCTGCACGGGAAATTTTCAAGTCACCTTTGAAGTGTTGGAGTGCCGTGTTTTTGGGTTTTTTGTAAATGTTTCCATCCATTCTTTTATTTTTTTTAACGTTTATTTAATGATTGGTGAGACAGAAAGAGAGAGAGAGTGTGGACGAGGGGCAGAGAGAGAGGGAGACAGAATCCCAAGCAGGTTCCACGCTGTGAGGACAGAGCCCGACGCGGGGCTCGAACCCACGGACCATGAGATCGTGACCTGAGCCGAAGTCAAGAGTTGGACGCTTAACTGACTGAGCCACCCAGGACACTCCTTCACGGTTAAGGAGAAGGGGTGCTTGACACAAGACAGAAACCCGCACCATGCTGGAGGTGCAATCCGGGAAGGCTTCCCGGGAGAGGCGGGAGCTGTGCCCACAGCGATGGGGGAGTGGGGCCAGGGAGGTGGTGGGGCAGGGGCGGGAGGCTGGACTCACATTATGGAGGCAGAAAGTAGACCGTCCATCGCCAGAACTTTCCATCTTCCCCAACGGAAGGTCTGTCCCCATGAGATGCTAAGTATTGATCGCCGATCCCAGCCCTTGGCCCCACCTTCTACTTTCTGCCTCCATAAATGTGACTCCTCCCCCAGGAGCCTCCGAGGGCATTGCCCAAGGTGTCGGGTTTTCTTACACCCTTCGTGTGTGTGTGTGTGTGTGTGTGTGTGTGTGTGTGTCCATCTGTGGTTGGCAAACTTATCCTTTCAATACGCTCAGATGAGTTAAGTTTGAAAGTCGCCACCTGGGACCATGCATGTCACGGGTCCTTGAAGTTGCTTTTGGATGTTGGCTGAGGCTAGAAGCCCGTGACCCAGTAGAAAGAGCACGCTAGCCGTCCGCACCCCTGCGGGAAGGGGGAGAGAAGGTTTCGTGAGTAGTTCCTATCGTTCTTCCAGGACAGACTGTTCACCTGCTGGTGAGCGTTTGCATCTGAAGTGGGACCAACTTCCCAGATGCCTTCGTTCCAGTAGAGTCTCGGATCCGGGGTCCAACCCCATGAGTCACGGTCACCCACAGGTTGGTCTCGGAGAGGACCGTACGAAGGAAGAGGGATGGCGTGTATTGTACAACCAGCAGAAGTGAGGAGAGAGACCCAAAGCCCATAGAAGCAAAAATCTATTGAGTCTCTGTTATTGACGATGCTTATTATTATACCATTGATAATGGTTAATATACATATATGTATAATAGTTATAGTAATGTAACCAATGGTATTATTCCAATAACTTCAGAATCCATAAATCATGCCCTAGAATGTGGTTCAAGAAGGAAGGTGGCTTGTCCAACACTATTCATCCGAATAAGGTGTAACATTACATTTTTCAGACTAAGCTACTTTATTAAGGCTAATGAGCCGGGAAACACAAAAGCCCCTTTGTCGGGTACATCCTTCACCCGCACCCGCCCCCCACCCAGAAAGGCACTGAGCCGCCACGAGTCCCACAAAAATAAAAACACCAAGAAAACAAACCAAAAAAAAAAAAAAATCCAAAAAGTAGTATTCTCTTTGAAACACAAAAGGAGTTCATTTCAGGGGGGGAAAGGGAATGTTTTTGTCAAGGCATCATCTCTTGGAGATTGTGGTGCTGAACGGACTTGTTCGAGACGATTTCTGTGCTGGTTCCTGAGTAGCATGGAAAAATCGGCAGGAGACCATTAATCCTGAGCTGCTGTTGGTGATGACGATGGTCACGAGGATGGTGGGCACCTGCCCAGTTGTCTGGGTTGCCCGGAAAAACGCTTCATCGTCGGATCTCGAACGTTGGTCATTTTCCTGCTTCTCCGAGGAAACAGTGAGGGTTTTCATGGAGAAGTAAGTCATCAGACGGCAAGAAAACACACACAGTGTCTAACCAGCTTCTGTCTTGGCAGCCGGGGTGTGCAGGGGGACAAAAGCCCGTGGCTCCCCCCACGCAGGACCACCTCGCAGACAACGTCCCAACCAGTGACGCATAATGAGCATAAAAGCCACCGCTTCCCGACAGAAGGAGGCAAATAGATTTTTTTCTTTAAACTTGTGCGTGTGTGTAGGAGGGAAGGGTCCGTCCGCGTGAGGGAAGGGAAGGGAATTTCATCCAGACGGGGTTAATTCTGCAGGATTCATTTGGTGCCGTGGGGCTCATTCACACTGCCTTCCTGCTCTGTTCTCCCGGGAACGGTAGGAAAGTCGAGCCTCGCGCTCTGTGAAAGGAAAGCCATTCGTGGTGGTGGCCCGCCCACTCAGGGTTTACGTGGACCGTGAGCAAGTCCATTTCAGGACACTCTCTCCCCAGATGGGTCACACGACCCACAAGCGACCCTCGGAGGTCACTGTGGGTCCGTGAACCACACACGCATGTGGGGTTTCGGAACAACGTGTCGTTAGGAAAATAAATAGTTACGTTCCCGTTCTGGCTCTGACCATCCCGCCCAGCTTCTCCCGGGTCCCCCCACAGTGAAGGGCCGTGCCGACCTTGTGTGGTGTGGATCTCTCACTGTCGTGTAACCAGCTTTCCAAAGGGACGCTCATCTTGGAAAGGCAGTCAACACGTCCAAGTGTGGGGCCGGGTGTGTTTCTCATCCTGTTCCAGGAGTTTCTCATTCGCCTGGAATTTCACAAGTGAAACTTGTGAAAAGACTCACAAGCAGAAGGAGCAGCTGTTTCCAAAGAGGGGCAGAATTTCCCTTTACTTGTTGTATCCGGCCCTGCAACTGATTAGACAAGGCCCACCCACTGTAGGGATAGAAATCTACTCAGTGTACCAACTTAAATGTTAATGTCGTCCAAAAACACTCTCACAGAAGCAACCAGAATAATGTGTGACCAATTATTTGGGCACCCCATGACCTAGTCAAATTGAGACGTGAAGTTAATCATTACCGTACGGGACAGATTTTAAGAATTAGTCAATGTGTGTCTACATTCATTAGTCATTTGTACATTTACTAGTAATATGTATTATGAATAGAGTGACTGGGTATTGCTTGCTTCCACTGAATATAGAATGGGTTTCAGAGTCCTCAGAAAGTATTTACGAAGTAATTCTAGAATTTCTGTTTTTTGTTTGTTTGTTTGTTTCCATTTAAAAAACTTATTGATTGATGGGACGCCTGGATGGCTCGTCGGTTAAGCCTCCAACTTCGGCTCAGGTCATGATCTCGCGGTCCGTGAGTTCGAGCCCCGCGTCGGGCTCTGTGCTGACAGCTCGG
The DNA here is from genome assembly GCF_046562875.1 of Panthera onca. Taxonomy (NCBI): domain Eukaryota; kingdom Metazoa; phylum Chordata; class Mammalia; order Carnivora; family Felidae; genus Panthera; species Panthera onca. The sequence goes on along the minus strand of NC_138357.1, from coordinate 127,932,213 downwards.
AGCCTGGAGCCTGCTTCGGATTCTGTGTCTCCCTCTCTCTCTGCCCCTTCCCATGCTCGTGCTCTGTCTTTCTCTGTCTCTCAAAAATAAATAAACTACAGCCTTGGATTCGTTTTGCTGGTTCTTAAACTTCGTATAAGTGGAAACATAAGAAAGGCACTGTTGGTTCTGCCTCAACATATCCTTCTGAGACGTAGCCCTGTTTTCTTTCCAGTCGAGGTGGATCCACCCAAGAGCTCTCGTCTTTCCACTGCTATGAAATCTTTCTGCGTATGAAAATGTCATACTGTATTTATCCACTTGCTGTGGATGAACATTTGGTTGTTTGAGGCTCTTGGCTACAAGGACCAATGATTCAACAAACACTTTTGTGCATGTCGTTTGGTGGAAAAAGATCCCAGTGTTGGCTGAGTGCTCTCCAGTCATGGAAATGCTCACACCCATGAGCTGTGCGTGAGAGTGGGGCACGTTCCTAGGTCTAAAGTCTTTTAGGGTATGTTTAATTATTCACAGATGACCAGAAGTGTGCAGGTATATCTGGAATATGATTCAGAATCATATTGATTTGAGACTCAGGGAAGTATTGCGATGCTCAGAGAAGCCTTTGGATCCATAATATCGAAAATGGATATCTATCATCTACCTATTATCTATCTATCTGTCTATCTATCTGTCTATCATCTATGTATCTATTATCTATCTATGTATCCATGTACCTATATATTATCTATGTGTATTATCTCTATCATCTATCTATCATCTATCCATCCACGTATCCATCCATCCATCCATTCTTCTATCCATCTACCTATATATCTATCTATATCTGCTCTCTATTATCTATCTATCTATCTATCTATCTATCTATCTATCTATCATCTATCCATCCATCCATCATATCTGTCTATCCATCTTTCATATCTGTCTATCCATCCATCCATCCATCCATCCATCCATCCATCCTTCTATCTATCCATCTACCTATACATCTATCTATATCTGCTCTCTTCTATCTATCTATCTATCTATCTATCTATCATCTATATATCCACCCATTCATCCATTCGTCTATCCATCTATCCATCCATCATCTACCTACCTGCCTACCACCTACCTATGCTTGCCACCAAATACCTTGGGAAGAGAGTAGAATAAGATGATGGGAATGGAAATGTTAAGGTGCTAATTGACATCCACTTGGGGAGAATCAAATCCAGGGTTAAAATATGCCCTGAAAATTCATGGTCCAATGGAGTGAACGTATTCATGCCGAATGCTGTGAAGTCTTCACCTAATACATGCCGTTGCATCGGTGGGATGATTCTGTCCTTTTAAAGCTTTCTCCTCCTCCCCATCCCCTTTCTTTTGACAACATAACATGCATATGATCATCTAGATGGCAGTGACAATTTCCAGCCGTTTCCGTGACAGCAGAGGAGTCTGAAGCTGTGTTGTTTAAATGACACTAACAGGGTAACTGGAGGGCCGTGAATGATGGGAAAACTGGGCCCTATGCGTGCCCTGAGTGCTGTTGACCATATGCCTGCCTCGAAGCCCAGAGGATCCATGGTGACAGTCTGTGCACGTGGCCTCATCCCCAGCCCACTCCCATACCACATAATGAAGGAATTTCTGAGCTCTAGAAGCTTGCTCTGAGTGCTGTCCTTAATTCTGAGGTGCTCTTATGTTTTTTCTTTAATTTCTTCTTCTTCTTTTTAATCAGGGATTTGGTATTCTCTGTGCAGGAGCTGCTGATTACAAAGAGTCTCCTGATACTCAGGAGGCTCCGTGGATCCCAGCAGGGGGCTCGCTGCCAGTCAGGATTAAACACGAGTTCATGAAAACGAGGAGGGCAGTGCTCTCGACGCGATTTCATTTCATTTGTGCATTTTTCACCGCCTCAAGGGCTGTTGGGGAACAATGGTGTCACCAGCCCGTGTGGCCATCGACTTAGCCAAGTGTCACGGGAGAGGAGCCTGTTACAGAGCTGATGTTCCTGGTCTGACGCTGCCCCTCAAGAAAGAAGCAGTGGGACAGTGTCATCTACCTGTGGGTTGGAAAGGTTGCTAATGGGCAATCGTCATTACCAGTAGCTCTGTCTGTCTTCTCCAGCGTCTTTAAGAGTCCAGAGCTCCCTAAATTAGTGCCACTATTTTGCGGAAAGGTATTGCTGCAGGAAAGGCTGTTGAAAAATGCAAAACTAAGAGATTTTCTTAGACGTGAGTGCCCCGGGTGAGAGATGAAACTCTACTGTCCAGAAGACAGGAGCTACCCACTGCCCCTTCACGGGATGGGCGTAGCAGACTGTTTCTGGGGACTGAGGTCTGTTCGCCTTGTCTCCGAGATGCCCGTGTCTGAAGGGGGAGCGCAGGTCCCCTTACTGTTGATGAATGGGTTCTCCAGTTCAGTGCCTTTTGAATTCCCAAAGTTTTGAGTTCAAGAAGATTCCCTCCAAGATACATGCCCGCCTGGAATCTTGGAATGTGAGCTTATTTGGAAATAAGGCCTTTGCAGACGGCACCGGTCAGGGATCTCGAGATGAGTCTATTGCGCACTTAGGGTGGGTTCTGCGTCCAATGGCTGGTGTCCTTTTTAAGAGACAGAAGAGGAGACAGAGATACAGAGGAGGAGCCACATGAAGACGGAGGCAGAGACGACAAGGACGTGGCCCCAAGCCAGGGACGCCTGGGGCCCCAGAAGCGGTGTCCTTCCACACATCTTTTGGGGTTCGGAGCAGACAGGAAATAATCTTCATGAACTCTGGGCTTGATCACTCTTACTGGTTTTGAATGGCCATGTGACCCAGTGTGGAAGATAAAAGTGATTTACGGCTGGACAGGACGAGCTCTATCTGTCCCTGGGGACTCCCGGTGGTCTGGTCTCTGATCCACGGCCCTGAAGAGCACAGTGGGATTCAGGTTGTGCCGTGTGACGTCTGCAACAACTCAGGAAACCCACAGGGTCCTTTTCTGCGCAGATGGTTTGTGAGTGGCCTAACCAGTTGTGAAGTCAGTGTGGGCCGACTGCCCACATTCCCACCACGTGGGCACACCTGCCTTCGGCTCTCTTGAGAGGAGGAAGACGCCTCAGCCAGATGTCTGTGGTCCGACTGAAGGGGCGTGTGCCAGTTTCGTGTCTGGGCTCCAGTGCGGGCCTACAGTCGCTTACTGCACAGTGTCCTTGGCCTTGCAACATAAGCTTCATCACTTCACACCCGCTGGGATGCGGGCTACCAAAGAACCAGAAATCGGTGAGTGTCGTTGAGGATGTGGAAAGACTGGGTCCGTCGGGCATCCGTGGTGGGGAACAGGCGCTCTTGTGGGACGCAGCGTGGTTTCTCAAAACATCAAACGTGTAACCACCACAAGACCCAACAAGTCCGTATCTCAGCGTATACCCCAGAATACTGCGAGCGGGATCCCGCAGAAACACTGGCACACCCATGTTCACAGCAGCACGCCTCACAACGACCGAAGGTCGAAGCGGCCCAAGTGTCCATCGGTGGATGCGTGGATAAGCAGAATGCGGTCTATACGCACGATGGAGTACGACTCAGCTTTGTGAAGGAAGGATGTTGTGCGCCTACTACATCATGGGTGAACCTTGCGGACAGGATGCCACCTCACGGAAGGACACATCCGGTGTGATTCCACGTGCATGGGGACCCTAAAGGAGTCACATCGACAGACACAGAAAGTAGATGGTAGGGGCAGGGGCTGGGGGAGGGGGATGGAGGGAGTTACGGGCTGACGGGGACAGAGTCTCGGTTTGGGAAGAGGGCAAGTTCCGGAGACGGATGGTGGGGAGGTTGCACAATAGTGTGAAGTGTGCTCGGTGCCACTGACCTGTGCCCTGAACGTGGTTACGATGGTGAATTTTGCATCCACCCGTAAATACCTATGCACCACACTGGGTCCTTTAAATTCATGTTACTTACCTGAACGTGGAGCCCTAAACCTTCTTGCAAAGTTCTGGATGTTTCTTTGAGTCTCTTTGTTATATTCATATATTGTACATGGTATTGTATTGTGTCTACATACATACAACTACTTGTTTTAGAGAACTATGTTTCAACTATATGTCTTATTTATTATATTAACTAATTATAACTGTGCTATATTAACTAGTGAATTGAAGGCTACTGCTTCTACGATTTCAAGGAATGCAAAGCTACATAATTAATTCACCAGAAGATTTCAGGGGCTTTAAAAAGCGGATCTGGATACTACCATATTTTCCTGTGGAATGCAAAACAAAAAATAATAATAACACGCTTTGCAAAATGCTGCGAGCACAGCTCATCATTTAATGTTACACATCCCAAGAATTTCTGTTTTTCCTTCTGCTTCTGTATATCTCTAAAATTTGCATTTTGCACATACTTTTAAGCTTTGTTCTTTTGCATTTTTATTGTTATTTATATTTCAGTTAGTTAACACACAGTGCAATATTGGTTTCAGAAGTAGAATTCTGTGGTTTATCACTTACATGTTAAAGATTTTACTTTCAAGTAATCTCTACGTCCCGTGTGGGGCTCAAACTCCCAACCCTGACATCAAGAGTTGTGCAGTCTACTGACTGAGCCTGCCAGGTGCCCCAGTTTTAATTACTTTTGACGAACTGAACTTTTTATGGTAAAAATTAAATGCAGGCTCTGGTTATAAATTTGTGAAAAGCCATAGCTTTTATAGGGATGTGGAAAAGCTTTGCTTCAAAAATTAACTTTGTGATTGTTGGGTTGGAATCACACCTCAAATGTTTTCTCCCGTTTTGCAATGAAACACACATGCCTGCATATAGATGTATATAGCTTCTTAATGAAGGATGCCTTTGGCTGCATGTAGCAGAGACATTCGCCTTGCAGTGGCCTAAAATAGGAATGCACATCTTCTAAGGACACCAGTTCCATCACGGGGGCCCCACGTCATGTCTTGATGTAACTCTAATGACCTTGAGAGACACCATGTCTTAATACCATCCAGTTGGGAGTTAAGGCTTCTACACATGAATTTCTGGGCTGCGGGGGGGCACACACTTTCATCCTGTAACAACCATCTTGAGCCCCAAGAGGAGCCCAAAGTGGGAATGAATAGATCTTCCAGCCTCTGTAGTAAAAAGATGATGACCACTGGGGTTTGAGGTCATGGGTGAATCCAAGATGGAAAGCTGCAGAATAGCCAAGTTTCTTTCAATTTCCAGAAAGTAAAAGACATTTTTCCCACTTTTTAAAGTTGAAGTATAGTTGACATATTGTTTCTTTTTAAGTTTTTGTTCATTTATTTTTTTAATTATCTCTACCCCCAACATGGGGCTCAAACTCACAACCCTCAGATCAAGACTCCATGCCCTTCAGACTAAACCAGCCAGGCACCCAGACATACTGTTTTTGAAAGTAAAATACCTTTTCTTTTTTTTAGAGAGAGAGAGAGAGAGAGAGAGAGAGAGAGAGAGCAAGTGGGGGAGAGGAGCAGAGGGAGAGAAAGAGAGAACCTCAAGAAGGCTCCACACTCAGAACCTGACATGATGTTGGGATCATGACCTGGGTCTAAATCAACATTCAGATGCTCAACCGACTTAGCCACTCAGGTGCCCTGGAGGTCATTTTAAACAAGACAATCATCCCCCAAAGACAGAAAAATGTGAAAGACACAGCAGGACTTGTACTATGGAAGGGAGACTATACCAGAGAAGAGCTGAACCAGGAAGACAGAGAGTTACTTTCTCCAGTGTCATCGAGAAGCTCAGTGTTTTCAGGACTGACCTCAAAAGGGCTGCACATGTTGGCTGGGGGCAAGGGAGGGTCGCAGATACATTTTAGCGGGAAGGTGAATTTTCATATATGGAGTCTGCCAATGATGAGGACTGTGTGTGTGTATTTGAGTAGCATCACGGGCGTGGGTAAGACATACGTGTGTTCGGTGACTTAAGGTCACCGATGGCAGCAGTCATTGAATGCTATCTAGTGATTCATTGCAACAGTGAGTGGCCTGAAACACAAGGGTGTTTATTATTTCCCGCAATTGTGTTGGTCTGCTGGGGCACCCTTCTGGGGGGACATTTTTTATTTGGGATGTAGGAATATGCTATCCAATGACACGTCAATTTCTGTCACCTGACACGTCATCTTTCTGACTTCATATCTTCACTTAGACTTTGGGAATCTAAAAAAGACACTACTCATCTACCGATTTCCTGATGCACTTATAAAATACTCTTTTTCTTTTCTTAATGTTTATTTATTTTTGAGAGGGAGACACACAGAGCGTGAGTGGGGAGGGGCAGAGACAGGGAGGCACAGAATCCAAAGCAGGCCCCAGGCTCCGAGCTGTCAGCACAGAGCCCGACGCGGGGCTCAAACCCACAAACCGTGAGATCATGACCGGAGACAAAGTCGGATGCCCAATCGACTGAGCCACCCAGGCGCCCATAAGTATTCCTTTAACATATATATTTTGTTCAGCATGTTGAAGTCCTGTAATTTCCTGTTTCTGAGTATTTGACCATCTGCACGCAATTAGCTTATTAAAGTCCTACCCACGCGGGCCCAGGGAACAAGATTGCGGGAGATCCATCACTAAATGCTTGCTTACGTGTTAGTGTTTGCATTGCACATACACTTGAAAGACACCTAGGTAGGGTTTGAGGGCTGGATGGGGTTTATATCACTGAGAAAATGGAATGTTGGGTTTTTACGAGAATCATGTAAATAAGAGTCAATCCAGCATGCAAAATGTTGTTCGTTTTAATGATGATGTCAGTGATTCCTTTGTGGGGACAATTGCCCATGGAACATGGCTCTGAAGAGTGGATACAGTTGGATGAAGGAATTTGTTGAAGTCACCTGCTCTGCTGACTGCTGTTGCCCTGGTCAGAGAGGAGCTTTGTATGGAATTGCACATGTGGGCATTCATTCCCGGGGGAAGGATTTCTTCCAATAATCTCAGGAGCCTCTTATCCGAAAGGATGGCTCTGCCCAGCCACTGGTTGGGATGTCATGGCACGATCCAGCCTTGTTCCTGCAGGGAGGCAGGGAGGGGGCAGAGAAGAACTTTTGGGGCGTTTAATCAAAGAGCAGATCCGATCCCTGCAACCAGAATTGAAGAATGACCTTCTGAGTTAAATCATGAACACCCCGCAGGCCCTACTATCTCAACAAGAGTTGGCAGACAGGGTGGCCACTATACATCCCTGAATAGTGGAGCCAGGGGCACGTGAGAGGCTTGCACAATCTTTCCGCCCAAAGACAACACATTGCCTTTTGCATCCACAGTTCTTTTTTTTTTTTTTAATTTTTTTATTACGTTTCTTTATTTTTGAGAGGCAGAGAGAGACAGAGCATGAGTGGGGGAGGGGCAGAGAGAGAGGGAGACCCAGAATCCGAAGCGGGCTCCAGGCTCTGAGCCGTCAGCCCAGAGCCTGACGTGGGGCTCAAACGCACGAACCGTGAGATCATGCCCTGGGCGGAAGTTGGGCACTCAACCAACTGAGCCACCCAGGCGCCCCTGTATCCACAGTTCTAAAGGAGCATCCTTTCCTTTTAATTTTTTTTAAAGTTTATTTTTTATTTTCAGAGCGGGGGAGGGGCAGGAGAGAGGGAGAGAGAGAACCCCAAGTGGGCTCCATGCTGTCAGCACAGAGCCTGCCTCGGGGCTTGATCCCATGACTTTGCGATCGTGACCTGAGGCGAAATCAAGAGACGGATGCTCAGCCGACTGAGCCACCCAGGCACCCATCGTTTTAATTTTTAATTGTGGTCAAATAGACACCGTGTAAAGTTTACCACCTTGACTACAGAGGTAGCAGCCAAGAATAACTCCAGAGGTCAGTAGTGTTAAGCATAGTCACATTGTTGTGACATCATCCCCACCGTCCGTCTCCATCATTTTTTCATCTTATCAAACGGAAACTCTGTCCTCATGAGACACTAACTCCTTATCCCCCTCCCCCAGCCCCCGGCTCCTACCATCTAATTTCTGTCTCTATGGAAGTGACTCCTCTGGGGACCTCGTATGAGTGGAGCCCTATGCGATTTCCCCTTTTGCATCTGCGTTCTGTCCCCCAGCATCATGTCCCCCAGGCCCATCCATGTTGTAGCAGGTGCAGAACGTCCTTCCTTTTCAACACTGAGTTGCGTGCCCAGACCGCACTTGGTGTACCCATTGCCCTCCTGTTTAAAGACACAGTGATGCGAAGTCATGTGGTGGGGACACCTCCTTTCCCTATATTGGTAAAGAGTAGCGCGTCTGTAGCTAATCAGGTCCTGGGAAAAAAATGTCAACACTTCCCTCTGCTCCTGGGTCAGGGAGACACGACCCCAAGGCGGAGAAGCGCCCCTGCCCGATGGCAGTCAGTGAAATGAATTCAAGACAACATTAGAAAGACACACGTGCCCCTCCGAGATCTTGCTTTTGTTTCCCCAGGCTCTCACTGCGTCGAATTTCATGGTGGAAGAGGGTGACGAAGATTGCGGTTGGCCGTCTGCACGCTTGGGCTGAGCACATCTTGGCCTTGCAGACCCAGGAGACGGCTACCAATCGTGTCCCTCCCTCCCCACCCTTCCAGATAGGAGTAGGAGAGCTCAAATTGCACCCGTGGTTTCGGAGAACAATGGGACCCCAGAACGTCACCTGCACTCCGGGCTTCGTCTTTGGCTTGCACCATTGCCCAATGACGGTTACCAATGGAAGGAGAACAGCATTTGTCTGTTTGTTAAACCACCTGGCTCCTTAACGATAAGGATCTCTCAGGCCCTGTGCCCGCAGAGGTAGCAGAGGAGAAGAGAACCCCTTCTGCCCCTTCTTATCTATTTGGAACACAGCTTTGTCGGAATACTTACCTCATTTTGCTGCAGTGATTTGTTTACGGGCCCCTATCGAGACATCCAGACTGCGAGGTGGTCAAAGACCGACGCCCTGGACATCAGCCATCACCCCGTTCCTCATGCCTGGCCCAGGTGTCGAATACCAGGTGTCGAATAACGGAGAGATTTTCTTTTGCCCCTCTCTGTCCAGTTAATTACACTCAGTAAAATATAACAAATCCAAGCAGCATCCTGGTTTCGAGGCCATTGAAAACCACGAGTGTAATATCGAAATACAAGCATCAAATTGTAGTATTTTCTCTGGAACGATGTTCGCAAGAAGTGACTGACAGAGAAAAAGGGTGTGTTATAGGAGTGATCTCTGCAGTGATGGAGACCCCGAGTGGACAGTGTCCTGAAATATTGTCGACACAGAAATGGCTACCCGTCCACCAAATGTTCATGCTCCTCCTCTCTTGGGTTGACTCTGTATGAAGAAACGGCTAGTGCACGTGTATCTCTGTCAGCCAGCTCCCTCCTGGAGCTCAGATTTCTGCCTCTGGGATCATGACGATTTAACTGTCTGTTGTTTGAGCCACCTGGTCTGTGAGGTTTTGTTTTGGTGGCCCTAGCAAAGGAACGTCCCTTCTCCTTCCTCCCTCCTGTGATTGAACTCCGACAGCCAGGTGAACTTGGAAAGTGTTGTAGACGTGAACGTCAGAGCACAAGGACACAGGTGCCCTGAACCAGCTCTTGAGCAACACAACCGCAACAGAGCTTCATGGGGGGACCATGGTACCAGCTGCCGTGGTCCGGCCCTCGGTGTTTTTGGTCTGATTAATGAGGGCCCCCATTAAGCTGGAATTCAGCTGTCTTCATGGCTAGAGTTGCGTTAGGAAGGTCCCCGAGGTCGTTAATAAGGTGAGACCTTTGGGTGTCAATACACAGAGAGAAGATAATTTATTTTCTGCAGAATTTTGTTTCCTAAAGCTGCGTGTTCTATTAGGTTTTAAAGGGCATTTCAGCAAATGATGTATGAAATGAAAAAATATATATATATGTATGTGTATATATTATATATATATATCTGTATGGTTTCGAATAAAGGGCATGCATAACTAGAGAACAAGTGTGAAATGATGTGGAAAAATAGCTCTCTCTTTTTTAAAAACAAAACTGAAAGGCTCATGTTTTGGATACATTCATGTCAATTGGGCAAACGTTACGTGCTTATTATGTGCAAGGCATTATATGGATTTTCTGGGAAATAAAGTATGGATTTATTCTGAAGAAGTGTGTGGTTCTATTATCCAACGGGGTGAGGATTTCGGCTGTCACACAGGTAGACGAAGGCATATTACGATGTCATCTTGAGAGGTAGCAACACCAATGGGCAGAGGTACAGAAGGTGAGTCACATGTGGTATTTTCAAGAAAGGGTGGGTGACTATTTCAGTTTTTAAGTGGATACTGGTTCTATATAAGACTTAAAAAACATTTTTTAATGTTTATTTTTGAGAGAGAGAGAGAGAGAGAGGGCAGGGGAGGCACAGAGAGCAAGGGAGACACAGAATCTTTACCAGGCTCCAGGCTCTGAGCTGTCAGCACAGAGCCCAACACGGGGCTCGAACTCATGAACTGCGAGATCATGACCTGAGCCGAGGTCGGACGCTTAACCGACTGAGCCACCCAGGTGCCCCCTATATATAAGACCTTTAAGGCAGTCTGAAGCATGAGTTTATTGCTAAGATGGACTGGATTGAATAGTGGCCCTCCTGAAAAGATATGTCCAAATCTTAACATGCAGAACCTGTGAATATAGGTTCTCCCTGGATCTCAGTGTCCCTGCCAGAATCTTAGACTTCTGGTCTCCAGAGCTGGGGCAGTATAAATTTGTATTTTCTTAAGCCACCCAATCTGTGGTTAATTGCTACTGTAGCCCCTGTGAAACTAATATATAAGAGGGTTGAGTTTTCTTTTCCAGCCAAAAGGCTTATTCCAGGGTAACTAGGTGGGGTCCTGTTTAGTCCTAGCTTTTCCCCGTTCGTTGGGATTGTAACTCGGTTCATTTCTTCAGTCCTTCTATCTCCATGTTGATTCAATTGTTTTCCTGTTCAACCCTCTGTTCTACAACAGTGAGCCCTTTGGGAGTGATCATTTCAAACATCACCGCCTCCGTAGACAACTTGAGGGTGAAGGACACATTGACCTTGGGTCTGGAAAGCCAGGAGAGCAGCACGCCCACTGTTTCATGGCAGGCCACAGCTCTTGGGCACGACGAGGTATGCGGTGGGTAGCGATGTCCACACGTGGACTCTCACACTGGTGGGATGGGCGGAAACTGGATGCCCGCTTATTTAGGGGTCTGCACTCCTGTGCTAACGTGGGGAATAGAGGCAGCTCTTGAAAGAACTGTTGGTATGGAGGGGAGGCTCTTGGGGCAACCGACACACAAGCATTTAAACGAAGTGATACCTTTGGCCTTTGTACTCAGTTTTTGCTGAGTGTCTAAGGAGTGATTTCTCGGGACAGGTGTGGCCCTGAAGGTCAGTATTTTCCCACCAGACTCTCATGTTGGCCATAGATAAAATTGGTAGCTTGGAGAACGATCTACTTCTGGTCAAGCATGGGGAGGGGACAGAACAGACATTGAGATAATAGCAGAGCTTGGTTAGTTTTGTCTGGGTTGAGTTCCTAAATGGAATACCTTCTTCGTGGAGGGATGTTGCCTTCATTCTAATGGTAGTTGCCAAAGGGAAGTAACAAGAAAGAGCCATTAAAAAAAATCATCTGAAGAAGTCAGAGCTCCATTGCAAGAAGAGATGTTTATGAGCGCCATGTTCCCAGGACACCACGGTCTTTGTAAAATATGGCCCTTGGGAGAGCAAGTTGGCATTTGGGGTATACTGAGGATCCAGCATCACCCTGTCATCCCGAGGGTCCTGTGGGGCGACACCACGGCTTTGTGTTAATGTATATGTTCACAGCTCTAGGATCCTGTAGCCATAGGACCCATGCCTTTCAAGACAACAAGGTATTTCTAAGATATTCTAGCTTGATGATCTAGGAGAAAGATAGTCTAACAAACATAAGTCATTGCTCAGCCCCATGGTGCGTACCTTGGTCCCAAGGTCAGATACCGTGCCTTTTTGCTACACCAACCTTGTAAAATGTAGTTTGTACTAGTTGGGATTTAATTAATGTCCTGGTTGTTTGAATATGATGGAAATTATATATATATATGTAATTTTATAAATATATAATAGGTAGATACATACATAGATGGATGGATATACATACAGGCATACACAGATGAATAGCTGTTAGATACATGCATGCATAGATGTGGATGGATAAATGGATGGATACGTACATGGATAGATACATACAGAGATGGGCAGATAGATGTACAGATAGACAGATATTGACAGAAAATAGATAGCTGAATGATGGACTGATAGACATGATGGATAGATAGATATGATGGATGGTGGATGGATGGATGGATGAATGATGGATAGATAGATAGATGACACAATAGATAGATATAAGGATGGATGGATGATGGATGGATGGATAGATAGGTATGATGGTTGGATAGATAGGTAGATAGATAGATATAGGGATGGATGGATGATAGGTAGATAGATAGATGGATAGATAGAGACGGAATGTAATGTTAAAATGTACCTACCTGAAAATACAGGTAAGAAAAAGAGAACATGAGTTTTTCCACTCTATAACCCTGAGGCAAAGGAAATAATGCAAATAAAAAACCAAAACAATGGCAAAAACAACATTTTCATCTAGAATCACCCTTCCAGCAAAAGACAATGTGGTGCAGGCAGAATATTAAACATTTCTGGTTGCATATGCATAGATAATACAATAGGGGATTGTCACAAGGAGATGAGAATCAACGTTGAAGGTTTTAATCAATTATTAATAGGCACAGAGCTCTGCTATATTTTGGAGGGTTGAGTGTCATCACAATTTCTTGGTCCTTATTTTTATTTTGTTTCATCGTTGGCCACCCCCTTTCCATCTGATGAAATGTAGGTCTCGACATTTCTTTATCAAAGCAGAGTCTCGGGCTCTCTGTCGCACAGGATTGAGGCAGGCTGCCTGTGTTCGGAGCCACAAAGACGGGGGAGTTTGGTGACGCTCCATTTGAGAGCTGGTCACTCTGCTTTCCCTGGTCACCCGGAAGGACACAGGATGGCCTGGGGTCCTGTGGGGCAGAGCTTGGGCTGTCCAGCAAGACCTCCTCCACCATGAGCATAAGCACGCTGTAGACAGTCGGGGAAAGGCAAGGCAGTGGGTCACCTCACGGAAGTGAGTCATCCAATGCCCACATGACGAGGAAGCCAACAACCATCCATGATCTTGAAAAACTATTTGCACATCGCTTTCCCTTCCCAGAGCGCTTCACGCCAGGCATTTACATCGAAAGTACTTAGTATGCCCCTAATGAATGCTGTGCACGATGGCATTGACTGAAGCACCCTCTGAGCTTTTGGATGTGCACCGTAAGAGCATTGTCATGTGCTTACAGCAGGGACAATGGGCCCGCGTGTTTATTGAGTGCCACTCAATAAACTAACTGCTCTAAGCAGGTAATGACACAGTGGCACAGTGCGTCAGATGGTTAAGGGTGGGAGGGGGAGGGAACAGAGTGTCACCCATCTCCCTCCCCTTCCCTCTGGCAATGACATTTGTTCTCTGTATTTGTGAGTCTCTGTTGGTTCATCTGTTTTGTTTTTTCGATGCTACATATAAGTGAAATCATATGGCACCTGTCTTCATCTGTCTGACTTATTTCACTTAGCATAACACCCTGTGGGTTCCTTGAAAAATTAAAAATACGAATGCAGAATAGTAATTCCGCACCTGGGTAGGTACATCCCCTCCCAAAATGAAAACAGTAATTCAAAAGGATGTATGCACCCCTATGGATTTTTTTTGCAGCATTATTTATAATAGCCAAGATATGGAAGCAGCCAAGTGTCCATCAATGGATGAATAGACAAGATATGTGTGTATATACAGCAAAACCTTGGATGGTAACTTGTTCTGTGAGTGTCCCACAAGACGAGCCAACATTTCTAATAAATTTTAACTTGGTAAACGAGCAATGTCTTGCAATACGAGTAGTACGTGATGCCGAATGTCACAGGATCACAACTGAGCCTGATTCTTGAAATTCACTTTGATATACAAGTGCTTTGGATTACAAGCGTGTTTCCAGAACGAATTGTGCTCGCAAACTGAGGTTTTACTGACTATACAAGAGAAAAGTATTTGTTCTTCTTCATGGCATTCTCCCTCTGGTTAAGTCAGGGATTTAGGTAAGCATCACCTTCCCATGGCCATCAAGGGAGGAATGGGTACAGATAATGTGGAACCTAATACAATGGAATATTGTTCAGTCTTAAAAAGAAGACAAGCCTGACATTTGCAGCAACGTGGATGGACCTTGAGGGCATTAGGCTAAGACAGATGAGCCAGGCAGAGAAGGACAAAGACTGTATATGGAATCTAAAACAAAGTTCAACTCATAGAAGCTGAGGGTATGGTGGTGGTTGCAAGGGGCTACGTTGTGAGGACTCGGGGCGACGTTGGACAGAGACGCAAATGTTCAGTGATTCGATGAAGAAGTCCGGGACTTATTCTGACGCACAGCAAGGCAATTGTACTTAGTGATAGTCTATGGCACACGGGGAATTTGCTGAGAGAGTAGATCTCGGGTGTGCACACCCAACACACACATAGGTAAGGGTGAGGTGATTCACGTGCTAATTAAGTACATTATGGTGATCATTTCACCACCTACATGGTACGTCTTATAAACATACACAATTCCAGGAGGAGATTCTACAGGCATGTCTGGCAGGCTGTCTGCTCCCCTCCCCACAACTCCCACCCCAGGGACGGTGGCTTTTAAAGAAGGGACAGGTGGTTCCAACGGCCAACTCTACTACGTTCACACTGGTCACTTCAGGGCTCTGCACACTCAGGACATTTTCTTGGGAGAGGTTATTCGGGTGAAAACCAGCGGTGTTCAGAAAGGCAGTGACACAGTCTGTTATATGATTTTCACAGGTAGCCCACATGAGGGGTGGGGAAAGGCAAAGTGGCAAAGGGTCGCTATTGGGCACAAAGACTGTTCTAATAGGGGAGATCATGTTATGGACCAACCCTCATTTTTAGAAAAAAATTCCTTTTTTCTTATGCTCATTTCCTCATAACATAAATATAACGTTAAAATTTTTTTTTAACATTTATTTATTTTTTGAGAGACAGATACAGAGCGAGAGTGGGGGAGGGGTAGAGAGAGAGGGAGACACAAAATCCGAAGCAGGTTCCAGGCTCTGAGCCGTCAGCCCAGAGCCCCATTCGGGGTTTGAACTCCTGGACCGCGAGCTCATAACCTGAGCCGAAGTCGGATGCTTAACGGACTGAGCCACCCAGGCGCCCTCATAAACATAACGTGTTAAACCGCACAATTCCGCGGCACATAACACATATGCGATGTCCTACAAGAGGGTAGTACCTCTCTCTAGTCTCCATGCATGTTTATCACCCCAAGAGGAGACCGCGTACCTATAGGCTGAGGTACATTTTAAGTAGAAAAAATACAGTGTCAACATTTTGAGCGCCGGTTCACAATCGTTTCGGAAAGACAGAGTCCGATTCATTGACCTTGAAATGGGCTGTGTGTACCCTGTGTTTGTGGTCAAGTAAGGATACCTCGTTCTAGGCCTTGATAGCATATCGCGCCCACTAGGTGGCACCAAACACTCACATTTTCCCAGTAAGCTCAGAAACTGCGGATTTTGGCGGCTGGCTAGGGTTTTCCTACCTTGCACCTTATCCGAGGTGTACCTGGCAGGTGGTAAGATGTGAACAGAGATGATTTGGAACGAAGGCTGGGCCTGGCTCCTGGAACCCATCTATCGAATATTGATCATCTGGCCAAAGGTCCCACAGGGGAGCTTAGATTAGGAGAATAAAGTCTCCATGTTACCTCCAGGTGAGATGCACCCTAAGGGGTGAGTGAAGTTGGCAAGGTCCCCTGCTGGGGACACTCCCCTCCCTGCACCCCCGGGTCGGCAGGGGTGGGGGGGAGACAGCAGGTGCCCACAAAGGAGCACAGGTGCCCAGGTGAAATGAGAGAGCCCTTGTCTACAATGTTTTTGTGATGCTGATGGTTCACCAGCATTGCTGACCCAACTACCTGTTTGGGCTGTTTACACTTTTTCTCCCCTCGTTGTTTTCTTGGTTAAATATTGAGGAGGAGAATTTCTGGATCATAGGCAGACTGTTTTTCAGTCCCACCCAGGAATAGGTAAGGATCCCAGCTGGTCCACAGGCAGTGCTTGCTATGGTCAGGCTTTCAAAATTTTATTCATTCTAGGGGTGCCTGGGTGGTTCAGTCCGTTGAGTGTCCGACTTCGGCTCAGGTCATGATCTCACGGTCCATGGGTTCTAGCCCCAGGTCGGGCTCTGTGCTGACAGCTCGGAGCCTGAATCCTGCTTCGGATTCTGTGTCTCTGTCTCTCTCTGTTCCTCCTCGACTTATGCTCTGTCTCTCTCTCTGCCAAAAATAAACAAAATATTTTAAAAAATTTTTTAAATTTGATTTATTCTAGTGGTTGTGTGGTAGTATTAATTTGCATTAACCTCGGTGTTAATGACTGTGAATATCTTTGTTTACATATTTATTGGACACATATATATAAAATGAATATAATATTATTAGTCATAAATATATAATTATATATAAAATATAAATAGATGCATTAAAATATAAGTATATATTTATTAAGACATAAATATGTCTTTATTAAAATATATAAATGTATATTTATTAAATACACAAATATTTATTAAAATATAAAAACAATATGTATTATAAATATATTATTAAATATGTAAATATATTAAATATATAAATATATTTATTAAAATATATAAATGTATATTCATTAAATACACAAATATTTATTAAAATATAAAAGCAATATTTATTATAAATATATTATTAAATATGAAAATATAAATATATTTATTAAATATATAATGTATATTTATTAAAATACATAAATATTTATTAAAATATAAAAATATTTATTATAAATATATTATTAAATATGTAAAATATATTAATTATATAACTATACTTATTAAAATATATAAATGCTTATTTATTAAAATATATAAATGCATTTATTATTTATAGATTTAAATAATATAGATACATAAATAAATATATACATATGAACATATACTATGCAATTATATAACATGCATTATGTATTGAATTAAATAACACTTACGTAATATATTAAATGTATACTATATCATAATATATAATATATAACATATATAATTTAATAAATATACTAAAAATAAATATCATAAATACATTGCACAAGTAATTGTTTATCATCATGTATATTATTATACAAATAATCATTCCATATGAAATATGTGTTTTATGGGGGCGCCTGGGTGGCTCAGTCCGTTAAGCCTCCGACTTCGGCTCAGGTCATGATCTCGCGGTTCGTGGGTTTGAGCCCCACGTCGGGCTCTGGGCTGACTGCTCGGAGCCTGGAGCCTGCTTCCGATTCTGTGTCTCCCTCTCTCTCTCTGCGCCTCCCCTGCTCACACTCCTGTCTCTCTCTCTCTCTCAAACAAAAAATAAAGATTAAAAAAATTTTCTAAAATACGTGTCTCATGTATTATTGAATAACTTGCTGGCGTCTGGTGGAGATTCCCAGGCAGGCAGGGGCGGGGGAGAGGTTGATGGGGGACACAGGGAAGGCGTCAGGGGTGCCCCGAGCAGAGGCTGTGGGTGTGGGGGAGATCACGTGACTCCCTAGAAGCAGGACGCCCCTGTGATCCATCAGGACAGCACATGGGGCTTCCTCCGGTTGGTCCTAAGGCAGAACTTGTGTCAGAAAGCAGGGAAGCTGTCAGTTAGTGACCAAATCCCGGACATTCAGGGCTGGCTGTTCCCGAAGTCACTGTTCAGGTTCTCGAACTGTCACGGAGACAGACATCTGGTTTCCTGCACGTCTGCCGTGGAGACGGCGGGCTGGCTTCCCGAGTCTGGGCCCCAGTAGACGAGGGGCTGGTCCCCTGGGCAGTTGCTGTGGGTCGTGGGCTGGAGCTCTGTCTGCGTAGATGGTCCGGCCACTGTCTGTATATTGAGTCTCATAATACGTGTGTGTTGTTCTGCTTTGTGAGATGCTGTTATTCAGCAATCACACCCACCGTGATGGTGCTCATGGCATCTTCTGGCTCAAGAGGTCGGGAGACGTGTGATGATGGCCTTCACCCCGCAGCAGCCTAGGATTCCAGCCATTAGCCTGGGGTGCCCCTGTCCACCCGTGTGAAAAAACGCCTGTTTCTGCTTGGCCAGCATGACATGAGCTGGAGACATCGACAACGTCCCCAAACCTTCCTTCTCTGCCAGTAGCTTAGCAAGACGCCTCTCTCACGGGAGAGATAGCTGTTGTTTTGATCTTGGACCAACTCAGGGTTCCCTGACACGATCCCAAACAAAGCCACTTGCCAACTGGGTGAACAGGTTAAGTGTTTTCTCCAAAGACTGATCGACCAAATGGCAAGATAAGGTGTTTCCCTGGTCCTTTCCATCATTGTCCTGAGACTCTCTCTTCCCAGCTTGCTGACGGAATCACGAAATGCGGTACAGGAACTTCAGCTACTACAGTAAGGAACAAGGAGGTGATTTCGAGGGACTCCACGTACTGGGCAGGTGTACCTGCACGGCTTTAGATAAGACATGGAAGTTGAAAATTCATTTCCGTTTTCTGCGTACCCAGCTCGTCCCAGCAAATGGAAACTCCAGACCGCACACTATTCTCTGCACTCCGTCTTGGAGAAGAAATATGCTGGAGAATCCGATGTCGTTTTCCTCACGTTCCTTTTGCTTTGGAGATCCAGGAAACATTCTTACCCCTCGGTCCGTTCATTACCCAAAAGTATCTACTCGAAGCATTCTGAATAAATGATTTCTGTGGTTTTAATTTCCTTTCTTCTTGCACAGATATGTTGAGATGAGGTCCAAGCTAGGTGATATCATCTTTTCTGAATTCCTAGAAATTTCTAAGCTGGCAAAAGGGGTTTTATTTTTAATTCATTGCAAACAACTCGGGTCCCAAGAACATGAGCTTTTCTTGGAATTTGCAAACACATTGTAAAGATGAAGTTATATATAAATGAGCTACATATAAGCAAGTGATATATATAAATAACCCAGATATAAGGATTACATAAAAAATCTGCAGAGAAAATGCCACAAGAAGTCAACACCAGAAAAAAAAAAAAAATAAGGCTGCAGAATCCCAAAATAGTCATGAAGTGAAAAAAAAAAAAAAAAAGAATGACAGACGTTTGATCAATGATTAAATTTTCATTTTGCATCCCATATACCTGGCTTTTTTACACACACTGTACTAATTCAGACAGCTGGATTTGTGCAACATCTAAATAAATGAGTGAGGGACGCCTGGGTGGCTAAATTCATTAAGCATCTCACTTGGGCTCAGGCTATGATCTCACGGCTTGTGGGTTTGAGCCTCACGTTGGGCTTTGTGCGGACACCTTCCAGCCTGGATCCTGCTTCACATTCTGTCTCCTTCTCTGCCCGTCTCCCACTCACACTGTCTCTCAAAAATGAATAAATGTTAATAAATAAATACATACATACATACATACATACATAAGAAGGAAAATCAGGTACTGTCTACTGTAACAATATTTGGATATTTTACCAAAGAGAAGGTGCCATTTGTAGTGTAGAGTTGAAGGACACTCATTCTGTTTTTGGATTTAAACAGCATTCAAAGACGTGTGTTTATTTATTTATTTTTAATTTTTTTAATCTTTAGTTATTTTTGAGAGAGAGAGAGACGAAGTGTGAGCAGGGGAGGGGCAAAGAGAGGGAGACGCAAAATCCGACGCGGGCTCCAGGCTCTGAGCTGCCGGCACAGAGCCCAACGCAGGACTCAAACCCACGAACTGCGAGATCACGACGTGAGCTCAAGTCTGACGTTTGGCAGACTGAACCACCCAGGCACCCTGAGCTTTCAAAGACATTTAGATGGGGGACAGCAATACAAAGCCTTAACATTTTCTCATCATCCTACTTTTTGGTTGATGACGCGTCAAGAATTCCACTATATTCACCATTAAAAAAAAAGCACCTTACTATGCAGAAATTACATCCAGTGTTCCCTTAGGGAGGGGTCCTTCTTTGTTTTAAAGATCTGTTTCCCCTCCTTATAGGACAAGACGTTAGGAAATTCATCATAGCATCGTCTTTGGATCGTAATGTTCTTGTGTTTGCCACTAGGAATATTTTTCCCGGGGAACAGATCATTATATGGCAATAATTAGATTCTTTCCAACTATTTACTTGGAGGAGCCTGTTTATTTATTCAGTAGAGGTCTATCTCTGGCATTTGATGGAGCCAAAAAGACCATCGTGTAAGCAAGTGGAGAATGTATTTTGAAATCTCAAGAGTCCACACTAAGTGATTTATGATTTAAGGGAGAAAGTCCAACGCTATAAATCATTTCTCATGAAATCGAAAATCGGTTGTCTCATGAAAATCATGAAGAGTTTTGTAAAAACTCTTACACCTTTGAATAGTTCATTTTGTCCCCCTTCTTGATCAGGGAGTGAAAGATCCGTGCCCCCAAGACTTCCCAAAGCAGGTCTCCTTCTGTGAGTAGAATGGAGAGAGTTTTGTCACACCAACGAGGCACATGCCCTTCCCCTGAGGTTCCAAACGCAGAAGAGGGTAGAAAGATAGGATTGATTCTCAATGATGGATGACCTTATGCCTGGCAGTTACAATAAGCCCCAATCCCCTGAATGCTGACTCTGCGGTAACATCCATCAACAGACAATGTTCCGCGGAAAGACAATAGCCATGGGCTCCTTTTCCAGGTTCTTAAAATTTTCCACTTGAGAAACTCTCTGTTTGCCACCAATGGTGGAAACAGCCGAGGCCCAACTCTTTGGGCTCAGGTAGAAACCTGAGATGTCGTTTCAAGCCCAGTTCATCAGGCTCTTGAAATGTGTCAATGTTCATGATTCAAGGCATATTTTACCTAAGCAAATCTTATCAAGAAAAGAATGAGAACACAGGCGGTGATGGAGAAGCTAAATATACCATGTGCTGAGATTGAATTTCTAGACATTTGAAAGCAATGGAAAGTTACAAAACCACATTGGTGAAAACCACCTTTTGTCATGAAACCCGTGGTGTATCACTTGGGGTCTTTCCCATGGACCTAGGTGTAAGTTGTCAAGCTCATAGTAATGATTAGATCACCACGCATCATTCAACGAAGTAGAATTCAGGATTCTGATCTTCCTTGAGACAGGATTGTTCTGCACGTCGTTAACTTAGGAGAAGATCCAAATGAAAAATTCCAAGTATGGTTCCCTACCGAACGCAGATTGTTTTCACACCGCCATAACGTCAAAAAAAAAAATCTAAGTGGAACCATCCTAAGTCGAGGACCACCTATATCTGAAGAGCAAAGTTTGCCTCAGCTTAGTTTCCAACGGTGAGCGAAGCATTAGCTCAACGAGAATTTCTTTTCCAGAGATTCCTTCATGTCCAATGTTGGCCACCCTGGAGATGGGAGCAGAACATTTGTTGTACCTGGGTCTCCATGGTTTCACAGCTTTTGTCTTCTACCTGAGCACCTGAGTTAGACACCCACTAACCACAGTGGTGGAAATTGTGTGCCTTTAACGGGACTGCAGGACCCTCAGGGTTCCCGTGTTGTGGTGCAGGTTGGACCAGAGCTACAGCATCCCCTTGAGGGCCAGAGATCCCAACAGAAACGTGAATTCTCAGCTCCTGCCCCTCACCTACTGAATCCAAATCTCTATTAACCTGTGAGGGTCATTTCATCTCTCTAGGACTTCGATTCCACAAATATCCTGCTGCTGTCATAATCTATTCGAGGGTCTAGACATGGTGTCCTGGAAAATGGGATGGAAGAAGTCAACATGAATGGTTTTGTCATGCAGTGACTCTGGGGAGATGGGTAGTCTTTCCAAAGCCACCAACACCAACCAACCAGTGTTTGTGTTTCTCTGTGTGGATTTGGGCAAGAGAGCTGAGCCACAAGTGTTTCCTTTGATGAATGGGTTCAGGAGATGGCATTACCTCAGACTTCCTTCTTTGCTGCTTTGACTATTTTTGGAGGAATATGGCACATGTATTTTAATACAGTTATTGAGATAGGCTCCAGGCAATTGGATGTTAAACTATTTTGTTCTCAACCCACCTTCAGTACATGGAAACACTTGATGTAACCTGGTTGATGATGGGGATGTAATATCTTTAAACGGGAAAATTAGAAGTCGAACATTACGTCGCCATGGATTTAGGTCTGCCCTGTTTACATTAATTTTGTACATGTGCATATTTCTAAAAAGCTGGTATTCTGAACATTTCCAAAAACCACAGTTATCAGGAAGGGTCATTTTAGTTTTGTCAAGAACATGTCTCTATTTTCCTTCCAAACCCACACAAACCCGTGGAATGACCAAGGGGTGTGTGGGACATTGATGTGGAGGGCTACTGATCACAGCAATGGTTTACGGTCTCTATTTCCTTGGTCACTGTGGTTTTATAATGCTGATAAAACTTACCCAACAGAGAAAAATAAAGTTTGTGAAGGAGTCTATTTCCCGCACAGAAATTGGTCCCCCCGTCCAGCACAAAATAGGAGGCACAGAAGCAAATGAGTACAATGTTGAGACGTCGAATTAGCATTCTGTGTTCTTTGGTGACGTTGTTGTCTACAAATCTGTGGCAACGTGGGATCAGTTATTTATTTCTCTAATACACCACAAGTCTCTGGTTTTACAATAACAGGCTGGCTTCAGCTGGTGATTCTTCTGGTCTTGTATGGACCACCTCATGGTGTAGTATTACCTGCAGAGGGACAGCTCAGATTCAAAAAAGCTGGGCAAGGGCACTCTACCTGTCAATATGGGGGCATCAAGTCCTCCGGCTAAGGTCTTGGACGGGGAGGGACATGGCTGGTGGTCCCTTTGCAACAAAACCATCACGTAGGAACTCATACCCCTGTTGGGATATCTTAAATGGCATCATATTTCAGCACAAAATGACAACAATTCATGTTGAAATCTCATTGGGCAAAGAACCACGTAGGGAGACCTTTATTCTTTCATATTGATTACTGTTATAAGAAAAATCTAACTGTGTCGAAACAGGTTGCAAATTAACAAACAGAAATGGTGCAGAATTTTCATGAAGATTCCCAACAATGTGTCACACACACACACACACACACACACACACACACACACAAAATTAAATCCAAGAAGACGTAGTAGGGATTGTCGAGTGGGGTAATTTAATTAAAGGCCGTCTAGAGTTGTCACTAAAGTATTATTTGACTCTGGTCCCATAAGCATGCATTCTCACATATTTTTGTTGTTCTTGTTGAGGTATAGTTGATACACTGTGTGACGTTTCTAATGGGAAAGAGTTAAATGAAAGAGAACGCATAACCTTCATATTAGGAAAGGGGGAATATAAGAAAACATTTAATTTGGGGTGTCCAGATGGCTCAGCCTGTAGAGCATGCAACTGTTAATCTTGGGGTCGTGAGTTCGAGCTCCATGTTGGGTGTGGAGCCTACTTAACAAAATAGGTTTTACTTAATCCTTGAAGAGCCAAGAAAAAAAAAGGGAGGAAAAAAGAACAAATGAATAGCATATTAAAAGGAAAATACAAAATAAGTAGGGGGGAATAAGCCCAAATATATGTCTGTGTAATAATAAATGTAAACAGCTTCAACTTACCTCTTAAAAATTTGACACCTTCTCTTGAAATACATCAAACAGATTAAATTATAGAAGAATGACAATATGGACAACATTGAGTCCAACCCATAGAGAATTCAGGTTCAATTCAAGCAGAGAGGTGGGTGGAAGGAGATATGAACTTTTAATTAACAAGCTTGATCAAAAGGTGCCATAGAGAACCTTTATTTCAACACAGAATACACACTGTCCAAGCGTCTATGGCACATTTCTATTAACATACTAGATCACGAAGGAAACTTTTTTTTTTTTTTACAAATAACAAATGCTATTACTTAAATTATATTCTCTAGCTGAATTGAAAAAGAACTGAAATCATTTGTGAGAAGGTAGTGTTCCCAGGATGCCTGGCTGGCTCAGTCAGGAGAACATGTGACTCTTGATCTCGGGGTCGTGAGTTCCAGCCCCAGGTTGGGCGTAGAGATCACTTATAAAGAATTTTTTTTTAAACCAAAGACTTAAAACTACAAAGTAGATCACAAAATATTTAGTGTAGCAACTCATGGAAGTTCCATGTACCCAAACAGTTACTTTTATATTATATACCTTCAACGCATATTCTAGAAAATAAGAAATGTGGAAAGTTCATGCATTCGATATTCAACTCAAGAAGTTTAAAAAAATTTTTTTAATATATATTTATTATTGAGAGACAGAGAAACACAGAGCGTGAGCAGGGGAGGGATAGAGAGAGGGGGAGACACAGAATCTGAAGCAGCCTCCAGGCTCTGAGCTGTCAGCCCAGAGCCCGACGTGGGGCTCAAACTCACAAACTGTGTGGTCACGACCTGAGCCGAAGTCGGTCTGTCGCTTAACCAACTGAGCCACCCAGGCGCCCCTCAACTCAGGAAGTTTTTAAAAAGCGGACAACAGAATCATCAAAAAAGCAGAAACACGCAAATAAACGAAGGACAGAAATGCACGAAATACAAAGCAACAAACATGAAAATAAAAAGAAAGACTGTACAAAGTAAAGTGGATAATTAAACCAAAACTATTTCTTTTTTTGCAACTAAAATAGAAACCTGCGGGAAGATTAAGCCTGAGAAGTAGTACCAGGAAACAATGTTATGAATGAACAAGGAGACAAAATTACAGATAAGAGATCAAACAAAAATCTCAAAACACTAGTAGGAAAAAAAAAACAATAACAAAAACCTGATGGGATTGATGACCTCGACTCTGTGTAATTGCTCTATTTCATTACTCAAGTAAAGTAAAAAAAAAAATATTATCATAAGATTCTTAATTAGTGAGCAGACTACCAGACATGTGAATTACCAACCTACATATACTTTGTATTTAGAACCATAATAAATGACTCCAAGGAGATTCCGGTATTCCAGTGATGGGATAGTTGGTTTTTCAGGGTGACCCTGGAAAATTCTGCAAGAAGCTTCAATCTGGAGACTCATCTCACCCTGCCCTATAGCAAGTTTGAAGTCCGGAACGACCTGATTTATGTGCATTTTTTCTTTCTCTCTCTTTTTTGCTAACCTTCAACGTATTCATTTATTTCCTTATAGTAATGCGGAGTCACTTCAGTATATTACTAAGGTTTTCTTTCTCAATTTTTTTTAATTTTAAATTTTTTAAACATTTCTTTGAAACCCGGGTTCGTTAACATACAGTGTAGTCACAGTTTCAGGCATCGAGTTTAGTGATTTGTCGCTTACGGACGACACCCAGTGCTCATCCCAACAAGCAGCCCAAGCATTTCACAGGTTTGTAACTTTTCCACCTTCAGTAAGTGGAAAAGCCTCGGGGGCAGTAGAGGGGGCTGTTACCCCGTGGAAAATAAAAAAGGAAAATAAAAAGGAGAGCAAACCAGGACAGTGACAAAGCAGGGCTACGAGCGTTCTCGGTGACATGATGGACATGTTCTGCGGTGTTGGACGCGGGGATCCTGCAGTGCACCGAAGGCTCAACCTGTCGATGAATATTAAAGGTGCCAGAACTCTAAGTCAGCAACCTGGTTAATGTCCCGGGCTCTGCTGGGGGTGGGCCAAGGGGGGGACCTTCTGGTTCATTCATTAGCTGCAAGGACGAAGCCATATACTTGCTCTTGAGGGGCAAAAGGCATGGGTCCGGCTGTGCCAGAAGGAGCCGTTAGAAAGGAAAGTGCATCGGGGCACTGGGTTAACTGTCCGACTTTGGCTCAGGTCATGATCTCACGGTTGGTGGGTTCGAGCCTCCGCATCGGGTCTGTGCTGACAGCTCAGAGCCTGGAGCCTGTTTCGGATTCTGTGTCTCCCTCTCTCTCTGCTCCTCCTCCACTCATTCTCTGTCTCTGTCTCTCTCTGTCAAAAATAAAAACTAAAAAAAAAAAAAAAAAAGAGGGGCACCTGGGTGGCTCAGTTGGTTGAGCGTCCGACTTCAGCTCTGGTCAAGACAAATGCTCTAATCCCTGTGGCCCAGTCCGTGGTCTGTTTTCTCACTTTGTGTTCTCACTGAAGATTTTGATCCTTACGTTTGATGAAGAATTCTCTTGGTATTTGAATATTCTTTAGCATCCCCCCACACCTTTATTGAGCCATAATCGAAACACCAAAAAAAAATCCTTGCCCATATTGACTATGCACAAATTGATGACTTTGGACAAAGGTCTACACCCATGATGCCATCACTTCTGTCAAGGTGATAAGTGTATCCATCACCCCCCTATGTTTTATGCCTGGATCCCCCCCTTTTTTGGTGATGAGGTCCGTGAACACGTTTTTTTTCCTTGTCCTTCATGTCTGTCTTTTCATATTCCAGCTGCGGATATTTGAAACTCTAAACCTTTCCTTTGTTTTCGTAGGACGCATTCATCTTGTTTGGGACAATTTCCTGACCTCGGAGGTGGAGAGGGCCACGGGATGCATCGGTGGGTCCCCTGGTTTCAAAGAAGCTCACGTTCCATTTGGCGGAGGGCCAGAGGCCTGGGTGGTGTTGAATTGGGTCATTTGCTATTAAGGAAATGAGGGGTTGAGGTGCCCCAGACAACCAGGCAGATGGGACCCCTGTCTTCAATCGGAAGTTGGGTGGTTTTATGAGGAGTCATACATGGGGAAACAATGAATGCCTATGTATCAGATGAATCCACCAAGGCCAGGTGCAAGGACGTTTGCTAAGAGAACTCTTCCCGCATGCCTCTCTTGCTGACACAATGTGTCCTAGAGGGTTGTGCACGACAGCTGGTAACACGCGCACATGTAACCGATAACTTTGACCGCATTGTTTCCTCGTCTTATGTTGAAGAATGAGGACTGTAGACACTTAAAAAAGAAATAAAGTGTCCGAGCTGGGTTTGCAAATTTTTATCACCTTCTGCGGGCTGATGTCCTTCTCCAGTGTTATGGATGGGATGGTTCCAAACCCTACTCCAGCCCGCCTACTCCAGCCGTGGGAACCACGATTGAGAACTCCAGCACGTCAAGAACAATATAGCACTTATGTGTTGGGGAAGGTGTGCAGGACGGGATACCTTAAGTCCCCTCAATGGTGGGGTATCTATTTCAAAATGCTCATTGCAGACTTTAGGGAGGTATTCTGAAGACAGAGATTGTGTGTGTGAGTGGTGGAGAGGGGCACAGGGAAAGAGAGAGAATCCCAAGTAGGTTCCGTGCGTAGTGTGGCCCCCGACATGGGACTCGATCTCACAACCCTAGAGCCTGGAGCCTGCTTCAGATTCTGTGTCTCCCTCTCTCTCTGCCCTTCCCCACTCGTGCTCTGTCTCTCTCAAAAATAAATAAAGATCAAAAAAAAATTTTTTTAAAAAGATGATCATTGACAATCGGGATTTACGATAAGCTTTCCATGGTGAGATATTTCTCAGTGTCAGTGTCTCCACTTTCCAAGCACACATAGTATGCTGGCTTCCTTCAATGGCTACAATGTTCCAGATGATGTTCAAAAGACCGAAGACCACATGAGCCCTCCCCAGCGCGAAAATGGGGGTCTCCATTGGACTGAGGGTGCACGGGGCTCAGGATGTCAAAGTCCCAGGTGAGATGTACTGTGCAGCTTGGATGCAGGGGGACCACATGTTGCCACGATGCGTTGTGGGCCCGTGCACTGTTTCCTTATCGGACAGATCCCTCCTTTTGGATCCCTATTTCCAAAGACCTCACTTCAGAAGGGCAAAGAGGTTGAGGAAGGATCCGCATCTTGGGAAAGGGCATCTTGGACATCAAGGCACTTAAGCATCGTTTCATTGCTTGTGAATACATGTCCTTGTTGATAATATACAGTAAGCATTTTAACATATGCATATGTATTTATGTCACACCCACATGTATTATCTGTATAATAAACAGACTTCAATATCCTATGTTACATACTCATATTTATAAAACATTTACTATGATACATTTATATACAGTATAGCCATACCAGTCTAATGCACATATATTATGTGGGTAAAAATATAGATATTGCATAGTAAATATGGGTATCATATATAATTAAAATTATATATGCTGACACATTTTATGAAAACATATTTGTTTTTTTATATATCTATACTAATAAAACATATTTTCTATGTACATATAATATAACCATAGGAATATATGTGCATGTTATGTGTATAAAAATATACACATTGCATAGTACACATAGATAGCACGTATATAAATTATATATTACATATAACATATAAATAATATAATTTATGTAAACACATTTGTATTTTCATTATATATGGTATTAATAAAACATATCTACCATTTGAATATTTACATATAAGTTAACTAAACTACTATACTTATAATTATTACTATATATAAAAAATATAGATATTTCATGCTGTATATAGATATAGTATATAGAATTATATATTACATATGGTATTGCATGTAAACATATTAGTAGTTTTATATACTTATATTGATAAAACATATTTGCTACTTGTTTTTTTAAGTGTTTATTTACTTATTTTTGAGACAGACAGCACGAGCAAGGGAGGGGCAGAGAGAGAAGGAGAGAGAATCCCAAGCAGGCTCCACGCTGTCAGCACAGAGCCTGATGCGGGACTCGAACTCACGAACCCTGAGATCATGACCTGAGCTAAAATCAAGAGTCAGATGCTCAACTGACTGAGCCACCTGGGCACCCCAAAACATATTTGCTATGTGTATGTTTATATATAATGTAACCTGATGGCTATAATGTGCACATATTATTAAACATATAAAAATATAGATATTACATAGTAAATGTAGATATCACATATTATATATTACTTATAATACATAATACAAATAATATGAATACATTTTTATATTTGTATTAATAAAACAGTTACTATTTGTATATTTTTAATATAACCACAGCACTCTCAAATATGTATGTTATTATATTATAAAATAGATATTTCATACTACATATAGATACCATGCATATAATTATATATTACAGACACTACATAATTATGCAATTTATGTAAATATATTTGTGTTTGTACTATGTATTTATATAATACAATTTTGTGGGTACATATATTATTATATTATTATTATTATGTTATTATGTATAGCCTGTATATAATTCCTGGTGACAGCTTATCTTTCACACGCTTTGGAATGATGCATTTCCAACATTTCCAACATGACCTTTAATTATGTTGTACTGTTTCTCTCTTTTAAGTGTTTGCTTATTTATTTTGAGAGAGAGGGAGAGCACAAGTGGGAGAGGGGCAGAGAGGGAGAATCCCAAGAAGGGCCCACACGGTCAGCGCGGAGCCAGACGTGGGGCTCAGTCTGGTGAACCGTGAGATCGTGACCTGAGCTGAAATCAAAAGTCGGATGCTTAACGGACTGAGCCCCCCAGGCACCCCTATATTGTACTTTTTCTGATGCCAGCTGTGAACATGGCCCACAGGTTGCAAGTCAATCAATGAAAGTACGATGGCGTCCAATGACCTGCTCAACACTTCCTCTGGGTGTCTTAATTGCACATCTATCCCCTCTCATGTACCATGAGCATTACCCATTTTTACATGGCTTCTGTAAATTTAAGCAAGAGATTGAAGCATTCAAGAAAGTGCAGGACCCCTGGTTTGCATGTGCCAAGGGGCAACGTGTGTAGTTTTTTTTTTAACTTTTTTTTAATGTATTTTTGAGACAGAGAGACAGAGCATGAATGGGGGAGGGGCAGAGAGAGAGGGAGACACAGAATCAGAAGCAGGCTCCAGGCTCTGAGCCATCAGCCCAGAGCCTGACACGGGGCTCGAACTCACGGACCGCGAGATCGTGACCTGAGCTGAAGTCGGACGCTTAACCGACTGAGCCACCCAAGCGCCCCAAAGCTGTGTAGTTTTAAAGCTGAACAGCAGTGGCGCCATTTTGCGTTCCCGTCAACAGCGTGCAGAGTTTCCAGTTGGTCTTCAGGCTCCTGTTATCCGTTGGGAATGGAATTTCTGCCTGTATCAGGAAAGCCATGTAAGATCTGCTTCTGCTTGTCACCTGGACACTTCCATTTTGGTAATGGATGAGGACCGGCTGACGTCACATTGTGTGTTAATGATGCTTCGAGAAAAAATAAATAACGATAAAGCTAAGAAAACTGGTGGAGGATGCCCATTACGTGCGACTAGAGGAGGGCTCACAGGTGAGTCCACAACCGGGTGGGAGTACCTTGCGGGGACCTGCTGTTGCTGGCGATACACTCACAGGCTCGAGTGGTTTTACGGTCTGTGTGTGATCTGTGCAGGTCGTGCAAAGAAAACTGTTCTGAAGTATTCCATTCCTTTATGCGTTGGATTTTTAATAAAAATGCATGGCATGATTTTAAAATCACTCATTGCATTTCTCCCCCCCCCCCCCCCCCCACCTCCGCAAAGCTGAACACATTCAGTGCGTTGGCCCCTGCCCTTCCTTCAGTAATTGGACATGTCTCAAGACCAGTGTTGTTGTGATTGAATGATTTTCTCTTTACAGGCATAGGCTGATCGTTTATGTTCCCCTCTGCAAATATTTTGGCATCTCTGTCGTTTGTCCAAAAATCTAAAAGGGATCAATGGAGCATTGAGGTTTAGAAGAACAATTGAGGTAGATCTGAGGTCTTCTCAATCTTGCAGTGCTAGAGGTGCTGGGAGACTCTTTCCAGCACAAGCAGCGTTAATTGGTATTCTCCATGGCTCTTTGGTGCAGAGTGGATGGCCACCGTTTCTTCTTTAATGAACTGACCGACATTATGGGCTATTCTTTCAGCAATGCAGCAAATAAGCCAGCCCTGGTTCTCTTTTAATTGCATCCATTCTGAACACTTTTCTGAATTAATAGCGGGTGAGGAGACTCCCAGAAGGAAGGCTCTGTAGGCATCGAACAGAGCAAGGCAGATATTCCAAGGTCGGTATATGGTCACAACAAAATGACTAGGAGTGTAGAATATTTACCACGTTTACACCATTTTTGTTTAAAAAATTTTTTTTAACGTTTATTTATTTTTGAGACAGAGAGAGACAGAGCATGAACGGGGGAGGGTCACAGAGAGAAGGAGACACAGAATCCGAAACAGGCTCCAGGCTCTGAGCGGTCAGCACAGAGCCCAATGCGGGGCTTGAACCCACGGACCGTGAGATCGTGACCTGAGCCGAAGTCGCACACTTAACCGACTGAGCCACCCAGGCGCCCCTACACCATTTTTGATCTGTTTAAAAAGTGTAGGCATTTAAGGGGCACCTGGGTGGTTCAGTTGGTTGAGCACCTGACTCTTGGTTTTGACTCACGTCATGATCTCATGGTTCGTGGGATCGAGTTCCATGTTGGGCTCTGTGCTGACAACAGAAAGCCTGCTTGGGATTCTCTCTCTCCCTCTCTGTCTGCTCCTCTCCCACTCACGCTGTCTCTGTCTCTGTCAAGTTAAATACATAAACTTAAAAAATTTTTTTAATGCAGGCACTTGTTTTTTTGGTAAATTTTCAGTATTGAAATATATATCCAAATACAGATAGCTCTTCTCTGTACTCATGAAGAGACAGGGAACTGTAGGTGCCACTGAGTAGTTAATTAAAAGTTATTTTAATTTTATCTTTATTAATGTTTCAATTTACCACTTGCTCCCCACAGAGTGGTTCCCTTTTAATTTTATTAAATTTCCTCTATAATGAACACTAGTTTTCATCCCTGAGAACATAGCGATTAGTGAAGACAGTAGCATGGGCCACGCCACCTGGAAAAAGGGTGTGGGGCATCCATCGGGGGGCAAACATTCGCCCTCAATAAGTGGCAGGTGGATTAAGATTTAGCTGGAAAAGGACGCCACATACATGTCATGAAGAAATAGATATTGCAATTCCGGTTCAGACAGCCTGGGCTTGTGTCTCAGCTCATGGGATCGTGAGGACATTATTCAAAAAACTGGAGCCTTAATGACTTCTTTTCTCAAAGTGGAAATAATAAAGCACAGCTCACGGGTTGTTGTAAGGAGGGAGTGGGATATTCTGTGCGAACAACCACCAAATGTGCGGTGGGACACGGGAGGGTCCTTGGAAGGAGGCCGGCTCCTTTGGGGAGGTCGCATCATCACTTACGACCAGCTCTCTAGTCCTGAGGAGTTGTTCTTAATATTTGCCATTGTCAGTTGGCTTTCGTAAATGAGGCATACGCTAAGCTCTGTAAAGCCTTCAGGAGACCTCACCACATTTGTTCACTGGAGTTGCGGGCGTGTGTTTGTTTACTAAATGGATTGATGGGTGTACAAGGGAGCCAGGAGTAGTCTCTGCAGTCATTTGCTTTCTTCTTTCCAGCTCCAGACCCATGGTGAAGGATACAACTTGGATTTCAGGTGCTCTGTGTGCTAAGCTCTGTAAGCATGAAGGGTGAAGTTGAAGGCAGCGTAAGAGAACACCGCCAGCACTCAGTGCCGATGCTCCACGTTTCTGAGATGGTTGACGGAAGCTCTCGTGCTCAACAATTTGTGCACCAGGGTGTTTTTATGTTGGTTTTCCATTTGCAAGTTGTCTTGATGAGATACTACCACGGGTAAATACGTGAAATGCAAACCATTCAATCAAGCAGCCAACTGTTGGATGTTGGAGGTTGATAGACAACCAATGTGGTTTCTTCTTATTGGGCTCTTTGTGTCCTTAGCGTCATATGAAGAGAGGCACAGGGCATCCTAAGGACTCATCTTCCATCACCCCTCGATAGTGTATTTCTCTGCTTGTCTCCCCGTAGAAGACATCAGCACAGGAACAACTGATTAAAATTGTGTCTTTCATGAGCTGCAGCCGTGATAGTGTTCTCTTGATGACGGAAGGTACAGAAACAGTCACAGAACAGCAAAAGCATCCTGGAGTCACTGTTTCTGTGAAAAGCATGACTTTGGGGAGAAGAGTGAGAACATGGAAAAGGAGGCGAAAAATCTAATGAAGTTACAAATTTATCTTCAGCAAACGTTTCCACTGGAAGACAGACATGAGATCCTGGAGGACAGTTTTTAATGATCCAGCCTTGAGAAAACAGACTGTCGTGAGCCCAAGAGTGGCATTTTGAGCTGTGGCTTTCACACATTTTTGGTGGCCACCCATTGTAAGAGATATACTCCACGCTCTTTCTGGTGGACGGGATGGTTTTCTTCAAAGTTCGGGTCCATTGGAACCTCAGAATGAGACCTTGTTCAGAAACAGGGTCTCTGCAGATGTAATTAATTGAGATGAGTTCCTATTGGATTAGGGTGGTCCAAAACCAATGACAGTGCCCTTAGAAGAGACAGAAGAGGGGACACAGACACAGAGGAGAAGCCACGTGAAGAAAGAGGCAGAGACGGGAGGGACGTGGCCACAAGCCCAGGGACGCCTGGAGTCCCCAAACCTGGAAGAGACAGGAAGGCGCCTCCCCTGGAGACTCTGGAGGGAGTATGGTCCTGTCCTGTCTGGATTTCAGACTTCTGGTCTCCAGAGCTGGGCAGGATGAATTCCTGTTTTTTTAAGAGTCTAATTTTGTGGTCCTTTGTTACAGCGACTGTAGGAAACAAATACACTAGCTGGCTGGTGTCTCCTGGGCTCTCCTCTTAAATAATGACTTGTTGTAAAATCCTCATGTCCAGGGTGTGCTTCTGTGGGAAACTAACCCAAGAATGAGGTGCACAGAATTTTATTCCTGGTACCTTCGTTACCAAAGTTCAGTATGTGTTTTCCATTCTCTTTGCTTCCAGTGAGAGCACATTCAGGTGGTTCCCTCTTATCCTGAGGACCTCAAAACGTAAGCTCTGTGGGATGTAAGGCTGAGAAATATTCCCGGCTGCTTCTGTGGATGGACTCCTGATCTATTAGGTGGCACAGGAAGAACATCTTGGGAACATCCATGTCCTGATTTTCTTTACTGAGCATGCTTTCAGGAGTATTGTGGAAATGTAGGCTTTCTATCTCTCTGCATCAGCAATCAGGTTACTAATTAGCCCATTCACAATTTGTCAGTGCTGAGCTGAGAGTGCAGTAGCTAACCCAACATCCAGCATCATTTAGATCTTTTTAAAAAATTGTTTTAATCTTTATTTTTATTTTTGAGAGAGAGAGAGAGACAGAGACAGAGTGCAAGCGGGGGAGGAACAGAGAGAGGGGGAGACACAGAATCCGAAGCAGGATCCAGGCTCTGAGCCATCAGCACAGAGCCTGATGTGGGGCTTGAACTCACGAACCGCCAGATCATGACCTGAGCCAAAGTTGGACGCTTATCCAACTGAGCCACCCAGGCACCCCCATTTTGATCTTTTAATCTCGAACAGCAAGCAGGTGGCCTGTGAACATAGAGAGCAGAGTGTTGGCATGGCATGGGGCTCTGCTTTCGGTATGTGATCAAAACAGAGAAATGTAGCCGAGCCAAGTGTGGCTGCCATGCTCCCGAAGTTGGAGTGTTTGTGAGTTCACACGGCAACACGGAAGGACAGTGTGGTCAACATAGATTGCTTTGTTTGCATGTTGTGCACGGCGTGGGAACACGTTTCACACGTCAGCCTGATCGCTGGGAAATGAGCAAGGAATCCAGGGGGGGTACGGTGATGCCCTTTGCAGCCCGCTTCAGCCGGGAAGCAGTATCATTAACCTGCATCTGTCAGGGACCCTGCTCCACACGTCTGGCTGGGGAATGTTTTCTTCTGTTTTCCTCATTTTTCTCAATTCCTACCCATTTGAGTGAGCCCAGGCCAACTGGAAACAATGACAGGGTTAATGGAAGAAGGAGGATGAGGAAGGCTCCTTGCTGATGAAGGGTTGATGGTCATCTCTCTAGGATGATCTTTTGGTTCTTGTGCCTTTGAAAGAAGGACACCTGGGGCCCCTGGGTGGCTCAGTCGGTTGAGTGTCTGACTTCGGCTCGGGTCACGATCTCATGGCTCAGGGGTTCAAGCCCCACGTCGCACTCCCTGCTGTCAGCATGGATCCTCTGTCTCCCCCTCCTTCTCTCTCCAAAAATAAAAAAAAATTAATTAAAAATTTAAATTTTAACAAAGAAAGTGTAAAAAATAAATAAGTAACAAAAGAAGGAAGTCCCTTATCACTGGCCAGATGGCTAAGCACAGCTAACATTAATATGAAATACAATAAACAGGAAATAGAAAATAATTATAAAGAATAGTTTATTATTATGTTATATGTTAATAGTAATCATAATTTATTATTATTATTTTTATTATTATTTCTCTACTGTAGAAGTAATGTTGGGTCTTTCTCAGAGAGTTGTGTATCTCATTATCAGTCTTATTGTGATCATTTGGTTAAGGTGGTGTTGCTCTTGCAAAGTTACCATTTTTCCTTATGTAACTAGTATTTCTGTGAGGCACCTTGGGATGGTGCAGCTACCTCGGTTCTCAATGTACAGTTGACCACTTACTTTAGCCTCTCTGTGCTCCTTGCCTGCGATGAGTGTTGCAATTTTCCTCTTTCTGCCATTTCTTTTACATTTCTCAGTTGGGTTTCTACTGTAAGGAAGAGCTGTCCCTTCTCCACTATTTATTTCTTAATTCATGAATTACTTACATCAGCATGGGCTCCTGGGATTACATTTTTTATGGGTGTCACCCATTCCCATCATTATTCAGGTGTCCCAGATTTGGCCACTGGGAGATCTTCCAAGAGCTCCCAAGACATCCTTCCTTCTCTGTGTTGTTAAGAAGAATGTGGACATGTTGTTTCACGTGTTTCCGCTCCTGGTGGTTATTATAGCATTAGGAATATTGCGGTAGGTGTCTGTACAGGTGGTCTCAGTGTCACCTGACGTGAGGAAGGCTGTCCCAGCAGTGGTGAATGCTTCCAGACCCTTTTTCAACAATTGCTTGGGTGACTGTGTTCTCCGTGTCTTCAGTGTCTGTCCTTAGCCATTCATTGTCACTCCTATCAGCCTGGTGGCCAAGGGTCCCAACCTCCTTTCTTTCTTTTTCTTTCTTTTTTTTTTAGGAAGATATTTACTTACTTATTTATTTATTTATTTATTTATTTATTTATTTTAATATGAAATTTATTATCAAATTGGTTTCCACACAACCCCCAGTGTTCATCCCAACAGGTGCCCTCCTCAATACCCATCCCCCACCCTCCTCTCCCTCCCACCCCTGGATCAACCTTCAGTTGATTCTCCGTTTTTAAGAGTCTCTTATGGTTTGGCTCTCTCCCTCTCTTTTCATTTTTTCCTTCCCCTCCCCCATGGTCTTCTGTTAAGTTTCTCAGGATCCACGTAAGAGTGAAAACATACGGTCTCTGTCTTTCTCTCCCTGACTTATTTCACTTAGCATAACACTGTCCAGTTCCATCCACATGGCTACGAAAGGCCATGTTTCATAAGGGACCCCTTTCCTGCAAGCTTGCAGGCTGGTGGCAGAATTATTTTGGTCATTCACTCCTTCTTTCTTGTGCCTGCAGTGGGTCCTGTGACATCACACCGAGGTCACTAGATGGGTGAGGTATAACCCTCCTTTTCCAGGAGGGCTCAGGAGGAATCTTCATGGTTCTTGCCATTCCTATAATATGAGCCGTGCAATACAAGGTGTGCAATCCACACCTACAAACCTCACACCGCCTACTCAGAACCAGTACAAGGAGGAATAAAGCCCATGGAAAGTTCCAAGAGGGTTCCAAGAGGGACATGTGTCCCAGCGGCAATTTTCTACAATACTTGGACAACATAAAGACTCTTTACTGAGCGCTCAGGTCCACAGCTCAGAGTCACGTGGTCGTGCGTAGAGCTTGGAATAGGATATAAATAATCACTCGTCCGTGCCGGGTGTGGATTGGAACGGTGTGTCAAATGGTTTTAACCCAAGAGATCACATTATGGGAGGTATTGACAAATGATGGAGCTTCTTAGGCACAGAGTGGTTTTTTGCTCTGTGATTTTGCAATTTTATATAAATATGATATAATGTAAATATTATATATTATAATTATATACCCATATGTCATATAATATATAAAATATATAGTCTACAATATATAATATAACTAGATATTATAGAGCAACAATAATTTTACATAACCATTAGAAAATTATGGCACATTATATATAATTATATATCATGTTATATTATATAATATAATAGTTA
This sequence comes from Panthera onca, assembly GCF_046562875.1. Classification (NCBI taxonomy): domain Eukaryota; kingdom Metazoa; phylum Chordata; class Mammalia; order Carnivora; family Felidae; genus Panthera; species Panthera onca. Next base: position 127,894,985 of record NC_138357.1, on the reverse strand, counting down.
ATATTATATATAATATTTATATATTATTTGTGGATTATCATATAAAATCATCTATACAATAAAACTATTTATGTAATTAATTACATGAATATATATTATGTTGTGTGTCATAGAATTCAAATCACTAAAACTTATAATTATATAAAACAAAACATGTTATAATGTATATTACATATACATTATATATTATATATAATATAAATAACACATTTATATAATTATACAACAATATATTTATAATTATTATAATATGATTGGTTAAACATATATGATTTATATCATATGATTATGTTGTTTCTAATATAATATTATATGGTGTGATATAGAATTATATAGTGTACGGTAATATATGTTGAACAATTGGTAGTGTTATACATTTATATAAATTTTGAGGATTCTCCAAAGACACAACACGAGTTGAAGATACCTGTGATTATGGAGACTGAGAAGTCCCACCATATGTCCTCTGTAAGGTGGAGCCCCAGGAAAGCTGGTGACATAATTTAGGCTGAGCCCCTTCTGTCCAAAGACAAGAGAGAATGAGATGATACGTCCCAATTTGTTTCCCGTACAGTTTTGGTCTCCTTGCACCATCAACTGATTAGACAAGGCCCACCCACCACAGGGAGCGCCACTGACTTCACTCAATCTTTGCATCCAAATGCTAATCTCACCCAGAAACAACCTCACAGACACACCCAGATATAGTTTTTGGTCTGGGCATACCGTGGCTCGGTCACGTCGACACACAGAGTTAAGCGCGCACAAACACACACGCATGTACACGAAATCAGCTTCAAGCGCATAGGGGCACAGCTTGTTCTCAGGAAGGTATCAGGGTAGTTTCCTGAGAGTGGATTATGTTGCTTAGCTCAGTGGGTTTCCCGTCATCAGGCTGCTGATTACGGGCAGACAAACCCAGAAAGGCAGGGCGAGAGCCAGGAACTCATCAGCTAAACCAAAGCCACGGGCACGTTTACGATTCAGCTCCGGAAAGGGTTGTGAACTTGAAAGCTTGAGGATTTGGGGAACGGGAGACCCAGCGTTCCAGCTCTGTTTCAGGGGCCTCACATTTTAGTAGCTGCTAAAATGTACCAACTCCATTCATAGCCACTGGTTAGTTGAGTCTCCAGCAATTAGTGTGTTTTCGGCACGTGAATATCTTCATTTTCAGGACCCTGCAGTGAAACTCCGAGTGTATTAATTGTGGGAGCTGATATCACTCTTAAATCAGGAAGCCTGGTTTCAAGTATGTTTGAGGACACTCTAACGGCCTTTCAAGGAAAAAAGAACTTTAAAGTGAGTACATGGGGCACCCAGGTGGCTCAGTCAGTTAAGTGTCCAACTTTGACTCAGGTCATGATCTCATAGTTCATGGGTTCAAGCCCTGCGTCGGGCCGTGTGTTGACAGATCAGAGCCTGGAGACTGCAGATTCTGTGTCTCCCTCTCTGTCTGCCCCTTGCCTGCTTTCTCTCTCTCTCTCTCTCTCTCTCTCTCTCTCTCTCTCTCAAAAATAGACATTAAAAAAAAACCACTTTAAAGTGAGTACAGATTTGGTTTGTGTGCTTTTATTAGTAGTTTGTTTGATTAAAGATTTTAGGGGAGCCTGGGTGGCTCGGTCAGTTAGGCATCTGACTGGTGATCATGTCAGGTCAAGATCTCACGGCTGGTGAGTTTGGATCCCACATCGGGCTCTACGCTGACAGCTCAGAGCCTGGAGTGTGCTTGGGATTCTCTGTGTCTCCCTCTCTCTCTCTCTGCCCCTCCCCTGCTTCTCTCTCTTTCTCTCTCTCTGTCTCTCTCTCTGTCACTCAAAATAAATAAATAAACATTAGGAAAAGAAAAAAGAACCTTTTAGTATCAGATGCACAAGTACATGAGGTAAGTAAATGAAACAGCCGTGCTCAGGGACGTGTAACATCGGCAGGGACTAGGTGTCCAGCATACTTTTATTTTTCATTCAGCAAGAAGGGAAATAGATGACAAGAGTGAAACCTCAGGTGTTCATTTGTATTTTCCTAATGGTCGTGATGTTGAGCAGCTTTGCAGGTTGCAGGTAAGTGATGCATCACCGAATTCTGCTTCTGAAACCAATATTGCACTGTGAGTTACCTACGTAAAATATACATTAGAAAAAAAATAAAAGACTTGTTTACAAGGAATAAAAAAAACCCCGGTTGAATCCTCAGGGATTTATTCTGCAAAATGCCTTACTGGGGCAACAGTGGTTTAGTTTTGTGTTTTGCTTTTTAAATTTTTTTAAATTTTAATTTTTTTTTGAGAGAGAGACAGAGCATGAGCAGGGGAGGGGCAGAAAGAGAGGGAGACACAGACTCCAAAGCAGGCTCCAGGTTCCGAGCTGTCAGCACGTAGCCCGATGCGGGACTCCAACCCACGGACCGTGAGATCATGACCTGAGCCAAAGTCGGATGCTTAACCCCGCTGAGCCACCGTGGTGCCCCATCTTTTTTTTTTTTTTTTTTTTTGGTGATTTAACCCTTCAAGATATTTTTGTGCGTCGGCTTTTACGGCATGTGCAATGTGTAACGTATCATGCGAGGATCACTTCACGTGTGCAAACGCTCGCTGCTCATAAGTTCTGATGGCATGTGAGCGGAAGCAGGTGGTACGCAGGAGAGACCCCTGTGATGTTTAGGGGAGGAAATCGTAGCTCTGGAAAACAGCCTTGCAGGAGACTCACTAATCAGCATGGTGCTTGCTCCTGGACCACAAGGAGCAACTGACCGCACAAACGACAAACTGGAAGCCACTCGGAAAGTCAGAGACGCCCTTTCTTGGCAAACATCTCTCCGAGAAGACAGAGAGTCCAGGACCAAGAATTCCAACTGGCTGACCGCTCCAGAAAGTTACATGCTCACGTGGGGTCCATCTGTGAAACCAGGTCTAGGAGTGCTGGTCGGGAGAGTCTGGGGCCCTGACGCATGACCCAGAGGCATCTGGGAGTAGCTTGGGTAGGCTGTGGGCGACGTGACACGTTCGAGCCTGCTCCCTTGCACCCGGATACATTCTCCTTAACCCATGCGAAGAAGGGGAGCCTGACCACATTTTTGCAAGATGGTTTTGCTGACGACCCGCCTTGATTTGGACACACATTTCCTTCTCTAAGTGATGGTGTTACAACTCAACCCACACCATCATTCAGTCGTGTCAATGCACCCAGTCCCGTGGAACAAATGACAGTTTATTATATACCAAACCGATGGCAATTGGGGACCAGGGGTCACGGGAGTCATGATGTGGTTGGGGGTTATCCCACAAGACACTGACCCTGCCCGGTGATCCAACCTGGGCTCCTGTCTGGCAACACGGAGAAGTATATGCCGTGCCGTGCCGTGCCTTGCGTGTCTAGACTGAGTCTCGTAGGACGCCAAACCCACCTGCCTTCTTCCAGGAGCCTGTGAAGCCCCAAAGGTGGTGGGTGGGCACGAGTTTCTCAGACCCCGAGACAAAGGTTCACCTGTGCTCAGCTGGCGTTTCTCCCGGGAATGACGCACCTAAGCTCATATGGAATCAATGACGGGATGGACGAGAACAGAGCGTGCCTCATTCAGGAGGACGTAGGTCGCTTCATTAATTACATGTGTTATGTAGACGCGAGATTCCATTTTCTTCCCCCCGACAGAGCAATGGGAGGCACATTAACTCCATCGATCACCTTTTCTATTCCTCATCCTGCCTTTCCTCTAGGAGGGATTTGTCTTAAACTTTTATTCTCCAGTCTCTATACTGTTCACTCTTTTATTGATGGCCACTGAGACCATTAGGCACAAATGACATCTATCGGGCACTGTGACATACATTGGGCTGTTTTTCTGCCTCACTTATTCTTTAACGCACTTCTCGGTAGATTAATGGGTCCAGACCCTCATTTCAATTATTTTTATTATGCCCGGCTACTGCTTTGTCCTATTAAAAATGAGAGTGTACAGTTCATTTAAAGATCCAATATTCCTGTTAAGCAGTAATTCACGTCTGTTTCTCCATTACCACGCCACCAACTCTTGGGATTTGTTTGATTTATGGAAGCGCATGTCACTGGAAACTCTCCTCTGCCCACTGAATGCTGCAACACGGGAACTTTTCCTTGGAATGCTTAATAATTACAGATGAAGCTCTCTACACTTTGTTCAGCTACATCCACTGCGATTATGGCCTGGAACTTGAGGCAGAGCGGTAACCGTTCACGCATTTCCCGAGGAAGAGGTCATTTTTTCTTGCCCCGGTACCCATAGGAGTGAATTCTTTGTGTGCAAATAATTGAAAACCTACAGAAACAGTGGTCGGTCGCTGGCGTGCCTTCTTTGTATTTGGAACTCTTGGTTGAAATCTTGGTGTCCTAATAATTTGGGGATGTTTTAAATCACGTCATCTCAGTGGAGACTTTCGAACAATGTGGCATCATTTCCCCAAGAATTTTATTGAGTAATACACAGGATAGTCACATGGGGGGTGGGGTGGGGTATAAGAGCTTCCAACGCAATGTAACCAATTGTCACTAAATTAGCTTAAAGCAATGTCCAAATACTACGTCGGATTTCTGTGGGTCCGAAGGGTCTGCGTGTGATTTCCCAAGGTTGCCAGGAAGGCATTGGCTGGATTTAGGTCTCATCCAATGGGTCCGGAGAAATACACCTGCATCCATGGTCATCTTTGCTGTTGGCAGAACTTAATTCCTTATAGTCATAGGATTAAGTTTTCCTGCTCACTGGCTATCACCTGGGGACCTCTCTCAGCCTCTAGAGGAGATCCACATTGCTTCCCATGCGATGTCCTCTATGTTCGAATACTGGTCATCCTGCAAGTGTCTGGCTTTCTCCGAGGCCACCGGCCAGACAAAACTCCCTGCCTTTAAAGGCTCATGTGCTTATTTAGTGCTATTGCACGATCTATGTATCTTAAAGTCAACAGATCTGGGACCTTAATTATGTCTGCAAAATCCCTTTCCAGTGGTCCCTGGATAAGTTTTTGCTTGAGTACGTTGGGGAAGTTGTACATATGCCAGGGGAAGGCGTTCTGAGAATCTGTTTTACCTAATGTTACTTTCTTGGGCCTCGTCAGTTGGAATTAGCCAACAGCCCCAAGGTTTAGTTGTGTTGTTTCCAAATATCAAGGGAAAGCGGGAAAGGAGAGAATCTGCTGTGCATCAGATGCTTATCAATCAGACTGAGGATTCAACCATTCATACGGAGCCACAGAAATGACCATGCGTGCTCAGAGAGCCACTGGAAAAGCTGATTTCCTGCCACGTACATGGGAGAGTTTATATGCACAAGGTCATAATCTCATCGGGGCCCCAGGAAATTGGAATGTAATAAAATCATCATCCTTGGGCCACAGGAAACTGTGACTTACACTACACAGGTCGCTTTTCTGTGTTAATAAACGTTTCGTTAATGTATTTCATTATTTTTAATCAATAGGATTTAATACTCTATAGGATTTAATACTATCATTTATTTTTTTTATTAATCGTAGTTTTGTGCATAGATAACGGCAATCTGCTAAATTTTTTTTTTTTTTAATTTTTTTTTCTACGTTTTTTATTTATTTTTTTGGGGACAGAGAGAGACAGACAGAGCATGAACGGGGGAGGGGCAGAGAGAGGGAGACACAGAATCGGAAACAGGCTCCAGGCTCTGAGCCATCAGCCCAGAGCCTGACGCGGGGCTCGAACTCACGGACCGCGAGATCGTGACCTGGCTGAAGTCGGACGCTTAACCGACTGCGCCACCCAGGCGCCCCGGCAATCTGCTAAATTAACTTATTCCCTGGAGCTGTCTGGTTTCTCCTTTCATGCGTTCAAAGACAGAGTCATTTTGTGGAGACGGCCACGTGACTGATCTTGTTTGAGACTCAAAATATGCTTTAAGAGTCTTATTTTCATGCTCTAAGATTTGGATGGATGGCAGTGGTCCGTGGTAAATTACTATGATATAGTATATTACATAAGCATCCTTTTAAGCACATGAATTATACATCAGGAACATACCCTCTCCTTGCTCATTATCATGGCTCATTAGTACACTTCCATCGTCTAACAGAAATACAATCATTCCCATTCCACAAAGGAGGAAATACTACTCCAGAGAGAGCCGGGTGTATCTGGCTTCCCTGTTCTAAATTCTTCCCCAATAAGAGAACTCTCAGTGCAGTAATAAATGTACCAAAATATAATATTAAAGAAGATAAATTACCTTTCTCCAATGGGATATGCCAATTCTGTGTCAGGCTTCCTCAACACCTGTGTCTTTCTGTAGATGCCGTGACCAACTCCCCAATTCTTTTTTTTTTTTTTTTTGGTGACAATATTTGTTTTTATGTAAAAGTGCCTTTAATCCGACTCTTCTATTGGGGGGTAAAATTATCCCCGTTGAGAACCACTGCTCTGTAGCATAAATCTAAATCCTGGAATTCGTTGGAATACCTTTCTGCAATGCCTGCATATCTCACTCCAAGACAAGGGGGCTCTCGAAACACCAGATCAATATGGCGTTCAAACCAAGGAATGTGAGTCAGAAAAAAAAAAGAAAAAAGAATCACACCAAGATTAGGACACAGAGAAATCGGTTGTTATGACACTCCCAGACCTCTTTAGAGATGAGACAAATCTGTGGCTTTGTAACGATGCCCGGCACTGATAGAGCTCAGCCGTTGGAAGGATAGTGTCTGTTTCACAGGAAAAATCGAAAACACTGCTAACGAGGGCTTTCAAAACGTAGGTAGCATGTCCCAGTGATGTCCTCAATTCTACAGGGGGATTGTGGGATTCACATGATCACGCATTGCTTCTGTTACTGGCCTTGATGGTGAACTCACGGAGGACAGAGATCCCACAGGATGGTGGTGTCCCACTTGGGCTGGGTGCCCGGCACGCGGCCCGCTCTTGGATGTGATAACACTGTTGCACAGTGACCAGCTTCTGTGCTGTGCTGAGTCCTTCCATACACTCCTCCTGGGGTATCTTCAATTTCACCTTCTTTGGGCTGCAGTTGATCCTGATTCATTATCCATGTGTTAACCCGCAAGAGACGAGGAAGATTCTTGTCGACTTTGGCCACAAGGTCAAGAGACTCCAGACCTTTTACAAACAAGCCCTTTGCAATGCAAATATTCCCGTGGCGTCAGTTAATATGCTGAGGGCATCGTAATTAATAATCCATCAGAGCGCGATCGTGGGACGCAGCTGGAGGTCTGGAGGGGGGACAAGAGCAGCTATTTCTTCTGAATTTAATATGTTGATGGCGTCTCCGTGTTTCTCTGTAAATTATGCTCCAAACAGGATCACAAATATTCTGTTACTGATGAAGGACTGTGGCAAACATAAATTTCCTGGAGGGTTTGCTAATCTTAATCTTGCTTCCTAAAGTATTTTTGGCGGGGTTGAGTGATGGAGGGTGTCATATTTCACCACTGTGTTCCACTTAGATTTAGGTTTTTGGTGAGCCATAAAAAGTAGAGGAAATTACTACTATATCATGCAAATATTGGCCTTAACTCATTCAAGCATCTACCGATGAAATGTTCTTGACTTGCGGTTCTAAAGCTTATCACTATCAGTGACAACAATTGAAAGGAAGTCTATGAAAAATTGGCTAATAATGATCATAGACAACAGATAACATCCCTTTTCTCTTTCGCTCCCTCCTCCTTCCTCCTTCCTTCCTTCTTTCCTTCCTTCCTTCCTTCCTCCTTCCTTCCTTCCTTCCTCCTTCCTTCCTTCCTTCCTTCCTTCCTTCCTTCCTCCTTCCTCCTTCCTCCCTTCCTTCTTCCTTCCTTCCTTCCTTCCTTCCTTCCTTCCTTCCTTCTTCCTTCCTTCTTTCCTTCCTTCTTTCCTTCATCCTTCCCTCCCTTCCTTCCTCCCTCCCTCCCTTCCTTCCTCCTCCATTTTGTCTTTCCAACATCTATGATATGTTTGACATGTGCTTGGCACCAAGGACAAAACAAGATAAATAAAATGACTTTTAACATTCTGAAAAACACAGAAATGCACTTTTACAATACAGGTATACATAGGACCTTTATTTTATTAGCTTAATTGTACTACTAATTAACCCAGTTTATTTTGTTTCGTTTGAGATTTTGATTTTCCAAAAAATATGTTGAAGATCATCATCCTGATTGGGAAAAAAGTACCCTCAAAATGGGCAAATGACTTTATCATCAAATTAATTCATACTTATCAACTTCATGCATACCCTTATTAAATTAACCTATGCTCTGTGTAAGGGGGTCTGACTATTTGTATTATCATTTAACTCAGATTTCTTCATCTTGCCTGCAAGGATATTATAAACACCTTGACAAACACCTGAAAAAAATCTGTGCACCCTATGCCTTTATCCATAATGTAAGACTTGCCCATTGAAAATGTGGTTGGTACTTACTGATGTATAAACCAATTACTACATAGCTACTTCAAGTCAATTGTTTACTGTAAACTATTCTGCCGGGATCAACACTACAAAATAGGAGGAATACAAATGAGTGTATTTGATTTTCTCTCTCGAGCATTTTGAAGTTTCAAGGGTGAATGTATGAGTTTATATAATTTTACGCTATCTCTGAAAAAGTCCTTCCTACATTATTAGTTCATTGAGACATTAAAAAGCTGTCAGTAACATGTTAGTGTTTTATCAAATTCCATGGGAAGTATCATATTTTTGTGAATACTTAATTTCACTGCTCAAGTAGAATAACCTGGAGATTGTTATCTTTCTGGGTTGGAGATTCTTTGATCAGTAGCCTTTCTGTGTGGTTTCCTATATTTACATCACTGTAAATTTACATCATTTCTCTTGGGTGCAAAGTGGTCTTTTGGTGTTAACGTTCATCTTGAACATTTAGCCAGAGCTCAAGGTCAAAAGATGACCTTGTTGGTCTCCAGTGTCTTCCATGTATGGGGAGCTCCTAGGCACCTGTGTGTGGCTGGAGTTGAGATGTAGGGTGGGCAGACACTTGTGGATCTTTGTGGAGTATTTCAGGAGCCAGGAGATGGGATGGGCGTAAGCTCTGTATCTACATAGCCACCAAGGGTCCGAGAGTCATTGCACTGACCTTCCCATAGATGGAGATTTTTCCCCTGCAGAATGCAAAATGACCAAAGGGGCTCCAAACCTGATAAACAGTCAAGCCATGTCCCAACATAAATGGGTGGGTTCCAGGTAACATAGCAGATAATTTGGGGGAAGTTGGATTGTTTTGTAGGGCTGTTGGAAGGCTGGAAGGGTCACCTGGACTTTGTTGTCTCTGTGCCCTTCAGCTGCTGGGAGCTGACTCTGCACTCTGGGTCAGCCATCCGTCCTAAGGACTTCATCCTGTATCTTGTCAGATTTCAGCTCTGCTGAGTGGCGGCCCGGTACGCAATGTTGGTATTTGGTTTGCCTGAGCCTGCTTCATTGATGGGTCCAAGGACTCCTGGTTCTGCAGGTCCCAGATGTATCTCTCCCCTTCACTCTGCGTTTACAGGGATCCTGGCTTCCTACTTGCTTTTGGGGATTAATGAGCTCCCGTTTCTCTCGAGTTCACTTTCCCACCTGAGTTAGGAACGTCTTTCTGGATGGCGTGGGGGGCTCAGTCGGTTAAACTTTGGCTTGGGTCATGATCTCACAGCTCATGAGTTCGAGACCCTCATGGGGGCTCTGTGCTGACAGCTCAGAGCCTGGAGCCTGTTTTGGATTCTGTGTCTCCCTCTCTCTCTGCCCCTCCCCCACTCACACTCTGTCTCTGTCTCTCTCAAAACATAAACAAACATTAAAAAAACTAAAGGAATGTCTTTCTGCACAGCACATTTGGGTATTGTCTTCCAATTCCCTTGTTCTGTTTTCTCTTCAGCCTTGCTAATGTGTTGTCTTTTACCTTTAAAAAAGTTTTGCAACTTTCATTCATTGACAGTTACTATCAAATTGCAATGTAGGAATACACAGAAAGGCTAATAAATATATTATCTTGACTATGTAGATGGTATATAGGAAATATATGTGATATATTTAGGATTATATATGATAGGATACATATGTGATATAGGAGATATATATATATATATATATATATATATATATATACATATATATATATATATATATATGATATCATATCAAATAAGTATGCTAAATATGCCTAGACAAGTAAGTATAATGGACCTACCTGTCACTAGCTTTTTTTTTTTTTTTTTTTTTAACGTTTATTTATTTTTCAGACAGAGAGAGACACAGCATGAACGGGGGAGGGGCAGAGAGAGAGGGAAACACAGAATCGGAAGCAGGCTCCAGGCTCTGAGCCATCAGCCCAGAGCCCGACGCGGGGCTCGAACCCGCGGACCGCGAGATCGTGACCTGAGCCGAAGTCGGGCGCTTAACCGACTGAGCCACCCAGGCGCCCCTAACTGTCACTAGCTTTAATGAACCTTAAAATTTTGTTTTGTTTTCATGCGTTTTTTCACTGGGAGATTTGTTATTACTGATTCAACTCCTTTGCTGGTTATCGGTGTTTTCGTGAGCCTTTTAAAAAGACATAAAATGTTCAAGACTCAGAGCACTGTGTCCTGTATTTCCTGTGTCTTCCAATTCCATCCTTCTTCCGAAGCACGGGGCTGAGGCTTACCCTTCTCAGATGTTAAGTGTTTACCTACAAAGGTATGCGTTCGTAAACCACTCATTTAACCTTTCACGTTGTAAGCGTTGTCCAAATTGCATCCCCGAATCCATAGCGTCTCGTAATTAGGGTGCTTTTTTTTGGACTGAAATTTATAAATTGACACAACTCCCACTCTTGCATTCTGGAACGCCGTTGGATTAATGCTTAATCGTTATTTTATCCCTCATTCTGATGAATATTTAGGCGTTTTTTGTGGTCGTTTTCAAGTTTGGTCATGACACATATACGGGCGAAATTCATGTAAGGATTGAGATGAGGTCATCCCAGATCAGTGCGGCCCTAAATCTGATGACAGGTGTCCTTATATAAGAGACCCAAGAGAAGACAGAGAGGAAATATCTAGGTTTTACCTCTTGGTCCATGGATAGGGTTGAATGGTGGCTCCCTCAAATATCCCAGAACCTGTCAATGGGAACTCATTTGGAAATAGGCTTTTTTTTTAAAAAAATTTTTTAACGTTTATTTATTTTTGAGACAAAGAGAGACAGAACACGAACGGGGAAGGGTCAGAGAGAGAGGGAGACACAGAATCCAAAACAGGTTCCAGGCTCTGAGCTGTCAGCCCAGAGCCTGATGCGGGGCTTAAACTCACTGACCGTGAGATCATGACCCGACCTGAAGTTGGATGCTTAACTGACTCAGCCACCCAGGCGCCCCTGGAAATAGGCTTTTTGCAAATGTGATTAAAGGTCTTGAGATGAGAGCATCCTTGATGAGGGTGGCCCTAAATTCAGGGACAGGTGTCCTTACAAGAGACAGAAAAGGAGATACGGACACGGAGGAGAAGCCACGTGAACACAGAGGCAGAGACCAGAGGGACGCGGCCACGAGCCCAGGGATGCCTGCAGCCCCAGAAGCTGGAAGAGGCAGGAAGGACCTTCCCTTAGAGCCTCAGGAGGGGGCACAGCCCTGCCTGGATCTCAACAACCTGCCCTGCCTGAATCTCAGTAACCCTGCCCTGCCTGGGTCTCAGAGGCCCTGCCCCTCTTGGATGTCAGTGGCCCTGCCCTGCCTGGATCTCAGTGGCCCTGCCCCTCCTGGATCTCAGTGGCCCTGCCCTGACTGGATCTCAGTGGCCCTGCCCTGCCTGGATCTCAGTGGCCCTGCCCTGCCTGGATCTCAGTGGCCCTGCCCTGCCTGGATCTCAGTGGCCCTGCCCTGCCTGGATCTCAGGGGTCCTGGCCTGCATTGATCCACATCAGTGAATAATTTTAAACTAATCAATTTCCACATAGAAAAGAGAGCAGAATGGTGGGGTTGGGGGAATGGGAGACACTGGTCAAAGGGCAGAAACTCGCAGGTGTAAGATGAGTAAGTTCTAGGATCTAATGCAGACTGTAGTTAACAGTACTGTGTTTATACTCAGAAGTTCCTAAGAGAGATGTTAAATGTTCTTACCACACACACACACACACACACACTCGGTAATTAATTATCCGAGATGCTGTAGGCATTAACTTCACCAAGGCGATGATTTTGCAGCATATACATAAGTGAAGTGCTTACCCCGCCCACCTTTGATGCCCACCATGTTATTTTCCAATTATAGCTGCACAATGCTCGAAAAAATATCCCTCATTTCATTCTTTTGAGATTCCTGGGCCGGGGGTTCATTTTACAGTATGTATAATCTGTCTGGGGACGAGCACCTGGGTCATTCCATAGGTAGAAAATTAGTCCAATATGCTCCAATCCTGATAGTTTGTGACCCAAAGCTAACGAGGACATAGGTCCATGTGAACACAGACCCCAGAGGTATGACCATCCTTTCTCTCGTCCGGGGAATGTGAGCTCCGGGCGTCTCTGATTAAAGACAGCAGAGTTGAAATAAATAGGGCCACGGGATGACTCCCTCTCATATTTTTATCCTCCCCTCAGATAATTCACTATTTTTATCCTACTCAGGAGATTCACCAGTCAGATGCTTTAACAGCATCCTGAAAAGCAAAGAATCAAAATGACCGGGCATTTGAAATCGTAACTGCGAGAAAGGTCAGAGCAGACAACTCTCTGTGAAAAACAATTTGCATAGCAAATGATGCATTAAATGATGATCCCACTTTTCCGTGGTCTTAATTATAATGGGAATAAAAATAGAGTCCACAAGTGTGGTTGGTAATGTGAATGTGAACGGAGCCGACTCATAAACTAAAACACACAATTTGTGTGCTCCTTCCTCATCGTGCTGGATTTGTTCTGGGATCTACTCAGACTCACGGAATGCGTAGGTCAATGGGATCAGCCGTATCAACAACATCGGACTGGGACCGTGTAAATGCCTTCTGGTTTCTGGAAATCGGTGGTTTCGCTCTTTCTTTCTCCGAGGTGTGGTCTGCAACCCCCATGGCTTTTAAGTCCATCCAAGGACTCCCTCCAAGAGCCCATCCTCTTCTTGGAAGAGAATCATTGATTCTGGATTGACAAATGGTGGAGTAGTTGGTGACAGGGTTTATGAAGTGGTTTCTGGCTACAACAATGCTTCTCACACTTTTTGTTGTCAGTTATTACTCTTCTGAGGGAGCTTTTTTAAAAATAAATTTTAGGGGCGCCTGGGTGGCTCAGTCGGTTAAGCGTCCAACTTCAGCTCAGGTCACGATCTCACGGTCTGTGAGTTTGAGCCCCGCGTCGGGCTCTGTGCTGGCAGCTCGGAGCCTGGAACCTGCTTCCAATTCTGTCTCCCTCTCTTTCTGCCCCTCCCCCGTTCATGCTCTGTCTCTCTCTGTCTCAAAAATAAACATTAAAAAAAATTAAAAAAAAATTTTAGAACGTTTATTAAACAAGATATGTTTAATCATTTTTGTTTCCTTATTTGTTTGATTTTTTAAAATGTTTTATTTATTTTGAGGGAGAAAGAAAGAGTGGGGAAGAGGCAGAGAGAGAAGGAGACACAGAATTGGAAGCAGGCTCCGAGCTCTGAGCTGTCAGCACAGAGCCTGATATGGGGCCCGAACTCACGAGCTGTGAGATGGTGACCTGAGCCAAAGTTTGGCTCTCAACCGACTGAGCCACCCAGTTGTGCCTAATTATTTCTGCTTAAAGAAAACAGCAAGATGTGATGGGAAAACCCTGAACTCGATCGACATGTGTATTCATTAAACAACGTGAGGGGCAACTGATAAACTCTGGAAGTTTTGGTAAATCGTGCGCATAATCAGGTGAAATTTACATCGATGTTATGATTCTACAAGGTCCTGCTGTGTGGCATGTAGTCATTTTGCAGACTGGTCATTGTATGACATCGTTCCATCATGTAACGGAACATGGGCCCAAAGCACGGATTTCTCTGTCACCGAAATGTGTATTGCCGGATTTGGGTACTGAGATGCTTACAGGTGCCAGGCAGATAAGAACTTTCTCAGTGTGACAGCAGGAACAGGTGGTCCCCACTGTGAAAGGTGCTTGCTTGCTCCCTGCCATGAGCAGCAGATAAAAAGAAGGCACCGGGGACTGTCCCATGGTCCAGAGCAGACATGAGGGACCCAGCTTTGCAAACCCAGCTGTGTCCACACCGTCACTGGATTCTGAGGCAGTCTTGTGCTCCAGGGTGGGAACTAGAACATCGAGAATGGGTCTTTCTTCTTCCAGGTTGTTTATTTTTGTAGGAGTGAGAGACAGAGCGTGAGCAGGGGAGGGGCAGAGAGAGAGAGAGAAAGAGAGGGAGACACAGAATCAGAAGCAGGATCCAGGCCCCAACAGCCACACCGTGGACACGCTAGCCTGAGCTCCTCTCCCCGGCCACCCTGATGGGCTCCAGAGGGAGCACAGGTCTCCATCTACGGGGACGCTTCCTGCCCCGGTGCCTCGTGAGTGCAACTGCCCGGGATGCCTGTCTGTCGCGGAGTCCTAGGAGGCACCTGCTGGCCGGCCGGGTGCAGCCGTCCCTGTAAAGGGCAGCCTAGGTTGTGGTCCCCAAAGGAAAAGAAAGACATTTGAGTTTCGCCGGTTTGGGGTAAGTGGGGCCTCAGTTCCCTCCAAGGTCGGGTTTTACACTGGTTATGTTATATATTAGGCTATATTATTATATATCACATTATAAGTGCCATCAATTTTAATAAGTTGGAGACAATTATATTATGATGTGTGTGTATATATATATATATATATATATAGTAAAGTTTTTATTTTTAAGTAATCTCTACACTCAATGTGGGGCTCGAACCCACGACCCTGAGATCATGAGTCACATGCTCCACTGACTGAGCCAGCCAGGCGCCCCTATATTATCATATATTATGTATTTTCCCCGAGATCAGGAATTGTACGCTCCACAACCCTTATATTAGGATACATATTGTTATAGATTATATTACCTACTCACTTTGCAGTATTTATAAATATCACTTATTTTCATGAGTCACTTGCAAAGAATTATTGGCATATTGTTATGATAGATTGTATTATATATATATTGAATATTATGCATGTTACATGTTCATTAACTATATTATATATATTATATAAGTATAATTATATGCAATATGCGTTATTATACATTATAATATTATATATAATATATATAATTGCATTAATTATAATATTGCATATAATTAATATAATGTATTGATTATATTATATAATTATAATATGCTAATATAATTTATACCTTATGTATAAAATAATGATATATTAATGATGCTATGTTTAATTATATTACATTAATTTTATTATACATGATTATATTATTACAAGTATCACTTACTCTTTACTATATCTTAGCCTCCTGTAGGATGTATCATTTGTCACAACTATAATTTCATGATGGCTGTGTTAATTATTTCATTATTTTGGTCTCTATATTTTATGCTTACATACGACATCTGGTATTGCTATGCTGAGTACTGCTTTTTCTTAGTAAATTCGCTGTGCAGAGTCATTCCCGACAGGCCTCAGGGTCCCCTCGTCTTCGTGATAATTGCAAGGCACTACCCAAGGATTTTTGTGGTCTTCGAGGGGTCCAGAATCTCTGGTGGCCCCCTCATCAGTCTTCACAATGGCCCCAGGAGATAAGGACACGTCTGATCCTCATTTTCCGGAAGAAGAAGATGGGGCCCAAAGAGGTCAAGTGACACTGGTGTGAATGCCATCAGATGCCCTACAAGTCGGTCAACGTTCATGGCCGAATTCAAAGACTTGCTCTCAATTTTTCGATGTTTAAAAATTGGCTTCCAGGCATCCAGGGGGGTGGGGGTGGCTCAGTGGGTTGAGCACCTGACTTTGGCTCAGGTCATGATCTCGCAGTTCTAGGGTTGGAGGCCTGCGTTGGGTTCTGTGCTGAACCTAACGCAGGTTGGGCCCGCGTTTGGGATTCTCTGTCTCTCCCTCTCTCCGCCTCTTCCCACCGCCAGACTCTCTCTTTCTCTCCGCCCCCTCCCCCGCACACACACACACACACACACACTCTCTGTCTCTCTGTCTGTCTCTCTCTCTCTCAAAATAAATAAACTTAAAAATTTTAAATAAAAATTGGCTTCCAATACCACCTATAAGCGTATGAAAAGGAGATGTGATATTTCCTCTCTATGATAATAACACTGGCCTGACTTCATCCACACGGCAGTTTCTGGGAGGCAGAAAGCACAGGGACGGGCTTACTTACGTTATGAACAGGTAAATTAGACTCAGCAGTTAGGTTACGTAGCAAAGAAACCACAGTATGTTAGTGGCTTACATATCACACGTGGCCAGTGCCTTATCCATCTTCCTCAAGTTTGCAATGTAGTTTTTTGCATAATTATCGGATTTGTCTCCTTGCAGGCAAGAAGGGGCAGGTGTAACGTCCTCATGTATTTAAGGCAGAGGCTCTCAGTCTCCGCACTGTGGTCGTCTGGGGCTGGCTGGCTCTCTGGGAAGGGGCGTCCTGTGTACTGTAGAGTGTTGAGCACTGTCTCTGGTCTCCACCCACCACCTGCCGGGAGCGTCCCTCTGGCTTTGCAGTGACAACTAAAAAGCTCTCCCGACTTTGCTCAATGTCCCCTGGGGCAGAATTGCCCACAGCTAAGAGCTGGATGAAACAGACCACACTTAAGTGGTCACATGCCGTAGGTCGTATGTTCAGATCATGGCAATACAGGGATGGGATCCACTGAGACCTCGAGGGCCCCTTGTTACGTTGTATCGCCCCACAGGGAGCCTAGTCTTTAAGGGTTCAGCCTGACGTTGATGTGCTGACATCATCTTTAATCGCATTTAACGGCCTTCCTGATTCTATTGCTTATAGAGATTTGGGAACTTTCTCACAGCTCATAGTTTGTTCTATCCCAGTGGATATGAGGATACAAGACTTGGGAAAAGCCATGGGTGTGGCCCTCTCAGGGGCATCCTCTTCCTCGGTGCCTGTGAGCCTCCCTGGCATCTTCCTGTGGCCCCTCACAAGCGTCCAACTCCCTTCCTGCAAAGGGCGTCCCGACACGTTTCCTCCTCTTCTTCCTGTGTCTCTCTGCAGAGCGACTCTTCGGTCTTGTGATAGATCTGAACACCAAAAACTGTTCATCAGGCGAGACTTTCCTCCCCGACTCCCCACACCCACTCAGATCCCCTTCTCTACGGGAATTTGCCTTCAGAGCCTCTTTCACCGGTGGCAATCCTGTATTTGTTTGTGTGGTTCTATGCCCAGTACTGCCCTCCCTATCTCGGAGGGAAGGTGCAGGGAGATAGAGCTAGCATGCCGATGTGTTCTTCCTATTCCCGGGCCACTGGGTGGTCAGTGGCTGTGGCCAAATGAGTGAGTGAGGAACAAGACACAAAGGAAAATATGACACCGTCCCTCCATGGTTGGATGGGGGCCTCCAAAAAGATATGTCCCTGTCTTAATACCTGGAGCCTCAGAATAAGACCTTGTTTGCAAATTGGCTTTTGCAGATGTAAGTGAAGTATCTGAGACGAGGTCATCTTGGATCAAGGTGGCCCTGAAGCCAGTGACAGGTGTCCTTGTAAGAGACACAAGATGAGACACAGACACAGAGGAGAAGCCACGTGAAGACAGAGGCAGAGAAGGGAGGGAAGGGGCCACGAGCCCAGGGACGCCTGGAGCCCCAGAAGCTGGGAGAAGCAGGAAGGACCCTCCCCTTGACCTTTGGTAGGAGTATGTCATTGCCCCACCTGGATCTCAGTGGTCAGGACCCACCTGGATCGCAGACATCTGGTCTCCAGAGCCGGGGAAGGAGAAATCTATGTTGAGTTAAACTTTTGGCTCGTGGTCATTTGTTAATAGCAGTAATAAGAAACTGATACGCTACCCACAGACTAATTTATTAGGACCTAGCACATTTCTGTCTCATTCTACTTCTTCCCAGGACAGTTACAAGTTAACAGGCAACTGACTGTAGAAGCATATTGTCTACTGATGATTAAACGAATTGTGATTATTGAAACTCTATTCCAAGGTGAGCTCTACACTGGGGCCAATTATTTATGAAAACTCGTTCAATGTGGCATATTATCTTCTTAATATATTGACACCCACTTCATTCTCCCTGTCTTTGTTCTGAGACTGACTTAGTTTTCCTCCCAATATGTGAGCTCCTTGAGGAAAGGAACCTACGGTAGGTGACTTTAGTGTTGTCAGTGATAAATGCACAGGTTACCCTATGACAAACGAGTCTTCAAAGATGGGTTGTCGGGTGAATACAGACACACCCGATCTATAAACACCGTGGATTTTTCCAGCGTCTTCATTTGAGGTCATGACACCAAGATCTGCCAATCAACTTGTGTAGATTTCAACGCTCAGGACTTCCAATGTCTGGTTTGCCTTTGGTTGGAAGGGGACAGGGTGTGTCCCGAGAGTGAGAGGCAAGGACACATGTCTTTGTCATACTCTTTCTCTGAGTTTGGTTTTCAGGGGCACGTCGGAAAGTCACAACTCATGTCAGTCCCCTCTCCCTTTCCCGTGTTTAATTTTTTAACTACCATCAACTTTAGAAAGCTTCCTTGCTAAATTTTATTAGATACTTATTTTCTAACATCGCCAGCAGGGGATTTGTATGAAATGTGACAGTAAAACATGTGTATCCTCAAGAAGCAGCAATGCAATAAAATGCATCGCTAGTTTTGACTGCTCCAATAGCGCGTAGGGAGAAAACTCCCCACAGGAGTGGTACTTCGGTATTTTTTAAGCAGTGCAGGAGAATCTCTTGTGAGAAGCAAAGAAGGCATCAAAATCATGGAAGCTGTTAGGTTTATATAATAAATTCTTGTAAACTGGATGGTTTTATGACTGAGTTTCTTCAACACCTGTGTTAAGTAAGATGTTACAGACATTCTGGGGCATGAACGTCTTCCATGGGCCAGATTAGATTTGTATTAGCTCAGTACTTAAAGAGTCCTAAAGTCAATCCATTCTAATACAGAGTGATCTTTAAACTCTGCCTGTAGTGAGTATTTTTTTTTTTTTTTTTTTTTTTGAGGCTTCATTGATTCTTTATTCCAATCAGTTGTGATACAAGGATATCTTCAAGTTCGGGTGGTCGTAAGTGTTTTTGAGGGTTCATTGACGTCAGAGTACAGATAGCATTTTGTAATTAGGATTCGAGGGGAGAGAAGTCAGTGGAAAGGAACAGACGAGCTTGTATGGTCCTTGAGTGTTGGGTGTCTTACAGAAGTTCAGTCATGGGATGAGAAGACCAAGGAGTCACTGTTGGAAAGCTTTACGCTTTTCTGTGCAGGTCAACAGATGGTTGGAGTCCCACAGGCTTGGGCAGTTCTTGCCGGCAGAATAAAGGGTTAACTCAGCAGGTTTCGGGTCTTCCCTCCCAGCATATGCAAAGGACAGAGCTGGTCTTTGACTGGCGCTTGGGGGAAAACCAATGACCACGGGTGTATCCTGCCTGGTAAGAGTCCCTTTGCATACCTGGGGGCTTTGGTCCTAGTGGATAGTTTAACAATGTGACTTATGCTGAACCCATGGTATTCTCTGCCTGGGGCCCCGGGCCACCCTGTGTTAGTTTGATCTCTGGGGGAGCGACTGAACGAATGAGTCATAGGTCAAACTAACATCATGAAAAACTGGACACCAAGTCTGAGATGAGCTTCCCTAGTTGACAATATTCACTAACAATACCAATGCTTGTAGAATCTGTTGGTAAATGTGAAACGCTTTGGACAGCACCATTGTGTTGGGACTTTCCTGGGCTCAAACATTCTTGAGACAGCAAATTGAGGTAGAATCAACCGAACCAAGGTGTTTAGATGACAAATACATGTAGGACACGGAATATTATGTTACATCAAGGACACTGGACTGGGAGAGCCGTGGGTGCATGTGGGTACACATCGGAAATATATGCAGTGCCCTGAGCTGTCAACTGGGAAAGAAATGGGTTATTGTGTATCTCAGTGGAGTATGATATGTGTCAGGGCATTGGAAAGGGGGATCTGGAACCTACATGGGAACATTGGAGTCATTTGGGGCCAGTACAGAGAGAAAGTTCTAGGAGAGGAAGTCTTGGGATCTCAGTTGGCATGCAGTCGTGGAACCTTCTCAGAAAGGCAGGCCAGGCACACAAAACCACCACATGGGAAGGCCTGAGTTAAGGATTGAGGGGCACCTGGAGGGCTCAGTCGGTTAAGCATCCGACTTCAGCTCAGGTCATGATCTCGCAGTTCGTGGGTTCGAGCCCTGCATGGGGCTCTGTGCTGATGGCTCAGGGCCTGGAGCCTGCTTCGGATCCTGTGTCTCTCTCTCTGCCTGCCTCTTCCCACTTATGCTCCCTCTCTCTCAAAAATAAATAAACATTAAAAAAATAAAGATTGAACATGGTGAGGACCTGTAAATTCCTACATGTGAATGCATATGTTCTTCATTGTAATGAGAGACCCCGATGCAAAACTAATCTCTCTAGAAAGAAAAGAAAAAGTTATGCAGAACTAATTTTGCAAAAGCTTTCTGAAATAGCTAAGATGCACCCCGTGATATTTTCTAGGGTCTAAATTGCCCCCCACCCCCAGCGTGGTTATTCTGTCTTTCCCATCCATTCAGTGTCTGGCTGAGCCTTGTAAGGCTGGATTAGCCTAGCTCACTCTGTTCTAGGGCTTGATGCAGAACCTGCTTCAGTTACCAAGACGTGTTTGCATTGAGAGTGTGCCTTAAAAAACAATCTATCCAGGGGAGACTCCACAAAGCTGGGCCTGAAACAACACCCTTACTCTATTTGCTGACATGTCAAGCATTAAATTAATATTCTTGAAGTCAATTCATCAGGCTTCTAACCTGTCATTGGGATTCTGAGCATGAAGGCGATTAGAGGGAGAGCAATCGGTCCGTGGAGAAAGGCGACTTTTCACTTTGCATCCAATCCAGGAAAGCAAACACAATCAGCCCGCGTTCTGGAGGCCGATGGATCCCGCAGTTCTAATGAGTCCGGCAAGGAGAATCAGAAACTTGGAGCAAACACAGACGAAGGTGTGGTCACTATCTGTGAAGCCCTCCCACATGGCGCATCTCCAGGTTTTATCACACTGACCCCAATCTGGCTTTTAATACACGTTTATCTTTAACACGCTTCTGGTGGTGGCAAACGGAAGCCGTTTTCAGGGCGTGTGTAAGGCAGCCGGTGAGAGCTGGCCTGTTAGAGTTGACATTTAATTTTTTTTTAATACTTATTTATCTTTGAGACAGAGAGAGAGTGAGCAGGGGAGGGGCAGAGAGAGAGGGAGACACAGAATCCGAAGCAGGCTCTAGGCTCCGAGCTGTCAGCATAGAGCCCGACGTGGGACTCGAACTCATGGACCACAAGATTATGTTTATTTATTTGTATTTATTTATTTTTAGAGACAGAGGGTCAGAGACAGAGAATGCCAAGCAGGCATTGTACCATCAGTGCAGAGCCTGACACAGGGCTGGAACTCATAAACCGTGAGATCATGACCTGAGCCAAAATCCAACCTCCTGAATCACCCAGGCGCCCGCCCTGCCCCCCAGTCTTGCCTTTAAATTGGGACGTGCAAGGGGCACCTGGGTGGCTCAGTCCATTAAATGTCCGACTTCGGTTCCAGTCACGATCTCATGGTTCATGACTTCAACCCCTGCATCAGGCTCTGTGCTGACAGCTCGGAGCCTGGAGCCTGCTTCGGATTCTGTGTCTCCCTCTCTCTCTGTTCCTCCCCTGCTCATGCTGTGTCTCTGTCTCCCAAAAATAAACACTAAAAATAAATAAATCGGGATGTGCAAGACAAAGGAAGAAAAAAGGACCGTCGTTCAGAATGATGGCAACTCCAGATTTACTCCAAAAAGAGGGATTCTCCAAAAAATGATCAACAGTACTTTGTAGAAATCACGGCTGATGGTCCCGGACAGACTGTTAATACAATCCAAATATAATTTTCTGTTGGCTGGTGTGCAGGTTGCTGGGAGCAGTTCTTTAGAATGTCATCTGTCTGCTAATAAAAGAGAAATCTGGGTAAATGACACTAATTAGGTACTAGAGAAAACCCACTCGCCATGGATGGATGGTTTTCCTCTTGGAAATATTTGTCGAAGGATTTCGGAACGTCCGGAAGTCTGGCGAGCAAACCCATTGTGCAGGGAAGGCTTGGTCTGTTGTCAGTAATGCATGCTGGTGCCTTTCTTGGGCACTGTGGCCTATCTGGGGAGACACACAAGAAGAGTACAGATGCTGGAGAGGATGTGGAGAAACGGGAGCCCTCTGGTACTGTTGGTGGGAATGCAAGCTGGTGCAGCCATTTTGGAAAACAAGATGGAGGTTCCTCCAAAAACTAAAGATAGAACTACCCTACTACCCAGCAATTGCACTACCAGGCATTTATCCAAGGGATACAGGTGTGCTGTTTCGAAGGGACACATGCACCCCCGTGTTTATAGCAGCACTATCAACAATAGCCAAAGTATGGAAAGAGCCCGCATGTCCATCGATGGATGAATGGATAAAGAAGATGTTGTATATATACGTACAGTGGAGTATTACTCAGCAATCAAAAAGAATGAAATCTTGCCATTTGCAACTACGTGGATGGAACTGGAGGGTATTATGCTAAGTGAAATGAATCAGTCAGAGAAACACAAATATCATGACTTCACTCATATAAGGAATTTAAGATACAAAAGAGATGAACCTAAGGGAAGGGAAGCAAAAATAATATAAAAACAGGGATGGGGACAAAACATAAGATATTCTAAAATATGGAGAACAAACAGAGGGTTATGGGAGGGGTCGTGGGAGGGGGGATGGGCTAAATGGGGAAGGGGCACTAAGGAATCTACTCCTGAAATCATTGTTGTACTAGATGCTAACTAACTTGGGTGTAAATTTTTTAAAAAATTAAAAAAATGTGTCTTCAAATCCTAAAGCCTCTTTAGCTGTTTGATGTATTTAAATAGGAACATAGATCGATGGACTTAGAAGTCACAGGGTCAGCACTTTAATATTGACAATAGGGACTGACAAGAAGATATTGCACAAATGGCTTTATGGAAGAATGGACATTTTGGACCTAAGTTTATTTATTTTTTTCCCCTAATACATAAATGGGGAAGGCGATGCAAAAAAAAAAGGAAATGAAACTTGAAAGTCGCTGAGAAAATGTTGAAGCCAACATGTAGATGGATGGATGGATGGATGGATGGATGATGGATGGATAGATACATAGATGGGTGGGTGGATGGATAGATAGATGATAGATAGGTAGATAGATAGATACAATGGATGGATGATGGATGGATGGATAGATATGATGGATGGATGGATGGACAGATGGATATGTAAATAGATGATAGATAGATATGATGGATGGATGGATGGATGGATGATGGATGTATAGATAGATAGATGGGTGGGTGGATGGATAGATAGATGATAGATAGATAGATATGATGGATGGATGGATGCACAGATGGATACGTAAATAGATGATAGATAGATATGGATGGATTGATGGATGGATGATGGATGTATAGATAGATAGATAGATAGATAGATGGGTGGGGGGATGGATATATAGATAGATGATAGACAATAGATAGATAGATAGATAGATAGATATGATGGATGGATGATGGATGGATGGATAAATAGATATGATGATGGATGGATGGACAGATGGATATGTAAATAGATGATAGATAGATATGATGGATGGATGGATGGATGGATGGATGATGGATGTATAGATAGATAGATGGGTGGGTGGATGGATACATAGATAGATGATAGACAACAGATAGATAAATAGATAGATAGATAATAGATAGCTGGGTGATTTACCAGAAAGGATGTTAAAAGTGCAGCCAAGACTTACAGTAGCAAAGGCTACTATATTTTTAAAAGAGCACATGAACTATGTCAGGGAGAAAATCCACATGTCCTTTGTGTAAAAGTGGAGGTGAAACCCAGACAACATGATGGTCTCTTGTGGAAGAGGAAACAGGTCGATCGATTTGAATCATTCATTTGAATAAATGGAAAAACATAGGCTGCTTCCTCATGATGGCTTTCAAGTCACTTCGTGCTGGTTTCCCAGCCAACAAATAAGGCGTGTGACCGTGATGACATTTCTACCGCAGCCAGGGGTGAAGACATGCTTTTTGGGGAGCCAACGGTTAGCATTTTGCAAGCTGGGGGAAGGGCGTGCACATCCGTATTTCAGCACAAGCCTGATGGTGTGGCAGGAAAGGAGGAACGTGTGAGGGATGGCCTCTCAAGGTAATGCAGCCACTTTGCGATGTGGTGGCTTCATCCACTGTCTCCAAGTAGCTGGAAATTCAAGGACGGTGCCCAGTGCGTCTATTAACACGTATGTATGCTACAGCGTTTCAACAGCTGGTTTCTGATGATGAGCGACATGTTCAAGACTACTCACCGTTGGCCTAGAAGCCCCTGTTGATGCAAATCTCCTTCCTCCCCGCAAAACAGTACATTTTTTCGTGTGTGATAACATATCCATAATGCAAATGGGCCATGTTAACGATCAAGCATAGAGCTCAGTGGCATTTAACTACAATCAGATTCTTGGGCAAACATTCCCACCTCCCATCCACACCCAGATATCTTCCATCTTCAGAAACAGACGGTGTCCTCTTAAACACTAACACCTCCTTCCCCTCCCCGGCCCCTGGCTCCCATCACTCTGTTTTCTACGTCTATAAATTTGGCGGCTCTGGGAACTTCAAGTGAGTGTCCTTTTTGTGAGTGGTAATTTCACGGAGCATCATGTCCTCAAAGTTCATCCACATTGTAGCAGGTGTCAGAACATCCTTCCTTTTCAAGGCTGAGTCATATTCTATCATATGGATGGATCACATTTCGTTCATCCATTCATCTGTGGATGGACACACAGGTTTCCACCTTTCGGCTGCTGTGATTAATGCTGCTATGACCATGTGCGAGCAAAGATCCTTTCTAGTCCTTGCTTCAGATTCCTTGCAAATCTTTTTTTTTTTCACACCAGCTGCTGATAGATCATGCTGGAAATTCTCATGGAATGGGTCATCCTGAAATGTTTAATGGCGAGGATACCCAGCACACTGGGAAGCAGGTTCTCACATAAAACTATGCCATGAATAGACAACATGATTCAAGGGATGTCTTTAAAAACCCTTGTGCATGGCATCTGGGTGTCCTGGGGGATGGTTGTTATGAGGCATCCATAACTAGCTGTTGCATTTTAAAGCTTTTATTAAGAAAGTGTTGCCCTCTATAACTCTCTTGAGGTTTTTTAAAAATGTTTATTTATTTTTGAGAGACAAAGAGAGTCAGAGCATGAGCAGGAAAAGGGTGGAGAGAGAGGGAGACCCAGAATCAGAAGCAGGCTCCAGGCTCTGAGCTGTCAGTACAGAGCCCGATACGGGGCTCAAACCCACGAACCGTGAGATCGTGACCTGAGCTGAAGTCAGACGCATCACCGACTGAGCCACCCAGGTGACCCATTGGGTTTTTATTTCCATTCCTTTGGGTTCCTCTGTGTCAACAATGAACTGGGGGCAAAGTGTTTGAAAAAAGAAATACCCACCATTGCACAGAACGGAGTTATCTCTTAGAGCTAAGAGTTTTCTGAGTTCTTGTTTATTTAGGATAACTGTTGGATACCAGCAGAGTTAAGAGTTAGATTTGGTTCACGGTCCATTTACTCGTCAAAAACAAACATGGATCACCTGTTTTGCACCGAATGTGTTGCTGCAGCCGCTTTAAGTGATATTTCTCAGCAGGTCTGTGGTAAAATCCTGGGTAGAATTCTCTCTGGATCTTCTCTTATTGCTGGTATATAACACAACCATGCTCAGGGCACCTGGGTGGCTCAGTCGGCTGAGCGTCCGACTTCGGCTCGGGTCATGATCCCACGGTTCGTGAGTTCGAGCCCCACGTCGGGCTCTGTGCTGATAGCTGAGAGCCTGGAACCTGCTTCGCGTTCCGTGTCTCCCTCTCTCTCTGCCCCTTCCCCGCTCACACTCTGTCTCTCTCAAAAATAAAAAACATTTTTAAAAATTTACAAAAAACCACACATACATTTATCGCCACAGGGGAGGCAGCAGACATCAATAGATATTTTCAGAGGTGCATCAGAAGCTTTTCTTGGTCACGGCAATAGATGGCTTGTACGTGTTCACCAACATTCTCCCCACTTACTTATTATTAAAATCACACTTTACTTGGCCGCCTGACAAGGAGAGACGTCCAATTTATATGCACAGGACACATGTGTGCTAAGTCTTGGCTTTCTCGCATCCCAAAATAATGAATGAAAAAAAGATGAACACATTCAGGGGTCGCATGTCGCTTATAATGCAGCCACCAGAGGGGACACGGTGAGGAATTGATATGAGGCTCTTTGCTCTGTTTTCTCATCTCTCAATTTAGTGTATGTTTTGAGTAGATAAATTTTCCCTGTCCATGAAAGGCATCACCAAATTGCTTCTTGGGATATGGGAAGGCAAACCTGTTTATGAGTCCCTGAACTCAAGGACAAAGACTTACACTAGCATTTTCTGTAGCGGCTTATAATAGAAGGCATTCTTCATTTCTTTAAAGTTTAATTTCGTGACCATCTCGTGAGGCTGGAGTCACTTTCCTATTTTGTGAACCAAATGCATTCATCCTGATGAGAATCTATTCTCCTTGTAATGTCTGGAAACAGGACACACACAGCTGAGGTGAGTAGGTAAATAGAGATAAAAATCCCTGACCTTCTGCTTATCACGATAGCCTCCTATCCTATCCGCATGTCCCTTGAAATAAGCAATGCGATCTGTTTACTGATCTTTTGCCCTTGGGTAATGGGCGTTGCGTTTGCTCGAGCTTTTCCTCTGGTGTGTTTCACCATACATCAATTTGCAGACCCAGAGTAATGGGTAAGAGTCTTGTTATATTGTTATTAGTCTGAGCCTCACTTAATCCACACGGATCACCACGGTGGCGATTTTAACCCCCAAGACAGGCTCAATATTGATTTTGTGGGTGATTGGCTTTTGGGTGCATCACAGCTGCATTTAATCATACGGACGTTCAACACCATTTCGTTTAAGAAATTGCAGATTGGCAGAAATGATTATTGCCAGGCAGTTTTCCTTAGTGTGTGTGTGTGTGTGTGTGTGTGTGTGTGTGTGTGTGTGTAATTCAAGGAGATTGGGGGGGGCTTTATAGTAGTTCTGAATTTTAAACTGGTGGAGGACCCTATTTATATCTGGAAATAAGAAAACTTCAGTGTGTCTCTTCAACTCCATTCTTTCTGGGGTAAGAATTTGCCTATATAAGTATTACTTGTTAGATACTATATTTATATTTCCCTATATAAGTACTAGTTATTAAATACTGCATCTATTTCCGTATATAAGTACTACTCTTTAGATACTCTATTTATATTTCCCTGTATAAGTATTACTTAGTAAGTACGTGTCTATATCCCTATATATATGTACTAGTTATTAAACACCATGTCTATTCGCTTAGGCTGAGGTAACCTGCAGTAACGAATGTTCGTGACATCCCCATGTCTTAAAACAAGTTTCCTACTTATTCAAATTCCGTCATGGATGCTTCATTTCTATATGAAAACAAGAAGATACAAAAGGTAATGCTGAGATTCTTTTGATAAAACCGACCAGGCGGTTTGTTAGTCTCCCGGCATCACACGAGTCTGCCAAACCCCCAATGGAAGCCACAGGCGTGCTTCATACATGGTACCCGGGATATCCAGCTTGCCAGGCTATCTGCACTCTGGTCTCTGTGTCCCTTGCCTGGTGACGCTCCAAGTGGCCTCGAATAGATCTCACTCCCCACCCCCAGGTAGAAACCGGTGTTCCCCAACATTTGCTATGATTTTAAATAATACCATGGCCAAGGAAAACGATTTTATATTTATGGCCATCTGTCCCCTTTGTGTTACACGACTCACTTGACCGATCTCAAGCTTAGCTACAGAAAGAATTCACAGGAAGGATCTCTTCTTGGGTTCTAATTATTCAAAGAATGTGCACGAGTTTCTGCTTTGATTTATAGTGGGAGGATGATCCCACACAGGGGGAGACGCCAATGGACTCACGTTTACAACTTTATCTGAAGCTTCAGGAGGAATCTGTGTTGTGGGTTCCGGTCGAACGACACAGAATCCGAGGTCTCGGGGCTACGGGCTCTGTTGCCTGTGCATCTGTCGACATCACAGACCCCTCATTGGTGGCTGGGCTCTGGGCTCAACGAAGTTACTCTTTGAGAGAGAAGGCTCTGAGGCCCCAACACCAGGCAACAATTGCGTGAGCGTTCATACAAACGGATGGACTAAATCACGCGTGAATGATTTGAACAAGGACAGGGACGAGAAGCAGATTGTCGGAAAATGACAGATGTGGGAACTGTTTGTTTAGAGAGAATCCAGTCCAAACAAGTGTTTTGGGGGGGCCTGGATGGAATCCGCTTTCAAGCTAAGGCAGGTATTTGAGAGTAACAAGGAGACAGAGAGTTTCCAAAAGGCCCTGTTGAATTAGCTTTCCCTGGCATATAATGCCAATTTCAAATCACTTACAAGCATATAAAAATGTAAGAAAGACCTGTAGACATCTGATGAACACTAGCACACCTCTTAGATGGAAGAATTCACATCAGTTAAATGAGATGGTACGGCCAGCGTCGTTCACATCGGTAATCATGTTTTGCTTCATATCAAGCATTGCTTGGAAACGTTGCATTGTGTCCTCCAAAATATATGCATTGGTGTCCTCACTGCCCCCCTTGGGCACCTCAGAATGGGACCTTACTTGGAGATAGGGTCTTTACGGGGGTAATCAAGTTAAGAGGCTATCAGGGTGGGCCTTAGTCTAATACGACTGGCATCCTCGTAAAAATGGGAAATTTGGACACAAAGAAAGAAGACGGTGTGAAGAAACAAGGGCAATGACGTCTGCAAGCCAAGAAACGTCAGAGACCACGAGAACCCAGAGACACGCCTGGAACACGTTCTCCCTCACTGATCTCGGAAGAAACCAACTCGATGGACGCCTTCATCTTGGACGTCCCACAACCAGAATAAATGTGTGATAATAAGTGTTAAGCCAGCCTAGAAAACGAACACAGACGCCAAATTGCATAGGTGGCTTCCCATAGACACACGGTGCCATGAAGCCGGTTACCAAGGCTGCCAAGGGACACAGAAAACTAGCTTCATCCTGAGAGTAAGTTCACAGGCGTTCACAACAATTCCCAGACACGGCAGGTTTAACGATAAAGGGAACGGCCCAGGCTGGGAGAGTGTGGAATCCGTTAAGAAGGAGTCATGCTGACGCCTTGACTTTCTACCCTGTGCCAAATCTCCGGGTGTCCCAAACTTCTCCTGGGTAACGAAATGTCATTAAAAAAGAAAAGGAAAGGAAAGGAAAGGAAAGGAAAGGAAAGGAAAGGAAAGGAAAAGGAAAAAGGAAAAGGAAAAGGAAGGAAAAGAAAAGAAAAGAAAAGAAAAGGAAAGGAAAGGAAAGAAAAGAAAAGAAAGAAAAGAAAAGAAAAGAAAAGAAAAGAAAAGAAAAAAAAAGGAAAGGAAAGGAAAGGAAAGGAAAGAAAAGAAAAAGTGAGCTGAGGGGGCCTGGGTGGCTCAGTCGGTTGAGCGTCCGACTTGGGCTCAGGTCATGATCTCGCGGTTCGTGGGTTCGAGCCCCGCGTCGGGCTCTGGGCTGACAGCTCGGAGCCTGGAGCCTGCTTCCGATTCCGTGTCTCCCTCTCTCTGCCCCTCTCCTGCTCATGCTCTGTCTCTGTCTCTCAAAAATAAATAAAAACATTACAAAAAAATTTTTAAAGAAGGCACGTCTTCACGAGTATGTCTGTAATTCAGCCTGTGGTAACTGTTGTGTGCATTCCACAGAATTGTCAGACAATCATAATATCTGACAATTGAATTGAGCACTCCCGATCCCAGGAAGTTCTTTTCCTCTCAGGAAGCATATATACCATTCAAGCTGAGATGCCAGCCAGAGGCCGCCCTACAAAGCTGGCCTTGCTAAGGACAGCTGTCCCCAGACGTCCTTGTTTTCTGCACCTGGCCGTGCTGATATCGAGGGTTGTGGTGGTCCACGTGGGGTGGGATGATGCCTCGGGAAGTTGTAATAATCAGTTCAAATGCAGGGTGCACAGAGTTGGGAACACAACTGCAGGGAATGTAACAGGTCAGGTGCCGCATAAGGAAGGCTTGCCTGCTTTTCCTGCAGGCAAGGGAGGCGTGAGGTCCTTCCGGACTTGGCAGGCTCTGGAGCTGGTGGAGCTCCAAGCCCCAGGAGAGTGGAACCGGGAGCCTGCCTGGAGGCCTCCCCCGGGAGCACACCTAGGGACCTCGCCTGGGAGCACACGCAGAGGCACCAGGAACCTCAGCAAATTTAATTCGGAGGTGGGTGTTGGGACTAAAGAGGCAAGAGATGAGGAATTTGGGACAACGGCAGCGTCACATACGTCGTGAGGACACTGCATTGACCCGCCCCGTCTCTGCTCAGTCTACACAGCAACCCCCTGGCTTAAACCAGTAGGCTATCAACTACCTCCATGTGCCGAGTTTAAATCAGAATGCCGACCAGCCACGTAAAAGAGCTGTCTTCCCCAACGCAAAACAAAATTGCTTGTAAAATGGGTTGTCAAGGGGTGTTTATACGTTATCTCACATCTTCCAAGAGCCTTGGGGTTCAGATTTGGAAATCTCTGCATTTCCATTTGAGTACCACCAGGGAGGTGCGAGGTACCCTGATTGCGAAGGTGCGGAGACAGAAACTTCCCCAGAGGGGTCCTGGCTGGGCCGGTGGTGGAGGCAGATAGATGCCTTTGTCTTCTTCCTGGCACGTTGCACGGATCCCCAGATCGCAAAGGGAGTAAAGTCACATACTAAGCCGCCATTTTCCATGGGGAGTGGAAATCGGAAAGAGTTCATAAAACTGCACATTCAGTAAATCCTTGAAGCCCTGCTCATTAGTCTTCCAAGAATATTAAAGGGAATTTCAATTCAGATCTTGCAAATAGAGACGCTGCATGGATTGTATGTATCTCAGACTGTTGGCCATTAATGTCTCCAAGGGAGACATTTCCCTCCAAGGGAAATGTCTTCAATTTCCATTTTAAAAAAAAGCTTAGAATTCAAGAAAATAATGGTTTGGCAGTCTCCACTGCCAAATAAAAAAGAGGGTTGTATTAATTGCCTATATCATTCCGGGAAATGGAGTTTTATTTCATTTCTCCCTCCTCCCCCGTAACATGTGTCCCTCATGAAACAAGTGTCCCCTCGTTTTTTGTTTGTTTGTTTTTGTTTGTTGCTCAGTTAACTCTAGAAACTTACTGTTTTCACCTTTCCAAGGTACGAAGCTGGAGTTTGTAGCCTCTGGTGTTGAATTCCTTCCTGCTAATCTTTACGAGTTTGGCTTGGATTTCATGACCTTTTGGGTTTGGAAGGTTCCTCCAGTTACAGTGGGGCCTGCGCCCTGAGCAGCGTCTCTGAGGGGTTGCAGATATTTTTAGTGTCTGGATCTCTTGACATCTTAGAAGGAGCGAGAGGGCCTTTTTGGTCACGTGTCTTAAAAACAACAGAACGACCCACATCTGTGTTGAAGACCGTTGGGTTCAGGGGACACGGGGGAATCATCCTGGAGAGACCAGAGCCAATGGTCTGCGTTTGGACCACGTTAGCTGTTCTGGATGTGCCATTGACTCCATTCGGATTGCCTTAATTGTACGGACCGCCATATATATATATATATATGTATATATATATATACATATACATATATATATATATATATATGACTCTCAGCAGGGTTATTCTATGAGAGTTGCCAGAAAATTGGAAGAAGGAAAAAGGAATGTGAGACCAGATGTCAGCATCAAATGCATCGTGGCCGCAGGCGATGCCAGAAAACTGAGGAGGAGAAGAAGTGTGCTGCTCTTTCGACTTTTATGGAGCATGTGTCTGGCTATT
The DNA here is from genome assembly GCF_046562875.1 of Panthera onca. Lineage (NCBI taxonomy): Eukaryota > Metazoa > Chordata > Mammalia > Carnivora > Felidae > Panthera > Panthera onca. The sequence continues at coordinate 127,862,932 of NC_138357.1, read as the reverse complement.
AAAATCACCCCTTGGTCCGTCCTGTTCGCCCAGGACCTCGGGCCAGACTTCAAAGTCAGATGGATATTTCATCAGTGACAACTTGCCCAGATGTATTGGGAAATGGCCAGAAAGGCTAATTTCTAAAGTTTTATAGGTGAGAAAGAACATAAAATGTGACTTTCTCCAACGGTTCAGACCCTGTGCAAAAGAATAGTCTCTCAAACAGCAAAAAATTTGGCCATTGGTCCTCCATTTCCTGGAATTTAGACGGTTCAATATCAAAAGCATTTTCTTTTTCTTTCTTTCTTTTTTTATTATAGGAAAGGCAACTTGGACATTGTACAAGATAAGACAGCGTGATTTGATGTATTAAAAATGTCTCAGCTCTTCTGATTATGTAGAAATTGGTCTGGAAATTTTACTTTTTAATGCACTCAAGAGCTGTTTGAAACATTCTTGAGAAATTCTTCCCAATGGCTTTAAAAAAAAATCAACTGCATTTGGAAAAAAACGAAATTAGCCATCAGCTATATTATTTCGGGTATGGTAGAACCCACAAGCTCATTATGTAGGGACTGCAACTTTCTCTGCATGAAAATGGTCACCTTTACTCACAGACATAAAAGAGGACCAAAAAACCCTAGATAGGGGAAGTCTATTTCACATGGGGACACAATATTAGAAAACAGAACCTTAGGGAAATTAGAAACTTATATTTAAAATTATTTCTCTTTAAACGTTCATGATGGAAACCTAATCAAACCTCTGAAGCTTCTCTCTTTAGGAAAATGGCATTTATTATTAAAGAGCCATTTTAATAGAGTCTGTTATATATTCCTTTCTCCTTTTAATGCTGGATGGTCCAAAGTCCCCATAAGCATGGGTTGGTTTTCTAGGTGGAGGGGGCTCAGAGAATTCTAGGTTCTTGGTGGCCACAATATTGGTACACATCAAGGCATCCCACACAATGTGAGCATTGCTCATGAAGAAGTTTGGGTGGTCCCCCCAAATACAACGTCCTGAGATGTTAAATGAGGTAGGTGGCTGCAAAATCGTGTCTAAGCTTTGTGTATACACACACACCCACACACACACACACAATTCTGTACCATTTAACTTGCAAATACTTAGATGTGTTTCCTAGAACAAAGACACAGTTTCAAACGACGAAATAGTTGAAATCAAGACATGGGACATGAGTACAATTTTTAAAAAAATGTACTTGTGACAGAACATGAATAAAAGACACAGGCGTTGGATGAGTGCTCTGGATGAGACCCACGAACCGGACGTTTTTCTTAAATGCAAGCTGGAGCCTTGATGCTTTGAGCCAGAAAGAGCAATTTCCTCCTGGACCTGCCCATCTATCTATCTCTTTACCTTGAACTTGTAGAAAGTACCGGGTCTTGGTGAGTCTCTGGTCCCCTTTGCATTCACAGGGCTGAGCAGGACCCCGTATGATTCCTGACCCTGGATCCCCTGTCCATCTTGGACTTGGCCCCGGTCGTGGAAATGGCTCTGACTGGGTAAAGAATGGCCTGAATGAAGGTGGGCCAGTCATTGCATTGCTTGACCACAGAGTAGCTTTTGACCCCCTGATCTGCCTCCTGGAGTATTTCACGGTCTCCGTTTTCCTGCACCTGTGAGTCTCTTCAACAACCGTTGCAAGGAGACAAGGGGTAAGCTTCATTCTCGTGAGGGTCTGGGAGAAAAACTTTGTCATGACACTAAAGAATAAATGCCAGTGGAGTGTCACACTCGAGGCATCCCGGTGCACAGAGCATATTAGAAGGTCACCATAAGAATGCAGTCAGGATGCACAGAGTACTTCAGTGTAACTTGAGGCACCCGGGAAAGAAGCCAGCCTTTGTCAAGCCGATCTGATAATCCCATATAAGTGAATGAGAAAAGCATATTTTCCATCACTGCCCATTCGGGTAATATCTAAAAATCAACCAGGCTGTTCTCAAACCTATGGAGGGGCAACATTTGAAGGCACTTATTATTTTGTCTAGATATCGACATGATTCTTTCATTTTCCTTTTCTTAAAGTTTATTTATTATGAGATAGAGAGTGAGTGAGGGAGGGGGAGAGAGAGAGAGAGAGAGAGGCAAGATCTGAAGCAGGTTCCGGGCTCCAAGATGTCAGCACAGAGCCTGACAGGGGGCTCGAACTCAGGAACCTTGAGACCATGACTTGAACCAAAATCAAGAGTCAGATGCTCAACCGACTGAGCCGCCCAGATGCCCCCATTCTTTCATTCTGTACATATGATTCTGTCTTTATTTCCCCCCTTGGTTTTATATGATAATCCTGGGACAATTACCCACACAAACATCTCCGTTTCTATTTCCCTGCGAATACTCGTTCTAATAAGTCGTTGAGCCCTATAGGACGCTTTCTGCTGTTCCTAATAGTTCAAAAAGGACCTCATGTGTCATCCATTTTCTATGATTCGACAAATATTGAACGAATAAGATATCTGTTTGAATATCATTTCTTGGAGGATGAATTACCTTAAAATTTTACCAATGTTAAATCTAGATTTAAGGATAGCAGGATCACATAGGATATTTGTAGTTCTTTTTCCCATTTAATGTTTTTTATTTTATTTTATTTTATTTTATTTTATTTTATTTTATTTTATTTTATTTCTTTTGAAAAAAAGAGTACTAAGTGACTTACATAAAACATTTGTGTTTCCACCATCAGTAGGTGCTGTTAGGTTCCGGGTTAATGATATAGGATCTGGACTAAAGATATAGAATTTCTTAAAGTTAGTCTGTGACTTTAAGAAAACAATCAAATGTATGTGATGAGACATATAAGTGTTTTGAAAGCATAACTTATCATGGAAGAAACGACGAGAATAATAGAATTATAAATTAGATGTTTCTGCAATTATAAGGAATAGTTTATTTATGTAAATAGGCAGAAGTTTCATGCTAAACCTTTAGTAGCATAAAAAAAATATAACTCTGGGTTTTCCAAGTCCCAAATTTTGAAATAAACAGGTTTTGTTAATTTCCCATGGGAATGTTCCCAATTGCACGACAAAGCCTGTATGAAATGGAATGATATAGGGTCAGACTTTAAATATCAGGACTGTCTGACCCATCAATGATTATTTTGAAGACCTAATTACCATCAGGTTGGATGTCGAAGTGATGTATTGATCCCCACATAACATCTGTACTCCTTGCTAGGTTATGGCCACAGGAATAAGATTTTGATTCTTCCCTGAATAAAATGGGACAGAAGATATGCCCAAGGTTTATTTGAATAAGTCAACAACGCAATATACATAGAAGTCTGGTAAGAATTCAAACGAGAAAGTGGCTTATGTGGTCTGGGATTTTCGGCCAAGGTCAGAGGGAGACACAAGGACGTGTGTCTGAACACTGAGTATAATTAACACTTGAACACAGAGCAGGGGGCGTACTGGAAAAATGAAGCAGGAAGGTGCAGTGGTCGGCCGTTTCTGGAGATGTGTTCTGAGACGGGCATGGGCGAATGGGGAAGAATTTTACGGGAATCTCTGTAAATGTAAATGTAAATCTCTGTAAATCTCTGACCATGCCCCCAATTTAGGAGGTCTGTGGACATGAGGTTTATCAGTATGGGAGGTATTGATTTGAAAAGTATACCATAGGAGATTATTTATAGCAGTGAGTGTATATGCATGAGTTGGGGGAAGGGGGAGAGAGAACGAGAGAGAGAGAGAGAGAAAGAGAGATTAAGTCTCTTCATTTTTCAAGCCCTCAACTGATTAGACAAGGCCCACTCACACGGGCAGTGGAGAAGGAGATCTGCTTTACTCAGTCTATTGATTCGGGGGCCAATCTCATCCCCAAATACCCTCCTGGACACACTTAGAAGCAGGGTTTGATATGGGCACTCCCACTGGCCAGTCAAGTGGACACCCTAAAATTAACCATCACGAATATATATGTAAATATTACACGTGTGTGCAGACAGTCTATTGCTTTAGAAAGAACCTTCCCCCTAGCTTCTTAGAACCTTCCTATGAAGAAAATAAGAGACTTGGGTCCATTATCCAGAGTCATAAAATGAAATGGGGGTATCACAGCAGATGTCGATGAGTAAGGGGACCTAATACTCTACATTTATCGTTGATTAAATTTCTTTTGGGGAATCTTAAGTTACTGCCTTGAACTACGTGGTGTTTGTTTAGAATTAGGATGTGTCTGTGTTGATGAATATTCACACGTCTTTGTCATCTGAATAGGTGTGGCATGTATCTCCATGTATGGCCGATTTCGACTTATAATAAATTACTTGCAATGGCCATTTTATAGATGGCGGCTCTGATCTAACGTTTCTGTGAAGGGAAATGCGAATACAGAAAGGAAGTTGAATCATGTAGCTGGAAAGAACGGTGGACATCGGTTAGTCTGAGCCTCATAATTTAGCAAAGAAAATGAGGCTTGGAAAGTGGGCCGTGTGAACCCAAGCTCCTAGAGGAAATTAAGGGTACAGATGGTTTTAGAAATGTAGGGTTAACCTCTTGGTCCACGGATAGGGTTGAAGGATTGCTCCCCCAAATATCCCAGAACCTATAAGTGGGAACTCGTTTGGAAATAGGAGCCTTGCCCATGTGATTAAGGATCTCAAGATGATGTATCCTGGCATCCTGGATCAGGGTGGCACTAAATCCAGGGACAGGTGTCCTTACAAGAGACAGAAGAAGAGACAGAGACAAAGAGGAGAAGCCACGTGAAGGAGGCAGAGACGGGAGGGATGTGGCTACAGGTCCAGGGATGCCTGGAGCCTCAGAAGCTGGAAGAGGCAGGAAGGACCCTCCCCTGGAGCCTCTGGAGGGAGTGTGGTCCTGCCCCGCCTGGATCTCAGCGGCCCTGCCCTGTCTGGATCTCAGCGGCCCTGCCTAGATCTCAGCGGCCCTGCCTAGATCTCAGCGGCCCTGCCCTGCCTGGATCTCAGTGGTCCTGCCCCTCCTGGATCTCAGCAGCCCTGCCCTGCCTGGATCTCAGAGGTCCTTCCCCTCCTGGATCTCAGGGGTCCTGCCCCTCCTGGATCTCACTGGCCCTGCCCTCCTGGATCTCAGTGGCCCTGCCCTGCCTGGATCTCAGTGGTCCTGCCCCTCCTGGATCTCAGCAGCCCTGCCCTGCCTGGATCTCAGGGGTCCTTCCCCTCCTGGATCTCAGGGGTCCTGCCCTGCCTGGATCTCAGTGGTCCTGCCCTGCCTGGATCTCGGGGTCCTGCCCTGCCTGGATCTCAGTGTTTCTGCCTCTTCTGGATCTCAGGGGTCCTGCCCTGCTTGGATCTCAGCGGCCCTGCCCTGCCCGGATCTCAGGGGTCCTGTCCTCATGGATCCCAGTGGTCCTGCCCTACCTGGATCTTAGTGGCCCTGCCCTGCCTGGATCTCAGGGGTCCTGCCCCTCCTGGATCTCAGTGAACCTGCCCCGCCTGGATCTCAGGGGTCCTGCCCCGCCTGGATCTCAGACTGCTGGTCTCCACAGCTGGGGGGGGGGATGAATTCTTGTGGTTTCCAACCACTCAGTTCATGGCTGTTAGTTACGACAGCCCCAGGAAACGAAGAGACTGTGTACCAGGCTGTTTGCTTTGTGTGGCCCCCAAAGCCCGTGACCCCAGCTAACAGTATCAGGAAGAATGACAAGTGTCACGCCTGTGTCTGTTTAGGTGAGTAAATTCAGACCGGCATTTCGTGTTCTCTCCCACAACACGGGCCCTTTGGAAGCCGTGAACAGAGCTGTCCTAAAGCCATCGGAGAGATGCCACAGACCGTTGGCATTGGCGATAAGAGGCCATGTTCTTCTGACCTTCTCGTCAGCTGCCAGGACTGAGTCTGAGACGCTGGAGAAACTTCCCCGAGTTGGCTTCACGGGGCGTCTGCCTCTTTGAACTGTGTTAGTGCCACAGAGCGTGGCTGTTTGAAAAGGCCAAGAAGTCATTAGTTTTTTTTTTTTACGGGATGCAGAAAGCATCCACACTGTGGGATTTGCTCTCTTTTTGGTATTGAGTTCTGTAAACCACAGATGTATTGGAAAAATGTATTAATTGCACCCATCACAGGATGATTTTTTGGAAACAGCTGTTGTTTTTCTAACCGGTGCAGTCTGTAACACATCAACTCGAATCTTCATTTAATTTTTGTTTTAACAATTTATTGTCAAGTTTGCTAACATACAGTGTATACGGTGTGTTTTTAAAGACAAAGGCTCCAGTCGTAATATCTGTTGCTTTTTCGCTGAATTAGAATGTTATTTGAAATTAAAATGGGACTCTATTGAAAGTAAAATTTGCTTCATTAGAACACATATCAGATTAGCAAAGACACATCTCTGAAGAAAGCAATTTGAAGTCAACGTTTCTGAGGTTTGGTTTCACAAAGTCCTTTTATTTATTTTTAGGTTTTTTCAGTGTTTATTTATTTTTGACAGAGACAGATAGAGAGAGAGGGAGAGAGAGAGAGAGCAAGTCAGGGAGGGGCAGAGAGAGAGGGAGACGCAGAATCCGAAGCAGGTTCCAGGCTCCGAGCCATCAGCACAGAGCCCGACGCGGGGGCTCAAACCGACGAACCGTGAGATCATGACCTGAGCCGAAGTCGGAGGGTTTCACTGTATTGTCAGCGTCCCTCGTGTGGTAGCGCCTTTTCTCATGTGTATGTTGTGCCATCGAAAGCATATTTCCTGATTTTACAGAATGAGTCTTAGAAGCAGAATTGCTGGGTCCTGAATTATGCCTGTCAAGACTCAATCAAGACTGCCACGTTTCTTTTTCTTTTTTTAAAAAAATGGGAAGCCAACGGGATTGAAGTCACTATTTCCTCAGCTTTTGTTTACCAAAAGAGACTGTTGGTGTCTCTTAAGTTCTTGCAGAGAGGTAAAAGTGGTAAACAGTGGCTTGGATTTAATTTCCTTTTATTATTAAAAAAATTGTTTTTTTTTTTTCATCTAGTTACTGAGGATTTGTCTCTTTGGGCTGCCTTCATGTCTTGGCAAAGTTGGACTTGTAAAAGGATCCACATGGGGCACCTGGGTGGCTCAGTCGGTGAAGCGTCCAGCTTCGGCTCAGGTCATGATCTCACAGTCTGCGAGTTCGAGCCCCGCGTCGGGCTCTGTACTGACAGCTCAGAGCCTGGAACCTGCTTGGGATGCTGTGGCTCCCTCTCTGTGTCCCTTCCCTGCTCTCTTGCTCTCTGTCCCTCAAAAATAAATAAATGTAAAAAAAAAAATAAAAGGATCCACAGGGAGGCAGACCCAAGCGGTTGTTTCCCTGGTTCTGAAATGCAGGGAGGGAGCAAGGCTTTCTCGTCCTGTGCCGCTCGCTCATTCTCTGCAATCACGTAGCACGAAGGGCGTCCTCGGGGTGTGGGGTTGAGGGTCAAACGTGGCAGGTAGCATGCATCCTTTTGCACGACCTGCTTGCAGGCTGGGGTCCGTCAGGTTGTGACCATGCTGGGCTTTATCGTCTAGCTCTGTGGACACGGAAATCCACAGGGTCGGCGAAGTCAGCTGAGATGCTGAGAGACACAGGCCGCCATGCAGATGAGTTTCCCGGCTTTGGACGTGGGGAGCATCCCGCACTTGGCCGTTGGCGCCTTGCTCCCTGTGCTGTGTGAGCATCCTGTCCTGTCCCTCTGGTGCCTGCTGTCCCCACGTTGGCTCAGCCAATGAATGTTTGTCAGTGGTCAAAGCATCAGGTGCTGCGTTCAGCGTATGTTATACAAACAAGACAAGGGGGCGGTTTCTTTCCGTACAAACAGAGGTCCGACCTCTGTCTCCAACACTGTGTCTCCTTTCTCTTGCCTTCTCTCCAGAGCGTCCTAGGAGCCCGCGATGCTTTCTGCAGACGGACTGCTCACCCTGACACCAAAGACAGATGTCCCCTTCCCTTGAGGAAGGTTCCCTGCTGTCTGCCTGGAGGGGCTGGGGCCCCCTGAGTCTTTGCTCAAAGCTGCGTGCCCAGTGCTGGCACGACCTGTGTTCTCCCGGGGTGAACGGACAGCCTTGTCTTTGGAGGGGACCAAACAGTCTTGTTCTGTATTCAGCTTTCGTGATGTTTTTTGCTCCAGAAGGTTGTTGAGGGGGGTTTCCAAAGAATACAGATTCGCGTGGTGTCTTTGATGTGAGCGCCCCACGGTCTCAGGTAAATTCCGCGTGTCTAGGCACTTAATTGTTGCTGTCAGCCCTGACAGGCGTCAGATGGCCTCAGCTATTATTTATAAGGAGGCGTTTGGCCTTGTGGTTAATTCAAAGCGATCAGCTGCACTTTTGATCCTACCGTACAATGGAAAAATTCCGTCCTGTGTGTCAGCCGCCTGAGACCGCCCTGGGATCTGAGGACAGAGGCTGGAACCGGGCCAAGACTGCGCAGGCAGAAATCCCTTCCCCATTTCCGTGGCGTGACGGCTCCCAACATCATTCCCATCGAACACATGAACCCTGACTCACCGTGAGATGCGAGAACTGTGTCCAGTGTCTACACCTAGTAAGGGGCAGAGAGAGCATTTGTCAGGCTTGGGGCTCAAGTTTGACCAGTGCACACACCTACCACTGTGATGTGTAAATACACATATGTGTACATATAGAAACGCCCATCTATGTGCACTTATCTATATAGAGAGATACACAGACAAGCATATATGATACACTCCATATACAATTTTTATTTATGTATATAAATATAAGCATGTATACTACACATATAACTGCATATATATTATATATACAACATATATCTATATGTATATGTACTTTTGTATACTATACAAAAATTTTTTAGATAGTTATATATAAATGTAGTCATAAGTTAAATATATATTTATATATAATTATATACATATATAACAAATATTATGCAAATATATAAAAATATATAAATATCTATAAATATATAAAAATATATTTAAATATCTATAAATATATAAAAATATATTTAAATATCTATAAATATATATCAAAATATATATTTAAATATATAAATATATACATAATATATAAATATATAAATATATAAAAATATATACATAATATATAAATATATAAAATATATAAATATATATAAATACATAAAAATATAAATATATAAATGTATATTTATATATATTTAAATATATAAAATATAATAAATATATATAAGTTTATAAAGTATAGAGACATATAAATGTATATAAATATATAAAATACGTAAATATATAAAAATATATAAAATATATAAAAATATATAAAATAAAATATATAATATATAAAAATATATAAATATACATAAATTATAGCAGTTTAATTCTAATATAGTAATCTCAAATAGTTTAATAATGGAATAATATGAATAATAGGACTATATGATTATATATTGCATAAATAAAATGATTAAAGTTTGGGGCGTCTGGGCGGCTCAGTTGGGGAAACGTCCGACTCAGTTGGGGAAGCATTCAGCTCAGGTCATGATCTCACAGTTCCGCAAGTTCGAGCACCATATCGGGGTTGTGTCCTAGCTTCTCTGTCTGCCCCTCCCTCTGTGCACACATGCACGTGCTCTCTCTCTCTCAAAATAAATAGATAAAATTAAAAATTAAAAAAAATGATTGAAATGTATCCCCAACACCATATTTTTTTGTTTGCTTTCTTGATGCATGTCAAGCATTCTAAGAAGTAGGATAAATGTTATACCTAAAATGCAGTAGGAGAAATTCTGTGTATATCGTACATAAAACTGTTTTTTACAAGTTGTGAACAGGAGCATGTGTACGTGCAAATATGTAAGCTTTTTTTTTTAAAATAGAAGATACCATGAAGTATGTAAAAGCACATGCTCCAAATTTATAATAATATAATACAATATCATATACTGTATCTCTAATACAATATATCTCTAATACAATATAGTATACTATAATATGCCTCTAATATAATTTATTTCTAGTATCATGTATCTCTAATATAATATATAATAAAAATGTATAAAATATAGGCTTTTTTCTGCTTTATTCCTTAATTATTCTATAACTCTTAGGTAATTAATTCTGTTCCATAACCAAATTCCATAATTCTATTCTTCTACAATTTATTATTATATGTGTTAGAAAACCACATTTTTAAGCGGTGAGTACATACTCTAAAACCTGTATATAACATACAACACGTAACACACAATATGCAATACAAAACATATCACATATAGGGTCCCTAGAGGCCAGGAAAAGGATTCCCCCCACAGCCTCCAAAAGATCCCGGCACTCCCAGTACCTGGATTTCAGCTGTAGTAAGACTACTGCCCCCTGGAACTGTCTCTTTTGTGTCGTTTGTTACAGCAGATATGGAAAACTCATGCAGACGGGGTGCCTTTTCTGCTCTGGAGAACTCTCCGATATTCCTTCATTTCTTGCATTCACCCCACATCAGTTGAACTCTTCCTATGATGGTCAAGAACAGATAGACAGAAGTTTGCCCTGTCTGGGAAAGACTCGAGTGAAACGGGCCACCCTTTTCGAGCGTGAGCCCGGGCATCACCGAGATAGCTCACAAGTTCTGAGGCAGCGGGCAAGGAAAGTGGAAGCCACCAGACCGCCAAGGGTTGGTGGATAGTTTGCTCTTCGGGTAGGATCACATGTGTCCAGGCGCTGGTGGGCAGGTGACGTTTCACATGGCGGTCCTGTCGTGTTATGCTTCGGATGCTTCATTTTCTCAGGCTGCCCTGCGTCAATCAGTTTGGTGATTTGGCTCTGGGACACCTGTCTTCCCTCAGAAGGATAAGCAAAGGCCCGGACAAGACAGCTTCCCTCTGGCTCAGCGAAGGTCTGGTGACCGTCTGTAACGCACTCTTGAACTCCGGTCTCATGGGCCGTTGACCACGGAGAAACGAACGATGCCAGGTGTGGACGTGGTCAGTCTGAGGCGAGATGAAGGAGGTCTGGGTGGACAACGACCGGTGTTGATTAGGAAGCGCTGGCATGGTTATAACAAACCCAAGCTTCTGTGACGCCCCGGGAATGTGCCACCAAGCCCGAACACGAGGCTGTTCTCTGTGTCCCGGAAAATTGCTGTAACGATTTAACATTTTAAGTGTTTTGGAATAGCTTTAATGTTTTAAATCCGACTTCCTGCAAGAATATGACATGACTGATACAGACGACAATTAGAGCTGTCGGTACAACCGTGACATTTCAGAAGAAGCTCTTAGTACAACCAGTGCCCGTGTCCTGTGCTAAGTGGTTTCATTTCCTTTATCTTTTCGAGTCTCAATTTCATTAGACTCCTGTTCTTCCCTTCGTAGAACTAAAAATTTTTTTCTCAGGAACATAGAGTATAAAAATGTAACATGTGATACCTTTGAACGTAATATGTTTACAGACACGGAATGATTGAGCACATTCACTGCAAAATAAAGTGAAATTGTGGAAATATTTATATGAAAAAAGCACGGTTCTGTGCGATATCCTTTTGGCAAAATTCTCAACACTGAAAGCTTTAGGAAGATGGTAGGAGGATCGTTCGTTTGGGACCATATCTTGTTCTAGGGCCACCTTTTTGAAACCATGAACATGTCACTGCTTTCTGAAAGGTCACAAAACATCATGAATTCCAGAGGGCAGACCTTACTTCAGGACTTGTTGAGGTAACATGATTTGCAAGGATTGTATCAGGGATAGTTGAGAGATGCGTGACATTTGATTCCTTATCATTTCTCATTTGAGTACAATCAGAAAAACTGAAATCCCTTACTTATTGACTTAACAAACTTCCTTTTCCCATCGTGCCACTTATGTCATGGTGAATGCCCACGAAATACGTACGTATTTTCTTCGGTTTATGATGAGAAATTGTTATGCACTGAGTCGTATCCCCTCCCCAAATCTGTATGTTGAAGTCCCCACTCCCAGGACCTCGGATGTGTCTGTTTTGGAAGTGGGATCTTTAAAGAGGGGGTTAAGGTAAAATGAGATCATTAGGATAGATCTTAATCCCATCGGAGAGGGGTCCTTGTAAGAAGTGGGGATGAGGACACCGACAGGCACAGAGGGACGACCACACGAGGACACAGGGAGAACATGACGTCTCCACACCAAGGAGACATGTTTCCGGAGGAAACAGCCTCAGCCCCGCCTGGATCTCAGACTCCCAGCCTCTAGGACCAGGGGGGAATAAATACTAGTTGTTTAAGCTCCCCGGTCTGTGGTCCTTTGTCAAGGCGGCCTGAGCATGGTAATACCGAAATCATCCCAGAATGTTCAATTAAATAAAGACCAAGAAGGTCCTGCTTTAAGAAGACTTTGTTCCCCAACTGGAGAGTCCTGCTGTGATGCCTGACTGATTTACTTCCTTTCTGTGCACGTGGGCCTCCCTGGATGGCTTCCAGATGTCTCCCAATGGACATCCAGGTGTCAGGGCACAGCCCATGGTAGTCAGCATTGAAGAAGTCCCTGTCTTCAGGGAATTTATTCCTTGACTTCCCTTTTATAATAGGGTCTGCCCTTGAGCCAAGAACGTGCGGTCACTTGGTTTTAACGGCTGGGTATGAGAAGGAAAGGAGCACAGATCCTGATATTACAAAATATGGAGGATTATACCTCCCCAAATACCAGATGATGGGGGCTGAACAAGTGGGTGTTTCTTCTTGCTTTTCCACAGCAAGAATGACAGAGACCAATAAACAGACGGTTTGAGATTTATCATCCAGGAAAGCCTATTACGTTCTAACGATACAGTATTAGTAACAGGTTGAGGTCCCAAAAGATGTGAGTCTTTTTTTTTTTTTTTTTTGGAAATAATTGAAACTCTCAGGTTCTGAACTTTTAAAATACTGCAGCATGTTCTGAACCAGGGCCGAAGCAGAGGGAGATTTAGTTATTCTTACAATGTCATTTATTGTTCATTTTTCACTCAGTGCCACCATATCTCACCACTTCTGTTTTCCTTTCTCTTAACCCAACAAAATGAAAGACATATACATTTTGAAAGAAGGAACGGTGGTAACAGTGAGGAAGACAGGGCACATTCTTAAATTTGCAAAGCACAAATGGCATTGGCATTTGAGCAAAGGCCGCAAAAATCTATTTCAGAAATGCTTTCTAGTTCAGGATTTGCTGGATATGTCAATGGTTTTGAAATGGAATTACTGAGATTGAAATAAACACATTTCCTACAGGAGAAAGACCATAGAGCTTGCAGTCAAAATATCTCCATTTAGGCGTTGGCTTCATTTGTCCCTACCTGGGAATTGGGCCACAGCAGTTAACTTCTCTCGGCTCCCATGACATCATCTCTGAGATAAAGAGTTGGTTCTGCTCAACAGGGTGGTAACAAAGATTCAGTGAGATGAGGGAAGTCGGAATGATGTGTCCACTGCAGAGCGCCTCAGGAAAGGAAGGCATTGTCTTTATCGCAACATTCTGCGTCTGCAAGATGGCGAACTCAGTGTGCACGTGTTCCTTTAACATATGTTTAGCCATCTTCCAGCATTTCTCCAGTGTTATTGGGGGCTGTGGTGTCCCAACACGCACACACGCGCACATGAGCACACACACGCAGAGGGTGAAGTCTTCCCAATTCTTTTAAAAGTTGCACAGGGACTTTGGACTTGTGCCCAATGTTTGGCCATGTACGGGCCAGAATATTGACAGGTTACCTATTGTACCCAAGTGTCTGTTGGGTAAGTAAATGAAAGCAAACATTACCTCCCACAACAAGGAACTTGCCAGCCCCAAATGTTTCTGTTTCTGAGGTTGACAAGCCTCGGTTTATTTAAACGTTTTTAAAAGTTTATTTATTTTGAGAGAGAGAGAGAGAGAGTTGGAGAGAGAGAGGGAATGAGTGGGGGAGGAACAGAGAGAGAGAGGGAGACACAGAATCCGAAGCAGGCTTCAGGCTCCGAGCTGTCAGCACAGAGCCCGACACGGGGCTCGAACTCATGAACCGTGAGGTCATTACCTGAGCCAACTCTGACGCCTAACCAACTGTATTGAGGGGATCATTAATTCATTAATGAATCACCGGATACCCACTGAATTTAATTATTATATGCACAGTGGAGTGAAGTGTTTGGAACGTTGCTCATTCTGAATTTCATAAGAAATTGAACATGCCCTCAAGAGGCATAGGATTTACCAAACGTAACTTTGTGACCTCAAGGGGAGTTTTGTCTTGCTTCTAAGCAGGAGGAGGGCAGAAAGCAGATAGATAGCTGGACGGACAGATGTCAGCACTAAAAGCCACTGGCTGAAATCAGTGGGCATAAAGCACCTGTTATTTTTATCACACGATATCTAGGAAGTACCTATGAATACGGGAAGTTTGGGTGCCCCATGGTGCACCCCACAGTTTGGGAAGAGCTTGAAGATTCTCCTGGCAGTCCAATAGAATCCAAATGGTCTATACCACTCTATCTAGATCTCTGGATGTATCGTATTTTAATACACTCTGAGATGGTATTTAGACTAGTCAACGGAATCTATGTGGTCTAATTAGGCCTCCCATACTGCTTAACATCTGGGCCCAAAGTGTCTCCCATTTGGACTCAAGGAGTTGTGTATCTTCCCGAAGAAGGCATACCCTGATGTCTGTCTCCTCTCTGTTCACACACACTGTTTTCTTTGGGCGCATTGATTATATTTTCTGATAAGGCCAATCAATGAGCAAAGCCAAGCCATGTGAGTACAGACAAATAAATGAAAATCAAGCGATCATGCTTGATGTTTGCAGTCAGTTTTGGGTTTTGGTTTTCTTTTCTTTGTTTTTTTGGTGGATTCTTATAACATTGTTTTTTTAGCTCAATGTGTATGCCTCAGTGTAATTGTAATTGCTGACTTATTTATTTTGAAGCTAGTTTTAATTCCTTCTCCTGCAGTCGCATAGAAGAAATCTTGCTCCATTTTTATTTCAAAACGTTTGGCACAAAAATGAATCACTATTTGAGGGGACCTCCACTGACTATCTAGAGTGACTTCCAGAAAGTTCATTATTCCCCCTTTTCTGGAGTCCTTACCCACCCCCCAACTCTCCTTTGAAGCTCTCAGTTTGGGGTCGGTTAAGTCATGAGAGTAAGGATGTGTAGAGAGGATGGTCTGCTTTGGGCACCAATGGAAAGGCCACCTTGGCTACTTCACCTCAGTGCCCGGAGAATCAGCACCTGTGTGTTAGATACAGGCTGATTTCTGCACGATTCATGTTCTTCCTTGAACTTGCTCATGTCTGTTTCTGTTGGCCCCCTGACTTGCTGAATCTGACACCCTATCTTTGTCCCATGACGTGCCAACGGGCTTTGCTTCATTTCAGCAGGAATCTTCTGGAATAGTCTGCTAGGTTCCAGGCATAAAGCATGGTATCTCCCTTCCAATATAACATTGACTTACAATGTGGGAAATAGAGTGGATTTCATGGCACCCTTTATTAAGGGGCTCGTAATCAGAGACGCAGGAAATACATGTAACCCTGTCTCATTACCATCCTTCCAGATTTCAGGAAGTTTATTTTGGCATCATGGTCCAGTTAATATAATCTCATTATATATCTATGTATTACTTATCTATTGCCATATATTAAATATATTATGGATATCTATATCCACATCTGTCATGAGAATTCTTCAAGAAAAGAGAAGCTTTAAAGTAGGAAAAATCAGAAGTAGGAAGACTATTGGGGCGCCTGGGTGGCTCAGTCGGTTGAGTATCTGACTTCAGCTCAGGTCATGATCTCGCAGTTCACGGGTACAAGCCCCATGTGGGGCTCTGTGCTGACAGCTCGGAGACTGGATCCTGCTTTGGATTCTGTGTCTCCGTCTCTCTCTGCCTCTCCCCTGCTCATTCTCTCTCTCTCTCTCTCAAAAATAAATAAAACATTAAAAAATCTTTTAAAGAGTAGGAAGACTATCTATTATGTTTGTGTATATATATATATATATATATATATATATATATATATATATATATAAAATGTGTACACATATACACATATATGTATTTATTTTACAATGTCTCCTGACAGCAAGAATCCAAAAACCTCTGAGAGTATAACAATCAGGGCGATTTTGTCGGGGAAGTGATATTCAGGGAGTTATCTGCAAATTGAAATCTAATATGCTTTAAAAAGTCTCATTATTGGATCTGCTAACACATCATTAAATCAAGTTTTCTTAATGGCATTTAACATCCTCAGCCCACCCTGTCAACCCAAGAGAGGAATGTAGGGGCTGCCTCTGGTTCCTGGTATGATCTGTAAAACCCTTCTCTAATGCCCCGTGTTACAATTTTGCTGTTTTAAATAACCCCTTTGTTCCAGTGAATTTCAATCGTAGCCTATAAATAAGACAGTTTTAACCTTACATAGCTAGATACGCTTTTGTTTGAAATTTGAAAAAAAGGTTTTGCTTCTGAATGTGTTTGGATGAATTTGCTGGAGTGTAGATAATAGCTGATCATGCAGCTGTTTGGTAGGAGCGTTAGGAGGAGACAAGACGTTGCAAGCTCCATGGAAACCAGGAACGCCTTATTCTCCCCTGCACGCGGTACTCAGGCCGAGGCAGAACAAGGAGAGACCCCAGAAAGGCCCGCTGATTTCACCAGGGTGCATCTGCTGAGCGTTTCTGTGGCTTCTTCTCTGCCTATATTCTCCTCCCGTCTGCTCCCCCTTCTTCCCTTCTCTTTTCCCTCTCATGCTTCCACAACCAGCCATATTAACCCCAGCCTTGGAAAAGATTTATAGTCTGAAAACTATATAAAGCTAATGAAAGAAATTGAAGAAGACACAAAAAGATGGAAAAAAGATTCCATGCTCCTGGATAGGAAGAACAAATATTGTGAAAATGTCAATCCTACCCAAAGCAATCTACGTATTCAACGCGATCTCTATCAAAAGAACACCAGCATTCTTCACAGGGCTAGAACGAATAATCCTAAAATTTGTGTGGAACCAGAAAAGACCCCGAAGAGCTGAAGCGATCTTGAAAAAGAAAACCAAATCTGGAGCCATCACAACCCGGGACTTCAAGCTGTATTACAAATCTGTCATCATCACGACATCCTCGTACACTAACCTTTGAAATCACTGATCTTTCCAGTGAAAGTTAGCTGAGCATAGGCTCGAACTCCACCTCATTATTTTCACCCTTCCCATCCTTGGTCTTCTATCATCCGGAGAGCGTGTTGTTCCACAGTTCCTGGGAGCCAACACGGACAGAGACTTTTGCATAAGTTCCTTTTTTTATTCAAAAGATAAAGGCAAAGTCTCTACGAGGGGAGAGAAATGTCATACTCATGGGAAGGTTACTGGACACATTAGGTGATTAAGGAGGAGAAACAAACATTGGCTTTCTTCCTCCAGTTTATTGGGTGGCATGAAATATAATAAATTAGATTCAATAAATTCCTAGTAAGAACTATAATAACAAAACGTGGCTCAGTCTTTTTTTTTTGCTTTTTTAAAAATGTGCGGGTTTTTTTTTTGATATAATTTATTGTCAAGTTAGCTCTTTAAACAAATAAGTTTGGGAAGCAATGGTTTTGATATTATTATATTTTCTCTGTCTGTAAAATGCCTCACCCTCAGAATGTTATATATGGGACAGTATGTTGAAAATCCCTAAGAAGGAGGACATAATGTACAACATATTTTAAATTAAATTTAAGTAACAGAGCATGGGAAAATGTTATGAGGGTAATATTTCAATAAATACACTCATGGAAATGTCAGTCTAATGGATTTATCTTGGTCTCTCTGGTTGACACGTTGGGACACTCACACAAATTCTTGTAGACATATTCATAGAAACACTAGTCACAGTGGGCAAAAGGTAGAAACGATCTGAATGTTCACTAGTGAATGAGTGGATAAACAAATTGTGGTCTATCCATACGATGGAATATTATTTAGCTATAAAAGGGAATTGAGAAATAGCACGTGCTATAACATGGATGAACCTGGAGAACATTATGCTCAGTAAAATAAGTCAGACACAAAAGGTCACACGTTATATGATACCACTTAAAGAAATATCCAAAATGGTTAAATCTATCTTAACACAGATCAAACGAGTGATTGCCAGGGATTGTGGGGAAGGAAGAAAGGGGAGTGACTAATTATTGGGTGCGAGGTGTCATCTTGGGGCAATGAAAATGTCCTGGGGTGAGATCTTGGTGACGATTGGCCAAGACTATGAAGATCCCCAATGCTGATAGATGGTTCACTTTAAAAGGGTTAATTCTACATAATCTGGATTTTATCTCAACAGCAATGAATATGTTAGGAGCAACTTTTGAGTCAGGCATTATTTGAGGTCCTGGGGGAAAGGCAATGATCTCAGGAGACACACTCTGCCCTCTTTAATCTTCCAGTCTTGGAAGAAAGAGAGCCTGTCTCATGTGGTCCAGTCCAATGTGTGTTGCAATGTTGGCTTGCAGTCATGGTCAGTGATATGCATAAAGTGATACAATGTTAGACTTTGGGGTAGCCCTGGGGCGCCTGGGTGTCTCAGTCACTTAAGCGTCCAACTTCGGCTCAGGTCATGATCTCACGGTTTGTGAGTTCGAGCCCCGCGTCGGGCTCTGTGCTGACAGCTCAGAGCCTGGAGCCTGCTTCGGATTCTGTCTCCCTCTCTCTCTGCCCCTCCCCATCTCACACTCTGTCCCTCTCCCCAAAATAAATAAACATTAAAATTTTTTTAAAAAATAATTTGGGGTAGCCTTGTCAATTGCTTTAAATATTTTTGTAAGCTTCAGGTATTTATTGTAGTTTACATATTATTACAAGTTTTCCTAATTTCATCCCCATCTGCCAGCCCCCACTGGAGATCTAGGGATAATTTAAACTTCACTTCCTGTTTTCCATAGCCAGATGCTGGGATTTTAATGTTTTACAAATAATCCTTAGACATAGTGTCTTGGAGATTGGCTTCAAATTTTGCACCTGCATTCATGACTTTTGTTTCAATTTTATTCATTGCTCTCTCAAAGTACTGTGATCAAAGACTTGGTATTTTTCTCCAAAAGATCAAATTGGATGGCCTTACATGATGAGAGATTCTGTTTTGAAAAGGATTCCATTTTTCACATAGAATATAAATATATGGTTTAGCCTTAGACAATGAAAGGGTTAGGGACGCTGACCTACCATGCATCAAAAATCCGTATAACTTTTGACCCCCTAAAATCTTAACCACTCATAGCCTACTGTTGACCAGAAGCCTTACCAATCATATAAATAGTCAATCAAACCATATTTTATGTAGGTATTATATACTGTATTCTTATAATAAAGTAAGGTAGAGAAAAGAAAAGATG
The DNA here is from genome assembly GCF_046562875.1 of Panthera onca. NCBI lineage: Eukaryota > Metazoa > Chordata > Mammalia > Carnivora > Felidae > Panthera > Panthera onca. The sequence continues at coordinate 127,843,676 of NC_138357.1, read as the reverse complement.
ATTTAAAAATCATAAAGAAGAGGGGCGCCTGGGTGGCTCAGTCGGTGAAGCATCCGACATCACGATCTCAAGGTCTGTGAGTTCGAGCCCCGCGTTGGGCTTTGTGCTGTCAGCTCGGAGCCTGGAACCTGCTTCGGATTCTGTGTCTCCTTCTCTCTCTGCCCCTCCCTCTACTCACATTCTCTCTCTCTCTCTCTCTCAAAACCAAATAAACTAAAAAAAAAAATTTTTTTAAATCATTAAGAAGAGAAAATACACGTGCGGGACTGCACTATACGTGTAGAAAAACAATTCTCGTCTAAGTGTTCAAACCCATGTTGTTGAACGGTTAACTGTACAATCTCTGTTATTTGGGTGATCTTCACTGACGTTTGTTACCAAATTTGCCGTGTGTGTGAACACGAACTCAATGTGCCTCTAGTTCATAACTTGCCCGTCTGAATTACTGTCTTTTGTGGAGAAGGAGCGCCCTTTTGTCTAAACTGGAAATGCTGGTCGAATTCCAAAACGATGTTCTGCCACAGGCAGATAACATGTTAGTCCCCAGACAATACTCTGATTCCAGATGGCCGTGGAATACAGCCCTGATGGGAAACAAGTGCTTAGTGCTCATGGCCCTTGTCCTTCACCACGTCAAGGCCCCAGCCACAGGAAGAGCACATAAAATCAGGATGTTCTCCTGAGCTTTAATTTCATTGTCTCTGTTCTCATTTTTTAAAAAAAATTTTTTTAACGTTTATTTATTTTTGAGACAGAGAGAGACAGAGCATGAACGGGGGAGGATCAGAGAGAGGGAGACACAGAATCTGAAACAGGCTCCAGGCTCCGAGCTGGCAGCACAGAGCCCGACGCGAGGCTTGAACTCACGGACCGCGAGATCATGACCTGGGCTGAAGTCGGATGCTCAACCGACTGAGCCACCCAGGCGCCCCTCTGATCTCATTTTTTAATGTGTTTTTATGGGTAAATAGTCATGGGATATTCACATTCACATAGGGTCTTTTGGAATTGAGGTATAGTGCTTAAAATCTGGAAGGTCGTGGCAAGCATCTACCAAATCATGATTTCTTGGGGTCTGTCTATGGACTGGAGGAAGTGACAGTAAATCAGTCGTGGGTGACGGGCGCACAGCGGCTAAAAGTGCCAGAGATGAATTATCAGAATGTACTGGGTCAAGGTAAGTGACATCTACCAATACGTATGTAGCTGAGCTGGTGGTGAAAGATCTACATACACCTGTTCACTCATCTTGACCTTCCTACTAATGAAAATCCCCACTGAAGAAAAAGGTTAGGGAATTACATTTTGTAAAGAAAAACTTTGTATCTGCATCACACCTCTTTACTCAGCTTCCCCTCTTGCACTGTTGGTGGGAATGCAAACTGGTGCAGCCGCTCTGGAAAACAGCGGGGAGGTTCCTCAAAAAATTAAAAATAGATCTACCCTATTACCCAGCAATAGCACTGCTAGGAATTTACCCAAGGGACACAGGAGTGCTGATGCATAGGGGCCCTTGTACCCCGATGTTTATAGCAGCACTTTCAATGGTAGCCAAATTATGGAAAGAGCCTAAATGTCCATCAACTGACGAATGGATAAAGAAGTCGTGGTTTATATACACAATGGAGTACTACGTGGCAATGAAAAAGAATGAAATATGGCCCTTTGTAGCAATGTGGATGGCACTGGAGAGTGTGATGCTAACTGAAATAAGTCAAGAAGAGAAAGACAGATACCATATATTTTTGCTCATAGGTGGATCTTGGGAAAATTAACAGAAGACCATGGGGGAGAGGAAGGGAAAAAAAAGAAAAAGTTAGAGAGGGAAGGAGGCAAACCATCAGAGACTGTTAAAAACTGAGAACAAACTGAGGGTTGATGGGGGGTGGGAGGGAGGGAAGGGTGGGGGATGGGCATTGAGGGGGACACCTGTTGGGATGAGCCCTGGGTGTTGTATGGAAACCAGTCTGACACTCAATTTCATATTAAAAAAAATGTAAGTCCAGAAAAAGAAAGAAAATCCCCACTGAAGAAATAGGTTAGTGAATTACATGTTGCAAAGTATAACTTTGTATTCTCAGCTTGATTACACGTTTTCAAAGTCCCCGGTGAACCCATGTGTATTTCACTGTTTTTGAAAACAGTTGTGAATAATTAGCGTGAATGTCTGGGAGCAGTTTGATGAAGGCGGTTAGCATATGTGCCTGCAAAAGAGGTCAAACGGAGGGGTCGTCTCACTGAAATCACCGCGAAGATGAGCCAGGGCGTCATGAGTTCACAGCGGGATAGTTGGACCTAATGAGCCCTGTGCCCCTCTGCAGAGGTTTCGTGTGGGCAGAACCAAAGGGCAATTGCAGATCAATGCAAAGGAGTCGTTGAAATGCTCAATCTGTGTTTTCTCTACTTCTGGGCTGTATTGGGTCCGCACGCACACATGAAAGGTGGTATCTGTGATTAACGGACACAAGAGGTTTATTTTGAAAGATCTTAGCCATTAGTGACGGCCATTATATAGGAGCTTGTCTGTTCTCCCCCACTTTCTCAGGATAAACCGGGTAGAACACCAACACCTTTGTTGGCTCTGTGAAATGGACAGGTGCGTGTTCGTAAAATGGCATCCGTGCTACCTCTGGTTCTGAGATCTTTTAATTATTTAGCTTTTATAGGACTGCAGGCTCTTGTAAGCTTAATTAAAGCTCTAATTTCCTCTGGGACATGTAGATGAATTTGTTGGGCAAGGACTAAAAATCTCCAGTGAAGGAGTTTGGAGGGGGAAGCAGGAAAGACTAGTGAATCTTAATTCTTCCTAGACTAATAGGAATTGGTTTAAAACAAATGTGCACCCAGTGCTGAGAAAAATGTCCCTCTCCAGAACTTTGGAGAGAATTTAGATTAAATTCCACCTTTATTAATTCTGTAAGTCAAAATGATGTTGACTATTTTTCTGCCATTATAGTACCCACTTAATTCCACCTCTTTTCATTTGTCTTTCTCCTAATATTTTTCTCCTCCTTCTTCTTCCTCCTCCTTCTCTGGCCATTGAAGAAATGGGTAAATAGAGGCAAAATCTAAAAAGAAATCCAGGGGGCTGTTAGGAGAATTGGCAATTGACATCAATAATTGCAGAAACTTTCCCTTCCCAAATCAAAATAGGTGACCAAAGCAAAATAAAACAAAGCAAAAATATATAGATTAGATAGCTAGATGATAGATAGATAGATAGATAGATAGATAGATAGATAGATAGATATGATGGATACATAGATATGATGGATAGATCAATGATAGATAGATAGATGATGGATGGATAGATGGATAGGTAAATAGATGATAGATATGATGGATGTATGATGGATGGATAGACAGATAGTTGGGTGGGTGGATATATAAATAGATGACAGATAGATGGATAGATGATCGATAGATATGATGGATGGATGGATGATGGATGGATGGATAGATAGATAGGTAGGTGGATGGATACATAAATAGATGATAGATAGATAGATAGATAGATAGATATGATGGATGGATGATGGATGGATGGATGGATGGATGGATGATGGATGGCTGGATAGATAGGTGGGTGGATGGATACATAAATAGATGATAGATGATACATAGATAGATAGATAATAGATGGATGATAGATTAAAAACATATCAAGAATTATGTTCAGTCTCCAAAACACCCGCTAGCTGGGTGATTTACTGGAAAGGAATCCTATTATTCACCAAATGTTAAAAGTGCAGCCAACACTTACAGTAGCAAAGGCTACTATCTTTTTAAAAGAGCAGGAAAACAAAGCTGTTTTCCCATATGGCAAATAAGATACAGTTCACGCATCCACAGTCGTGCTGACAACGCGGGAGCTCCTTAGTTGTAACACACAGTGCTTTCACTCAGCACATGAACTATGTCAGGAAAACATCCAACATATGAGGGATAAAAACTGTGTTACTGACAACAAGTTTATTCGGGGGGAGGGAATTATTTTCCAAGAAGAAAAGATGGTGGGAAATAAACGGAAGTGTTCCGTGTCATCTAAGAGTTTGTACAGAGTGTGTGTAACGACAGAGCAAAGGAGACAGCGAAGAAATAGGTGATGAAGCCAGAAGCATCCAGGTGGCCCAGATGTTGTATATATGCCAGCAAGAGACACGGGGGGCAGGATGCACAGGTAGGGTCATGTTAGGATTGGACCAACCAAGTGATTCCTAATGAGGCAAGGAGTCTCCTTGCCACCCGGCCTCAGAATGTGATTGAAATGAACACTACCTGTCATAAACACACACACTTATGGCCTCAGTATTCTGCCACTTTGGTAATAATATATCAGCACATCATGTCCTCTTATCAACACAAAGAAGAACCTAAGTTCTGTTTTCACTCATATGTGGAACCTGAGAAACTTAACAGAAGGCCATGGGGGAGGGGAAGGGGAAAAAACAGTTTCAAACAGAGAGGGAGGCAAACCATATGAGACTCTTAAATACAGAGAACCAACCGAGGGTTGATGGGGGGGTGAGGGAAAGAGGAAAATGGGGGATGGGCATTGAGGAGGGCACTTGTTGGGATGGGCACTGGGGGTTGTACTTAAGCGATGAACCGCGGGACTCTACCCCCAAAACCAAGGGCACACTTTACACAATGTATGTTAGTCAACTTGACAGTAAACTGCATTTAAAGAATAAAAAATAAAAATAAATTAAGAAAAAAAGAAGTGAAATTGAATCAAGTTCATGGATATGGAAGAGATCAGGGTGAACGGATACCAGGAAAGTTTTTCACTCTACGAGCAAGACCTCGGCGTCACTATGAAATATATCAGCCGTGTTCTGGCAGAAAATGGACGCCTGTGTGTGCATTGGAGACCGAATTTATAATTGTACTGATTGTGTTCCTCCTAAGTACATTCCTTCCCGTTGAATTCTTATGTGTGGGCTGATTCTATACACAGCAGAGATAGAAGACAGGGAATACAGCAGTTAATGGAGTTGGGGAGTCGCTGAGACAGTCAATATGCGATACGATTAAACTCCAAAGATACACCTAGAAGTTAAACAAAATCAGTGGTTACGTAGAGTTTGGATGCCACTGGCTCTTTCTCACAGGCCCTGGAAACATAAGTCACCTGCTTCATTGACCGTGGCCTTTGCGATGGGTAATCCTCAAATTTTGAAGTCACAACTGTGAAATACTTTCAAGTTTCCTTTTTGTGATTGTTAGGCACGCATCCAGGTAGAAAAGCAAAAGATTCCCGGGAATAAAGTCTTGTCTAAGTCCAACGTAGCCGCAGAACTCCGCCGGATGCTAGGCTGGGAAGCGGAACCAGGTTAAAATGAAACACAGCACAGGAACGGTTCAACGCGAGCCTCTGGTTAACCAGGGCGTGTGACTCGTTGCTCAGGCTGTCCCGTCCACTGAAAAGAAAGGGCATCATTGCATGGCATGAACGGGCGTTGCTTTTCCAAGGAAATGTCACAGGCATCAAGGGGGAGAGTCAGGGACGGGAAAACGCACAAGCAAAGCAACACCGTTTTGCTGTGTATAGCAAATTGCCACAAATGCAGCACTTGATGTTGGGATAATCGCTCGGAAGCAGCATCTCTGTCAGTGAGTTAAGAAACCAAGAAGAAAAAACCCCAAACAACCCTCAGCACATGCGTAGTCCTTGCCCTGTGAATACTGCAATTTAGATAGATGCTTACCATCTCTTTTTCATGTGCTTTGAGATGCCTAGACAGGTGTCCTGACAAAACACAGTGAAATCACACGGACCAGAATAACTGGTGCCTTATGCCGTTCATTTGCAAGTTTGGGGGAAGAAAGAAGTCAAAAAGGGAAAAATAAAATGGAAGGAAAAATGAAAAGAGCCAAGGCAAGCAGTGCAGCTTAACTGGGGACGTGCTGGGTGGAGGGTGGGCCGGAAGAGATGAAGAAGACAAAGGAACAAGATGGGGTATTTGGGGGGGGCTGCATGGATGGATGCCCGGTTTCCATTGGGGTTGGCTTGGTGTTCCACGAGGACCCAACAGGCACCATTGAGCACGACGTCTTTTGTGCCCATAAGCCACCAGTCGGAATGCACTCATTGGTGTTCTGAGCCTTCATCCATTCCGCCCCACGGGCACACACAGTCTCGAAGAGCTAAGGAGCTTTGATGACCCACCCGTTCCCCCAGCCAGCGCAGCCTTGGTGAGCAGACAGATTGCACAGCACTCAAGACTGGGTGGGTCTAGCTCCTGATGCATAAAAAGAGACCTTGAATGCAGGAGTTAGAGATTCTCTAGGACAAGTTCTCGGTGACTTTGGCTGCCTCACTCTACTACAGATATTCTAGAGGACAACCTTTTAGCAATAACGGCAAGGCGCAGCACACCCGTCTGCGAGGGGGTGAGTTGTCCAACCTTTCTTACGGGTGTCTGTGTTATGGGTGGACTCTCGGGGACTGTTAAACAGTTAATCTAAGGCAAATAAAATGGGAAAATGGAAAAAAAAAAGAGTGTTAAATGCTTAACTGTTTCAGTGATTTTAATTAAAACATTTGTCACGCTTGAGACTAATTAGTAATTACATAAGAACTTTATTATGTCGTGGCGACGAAACATTGCTTTGGGTTTCAGAGCAAATTTGAGTTTCAAGTAAATAATTGTTTTAAGTCAGAATTAATTACTTCATAAATTATGTAGCCACAGGATCATTTTAATGAACTTATGTTTGTTAATAAATTTGTCAAGGTCTTCTTTGCTCCAGGACTAAAAGGCATATTGTTTAATAAGTTACCGGACATAAAGCAAAATGCTCAAAGGTTGCACGTGGATTGAAAGTGTTTTTTATGTGTAGCATTTAAGGCCACGGTGGTATGTTACTTGAAAGTACGTATATCAATAACGGGAAAGGTGCAGAAACAAGTTCAAAAATTAAAACAAAGCATATACTTTTGTATAGTTTATCTGGGAGATGAAATACTGAAACCGTGTGACATACACTGACATTCCAAAATATGTTTCACGATGTCTGTATGTGGGATTGGGGTGTCCCATGTTGCAAGGTTGGAGGTAGAAAGCCCTTCTGGGGTAACGATTACATGGAATAATTATGTACGAATGTTTCAGTGGGAGAAACACCTCCCAGAAATCGATGATAGGAGAGCTAGTTGACCACAGTGATGTAAAAATCCAAAGCATCGTCATAACTCGTCTTTGGGCTCCGAGAGTGTGAATCGTTTCATTTCTATCCATCTCAAAGGATGCATTATTGATAGCTCTTTAAGTAGAAGCCCTTTGTGGAAAGCCACCTTCAGTATGGAGAAAAGAAACGTACAAGGGATGCATGATGGGATCTGAGGAGTAACATCGGGCAAGTCAGTAGTTCTTTGTCAAGGTGGCTTTTGTGTGACAGCTGGAGGGATGGGCCCAAGTGAGGAAGGGAGATAGATGGTGGTCTCGGGTTCCTCCTTATTATGTGCTTCGTAGGGTGCTGGTCCGAGCGCCCACTGGCCCCGAAGGTTGCTGGGGACATGCACACGACTCACATCTACATCTGCTACTGGGGACCTGTGTCCTCATTGTAGCAGCTGCTTTGTGAGGCAAGAGTCCACTGCCCTTGCTAATTGGTCTCCTTCTCAGGTCCACACAACCTCTGGAGCTTTAAACACTGAGTGCAGAGACTTTATGATGCAACCCTCAGCTGTAAAACTGAGCATAGGGCCCACGAGGCTGTCGAGTTTCTATTTTACTTTTTACCTCTAGGACTTTTCCAATACATCGTCTATTCTACGCACATACGCTTCTCTCAGCTTCTTACCTTTTCTCATGGGATGAATCGTGTTCCCCAAAAAGATATGTTGAAGTCCTAATGTCAGGTACCTGTGAATGTGGCCTTATTTCAAAAAAGGATCTTTGCAGATGGAATCAAAGGAAGCCAGTAGGGTGGGCACTAATCCAATATTTGTGTCCTTACACAAGATAGAAGAGGAGAGATGCAGACACACAGGAGAAGCCACTTGAAGGAGGAGGCAGAGACGGGAGGGACGCGGCCACAAGCCCAGGGACGCCTGGAGCCTCAGAAGCTGGAAGAGGCGAGAAGGACCCTCCCCTAGAGCCTCAGGAGGGAGCACGGCCTTGCCCTGCCTGGATCTCAGTGGTCCTGTCCTGCCTGGATCTCAGTGGTCTTACCCTGCCTAGATCTCAGCCTTCTGGTCTCCAGAGCTGGGGAGGATGAATTCCTTTTGTTTTAAGACATCCAGTTTGTGGTCATCTCTTCTGATGGCCTTAGGAAACTAATATATTTTTATACAGAAATGCACAAGATGAAAAGGGCCACCAAAGCGCACAGATTTTCTCATACCCCTTTCTGGACAAAATGCGGGATGAATGATTTTTCTCTCTATGCTTTTCGCTTCCCTTTTTTCTTCATTAAACTTTTAGAGCAGAAGGATGAAGAGGAAGATCCCTATCTGCTATCACTTTGCATTGGGATCGTGTGGATAGTTTATGTCCTTTCAGGTGGGAGTTTAGTTGGAAGGCAGTCGTTAAAGTGCTTATTTTCTTTATTATTTGTAGTGTTTATTTTTTTTAAGTTTATTTCTGCAACAGAGAGAGACAGAGCATGAGCAGGGGAGGGGCAGAGAGACAGAGGGAGACACAGAGTCGGAAGCCGGTTCCAGGTGCTGGGCCGTCAGCACAGAGTCCGACGCGGGGCTGGAACCCACGAACCGTGAGATCATGACCCGAGCGGAAGTTGGACACTTAACCGACTAAGCCACTCAGGCGCCCCATTTAAATGTTTAAATACACACTCCTTGCATACAAGCTCTTGGTTTAGTTCCTGTGATTTCCCCAGGGCCTAAAGAAGCCAGAGAATCCTACATGGACTCACTATTGGGCGCACACAGAATGAAATCACTGGTCTGGTGTCTTTCTTGCTGTATCACAATAGGCAGTCGGTAGAAACTTTCTATGAGACACGACTCTCTGGGAGAAGCATATGCTGGTCCCCTCTGTGCACTGGTTCATTGTGGGAAGCCAGGAAAGCCTCACTTCTGTAGATTCTCAATTGTGCACCTAGGGTCCCAAGCACCCCCTCACATGTCTCAAGTGGAAGATGGAAATCGATGAGTGCTGAGGGTGTCCCCCATGGTGCTGAACTTTTTGTGTTGTGTACAAACATACTTTGGGGATTGTCTAATGTTGGTGTGTGTGTGTGTGTGTGTCTGAAAGAAGTAGACGGAAGGAGATAATAAAGAGGAAAAATAGGGCCACCATTTTGTCTGGCAAAAGGAAAGGACAGTGTTCCGATGTCGAAGGGAGTGCAAAGGTATCAGGGACACGTTTGGATGTTCATTTCTTTTTTTAAATTTTTTTTTAACGTTTATTTATTTTTGAGACAGAGAGAGACAGAGCATGAACGGGGGAGGGGCAGAGAGAGAGGGAAACACAGAATCAGAAGCAGGCTCCAGGCTCTGAGCTGTCAGCACAGAGCCCAATGTGGGGCTCGAACCCACAGACCACGAGATCATGACCTGAGCCAAAGTTGGATGCTCAACCGATGGAGCCACCCAGGCGCCTGTGTCATCTGTCTGTCTCTCTGTCTGTCTGTCTCTCTCTGACGTGTTTGTTTATAAGGTGCTCTGACCTCCATACACACACTGACCCTCGGGGTAGAGACAAAGCTCCATGAACCACGGGCTTGATTAATTCCAGCTTCGTTGCCCAAATCGTGGTTGGTGCCACATTTATACAAAATAATTATCAGTGTAATTAATAATTTCCATCAATGCATGAGCGGCCTTCCTCATTGAGATGTTCAAGGTTTTCAGACTCAAAATATACCCATTATCTTCAACGGCTTTTCCTAGAAGAGCAGGTATGAATTATTCTTTCTTGTTTTTTTTTTTTTTTTAAGTAGTCTCCACACCCAACATGGAGCCCAAGGCAGGGCTTCAACTCACGACCCTGAGATCAAGACCTGAGCTGAGATCAAGAGTCAGATGCTTCAACAAGTCCGCCATCCAGGCGCCCCTGAGTTATCCCGAATTAGTAGTTTCTCAGCTAACAGAAAGATCAGAGAACCTGTGATTTTTGTGTGCCGATGCTCTGAGCCGCGTGTCTGATTCAGGATGGGGTGGAATCAGAGTTGCTTGGCTCATTTTGTTATCAACCACCCACATCAAACACAGAATGATGTTTCTATTACCTGAGGGTGTGTATTAGCCCGTGGAGCCTAATATTAAGAAAGGATGTTGGAAAAATTACCACTCCTCTGGCTGCTGGTTTTTGTTTTTTGTGTTTTTTTTTTTTTTTTTCCACCCGGAAGACTTATTTACAGTTTTGACAAATTTCTCCCAAGTTACTTTCATCTTTTGGTAGTGAAGGCAAAGCATTGTCACATTAGGCCTGTGTTGACTTGATTTAAGAGTCTGAGCGTTTGTTCTGGCTGAAGGCATTATTGATGTGTCTGAGAGCGTATCGCAAAACAAATTAAAGTAATTACATGGAAGTAAAAATCCATTTAATGGCAAAAACAAAATTATTAAATGGCTAGACAGTAATCAAGCGGTGCATCTTAATTAAATAAAGTGGAATTTTTACTGCATTTCGGAGGGGCTTGCTTTCCGTCGGGGACTTTTCTGGTGTGGGTCGTCTTGCTCTTGAGTTCGGGGCCCAGGCTCTGGGTTTCTGGGATGACCCATCCAGAACAGAAATTTCCACACGGAGCTTTGGAGGAGGGGATGAGTGAGGATTCCCCGGGAAGCTGTTCTACACCCGAAGGACGCCCTGGAGACCTGAGTGCCGTGAGAGGGATGGCAGGTGAGTAGATCACAGCACCCCCTTCCCTGACTAGACAGAACAAGCGTCCTTCCTTGGGAATGTGGAGAATCTCTCCCAGCTTCAGATTCCTCCTGCCTAATGTCAGGAGCCTTAGACAAGATAATACACATAAAGGTCTAGCTCTGAGTGTCGTCCATGGTGAACATTTAATAAACAGCAAACATACCTGGGGTGACTATCTTTTGAGCCTGTGTCCAGGTACGCGGAACAACAGGTGCCCCAAGGATGTCCACCTCCTAACCTCCAGCTCCTGTGACGGTGTTACCTTAGGGCTCTCTTGTCCCAGCTCGTGTGTTTTCACCACTGTAGGGACTCACCTGCTTTTCTCCGTCATACCTAGATTCTAAAAAATCGAAGCGAGCCACCCAGTGCGCTGTGACAAAATAATAGTACATTCAAGGCTAACGGAGTGTTGATGATGTGTCTGTCACTGGTGTGTAGCCTGTAGTTCAAGTTTTCGTCATAAGACACTTGTGGGCCCAGGGTGTATCCCCATTTTACGGATTGAGAAACAGAGGCACCGGTGGGTTAAATAATGAGGATGCTCAGGCAGCCACTGGCCAGGCCAGAATTTGACCCCATAAAGCTCCATTCCAGAACCAGAGTCCTAACTACTCCGTCCAACCCCCTCGAAACCCAAAAATGAAGTGACGCTGTGACACTGATGTCGGTCACCTCCATGGTATATTGATTGATGGATTGATTCATAATTTCCTATTCCTGGCTGGCTGGCCTTTCGGGCTCCAAGAAGGATTCCTGAGTGCAGATTTCCGGGTCTAGTGCCCCTGAGTGGGACTCAAGGGCCAACTCTGAAGATTCTTCATGTGATTCTTCATGTCATCAAGGATAAACACATCGATTGTTTCCATCGTCAGACAGATAAGAGATGTTTACATGCATGGAGGTATTTACCATGCCTCCCAGTGAAGGAGAACTTTCTGTCACGCTCAGAGACCGAGAAGTGTGCCAAAGTCCAGACCTAATTCTCTTTCGTCCCATGAGATGACAAACAATCCAGACTGTCTTATGGATTTCGCAATATTTTATTGTTTTTCAAGACCGTCAAGCATGATATTGACATGCATGATTACTATTATTTAACGTGTGTGTGAGCCTTATACCGTCTTCCAGATGATTGTGTTAATAGCTTCATCGTCTACGCCTTCAGTGGAACTCTGTTCGCTGGGGATTACATTTTTCCACTTCACAGATGAGGAAAGTAAAGTTTAAATAACCTAAGCAGGGAATGCAAAATGGCAAACTGATTAAGCCCCCGAGTAGGGGCTCAAAATTATGTGACACGCGACCCCATTCCTCAATTATTATGCCATAAAACGTGTCATGATTCGCAGATTTCATTTTGTAAAAGAAAAATTCAGTATTAATGCTAAAGAAAGGAATATGTCATTTTAAAATCTACCCAGCAGGGGCGCCTGGGTGGCTCAGTCGGTTAAAGGTCCAACTCTTGATTTCAGCCCAGGTCATGGTCTCACGATTCATGGGTTTGCGCCCCGCGTTAGGGTCTGTGCTGACAGCTCAGAGCTTCGGATTCTGTGTCTCCCTCTCTCTGCCCCTCCCCCGCTCACACTCTGTCTCTCTCTCTCTCTCTCTCTCTCTCTCTCTCAAAAAGAAATAAACATGAAAAAAATTGGAAAAAAAATGACAAAAAGAGAAAATCTACCCAGCAAGTGAGTATGGGGGTAATCACTTCAAACAGAATTAGTTTTTCACCCTTACATGTCATGTACCATTTTTACTTTATTTTTTTTTTCTTTTGGCTGCTTTTGTGGTGAGGGCTGCATTTTTATTGTCTTGTTATTTTGATGCACGATTCAACAAAGAGAAGGAAATAGGTGAACATTTGCTAAGCATTCGTGTTCTTTTATTTACATCTAGTAAAATGCAGCGGGGAAGTCTCAGGCCCTTTCAAAAAGGAAATTACCTTTGTTGTTGTTGTTTTTCTTTTTCTTTGTTTCTTTCATTTTTCTTTCTTTTTCTTTTTTTTTTCATTTCTTGTTTTTGCTGTTCCATCCAGTGCCTGTTGCAAATCGTTATCTTAGCACCGTTTTACTGGAGTGGTTTTGAGGCAACGATCTCGATGGATTTTTCTGCACAGAATATCTTTTTGCATAGTACTTAATCTAATTAATTTTTCTGTGTTCCTTTTAAAGAAAGTATCAGACTGTGCTGATAAAGTCTCTTTCTGCCAAACGTGACCGAAACCAGACTTAAATCAGCTTAAACAAGAGTGTAAGCTGTGTGACTTCAGCTGGTTTAGGTCTGGCCGGGACACGTCCGCGTAGAACGACTTAAACAGGGTTACCGGTGCTCTGGTTCCCTCTCCATCTTTTGGTTCCCTGTCCTTGGCAGACGGATTTCACTGGGCATGCAGAGTTCCTCCTTGCTGTGGAAAAGACGGCCACGTAGGGTCCTTGGGCACGTTGCCAATGGGAGGAAAATAATAGACCATCTTCCTTTTTTTCCCCTCTCCCAATCATGCTTGGAAGGATCTTGATCCTAATTTGATCTAGCACACGTGTTCTCCGTGGTGTTATCTCTGAACCAGAGGCAACAGAGATGTCTTTGGGAATGTATTAGACGTGCAGATTCTTGGGGCCTGCCCTCAACCTACAGAATCAGAATCTGTGGACGTGGGACCCGCCAATCTGTGTTGTGACAAGTCCTGCAGGTGACCGTGATGGTGCTTCGTTTTGCCTTTGTGGCTCTGGTGTCTCCCTGGAGCATTCCAAGACAAAGTGAGAGATTTCGTCAAGGCTGGGACACTGGCTCATTGGAGGAGGTAGAAAGGGGAGGTTGACTGACAGCCCAAGATTCCATGGGGAAGGCTTAGCTCCCGAAGGGTAATGGCAATTCAAGATGGCGGAAGACAACAGCATGGGTGGCATTGCCCATGCGTATCTCCTCACTTCGTGCAACTCCAAGTTCAGAATCTGTGGGGTTGAGTGATTCTTCCAGATGCCCAGGCAACCCATGGCCGAGGAATGTTTATTCAGCCTCCACACACCCAAGGTCTTCTAGCAAAAGGAAAACATCTCTACTTTAGTAGGAAGAAATATTTGGGAAAGGAGAATAGGGAGCCCATGTATGGAGACCCAGCTTAGGGGGTGCGTTCTCTAAGGAAGACCCGCACGGCCTCCTTCCCCACGTGCAGGTATACTTGTTCTCCCCCAGGGAGGATCTCCCATGTTTAGTATACTCCACGGCTACATCTCAGGTGCAGTAGGGTTTCCCTTTTTGGAACTGTAGAGATTTACCAGTGGGTCTCCATTGGTATGGTTTGGGGCATCTGAAGGTTGGTTATATCGGGTTATATTATGGCCTGAATGGTGGCCTCCACAAATACATACCTTGAAATTCTAACTCCCCGTAACTCAGAATGTATTTGGATACAGTCTCTAAGACATAATTAATGGCATATAAGGTCAGTAGGATGTGCCTTAGTCCAATAGGGCCCGTGACCTTATAAGAACAGGAGGTAAGGGGACACCTGGGTGGCTCAGTCGGTCAAGCGTCCGACTTCTGCTCAGGTCATGATCTACCAGTTCATGAGTTCAAGCCCTGCGTCGGGCTCTGTGCTGACAGCTCCGAGCCCCGAGCCCACTTCGGACTCTGTGTCCCCCTCTCTTTCTGCCCCTCCCCACCTCTCAAAATAAATGAGTCAACATTAAAAAAAGAAAGAAAAGGAGACAAGGACATAGAGAGCACACCATGTGTGGCCACAGGAAGGAGGCAATGTCCAAAAGCCACGGAAACAGGCCGACAAAAGAAATATAATAACTATTTTAAAAAATGCCTAGACTTTAAAAAAAAATCAAAATGTGACATATGTTCTAATTAGCGCTTTAATAAGACCAAAGTGGTCATGAGCATAAACCATAAAGATACCTGCAAGTGTTCTGAATCTCCTAATTTTCTACTCAAAAGTGTGAGTTGACTAATGTTGCCATAACAGAGTACCACAAATTGAGTGCCTTAAATAACATAAATGTATCACCTAACAGTTCTGACAGTCATTAATTCTGAGATTAAGGGGTTGACAGTGCTGGGTTCTCCTGAGGGCTCCGGGGAGGAATCCGTCCGATGCCTCTCTCCATATATTTGTTAACACTTTTGTCTTCCGGGCAATTTTGCGCAATAAGACGTGTGCGCAATGAGTCATTCGACGAGAATGTAGGCATCTAACTCCGGTGGGGAGAATGCATCATAATGGTAACATTTGGCGAAAGGGGGATTTGTGTCGGGTTTAAAAAAAAGGAAAGAAAGAAAGAAACTTGGACACATCACTTGAGAAACACTCAGCTTTGTTCTCCTGCATTCTTGCATTTTAATTCCGTTGCTAATTAAATGAGACATTACGGTTTTCTATTCGTGTCACCGCGAAGCAATTTTTAAGCTACGGATGCATCTGGTCCGTGGATGCGCTTTTAAAGATGGAAATGAAGACACATGGGCCATTTCGCATAAAAGTTCTTATCCGGCTGGTGGAGGACTTGGTGATGTATGTCAGACAATCTGTGGCTCGCGTATCTCACGTGCGCAGGGAACGGGAAAAGCCAACCTTTTTAGGTGAACTCACAATTACAACCGTGTGGAGTGAAGCGTGTCTGTTTGGGTGCCTTCCAGTATTTTTCACGTTTCCTCACGGTCCACAGGCGTGAGTAGCTTTCTCGTTCTACACGGGCATTTGGGGGATTCTTGATAACGTCTCATTGCTCGGCGGGCTGCTGGGCAGAAGATAAGTTGTAACGAAAAGGAGACCGACTTTGCGCGTAGGTAAGAGCCCAGTCCTCAACCGCTCAGCTCGGACACTTGGGGCGAAGTATTTAATTGGAGGCTTTGAAATGAGGGAGAATAGAAGCAAAGAAGGCTGGGTTGTGTTAATGGGATTTTCCCCCTCTTTACGGAAGTATGATTAACACACTGCGTTATATTAATTTCGAGTGTAGACACGCAGATCAGTGCAGCGGAACAGACAGCCCAGAAGGAAAGCCACGCATACATGATCAATTAATGGACAACAAGAGATGATTCCAGTGGCCTCAGGCCACCCCGTGTCCCCATCTTCTCTGACAACACAGGGTCCGCGTGGATCGCCTCGTGGATAGGTCTCTCCATGAAGGATCCCCTGTTGCCCTGACAGCAAGAATTATCCCTCCCACCTTGAGCAAGACGGCATCACAGCAGAGAGATCCACCTGTAGGGTGGATCTGACAAGACCTGAAACTTGTCACTTTCCAAGGGAACACCAAATGTAAATACAATTTCTATTCTGCCAGGTGGAAACGTTGGTTTTCTTTGACGTATTTTTGCTTTACGCTTTTCTCATGCCATGGGCGCTTATGGGGCACCCAGCCTGAGTGGGGGAAAAGGTATTAACGATTTTACCTCCAGGAAATCAAAACATACAAGAATATCTATAGCATGTTCTTGCGCAGAATTGGATATTAACTGTGTAATACACCGTCTTAAGTCCATGTGGAATGAGATGGGGTTCCAAAGACAAACACACTTGCTAAAAATCAATCAAGCACTTAATTTCAGTTAAAATATTATTATAAAGAGTTACTTATATATATGTATATATAATTTATATATATTATATATAAATTATATATATATTATATTTATATATTTTTTATTATATATAAATATATTTTTACTATAATTATATATATTATATATATAATTATAATTATATATATATAATTTATATATACATATATATTTTTTCCCCCTATAACATGTTGTTTATGCAGAATTAAGCCCATTAAATCCTAGAAATAATTCTGCTGTGGCTTCAAGCCGGATTGTTACATTTATCTGGGTGCGTGTTTATTAAGAACGATTCGTCTTCATGGCTTGTGAGTGTTAAGGAAAGGTCCCCAGAGCTCATAGGTGCATATAAACAATGTGCTGACTTTGATGAAATGCATCCTGTTCTTGTGTTTTCAGGGGGAGGAAGGAGACCCCAGAGCCCAACGTTGGAGTGTGAGACTGCTGCATTGATATTTGAGCCGCGACCCAAGGCGGTCCAACATCTGTCCCCCTCTCCCCTCACACCTGCGTTGAACTTGCCTTGTCATTGTCTTAATTATAATCCCTTCCAGCAGGTGGGTCTCCAGATGGGACATTATTCTGGACGATGGGTGTTTTTTTTCTCAGGACCGTTGGTTACGCAGCCACTCTGTCTCCATCAACAGGAGAATATTTAAATAAGTCCCGGGGGCATCTGGGTGGCTCCGTGGGTTAAGTGTCCAGCTTCGGCTCAGGTCAGGATCTCACAGTTCATGAGTTCGAGCCCTGCATCGGGCTCTTTGCTGACAGCTGGGAGCCTGGAGCCTGCTTTGGATTTTGTGTCTCCCTGTCTCTCTGCCCCTCTCCTGCTCTCCTTTTGTTTCTCTGTGTCTCAAAAATAAATAAACATTAAAAAATTAAATCAGTTACAGAAGCACAGGAATGCAGACTACCACAAAACTTAATAAAGAGGATCACGGAGAAGACATCTTCATTTCGGGATGTGTCGTCCTGGGATAAGAGTAACCCTCTGTCCTCAAAACGTGTGTGTGTGACCTTGGCTGCAGGGGTGTCCTGGATGGTCTGGTTACTTCATCCTGGAGTCTGCTGGGACGCCACACATCCTGTCATTTTTTTTCTGCCCAGGAGTTTCCCCATTACGTCTGTCACAGGGCTGATCCCCCTTTGCAAGGCTCTTGGGAGACTCGGACCGACACAACACAAGGGGGTCAAGCACTCTTGTCACGCACGTCACCTTTCTTTCTTCCTTTCTTTCTTTCTTCCTACCATATACGGATGTCTCACTAAATAGGTGCTTAAATAATGAAAATATAAAATAAAAATATATTTTTTTAAATTTTTTAATGTTTATTTATTTTTAAGAGAGAGAGATAGAGTGTGAGTAGGGGAGGGGCAGAGAGGGCAGGAGACGCAGAATCCGAAGCAGCTCCAGGCTCTGAGCTGTCAGCACAGAGCCCTACATGGGTCTCGAACTCATGAACCGTAAGATCATGACCTGAGCCAGAGTTGGACGCTTAACCCACAGAGCCACCCAGGAGCCCCCCCAAAATAAAAATACTATATATCCCTGAGTATTGCCATAGAACTATGATCTCAACCAATCTATCTATATACAAGAAACATGTACTTCAAAAATGTTGTGTAACTCTGCTAAAATAGCAACAAAATATTCCTTGTGGTTTTTTTTTTCAATGTTCTGCATTGTGAAATGTTAACAGCTTGCTCTCAAATGAAACAATGTAATTTTTCACTTTAAGTAAACTTGTAGGGAATCTTTGCCTCTGTGTGTGTGTGTGTGTGTGTGTGCATATGTTAACTATTGTCGTTTCTGCATTTAATTTATTTACTTGCGTGCACCATTTAATTTACTGAACATTTTTAGCGAGACGTAACTGCTATAGAGCCTTGTGTAAGTTTAAGGGGTACAACGTGTTGCATAGATACACTTAAATGTTGCAATATGATTTCTACCACAGTGTTAGATGAACCCTTGGTCAGGTCACAGTATTGCCATTTCTTTTTTGTGGGGGTAAAAATTAAGATGAGGTTTCTTAGCAACTTTGAAGCAAGTAATACAGTGCTGCTCACAATGGTCACAATGTTGTGCCTTAGATCTCCAGAAATTACTCATTTTCTAACTGCAACTCTGTAACCTTTGGGCCGTGCGACCCCATGTCCCCCACATCCCAGCCACTGGCAAAGAGTATTCATTTAAAAATTTTTTATTGCGATCAAATACATGCAAAAGTTACCATTTTAACTATTTTAAAGGGCACGATTCAGGTCCGTTTAGTATACCCACAATGTGGTGCAACCCCCACAATTATCTAGCTCCAGGACGTTTTCATCATCCTAAATGAGACCCTATCCCCATGGCACCCCCTTCCCCACCCCTCCGCGAACACCTGACATGTTTTCAAGCCTCATGGATAAACGTGTTTTAGGTTAATAAAAGCCAAATCAAAACAGATTTTAAAAAGGGGTTTTGGCGTTTCAGATTCTGTGTCTCCCTCTCTCTCTCTGCCCCTCCCCTGTTCATGCTCTGTCTCTCTCTGTCTCAAAAATAAATAAACGTTAAAAAATTTTAAAAAAAAAAGGGGGGGGGGTGCTTTTGGGTGGCTCAGTCGGTTGAGCGTCCAACTCTTGATTTTGGGTCCGGTCGTGATCCCAGACACGTGGGATGGAACCCCCCTCGGTCTCCGCATTGAGCGTGGAGTTTGGTTGGGATTCTCTCTCCCTCTCTCTTTCTGCCCTTTCTCTGCCCCCTCTCTCTCTCTTTCATAGTTTCATACTGACTCACATCCTGTTCTACGTATCTTCTGTGTTAATAATTTCCTAGTCAGCCTGTGTAAGCTCATGTGTTTGCTGGGGGGTCATCTGCGTGTCGTAACAGCTGAAGCCATTGAGAAATTATGGTGGAAATGTGCACCATCAGATTTCAAGCAAAGCTGGGGATGGGGGAGCCTGTCTTACTGTTATCGGGACTTAGTTCACATTTTTTTTTAGTGCACAATTTTAATTTTGTTTTGCTAAGCCAGACTTTCTTAGCCTCGGCACTGTGGAGAGGTAGGGGTGAGCGATTCCTTGAGGTGGGGCCGTCCAGGGCCTCTGGGATGTTTGTTACAAGCATCCTTGATCTCTGTCCACTAGATCCCAGTGGCATTCTAGAGTGTCGACCTCAGATACTCAAACATGTTTCCAGGAGTTTTCTATCGTCTCCTGCAGGGAAAATAAGAGTGGTAAAACAACACTTAACTGAGAGCCATTGACCTAAAGCATGACATTGGGGTATGGGCAAAAGTAAATTTCACAGCATTATTTTTAAAAAAAGCAGAATGAAAAAATTCTCCAAGAATTAAAAAGAAAATCAATTCTAGCACAAAATATAAAGATATTTATCATTGCTGATCTTCTGATCTCCATCCCAAACTTTTGGTTTTTATTAAAATGATATTAATCATGGGGCGCCTGGGTGGCTCATTCTGTTAAAAATCTGACTTTGCTCAGGTCAGGATCTCACGGCGTGTGAGTTTGAGCCCCACATCAGGCTCTGGGCTGACAGCTCAGAGCCTGGAACCTGCTTCAGATTCTGTGTCCTCGTCCCTCTCTGCCCGTCCCCTGCTCACACTCTGTCTCTGTCTCAAAATAAAATAAAAACATAAAAAGTATCTTAAAAAATGGTATTAAGCATGATGATGACCCTGGAGATTCTATGTAAGAAACTACTTATTATCCATAAGAGATTTTCGAGGTCCAAAAATGCTAAACAATGTGCTCCAAGGCATAGTCCTGGTTGTGAGTCAGGATTATTTCTCAGGCTGGCTTCAATTTTTACAAAGGCCTGATATGCTGTATCACAGTCAGGAGGACGTTTGCAGAAAAACAAAAACAAAAACAGTCCACAAGAAAGATTGAGACAAGCTATAGAATCAATGCAGTTGGAATGCAAAATGGCTTTTATATCTTTTAATTTTTTTTTTTTTTTTTTAAATTTATTTTCAACGTTTTATATTTTTTTATTTTTGGGACAGAAAGAGACAGAGCATGAACGGGGGAGGGGCAGAGAGAGAGGGAGACACAGAATCGGAAACAGGCTCCAGGCTCCGAGCCATCAGCCCAGAGCCTGACGCGGGGCTCGAACTCACGGACCGCGAGATCGTGACCTGGCTGAAGTCGGACGCTTAACCGACTGCGCCACCCAGGCGCCCCTATCTTTTAATTTTTTTAAACAAAGTGTTACTTTATTTATTTTTTAACGTTGATTTATTTTTGACAGAAAGAGACAGACAGAGAGAGACAGCAGGGGAGGGGGGTGGGCAGAGAGAGAGGGAGACACAGAATCGGAAGCAGGCTCCAGGCTCTGAGCCGTCAGCAAAGAGCCCAACGCGGGGCTCAAACTCACAGACTGGGAGATCGTAACCTGAGCTGAAGTCTGACGCTCAACCGACTGAGCCCTCAGGGCGCCCCAGGCTCTTGTATCTTTAGTAGATGGTGAGAGTCAGCGTTCCAACTGACCTGTTTGTGTACACTAGCTAGAGAGAGTTTCATCTTTTGACTCCTTGGAAAATTTGAAACTTTTTCATTGTGCATGCTGTATAGATTTGTGGTTGTTGTTTAATTTTCTTGTAATATATGAGCTTTGAAAAGTAAAATAAAATAAAATAATAAAACAAAACAAAACTGTTGAATAGAAACATGACAGTTCAGAGGGTTTAGTATGTACATGAAACGTCTCAATGTCAAGAGTAAATACAGCAAACGCTGGGAACTTCAGTAGATTATGAAAAGATATTCGTACATCTGTCTTAGGAGACAAACACTTTCAAGTAGAAAATCACGTTGATTGAACGTCTTGTTTATCTGCAGATAGTCGCTGAGGCAGAGTTTTCCTCTGTGATAAGAAGAGACTGGCAGATTTTGCTTTTGTTTTTCTTGATGACTTTAAATATTGGTTTTTGTAAAAGCAGGCACTTTGGCCGTGGCTGAAGTGACAAAGGTGTTCAGACAGAGCTCAAATGCTGAGTTGCAAAACTGAAAGGGATCATGTAATGTTCACTTAAAAATGTGATTTCACCTGCCCCGGAGGAGCCCCTCAGGGGATTTGTGGCTGACTTTGGTGCCAGCATAAAATCCTGATTACTAATGGTTCTTAGCTCACATAAGAACTATTGCAGGGGCATCTGGGTGGCTCAGTCGGTTGAGAGTCCGACTTCGGCTCAGGTCATGATCTCACGGTGTGTGAGTTTGAGCCCCGTGTCAGGCTCTGTGCTGACGGCTCAGAGCCTGGAGCCTGCTTTGGATTCTTTGACTCCCTCTTTTTCTGCCTCTCCCTCGCTTACACTCTCTCTCTGTCTCAGAAATAAATAAATATTTACAAAATTAAAAAAAAAACAACTATTGCAGCTAGAGAAGATCCCGTAGAATGGGTATCTGTGCCCTCCTAAGGCCGCATGGTTTTCAATGTCACGTTCAGCTGATGACCCTCACGTTTACACAGCAAACTCCGCCCGCGTCTCTGAGCTGTCGCAGAATCCGTCCCTCCACCTGACTTTGCCACCAGCGTCCTGCATAAACCACCTTCAGGATGGACCTCAGGGTCTTCATTTACTACTGCTGCATGCTTCACATAAACTTCCTTGTAGGTATTTGAGGATCTACGGATGTTCCCCTGTGGTATGCTTCGTTTCTATTTCATTAATTTTTCTTCTGATGGTTGCTGTTTTCCTATTTGGGGATTCCTCTACTGTTCTTTTACTAATTTCTATAGTTGAACTTTTAATTTTTTTTTTAAAAAAACTATCGATGTCTACACATTTATATACGTTTTGGGAGATCTAACTACCATCTCTCTATTTACCTATTTTCCATATCTATCTATCTATCCATCCATCTGTCCATTCATCATCCATGCACCCATCACCTACCCATCCATCCATTTACCCATTCATCCATCCATCTACCATCTATCCATCCATCCATCACCTATCCAACCATCCATCTATCCATCATCTGTTATCTATGTATCTATTCATCCATCTATCATCTATCTATCTATACATCCATCCATCCATCCATCTACCCATCATCTATTATCTATCTACCCATTCATCCATCTATCATCTATCCATCCATCCACCCATCAGCCATCCATCTATTTATGCATCCATCAGCTATCCAACCATCCATCTATCCATCATCTATTATCCATCCATCCATCCATCCATCCATCCATCTTCTATTATCTATCTATCTATCATCTATCTATCTATCCACCCATCATCTATTATCTATCTATCTACCCATTCATCCATCCATCATCTATCCATCCATCCACCCATCAGCCATCCATCTATTTATGCATCCATCAGCTATCCAACCATCCATCTATCCATCATCTATTATCCATCCATCCATCCATCCATCCATCCATCCATCTTCTATTATCTATCTATCTATCTATCTATCTATCCACCCATCATCTATTATCTATCTATCTACCCATTCATCCATCCATCATCTATCCATCCATCCACCCATCAGCCATTCATCCATCCATCTATCCATCCATCCATCCATCTTCTATTATCTATCTATCAGTCTATCCACCCATCCATCCACCCATCATCCATCTGTACATCTATCCAGCACCTATCCGTCCATCCATCATCTATTGTCTATCTATCTATCTATCTATTCATCCATCATCTATCTATCTATCCATCCATCCATCTATCCACCCATCATCTATTATCTATCTACCCATTCATCCATCCATCACCTATCCATCCATCCACCCATCAGCCATCCATCTGTCCATCTATCCATCCATCCATCCATCCATCCATCCATCTTCTATTATATATCTGTATATCTATCCATCTATCTATTCATCCTTATATCATGTATTTCTATATCCATCCATCCATTCATACAACCACCCATCCATGTATCTACATCTATACCTCTCTATCTCAATCTATATCTATCCCAAAACTCCTCTATTCCCAGAGCTTCTTCAATATGTAAATATGTGGTAATTAAACCTCTGTTTGGTTAAGCAGATAGCCAAAAGCTAGCCAGGAATTCCTCATCCCGATTGGTAGACACCTTTTCAGTGTGATCGATCTTCTCCTCCTTCCTCTGACAGATGGATTTTACTTCTTCATCACCTTGAATCTGTTATTGTCCTGTGACTTCCTCTGACCAAAGGACTGTGAGCTGCACAGCCAGGTGGGAGGCTTGGTTAAACCCCTTGGAGCTGCCTCTCTTGCCTGCTTGGGGTCTGAGACCAGTCGCGAAGGATCCCGCACTGACCTCATCTGGTCCCCATGGTCTTGGCAAATGGGCTCCTGAGGAACCCAAGATGGGAGCAGCGGAAGAACCACTGAGTTGAAACTAACCCACATTGCGGACCACCAGCATAATGAGCAAATAAAACCTTTACTGTTCTAAGTAACTTCATTTTGTGAGCAGATATGGACCACTGATTTCCTTTGTAAACTATGAATTAATTAGGGTTGCATATTTTATTATTCTGAATACACATTTTTATGTTACAATTCTTGTATTCCAAATATACAATCTGTTTTTTAAAAAACTGTCTTTTTTATTTTCTTGCTGTCGTCTCTCTTAGTTGCTGTGATCAGAGAGGGAATTTGTATGCTCTTGATTATTTTAAATGCATTGAGATTTCTCTTATATTCTGGTATATGGCTGAGTTTTATGAATATATTCAAAGGAATTATTTAGTGTCTGTTGAATTTGCAAGTACTCTAGATTCACTCTGTTTTTTTTGATGGACATTTTAAAAATGCATACTCAGGATTTACAAGAACAATTTATAAAATATATGTGAATACAGTGCTTCAAAATACATAGAACAGCCATGAGCCAATCACCATCGTTTCCAGTCCCCATTAAAAAAAAATAATGCGGGGCGCCTGGGTGGCTCAGTCGATTAAGCGTCCAACTTCAGCTCAGGTCACGATCTCGCGGTCCGTGAGTTCGGGCCCTGCGTCGGGCTCTGGGCTGATGGCTCAGAGCCTGGAGCCTGCTTCTGATTCTCTCTGCCCCTCCCCCGTTCATGCTCTGTCTCTCTCTGTCTCAAAAAATAAATAAACATTAAAAAAAATTAAAAAAAAATAAAAAATTAAAAAATAAAAAAACTAATGCTCTTATATTTGACTTCTTGATTCCATTAACTTCTATCTGCTTGCAAGAGGAAGCACTCAACTGAATTTCATATGTTTTAATTGACTTCGCTTATTAAGAGTATTACTTTGTGTCTATGTACCAATACACAATGCATTGAGTATTTTGTGCCTTTGGCTTTGTATACATGGAATCATTTCTTGTGGGTCATATGGAACTTGCCTTTCCATGGAATAGTATCTGTTGAGTTGAAGGCACGTTGTTAGGCAATAGGAAACACCACACATGGAACCGTCTCCACAGTGTCTTTGTCCATCTTGCCATCGATGGACATTTTGGTCGTTCCTATTATTTTATTACTACAGATGGTACTCTGGGGAAAATTATCACCCATACCTCTTGAGGTCCTCAGGATGCCTGGATTGTAGACACCTCTTCACACTTAGTAGATGGTGCTATATTGGTTTCCAAAATGGATAGTGCCTGATGATTTCATTTTTCATTCATAGCGTTGGGTGAGGAAGTGTCTTTCACTGTGGTCTCTTCCTAATTGATTGCAAAGCATATAAAAGAGGGTTTTGCATAGTGTTTCCATTGTTCATAATTTCATCCTCTCAGTGTTCTAGGGGAATGTATCCCCCAACATTAAAGATTGACTAAGTTCCTGGTTTTCACTGTCTTCATTTTCACTTGATGCTAAGACATGTAAAGCTTATTAATGGCTTTCTTCTCAAGTGAGCACTAAAGAACATTTTTTTAGAACACAGAGGGAAAACAAACAAGAAATTAAATCAGTTAATTATTTGGGAGACCGTGTCAAACTACACGCAAGTAGTTCTTTCGTGAATTAAAAAGATTGTTTTTAATAATCCAAATAAAAGTTGGAGAGGAGTTAACATGGGATAAAAGAAAAGATGTTCCCTCCATGAGGATATAGTGTATTTTCCCATATACCTGTCCACTGACCCATTTACTTGCTCATATACCTCTCTGTTTCATGAGAGGGCATATAATCTCTCTGCCATGAATGGCGTGTGCACTTATCAGGAAAGATATTTAACCTTTCACACTGAGTCACTCTTGTTGGATTTGCGTTAGTGTTGATTAGTGGCTTTGTGTGTTTCCGTAGTAACGTATGTCCTCAAAAAGAGTCTGCTTACACTATAAAAGGTGATAAGACAATGATAGAAGGAGGTTATCGAGGGCTTTAAATTAGAATAGAAAATAATTATGAAATGGCAGATTAAGTCTATGTGTGAGTGTCTCTCTTCTGAATGCTTGCCAGAACTTACAGACCAAATTCACGTAGACCAGCCGTTGTCAAATTACCACCTGTTGATGCACCTGCTACCACGTGGGGACCTTGTGAAAGTGCAGATTATGGACTGGTAGGTTTGGGCCACAGCCTGAAATTCTGCAGCTCTCACCGGCTGGAGGGGGGTGGTCCCAGCACTCACTTCGGGCAGCAAGGCTTTTCAGTAGGATCCTCCTCGGGCAGTTGGCTTTTGTCAGTCGCTTCTACAACTTTATACAGCGTATTACTTTCATCACAATCTTCTTTGAGGTCGGTGAAGTGAATTTAAATAACTTGGCTTCACTCACGGTGAACACTGTACACCTGCACAATTGTAACTGTACATTGTTGTGGACATTTGGAGCTGAAAGGAATTTAGGGAATCATTTGATGAGGCAGATTTCATATAACATATAAGTAGTCATTTAAATATACAACTCAGTGTTGGTTTGTACATCTGTAATGTTGTGCAACATTTATGTCTATGTAGTTCCAAAATGTTTTTATCACCCCAAACTGGACCCCATACCCTTTAAGCAGTGACCCCTCATGGACCCGTCACAGGCTCTGGCAAACACTGATCTACTTTCTGTCTCTATAGATTTGTGTTTTCAGGGCATTTTATACAGATAATATAGTACAGTATGTGGTCTCTTGCCTCTAACTTCATTCAGTGTAATGCTTTCAGGGCTCATACATGTTGTAACACATGTATCACATGTGTTACATTTTTATTAATGAATAGTACTCCATTATGTGGACATGCAGCCCATTTTGTTTATCCATCCACCCACCCATCCATCCATCCACCCATCTGTCCATCCATCAACCCACCCATCCATCCATCCATCCATCCATCCATCCATCTATCCATCCATTGATCCATCCATCCATCCATCTACATATCCATCTATCGACACATCCATCCATTCACCCATCTGTCCATCCATCCACACATCCATCCATCCACTCACCCATCCATCCATCCATCCATCCATCCATTGATGGACATTTGAGTTGTTTCCACTTTTTGGCTGTTGTCAATCATGCTGCTGTGAACATCTGTGGACATGTATTGGGGTACCTATTTTCACTTCTTTTGGCCGTATGCCAATCAATTTCTTTTTACCTGGAGCCCACTGTGACATCCCTGTATCAGAGAAGAGAAGATCAAACCTTGCTTGATAAAGGCAATGTAAGGTAGGCACCTGATTTCCTGTGTTGGATGTCTTTCCATTCCTGCCAACTCTACACCCAGGTAGACACCCAAGCATGTCTGGTGTGGAGTCCTGGAGACTAAATCCAGATCCATAAGCCACCCCGGTTACTTTTACACAGGGCTAGTTCACGTTGGTGTTTGGCAGGGCAAGGTGGAAACTTCCATGTTCCAGCTTGTTGGCCTGTCGTTCGTGGCACAGTATTTAAGCCATTAAAGCATGAGACTAAATATCTGCATTGTTCTATTTAAGTGATGAGCCACTAAATCCTACTCTTGAAATAAGTTGAACTGCGAACAAAAAGGAACACATTTTAATGGAACAATAAAAAGTCCGTGGCCCGAGAGAAGTAAAGGTCACTGCTCCTAAATTTGCTTTGTTCACATTTGGGGGATTCAAAGAAAATTCAAAGTCATCATCCTTGGAGACCGACATAATCACTGTGGCAATAGAAATGTGCTGAAATGTGAGAACAGTCACTCCAGAATGTGGCTCTATTTCATTTTCGTAAATGTATAAATGAATACATAGCTATGTCTTTATTACACTTAGTATGGGTAGTTTACGTGGTAGAGAAGTTTGCTGTAGCTGCCATCACACATGATCAGTAACTTATTGGTTAAATACTTACTGGTTCTGTTAAAACAACAGGAATTCATCCTCTCCCAGCTCTGGAGACCAGTGTCTGAGATCCAGGCAGGGCAGGGCCACTGAGATCCAGGCAGGGCAGGGCCACTGAGACCCAGGAGGGGCAGGACCGCTGAGATCCAGGCAGGGCAGGGCCTCTGAGATCCGGCAAGACAGGGCCGCTGAGACCCATGAGGGGCAGGACCACTGAGATCCAGGCAGGGCAGGACCGCTGAGATCCAGGCAGGGCAGGACCGCTGAGATCCAGGCAGGGCAGGACCGCTGAGATCCAGGCAGGGCAGGACCGCTGAGATCCAGGCAGGGCAGGGCCGCTGAGATCCAGGCAGGGCAGGGCCGCTGAGATCCAGGCAGGGCAGGGCCGCTGAGATCAAGGAGGGGCAGGACCACTGAGATCCAGGCAGGGCAGGGCCGCTGAGATCCAGGCAGGGGAGGGCCACTGAGATCCAGGCAGGGCAGGGCCGCTGAGATCCAGGAAGGGCAGGGTCGCTGAGATCCAGGAGAGGCAAGTCTGCTGAGATTCAAGCAGGGCTGTGCTCCCTCCTGAGGCTCCAGGGGAGGGTCCTTCCTGTCTCTTTCAGCTTCTGGGGCTCCAGGCGTCCCTGAGCTTGTGGCCGCGTCCCTCCCGTCTCTGTCTCCATTTTCACATGGCTTCCCCTATCTTCTTACAAGGACACCTGTCATTGGATTTCAGGCCACCGGATCCAGGATGAGCTCACCTCCCCATCTGTCACTTAATTACATTTGCAAAGACCCTGTTTCCAAGCAGGTTTCATTTAGAGGTGTTGGAGGTTAAGATTTCGACATAGCTTATTGGAGAAGAAGTTTTACACATTCTACTAAGACTCAGTAAATTAACATAGACTCCCTAAGAGCGGATTTTTAAGGGGGTCACAGCATGTGGGGGAATTGCAAAGCCATGGCGGTGAGGGGTTTCTATATCAAAATCCTGCTAAGGGAGATACTTTAACATTATAATTAAATAGTTCAGCTTGACTTTTTTCCAAAAGAGAGAGACAGAGACAGAGAGAGAAAGAGGAAAGGGGGGGGGGGGGCGGAGAGAGAATCCTAATCCACATCCGGGGTGGAGCCTGGCACAGGGCTTGAGCTCACGACCTTGGGATCATGACCTGAGCTGAGATCAAGGGTCGGATGCTTAACCACATGAGCCACCCAGGAGCCCTGATCCATACTCTTTATCACGGGTCCCTTGATAGCTTGTGTGGACTGGACCCTGATTATCTGTGTGTCTGGTTGCCTGTCTTACTTACATGTTCCACCCACCGCAAACTCCCAGAATAGGCTTGCCTCTTGCTTCTATGTGGCAATTTCCACTTGGAATAAGAAAATTACCCTCTTCGAGACAGTTCTCTCAAAGCTTTCAGCTGGCTGTCTTCTGGACACTTCTTTCGAATTTGGTGCGGATGTCATTTTTTTCTGGGCAAACATCTCTGACCCTTCGCGCCACCGTGAGGCGTCCCTACTAACGTAGCCTTGTCACATTGCACCGGTCACCCTGTTTTCTACCATGACGCTTGTCTTAGGATTCATTTCCTATGTGGGTCGTAGCAGTGGAATTTTATCGATCAGGGTGAGCAAATTGATGAAACGCTGGGATATCCCTTTTGCTTGAGTTCACCAAGAGCCGCTCGGATCAGCTGGGTCTTGCATCACTAACAAACACGGTTACCTCCCCCATAGTTTTATTTCCCCCAAAACCGTGTTTTGGTCTCAGCAATGCAGCACAAAGTCACGACTCCATAAGTGATTTTAAGGTAAAATCACTTGTTTTGTTGTTGTTGTTGTTGTTGTTCGTGTGTGTGTGTGTGTGTGTGTGTGTGTGTGTGTTTCTTCCCCTGGATGGATTCGTAGTTGCCGTATGAATGGGAGAGGCGTTCTTTGCACATTCGGGCAAGACAACATTTGTGTGATGTTGCTATCACAGGCTTCCGATCAGGGTCCCATCGGAGGAAGGTAAAAGTCACTTAACTGAGGGTGTCCCTTGGTGAATAGAGGCTGGCATCCGTTCCGTTCAGGGTCCGCGTTGAGGGTTCTCCCTAGAAAACGGCAGTTGAAAAGATTATCTCAGAGCCGTATTAAATAATAGAGAGCACTTCAGCCTGGAAGGGCCCGGGGCTCCCTGCGGTCGGAATGACATTTGTAGAGCCGGCCTTCGGGTTTACACAAAAGACTCGGCTGCAAAGACAGAACCAGAGAAAAAGTCAAGGCGATGTTAACGCGTCTCTTCCTCGCCGTGCTGGAGGAGATCGAGGGCCCGCGCCCCTCTCTCGGTTTTTGTGGAAACAAGGGGCACGGCGTGACAAATTCGTGGGAAGAACGTGTGGCACCAGAAGGGGAACACCGGATGACGACGTCTGGGGATTAGAAATGCTGTTTGCCCGGCACCGTGAACGGGATGCCGGGAAGCGGGCGAGGCCGTGTTTTGTGAAATTTACCTTAATAAACACCAAGGAAGAAGCAGCTGTTTTTCTTGAGAGGATCAAGACGATGACTTGTTCCCTTAAGCAGTAAACGGCCCCCTTTGGAAAGAAGTAGGCCCCCGTGAGAAGTCTTGCTCAGCAGAAGCGGAAACGCCTGAAGGCTTTGCAGCTCAACCAAGAGCGTGTGTCTTATCAGAACAAGGATCTCCATCATATCCTGGGCCTTACTTTGAAGTTTCAGGGCGCCTACGTGGCTCAGGCAGTGAAGTGTCCACTTCGGCTCAGGGCATGATCTCCCGGTCTGTGAGTTCGAGCCCCGCGTCGGGCTCTGTGCCGACAGCTCGGAGCCCGGAGCCTGCTTCGGACTCTGTGTCTCCCTCTGTGTCTGCTCCTTCCCCACCTGTGCTCTCTCTCTCTCTCTCTCTCTCTCTCTCAAATAAAAAAAAAAAAAAGAAGCATCGTGAATAGTTTAGCCATCACGGTCTTTAGAAGAAGGTAATGATTGCAGAGTTTGCATTTGGCACTAGGGGGATTAGCTCTCCCAAAGCCTCTACTGCACGACCGTCTGTTTGAGTCTTTCACAGCTTTGCCCGGCGTTGGAACAGTGCGTGAGAACATTGGCAACTAAGTGGCTTATTCGCCTGTGTAAGTTTCGAGTCTCCCTTTCCAACATTTGTTGCCTGGTATTTTTCTCTTGTGGCCTGCATCGCTTTCCTACGGTTGCCGCGACGACGAGTCAACATAAACTGAGGGAGTGACTGAAAACCACAAAAACCTATCCCCTCGCAGCTCTGGAGACCAGAAGTCTGAGATCCAGGCGGGGCGGGGCTGTGCTCCATTCTCCATTCTGGGCGTGTGGCCCTGTCTGTCCCATCTCTGTGTCCGTCCTCATGTGGATTTCTCCTCTCTGTATCTCATCCCTTCTTTCATAATTTTTAAAAAGTTTATTTATTTACTTTGAGACACAGAGAGGCAGAGAGCAGGAGAGGGGTGGAGAGAGAAGGAGAGAGAATCCAAAGCAGGCTCCCACTGTCAGCACAGAGCCCCGTGTGGGGCTTGAACCCACGAACGGTGAGATCAGGACCTGAGCCGAAATCGAGAGTCAGCCGCTTCACCGACTGAACCACCCAGGCGTCCCCTCCCTCCTTCTCTAAGAATACTTCTCATTGGACTGAGCCCACCCTAAGTGCAGGACGATCTCATTTGGAGATTCTTAACCAAGCCCCATCTGCAAACCGTTTGTTTCCAAAGGAGACCAAGCTATAGGTCCCAGGTGGACCGATCTCGAAGGGCAATGTTGCCTCACATGATCCTTCCTCAAACCTTGCCCCCATTTCCTTCAGAGACGATTGCAAACCTTTAGGCATCTTTGAAAGGAATCTGTACTACATGTCAGGAAAAAAGAGACACCATTCTTCAGGACTAGCCTCGGCTTCCTTTACTTTTCTGTCCACGTCCCTCCTGGTGTTGCTTTTGTGGCTACTGACAGTTGTAGTCCCTTGTGCACATCCGTGATGATCTTCCAATGCTCTTTCCTCTGACCTGTGTCCTCAGGGGGTTGTCTCCATCCACCCTGCCTCTCTCGAGTATCCGCCGACTCTCCCAATTCTCCACGCTTGAAATACATAAAACCCAGAGGGGAAGCAGAAAGGTCTAGGAATTGGGGAAGGAGCCATGAGAGGGTCAAGAACACGTAACCTACATGATGGAGAAGAAGTCGATATATGGCCAACGTTATGGCAGCAGACTCGTGGAATCTTTTATAAAGAATCCGGGGTAGAATGAGCTGGATACGAAGCCTCACGTTGCAAGATATGTGTGGCTATTTTTTTTTTATAAAACTAGGGAAAGCCAGAGGAAAATAAGGCAGTAAGCCACACTTACCTTAGTGAGGGCAGGATTGTAAGCGTTGAGTTGTCTCTGAAGTTGTCTGCTCCTGGATGGGCCATCTTTTTTTTTTTTTAATGTTTATTTTTTTATTTTTATTTTTTTATTTTGAGACAGAGAGAGACAGAGCATGAGCAGGGGAGGGGCAGAGAGAGAGGGAGACACAGAATTGGAAGCAGGCTCCAGGCTCTGAGCCGTCAGCACAGAGCCTGACGCAGGGCTCGAACTCACAGACTGTGAGATCATGACCTGAGCTGAAGTCGGACGCCCAACTGACAGCCACCCAGGTGCCCCTGGACGGGCCATCTTTATAAGGATAACACGTGTTCTGTTCACTACAACTTCTAGCATGTTTAGTGGATTTCGAGTAACATTCAAGATCAAGTCATGACCCTTTGGTGTGAGCTTCAAACTTTCTCCCGTATTTGTCTTCTGGTACCCCCCACCCCCACAACCAGATGCTTTAGGCCCTCCCTTTGGTTAACTATTTATTTTCTAGAGTGTTACAGGTCCTTTGGACTTCCAGGATTTGGTTACACTCAATTTTCTGCCTGGCAGACGATAGATGCACAATGATTTCTTCATGAACGGATGAACGGATGAATGAATAAAGCTTAATATTTTAGCACCTGTGACTCCTCTCAGAATCTCATGAAACACATAGACCCACGTCCAAGTAAAATACACTAAGACATGCATCACAACGTATTGCAGATTATTTCAAGGTACCTATGGGTCTCCTGATGACCAAATATTCATTACTTTGGGAGAACCATGCAGACCACAATAAGAACAGAAAACTTCTTTACAAAATGATGTCCTTTTCTTTCTTACTTTTCTCCCTCCCTTCCTTCCTTTCTTTCATTCTTCCTTCCTTCCTTTCATTCTTTCTTTCTTCCTTCCTTTCTTTCTTTCCTCCTTCCTTTCTTTCTCTTTCTTTCTTTCTTTCTTTCTCTTCCTATCTTTCTCTTTTCTCTTTCTTTCTTTCTCTGTCTCCTTCCTTCCTCCCTCCCTCCCTCTTCCTTTCTTTCTCTCTTTCTTTTCTTTCTTTCTTTTTCTCCTTTCTTTCTTTCTTTCTTTCTTTCTTTCTTTCTTTCTTTTTCTCTCCTTCCTTCCTCCCTCCCTCTTTCTTTCGTTCTTTCTTTCTTTCTTTCTTTCTTTCATCTTTGTTTCATTCTCCCTTCCTTTTCTCCTCCTCCTCCTCCTTCTCCTTCTTTAAAAACCAAACCAAAACAAAACAAAAAAAAAAAAAACCAAACCCTTTAAAGTATTTTAACAGGCACCACCATGCTTGAAGTGGCTGCTCCAGAAATGACTCAAAATGAATTTCATCTCACACTGACCCAAAACATTGGTTGCAAGCTGGCAAAGGATTCTTTGGTGTGTTAATGAAGCCATGGAGAAAACAGATTCTATTTAGAAAAATAAATGTACTTGCAATGCATGCATAGTGCATACTTGAATATATTCCTTTTCTGTTTCTTGAAATGAAGGGAGGAGTCTGGAAGCCAGAGTGAATGGTAAGGCAAAATGTAGAGGGTATCATATTTAGACTATCAAATTTCCACTCTGTATTTCTCCCAAATTGCTATGTGAGTGTGCTACCTCGGGGACTTTCTCTGTATCTTAGTTTCCCTAAACAGTGCTGTTTACCATTTCTGGTGATGCCCAAATACGGATAAAGAAACTGAGAGATTGTAAAACGCCGTCCACGGCAAAAGATTTTGGTTACTGCCATTATTATAATGCTATCGATCGACTGGGATCAGGCAGCTGAACCCACCTGAGTTGGGAATAAAATAATAAATGGAAGGGGTTTGGAACCAAAGTGATCTCAAGCCCCAGGGCTCTGAAATGGTGAGCATTCTGTAGGAAGTTGAAGGAATTGACAGGCAACTTTCCTGCTCAGGCTGGTTGCGAAATAATTAAGCAATTGTATAACCATTCAGAAATGGTGCACACAATTAAGGGATCATATTGTTGTATTACGTAAGTGCCTTTAGGATTGAAGGGGTGTGTCGGGCCTCCAACAGCATGTACTCGGACCCCAGGGACGTTGCTCAACAGCCTGCAAAGAACAGGGCAGCCCCCACCACTAAGGATTGTCTGTCTTCAAATGTCAGTCGTGCTGAGGTTCAGAAACTCTGATCAATGCATATGTATTTCATAGTTTGGGTGTCTATTTTTCTCCGTAGTTTTTTTTTAAAGTAAGCTCTACACCCAATGTGGGTCTTGAACTCACAACCCTAAGATCAAGTATTACACGCTTACACGCCCCACTGTTTGTTTGGGCCAGCCGGGAACTCCGAGTGGAGCTGATTGAAAAAATTGCCGTGATTGTTGATTTTATGTGTCTGGGTCATGAGGTGCCCAGGTATTCAGCTAAACATGATTTCTGGGTGGATCTGCGAGGGTGTTTCTGGACAAGGTTAACGTTCGAATCGGTGGAACCAGGAAAGCAGATGGACGTCTGCACTGTGGTTGGGCGTTATGCCATCTTGGAGAGTCTGAATAAAATAACAGGTCCAGGAAGGGAGGATTTGTTTTCTGCCTGATGGTTCGAGCTGGGACGTTGATCTTCTCCTGCCTTCAGACTGGAACTGACACCACTGGGCCTCCTGTATCTCAACCCATTGAACTCACACTGGGGTCCCCAGCTTACGGGACAGCATATCGTGGGACTTCTCAGCTTCCATTATTACGTGAGCCAATCCCCATAATAAATCTCTTCCCGTGAATATCTATAGTTATTGGTTCTCTTTCTCTGGAGAGCCCTGATGCCTAGTTTATTCAAACCGAAAGTGTTTCTTGAGTGGATCAGCATGCCACCGTCTCCTCTTACCTTAATCTTTTCCCTGCAGGCTATGACACCATTAATCCTATGACACCGGCTGCTCATGATCGATGCCCAGCAAGACATTGTGTAGACCGGGTTTTCAACGACGAGCTTATGAATCAAAGCTGATCCTTAACTTCTAAAGAGCCTGTATATTCTAGTAAGATTCAAAGAGCAGACGTATCTGAAGTTCATTTTGGGGAATTTCAACCGGCATTGCAAAATTCTGCTTGGGAGCTGGGAATGTATGGTTAGGCCAAGGAAGGCAATGATTTCACGTATGCTTTCAGGGCAACTTGCTTATTGAGCTCTCTGAGGCTCTTCTCGGTTTTACCATTTGTCCCTTCTGAGAAATTAGCCATGCTAAATAAACTGCCTTATGTCCACTATTAAGGGCTCATGAAGGCAGTAAGTATTGCCTAGCTAGATTGTCTTGCTTTAAACTTATAGCCACATATAAACCTAATTAAAATTTCCAACCAACATTTCGCCACGTCATTTTTTCCCTGATGTTAGATAGAACTGAAGTTTTCATTGCTCACTGTGTTAATGGGTTCTTGCTGCAAATTCCTCAGGTCCAAGAAGCCAAAAATTGAATTTGGGGTAATAAGTTTATGGGTTATGTTTATAAGTGATAAACATTCCGTTTGGCCATCCTGCAAAAAGAAAGGCGAGTTGCCACGGTATGGATGCCCGCGTGTTCCTTTGCAAGCGACATCTTTTCCCTTTGTGGGCGACAAAACAGACGGGGGTCTAACAGTGTCAGCCCTCATGGACCTCGGAGCGATATACAGGTGGGCTCTCAGGATGCCTGCTTTTCTCTGCTTTTCCTGAGCTGTGCTTTCTAAAGCAGAGAAGTGGCGTGCACACTCCTCTGTGTGCCTGTGTTTCTCCCCATGAAGGGAAAGCCAGATTTAAGGCAGAGCATTCTTACAACCCTCACTCTGAGCTTTACGATAAACATCGTGAACACTTAAACTCCATTTCACTGTGTTAAGATCACGATAGAGGCGGCAAAGCATGATGAAGTTTGTATCCTCGGTGGTTCAGAGATGTTTACGTCAACCTCGCTCAGTCTTCGAAGGTTTTATCTCTATAGATCACTACAGTGAATGGCCGAAGAGCGTTCGGTGAATCTCATTCCCCCTTGGAGTCTAGACAATGTTTATCATGAACAGACTTTAGATGGCAAGATCTATTTTTTTTTTTGAAATAGGAATAACAAAAGTAAATACCGGCTTTGCAGGTTAAGATGGTCTGTCTGGGGACTGACGGGCTGAAGGCTTTGGACAGCTGTGGCGGGTGAGTTCTGTTTCACGGGGACTGGCTTGAGTTTGGCAATGAGCATTCAGGACCCCATACCTCCTCCTTGGTCCAAGAAGAACAGATGGGAAACGTGGGGGCTGCACACTAATGAGACAGGGAGCTCACATGCCAGAGACTCCAATCTGGTTGAGGAGGTGGATGTGGAAATAAAATCTTGACTATGTGATCAACCAGACAGGATTCTTAACCGTGGCACTGTGAACATTTAGGATGGATGGCTGTCTGATGTGGTGTGTCCTGTGCCCTGTAGGGTGTTAAGAAGTGTCCCTGGACTTCTGCCAGGAGCTGGCATCTGCCAGGAGCACCACGCCCTAAGGTTTGACAACCAGAAATGTTTGTGGACATCGCCAAGTGTCCCCAAGGGATAAAATCACCCTGGATGAATAATTAACATGAAGGGATGGATGGATAAATGGATAAATAGACACAAGGATGGATGGATGCATGCATGGATGGAAAGACAGAGAGACAGACAGATGATAGATACATAGATAGATACATAGATACAATAGATGACTGGATGGCTGGATAGATAGATAGATAGATAAGATAGATATGATGGATGGATAGATATGATGGATGGATGGATAGACAGGTAGATAGATAGATAGATAGATAGATAGATATGATGGATGGATAGATATGATGGATGAATGGATGGATGGAAGGATGGATGGATGGATGGATGGACAGACAGACAGCTAAGGCAGCAAGAGTAACATCAGCAACACTGACATTTGGGGATGGATCTTTCTCTGTTATGTGGGGCATCCTGTGCACTGTAGGGCTCACTCCTGCCACAACTGAAAGTGTCCCCAGACATTGCTAAATGTCCCCAAGAGGACAGACTTGCTCCCACTTGGGAAGCACTGAGCTAGAATTAAGCCGGTCTGCTATTGGAGTCCAGGGAAGGTTTTACTGGACACTGTGCTGAGTCGTATTGGAAGCAAAAGCAATGGGAAAAATCAGAAATACTGATGCTGTTGTCATTCAACATTGTGATACCCTTTTCTCATCTTTATTTTCCATTTTTCAATGCGTTTTGATTTCTTTAAATGCCGCACTTAAGGCTATTTGCTTAATGTTTGTCTTGTATTTCTATGTGATTTTATTTACATTATACTATTCATTATTTTTGTTTGCTTTTTTATCTTTTTATTTTTAATTGTGGCGCAAGAAAACTCATACAAGTTACCATCTTAGCGCTGTTTTTAAGCACACAGTTTGACAGCATGATGCACGTTCACTATGTTGTGAGTTCATCTCCAGGATGTTTCCGTGCTAGGAGCCTGAAGCTCTGTCCCCTTCGAACACTAACTCCTGTCCCTGTCCCCGGCCCCTGGTGCCCGCCATCCTGTATTCTGTCTCTATGGATGTGACTCCTCCAGGGACCCCGGACAAATGGAATCATAGTATTTGCCTTTTTCAGTTGGCCTAATGTCACCCAGCCTGATGTCCTCATGGTTCATCCACATTGTAGTTCTTATTTATTTATACGTAATTTTTATATGTAATTATTTATTTATATGTAATGTTTATTTATGCATTGTCAGAGAGAGAGAGAGAGTGAGCGCCAGTGGGGGAGGGGCAGGTAGAGAGGGAGACAGAGAATCCCAAGCAGGCTCCATGCCGTCAGTGCAGAGCCCAACGTGGGAGTTGAACTCACGAACCATTAGATCTTGACTGAGCTGAAATCAAGAGTCATTTGCTCAACCGACTGAGCCACCCAGTCACCTCCATGCTTTCTTAATTCTACAGAAAGTGGTGAACATTGGCACAGGCCTTCCAAACATGACATGCCACATTTAGAGACCTCAGAAGAATGTTCTTTCTTCTGAGAGGCAACAATTAAGACGTTGCGTTGTCCCGTGACATAATCGTGTCTGTTATTCAAGAGGAAGGGTGTGATGACTGCACCTGATTACAGATGGCAGGGGACCTAAAAAAACACAGAAGCAAGTGATGTACCGATAAACATACATGTAGAGGAAAATTGCCCTCTGTAATCCTAGAATAACAATGGCATGATGTAAATCAGGCAAAATTAAATTAAATTAAACACTTTTATATATTTTTGAAGGATGGATAGGAGAAACTCCATGCTGTGTAGGGAAAAAGTAAAAATTCCCAGGGCGCCTGGGTGGCTCAGTCGGTTAAGCATCTAACTCTTGATTTTGGCTCAGGTTGTGATCTCATGGTTTGTGGGATCGACCCCCATGTCGGGCTCTGTATTGACAGTGTGGAGCCTGCTTGGGATCCTCTCTCTCTCTCTCTCTGTCTCTCTCTGCCCTTCCCACATTCATGCTGCCTTCTCCCTAACTCAAAATAAATAAATAAACTTAAAGAAATCTTGGTAGGATTTAAAGTGTTCAAGAAAATGTGTCTTTACCCAAAATTATTGACTTTACTGGTTTGCTTGGCTTACGGAATCCTTCTCCAGGAACTTGCCATGTGACATTTGTCTGGAGACAGATGGGGAACAAGAGAGTAGAGTCACCATGAGCTGTACAAGCTCCCAGCTATAGGATAACAATTTCTGGGGACTGTTGTTAATACTACTGCATTGTATGCTTGAAGGTACTTAAGAGCATGGATTTAAAAAAATTTTTAATATTTATTTATTTTTGAGAAAGAGAGACAGAGTGCAAGTGGGGGAGGGGCAGAGAGAGACGGAGACACAGAATCCGAAGCAGCTCTAGGCTCCGAGCTGTCAGTGCAGAGCCTGATGCAGGGGTTGAACTCACGAACCACAGGTCATGAGCTGAAGTCGGACCCTGAACCACCTGACCCACCCAGGCGCCCCGAGATCAAATTATTTTATTTGTTTTAGTATTTGTTTCATGTTTTATCTTATTTTTTATTTTTTTTAAGAATGCATCTTTTATTTTATTTATTTATTTATTTTTATTCTTTTTTTTTTTTTTTTAAGAGAGAGAGAGAAAAGTCATGGGCAGGGGAGGGACAGAGAGAGAGAATCTTAAGCAGGCTCCACATTGTCAGCACGGAGCCCGACTCAGGGCTGGAACTCACGAACTGTGAGATCATGACCTGAGCTGAAGCCAGATGCTGAACCAACTGAGCCACCCGAGTGCCCCATGAGCATGGATTTTAAATGTTCTCATTGAAAACAGAAAGAAAAAGCAAAGACAGGAAAGAAGCAGATAGTCACATGAGATAATAGGAGTGGGAGCTAATCTTCTCGCGATAATAATTTTGCAACACATACTTGTTCTGTGTCAGTTATCTTCCAGTAAGACCGAAGCGAAACCCGTAGATGCCTGCTCTATAAAAATCATAAAAACAGATCGCCACTCTGATAGTGTAGCTAAGCAGGGAGTTTTAGATAAAATGAACTGCTATCCTCCCGATCGTGTGCATTGGACTTATTTTCTTTCTGCAAAAGATGATAGTCACCATTGCCAGCCCCCAGTGTGGTATTTATTGATATAATTGTTCTGGTAATATGCTTTCCAATGACAATATTAAACATCCAGGTACAGCTCAGGGTACAGACCGATATTGTCGCCAGGGATCTGATGCCTTGCGAAATCCAGCAGAACCGAAAAGTGAAGAGATAATAACGTACGTCTTCATAGCATGGATGCTCTGTGCTGTTTTATTCACAGAGTATAGATAATGATGGAAAGATATTCTACCTTACAATTGCTTCTACTCTTTATCGCTATGCATCTAAGTGCTCACATGTAGGGACAGATCAATACTACTTAATTCTGGTCTCTGTAATGAAAGAAAATATTTCTGATGGTTATTTCACCTATGATTATCATTGATGTATGTTAGATTTGCCTCTTTTTCGGGGGCAGCGGTGCCATTAATATTTTGACTCTGCAATCCAGATAAATTACCACACTGTTTTTATTTTGGATCCTACTGGGACCTCAAAATTCTGTATTATCAGGGGCACCTGGGTGGATCAGTCAGCTAAGCGTCCAAGCCTTGGTTTGGCTAAGTTCATGATCTCATGGTTCGTGAGTTTGAGTCCTGAGTCAGGCTCGGCAGTGACAGTGTTTGGGATTCTCTCTCCCCGCTCAAAATAAATAAATGCACGTTAAAAAAAAAACGCTTGGTATTATCAGACATCAGAGAGAAAAGGTGGTCAGATCAGCCACCCAGCTTGCATGGTATTGATAATTTTACTCCATTCTAATGATCACTGGCTACATTGGTTCCAAATGTTCTTCAAGGAAATGCTGGTTTCTTCGCATGGGAGAGAGGGGACGTCGTTGATTTCTCTTTGTGAATATTCTACTTCTTTGTAACACATTAGGACTGTTTGCCAGTATATGTGATTGAGTAAGTTAGAGTGCATCGTACTGAACACACCCGGATTGATTTTAATTGTGCACAGATCGATCCGAGGGTGGGATATGTTGTGCCGATCGCCAGGGTTGCTTATGAGTGTTGATAATAGGTCATTAAAGCCGTGCGGGACTCATGTCTCCAGCTATAAATGGGTGCACCTAATACCTGCTTAAATCCAAACCAGACTTGCTTTCCTAGGTAGGATCTGTTTCACACGGCTTTTCGTTCCTCTGGCTGTTTCAGTTTGTGTTTATGGATGTCAGCTACAGTATTTCTATACCTGCCGAAATTGAAGTATTAAGCTTTCAGTGAGAGCTGACCTGCCGAGGGTCTCTTCACAGTTTTTTTTTTTTTCTGTAGCGATGACGGAGAGGGTCCCACAGGCTGCTGTGTAGACGCTCGTTGTAGCTATCACACAAGGGATCCTCGGACCCATCCCGGATACTCTGAAAATTGGAAGTGAACACCAGCACATAGCTTTGGAGACGTGGCCTCCATGCATGGACAGAAACTGTCTTTTGGAAACAGTGTCCTGGGCAGTGATATGAATAAGGAGACGAACAGTATGTCCCCTGGAGACTCTGACTTTCCCAGGCAGGTGATGCGCCCAGGAAGCAGTGAATGCAAATGAGTTCTTCTGCTCTGCAAACTTCATCCATTCTATTGACTCCCGTTCTCCGTGAATCTCCTGTGCCCCGGGGGCCCACCTGGGGTCCAATGGTGGACAGAGGGAGTCCAACCACACTGAGAAACGACACGGAAAATCACGTGCGTAATGAGCTCTTGAAAGGAGAGGTTGGTTAAGGACGCCCCTGATTCCCAAGGAAATCCACAACCAAAATTGGAAATAAAGAAGAAATCTCAATCTATTTTAGAATTTGTATGTGCAATGTTGATGTATTGCCAGCTCAGATCTTTCATCAAAGATGAATAGTTTTGTCTCTAAGGGATGAGAGAGATGTTTTGAAATTTTATTGATTGATTGATTTCTAGGAAAATGTTTTTCAAAGTAGGGCATAATAAATACTTAGGTACCTTGCTTATTGTGGAAGTTTCTTGACATAACGTATAATCACTGGCTGCATTTGCCGCGAACATTTATAAGCTAGTTAGTGGGGAGTAAATCCTTAACTAAAGTTGGGCTATTTTTCTTTGCTTCTGGCCCTGGGAAGGCATCAAACAAAGACCCTGCAGAGAGAGGATAAGGGGAAGGTATTTCAGTATGTACACATATTTGCAGATAGATTCTGGGAAGTCTTAATAAACCAATGATGCTTTGTGTGGGGAGGCAGAATGATGTCCACCAATGACATCCATGTCTTCATCCCCCAGACCTGTGAACACTGAAGAACAACAGAATCCCAT
Organism: Panthera onca; assembly: GCF_046562875.1. Taxonomy (NCBI): domain Eukaryota; kingdom Metazoa; phylum Chordata; class Mammalia; order Carnivora; family Felidae; genus Panthera; species Panthera onca. The sequence goes on along the minus strand of NC_138357.1, from coordinate 127,801,800 downwards.
GTCACCCTATGGAGTTCTTTGGAAATTCGTTTGGAAATTGAAGGAGTTATGCCCATTGGGTCACCCATGTGTCACAGCCATGTTAATCTTCTCTGTATTTTAGTGTATGTGCTTCCGAAGCGAGCATAAATTATGCCAACTGGAAAGTGACAAAGCAAGTGTGCCCCAAACTGCCCTTGAGTCTGACATCAATTGCAACTTCAAGGGGGTCCTTGAGACTGCCCCCGGTTCTGGCAATTTTCTAGAAGGACTGGTAGAACCCCATAGGAGCTGTGACATTCAGGATGATGGTTTATTATGGAGAACGGGGAGAGATTGCAATCAGCCAAAGAAAGCGGTGTCTGGGGATTTAGGATTTCCATTGTCTTCTCCGCGTGGGGTCAAGGACGGTGTGACCTCCTCCCAGGGATGATGTGTGACACATTATGCAGAGGCAAATCATGCAGAGTATCGCCAGTTGGGGGAGATCCCCTGAGCCTTGGCGTCCAGAGTGTTTACAACCAAAGTTGTATCACATGGGCCTCCTTGGTTGATGGTGAGTCTCCACCCTTTCCTGGACGTGTGGCTGAAACACATGCACTTCTGTTCCTCTGCAGATTGGACCCCCCAACAGGTAGACTGCCCCCAAACCATAATGGGACCTAAATCTTGCAACGTACAAATCTTGTTGGATCGGGACACACGTGGCTGACAACCGTGTCCAAATGAGAACGAAGGTCCTGGGTGATTGGAAACCAGCTCTTTTGTAAACAGCTATCATCTCAGTCATTAATCTGTTGTCTTTCTGCTGTCTGACCTCCATCATCACACCCTTGCTTTTCCCTTAGCATTATTATGTATTTCACAGGCAGTTTCCTCTCACACTGCACCTCAGTGAAGGTCACGGGTTGCTTAATCCCGGAACTTTCGACACCTCATTCAATTCTGTCACAAGGGACCTACTTGCTATTCCCAGAAGCCTGTGCTTCTGATCATGGAGAAGTAACCAGAAGTGTGGGGCTTCTGAATCTCAGGTTATCTGGGGGGGGGGGGGACTGGGGTCAATGGTGCCCTTCGGTAGGCATGATGCCGACTGCTGGTGTCATTCAAGGCTTTCGGGGGGAGGGACACATAGTACATGAGAACAGGGAACAGGGAGGTGCGGAATTTTGAACAGAGCAAGATGGGTCAATGTCTTGTCTTAGCTGACTTTGCACCCTCTTATGATGTGTTTCATTTTTTTAACATTAAGGCTTTATTTGTTTACAGCACAGCGAATTTAAAGGAAGGTACAGAGAGTTCCCATATACCTTCTGCTCACCCCCGGGCCTCCCCCATAGTCGGCACCCCCAGCAAAGCAGTGCATTTGTTAGAGTCAGTGAACCTACATGGACAGGCTGTCATCACCCAAAGTCCATACATGACGGCCACTGGTGTTGTTCAGTGTTGTGTGGGTTTGGACAAAGGTACAGTTATGTGTGCCCACCATTACCATATCATACAGTAAAAATCTTCAGCGCTCTGCCTGTTCAGCCCTCCTTCCTCCTAAACCCTGTTGACTTCCGATCGTTTGATTGTCCCCATGGTTTCTGCTTTTCTAGAACATCCTGGAGCTGGAATCATACAGGATGTAGCCATTTCAGATTGGTTCCTGTCACTTAGTAAATACTTTAAAAAGTATTTAAATTTGCTCCATGCATTTTCATGGCTTGGTAGCTCATTTCTTTTTCAGTGCTGAGTAAGATTCCCTTGTATGAATGGAGCACTATTTATTTATCCATCCACCTGCTGAAAGACATCACAGTCGCTTCCAAGTTTCGGCAACGACGAACAAAGGTGCCATAAGCATCCGTGTGGTTTTTGTGTGTTAAGTTTTCAGCTCCTTTGGGTGAATAAGGAACACGGTAAAGCTGTGTGGTGTATACGTCACACATATATACCCTATTGGTTCTGGGTTTGTTTTTTTTTTTCAGAAGAACCCTGATTCTGTACCTAAGTGGTTTCAGAGTTGTTGAAGTTATAACTTTTCTGAGCTTTAGGTGACACATCATTAAAATACGGATCTCCTGGGGTTGCGATGAAAATTACATATGGTGGTTTCTGGAACAGATTGCTGTGTTCCCTGCCGCTGAGTATGTGCTGGAAAGTGATTATTCCTGTTTTGCAAACTAGTATATTGCTGAGAATGCTATTGTTCCCTGCACTGGCTCTCCCCAAGGACACCTGGCTGCAGGGGGAAGGAAGACATTTGTGCCAGCTGAAAGGAAGCTCTCGGGGGTGCTCCTGGCTTTGGGCGTTGCTAATTAGTGAATGGACCCTGTCTGCCTTACAGCTTACAGGGAGGTGAGCCCAGGGGACAAGCAGTGGGCTCAGCTTCTGCCTGTTGCAATGCTCGTGTCTATGGATCTCAGACTTCCAGTGAGGAATAAGGTGGGGTCTGGCCATCCATGGACACAAACATACTCCTGGATTGTGAAGGATTTGGAAAGGCAGACTCTTTGGGGGAGGGGGGCTCCTGGGTGGTTCAGTCGGTTAAGCGTCCGACTCTTGATCTCAGCTCAGGTCTTGAGCTCAGGCTTGTGAGTTCAAGGTCCACGTCGGGCTCCACAGTGAACGTGAAACCTACTTTAAAAAAAATAAAATAAAATAAAAGGAAAGGCAGACTCTGTAGGCGACAGGGCATGGGCTTGTAATAAAACAGACATTGGGTGTGTTGGGTTGTTTTTGGTTTTAGCTCACCTATTTACCAGCTCTGTGGCCCTAAACAGACTGTGTCCTCTCTTGACACCCCAGATCGCCCCCTCACTTGCGAGCCGTATTGGGTGGACTCTGTCGTGCTCTTGAAAGAGTTTAGACAGAAAGCAAGGAAAGGAAAGTGGTCTGTGACCTAACAAGTAGAATGCCAACACCCACTGGGTCACAGCAACCGTGTGCACAGTCACCTGAGAGATTGGTTTTCGGGTTAATAAGAACTTAACTTACGTTGTGTCACATTACTGAAGCTTGTCAGGGAGGGAATCGCAGAAAAGGGGGATGTCCAGGGCAGAGCCTGTCAGCATCCTTCCAAAATGTTGCCCAGGAAAGAGGGACCCTTCTACGAATGGCAGACAGCAAGGCTGATTGTCCTTCTTGGATGTGACAGCCAGAGGTGAGGGTACCATGACATCATTAGATATCGGGATGTGCATCCCGGCTTGTTCTGTTCTGTGTTCAGAAAGCAACCTTGTAATTACACTCTGGTTTCCCACACGGGTTCAGTTATGTGCACTTTCTGCTCTGCATAATTGTTATAGTTCCCACCAGGGGGGAGGGGAAAGAAACAGAAAAAGAAGAAAAAGGAAAGAAAATGCAAATTAGCACTTTTGTGTTGTTCATCCATCTTATGAGTTTAGTTAATGTCGCTCTGTTGCTGAATGCTGCGTTCGGTCTTAATTTTTGAGCTTTAAGACTAGCGACTAGAACTAGTAGCATGATCGAATTCATCCAGATGAGATATTTTGGCTATTCAAGCATGTCCTGGTGGCCTCCTTCTTAATAATTCTGTATTGGTTAGCCATGGTGTGTAACAAATTGCCATGAACTTAACAGCTTAGAATGACAAGCATTTATTATGCATTTATTGTATGTGGGTCAGATGTCTGGTCACGACTTATTGAGTACTCTGCTCCGGGTTTTACGGGGCTACAATAGAGGTGTCATCCAGGCTGTGTGTTTTTTTTCCTAGATTTCAGGGTTTCCTTCCGAGTCCATGGGCTGTTGGCAAAATTCGGTTTGTTGAAGTTGAAGGACTGAGGTCCACATGTTTTGTTTGCGGCTTGTCACTGGGGCTTCTGTTGGTCCTAGAGATGTCTCGCAGCCTAGTTGTCTCCATATGCAGCTGCCAACACGGTACCTTACTCTTCAAAGCCAGTAGGGCAACCTAGCACTGAGACTCCGACAGAGTCCCGTGTCACATAACGTAATCATACAGGTGACATCTCGTTGCCATGGTGTATTGGCTGGAAGCAATTCGCAGGTGCCAGCTGCACGAGAGGGGAGGGGTACATACAAAGACATGACTCGTCGAGGGCCACCTCAGGGGACATCTGCCACAGATGTCCACCGTATGGCTTGTCTCGAGGGATTTCTGGTCTAATGGCAATGTTTAATCACAAGAGGGTCATGAGGAGATCGGAATTGTACGAGCTATGGAAAACCGCAGACACATCACAGACTGTGAGTGTTGTATTCCTTCCATTCCCATGTGTGCTCCTTCTCAGGATCCCGTATTAGCCGGTTAGGGAGAACGTACCTCATGCTGGTAGGAGATAACAAGCTGAAGTTACTTCTCCCATTTCATTCCCCACGTCTAACAAAACTTCTGCTCGGGCACACCTCAATGCACCTCAGTGGCACCTCGATGGCAGTGAAAAGAAAGTTAAAGAGGCGACACTTTTGTGTTTGATTTACCACTGAGTCCTGGGCACGGAAATGCAACTCTCTCTCTTTGGGTGAACTGTCGATCAGATCGCACATCCTCACCTCTGATGTGCTGGGATCTTCTTCTTTGATTTCACGTAGCACCGTGAATAAATCCTATTTACGATGTGCCTGATAAACGATAGGTAGGATTTATAATGTGAAATTGGCACTGTTTATGGCACCAGTGAATTAACCCAGCACGAGACAGGTTGCAGTCAACATGTTAATGCTATTCTTAAATGCTTGCCTTATTTATTTTACCTCAAATGAACCTTCTGCCCACTAGATAAGATTTTTCCCTCTAAATAGCACATCTTATATTATGAATAATTAAAAGGTCATTTAAGTCTGCACCAACCGTGACCTCGTTCTCATTAGATGAACTAGGTTATTGGATTTATTCTGTTGGGGAAGTCCAACTGGATTATAATGGAGGGCAAACCTTATTATTTTGTTCTATAGAGGCCGTTGAGTCTGCAGACACAATTTATGGAATTATGGGAGCACGGCATATGTCGCCCAGATTGCTATTAAAGTCGTGATGTCCTTGGTTTCAGAGTTTTTTTGTATCATCAGCTGTGTTCTTGAGGATTTTTTTAAAAAAATGTTTAATGTTTATTAATTTTTGACAGAGAGAAAGAGAGAGAGAGAGAGAGAGAGAGAGAGAGCATGAGTGGGGGAAGGTCAGAGAGAGAGGGAGACACAGAATCTGAAACAGGCTCCAGGCTCTGAGCTGTCGGCACAGAGCCCGGCATGGGGCTTGAACCCACGAACCGCGAGATCATGACCTGAGCCGAAGTCGGACGCTCAACTGACTGAGCCACCCAGGGGCCCCTCTTGAGGAGTTTTTTTTATATCAAATGGTGTAGTGTGAATTAAGAACATTACCTGAACTATGTCAGTGTTGGTGCCTACTACCTGTTGGTGACAATGGGCTTGAGGTCGAACCTCCATGGTGCACCTGCAATCATCATTTTCTTCTTCCCTGTCTGCCTCCAAGTAAAGCTCAGGAAAATAATTCTTCCAGTTAACTGTACTTGAATTTTCCAGGCTCCACTAATATGATCTTTAAAATGGATTCCCATTACCAGGGGTCAAGGACACGTCTTTACTTATGTTCCATAGTTTGTTTGCAGGAGTTCTGCTGTGTCCAAACTGCTGTCCGTATCCACCGGAGCTCAAAAAAGACGCCTCGAGGTTCCTCACACACCAAGATTCCACACACACCCTGAGCGAAGAGCTCATGACCCCCCTATATGCAAAGTTGCTTATCGGTGCAGTTGCTTTTGGAACATGCAAGAGAACCAGCTCTCCCTGGCCCCAGTCACAACCAAAGACCACGTTAGCACATGTGTCCTTGGGTGAGATCGAATTCTTCTGGGTTTTCCAGAAGCCTCAATTTGCCAAAAACAATGCTGTGGTTCATGCAGAATTGAAGAGAGTCACTGTCTCTTCTGAGCTGTACTCAGAGTAGAGTACGCTCAGTGGAGACACTTGAGTCTTACATGTTGTTAATGCAGATGGCTACTTTGGTGATTCCCATGGAGGACCCTTTTGCTGTCCATTGTTTCACGCTGGTGTTCCCTGAGACCCGTGCCTGAGTCCCTGGATGCAAGACCTGTGGACAACATGAGTCTCAGACATCACAGACCAGCAAGAGCTGCCTTCAGCAATGGAACATGAGACCTGACCATACATCTTCTCATGACGTCAACATCTTCGTAAGAACCCTTTCTGGTCCATTCTATGTCTTCCTCTTGAGTATCAGACAGATCGAGAAATCAGCTGCAAACCCATCTGGGGCTGAAGGGCACACTCACATGACTCAGAAGGTTGACAACATTACTGGATTTTCTCGAACCTTCATCAGTTCACCGTGGTTCAACAGTCATGACACAAAAATATGATGCTTGATGGAAAAGTTTAAAACTATTTAGTGGAACCAGTGTTCTGCTCCATTCATACAAAGAACAGAAGACTATTTCCTACAGCTATGTTTGAAATCAGACACTAATAACAAATGAGAAAATGTTACCTATTTGGGGGGAAAAGCCGGTGGCTGCTTAGGTGATAAGAGAATCTATTACTGACCTTCCCTCTTTCTTTACTGCTCCTAGAGTGAATTCAAGGTCTCATTTGCCATGCACAAGACATATGGGTAATGGTTAATTGGAGTGAATAAATTATAGGAATTATATTCACATTCAGGTCCCGGAGGGTTCTGGTTTTTCTTCCACAGAAGCGACTGACCTCGTGCTCAACTAATTATCTCCTCGGCCTCAGTTAGTTAATTGAGTTAAGATGTCAGAAGACCTTAAAACCGAAATACCACTCGTAACTTGGGTTTTCTCATCCTCATTAATTTTTAGAAGCGTGCTTCAAAGCCAGAATATTGCATTCTGCCTCCTTTTGAAATCCAGCTAGAGATATGGAAGAAGCATATCTGGGTTAGGTTCAGACCTCTTGGAAATGGCCAGGGGCCATCCCCTGGATATGTGCACATTCAACAAATACAAATTTTCATGGAGCCTTTCCTTCTCTGGGCACGGCAGACCAGGTTTCACTATACTCTATTTTTCTTTAGGGTGAAGCCGTTTCTCTTGAGCTGTGTAGCAGTGACTGCAGCATTAAATCACAGTTCCTGCGGCAGAACCGGGCACCCACGAGCCATCAAATACCCAGATTGGAGCTGATTGGGATATCAAATTATGGGAAGATTACTCAGGATGACAACATGATGGGTTTACCTTGCCTCAAAAATGGAGACGTTGTTTCCTTCGCCTGTAGGGTGACATATTCACGAGTACGCCGGTGGACAGGTGGGTTCGCTGTGGAGGGGGAAGAAGGAAACACTTTACCTTCAAGGGCAAGTCACAAACAAAATTTGCTTTTTGTTCCCCCCTCCCCCCCCCCCCCTTTAAGAAAGGAAAGCGGGTAAATTATACCTAGACCAAGTAATAAGGCAATTTGCTGAGCATTTGATCCTGGATACAAGACAGCGGAATGTTAGGAGCCAGATGCAATGGGATGGGGTGGGTGGGAGGACAGGGTGGGGTGGGGTGGATGGAAAGGGGTAACTCTGGGCCCTCGTAGCCCCTCCCTGAAAGGCAGCTGGGTAAGACAGGACTGAATCAGGTGCTCCTTTGGCTTTCTTTGTTTGACACTCCTTGATCCCCTCGGGCTGAAAACAAATATGCGTGCTTTGTTGTTATTTATAACATCAGACCCAATAATGGTATTTTACAGCAGCTCTTGAACTTCTCACCTCCTGGGACAGTTTACATTAAGAAACAAAGCCATGCAGGTCAAGGTCAACGGTGAGTAAACAGCCAGCAAGCTCTCCCCCACGTGTCAAGCCTGGAGCTGCCCCATGGGCCCAGGAAACAAATTCAACACCCTTGGAGCCCACAAACGAGAAGTTTGGAGTCCTGTTGATTTCATGAATATTCTTAGGGCACAGAGGACCCAGCAGGGGGAACTGGAAGATGATTATTCGAACTCGCATTGCCAAAGATCTTGTTTGAACAAATCACTGCCTCACGTGTCCCCTGGAAAACTGCGGCGTTGGCACGGCCCTATCAGAATTCGCGGCCACGGCAGTGTCCGACCCCCAGAAGGCTGCTCCTCGGGGTTGGAAGGAGATTCTCAGGAGAATCTGTAGAATTCAAATCACTCTTGCTCTGCTGGAATGAACTCTGGGAGGCACACGGTAGAGTTCTTAAAGGATTTCATGGGACTCGGTCGGGGAGTGGCGGTGGATAGACAGTGGTGGTCCCCATGATCTCTACTTTCTGGTGTCCGTATCTTCAGAGGATCCCCTTCCCTTGAATGACGGTAGGATGCGTGACTTTCCTGTCACCATTTCCCTCCAAGGAAATATGGCAAAAGCGATGAGATGTCCCTCCCATGACTCTATCTCACTAGCAAACTGTGTGTACAGCCTTGTTGTCCTTGCTTCCTTCGGTTACACGGAAATGAATTCTGTCAACAGTTTGCAAGTGGACCCTTCCCCAGTTGAACCCCCACAGAGGAGAGCCCTTCCCTGCCCGACGTCTTGATTACAGCCTTGCCGAGGACCCACATACATCATGCCCGGACTCCTGACTCCCAGAAACTGGAAGATAATAAATTTGGGATGTTTGAAGGCTCTACATTTGTGGCAATTTGTTATGAAGTGTCAAAAATGAATATATTCATGCGTAGCGTAGTAGGAAACATCAACACGTGCTCTTCCCATTGCTCTCAATGGTTCCCACCCAAGGCTCCTTCCATTCTCCCCAAAGCCAACGTCAAGTGGCACCGTCCCCAGCAAGCCTTCCTCGAGATGCCAATCCATGCCTATCTCTCCTGCCTCCCCTTCTCCTTGGTGATGCCGCACACACAAGCATCCTTTAAAGACAATTGCACCTTGTGGTGCAGTCCACACGTCAATCACCATAGGGTGCTGCTATCTTAAATTCAACGTTGGATAAACATTTTTGGTTGTTAGTTTGCTCTCCATAAGCTCACCTGGATTCTCAACGCAACCTGTTAATTCACTTCTAATGGAACCACATTTTCCCTATCAGCGTCTACAAGTATTCTTTGAACACATATCGTACTTTCAAGCTTATTTTAATGCTTTCCCAAAAAACAAACCAGACTCAACTTCTTGAAAGTGTAATTCGCATGTAACCAAATGCACCCTCTTCAAGTGAACAACTCGATGTCTTTTGACAAGGGTTCGCCCAAGTTGAATCACTACAACAGCCCCAAATGGATGGTGTTTCCATCGCCGCTGAGTGTTCTCTTGTGTGTCTTTGAAACTGATTTCCTTGCACGCCCTGACAGCCCCCTGGCAGCCTCTGATATGCTTTTTGTTAATCTCATTTTGCATGTAGCTGTGTTTTAGATTTTAATAGGCATGGGATTATGTACTTTATATTCTTGTGTTTTTTTTCTTAGAGTTATGTTTCAAGACGTGTCTTATAGGTGCCGTACAGATGGAACAATCAACACCTCCCACCCCAAGAAAATAATTGGTGAAGATGTCTAAAGTAATGACACCATATGCACCAAGAGGGTAGGAAAGAATATATTATTCACATTATGAGCCTTTTATGAAGAGAGCAGAAGGGAGAGGGGATTCAAGCTGGCACAGAACCATCCGAGCAGAGAAGGGGCTGGTGACTTGGGATTTGTTTTTAATTTTGTTTTTCATTTTATTTTTGTAAGGAAGCCCTGTGCCCAGTGTGGGGCTCGAACTCATGACTCTAAGATGAAGAGTTGCGATGCTCTACGGACTGGGCCAGCCAGGCACCCAGTGACCTTGCATTTTTCTTGTTGTTAGCGGGCATGGGCTGGGGTTTGCGTGGTCTGAACTACCCTCTGGTACCAAGACAGCATGAATAAGGACGTTCTTATGAGCTTGCCTGGGCACAGGTGAACACAGGTGCGACGTGATCAGGCTCGAAAGCTCTCATTGATCCAACATCAAGGGTGAAGCCACATCCTTTCCAAGACACATCCCAGATAGGGAGTGTGGGCATGTGTTCTTTTTTGTTGTTTCGTCATGGATGTTCCCAGGGATAGTGCACAGATTGTTAGCACATTGCTCTGACCGTAAGTGTGTGCCTCATTCCCAGTTTGGGGCTGTTCCGGACGAAATGGATATGATGCTTGTGTACAAACTTCATGATATACAACTGTCCTTTTAACTTGCGCCTTCCTGGTATCTGATGCTGAGCATGTTTTCATGTGCTTGAATCATTTCAATGCGGTTGATCATTCACATGACCTCTTTGGTGAAGTGTCTGTTCAAATATGTTTGCTTGCATTTTTTTTAACTGTTTTGCTAATGGTTATTTATTTATTTTGAGAGGGAGAGAGAAAATGTGAGCAGGGGAGGGGCAGACAGAGAGGGAGACAGAGAGAATCCCAAGCTGGCTCTGTGCTGTCAGCACAGAACCCAATGTGGGGCTCAATCCTACCGTGAGATCATGACCAGAAGATTTAAATCTTGATGAATTCCAGTATTTCTTTTTTTTTTTTTATGGATTGTGTTGTTTGCACGCTGAGAAGTCATTGGGTATCATGAGGACAACACGGTTTTCTCTGATGTCTTCTGTGAGTTTTGTAGTTTTAGGTTTTATGTTTAGGGGAACGATAAGTTTTGGGTTACTTTTAGGCTATGTGGTGTGAGTTAAGGGTCAAGACGTGTGTTGTATGTACATATCTAGAGGGTTCAGCTCAACTAGACAAGATTTAAAGAACAGTCTCTTTTGTTTCCATTCGATAACTTTAAGTAATTTTGTTGGAAATTAACTAGCCATACACATGTGGGTTTATTTCCGGATGCTGTTTTGTTCAGAAGATCCATGTGTCCCTACATTGTCCCTATGGCCAATCCTATACTGCTGTGGACTGAATGCGTGTGTCCCCCTAAAATCTCTATGTTGAAATTCCAACTTTTAATGTGACAGTATTTGCTTTTGGGAGGTGATCAGGTCATAAGAGTGAACATGTGGAGAAGAATAAAGCAAAGTGTACAACGAGTGAGCAAATAGGCAGAGAAAATGGCAAACTAAAATAGTGGATTCATCCAAAAGAAGGCGAAGTAGGGATGGGGTAGGAAATACTGGGTGAGTAGAAAATATAGAGTCAGACAGTAGAATTAGATTTATGTTTGTATTACTGTAAATGACCCAACACTTCAGTTAGCACAGAGGTTGTCAGATAGGACACACAAGGCAAGAAGAACCAACAACATTCTTCCCACCAGAAGTAAAATTTAAATAGAATCTCAGAAGGGGTTAGAAGAGAACCACACAAAAGGATCCACGATGCAAACATAAGTCGTGGGGAAGCACAGAAATGGTATGATCATCAGACAAAGTTGGTCTTTAAGTCAAGGGCCCTTGGCCAGGATAAAGAAGGACAATTCCTTTCATGGATGTCACCCAACGATTCCATAAACTCTCCATCAAGTAAACAAAATTCCCATTTCTCTTACGCACGTCAGCAATATCTCCACTCACCTGATTCAATGTTGGAGCTTTTCCGGGTCTGAAGACCTACTTGTCTTCCCTTCCTCACATGATTTTGTTTATTCAAACACGATCATATTCCCTGGCTCAGGAATGTGAGTCTAGATTCTGTTTTGTTTTTTCCAGACTATACTTGTTCAGTGTTTCTAAGGTCCCTGCTGCTCTGAGGTTGACCTTTTGGCCACGTGACCATGCACTCACCCTTCACAGGATCATATTGATCTCCAGGTCCTATGTGTGGCCACTGAGGTAGGTGGTGTCTTTTGCTTTCCTGCTCTGGAAAAAGCCAGAATAATTTCATAATGTGGTCCTGAAGTCTAGAGTTTCTGCTCCTTATGGTCCAGGAACTTGATATACACCCATGTGTCATTCACAGACGCAGGCCAGCATCACCCAGGGAACCTATAGAAGTGTTAGATGTGATGTATCTCAGGTTCCACTCCCAAGCTACTTCTCTAGGGCCATTTTTCTTCTAAGGATGCATTGAATTAGTCTGTAATAATCATGGACATGGTGGGGCGCTGGGGTGACTCAGTCAGTTAAGCATCCAACTTTGGCTCAGGGTGTGGTCTCGAGGTCAGTGAGTTCGAGCCCCGCATCAGGCTCTGTGCTGTCAGCTCGGAGCCTGGAGCCTGGTTCTGATTCTGTGTCTCCCTCTTCCGCCCCTCCCCTGCTCGTGCTCTGTCTCTCAAAAATGAATAAACGTTAAAAAATTTTTTAAAATAATCGGCGACATTATGTTTTCTTTCTCATCCCCTCATGCAATTCCAACATGCAGCCAGGTTGGAGATGCATTGAGTGTGAAGTTTTCCACAGACCCTCCAGACCACCTGTCTTTGGTCCCATTCTGTCTCAAACACTCTCTCGTCTGGAAGGGGGTCTTGGAGACAGATTCTGGTAACAGCAACTGTCTGTACGTAAGTTGGTAAAAATCAATCCCTGACTTTAATTCTATAATCACCTATAATCTAGTCATTCTATAGGCATAATCAGCCCTGACCTTGACCTCAGACCTGGTTGGGGATGTCCACTGGGATTAGGGGGCTTCTCTTTCATCAGTGGAGAGGTTCTGTGTTGAACACAGTAATCGTAAATAAGAGGCTATTACTTTAAAGATTAAAAAATTTTAATGTTTGTTTATTTTTGAGAGAGAGTGAGCAACCAGGGGAGGGGCAGACAGAAAGGGAGACACAGAGTCTGAAGCAGGCTCTGGGCTCTGAGCTGTCAGCACAGAGCCCAATGAGGGGCTCAAACTCAAGGACCGCGAGATCATGACTTGAGCTGAAGTGGGACGGTCAAGGGACCAAGCCCCCCCAGGCACCCCGAGGCTGTTACTTTTAAAAAATTGTTGACTTCAATATTAGCAGACAGTAACGAGACCGTAATATCTGCTACTCACCATCTGTGGTCATGTGAGAAAACGTCTTTGTGTAAATCACTTGTCATTTCTTTAAATATTCTATATAAGTAGCATTTAAAGCATCACGTGCCTGAAATATTTTTGCAAATAGTGTATGTCTGTTGTGTGTTCTCTAGCATCAGAATCTGAGTAAGGACTCTTATGTACTGGTATGTGGAACAGGTGTCTTCAGGGAGAAGCCGTAAAAGACCAAGGGATGCACATTACGACAGGAGGGGGGACCCGGGCATCCTTTCCTGTTGGATGCCAGGGGAGCTGTGGAGTTCACGTTACCACACAGGCTATTTGTCACCCTGAGGACATGGAAATGAGCCGGTGCACCCCAACGTCAGTTAGGCAGTGCCTGACAGTTGTCCCGGGTGTATGTGGGATGTCACCTCCCAGGCATCTCCAGGTGAGGAGGAAACAAAGGGTCACTCTGTGCAAAGGAGGACATGTAGGAGCCACAGCAGCCAGCCCCACAGCATGCCCTGTCAACTCTATGTGTGTGCAGAATGATGGCATCTCTCAGCATGAAAACCTTCTGGAAGATTTCCACCTATGCACGCTCCCTTGACTCCTTCTGTACTAAAATGCCCTTACTTCCTGCCACTGCTTCTCTTCCTTCGGGCCCCTGCTCTGTCTTCCGACCACACGTTGGCTTGTGGCTTGGAGTTTGTCATAAGCAATTCATTTCTGTCTCTGAAAGTAGCCCTGTTGAATTCACCAAGGAGCCGTGGCTTTCCACGGCACCGTAGTCCCACGGTTAATGCCCGGCTTCTTGATGGGTTTACAAGAAGCTTCCCCTCAAGAAGGAACAGCATTATGGGATGTCCCCACAGCCAGTCACGATATCGACCAAAGGGACGTCATCACAGCAACAGAAAGCATTGCATGTTTTTTCATTTGAAATGAGATGCATATCCCACGTCTAAGATCTCTCATTTCCACTTGGACCTCAGGTCCTTTGCTCAATAAAACAAGATAGATGGTGAAAGAAGAAACTGGACAATTGGTAGCATCTTGATTTCAGGATTTATTTTCATGTACTCATGATCACTTCTGGGGGATTGCTACGCTTGTGTAATGGGTCCTCGTTCTCTCTATAAAGTCTGGAAACCCTGCAGTGACAGGGTTGTCTTGTCCGTATGTATATTTTCTCCATATCGTTAATTTACTCAAATTACAATTGTGTGTATTTCAATTGCACATTCCTACGAGACCCGATCAGTGGTTCTCAGACCTTGTGGTATGCAAAGATTGACTGGGTGAAGACTTTACCGTGCACATTTTGCAGCCCCATGTGTAGACTGGGTTTCTCTATGGTTTGTCTACATCCCAGGGTTCTGCGTGTTCAACAGAGGGCCAGGTAATTGTGAAGCAGGCAGTGGGCCCGTGGGCCCGAGTCTGAGCATTGCTAAAGGTGACCGATTCCAGAGAGGCTATTTTGTTTTGGGCTTTTTTTTTTTTTTGGTTTGCATTTCCTCATGACCCTTAGCCAATATTTTGCATCCAGTCGGTGCTCAGAAATATTCTTAAGTGTAGACAGCTTAGACTCCTAGTGTGTGTATAGTTTTGCATTCAACAACATTATGGCGATTACTGATATCCACAATTTTCACATTTCACTCTCAGTTTTGTCTAACTGATTGTCAGCCCACAGAGAATTTGTTTATAAAGCCTGGAGAATACATCTATGCTCGTCCATGTCGCTTGGCAAACTCGTGTTCATCCATCAAAACCCTAGGTGTCGCCATCTTGGGAAGGTTTTTCTTCTCTCTTATATCATCAATTCCTGTGAAATCTTCCTTGCCTCTGTACCGCCTGTGTACGTGACTTGGATGAACGCACACACCACATTCTCATTCTCATTGTAGACACACATCATCATCTCCCTGTTAGACTGTGAGATGTGTTGCAGGTACAGATTCTTTGTGCCCTTGCTTGTTTATCCATTCATTTATTTACTCCCCTTACTTTTAGTGCGTAGCATATGTGAACCCTGGTAGGAAAAAAGGTCTAGTTGAATTTATCTAAATTACATTGCCGTAGTTCAACACCTGGCAGTGGTTTTGTCCCTTAGGGGACATTTAGCCACGTCTGGGAAGAGTTTTGATCATCACAACTGGGAGGGTGGGTGCTACTGGCCTGTAGAAGGCACACGTCTGGGGTGCTGCTACATATGCTACAGTGCACGGGACAGCCCACAGCAAAGGATCACATGGACCAAAATACCCCTGGCGCCAAGGCTGAGAAACCCTAATTATTTTCTATGCTCTCTGATGGCCAGTTTTGTCCCATAATTTGATAATTCCTCAATGTGCCCAACAAATCACACACGCAGAGTAGTTACCAGATAGTAGGGCAAAGTCAATCTTATTATTTAATCTTATTAAAGGAGCTGGTACCTGTGGATTGATTAGCTAATTGCTTAATTAGAGTTTTAACCTTTTCCATTTTATGGGGACTTTTTAAAGACGAACGTGGGCTACGGGCCACAAAAGATCTTTCCTACTGCTCTCATCTTTCAGAATAAAATCAGGTGAGTGAAATCTGCCTGATCTGGTTCGTCATGCCTTGGGTACTCAGACTTTGTCAAATTAGAAATGAATCCTAGGATATTTCCTCCCTATACCGGACTCTTACTCACTGCAAAATGTCAGTGAGAAGCTTAGTACAGAAAGTTGTAACTCTCTCTCTTTATTTCGTGTACCTTTGTGGATTCTGGATCCTTCTAGTGACAGCCAAACATAGCACAAGAGGAACAACACAGCAATTATTTCAGGTGACAGCATCTCAGAGCCATTTAAAATGGGACAATTTGGGGCGCCTGGGTGGCTCCCTCGGTTGAGTGTCCGACTTCGGCTCAGGTCACGATCTCACGGTCCGTGAGTTCGAGCCCCGCGTCGGGCTCTGGGCTGACGGCTCAGAGCCTGGAACCTGCTTCAGATTCTGTGTCTCCCTCTCTCTCTGCTCCTCCCCGGCTGATGCTCTGTCTCTCTCTCCTTCAAAAATAAATAAAAACATTTAAAAAAAAAAGAAAAAAAGAAAATGGGACAATTTGCCATTGATGGCGACATCGTTCTGTACCCCCCTGCTTGGCAGTATGGGTAGAAGTAATTTTGCTTTATTTATCCTGCCACTATTCGGAAGGCTTGAGACCCAGGGGGCTTTATGTGCCTCCGTCCCGTCTCTTCTGAACTTTGCATCGTGACTGTTGCATCACGGAAATGGGGCGTTAGTGCAGCAGTGTGTGTAGCGAAAGGGATGGTGGGAGATGCACGAGGTCGAGAGGTATCTATCAGGTGGCATTGACAGGACCTGCCAGCCCATAGGGTGTCCATGGGGGAGGAGAGATGATTCCTAGTGTCCATGGGGGAGGAGAGAAGATTCAGGGATGATTCCTAGATACTCCTGGCTTGGACAGTTGGTGGTGGTGACCTATATTGAGGCCATGGACACCAAGAGAGCAACCGTCACCAGTGGGGTACGTGACGCATTTCGGGATTTCCAGATTAGGATGCCCTCTAGGTGGTAGAATGTGACGGTGAGCTGAGAAACTACAGCTTGGGGTCTGCGAAGGCTTGTCTGTGTCAGTAAATTGACCTTAACTGTTCAACAATTAATTGTGCATTCTGCTTGGCCGCTCTTGCTTGGAATGTATGTTCTCAGTACGATATACAAATAACCTCCCCAAACAAGTTTTGGTTTCTTGAGACAAGGGTGTTACGTTCTATTTCAGCAGGCCAATTTTCCAAGAAAAGTGGGCACTGTATGCATTTTGACTGCAAATTATCATCATCATCATCGTCATCATCATTAGTTTCTGGAAGAGTGTTTCAAGTGCTTTGGGAGGGAAATGCACAAAATCATAGTGACGTCCTGCTGGGTTAGTCTGAGCACCCAAAATGGACCAAAAGGGGTTTGGAGTTTGCATGGCTCGTTTCTAACTCTCATATCTAACTGAGAATACAGGAGATCAGGCTCTTGCAGTGTGGGCGCTCCTCCTGACGGCTTGGGACTGGATCGTTCTCTACAGTGGGAGAGCTGCCCTGTGCATTGTGGGATTTTTAATAGCTTCCTATTCGATGCCAGAAGCACCTGACACCCTCAGTGTTGACAACACGAAACATCTCCAGACACTGCTAAGTGTCCTGGTGGAGATACCATTGCCAGGCTTAGCAGATAAAAATATAGGACACCCAGCGAGATTTGAATTTTAGATAAAGAAGGAATCATTATTTAGCATAAGTATGTCCCTCGCAACGTTTTCTCTGGTGACCCTACCCAGGGGACAAAAATTGCCCCCGTTTGAGGACACTGCTTGCTCTCCTCACCTAATTCCTCACGAACTTACAAATGTCTCCATTGGGATCTTTGGTCTAGGGAGTGACGTGGCGTTCTGCACTATAAGAGTATTCAGTATGGTTTTACCTGTGTATCTTTAGGGAAAACCGCAAGACCCAGAACAATCCACTCGAGACGCCCACATTGTCCCCATTTATTGTTAATTACATGCTTTCCACTTCATTTCATCTACAAAAGGGAGACAGTGCTAAGTACCGACATTTTCTAAACGAATCTCTTACTTGGAAAGAATGTTCTACCTGGAGTTCTCAGTGCCCCTTAAGAATCCCCCTTGTGGGAAATGGACTGAATGATCTAATTACGCTTCACAGATGCGATGAATCTCTTATCTGTAGCAGTTTCTCCCACCTGCCCCCCCCCCCCCCCCCAGGTTATTTCTCCTGGAGAATCTTCGGTTGATAAAAATAAAGTGTGCTCTTCTGCCCCGGGAATCTGGTGGCCTTCACCTTCCAGCCTGTGGGTCTTAATCTAACTACCCAGGGTCAAGAGTCATTTGTTGGCAATGAGTTCAGCCTATGCTGCCACTGCTTAGTTCCTCCCCATGCACCAGTCCAGCAGACCTACAGAAGGAAAGGGCAACATTTCACAGATGATTTCTTGGAAGTTTTAGAGCAGAGGAAAAGCTCAAGTATTCTTTACAAAGAGAATAATGCGTAAAACATACACATAAACATGTGCAATGGATGTATAAGCTTCCAAAGACAAGGATCTTTGTCTGATTTATTTATTTATTCATTCATTCATTTATATTTATATTTTTTTATTTTTATTTTTTAATGTTTATTTATTTTTGAGACAGAGAGACAGAGCACCAACGGGGGAGGGTCAGAGAGAGAGGGAGACACAGAATCCGAAGCAGGCTCCAGGCTCTGAGCTGTCAGCACAGAGCCCGACGCGGGGCTCGAACTCACGGACCGTGAGATCATGACCTGAGCCGAAGTCGGATGCCCAACCGACCGAGCCACCCAGGCGCCCCTATTTATATTTATTTTTAGATGAACCTCATTCCACTGGACTTTGCACATGGAAGCTACTCAATAATTCTCATTGCTAAAGAGGAAGTTAAAATAGAACACTTGAATAGAACCTCGCTCCTTCCTACCTCCTGAATCATTTTGCCCTTATCTCAGGTATACACTCTTTCCTGTTTCTTTCCACAAAACGGATCACTCTCCTCTGTGATGGTGGTGGTGACAACGGTGGTGATGAAGATGGGGATGATGGTGATGATAACGAAGGTGATGATGGTGGTGATGTGAATGATAATGGTCGTGATGATGCTAACGATCATGATTACGACAAGGATGATGGTGACGGTGGTGGAGGTGATGATGGTGGAGGTGACGATGGTGATGGGGATGATGTTGATGATGCTGATGCTGATGGTGATGATGATGGTGATGAGGGTCATGATGTTGATGATGGTGATGATGATGCTGATGATGGTTTCATCTCCGTTGCCACTTATTTATTCAAAAATTTAAGAAGCTTTTCATCAGTATTCTGCGGTAAAATTGTGAGTGACCTAAGGCTTCCCCATACATAAATCTAAAATCTCCTTAAGGGGATAAGACATTACACAAAAAGATAAGCAATACTCTGAATAGAAATTATTATAAACATCCATCATAATACCTATCTCTATATAATACGCAATAATAATTCATAATAATACATTATGTTATGAATATAAATTATGCCAAATATAAATGATCGAGAATCAGTCTTGCGGCCACGAAAGTCAAAGCCAGGTAACTTTCTGTAGCCTGGCTCTATGATAGGAACCTGTATTCACCACATTACCTTCTGTCCCTGGCATTATTCTTCCCATGGAGTGCTTTCTTTCGTGTGGCCCGTCCCTTGATTGGAAACCACTCTCCTCTCTGTACCTGTAATGACTTTGCCCCTTCCTCACCCTGGTTTAAATCTGTCCGTCTTTCAAAACACCCCCTCAACCTCTGCCTCCTGTGATTTCTGCAGCCCACATGGATCTCCCTTCCCTACGATACTCTGTAGTTGGGGTCTAGTGTGTGATGGGGTCACTAACTCGCATGGCTTCCCAGTGCTTCTGTGGGCATACACATTATTCTGTCTGATGGAACTCTCACAAATGGGTAGCCGTAAAATCAGAAAAAGGAAAGAGCTGTGCATTTGTATTTGTAACTTTTAATCAATGGACCTAAACAAATTTCTAAAAATTAGCCTTAGAAAGAAATATGTTGTATAACACAGTGGAAATGAATGAAAAGCAGTAATAGAAGAAATACCCCTGAAAAATATACTGAATAATGACTTATCCGTTCATTTCAATAATTTGTTTGAGTAACTTATAAGATCAAATTTGACCTTCTTAGTTTTTCTTTTCTTTTATTATATTGAAAATAGTAGATACTTTCGAGTTGTTTTTTTTTTTTTAACTAATTTCGCTTCAAAGTTCTAACAACACTTCTAGGAGTCACGCATTGATATTTTAAAATTTGAAATTATGGTTCTAAATAACTAATGTGAAAAAAAGAGAAGGAAAATAAGGAACAGGGGCAGCTAACGGCACCAAGACATCAAAACTTTACCTCTGCGGGTCTAGACATGTTTAAGATGTAGTTAGCGTTAAGGGTGTCCTGCCCTCACGCTGGGCCCACACCTACTGCCCACAGCTCACCAGTAAGAAATACACTCATGAAATCTTTGGTGGGCGTTGCGTGTTGGTTTTTTTGAGACGCTGGTGAACAGGTTGTCAAGCAGAGTTGAGTCCAGTGGTCTGATCCCACACCACCTTCCCGAGAAGGCAGGACGGATGAGCAGAAGAAGCCGTGTTGGGAGACGTTCCTGATGACGTCTGCATCCCCAGTGGTTTCCAATGGTCTACGCTCCTGTTCCGCTGGCTGAAACATCTACGTTTTCTGACATGGCTACTTTCTTTTGGAATTGTGTCATCTTTCAGCCAAGCAATACTTCAATGATGTAGTGATGGAAAAGGGAATACATTTATGTAGTAGGATCTGGTGGAGGGGGGATTAAAACAATTTAATGAACAAAATAAAAGCGATGGGATTTTAGAAACGAGAACATTTGTGTTGTATGGAGTTTCTTTTTTTTTTAATTTTTTTTTAACGTTTATTCATTTTTTGAGACAGAGAGAGACAGAGCATGAACGGGGGAGGGTCAGAGAGAGGGAGACACAGAATCTGAAACAGGCTCCAGGCTCTTAACTGTCAGCACGGAGCCCGACGCGGGGCTCGAACTCACGGACCGCGAGATCATGACCTGAGCCGAAGTCGGACGCTTAACCGACTGAGCCACCCAGGCGCCCCATGTGTTGTATGGAGTTTCAAAACAAGGCAGGGGACGTTCTTGCTGGGACGGAAACCATGGGGCAAAATATGAAAATGTGCCAAAAACAAAATGCTACAGGATACAAATAACACTGACCACTGAGTTTTCTTCTCTGAAATCTGAAAAGAGGTATTTTTTGTACTATGAATGCATCCGTCAGAACTATCTAGTTCAAGTAGTTTTAGCCATGCTGTGGTTTTTGTAAAGTAGGAGAGAATAGAGTTTTACATTTATTATCAGGGAAGTTCCCAAGATGCTCCATTAATGTTTATAAGCTGCAAAGTAAAATATGAACTTTTACCCTATATTGGTTCAAATTATGATGCAAGCCAAGAAATAAGCCTTATTTCTAAAGATCTTTCCCTAGGTAATTTTCATTCTAAATTAAAATATGTTCTAATAAGTATGTAAAGATGAATATTTTAAAATTAGTCTTGAATATAAATTCTGTGAACATATATTCATAGAGAAATATCTTGCTCCTAAAGTTGGTGTGTGTATATTTTTCATACTGGCAATGCATAGTTTAATGTAGTAGACCGAGTAATTAGATTTGCTTTTCTTTATAAATTATCTGACAGATGTTTTGGACAGTGATTACCTAACCTATTTTCCTAATCTAAACGGGGGCTGTATTGTAAAAATAGATCACACTTGGTAACTGTCATATGATACAAAACTCTGTGTCTGAGACCATACTGTGACTACATCATAAGCATTTTTGGTTCATGTTGAAGAGAAGGGTACATGAAGAATTCTACCTACAGGCATCTCAGTTTGCTTTTTAACCTGATTCAATGTGTAATATTTCAAAACTGTCATTTTGGCTTCGGGTTAAGTCCGTGGATATGGGACACCCTGACCCAATAGGAAGACAAATCAAAGTCCATCTGGGCAGCAAACATAGCTGCCTTAGTTGATACTTCTGAGTGGGAACCACTTCCAGAATTTGTCCAATTCTTCTAACAGATACATGGCAACTTCATGAAGCCTAGTGCAGTGAATGGAATCACTAAGGTATTCTTCCTAAAATGAAAGTAAGTTATGGGCTCATAAGTTGTCAAAGCCAAGTCACAGGTAAGAAGATGCATTCTGAGGACCTTATCTTAATACTTAGAGGGAAAACAAAATTGCAAGAGCAAGAAAGCAAGATGCCCGGTTCCATGGGAATTTCAGAGAAGGTGTTCCCAGAGGACCCCACTGCCAGCTCAACTCATCTGGGACCTTGACTGCAGGTACAGTTCCGCCATATTTATTCCATGCGTGATTCCAACTGGGCTCCAGAAGCAACCAAATCCACTCAGTGGTCAGACATACGGCCATGCAGGATGCTTGCTCCAAAATTCCCTCGGGGGAGGAGAATGAGTAAATCTGGACCATGGGCTTTCAACCACGCCTGTATCTCTGTATTACCAGTCCACCCAATGAGCTTCCGGAAGTCATGGAGCATGGCTGGCCAAACTGGATACTTGGAAGTGTGTGGAAAACATGCCAGGATCTGTGTTATTTTAGCATCTGTGACTGTATCACACGGTAGGAGGTCATTCCTCATCCAAGACAGCACAACAAATTCATAGATATTCATAGGCAGATGCAGAGAACACAAAAGCAGAAATGGCAATAGAAAATGTAATGCTACATTCACTGTAATATCAGGAAGGAGTAAAAGCGAAGGAACCAGGCAAGGTTCAGAGGAAGCATTCAATGGCTTCATAGACCCATGATACTTGGGGGAAGGGACCACAAGAATCAGATTATTAGTTCCTTGGAAGACAAGAACACACACACACACACACACACTGCACACCAGGATTTTTGGGGTGGTTATGTTCATCCCAAAGGAGGCCAAACGTAGATCAAAAGTAGAGGCTCGTGATTCAATGGGAAGCAAATGTATTCTTTGATGACACTCTAACGGGCACGAGAGAAAACCAGCTTATTTCAATGTAAAAAACAAAACAAAACAAAACACAAGTTGGCTTGCAGATGTTAGTGGCTATTCTTCATGCACATAACTGCTGCCCATAACCAATTTTGGGTCCTAGTAAGTATTTCTGATCAGTTACCTAAAGCTGTTGCGTTTCTATTATTTTCACTTTGCTGGCTTTTTCTCCCCCTGGGCGAAAAGAAAGTGGTGTCTTAGGTGCCGTGGGGATAAATTTGTCCCTGGTCACACCTTATCTGTGGGTGAAAAAGCACAAATTTGAAGTAGCTCTAATTGCAGTATTCAAATAGCTTTATGCTGGAGGGATGCCTGCGTCCAAGCTGATTTGAGAAACAGCGAGCCTTTCAAACACCACCTTTGAAGAATTTAGTGCCCTGCTAAAATACTGACATGTACTCTTAAATCAAGATACACTATGGATTCCTATTCCCCCAGTAAAAAATGCAACTTTGAAGGAAATCTGGTGTGTATTTATTGTCCCTTAACAGTTGTGATATCCCTTCAAATTATACTGGGAGTAATGTGACAGTGCTCTCCTGAGGTCTCCCGCAGGGCAGGGTCTGTAAATTCCCCCTCTGGTTACATTCAGCAGAGAGTCTGGTATAATCAGAGAGCACAGTTTATGGATCATTTCCTCATGTTGAAATCGCATTTTCCACCATGACATGGTATGAAAAATAAAGCTATTTTGTGATTATAATGCCGAGACGACTGGTTGTAAACTGGGGACTGTTTTGGCCCACCAGAGGACGCTGGACCATATCTGGGGACCTTTTTGGTATTGCATTGGTAAGGGGGTGCTCCTGGCAATTACTGGGTGGGGACCAGGGATGATGCTGAACTTCCTACAGTGCACAGCACAGCCCTCCCACAAAAGAGGAGTCTATGCCCCAAATGTCAATGTGCCGAGCTTGGGAAACCACGTTCTAGAATAATAGTCACGTTGGAATGATGCTGTGGGGGTTTCTGGTCTACCGTTGGGACCAGCTGTGATCAACGACGGATTTCGATACGCTGTAGTTGCGTTATATGCGTAAACACGTGATGCTAAATAACAAAGAAAAAAATAAAGCAAGGCTACAGCCTTTCCTGCGTAGGTCTATGAGTATGGAGGGCAAAGCATTGCCCGGTAGCTGCAGGGGTTCAAAGATGGATACGGTGTGGACCCCACCCTCCATGCACTGACAATATATTGGTGGATGCATCCCTGGGAATGGATTACTTTAATTTGTGGGAGCTTGGTCAGGACAAAATGGAAGTCAGATGGTGTTACTTACGCCTACGGCTTTGTGCGTGGAGGTGAATTATGTTTCGTAAGAATGATCTGACCTCTTAGATATACATATAGATGATTTAGACATAGATGGAAATATAGATGATACATATAGACATACCCATAGATGATTTAAATGCAGGTGTCGATGATGTTGATGTAAATGATAAAGATAGAGATTTAGGTATAGCTGATATAGCTAAAGATATAGGTGTAGATGCTATTGATGTAATTACAGATACAGATGATATAATAGAGAAGTACATGTGTATATACATAGTCATTTAGGAGATTTCCTTAGAAAACCCAAGCAGTTTGTTGGAAAGTTCCAGAATCCTTGCTCTGTCTCCTCTCACAGCCCTGGGTGATACATCCTCGATACAGTTTTTAAGGAAATGGATGTTACTGTAATTAAATGAGCTACGTAAAACGTTGTCTTTTTCAAGTTGGAAGGAACTTATGTGCATTATTGCTCTGGAGAAAGTCAGCAGGTGGACGGAAAAAAAGGCAAAATCACTAATGAGAGACTGTGACTGAGGGAATTAGGAGCCGTAACATAAGCAGGCGTGAAACTGAAAGCAGAGGTGAGGGAGACAAGATTGGGAACGTCGCCTTTCCCTCCGAAATCGCGTTGACAGCTGAAAAGAGAAAACTTGACGGGAAATGAATAGCTTAAGTACCTTCCATAAAAACCCCCAAACGTTAATAAAAATAAATGGAGTAAGGATTCAGCTCAACTTGTTTAAAAGGACGCAACGTATAATTAAAGACACAGAAAGCTAAAAACCTTTTAAATTAATGTACAAATGAATGACCTACTGATCCATCAAGGAGCTGGTGTTTGAGGAAATAAAAACAAAGTTAGGCCAACAGCTAATCCCTTTCTGGGAGAACAGAAACGGGTCAACATAAAAATGCACGAAACGCAAAAAGGGGGCATTACAGAAATAGTTTCATTGATTACAAACCTTAAGGACTAAGGTGGAACAGTTGTTTTTTTTCCTGTGCTGAAAATACCTAAAGTGCATTGCTTGCTTAACTAGTTAATTGGCTAACGTCTCCTGGAGAAGGCTGCCATAGATAGACCTGAGGCTTGGAAAGGCGGTCTCGGGACGAGCTTCTTAAACCTGGATGTGTTGTCAACTGTCCTGGGGGTTCCATGCAGCACAGGGTCTGACTGTGCAGGCCCAGGGCTGGTGCCTTGATTCTGGATTGCTAATGAGCCCCCCAGCTGAGGGGGATGCTCCTGTAGTGGGGACCACACCTAGAGGGCAAACGGGCCAGAGCCTCAGGTAGGAAGCAGGGAGTGACAGGAACCTAGGCCAGCACAGACTTCAAGGGTGTTAATTAGTTTTGATTTCAGCCTCCAGGTGATGGGAAGGTACTGAAGGGTCGAAAGGAGTTAAGTCATCAGGCTCAAATTTGCCGGGGACATAGTTTGGAGTCATCGACCTGTGGGCAGAGACCCCTGCAGATGCGTTTGTAATAGGCTGGTCAAGAGCAGGCAAAGGCTCAGACCAGACAACGCAAAAGTGTGGAGTAGGGACAGGTTTAGGAAACTTTAGAAGTTGCGATCCATAGAGCATGGCGGGGGTGGGGGTAAAGGACGTGAAGGGAGAGCCGTGTGGATGGTGTCGGGGTTTCCAGCTTGGGCGACTGGTTGGTGTGTGCACCGAAGGAGGGAACACAAGGGCAACATCAGTTTAGAGAGAGAAGATACTGAGTTCATTTTAGGTACGTGGACTTGTCCTCGGCGGTCCCGCAGAGGGATATTTGAAGCTTTCCTTGTCATATCTCAGCCTGGGTGACGTCGGATTTTCTTAAGGAGTATCCAGGCACCCTGGCGTGAGTACAGAGACCCCGAATCCAGGACCATGCAGGGCCGGGGCTCTGTACAAGAAGAGACGGGAGAATTTGGTCTATTGGTAAGAGGGTTGCTGCGATGTTCAGCCAAGGGTTTGGAAGAAAACCCTTCAAACGATTTAGGTCTCGGGGACTGTGGAGGTGTTTCTGGGCCATCCCTACAGCCATATAGGCAAAGCTTGAACATTTTGTGGGGTGAGCTCCAGACCACTGTGCTAAAGCGAGACACGGGAGTTGTTTCACCTACAAAAGTCATGTTTTCACTACGCTGAAGTCCGTCAACAATGCTGTACTACTGTGTCTTACTTTATGTTAGTGCGAAAAAGTGCTCTCATTTGAGGTTTTAGCGGACTCTTTTTGCAAGTGGAGAGTCTTGCCCTGATGTCATGGCTGCTGACTGATCAAGGTGGCGGTGACTGAAGGATGGGGCGGCTGTGGGAGTTTCTTAAAATAACACAAGGAAGTTTGCCGCGTCGACAGACTCATCCATCGTGAGTTATTCTTCCATGGTGGCTGGTGCTTGGAGTGGGATCAAGGTGGCTGTTCAAGGTGCACGGTATTTCTGAGACTGTCAGAAATGAGGTGATAGTTTGAAAGAGAAAGAAAAGCGTAGCCTTCCAAATCGTGAAAACACACAAAACACGTGATAAAAATGATCCGCGTAAGTCAAGGCCATAGGCACATGGAGGTCAGATTCCCTAGGTTCAAATGCTAGGACCGTAAATTATGGAATACGTGTCTCTGAGTGATTTAGTTAAATGCTTCACGTCTGTTTCCCCTTGTGCAGAAGATGGAAATCATGATAATGCTTACTTATTTTGGTCTTTGGGATTAAGTGTAATATGTTCTTCAAATGATTGCTAAATTTTTGTTAGGGGTTATAATAACGTGTCATAATAGTAATAATAAACTATATAAATGATTATAATAATTAGAACAATAATTATAAAGACTTACCAACTCCCCCAACAGACCTCATGGGGCTGGAATCTTACAGTATAACTGCTTTTAGGGACGAACTAATGTACCAAGCATGATATCTAGGGCATTTTTAATTTTTTTTAACATTTATTTATTTTGAGAGACAGAGCGTGAGGAGGAGAGGGGCAGAGAGAGAGGGAGGCACAGACTCCGAAGCAGGTTCCAGGCTCCGAGCTGTCGGCCCAGAGCCCGACGTGGGGCTCGAACCCACAGACTGTGAGATCATGACCTGAGCCGAAGTCAGACACTTAACCCGCTGAGTCACCCAGGTGCCCCTATGGAGCATTTTTTAAAACAGTTGATTCACACACACTCTCTGTATTATGCACTGAATCCTTATAGTAAAGTAAAATAGTGGAAAAAAAATCATTAAAATAATTAAATCATTAAAATATAAAAATAATTAAAAAAATCATGAAGAAGAGACAATAAGTTTCCAGGACTGTGTTGTACTCATAGAAAAAAAAAAACCCATGTATAAGTGGACCTGTGCTGTTTCAACCCACGTTGTTCAAGGGTCAGTGTATTTTGCCAGTGGAAATGCAGTGTTTTAAAGTGCCGGTAGAATTAAATTCAGGGTCAGTGGAAATAATGGAAATAGAGTCTGAGTTCTCATAGCAGGAAAGCACATTTTTGTTTGTTTGTTTGTTTGTTTGGAAACTGCATTTTTTAAAAGCACCAAAAGGAAACGTGTAGTTATCTGTCTTCCTCTGACTTAACGGAGGACCTTGGGGGAAGGGAAGGGGAGAAAAGTAGTTTCAAACAGAGAGGGAGGCAAACCATAAGAGAGTCCTCAATGCGGAGAACAAACTGAGGGTGGATGGGGGGGCAGGAGAGAGGGGAAATGGGTGATGGGCATTGAGCAGGGCACTTGTGGGGATGAGCACTGGGTGTTGTGTGTAAGTGATGGGTCTTGGGAATCAAAACCCAAAGCCAAGAGCACACCATATACACTGTATGTTAGCTAACTTGACAATAAATGAAAAATAAATAAATATGGAGGTGTTTACATATTAAATTTGTTAAAAATAAGTAAATAAGTAAATAAGTAATTAAGTACATAAATAAATAAATAAATAAATAAATAAATAAATAAAATAAAAGTACCAAAAGGAGAATGCAACGTACATCTGGAAATTTCTCTTGCTCCCAAGCTGTTACCTGTGTGGACCCCATGGCACCTGCTGTCAGGATGGGGTTCTCTGACCTCACGCTGGTCACTTTTTCAAAAAGTTAAATTACCTTTCCTATAAAAGCAAGGCACATGTACTATGGAAAATTTTTTAAATACAGTAAAGACATAGAAATAATATGGTTTCCATACCACCCAGGGATTACTAGTAACACCTTAATGTGTACCTCTCCAGATATTTTCATTACATACAAGTGTCTTTTTAACAAGAGGGGATCATTCTGCCCATTCTGCTTTATGCTCTCTTCTTTATTCAATAACATCCACCTTTTCCCTTTATGGTAAGCTCTACTCAGTCGTCATATGATTGGGGACATATTCAAATTCCCCCCCAAGTGATCCCCACAATGTTTACAATTGTTTCTCAGAATCCCAGACAGGATCTCAGATGACACGTAATCTTTATGTGCAGAAAATTGTATAGTATGTTACATTCCCCCCCCCCTTTTTTTTGGCCATCATCCCATTAAAACGTTGAGGCAAGTTTTTCTACAGAACATCCCAGATATATCTGCCAAGTTCTTTGTGCTGCTGTCTGGTTTGGCCGTTTCCTTTTAAATTTCTGTTCCCTCCTTTAGAAATGGCAACCGTTAAATGTCTAAAGGGTTTCACTCCAAAGAGAACACACATTTGTGCTTTCTTCTGCATAACATGTGAGGATGTGAGGCAGGGAAGACACTCGCCTTTTGAAAACCCACCCAAAGATTTTCCTTAGTGTACCATCGGACTATTCAAGGTGTCTATATTGCCCTCTGATTATGGCGAGATTTATTGGCTACCAGTGTAATGAAGACCAATGCGTCCTGTCTATTGACCTTTTAACATCTCCTTTTATTTAATTACTGAAATTTATTTATCAATCAATTTGCCTTTTATTGGCTTCTGTAATTATAAGGAGAATTGAACGGCAAATGGGGTGGTGTCCAAATCATATTAGCCGTCCAGTACGGGACACCCAGAGACAAAGTTTTCTTCACAATCCGTATCGGTTTGATTCATTAGTCATTCACTTCAGCCTTATCCACCACAGAGGTCTGTGCAAGGCAGAACAAGGAGGGGAAAAAAACCTGATTTGCAATATTGGAGATTTTGTTTCATTCAGATTTGGAAAAAGCATGTGTAGTTTCACCTTATTTCATTAGGAAATTAATGAAGTATATGTTAGTTACCATATTTGCAGCCATTGTAAACACACCTCATCTTTTTTTTTCCTCAAAGAATGCCCTGCCTCATAATGTACTTTAAAAACAATTTTATTGAGTTGCAATTGACGTATCATGAAACACGTTTACAATTCATGCACCATGAAGCGTGTACTTTTAAGCCGTGTGTTTTGATGGCTTTTGGTACATCCATTGGTATGTATCTACCAACACGGTCAAGTTCAGAGTGTTTTGATCACTCAGAGTATTTGTAGAAATTTCAGAATATTTTTATCATCCCTCAAAGAAACCCTATGCCCATTGGTAACCACTCCCATAATATTTTTGTTTGTGTGTTTGTGTTTGTTTGTTTGCTTTTTGTGGCTAGATACTCTTTATTGTTTTGTTTTCTTCTTTCTTTTCAAATTGTTATTTAAAATCTAGTTAGTCAACATGTAGTGTAATATTGGTTTCAGGAGTAGAATGTAGTGATTCGTCACTGACCCATAACACCCAGTGCTCAACACAACAAGTGCCCTCATTTCCCATAATGTTTTCGTCGTTAAGCCATAGTGTAGCGTGTAAATAGCACATTCTTCATGCATATAGTTGAATAATATTCCATTGTAGACCTTCCATTTTTCCATTCATCCGTTGATGAGCATTTGAGTGATTTCTATCTCCCCCAATGAGTAATACTGGAATACATGTACGTCCATGTGCCAGTTTTTGTGTGGATCTTCAGTTTTTGTTGGGGATTGACCTAGGAGTAAAGTTGGCAGGCCACGTGGTGACTACAGTTGAGAAACACCCACGCTGTCCTCCAAAGTGGCTGCCTCATTGGACATTCCACCAGCAACGTCGGAGCCTTCTGATTCTTCCACATCCTCCACCATGGTTGTTATCGGCTGAGTGTTTTGTTCTTTAGATATTTGCTGCCTAACACTAATTTAGCCTTTGAAAGTTCAGATTTTAACAACTGACTTGGAGACTTGACTCCCCACCGCATAAAATTGGTTTGATTGACAGGACACCCAAAGATTTTCATCAAATCTGTTTCTTTCCCTACATTTAAAAAGACTACTTTAGGAGTGCCTGGGTGTCTCAGTGGGTTAAGCATCTGACTAGCTCAAGTCATGATCTCTCGGTATGGGTTCAAGACCTACCTCGGGCTCTGTGGTGACAGCTCAGAGCCTGGAGCCTGCTTCAAATTCTGTGTCTCCCTCTCTCTGCCCCTCCCCTGCTCATTCTCTCTCTCTCTCTCTCTCTCTCTCAAAAATAAATTTAAAAAATTAAAAAAATAGAAAAATAAAATTAAAAAGCTACTTTATACACATACACATATGAGTATATCTGAAAAATGACCGCTTTAGGTTTTTTGTTTTGTTTTTTAAAATTTTTTAATGTTTATTTACTTTTGAGAGAAAGAGAGAGACATAGTGTGAGCAGGAGAGGGGTAGAGAGAGAGGGAGAGACAGAATCCGAAGCAGGCTCCAGGCTCTGAGCTGTCAGCACAGAGCCCGACGTGGGACTCAACTCACAAACCGTGAGATCATGACCTGAGCTGAAGTCGGATGCTTAACTGACTGAGCCACTCAGGCACCTCGACCACTTTAGGTTTTACACTAGCCTTATAACTTGTCATACTTTGGGTATACTAATGCACAGTGATGAAGTCCATCTTAGCAATAATTGTCCTTTTGGAGCTGAGAGCCTCCATCCAGCTGGATGTCAGTGTCCCCATACTTGAGAGCCCCTCCCAGTCGGAAGATGCTCAGAGGGAGTTCCCTAATGTCCCCAACACTTGCTAGAGTTCCCCCACTGTGACAGCCAGCCCCGCACTGTGCCCATTGACATGATTGGGTGTGATCACCGCATCTTCCATCAGGAAGGTGACCCCACCCCAATGACCAGGAAAACCTCCTTTGTGCATCTCTTTCTGCTGTTTTGTTACCCATATCTTTTCAGATGTGGGACATATATGTTTTCCTTCCCAATTGGTCTTGCTACCATTTTGAAATACTACTAAGGAAATCTTCTTCTTTTTCTTCTTCTTCTCCTCCTCCTCCTCCTCCTCCTCCTCCTCCTTCTTTGTCTTCGTCTTCTGCTTCTGCTCCTTCTTCTTCTTCTTCTTCTCCTCCTTCTCCTTCTCCTTCCCCTTCCCCTTCCCCCTTTCCTCTTTCTTCTTCTTCTTCTTCTTCTTCTTCTTCTTCTTCCTCTTCCTCTTCCTCTTCCTCTTCCTCTTCCTTCTCCTCCTCCTCCTCCTCTTTCTTCTTCTTCTATTCAGAAACATGGAACAAATGAGCTTTGGGTTACATCAAAGGAGACCTGAATTTAACACTCAGAAGACAGAGTGGAGGCCAGTCATTCATACAAGTGGTGCATACAATGGAAGCCTTTACGCCTCTGGTGTCTAATAACTGTAGACCTCTGGGTATATGAGAGGACAAGAGCCTTCTTCATGGGAGCTAACAGCCATGCCTCCACTTTGTGCAGGAATTCTCTGGGTCCAGCATCATTACACAGACTGTTATCTGGAGCCTGCTCTGGGTCCAGGATCCAATGGCACAATGGGGAATGTGTAAGAATAAAACCACCTCTGTGCTCAAACTGCTGTGGTCTGTGGAGAAGCAGACCCATGATTTGACCGTTTCACTGAAGGTGAGATGCACCGTGATATTTTTCAAACAGTAGACCATCCTGCAATCCAATGAGCTCAGACCAGAGAGAAATTCCAGACCCAGAGGGAAGCCAGGGGCTCCTTCTGGAAGACATATTGGGTGGGAGCACTATTCGTTCTAGAAGGAGTCAAATGGGAGAGGAATATCATAGGAGGAGAAGGGTGTGAGTGGGAAGGACTAAGCCTGGGGGCAGGAAGTGGTCACCAGGTGACAGCTTACTGAGTTGGTTTGAGCCCAATGGGCACCCAACCTTTATACCTGCATGCTCTTCTCTGCTGGAAGTCCTTTCAGCACGTTAGGTCCATTCAGCACCTTAAGACCAATGAATAGCCAGTTTCGGATCCTTTGGGTTTATCTCTGTCATGGGGTTGTTCTTTCTTCCATAAGTTGAGGACCAGGCTGCAGACAGGTACCTCTTGCCTCCCTGCAAGTGACTCTCCTGGACACTCGAAGTATCAATATATATCTTGTTAATGACTTATTGGGAAGGGAGTTTCCCCTTCCTCATGAGCCTGTAGGGCCAAATATGGCTGACAAGTTCCCTTGGTGAGGCATCATCTCAGTTCAGACTACATTCTGGGGTTGACGTTCTCAGCGTCCACATCTCCTTCAGCCTCACCTCATCAGTGTGGCCCCAAAAGTGGTCCTTCTCCTATTACAAAGACAGGAGTGGAAAGCTTGTTCTAGACAACATGGGAAATGGTATGTGTCCAAGTCGTCTTCTTTCCCCTGCATTTATGGAGTTCTGTCAGTAGGGCTGTCCTCTGATGGACAGCCTGGGAGAATCAGAACTGTGTTCCTGTCCTGGGGCACAGTCAATCATTCCCGACCAAAGATCCCCAGGTCCTGATGCTGTGTCAGTCAACCTTTGCAAACCATCATTACAAACAAAAAAAGCCACTGCTCTCACTCTGATGTAGAAGGACAAATGGAAAGGGATTATAGGCTCTTTAGAAATTTAATTTTATTAGGTGTACCGTCCACCATTATACACAGCTAGTGGCTGGAACAGACAAGTGAAGGAGTGCTGGAAATGGCCTCCAGAAAGACTCTTGGCAGTCAAAGGACTGCCTCATCCATATGGATGATTTCCTCATCCATAAAATGGGGGTTAGATGAGATTGTGTAGATAAAACAGATCTTTGTGATTTGAAAGTGACATGAAATGTTAATGGGCACTGACCACCCTGCCTAGTTGTCACCCTGTCCACCGTCTAGTGGACTAGAACAAACATGTTGTGGCTGCAAAATGCAAACTTGTGTGCTGAGGAATGTGCCATAAGGAGAGATAGATGAGAGATAGATGAATAAATATGATGGGTGGATGGATAGATAGCTGACGGATGAATAGATAGATGGATAGATAATAGATGATAGATATAATGGATGGTGCATTGATAGATTGATACAAATGGATGGATGGATAGATAGATGATAGATAGATATGATGGATGGATAGATAGATATGATGGGTGGAAGGATGGATGGATGGATAAATAGACAATATACAGTAGATATGATGGATGATGGATGGATGGATAAATATATAATAGATGGATAGATGATAGATAGATTGATAGATATGAAGATGGATAGATAGATATGATGGATGGATAGGTAGATATGATGGATGGATGGATGAATGGACAGATGGATGGATGGATGGATAGATAGATAGATAGATAAAAGGAGAGAGTTACTTTTGTTTCTCTACTACTAAACTCTCCAAAATGTTAAGAACCTGGATCAGGGTATAGCATAAAAAATTATGTGAAATTAAGTAAAACATGCCCCAAAATTCAATATGGGGACAAATGCAACTGACAGAGCCCTACCTGGGATATTATGGGAGATTAATAGACAAACTACCTTAATTTCCTTTCAACCGATACCAAAATTAGGAGGACTTAATAAATTTCAGTGACGTTTAAAGTTTTATAAGCATTGTGCATAATTCAACACACAGCTGTTATAAAAAACAAGACGCATAAGATTTTATTTCTTTCAGACTCACAGAGTTTATCCCTCAGTGAGATTTACAGCACTTGCCTCTGAAATATCGTCTGGCCAATGACAGTTTGGTGACATTTTTCAACACGTATATATAGATTTGTTCTATTAAGGAGTATATTCTGATTCTTAGAAACAGACCCAAGACTTGGCAGCTCCAAATTTCTGTTTGGCTTTCCTTTTTAGGGGAAGATTTAATGTCAAAATAAAGATCTTTGGAGAATTTCCCAGGCTCCTACCAAATGTGATTATCCTAATAGATAACTCCCCAAAAAAACTTCCTTTGATCTTAGCATTTTTTTAAAGGAGAGAATGCTCACCAATCACATTTACATTTTAAAAATGTAAGAATCTGGTCCTCTAGAATTTAAATAAATCATTGTCAGCTTCATGGAGTTTAGCAATTTAATGGGTTGGATATAATAAATTTAAATGTTTAAAGTTTAGAGTGGTTTTTTTCTAAGTGTAATTCACATACCCTGAACTTCCTCCTTTTAAAGTATGTCATACCGTGGCTTTTCGTGTCCTCAGGGAGCTGTGTGAGCATCATCGTTGTCTCATTTTGGGATATTTTCATCAACCCCAAAGAAACCCTGAATGCACTCAGTGGCACTCCCCATTCTTTCTGCTAATCTGCTTCCCATGCCCACGTCTCTGAGCTACAGTCATGTGCCACAACCGATCATAACAGTTGAGTTCAAAGAAGACACAAAGATGATTGGTTTGCTCAGTGTAGTGTCTCAGATGATTTGAAGATATTCTTGCTACAAGCAGGTCCCCAGGATCACCAACTTCTGACCCCCTTCTCCCAAGGTTCATCCAACTCAAGAGTGTTCTCTGATCCTAATGAGGGCTTACAAGCAGTTAGACCAGTTTGTCCAAAGACATTCTCTCTCTTCTCTTTGTATAAACTCAGGAGTTGCAGAGTCTTGACTGGGGACAGCTGTCAGCTGTGTGGGGGCTGGAGAGCTTTACTCACTACCCCCCAAATCCTAGCTATCCACCCCATGGAAAGTCTCCTTCCTCTCTTTCTCCTTCTCCTTCTCCTTCTCCTTCTTTCTCCTTCTCCTTCTCCTTCTTTCTCCTTCTCCTTCTCCTTCTTTCTCCTTCTCCTTCTCCTTCTCCTTCTCCTTCTCCTTCTCCTTCTCCTTCTCCCTCTCCTTCTCCCTCTCCTTCTTCTTCTATCCAGAAACCTGGAGCAAATGAGCTTTGGGTTACATCAAAGGAGACCTGAGTTGTAACACTCAGAAGACAAGAGTAGAAGCCAGTCATTCATACAAGTGGTGCATACAACGGAAGCCTTTAAACCTTTGCTGTCTAATAACTGTAGACCTCTGTGTATATGAGAGGACAAGAGCTTCCCTGGCATCCTGATCCAGTGTGGGATGAGGGGGTGTGAATGCCACCCTGGGGGTAGAAATATAATGTGAGTACTTAAAAGACCAGGTACCAATACGGATGTGAAATTGTCCAATGACACTAAGTTAACTTGCTCAAAATACATTATTTTGTCAAAACCACCCACTACCTGCATTCCCCAG
This sequence comes from Panthera onca, assembly GCF_046562875.1. Classification (NCBI taxonomy): domain Eukaryota; kingdom Metazoa; phylum Chordata; class Mammalia; order Carnivora; family Felidae; genus Panthera; species Panthera onca. The sequence goes on along the minus strand of NC_138357.1, from coordinate 127,766,607 downwards.
TGGTGTGAATCCGTGTGACATGTCAGACGACAGGGTGATGACATTGTTTTACAGATCAAGACCTCTGGGGATCCGGTAACCATGGAAGGCTTGGGATGCAGATACCTTTCTGGAAATAGGACAGGAGGCTCCAAAGACCAGGTACTAATATAGCTATAAAATTGTCCAATTGCCCTGTTTTAGTCTGGTTGGGCTGCTGTGACAGAATACCATAAACTTATACGGGATGGGGCTTATAAATGGCAGACATTTACTTTTCACATTTTTGGAGGCTGGACATCCAAGATCAAGGCACTGAATGCACTCGTCCCGTTCATGAGGCTCCACCCTTAGGACCCGATCTTCTCCCAGAGCCCCAGCCCCTAATATCATCTCCTTGGGGGCCAGGATGTCAACATATGAAATTTGGAGAGTTTAGCCCATGGCACGCCCTAAGTTACTTGCTCAGAATTACTATTTATTTTAAATTCCTTGGGGTTTTTATTACCCTACTGGGTGAAGTCATGAGATGTCAATCATGGTGGTGTCATTCTTTTTAAATTTTTTTTCAATGTTTATTTTTATTTTTGAGAGACAGAGAGAGACAGAGTGTGAGTAGGGAAGGGGCAGGGAGAGAGGGAGACACAGAATCCAAAGCAGGCTCCAGGCTCTGAGCTGTCAGCGCACAGCCCGACGCGGGGCTCGAACCCACGAACTGTGGGATCATGACCTGGGCTGAAGTCGGCCGCCCAACTGACTGAGCCACCCAGGCGCCCCACGGTGCTGTCATTCTATACTTAAGCCCTCAAGCGCATGTTTGCGTGTTTAAGAAGTGCGGTCACAACATGAACCCCTTATTTGTCTTGTGAGGAAACCACCCTGAAAATGGTGGACTGCAGACTCTGATTTGAATCCTAATAAATGCTTCTAATAATGGTCCACACTGATGTTTCAAAGACACTCAGTAACATTGTGGGGAAAAAAATAGAAACCTAATAGACTATTATTACCATATATTAATGAAAATAAAAAAGGCTCTTTTCAACAACAAAAAACCAAGTGGCTGATTGAAGAGCACTCCCGTAAAGAGAATTCTATCAGCGTTTTCTGTTCATTTTATCAAGTGCAGCCAGGCCCTGGTGTGGCTCTTGGGAAGCCATAGGTTAAAAAACAAAAAGCAAAATAAACAAACAAATAAGAACACCCTAAGTATTAATAATAATAAATTATTAATAACAATTAAGGAATAAATCTTATTTGCATTCACGATAAATTTATTATAAGTAGAAATAATAACCTTATTATTTATTAATTAAATTAATAAAATATTAACCCATTGGACATTTAGTATTAATAATTTAAATACATTGTTATTTATGATTAATAAAATATTAAGAATCTGATCACTTAGCATTACTAATCCAGGTTCTAAGCCAACCGGAAAAAAATGCACGTGGAATTCTGTGATATGTTCATTCACCTTAATAGAACAAAAGCATCCCCACGATTTACACCAACGTGCCTCTGTGCTCACAAAATATCTCCTCTTCTCACTTGTCCGATACCATCCAAAATCACGAAGATGCTTGTCTTATGACCAAAAGAGTTCATTGAGCCACCTGGCAATTTTTCCCCCTTAGGTGTTAAATTATCATTATTATTATTTTTTAATTTTTTTTTTTTTTACCAAATCGTGAAACACAGTGCCTGAGTTCTGAAGCAAAGTGTTTTATTTTCCTTCCTAAATAGCTTGTTTTGGGGTAAGTCAATAGGAACATGTAGGGTAGTACAAACATTGCCAAGCAGGCTTCTGGAACAAATCAGACCCGAAAAGCATCACCTCACCCCTGCATAAAGAGGGATTCTAACAAACCCTCATCAGGTGTGATGCGTTAAAAAAAAGCAGTTTATATTTTAGTTACATGACGTTGTTTTGGACTCAGCATCCGTCCTTGGAATCAGAATGGTGCATCCGTAAAGAAAATGTATGCAAATCTTTCAAGAGTGTTAGTTCACGGTGACAGGTGCTCTCCATCCTTGGATTCTTTTTTTCAAATTTCATTTTAATTCCAGTACAGTTAAGTCACAGTGTTGGGTTAATTTCAGGTGTACGATCTAGTGATTCATCACTTGCATACAACACCCTGTGCTCATCACGACAAGTGCCCTCCGTAATCCCCATCACCTGTTTCCGCCATCCCCCCCCGTCCCCACCCCCCACCCCCCACCCTTCACCCGCGGGGTGACCATCAGTATGTTCTCTGTAGTTGAGAGTCTGTTTCTCGCTTTGTCTATTTTTTTTCTTTGTTCATTTGTTTTGTTTCTTAAGAAACGTCCATGGGTTCTTTTGATGACAGTTGCAGGAAAGCTTTCAAGTACTATACGGAAACAGCGTTGCAAACCCATTAATGGCCTGTTCTGCACCCCAGAGATCTCCAGCGAATTTGTGCGAGTGCTGTAGAAATGGACAGTTAAGGATATTATTTGCATATAATAGCTTGTTCTTTATAACAGTTTAGCCTCCCGTTTTTATGTCCCAATAACGCACCATTTCAGATGCTTTCCAGACATCAGCTTGCAAATGTAAGAGGAAAATAACGGTAAACGTGAAATATCGTGTTGCTGGCATCCCTCTAGTATCCGAGTGAGATTAAGTAACAAAAAAAGAAGAAATCATACTCTTCCATCTAAACGTTCTTTTAAATTCCTGAATCACGTCAACCCAAACCTAATTCGGAAAACAAGTTGTTAATAGATAATGCGCTATGTAGCCTTTCAAGAAGACTGAAAAACACACAGAAAACAGAAGGAAGAAACTCTCTCGTGGAAATCACTCAACCATATCATCTGTGATCGCGTAACTTCCATTTGTGAAAACACCAATTATAACGCTTGTTGCAACTAAACTGAATGAGATCATCTGAGAATAATTTCCCAGCCATTTTAATAGGAAGAATAGAGTACGCAGAGAATAAATGCCCCTCTGTTGTCAGCCGTGTTTCTTCACAATACGAAATTTTACTATTTTCCACACAGTGAGCCGGCTTGAGTTAAGCCAAGCCAGGAAGGAGCATGATTAAGTGTTGATAAACGTATGCTCGTGATTATGCAAATCCTGCATGGGTTCTCGCCCGCTCCTTCTCATGTTTTTTGTACTTCTCTTCACGGCAGGACTAATATCTCTGAAGTTGGTTAAAAGGGAACTAAAAATGAATACAACCTAATTCAAAGTCACAAGTGAATAAACACGGTCGTTAAAAAGGACAATACTCAGATTAAAAATAGAAGGAAATCCCCATAATTCAATTCACTCAAGAGAGAAAATATTTTGAGACTTTAAGCACGGTTGATAATACATGTTTTTCTGGGCCAATTTTTTTTTGCCTTTTTCTTTTCTGTTTTGTCTTCCCTCATCCTCATGTTTGCTGGTGATCCTTGGCATTCCTGAGCTGCCTCCTGAATGTGTCAAATCCCACTGTCCATTGTGACATAGTTTTCTCTGCTGTCTGTTTGTGTTTCAATGTCCCCTCTCTTATAAGGACAACTGTGACTGCATTTCAGGACAACCCGAATCCAGGGTGACCTCATTTTTGCTTCATGACATCTGAGAAGACCCTTCTTCACAAATGAAGTCACGTCTACAAGTGCCTGGGGTTAGGACACAGTTGAATCCCCAACATGTCTCTGATGAGACCCCACAACTCAGACCATAGATGAATGAAAAGGAACTCAGAGCCATGTCAGAGATTAGCTCTTCCTTGCTCTTGAAGATGTGTGCTGTGGGCCTCCAGGAAGGGTCGCAGGCACAGGAAATGTTAAAAGAGATTATTCTGTCATGCCCATTTGAGCAAAGCCCCTGCCCAGAACTGTCCTGTGACCCTTTATAAATTGGACCATCATTGGGATAACCCTTGTGGGTCACAGATCCACCCACTGGTGAAAAGAGACTTTGAGTCTAAGCGCACATTTCAAGGGGTTCTTGTAACTATCAAATGGGTCCATGTGAGATGTAGTAGTTGCAAACCCTTACTCAACGTTTCACATAAGGACCCCTCATAATCAGCATGGGGTCAATGCTTATGGCTCACTAGCTCATGATGTGAACTTGGCTTTCTCAAGGGTCTACATTGGTGACGATATTTCTAGAGTCACCAGATGGAAGACTTGCCCAGTTTTAGCTCTGGAAGTCTTACTTTGGGGGAACTGCCTCGGTCCCAGGTGACAGTTGGTCTCCATAAAGTAAGACGTAGTCTATCCGTCGTCAGAAAGCTCAACCCACGGTGGGTGGTGCCAGAATGCTGTCCATTGCGTTGGGTAGGAGAAGAGAGCTGTGACTGAAATCTTATGACTGGCCTCCATCTGTTGTATAGCCTTCCTCAGGAAGGCACTCACCTCTTGTCACGTTGTACGTTAGGTAATCGCGTAGTCCTCACCTACCTCTCTACTTATCTACCTACCCATCTATCTACCACCGACGTACTTATCTATCTATCTATCTATCTATCTATCTATCTATAATCTATCTTTCTACCTACTTACCTTTCATTCTATTATCTATCTACCATCCATCCATCATCCATCCATTGTATATCTATCTATCTATCTATCTATCTATCATCCTTCCATCCATCCATCCACCCACCCATGATACCATGATATCTGTCTATCTATCTATAATCCATCCATCATATATCTATATCTACCTATCAGCTATCTATCTTCTATCAATGTATCCATCCACCCATCCATCCATATCTATCTATCCATCCATCTTTCCATCCATCCATCCATCCATCCACCCATCCATCGTATCTATCTATCTATCTATCTATCTATCTATCTATCTATCTATCATCTTTCCATCCATCCATCCACCCACCCATGATCCCATGATATCTATCTATCTATCTATCTATCTATCTATCTATCTATAATCTATCTTTCTACCTACTTACCTTTCATTCTATTATCTATATACCATCCATCCCTCATCCATCCATTGTATATCTATCTATCTGTCTATCTATCTATCTATCTATCTATCTATCCACCCATCCATTCACCCATGCATTATATCTATCTATCTATCTATCTATCTATCTATCTATCTATCCATCCATCCATGGGTGAATCCATCCATTCACCCATCCATTCTATCTATCTATCTATCTATCTATCTATCTATCTATCTATCCATCCGTCAATTCACCCATCCATTATATCTATCTATCTATCTATCTATCTATCTATCCATTCACCCATCCATTATATCTATCTATCTATCTGTCTATCTATCTATCTATCTATCATCTATCCATCCATCCATCCACCCACCCATGATCCCATGATATCTATCTATCTATCTATCTATCTATCTATCTATCTACCATCCATCCACCCATCATCCATCCATCCATCTATCCATGTATCACCTACTAATCATCTGTTTATATCTATCTTCTAACTAGTTACCTATCTTGCCATTATCCATCCATCCATCTATTCATCGATCACCCATCAATCGCCTCTTTATGTCAATCTATCTTACTACCTGTTATCTCTCCGTGTATATCATCTACCTATCTACTTACCTACCTCCTTACCTACCTATTCATAGGAAATCTGAATCTTAGAAGAGAGACAGTTTTAGAAGCAAGGTCCCAGTCCCTGCTGTTATTTGGCTCAGGATCATCCCTGGTTAACTCTGTGTTTCTCCTTGCTGGCCCTCTGGCAACATGACGTTCTCTCACCCATATTTCCAGTAGAGGACATGCCTGGCAATGGCCGCAGGGAACCCTGGCCCCCCTCTGTGGCCTGAACCCCCACTGCTCACCTCCCTGAGTCTTCAGGTCTGCTCACCGGTACCTACCATTTGGACTCAGCAGTGACTGCCCCCATCTGTATTATCCCAAGGCTCAGATAATTTCCGAGATACTTTTTCCAAAACCCATTGTCTGTTACACAGGTTTTGATACTTTGATTTCCCTTTAACAATTCAGTACATGATTTAAGTATGCCACCAATTTAGTACACGAGGTAGCACAAAGCACTGAACTGTTTAATCCGACCCTGTTGAATCAGAGACGTTCCCTGGCACTGAGGTTTACCACAAACACTGTAGATGTGACGAACGGAGCAGCACAGGTGGAGAAGGATGAGGTCCAGGACCTCCGACGTGACTCCCCAGGTGATGGCTCCTCGTGGCACCCAGTTCTGCCCCAGGTGGTGGGTGAGGTTTCTAACTAAGATGCAAAAGACTCCAACTTCACAGAAGGAACATCTGAAGTCATGAACCGTCTCCTTCTTATACTCAAGTGCATAGCTAAGGTGACATTTTCTGGGGTGCTATGTCACAGACATCCACAGATGTTGGGTTCCCTTATGGTAAAGCAATCATAGCAACTAGCAAAGCAACTAACTAAACCATCCCATCAGAAGGACTCTCTTGCTGGGAGGTGGTTTGCCTGCCAAGGTCTGCTGGTAGGATGACTAAATACGGTGAGATCGCATCTCCGGCCTTCTTTCTCTCCCTAAAGATGTCCCACCTCCTCACATGTGGAGGCAATGGGTGGGACACCTCCTGGTTTAGCCAGAATTTTCTCTGGGGCACCTGGGGGGGCGGGACTTCGAGTTCTTTTCAAGACTTCACCTGCTCAGGCGAGGCCCACCCGCCTTGTGGAGAGCTGCGTGTTTGACACAAAGTTCAGTGACTTAAATGCTAATCATCCCACTCTGCTTCCTTGCATTTTCTTTCTTTTTAATGTATTTAATGTTTGTTTTTGAGAGAGAGAGAGAGAGAGAGAGAGAACGTGGGAAGGGGCAGACAGAAGGAGACACAGAATGGGAAGCAGGCCCCAGGCTCTGAGCTGTCGGCAAAGAACCTGATTCGGCGCTCAGACTCACCGGTGGTGAGATCATGACCTGAGCTGAAGTCAGAAGCTTAACCGACTGAGCCACCCAGGCGCCCCTGTATTATTGTCTCAACGAACATTTATTTTTCCTCAGTTATTGTGAAGGGAGGCTGGGGGCGAGGCAATGGCCAGTAGCCTGTTCTTGACCAGTATAAACAGACACAGAGAAACCAGCTTAGGCAAAAGTGGCCTTTCTGGTTCCAGAGCCCACACTGCGGAGATTGTGTGGCATCTTGTAAGCCACAGACGAGCTGAGAAAACAAGAAAATTTCTAATTTGCTTTGTGCAAATTAGAAAACCCACCTCTGCGTTCTCTGCTTTATTTGGTTAATTAATCACACCATGGCAGAGTGGTTTGACTCTCATGTGGGTTTACACACAGACACGCACGCGAGAGGCCTTATAAAGCTTTTCTCTGATGCCGTTACTGACGTCACCCTCTCCCAGGCTTTACGGAGATGTGTTCAGTGTTGATGGGCACAGTTTGCTCGGCAAACTCAGCAACACGGTAAATGACACGATGCCAACGTGTAGATGCCAAGGAGTCGTCCTTACAGCAGAGGAGGAAGCCACGCCCGACGGGATGCGGCATCTGGACAGCAGGTGTGATGTCCTCTCTCCGCGCCTTCCTTCCTCATCGGCACGGCCACCGTCACGGCCTCCAGAAACTGCCACCTTTAAGGTCCCCACGTCTCCTGCTCACATCCCACCCTGACCAGACTCACATACTTGTGTTGTCTTCCTGGCCCCAAAAGACAGCAGAGTGTTGGACTTTGACCCATCACCTCCATGAAACATCATCACCTAAAGATGTAACAAGAACCCAACAGGGGTCCACGTGGGTGGCATATGACCTCAATATGCAAGCTGGGCCACAGACATGCAAACGATGAACTGTAATTAACATCTTGCTAGCCAGAAGGAGGGGGGAACGAGGCAGTAAAAACTGATGACTGATTTTGTTTCCTAAGACCTTAACCCCGGAAATATGAGCCCAGCCAGGGTACGCAAGCCTTGAATAAATCTGGGGAAAGATTTTTCATTTCGATGACCAGGGTTCTCCTTGCTTGGCCTCCTGATCTTAGTCAACTGCTACTATTCTCTCCAATAAATAATGTTCTGGGATTATGAGTGTTTTATTTTGATGATCTCTTCCCCTTGGAGGGACAGGGTGGATGCCAGGGAGCATCTATTTAATTCTGGAGCCCTCTATGTCTGGATTTAGCTTCCAGCTTTTGACGGATTTTGGTTTTAATTGTGTCAAGCGTTTAATGGCAAGAAACAAAGCCCGGCGATAATAAAATTCATCTACCATTGCATTTGAGAGCCGAGGAGCTCCGAAAATCAATTTCGGTCTGCTAAAACATCATCAGTTGCATTAAATAGATCACTAACTATAGATTAAATTCTCCTCCTTACGGTCTTGTCCCAGGACATTGTTTGCAGATGCAAATGTAGACCTTTAAGACCGTGCCGTGGGACTCTTAGTAACCCTGGATAGAATGAGTGTTGCAAACCTGAGGTCCTAATATTTAAAATATTGTGCTTCAAAAAACATCGCCAAATTGGGGTGCAAGGGGTGGTGACGCCTGTTGACTAGGAAACTGTAAGGCGTGTCAAACTTCCCTCCCCAATATTGGGCAAATGGTTGTAAAATTTTTCCTTCCCACTTTTCCTCCAGAATAAAGAGTTCCGTACCTTGGCCAATGGGTGCAATCCTTAAGTGTACAATCCTTGGCCAATCCTTAACTGTTGGGTGCAGTGATGGGAAGTATTAACCTCTATGCCTTGCTTCCTTTATCTGTAAATACATCAGGCATGAGCCTAAAATTAGGTGGTGTGGGCACAAAGTGTGGCAGTTCCTGGGACAGAGAAATCCCTCAAAAACATTGGCCACCAGGAAAATTTCTCCTGTCTGCTGCACTGTTGTGAGCAGAGATGGGAATGACATCAGAGCTCCTGGCCTCCAAATAATCTGATGTTGCACTGTCCATCAAGCTGTTTCAAAAGGGTAGAAACAAAAGTCTATCTCCGAAGTTTAGGAAATGTGATGAAAAGACAAGACAGCGTTTCATGTGCTGAGGGATGGATGGCCTAGAAGGACAACATAGATGGTTAAGAGCATGGGGTTAAGGCAACTGTCAGGTGGGACCCACCATCCATTAAGCACAGGTAAAACGTAAGCACCGTGATGGATGTTGGGTCCTCAGTGGAAACTGTAAATAGGACGGACGTGACTCACGTTCCCTGGCTCTCAAGACTTTTAAGTTATGCCAATGGGGCGTCCATTTCCATTGCAAATGAACGTTTGCTGACCTCTTTCTTCATTCCCCAGTCGGAAAGTAAGGATTGAATGGAAGAGGGCCATGTTGTAATTAGGAAGGCTGCGTTCCAATCTCTAGCTCCTACCCTGCTTGTCTCCCTGGGATACGACAAAGATCTCCAAGGTTCGCCATCCAAAGAGCGAGGATCCAATACCCATGCCTCATTGGGTTATCGTGACTATACCGTGGCTGATTGCATGTTGGATGCTTGTATAAATTGCAAAGTTACACGAGGATGGAACCTGCATTTACAACTTAGCCTTTTCCTCTTTCTAGTCAAATCTGCAGCATAGGTGAGGTCCACACACTCGGTCAATGGTATTGGTTTCTTTTTTTTTTTAATATGTCTGAAAACAGAAGCATATCGGGGCACCCGAGTGGCTTAGTAGGTTAAGCGTCTGACTTCAGCTTGGGTCATGAGCTCCCGGTTCATGAGTTCAAGCCCTACATCAGGCTCTTGGGCTCAGCTCATGATCCCAGGGTCGTGCTTACCTCTCACTGTGCTTACCTGTTGTCATTTTTCTGCCCTCAGCATGCTTGGCTTGTGAGATCGGTTGAAAGTGGGTGACCACCTTCCTGACTTGGCCCGCAGCTCGCTGCTATTATCTGGACCTTCTCAGAGCTCGTTTGATGGTCCTTAAGCACGGTTCTTGATGAGCCAAGTCTTAAAATATTGCTCTTTTTATCCATTCATTCCATATTTAATCTCCTTCTGTTCTACAGGCTTGCTTAAATATCTTTTATTTCCTGACTCCCAAATTCACAGACACTTTTGTCTTTGCTTATCTCAGAACCGTAGACAAGTCTAAAGTTATATATCCTACAGCCAACCCGCCCCCGTGGACACATCGCAGACGTCCCCGGCTTCGTGTGCTAAAAAATAAGCTGTTGAGTGCCTCCTCCGTGCCCAAACCTGGTCCACCCCATTGTTTTTCTCAGGTACACAAAACATTATACCAGCGGCCAAACAGGTGCACCGATTAAAATCCTTCCTCGCCTTTGATGTATAAGTCACAGCCCGTCGATGGGGGTATTCTGTTTTTCCAGACACATCAGACGTCTAAACATTTCCCATGACTCTGCATCTATCATCTATCTCCTGCACGAATTTCTTCCCCCTCGGACCTCCTTCTTTCCCATGCCTCTCCAGCAAGCCCACTGGTGATGGCCCAGCTGACCGTTGTCTACATCTCTGGGGATCCTCGAACTTCACCACCCAGGTAGAACCTTGGGGATCTTGCCCTTGCATTGCTGTTCCTTTGGCATTCCCTGCTGTTCCCCATGCTACCTGACTTCTTTGAAGATGTACTATTTCCAAAGGAGCCTCTTGAACTGCTCTGTACAAAAGATCTCTCTCTTTCCACTCCTCAACTCCCAGGACAGAACAGTGTCCTTTCTGGCTATTACCACGCCCTGACATATTGCATATTAATTTTTCATTATGTTTCTTTTCCTCTTTTAGGATGGGATTCACATAAAAGATGAGCTCCTCTCCCTCCCTCTCTCTCTCTGCCTTTTTTATTCTGCAGTGCTGTCTCTGAAATGCTCCCAAGAGCACACAGAATAGGGTTGGTACTCAATAAATATCTCCAAATGCGATTCACCAGGATTTTGAATTTGCTAATGTTTAAATCCGCACGGGAATGAAAAATACAGGTCTTAAAGTTAGGATGCTGGGTTTTATTTCGGGCTAAGGTTATCGCGGCATTTGGAGCCAGTTGGACATTCTCACGCTAGGTGACAAACCAAAGCAAGAATAAAACTAAAATCTTTTCCCTGTGTGACCCACTTTCTAATTGCAGTGTCTCTCCAATGCGGTAATCAGAGACTTGGGTAGCAGAAGCATCATGGATTCATTGTAGGATCGTTTTGGGGGATGGTTTCCTTTTATCTCCAAGTATTTAAAATGCGGTAGTCTCCCGAGAGGGGCTGTGCAGAATACCGTGTTGTGAGAAACATTGCTGTTGACAATTTATTTGGAGGGACATTATGTTTGACTCTCAGCATATCCAGATTGGAATTTTTTTTCTTAGCCACAGTAACCCGGTTCAAAATAACTTAAGAAGTGTAATTTATAGGCTGTCGTAATGCAAAAGCCCACAAGGACGGTTTCAGGCATAGCGGGATCCAGGACCTAACACCCTGCCGCTTTTCTTTCCTTCGTTATCGTTTTCATGGAATGCCTCTTCATGTGACTCCAAGATATCACCCTCAGCTTAGCAAGCTGACGAGAAAGACTCTTTTTTTTTTTTATCATGAAGAATTCCAGAGAGAAATAGAACATGCTGTATATTTTATTCGGTAGTTATAATAAAAAATTTATTCAGGTATGACATATTATTTTCATTATGAGCCCTTCTCCCTTTTCATACAATCTGAATATTTTTAGGGCTAATAAAATGACCACAAGTTTTGCAATTTCTATCATGGTTTATTTAATATTGCGCACCGGTTGGGAAAATAAAATGCAATTTTCAAAGTGTTCTGTATTTTGGTGCACTTGGGAGATTTAAGTCCAGCACATCTTAGTATGTGTTTTTATGTGACTTTTATACAGCTAATACCTGAAGTCACTATCCTTTTTAGAAAGCATCCCCGTAATTCTAGCAGATAGTCTTTCTTTCTGGGTCATCTACGGTTTTGAATGGAAGGCTAGCGTTTAACATTAAAATTTAAGCATAACGTATGAGCTGACTGAGTTGGAAAACCAACTAAGTACCTGAGTCTTAGAGGAATTGAAAAAATGCTAATAATACAGAAGCCTAAACCCCAGCACATCATAAAGGAAAGTCTTAAAAGCCTAAGTGTTAGCATTTATAGCATATTCAAAATGTACTCTCCCAATGCAAAATGATAATTTGTCCTCTCTCACCGTGGAAACCCTTTTCCTGTTTATTATTTGCTCCTTGAGATGCCAGACCTTGTGCAAAACCCCCACACTGAAATAAACATCTTCAAAACTCAAAGTTTTGCCTATGGATTTTTTTAAGTAAAGATTTTGTGGTATTGTAATATGTCTTGGAGATAAAAATCGCTGAGCTTGAATTAATGTTATTTTTGTCTCTCTATGGCTGAAGATATTACTTCTTTTCAGCTTCTCATCGCTGGCCTTTGGTTTATTATGTTGATGGGGGAAAACATTTCCCCTAAGTTTATTGTGTTGGAAGAAAAAAATCCCCAGCATCGAATCTAATGTAAATTCTTAATATTCCTATGGTTATAATTGTTAAGGTGTTTCTGTATGAAGCTTTCTGGAAAGCTGAATGGCCTCTTGCTTGGGCGATGGGTGGGTGGATTTGCCGTGTGAAAAGTCCAAAGAGTAAAGCACCGAGATTAGGAAAAAGCCAAGCTGACATAAATTGGAATATACAGCTGGACACAAGCGGAGATAAACAGAACATCAGGTGCAAATCGGAAACGAATGAAAAAAATGCAATTATGACTTCATATACGCCGTGAGGAAAGCACATCACAAAGGTGAGCTTGCGAAAAAGCAGAGGAGGGACTGTGGATGTGAAGGCAAAGGATGTGGAAGGAAAGGGAGCAGTGACCAGAGGAGGGAGAGATTCCGAGCCACGCGGGATGCCAACGTCTGTTTCCAGGAAACACATGCTTGACTTGATTGAATAGAGAAGTTGAGTGACTGTCTGAGAGTTACACAGCTTACACGCGGTAGTGCACGGGTTTGACCTGAGGATGATCCTGACCTCAGGGTCCGTGGCTTAAATCACAACACGGCGACATTTTGAGCAACATCCACAATCTGTTTGGCACCAACGATTAATGGGGTCCCACTCACCCTGACATTTGCCACAGATGGATCCACTTATCATTGGTATTTTCTATTGTATACAATGACTTCAAAGCATATTTGAAATTCAGCCCAGTCCACTGGCTATCCACTGTAATATTTTCTTTAAAAATATATGTATATGTGACATAAAAAGATAAAAAGATTACATGTCCCTTAGAATATGGCAAAAATAAAATTTGTTACATTCTAAGAATGGATATTATCACCTCCTACACACCCAGAAAAAAAATTTTACAGTGAAACTAGTTGACTTAGAACTACAGACTCACTTTAAATTCCTGTTGCATGTAGATAATTATAGTGTTATCCAATATTTTACCCAATTATCCAAGAATTTGTCCAATTATTTGTATCTGATATTTCATGCAATATATTATACAATATATATTAAACAATCATATCCTGCCTCCCAATGGAGAAATAAACTAGAAATAATAACATTTTGCTCCCCATGGATTTGACCTTGTTTTGATTCCTGAAATGATTCTGCTTGAATAACTCTACTTCTCTGACTAAATATGAGCTTTCCGAAGTGAGACACTGAGTGTGGGGAAAGTTCCTCGTTAATCTGGAAAGTGCAAAATAAAGTCAGTTTTTATTATAAAAGCTGGAAGCTTTCTTTATTATAAAAGGAAGGAGAGCAGGGATTAGATGTCCACCATGTTGGAAATTCATTTCAGATGTTCCACATTGGGAACCAGACTCCTTGCTGGGGTCAGGCGGCCAGGCTCCGAGGGGCTTGGGAGATATTCCCAAGAGGAGGGTCCTGTCTGTGGCTCAAACTCTAGGTAGCAGTGGGGACCGTGTTGATCATCTGACCATTGGGAATAAACCATTGATGTTGTAGTCGGGACAAGATTTCTGGGAATGTCCCCATCAAATGGAAATGCACATGGCACCCAACCTCTTAAAGTAAAGATTTAAAAGTCCACCAATTTCCAACTCTACCATGTCTGCTCTCCATCGTACCCTAAGCCTGTTGAGAAAAAAGCATTGTGCTGGCCCTTGGTCGTGTCAAGAGAGAGATCCTTGTGGGTGAGGATAAATTCCCATGAGTCAGACCAGTGTCCACTAGGCCACCTCCATGCCACCGTCTTGTTCTTTGCAATCTCTATCCTTTCTACCTTCTACTCTGTCCATCGGAGGGTCCGTTTCTTGCGTGTATTCTCACCGCCAAGATCGCACGGCGTCATTTTCCCAATTACTGTGTCGAAAGCAATTTTCACAGTCTACATAGATTTTTGAAATGATCACAGTGACTGAATTGATTGGTTGAGCCATAAAACTGATTTAGTTGCTGACATATTAATATTGTAAAATTCGTTTCGTACATGGCCCCGGAAAGCTTTATTCATGAAGGACCCCGATTACATACGGCAGGATGTTGGTGGGGGTGAGCACGGAAAGTTGTTTCCCCTTAAAACAAAACAAAACAAAACAAAAACCTTTTTATTCACATACAAATTGGGTGATCAAGCCTGGCACTATCTGCAATACAAACCATCGCCTTCTTCCTTCCTTTGGATAATAGATGCTTGTAGTGTATTAACCCATTTTCCTTTTACTTTATGAATGTGAAGACAATAGGGGCACCTGGGTGGCTCAGTCGGTATAGCGACCAACTCTTGGTTTCAGCTCAGGATGTGATCTCAAGGTTTGTGAGTTCTAGCCCTGCGCTGACCGCTTGGAGCCTGCTTGGGATTCTCTCTGTCCCTCTCTCTCTCTGCCTCTCCCCTGCTTGTGCTCCTTCTTTCTCTCTCTCTCAAAATAAATAAATGAACTTAAAGAAAAAATTTTTAAAAAGAATGTGAAGACAATACAAATAAATGAAAATAACTTGAATCGTGTCATTATACCCAAAGACAAACGAGCAGACTATATGTAGAAAGTTGTAAAATGCTCAATGCCTACAATCATTTTCAAAGGCCAATATCTGTGATATTCTTATAGTTTGCACACATATGACTGGGCTGCATTTGTCTAGACCCATCTAGATGATTTCATGGAAAGTTCTTGTATAGCGGTGTTGGGGAAACTGGGCGAGGTGGTATCCCAGAATGGAAACCGTTCATCTTAGTGAACGTGAAGGCTGCTAGTTTTGAACCAGGTTCTGAGAAACAGATATTGGAATGAATTTCACATATAAGCAGCGAGAATTCACAAGAAGGTGACAAGGGCTGTCCAAAGAGCCACCCAGAAGTTCATTTTGGGCGCAAAGCCAACGCCGACTTCCTTAAAGGACTTCCCCATTTCCGAAGGCAGAAGAATTGACTTTGACACCAGCCAATTTTGCAAATCCTGCTTTGACGTAGCTGTCTTAATTCTCATTCCTGCATATTCAGTAGATTTGGGTGGTGAGTACCCTAAAGATACCACCGAGTCGTAGGAAATGATCGGCACGTTCACGATCTCTATCGAATTCCTATTTGCATTGACTTAGTCTTGCTTTGGCAAGTTTTTGTGAGTGCTTGTTTGTAGAAGGTGGGGGAAATATCATGGCATTTCTGTCTTTGTAGTTAGCAAGCCAATTCCCCATTTGCCTCGCAGGAGAAGCCTGAAAATATGGTATTCTTCATCGTAGATCGTCTTCTGAAGACAGTCGAGGATGCCCTAAGAAGGAATGGTTTCCCTAACAGCTACAAGTTAGAGGGAGGGTGCGATATTTGAAGACAGCCAGAGCCACAAGCAAAGGAGATATTTCATACGGATTTTGCACGTTTAAAAAAGGAAAGAAATAGTCAACAGCCTTGGGGCATGTCACAATTTCCATGGCTTACTGTGATCTGACACCTCTCAGCTTGCTCGCCTTGTCGTACCTGGGACAGCACTCACGTCAAATTTGAGAGACGGGCTCTTGTCTCGCTTCCCCCAAATGTCAGGCTGAAGACATCTGAGATTTCCTTATGACATCGTTTACCCCTTCTGTCTCAATCGGGAGAGTTTTGCCTCTTGGCACACCATTGAGCTGTGCGTGTTCTGTTCTGTAGACAGATTCAGTGTCCTAACGGTACCCTGGCCATGGTGACGTTCAGCCAGCAGACACCTTCTGTAGAAACCAGAGTCTTGCCTCTGGCCAGGCCCGAGGCACAAACACTGCAATGAGCAGGAAACCCTCCACAGAGAAGTCACCCTTTGACGTGACGAAACATGACATGTCTATAACTCGGTAAATGCCTTTTTGTACAAGGACGGCCTATCATTTTTAGAACGCTTTGCAACATTTCTCTTTTCCATCCGCCTGCTTTCAGACTTTAAATCGGGGGCTGGGAGCAATCATCCGAATGCCGGAGGTTAAAAAGAGACAGAATTTAATCATTTGGAAAGACATCCCATTGACCCATCCATGGGGCTATCCTGATAACGTCATGGGTCAGTCCCCAGTCATCCTGGATGGGACTCTTGAGCTCACACTTGGATTCCTGTAGCCACCTGTGAGCCCTACCTCACCTGGGACCGGAATGACCCTCTGGAGTGCACACAGCAATCTGTCCGAACCTACCGCGTGCCCAGGCCAGGCCAACACCAGCCATCCGCGGGGCGCTGGGCCACGGTGCAATTCTTTGTATCTGACTTTTCTCATCCGCAGTGGGATCAGGATATCCATTTACGCAGGAGATGAAGATTCGGTGGAATAATATTTGAAAATTGCTCAGAACATGGAATCCCATGGATGTTGTACGACACAGGCTCTGAGTAAAACACCAGTTATGGAGGGATGCAGTGAAAATGTAGGCTTGTTCACAGCTGGAACAAGTAAATGACAAACGCTTAGAAATTGTCATTTGGTTGGATAGGGCCATTATACAGTAATAGATTTTAATAAATTTTTGTTAATGTTTATTTATTTTTGAGAGACAGAGATGTACCATGAGTGGGGGAGGGGCAGAGAGAGAGAATCGTAAGCAGGCTCCAGGCTCTGAGCTGTCAGCACAGAGCCCAACACAGGGCTCGAACTCACGAACCACGAGATCATGACCTGAGCCAAAGTCTGACACTGAACCGACTGAGCCACCAAGGTGCCCCACACAGTAATGGATTTTTGACTCATTGCTGAAGCTACCAGAGTTGTTTTTTTTTAATTTAAGATGATTTTTTCCAGTTTTATTGAGATATAACTGGCATAGAATGTATTAGTTTAAGGGAGACCACATTATAATCGGATGGGTAGAGCTGAATCACAATATGTTAACATCCCAGAATTTCAAAATAAGGTCAAATTATGACATTTTAGTACATTACAATAAATCATTGTTATTTACCATGTATTAGGATTAAGCCTTGAACAACACTGGTGTGAAGTTTTTCAACAAATGTAGAACGGTCATATAAATGTATTTTCTCTTCCTTATGATCTGTTTGATTGCATTTTCTTTTCTGTAGCTTACTTTTTTTGGTAAGGACTCAGTATATAATGTGTATCATGTACAAAATATGTGTTCATTGACTATGTTATTGGTGAGTCTTCTGGTTAATGGTAGACTATTAAGTTTTGGGGACTCAAAAGTGATACACAGATTTTTAAAAAATATTTATGCATTTATTTTGAGAAAGAGAGAGAGAGTGCATGTGAACAAGGAAAAGGCAGAGAGAGAGGGACAGAGAGAATCTCAAGTAGGATCCACTCTATGAGCACAGAGACTGATGTGGGGCTTGAACTCAGGACCCTCAGATCACGACTTCATGCAAAATCAAGAGTCGAACACTTAACCAACTGAGCCACTCAGGTGTCCCTCCATTGATTTTTAAATCCACATTGCTCTCGGGGCAATAAATCACACTATAATTTCTATAATTATATTTTTATATATAGTATTACATTATAAATACCACGTATATTTTCTATACATTGCGTTATGTACATAATATAATGGAATTTTTTACGTGTATTTATTTATTTTGAGAGAGAGAGGCAGAGAGCATGAACGGAGGAGGAGCAGAGGAGAGAAAGAGACAGAACACCAAGCAGGCTCCACCCTGTCAGCACAGAGCCCAACGCAGGGCTTGAACTCACAAACCGCAACCTGATCTGAAGTCAAGAGTCGATCACTCAACTGACTGAGCTGCCCAGGCACCCGTATTGGAATTTTAAATATATTTCTATGTATAATATTATAAATTATAATAAAGTGATGTGCCTGATTTCTGAGAGTGGGTAAGAATTCAATAAATAATGGTAAACCCATTTCTTGACTGGTGCTGTTGGGATCATCTATTTCTTTTTTCTTTTTTTTAATGTTTATTTATTTCTGAGACAGAGAGATACAGAGCATGAGTGGGGGAGGGGCAGAGCGAGAGGGAGACACAGAATCCGAAGCAGGCTCCGGGCTCTGAGCTGTCAGCACAGAGCCCAACATGGGGCTCGAACCCACAAACCATGAGCTCATGACCTGAGCCAAGGGACAAGCTTCTGAGAAATCTTGTTATTGCCTGTAAGCTTTAATGATTGATGCATCTTGTTAAATAAGGCTTCTTTAAGGGTATGACACAAAAGACGTGACTCTCTGATCAAATGGTGGAAATCGGGACATTTGCTTGGACTGAACGTGCCCTGGTAGGTGTTGCCGGGAGTCACAGACAATGAACAATGTGTGATGATGACAATTACGGATGTGTGCACCGAGCCTATGCTAAATGCTACAGAGGATCCCAAGCCTGAGGTTCTCAGTGCTCTGAGAATACAAAAAAATGGACCAGAACTCTGCCGTTATAGGCATTTATCAACTCACCTTGCTCCCGAGAGTGAGTCACCATCACAAAGAATGTAGGTATACAGTAAAAAAAAAAAAAAAAAAAAAATCCTGAACACAGAAATACGGCAAAAGGACGTTTGCTTGCATATCTTTTTGTGATATGCTGGGAAGTCAATCTAACAGTCCCACCAAAGTTTTCTTTTTTTTAATGTTTATTTAATTTTGAGAGATAGAGAGGCAGAACGTAAGCAGGGGAGGGACAGAGAGAGACAGAGACACAGAATCTGAAACCGGCTCCAGGCTCCGAGCTGTCAGCACAGAGCCCGTCGCGGGGCTCGCACTCTTGAACTGAGAGATCATGACTTGAGCTGAAGTCAGTTGCTTAACCCACTGAGCCACCCAGGCGCCCCCCATGTACAAAAACATGCTATTAAAAGAGAGTGCTTTTCTTTGACTTGCAGACAGGAATTCAGGTCACCCGTTCATGTGCAGAAGTGTGGTAAGTAGCAAATGATATTGGACGGATAGAAAAATGGAACCCTGCAGGTTACAGATCTGTCGCCTGGGACTGGCTTGGATCTAATCTACGCAAATCATTTCAGCATGTTTCCCCTGAATTTACAGAAAATGTGCGTCACCTCAAAGGTTCCTTTGAAACAACACGATAATTCTGGTGCTTGCCTTGTTAGTGAGTTCAGGGTCTCGCCACCGGAGCTGGTCTGTGACACGACTTCGCGATCTCCACTCACCTCTATCAACACCTGCAACCTGGGATATCACTGCCGGAGAGCCCTCTTGGTTACGCCCAAATGTGAAAGTTGATTTCCTCCTGGATGTTGGTGTTAATAGTTCGTGAAGAAAGAGACAACAGGTTGCTGGTTGCCATCTCTCCCTCTCTCTTTCTCTCTCTCTCTACATATATATACATTTACATTTATATATTTTATATATATTATAATAAATATATAATATATATGTATATATTATAATAAATATATTATATATATTTATATATATTATAATAAATATTACATAATATATAAATATATATTATATTTATATAATTGTATAATTATATAAAATATATATTATTAGGTAATATTTATAAATACATTTATAAATAAATATATATTTATAATAAATATATAATATATATGTATATATTATAACAAATATATAATATATATTTATATATATTATAACAAATATATAATATATATTTATATATATTATAATAAATATATAATATATTTATATATATTATAACAAATATATAATATATATAAATATATTCTATATAATATATATTATAAAATATATAATATGTAATAATATATAAATATTATATATTTATTTATATATATTGATAAATATTACATAGTATATAAAAATGTATATTCTATTTATATAATTATATAAAATATATATTATTAGGTAATATTTATAAATACATTTATAAATGAATATATAATATTTATTTAAATATGTATATATTAATTTAATATGTTATTAAATATAAATATATTTATATATATTATAAAACCTTTACATCATGTCCTTTATCAGTTATAGGATAAAGGAGTAAATAAATCCTGCGCTGTCATGTGCAACATGGTGACTATAGTTAGCAATACTGTGTTGTGTATTTGAAACTTGCCAAGAGACTACGTCTTAAAAGTTCTCCCGGCCAGAAAAAAGTTGTTAACTATAGCAGGTGATGGGTGTTCATACACAATCGTTGAATGTAGAAAGAGACACTGAAGGGTCTATAAATCATCTGGAAAATTCTGTGCCATAGAAACTTTTTAACGCCTGTATAGTATTCCACTCTGTTGGGTTTAAGTTAGCCAATATCTAAATGTTCTAGATTTGAGGAGCGTGTGGGTGGCTCACTCAGTTAAACGTCCGACTTCGGCTCAGGTCATGATCTCGGGGTTTGTGAGTTCAAGCCCCGCGTCAGACTCTGCTGATGGCTCAGAGCCTGGAGCCTGCTTCACATTCTGTGTCGCCCTCTCTCTCTGCCCCTCCCCTGCTCACACTCTCTCTGTGTGTCTCTCAAAAATAAATAAATATTAAAAAAATAAGTAAAAACTGGTCTAGTCAAGAGCTCCACGAATAAGACTTAACAGACCCAAGCGCTGGGATTTCTTTACAGGCTGGAAAAGGGAGGGACGCTAACAGGTGGTTTGTTTTCTGCAAAATTTAAAAAAAAATTAAATATTATAGGTTTAAGACATTTTTTAACTGAAAAAATGCAATCAACCTTTTGAATATTTGGTTGAAAATTTAAAAAAAACCTTCCAGTGGTTTATATAAGACACCTTCTGGGCAGTTAAATATTTCAGTTAAAGACGAAAGGTATAGCTATCTATAAAGGCTTCAGATGCCTATGTGTGAATTTCCATCCAGAAAAGGAGCATCCGCTTATAATTCTTGTTTTTTTTAAGTTTATTTATTTATTTGCAGGGAGGGAAGGGGCAGAGAGAGAGGGAGAGAGAGAATCCCAAGCAGGTCCCACATTATCAGCGTTTTAAAAAGCACAGTTTTGCTTCTGTGTAAGTTCTTCTCCATAGTGTTTACTAACTTTCAGTGTTCTTTTGTTTTCAACAATGTCTCTGCTTTCGCTTTTCTGTGGTCTCTACAACTTTCTGGTGTTGGAAGTCCGTCCTTCGAAATATTTGCTAAATATTTATTCCGGTTTCCTGTGCATTTATAGTTGCTTTCGTGCGTCGATTTATAATGATGCCTATTTATACACCCCTGTGCTACATAATAAACACCTAAATCCAATTTTCTTCCAAATAGCTCACCAAAGGCACTAGTGGAATTTAATCAACGATTCTTGAAGGGAGGGTTTGTCTCCAAGGGTATTTCTGTGGAAGGAAGAAAAACAGGGCTTAAATCAGTTGGGCACCCGGGAAATAATGCAAGGGGACCCTTCCCCGGTGCCTGAGTCATGACTTAATACAAAAGCTGCCTTGTCTCCACCTCCCACACTTGCTTTAATAAAAGCAGAGAGCCTGGACGGCGTTAGCCCGTGTTCTTATTTCCACCCTGGTCCTTGTGGTCTCCTTGCAAAGTTCCCTTCCCAGTTTGAGGGCTGGCGCACTGCGACGTCTCCCTGAATTACCTGTTCTCTCCTCTCTCCTTCTGTATAATTGGCAGACAGACGTCCTTCCCCACGGATGCTGTTGCCCACGTCCCGGGGTCCGGCGAGGGGGGAGCCCCAGAGGAGAAACCGTCCTGGTAGAAAGAGGCACAGACAGGCAGGTTTCTCAAAGCTTGAAGTCAGCGGGGGATGCTTCAGTGAGCGAGAAATGGGACGCGCATCGGTGAGACGTCTCTGCCCCTAGGGGTGGGGTATTGGGGAGATAAAAGCAATCCCTCTACAAAGAATTGTTTAAAAAAATAATAGATATTTTCAGACTCTGTGATGTTAAGAGATGGTCACCACTTCACCTTTGCAAACGTACCAAGATGGCCATTGGGAACATGAAGTTTCTGGATCCACAATATTGGGCGGCGAAGTATCTGTCATTGGAAGCAGTGACACCCCACAGTGATTTAGGAAATAAACGCAGGGCACGTGGGAGCAATGGAAGAACCGTGGGAAGCCGAGGGATCAAGGAAGAGTTGCACACATCTGCAAAATGCATACAGCAGGTGGCTTCGTATTTACTACAGCTTTTCATAAACATATTTCTGGCCAGAAAAATAAAGTTCTGTGTGCTTTTCTTGTTTCGTGTCTTACTCCTCTCTTTCCCCACCGTCTACGAGGCTAGGTACTTCTCCCTTTTTGGTTGAACATGGTTATTTCTGGTTAAAGCTTCATTGAGCATCATTTGCTCAGATTAACGAGAGAACCGTACACAGGTGTGTAGGAATACATACATATTATATTCAAACGTGCATGCAGGTATTGATATACTCACATCCACAATAGACCGAGCGATGGAAAACTGGATCTTTATGCCCACGTAAATCAAAATGTTGTTTATACTATTTACGATACGACAAAGCCAAGCTTTGCATTTTTAAAAATAATTTTGTCTCTGCTTTCCTCATTTTCATTCTTATGAATGTTGTTGAATTCGGTAAATGCTTACCCAAGGGTGGGAATGTTGTACAAAAAACACAAAAACAAACAAGATAAAGCCCTACCTTCCATAGACAAACATTCCACTGCCTGAGATTTTTTTAAATGCTTGTTCTTCAGCTACATTATGCATTAATAGTTGTCTTTAAAGGTATAAAGAGGGCAAAACTGGTTTTGAAAGATGAATTAAATATGCGTTTTGTGGTTTATTCTTAGGAGACAAAGAACATGAATTTCCTTGATGTGCTTTTTTCCTAAAAAGGACAAAATGAAGCTTGTCCCGTATTTTAAGAGGGACATCCCTGGGGCCCCTGGGTGGCGCAGTCGGTTAAGCGTCCGACTTCAGCCAGGTCACGATCTCGTGGTCCGTGAGTTCGAGCCCCGCGTCGGGCCCTGGGCTGATGGCTCGGAGCCTGGAGCCTGTTTCCGATTCTGTGTCTCCCTCTCTCTCTGCCCCTCCCCCGTTCATGCTCTGTCTCTCTCTGTCCCAAAAAGAAATAAAAAACGTTGAAAAAAAAAATTTAAGAGGGACGTCCCTTTTAGAGATGCATTGCCAAATAATATTTCCCATAAATTAAGGAAAATGGCAGAACCTTTGGTGTCTTTCATTTTTCTCTGACACATACTGTAAGCTGTTTATCTTCTAAAATCGTCTGCTTGGTAAAAAGTCAAATGTAAATGGTTTTGCCAGTTTTGAAAGCTAGCATTCAACACTGTGGGATGAACTTACCATCCCACAGTTGGGTGCTTCTAGAGAAGGATTCTAACTAGAGAGAGTTCATCGGGCGCCTACATCATGCCTGTTGCTCTGAATTTGTGTTTAAGTCCCAAGTTTGCTTATCAAATCAGGGAATACATCCAAGAAGACCAGAATGAAGAATGAGTTACGGAGGTGCCCTGGTGACACATCAACATATTTTTAATTCTGGTCTATAAACTTGGGGATGAAAACAAGGACTTCGGCCTAGGTCACGATTTCACAGTTTGTGGGTTCGAGCCCTGTGTCAGGCTCTGTGCTGATGGCTCGGAGCCTGGAGCCTGTTTCGGATTCTGTGTCTCCCTCTCTCTCTGCCCCTCCCCTGCTCATGCTCTGTCTCTCTCTGTCCTCAAAAGTAAATAAATATTTTTTTTTTTTAAAGAATGAGTTAGGGAGGCAGGGTCTCTGTGATGAACCTCACTCCTGAGTCTCTCTGGTCGGCTTTTGGTTTCTGCCGGTGGCCAGCTGATGCTTACAGATGTGGTGAAAAGATTGTCTTCCACTCCCCCGCTGGCTAGCGACCTCATGGTTCATTGGTTCCATGATAATCTGTTTCTGTCCTGAGGCTCCATCGCTTGGGATGGAGCATTTGCCCTTCACAGACCCAGGATGAATTCGCAAGCCCTTCGTTACCAAATTCAGTGCCTCTTGCAATTTTCTGTATTCTAGGCGGTAACGGGCTTCCTAAGCTGATTTCGGGATGCCTAAATGGGAATAGTCCTCTAACTGCTCGCACACGAATGCTGTGAAGAGAAAAGAAAAGACTGAGAGCACGCCCTTAGCACACTACATCTCTTCAAGGTCACTCAGCTTGGCCAAGGTCGAGTTACAAATCCAGACCTGTGCCTCAAGTCCCTGCATCTGGGGACAAGAGAAGGGAGACCCGGTTTCTAGGTCAATCGTCCGGGGGATGATGAATGTGAATAAAATTCACCTTTTTTTTCTTTTCACAAAGCCAACTATAAATCATACTTCAAAAAGGATGGAGTCTTTATTTGGCATTTTGCCCATTTCCTGACACGTGCAAATG
Organism: Panthera onca; assembly: GCF_046562875.1. Taxonomy (NCBI): domain Eukaryota; kingdom Metazoa; phylum Chordata; class Mammalia; order Carnivora; family Felidae; genus Panthera; species Panthera onca. The sequence continues at coordinate 127,742,006 of NC_138357.1, read as the reverse complement.
TGTCTGGATAATGTCTTAATGTTTTTCCAGAGGTTGGGTGTGGAGGTGGGGTCCGAGCAGGTGCAAATCAGGTTCCATGGCTTCTGGGCACAAGGTACTTTTAGGAAGCCACGGTGTTTTGCGGCTTCCAAGCTGCTGTTAATCTAATGCAGAGGTCAGCGAGTTGTTTTCCTGTAAAGCAGCAAATAATAAAGATTTCAGGTTCTGATGGCCACAGAGCCTCTGTCACAACTATCCAAGTCTGCTGTTGTGTGAAGACAGCCACGGACGGTATGTCAACGAACAAGCATGGGCATGTTCCAATAAAACTTTATTTATAAAAAGCGGCGGTGGTGGCCCCGATGTCAGCCACAGGCTGTGCTTTGCCAAACCGCGGTCTAATAAGGGCAGGCGTGTCACATGGGTATGAATAGAGACAAATGCACGTGTGAGTGTGCACTATGGAAGGAAGAGAATGATCATCTTTGACTCCGGGGCTCAGTTGGTTGAGCGTCCGACTTCGGCTCAGGTCATGATCTCGCATTTCGTGGGTTCGAGCCCCGCGTCGGGCTCTGTGCTGACAGCTCGGAGCCTGGAACCTGCTTGGGATCCTGTGTCTCCCTCTCTGCCTTCCCCTCCTTGGCTCGCACTCTGTGTCTCTCTCAAAAATAAATAAACATTAAAAAAAAAGATGTTAGTCGTGCCAGCCATTTGGAAAATTGTTTAAACATTTCTTAACTTTCCCATGAAGTTCCTGTTTAAAGAGCAGAGGAATTCTTTGTTTCATTATTTTCTGTAAAAATGAAGATTTTTTTTCTGTGTGTGTGTCTGTATATATGGGTATGTGTGTGTATTTGTGCCATTTTACACTGTGCTGATAGCATATTAACTTTATGTGTCGATGAGACCATCTTAAACCGATATAAATTAAATACACATTTTCTTTGGATGTTGCCTATGGGCTCACATGTTCTGAGTTTCCTAGGATTTCTCTTCTTCCCTTGTGTCAGGGCAATTGAGACGAATCACCAGGATCCTGAACAGTCCTTTTACAGAACATTCATAAGGCTGGATGGGAAAGTGCTCTAGTCCCAGTGTGGGTCTCTCTAGAAACCCACTATAAATCTCCTTCTATTCATGAGACCAACAATTTATCACAATAAATAAGTAAGTAAGTAATCCTCTTAAGGTGTGTGCGTGTGTGTGCTTGCGTGTAATGCAATGGGAACTCCAATTTCTGCCTTCCTGTACATACTATGCTCCTTTTTTCATTTTTCTCCTTTTTATATATCATCCCAAGGGGGTCTGTCCCTACACCATTTTAGTAGGAAAGATTTTTTTCATAGTTAAACTAATTTAAACCATTCAGACATGTTATCAGAATAAGTGGAACTATGAAAAAATCTTTCTTACCAAAATGGTGCCATTTTGTTTCAATTGGATAGTTAGTGGTATCGATGTTTATGGTGTTGGTTTTAAAGACAAGTCTGCAATCACCTTGAAATTCAACATTCGACCCCAAAGGTCTTCTTCGATGAAGATTTATTATTAGATACACAATGGCTGCACTGTTAAAATTCCTTATTTATGCCGTAGGATCGTCTGTTTTCCGATGCTAATTTTAAAGGCCCTTTATGAATTGCTTCCAGAATCGATGCACTGAAATAATTCGAAAGTGGCGAGCTAATTCACTCTCGGTGTTTTTTGTTTGTTTGTTTTAGGGGAAGTTCTAGAAGGAAGAAATGGAACCGTGAGGCGTCTAGAGTGGTATTCCAGAGAAGGACACACCCAGGGTCATATAGATGAGAATTGTCAGCATGTGCTACATCAGAGGACCGGGAGTTGGTGTTTGTTGTTCACGTGTAGGAACAGTGAAGGTTGACGGAAATATTGGAATTGGTGTATCTGGAGAGCACATTTTTATAACTTTTTACCTTCAATACATTTCACTATGTAATCATTACATTCAATCTCCAGAAAATGATCCCAAAACTTTCTCCTTAGACCATTTCATCGTTTTACACACACACACACACACACACACACACACACACCTTTTTTTCTGTGAACAATGAATTTAAAGCAGGAATATTTTATTTTCGACCACACAAAACTACTTTGTTAAAAGTTTGTCTATAATGTTTTTGTAGAATATATCCCTGCCCAATGTGGATAGTGGGTCAAGACTGTGCTGTCCAGTATGGTACCCAATAGTCACGTGTGACCACACTCTAGTTACAATGAAATACAATCGAAAGACATTTATTCCAATGAAGTAAAAATACATGAAATGAAAATAAATGAAATAAAATGAATTCAAATGTAAAACCCCATCCCTTGGCCATGCTAGCCACATTTCAAGTGTTTAATGGCCACTTGTGGCCAAACGCTGGCATTCTGGAAAGCTGGGGTAACATGATATTTTTATTATTGCAGAAAGTTCTGGGCAACGGTGATGATTAAGAAAATGGAACGTTTTGTGAGGAATTCACTAGCCAAACAGCTTTCAAGATGTTTTTAAAAAATCCCTACTGGGTGTCCAGTATTCTGCAAAACAGAGTATCACGTGATGTGGGACCTTGCACTAACTTTCTGAAAGTGCAATGTGGATGAGCGCTTTTCCCTATGGAACAGAGATGGCAGAAATCAAAGCACGAAACCAGGGGAGATATCGACTTCCTGTAAAGACAGCAGGTGGATGGCATGAATCTTTGAACACTATGAAGTCTTTTTAAATGAAGTTGTTTTCCAATTTACTGAATCTGTTAGTCAGTTGCATTAGCTTCCCGAGCCTTCTGGAACAAGTGACCACAACCTGGCTGTCTTAAAGAAACCCCAGAAATTTATTGCCCATTGGTTCTGGAGGCCAGAAGTCTGAGATCAAGGTGTGGGCGGGGTTGGTTTGTTCTGGAGGTTCCTAGGGAGAATCTGTTCCTGGGCTCTCCCCAGTCCTTGGGGAGAATGTGAAATCCTTGCCATCCCTGTGGCTCCATTTCATGTGTTTCCATTCTCCCCTGGCCTTTCCCTCATATCTCTTTGCATCCTAACCTCCCTGCCCTTCCAAGGACACCAGTCACCCAATGAGGATCCTAGCTAACCCACGATGGCCTCACATTAACCTGATTTCATCTGCAAAGACCCTATTTCCAAACTGGGTCACCTTCTGAGATACTGGGGGGTCTGGGACTTCAAGGTTTCTTTTTCAGGGTGACCCAATTCAAGCCATAACTATTCATCAGCTTTCCAGTTGGAGAGTGAGCATAAGTTCATAATGACTGTGGATTATAAGGAACAAGAACCGTTCAAAACCAATGGAAGAGGAGAAAATCTCAACACCGGCACTCGTATCCTGAAGAAATACCTGGCTGGGCCCTCTGGGAAATGAAAGTGTTATGGGCCACCTCGTTCTGAAAGGCGGTCATGGGCATTAAATGTGTGTGTGTGTGTGTGTGTGTGTGTGCGCGCGTGCGTGTGTGTATTTACTTCCCCAGGCTAAGCCCGATTGCAATTTGAGCCGGGATGGGCTGAGTCCACACAGTCGTAAAAATTGAGGGAACTGCTCTGAAGGGCCATTTGATGGCGCTCGATGGCTAACGGATGCTTTAACCAAGGACATCACGGTGAATTTGCAAGGTGGGGAAGACACAGACAGTAATTTTTATAGCTCTCTCCGTGGGCTCAGGGGTCTGATGGAGATGCCAATGACAAAAGCCATTGAGAGCTGGCGTTTTTATCGACATTAACCAAATGCGATAGAATGTAGGGATGTTGCTCAGAACCCCTGGTTTCTTTGGGCAGAGGGGGTGTCTAAGGGCTCACGGGACATGGGAGTTTGGTCCAGGGAAGCCAATCCAGGCTCCCTTGAGAGCAAAAGGGAGATCTCTGAAGGCAGGATTCAGGAAGTCGGAACCTGGGGCTTCTGAAGTTCAAATTCACACTTGGCTGGGTCTGTTGACTTAATTGCTGTTTTTATGGGCACCTTCTGTTGTAGTTTGCTGGGGCAGCCATAACAGAGCACTGAAAACTGGGTGCCTGACAACAGTATAAATTTATTATGTCCCTGGTCCAGAGGTGGGAGGTCTGATATCCAGGTGTCAGCAGAGCCCCACTCCCTCCAAAACTCAGGGAACAATCTTTCCTTGACTCTTTGGGGTTTTGTCAATGTCTATGAGTCCTTGGCGTCTGTTGGCTTTTAGAGACATCACTGCCGTCTCTGCCCTCATTTTGCAAAGGCTTCCTATGCATCTGTCTCCACATCTCCCTTTTCTTATAAGCCCAGCAGTCACCTTGGAGTAAGGAGCCATTGTACCCCAGGATGGCCTCATCCTTAACTAATCACACCTGCAAAGATCCTATTTCCAAATAAGGTCATGTTCTGAGATACTGAGGGTTAGGCCTTGGAAGTATCATTTGGGGCCGGGAAGACACAGTTCAACTGGTAAGACCCTCCATATAAAATAATCTGATAAAATTTGATCAATTTTCAAAGCTTGAATTTCGCTATCTATATACTGTCTTCCTTAAACACCCCAGGCCGTAGTCACCACTCTGTTTTTCAGAAATACCCGTCCAGTTTAATGACCAGTCTTATCATTTCCTACTTGTTTTTTTTTTATTCTTTGATATAGAATGCAAATCTTTTTTCTAAAATAGTATATTTTTTGACCTTTATTTATTTTGAGAGAGAGAGAGAGAGAAAGAGAGGGGAGGGGCAGAGAGAGAGCAAGAGAGAATCCCAAGTAGGCTCCTTGCTGTCAGTGCACAGCCCAACATGGGGCTCAAACTCACAAACCGAGAGATCATGACTTGAGCCAAGATCAAGAGTTGGATGCTCAACCGACCGAGCCACCCAGGCACCCCTAGAATGCAAACTTTCTAAAAAGGAAAAGATGGGGCACCTGGGTGGTTCAGTCAGATGAGCATCTGACTCTTGATTTCGGCTCAAGTCTTGATCTCACGGTTCATGGGATCGAGTCCCTCATCAGGCTCTGTGCTGACAGTGAGGAGATTGCTTGGGATTCTCTCTCTCTCTCTTTCTCTCAAAATAAATAAATATTTTTTTAAAAAAAGAAAAAAAGAAAAAGGAAAAGATATTCTTATAGCTGTTTTATACTCCCCTAAACCCTCAAAGTCCTTAGTTTTGGAAGAAAGGTGGATTGAACAAGCACGGGTCTAAACAGTCTGCTGCAGAAAAGACAATGCAGTATCCTTGTATTTGTCCATCCATTGCCCCCTAATGAGACCGGATGGTAGCTTGTCTTGTATTTCACACGTCGTTTTATTCCTTAAATGACAAGCTGTTTTTATCCTTGCAGAGCAAACACTCCACAGGCCCATTCTCTGACAGGGGCGATCTATTTCTTCTTCCTGCTGTTGTGCTATCCGATGTCTCACCCGCACAAACTGGGTTCTTCAGAATAGTATTGCCTGGACACCTGCTTGCCTCATCGTTTCCCAGAAGGCAAGAATTTTTGTCTCGATCAGCCCATCCAGAGGGAAAGCAGATACTTTGCTTGTCTGCTGAGTTTCCAAAGTGAATGGTTTTTCCTTATTTCTGTTTGACAAGTACTTTTGCTGTGCAGCTGACAAATATCTACCGTGGGCGAAAGCACCGTGAAGGACACCTACATTCCCACTCTGGTCTGTGTTACCAAGGAGCTGACCCCTTGGGAAGATAGGCACATGCAGCATTCTGTGATGGGAGAAGCCAGAAGGAAGACTGAGTTGTGATCCCGATGGTGGTATTCACTGAGGGAGGGATCATGCGTGGGCAGATCCTGTAAGCATGTGGATCGTAGTTCTGAGTGCCTTGCCCAGTGAAACATTTACGAATTGATGATGGAACCCATGAGTGGCGAGACCAGGAAGCATCCATGGGTCTCCTAACGAGTACAGGCAGGTGGACACACACCTGTCCAAATCCCACCTGCTGATTGCAGGGTGGCCACAAAAGCTGCATTTTCACAGATGGGTATCTGCTTGCCTATGATGCATTGGTAACACGGTGGGTCAACCACAAATCAAGACATCGCTACTCACCTGCCCATGGCTTTGTATGCCATTTTGGAATCTCCAGGCCAGTTTCCAGAGGGAGTTTGCCACTTATATGGTCTGAGCTGGGGGGGAGAATGGATTTGCCATTCCTTCTAGTATTTCCAGGTGTTTTCTAGTCTGTGTCAACAACAGAAGGACTTTCTTCCAAAGCAGCCGTTGATCACAGTTGAAATTCTGCTGCTGGCATGTGAGTTTATTATTAAGCTAGTTTTTTTTTTAATTTAATCTAGATTTTTTAAAAAAATTTAATGTTTATTTTTAAGACAGAGAGAGAGAGAGAGAGTACGAGCAGGGCAGGGGCAGAGAGAGAGGGAGACACAGAATCGGAAGCAGGCTCCAGCTCTGAGCTGTCAGCGCAGAGCCTGATGCAGGAGTTGAACTCATGAACTGTGAGATCATGACCTGAGCAGAAGAAGTCGGATGCTTGACCGACTGAGCCCCCCAGGTGCCCCCAGGAACAAGCTTCTGACTAGACACCACTGTATGTAACAAAGGAAGGGGAGTTTCGGTGAGTTAGTAAGAAGAGAAACAGAATTATATTGGAAACTAAAGGCAGGAATTTTTTTTTAAATTTTTTTTGTAACTGATGTATGAAAAGCACGAGTCTTTTGGCCACAGAGAGAATGAGAATGGCCAGGAGTGATACGGGCAATAGGCAATGATTCATGTGCCCACGTATTCGTCCTTACTCTTCTTCTGTAGACACGCGTCTGTGGACTGTTTATCAGGATGTGATTAGAAGAATGAGTCGCCATAATCAGCCCGGGGGAAAACCAAATAGCCAAGAGCCCACAGTCCGGTATGGGAGGAGTGGCCCCGAGCCTAAATGTCCCAAACACAAACTCCACGTCCATCATTGCCACAGCCTTTGGCAACTCAGTCCTCTGTGCTTTTGCTCACGGCGGGGAAGCATCCTTATGACTCAACAGTCTGAGAATCCTTATCCCTCACCACTCCTGCCACTGACTGAGCAAGATTGCGAAGCTGAAGAAGATGAACTGGAATGAAGACGCCCCACGAGGCGTGACACGTGCACTGAGGCCACAGACGTTTCAGTACGAGTGGAGGATGAGGTCATTATATTCCATTTACGGCACTTTGCAGCCTTCCCTGAGCTCATGGAAGTGTCCCCATGGAAGCAGAGCGGTGATTCCAAAGATGGAAGGGGAGCATTTTATGGGGAGTAGTTACAACTTCTGAAATCTGAACCCACTGACCCACTCACCCCACAACCTGGAGAAGCGTCAGGCACGGTTGTCCTTGGGTCTCATTCCTCTTGGTAGCCAGGCTGATGGCTCTGCTGTGAACTTCAGATCTTACCTGGGTGTTCTTTTTGGGCGCACAGCAGAGAACTCAATCTCTAAACTGAACGCATCTTAATACCATAAAGCAATGAAGGTGCTGTAAAGGGCTTTGTGAGTTATAAACCAAGAGATTCTAGAGACCTTAATGGGCAAGAGAGTGGACGGACATGTGAAATGGTACAAGAACGTGTAGCTATAGTCTTCGATGCAGACGATAACAGTGATATCAACTAGAACGTTGAATAAAATATAACGTGGGACGGGGCACCTGGGTGGCTCACTTGGTCAAGCATCTGGCTCTTGATTTCTGCTCAGGTCATGATTCCAAGGTCACAGGATCGAGTCCTGCGTCGGGATCTGCATATTATAATGTAGGGCAATACAATGGAGTATAGTGAAATATATAATTTAACATAATAACATAGCATAGAACATACAGTACAGTATGATATGATATAATATGATATGATATGATATGATATATTCCATTGTGTTGTTAGATGCCTACTTTTTACTAGGCAATTATCAAGGTAGTGGCAATGAAAGAATAAAATAGACAGGGGCGCCTGGGTGACCCAGTTGGTTAAGTATTTGACTCTTAATTTCTGCTCAGATCATGATCTCACAGTTTGTGTGTTTGAGCCCTGCATCAGGCTCTGTGCTGACAGTGTGGAACCTGCCTGGGATTCTCTCTCCCTCTCTCTCTCTGCTCCTCCCCAGCTTGTTTTCTGTCTTTCCCTTCCATCTGTCCTTCCTTCCCTCCTCTCTTCCTCACTCTCTCTCTTCCTTCCTTCCTTCCTTCCTTCCTTCCTTCCTTCCTTCCTTTTCCATTCTTTCATTCATTCCATTCTCCTCTGCTTCCTTTCAATTTTTTTTTGGCAGGGTATGGGGGGCAGAAGATAAGAGTAAAGGGAATGGAAATAAATCCCCAAAGTGCACAGTGAAGAAGTTGAAAGGTGGCAAGCCCCTCGATGCAAAATTCCCATGACAGACACAGACCCTTCAAAGCAAAAGAAAGGAAACCAGACTGGATGCCTCCCAGGAGACTCAACTTAGATGCGTTAATATTTCAAGGTTTGTCTTCAGGGGAGTGGCATGTGACCATCAGCACACGCATCACCTGCTGTTCATTAATATGTGACAGATTGCTTATCTTGTGCCTTTGAAAAATGCAGCACCAAATATTTTTTTTCATTTTTGCCCCTGCATGGAATGGTAAAATGTCACCGTGGAACAGAAGGTATTGATGAAGTCACTTCTCTTAAGAAGTAATAACTTGCACATATAAGTACTGTACAAAGTATCTTTGTCTATTGTATTTTTTTATCATAATTGTCTGGTGCATTAAGTTAGCGGGAACATTGACTTTTAGATTGGAAACCCGAGGGATTTTAAATTGACTTGACCCACCTAAATTTTACAGGATATTGAATGGCAATGCAAAGATCGATCACCAGGGTTATTTTCATTGTACCTCAGAGGTGTTATGAACTCATTTGGGCCAAGGGATTCCTTATGATTTTGTTGTTGTTTTCCTTTTATTTTGGATTATATGTGGTTTGTCTTCTCAGGCTCAAGGATTCTCATTGGAATAGTTGTTGGTTCTGTTTCCCTCCTCTATCTGTAAAGCTCTAATTAAAAAGAGCTTAGTTAATCAAAGACTTTCTTTCTGCTATTGTGTACAAATTGCAAATTAATTAGGCACAAGGAGATTTCTAATATAAAGTGGGATCAAAATACAATAGTTGTCATTAGTTGGGATGGTACTTAGAGGGGCTGATAGCTCGCCACAGCGGTTGGGACTGCCATCCCCAGGGCATCCTTGACTTATCACCGAGTGCCAACGCACAGCCGATATTGTGTACCCATCATCACCACTGTGTCGCGAGACTCAATTTCATTTTTTTAGAGTCAAGGGAGAACCATACGAGTTTACAGTCCAGGAAAAGTAGGCTTTACCCATTGCAGAGTCTTAAACTGTAATGTGCATGAAAGTCACATGGTAGTTTTTTTCACATGTAGATTCCAAGTCAGCAAAAGTAGTGAGTGGCTGGAGGTTGTGTGTTTTTCCTCAAGCTCTTAGGGATTCTGATGCTGCCTTCCTAGGGCCACATGTGGAAGAGAAAAATTCTTCGCTAAATGCCCCTCATTCAACACTGGAGGATTCTCATCACCAGACCAGATGGTCCACGGACAGCCGCTTTCCATCTTTGCTTGACTGTAGAGCACCTCTGATAACTCTGTGTCCCTTCTTAATTGGTTAATTAATTAATTAATATATTATATCAATATATAATATATTATCAACACATACATATATACATATATGTGTGTATATATCACAACATATGAGAAATGGATGTATATCTATTACATGCATTATATATACTATTGGTCTACTTATCTATTATCTATCATCTACCTATTATCTATTTCTCTATCTTTCATCCCTATATCTGCCTATCTATCTATCTATCTATCTACCTTCTATCTGTCCATCCATCCATTATATCTATCTATCTATCTATCTATCTATCTATCTATCTATCTCTCTACCTATTCACATCCATCCATTATCCATCTATCATCTATGTATCTGCCTATGTATCTATCCATCCATCATATCTATCTATCTATCTATCTAGTCACATCGATCCATTATCTATCATCTATCTGCCTACATATCTATCCATCCATCATATCTATCTATCTATCTATCCATCATTTATCTAGTATCTATCTGTCCATCTACCTGTTATCTAGCTAGCTAGATATCTATCCACAATCTATCTATTCATCCATTATCTATCTATCTATCTATCATCATCATCATCATCATCATCATGATCTGTGTATCTCATCTATTCAACAGGGAATAGGTTCTAGCTGCAATCTGATTTATTTTTAACTACTACACCGTCCCTCCTTTCTTTTCTGCTTGATCAGAGGCTCTTCCCTGTAAACTATTTGTCATTCCTAAATTCCATCTATTCCCTTTATGTACAAAAAAGAAAGCCACTGGGTTTTTGTTTTGTTTTACACCTCTTGCCTCTTTTTCTCACATATATCTCTACGTCATATCTCTCTCGTGATATTCTGGGCCATGTTTTTTTCTATTAACTTCCACATAATCTAGGCAAAAGAGATTAGCGGTTTTCAACCATTTTGTTTTTCTGGTACTAATATGGAACAATGATATGGATATTTGAGATCTTTTTGGAGGAAAGTGTTTTTCTGTTAAGACCTGCCTCTAACATGCATCTCTAGCTTCTTGGCTGAAATGAGAATCGTAACCTTTTTTAGGTGTCTCGAAACACACTTGGAATACAGATGTGGATGTAATGACCTTGAGTCAAGAAAACACAGTTTACCCTCCTTTGCACTGGAAATTGGGCCGTTCCTGTTAATATCTCTGCTCTTCTCATATCCCACCTTCCTGTTTGGAGAAGTCCCAAGGGTCTTTATTTCTAAGCACTAAATGCTAGAAACCTAGAAACCATTTGTTTTATGATGAAACTTACTCTAGAGACGATAATTTTCTCCCCACATTATGTTTGACCTTCCAATATATCTTCACATTACTCATAACTTTATTTTTTTAATTTTTAATGTTTATTTATTTCTGAGACAGAGAGAGACAGAGCATGAACGAGGGAGGGTCAGAGAGGGAGACACAGAATCTGAAGCAGGTTCCAGGCTCCGATCTGTCAGCACAGAGCCCGACATGGGGCTCGAACTCACAGACCGTGAGATCACGACCTGAGCTGAAGTCGGTCGCTCAGCTGACTGAGCCACCCAGGCGCCCCAACATGACTCATAATTTTAAAGTGCGCTTTTTCCACTCACACTTGCTTTGAGCCCTACTGCACAGCTATCCTCCCGGAAGGAAGGCTGCGATTGCAATTATGAGGACGTAGCCTTACAAATGGCGATGACCCAAAGGTGGACACCAAGCTGATCATGTTCTGCCCAAGTTCATCTAGCTCATAAACTTGTCCTCAATAATCTAACTTGTTTCCTGTTTTTTATCTATGACTGTGTACAGCAACAAGGAGAGTTCCGACTTTCCATGATGGTGGGAGCGGTTCACATCCGGGCTGTCCGATATGGTGCTGCTACCTGTGACCATTCAACCCTTAACGTGTGGCTGGAGCAACACCAGGAGATAATTTAAAAATGTTTTATTAGGACAAAAGAGACATACATAAAATTTACCATCTTCACCATCTGTAAGAGCTCGGTTCAATAACATTAAGTATATTCTCTTTGTTGTGCAGTAGATCTCGAAAATGTTTTCATCTTGCAAAACTGAAACTCTATACCCATTAAACAAGTCTCGTTTTCCTCCCCTGGCCCCCAGCGTCCGCCATCTACTCTCTGTCTTCGTGGATTTGACTCCTCTGGGAACCTCACATAAGTGGATTCATATAGTATTTGTCTTTTTGTGTCTGGCTTCTGTCACTCAACACCGTGTCCTCAAGGTTCATTCCCGTGGTGGCAGGTCCCGTCAGAACGTCCTTCCTTTTCAAGGCTGAGTCATATTCCATTGTGCAGATGGACTACATTTTGTTCACCCATGATGGTTGCTCGTGTGTTTGACTATAGTGAATAATGCTGCTGTAAGTATGGGTGAACACCGTATTAGGTTACTACAGCTGCTGTGACAAATTACCACACACCTGTGGGCACTGACAATGGGAATTCATGTTCCCCCAGCTCTGCAGACCGGAGTCAGATCCAGGTGGGGCATGGCTGCTGAGATCCAGGTGGAGCAGGGCCACACTCCCGCTCCCTCCAGAGGATCCGGGGGAGGGTCCTTCCTGCCTTTTTCAGCTTCCTGGGATCCAGGTGTCCCTGGGCTGGCCGTGTCCTTCCCATCTATGCTTCTGTCTTCATGTGGCTTCTCTGTGTCTGTGTCTCCTTTTCTATCTTTTCTAAGGACACGTGTCACTGGATTGAGGGCCACCCTGATCCAGGCTGAACTCATCCTGAGATCCTTATATTAATTACATCTGTAAAGAACCTTTTTCCAAATAGGATCACATTCACAGGTTCTGAGGGATAAGATATGGACATTCTTTTGAGAGACATAATTCTACATTGAACTTACTTCTGCGACCTTCTGTTGATGGAAGCCACAACACATCTGTCTGGACTCCAGAGAAGGGGAATAGAACTCCATATTGTGACGGAGTATTTTAAAGTCACATTGTAGGGGATCATTTAATTCAGGAGACAATGATATAGACTGTTGTGAAAATACAGCCTGTCACACCTGTGAGCACCTCAATATTTGTACTCCATCCAAGGCGGGTCCGCTTGCCTGACCTGTTAACAGGTGGCATGGCAGTGACTCTGCTTTTCATTAAGGTTGACATTTCCAAATACATTCAAAGTGGGCAGAAATGACTATGACTTGCTTTCTTTTGGGAGCTCTCGTCCTTGGAGGTAAAAAATAGGCTATTAGTATTTAACAGGCTGTGTTCTCTAATTGAAGTGAACCGAACAGTTCATAGCTGTTGAGGGATGCTTAGTGAGATGCTGATTCTTAGTGAGAGATTTAGCATCTTGAGAGGTAAAATATAAGCACATACACACAGTTATCCTTCCATCCATCCATCCGTCTGTCCGCCCATCCATCCATGCAGCCATTCATCTGTCCATCCATCTGTCTGTCCATCTGTCCATCCATACATCCACCCACCCACCCATGCATACATCCATCCATCTATCCATCATTTATCTGCCCATTCATCCATCCATCCATCCATCCATCCATTTATGCATTCCAATATGTTTACACACACACACACACACACACACACACACACACACAGGGAGAGAGATTGATTGACAGTGCTTCCCACTCTGATAAATTTGTTTCAAGAGGCTTCTTCCTGCATTTTTAAAGTGCTTGTTTCAGTGCTGATATGGAGAATTCGACATAGCATAATTGACTTGAAGGTCATTGCCACATTTTAATAATATGTTGAAGAGAAGTCATCCAGCTGATCAAACAGCAGTAACACCCATTTAAGAGGGAAAATAATCCCCTGTGAAAACAAACCCGTTCTGAGAGCTCTCTTTTGTGAGTCTTCTGCATTCAAATTGGTTTTGTGTGAGCAAAGATAAACATGGCTGGCCTTTCACTAACACAGAGACGCTCCTGAAATCATGACCCTTGTCTTAAATGGCCTAACAAATATTAACGGAAACGAGATGATCCTCCATCAGAATGCAAATTTCTCCAGAGGGTGCTGCCTTCAAGAGCCCTTATTTTCGTATTTGCTTCTGTTTTGTTATAGCATGTGCATCGAGGAATTTTCTTGACAATATTACCCGACTCAAGTTAAGCAGTTGCCTTTTTGTTCTTACGGTTGTCCCTTTCGGGACAAAGAGAAAATTAAATGTATGGTGGGCACAGGTGTGTAGGGGGGGTCCCATGAAGTCTCCTCAGGTGTATGCAGATGAAGGGAAATACAAGGACTTCAGGTGAAGCTGTTCAGATTAATTCCTGATGTACGCATAGCTGTGTTAGTTTGGTAGGGCTCCGTAACAAAGTACCCCCAACTGGGTGCCGTAAGAACGAGAGGTTTATTCTCTCCTGGTTTTGGAGGCTGGAGTGTGAGATTCAGATGTCGGCAGGGATGATTCCTCCTGGAGGCTCTGAGGAGGCATCCATTCTCTCTCGCAGCTTCTGGTGGTTTGGTGGCAGTTTGGTGGTTTGGTGTTGCTTGGCTTATAGAAGCATGCCCCCATCTCTGACTTCGTCTCCACATGGTATACTCCCCACGTACCTGCCCTGTGTCCACAGTTCCTGTCTTATAAGGACACCAGCCATATTCAAATAGGAGCTTCCCTTATTCCAGGATGACTTTATCTTAACCTAACCAATCCCACCGAGAGCCAAGACTCTATTTCCAAGTAAGGTCACACGCACAGGTGTTGTGGGTCAGGATTTGGACCTGTTTTTTTGCAGATAGCAGGTTTCTCGTAATCTGTTCGATCAATGCCAATCAATGGTGCTCTTGTGTTGATCCTTCTATGAGTCGGTGGTTGTTCTTTCCTTATCCTTTGGAGCAAGGACGCTCCGGACTGATGGGCTGTTGGACCCGGAAGCATCCTCCCAAATCTCCTCACCCTGCCAGCAACTGAGAACCAACTGGTCCTTCCTTTCTGGGGCCAGGGTGGCAGAGTGGATACAGAAAGAGTAAGATGAAGCTTTTCTCCTCATTCTTTTCTCAAAAACACACCTAATCTACCCAGGCTCTAAAATATCCATGCAGAAAAGAGACCTCATTACTCACAGATACAACACTAAAAGCAGCTCACTTAGTAAGGTCAACAGCTCAATGTGACACAGAAGCACAACCAGGATCCTTAGGAAAGAAGAAAGTCCTATCTATCTATATCATCTATCTATCATCTATCTATCTATCTGTCATCATCATCTGTATCTATCTACCTGTCTATCTACCTACCTACCATATCTCTCTCTATCATATCTATCCATCTATCTATCATCTATCATCTATCGTCTCTATCATCTACCTATCTATTATCTATCTATCCATCTATCATCTCTCTCTCTCTATCATATCTATGTATCTATCATCTTTCATCTCTCATCTCTATCTATCTATGTATCTATCTCATCTACTTTTTCCATTACGGGGAAACAAAGATGTTTGATGTCTGTGCTTCTGACTTATGTGTATTCGCTCATGTAAATAACAGAGGAGTTGTGATGATTTTAGTCATTTTAGTGCATAGGCTGCCTTCATTTTCTATAGGTGCTCAGCACAACACTGAACCCCACTGGTGTGGTTCGCCCCCTGGCAACGTTAGTCATCCCCGAGAGGCAGTCTGCTCCGTTTTTCCTATTAACAGTGCACACCCTTGAGTTTGACACCCACCCTCTTTTTCATATTTTGTACCTTTTTCAAATTGTGCATTTTCACGCAGTGCATCTTCACACGGAAACATTTTGAACGTAATCAGCAACACTGTCATCGTGATAAAACCGTTCTTTGTAAAGTATAGGGTGTTTCAAACCTATCCGACTGTGTGCGCTTTTCATTGACGGGTCTGTTTAGTCGACGCTACTCTCAGTGAACTCGGAGGACAGAACAGAGAACGTATTGCCTTGAAAGTTGAGTAGCTTCCTCTGTGAAGAGCTTTCTAGCAGATGCTCAGAGAGGACTTTTAACTGCAGAACAAAGGACGAGGCCAAGGTGTCAAATTTAAATAAATCACACAACTGCTCCACAAAGCTCTGGGCAGGCACGTGTCCCCTTAGCCGCTCTACATCTCTGAACGTCACCATGTCCCTTTCCCAGAACCCTGCGTTCCTACACGTGTGTGTGTGTGTGTGTGTGTGTGTGTGTGTGTGTGTGTGGTGTGGGTTCAGTTGTGTCCCCCACAGGATAAAGCCTTAACTCCTGGTACCTGGAAATGTGAATTTATTTTGGAAATAGAATCTTGGGAGATATAATCAAGGTAAGATGAGCTCATCCTGGATCTGGGTATCCTTAAATCCAGTGACAAGTGTCCTTAGAAGAGACAGAAGAGGAGAGACACAGACACAGCAGAGAAGCCCCATGGAGACGGCAGAGACGGGAGGGACGTGGCCACACGCCCAGGGACCCCTACAACCCCAGAAGCTGGAAGAAGCAGGAAGGACCATCCCCTGGAGCCTCTGGAGGGAGCACAGCCCTGCCTGGCCGGGGCCTCAGTGGTCCTGCCCCACTTGGGTAACAGTTCTGCCCTGCCTGGATCTCACACTCTGGTCTCTAGAGCTGGGAGAAGATGAATTCTCATTGTTTTAAAAGCCATGATGTGTGTGTGTGTGTGTGTGGGGGGGGTTATGGCTGCTCTAGGAAACCCATACAGAGTGTGTGTGTGTGTGTGTGTGTGTGTGTGTCAGTGTGTGTCTGTGTGTGTTTGAAACATTTTGTGTTCATCATAGAACTTGACTGCTACCTCCAAAATTGTAACTTTTCTTATTTCTTTTACATTAGATTTTGGATATGTTTGGTTTCTGTTTTACAGAATCCCCTGGAGTGTAAGCCTAAAGTGTGTTTTAATCACTTTTCTGTGCTTTTTGAGTGTTTGATATAGTTCTTTGCACATGATATTGTAGGAAACCGGGTAACACTTGTCAAAGAATTTTTTTTCCTAATTTTGATTGTAACTTGGTTAACAGTTCTTATTTCTAGAAGTCCCTATTTCTACAATGGGTGCAGTCAAGTAACTAAAATGGAAAATAGAAAAGGAAGAGAAGCCAGAGGTTTAATAATCGAAGTCTATGTCAGAATGATAATTAGACACAGACCCACGTTTGCATCTGTGAACACAAGTAATTTCAGAATTTTAATCTGACATTTCTGGAAAGTTAATTTTGAATTCTATGTCAGATTACATTTTAGCATGTGTGAATACAAGCATGAGAATTATTTGTATACTTAATACACAATACGTAATTAGAGCTGAGAAATATGTTTCCTATGGCATGTTGATATTACAACTTAAGTCTCTAGAATGATAATAGAGTTAATTCTTTTTTGAGACAGAGAGACAGAACACAGGTGTGTGTGCACAAGCTGTGGGAGGGGCGGAGGGAGATGCAGGGCTCGATCCCATGACTGCGGTTTCATGATGTGAGGCACAATCGAGAGTTGGGTGCCTAACCAACTAAACCAGCCAGGTGCCCCAATATAGTTAATTCTTTATCACCTACATCCGTGGAAGTACAAGTTATGCAGGTAGAATCTTAGGTGAGTAATAGGAAAGATTTTGTCAGTGGCATAGATGCATATGTACATTTATATATCACACGGCATATATTAATATAAAGATCACTGCACACACATACATTTTATAAAAATGTATACAATATACGTAGTGTACCACAGATATATATGTGTGTATTTATAACATAGCATGCACAGAAATATAGGTAATATGTAATATATAATATATATTATTTGTGTCAGCCCATGATAATACATGGACTTATATTTTTAATATATTATCATATATTACATATATTGTATAGTATACACTGATCATTGTATATTACCATATATTATATAATGTATATTATCATGGGCTGAGACAAATACTTTTCTTTCCTAAAACAATATCTTACAATTTAAAATGAACAGTGTCTTGGGGCACCTGGGTGGCTAAGTCGACTAAGCGTCTGACTCTTGACCTCAGCTCAGGTGTTGATCTTGGGGTTGTGAGTTCAAGCCCCGCATGGGTCTCCAAAATGGGCGTGAAGCCGACTTAGTAAAAAAGTAACAATATCTCATTTCAGTTATATTTACAGCATATCTTTAATTAGTCTTTGTATTTTGAGATAATGTCAGGATCATGCGCAAGTCTAAGAAGGAATACTGAGAGAATACCGTGTCCCAGTGTCTAAATCTCTGGCATCTTGTTGCTGACATCTATTGATCACCTCTTCTCCTTCAGCTTGCCTCCTCGTGGTTCTTGGTGTGAAGAAGAATTTGGGTTTCAAGCTGGGCATTGTAGACATCATGATGATGAGACTCTGGGTCTTTGTTAACCCGTCTATCTCAGCAGCATCATGACTTGGGGGTGGGGACACTGTCTGCTTCCTGCCAGCTGGGTATACAAGTCACATTCCATGCTCAGCCCCCACTGACACATGAGGGAGAGGGGCCACCTGTCACTGGTGCTCGGACATGGAGGCACCCCCCTGCCATTAGCGTCCCCTGATGTGGCCTTGGGTGGGACGGTCGGGAACGCCTCCTTGCTGCTTCCCAAATGACCTCTGCTCACATGAGGGTTGGGGAGGGTCCTCATTAATTCTGGCTGCTGGTGAAATTCTTGACTCTCCAGTGAACTTTTTAACTCAGAAATGGATTCAAGGTTACTTGTATTTTCAGAAGTTCTCTACCAAATTCCTTAGGGGATGTCTCACACCTCTTGGATGGACCCAGAGTGTCAACGACCTTCTTTGGAAAACAAGATTTTCTGTGGCAATGGAGTGGCACCCCTGGGTCTTCCTATGCATCCCCGTTGTCTTATGAGGTGAAGCCGAGTAAAAAAGCCCCCTCCAGGAGCTCTGACAACATTTGGGCAATCCACATGCGGCAGGCCCTAGTAGCGAGCATTTCCTTCTGAGATGTTTCTTATTCTTGAGTCCCACATTATATTGATTTATAAAGACTCTCAACTTCTAATAGTCTATCCTCCAACTTGTAAAGAGTCTGTGCGAGGGCCAATGTTTCCTGTTAAGACTGCTGTAGAGACAAATATATCATTTCAGCTGGTGCACTTCATCCCACTGGCTTTAAGAAAATATAACTTCTCCTTTACCTCCTTAGTGGGAAGAAAAGAAAACGAACCGAGCTCATTCATCGGCAAGAGGTTTTGGACACAAAATGAGGACTAGAGCAAGATTTAGTGAGCAATGCAGCCTTCTTTTTCATCTATAATATTCACGTTTATGTGCTTGTCATTGTTTAATGGCAACCTTACATATTTCGAAATAAATCAACTTTCTTGAGGAAACATTTGTGAAGAAAATCAGGATGTTATAAAAAAACATAAATCCCTTATGAGCACACCAATGTACAATGACCAGTGTGAACCCTGTGGGTAAGAGCATTTCCACTTTCTATGTCATTCAGCCTCTCCCTCGGTCCATTTTCATGCAGCACACAGAAGGCCATCTTGGGAAAGGTTAACGTTTACTTGAACTGATGAAACATAACAACTAATCTGTCGTGATAGAATTCTTGGTCACTTAAAAAATATACATCTACAGGGGAGCCTGGGTGGCTTAGTTGGTTAGGCAACTGACTTGATTTGGGCCCAGGCCATGATCTCCTAACAGTTGTGGGATTGAACCCCACATCAGGATTCGTGCTGAGCATGGAGGCTGCTTGGGATTCTCTCTCTCTCTGTCTGTCTCTCTCTCTCTCTCTGCCCCTCCTCTGCTGATGCTCTCTCTCTCAAAATAAATAAATAAACTTAAAAACTATATAGATATTTACACATATAAAGATATATGTATAAATTTATATAGACATATGTGTATGTAGATACGTTATAATGTATTTAATACAGACTATATTAAGTATATAAATATATTCAAAATAATAAATAAAAAGTAAATACATTAAATATAAATATATATAATATTTGTATATTCCCGGAAACAATATTTATTCTTTAAACAGAGTGGGGATGGTGGTATAATAGTATAATTTAGAGTCTGTCCACTGGCTTGGGAAGGGAATTTTTAGTTTTGGATACGACACCCATGTAGCTTTCCCTAAGGTAGAACAAATATTATTCATAAAATAATACATATATGCAAAGCACCAGGAGTACCTAGTAGGTCCATCCTGAATCTAATTCGATTATCAGCTATGCGCATTTATGCATGTGTTCAAACTAACAACTTAGCATGTGCACACACGCTCTAGATTTCCTCTCGTGCTATCTCCATGTGGCAGAGTCTGACATTATCATACTCTTTCATAACAAGAACATGTTCTCTTCTTTTTTAAATTTTTTTTATTATTAAAAAAATTTTTTTAATGTTTATTTTTGAGAGAGAGAGAGACAGAGTGTGAGTCGGGGAGGGGGAGAGAGAAAGGGAGACACAGAATCCGAAACAGGCTCCAAGCTCTGAGCTGTAGGCACAGAGCCCGACGTGGGGCTCAAACTCATAAAACGTGAGATCATGACCTGAGCCGAAGTTGGACACTCAACTGAATGAGCCACCCAGGTCCCCATTTTTAAAAATTTTTTATTTAATGCTTATTTAATTTTGAGAGAGAGAGAGAGAGAGAGAGAGAGAGCAGGGGAGGGGCAGAAAGAGAGGGAGACACAGAATGCAAAGCAGGCTCCAGGCACTGAGCTGTCAGTTGACAGCCTGATACGGGGCTCGAACCCAGAGACCGCGAGATCATGACCTGAGCCGAAGTCTGACACTTAAGCGACTGAGCCACCCAGGTGCCCTGAAAATGTTCTCTTCTTAAAGAGCACATTTTGAAAAATGGATGCACAGACTAGGGTCCAGTTTCCAGTATCTGTTGAAGCCAGGTGTGATCCTGAGACTAAGTTCCAGCCTGTAGGATGTGGAAGGAAGTAAGACACACGTTCCTATGTTTCGTGCCCTGAGAGAAAACTCTCGTCTTCCTGGCTGGACGGTGGCCAGCATGGTAAGCTTCCTTGGGCCTGCAGACAAAACCAATGTCAAAGAATAGAAACATAAGGTGAAAGTCTCCCAAGTCCTTCACACCCTGGAGCCATCACCGGCCCTGCCTGCCCAAGATGGCATTTCTCAGTGGGGTGACATTTTCACAGACGTTATTTTGAATCAGTGCCTGGAGGCAGACTTGGATCCTAACTAACTCACTCAACACCTACTTTCTAATAAGTGGAGTTTATAGTAAAATCATTTCTTGAGTTGTGGGTTCTCCTGAATTCCATTTTCATGACTAATTTCCCCTTAATGAGCTTTGCTTTCCCTGAATCTCCGTCGTGCTGCCTTGTCCTCAAAGCTTATCTTAGACCTGCGTTGATTTACAATGATTTCCTAAATGCTATTTTGTTTCTTGGGGCAAAGAAATTGCCATTTCCTCCCACCCCATTTTATGCCAAGACCGGGATTCTGAAAGTACTCACCGGCACTGCATAGCCCATGTTTTGTAAATACATGTCCTATGTGTGCTCTCCTCCTGGGTCTTCTGGGTGACACCCTCCATTTTCTCGTGTAAGCAAAGAAGTCCTGAAGACCTCAAATGGTCAACCCAAGAAGATGTCATCTGCATTCAGAAATAATCACCCTTTCTTTGGGGTTCCTCTGAAATCTTATCTGTAATTCTAGCGTGGCTTTCATTTCAATTTCTCATAAAACATCGGTGGATGCTCACCTACCTTTCCACGTATCACGTGGTCAGTAAAATATCAGCTGAATGTTAAGTTAATTGAGGAGCACGAAGAAAGGTGTGGTTGTGCATACAGATACTCTTTGGGGGTTCTTCGTGCACCGTTGGCTCCTTCTTACTCTAAAGTCTACCTGTATGATGGGCCATCCTTGAGGGTTTTCACCAGCTCCTTGCAGGTGAATGTCTGCACAGTAGCTGGCCTCGTATTTCTTGCTTCTTTCTGGGGTTTGTCTGTCTAGGGAGAGGGAGCTAGAGGCGTCTCTTGATGAATGAGACAGAAATCAATGGATAAATGGATACATGATTTCCCCATCTGCCATGAAAGTAGACAGTTCTGAAATATATTTCATAAGATCTCTCAAAAGGTCTTGGGGAATGAAATACCAGTTGTTCATTGACTGGAAAACTCCTTGAAGCCTCCTCATTTTTTGCATTAAATTTTTCAAGCTTTATCGAGGCGTAACTGATACACAGAAATTGCACATTATACGATGTACGTATCTTGAGGGGTTTGGGTACGGGGATACTCCCATGATACCATCACCACTGTACCAGCCATCACAATATTAAACATCCCCACCACCTCAAGACATCTCCTTGTTTTCTTTTTTCTGTGTGTGTGGTAAGAACATTTAACATGAGATTTATCTTCTTAACATCTTTTGAAGTGCACAATACCATACTGTTAAATATAGGTGCTGTGTCATACAGGAAATCTCTAGAATGTGTTCATCTCATGTAAAAAAAAAAACAACTTTGTTGGGGCACCTGGGTGGCTCAGTCGGTTAAGCATCCAATTTCAGCTCAGGTCATGATCTCACGGTCTGGGAGTTCGAGCCCCGCGTCAGGCTCTGGGCTGACAGCTGGGAGCCTGGAGCCTGCTTCAGATTCTGTGTCTCCCCCTCTCTCCTCCCCTCCCATGCTCATGCTCTGTCTCTCTCTGGCTCTCAGTAATAAATAAACATTAAAAGCAAAATTAAAAAAAAAAGCTTTGTCTATCAGAGGGATTAATATCCAAAAAATATAAGGAGTGGGGCACCTGGGTGGCTCA
This sequence comes from Panthera onca, assembly GCF_046562875.1. Classification (NCBI taxonomy): domain Eukaryota; kingdom Metazoa; phylum Chordata; class Mammalia; order Carnivora; family Felidae; genus Panthera; species Panthera onca. The sequence continues at coordinate 127,719,684 of NC_138357.1, read as the reverse complement.
GTTGGTTAAGTGTCTGACTTCGGCTCAGGTCATGATCTCATGGTCCGTGAGTTCGAGCCCCGCGTCGGGCTCTGGGCTGACAGCTCAGAGCCTGGAGCCTGTTTCAGATTCTGTGTCTCCCTCTCTCTCTGCCCCTCCCCTGCTCATGTTCTGTCTCTCTCTCTGTCTCAGAAATAAATAAACGTTAAAAAAAATTAAAAAAAAACATATAAGGAGTGTATACAACTCAACAGCAAAAGAATAACCTGATTTTAAAAATGGGCAAAAAACTTGAGTAGACATTTCTCCAAAAGCATACGCATGGCCAGCGGGTACACAAAGAGAGGCTCGACATCACGATCATCATGGAAATGCAAATCAAAACCCCAGTGAGGGGTTAACTCACACCTGTTACAATAGGCATTATTTTTTAAAGAAGGTAACAATTGCTGTCGAGGGAACACAGGAAATGGAAGCTGTATACATTATTGATGGCAATGTAAATGGTGCAGCCACTATGGAAACAATATGGAGGTTCTCCAAAAAACTAAAAGTCGATCAAGCACGTGATCCAGCAAACCCACTTCTGGGCAAATGCTTTCCCAAATTGAAATCAGGATGTTGGAGAGATATTCATGGCGGTATTATTAGTATTCACAGTGGGGAAGCATGGAAACAACCCAAGTGTCCATCAATGGATGGGTGGATAAAGCCAATGGAGTGTACACATACACGTAGCCTTCAGAAAAAAGAAAATCCATAAGGCATCTGTGAGTCAACCTTCCCTCTTCCATTCGCTAATCTTTCGTTGTTCCCTGGAATCACATTGCTGAACAAAGTATGTGCAGGAATGCAGAATCCCTGAGATGCACAGTTGTAGAAATTCTTCCTGATGTCTATGCAGCCCCTGTGCTATGCGTCATATGTGAATGTGGTCCGTCCCTCAGGATATACCGGAGCAAGTCACATGGAGGTTGTGCATGGACGGGTACATTTCTCTGTACAACACCCTGTCTGGGTATGGACTTGTGTATCATGAAAAGTCAGTAAATGTGAGTGTAAATGAACAACAAAAATTCAACAGGGTTGTTTAAACAGCCTCCGGGACCTGAAAATCTATTTCTCAGGAGCAATTACCCCAACCTGCCATCTACCAAACCAATTAACTTGCTTCTGTAGTCTCAAAAGAAAAAAGAAAAGGATACTATTGTATTTGTGCATCATTAAACAATATTTTCTGCCTCCCTCCCATTTTTCCCCCCCAAAATATCTGAGGAAAGATTTCCACTTTAAATGCAATACGTTATATGATCCAATAAAGACATTCTCCACAAAAAATACTTGAAGGTGAGCCTCCACGTTCAAAATGATGCAGAAAAGAGATCTCTAAGAAAACCACGTGGCCCTAGAGGGGCGGCAATTTGAACCCAGACTGAATCTGTCTTCACAAAGGTGTTCAGCATTTGGATAAGTCGTGAATGTCTTATACTCTCACTTCCTGGTGAACAAAGGTTTTATCCTTTGATATTTGGTGACCTAAGAAACTAAATACATTGTGATTTACAGAACAAGGTTTACCTGTGTAAATCATAAGTGCTTGTTTTGGGGGGAAGAAAAGGGAAAAATGGGAAACACAGCTTTCCCGACTGCACGTTTGCGTGGAGAAAATGACCACACTTTACTATAAACTGAAGAGTGAATACAGCCATGTTCCCAGAAATGCAATGGTAAAGAGATTTCTATTGACATCATTATTTTAAAAATATCGCCTGCTTTTACAGGTCTAAGCCAAAGCATGTAGCTGTGTCACCCTCCTTCCAGATGGACGGTCACCGACCGTCTCTGAAATGAGACAGAGAAAGAGAAATGTGAGGGACGCATGATGCAAATGAGGGTATGTGACTTTGGGCAACGCGTCCTCATTGACCTTGACCTTCCCCGCCACCATATTTGTCATCCCTGGGGAAACCAGTGGACGAGTCTGAGAGCTTGAGCGGAGAATGCGGAAGCTTCTTCCGGTGTGCAAAAACTTAGTTAAATGACGCCGTGTAACGCCACACCGGAGCAAGGGCTTTAAATTAACTGTTAGCGCATTAGATTCACCTGCAAAAGATACTCAACTCCCAGAAACCACCCATTTACGGAAACCCGTGAATACTCCTCGCAAAAAGTAGCATCGTGTGAAGGGTCTCCATAGGTAGAACGCGGTAGGTCCTTTGAGGGCTTCCCATGTTGCTAGAAATGTCAGTCATGTTGACGGTGTCTACAAAACATACGCTTTTTATGCATGTAAAATGTCGTCTGTATAAAACGCTAGAAACATGAATAATGTGGGTGTGTCAAATGTACTCAAGTAGTTTAGTACATGAAGAGAAGAGACCCGAAATTTGCCTTTCGCTTATTTTCACACCACGTGGTGTCCTGATGCGGCCATGAACGTCGGATCCCACGTATTACCTTCTGTAGGGAATTTCGGCCTCCCCACTAGCACAGCAATCCTTTCTTTTGGGGTCTTCGTCTTGAAATAAAGCATAATGATGCGGCTCCGGCACAGCAGAGTGGCCTTGTTTTAAATTTAGATTCCATGACGAAGGAAATAGGCAGAGGAACATGTGGAGGGTGATTTTTATTAATTGGGTAATTTCTAATTACTTCTTTCAGCCATGTGTTCAACTCGAACAAAGATCGGGCAACTCATCGTTACATAGTTTCCAGATCAGAGACCGATGACGCGGAGGTCACTCTGAGGATCCGTTCTGGAGGGGACAGCTGCCCGCTGTGTGACTTACTCCAGACTCCTGGCTGCCGCTGCCCCATTTCCCTCAGTGTTAGCTGCTTGGAAGCTATCCAACGTACCCTCTATTTTCAAATGACGATTTTCAGTGTTTTTTCAATGTGGAATTCTATATTCCTTCCTTCCTTCCTTCCTTCCTTCCTTCCTTCCTTCCTTCCTTCCTCCTTTCCTTCCTTCTTTCCTTCCTTCCTTTCTCCATCATTTCCTTCCCTCCTTCCTTCCTTGATTCCTTCCTTGCTTCCTTCCTCCCTCCCTCTTTCCTTTCCTTTCCTTCCTCCCTCCTTTCCTTTCCTTCCTTCCTTCCCTCCTCCCTCCCTCCTTTCCTTCCTTTCTTCTTTCCTTCCTTCCTCCTTTTCTTCCTTACTTCTTTCCTTCCTTCCTTTCTCCATCATTTCCTTCTTCTTTCTTTCCTTCCTTCTTTCCTTCTTTCCTTCTTTCCTTCCTCCCTCCCTCCTTTCCTTTCCTTTCTTTCCTCCCTCCCTCTCTCCTTTCCTTTCCTTTCTTCCTTCCCTCCTCCCTCCCTCCCTCCTTTCCTTCTTTCCTTCCTTCCTCCCTCCTTTTCTTTCCTTTCCTTTCCTCCCTCCCTCCCTCCTTTCCTTTCCTTCTTTCCTTCCCTCCTCCCTCCTTTCCTTCCTTCCTTCTTTCCTTTCCTTCCTTCCTTCCTTCTTTCCTTCCTTCCTTCTTTCCTTTCCTTCCTTCTTTCCTTCCTCCCTCCCTCCCTCCTTTCCTTTCCTTTCCTTTCCTTTCCTTTCCTTTCTTTTCCTTTCCTTTCTTTCCTCCCTCCCTCCCTCCTTTCCTTTCCTTTCTTCCTTCCCTCCTCCCTCCCTCCCTCCTTTCCTTCTTTCCTTCCTTCCTCCCTCCTTTTCTTTCCTTTCCTTTCCTTTCCTCCCTCCTTTCCTTTCCTTCCTTCCTTCCCTCCTCCCTCCCTCCCTCCTTTCCTTCCTTCCTTCCTTCCTCCCTCCCTCTTTTTCTTTCCTTTCCTTTCCTTTCCTTTCCTTTCCTTTCCTCCCTCCTTTCCTTTCCTTCCTTCCTTCTTTCTTTCCTTCCTTCTTCCCTCCTTTCCTTCCCTCCTTCCTTCTTTTCTTCTCTGTCCTGGTAGCTCTTGCAGCTCGTGACTCAACTGCCATGGACTCCTCTCTGTACCTCAGTTTACAAAGACATCATCATGCCCATTCCCCTCCACAGCCCCTGAAGTATGCATGAATCTCGCATCATCTCAGCTTCTTCACGTTACCATGGGAGTGAATTTCCTTGTTTCTTCTCACCCCCCGAAACAGAAGTGGGAATATAGGGTTCGTGCTTCCTGAGTGCATCTCGTCTCCACAGGCACCGTGGTTCTGGGGTTCTGCAGCTGGCAAGGGGGTCGTCCCACTGGTCCGAGCAGAGGGTAAGTCTTTGAACTATAGCAAAGGTGGGCTGCACTGGGAGATGAGCATCCATTTGTCACTTCAAACTGGGGACGCTGTGTGATCCTTGCTCTCAGTCCTGAAGCCTCGCTGCTACTGATGAACCCGAACACATTACCTACACTCAGGACATGGTTTTCCACTCTAAAATGGAGTTGGTATCACCACCAAGCTACCTCTCACCGTGCATATCAACACCAGCTAGTGTGTAAATTAGGAAGTTCTAGGAGCTCCTGGGGGGCTCAGTTGGTCGAGCATTAAGCTCTTGGTTTTGGCTCAGGTCACCATCCCATGGTTCATGAGTTTGAGCCCCGGGTCGGGCTCTGTGCTGATGGGGTGCAGAGCCTGGTTGGTTTGGTATTCTCTCTCTCTCTCTCTCTCTCTCTCTCTCTCTCTGTCTCTCTCTCTCCCTGTCTCTCTCTCTCCCTCTCCTCCTGCCCCTCCCTCCCTCCCATTCTCTCTCTCAAAAAATAAATAAACACTTTGAAAAAAAGAGAAAGTCCTTGGATAATTATAACGGGGGGTATCTGTGCCGTCTATTGTCATTATCACAGTAGGGACATCCAGATAAACTTTCCCCATCTCCGTCATTTGCAGACGTCACAAAACGGACGGCCGTGCGATGGAATTCAGACGACTGACACAGTGCTAGTTAGAGAAACCTCCTTGGTTTTACTAAGCACAGCACCTTTGTCCTGTGATGTGACTCAGACCAGGAGGCCACCTGACACTGAATTCTCTGTCCTGCCAGTTCCCTGCCCTGGAGCTTCCCACACGCCCTGCTTTACATCTTGCCGGCGGAGATGTGCCCTTGATGTGTGCAATGTTTCACCCCTGCCCCTGCCCGGGCCAGCCCAGCACGCCCTCTGAGCGCTGCAGGGGGCCTTGGTGGAGGTGACAACGGGGCCTGGCAGCGGCCCCGTGCACGGGTGGACCTTTCCCGAAACTGCCCCCGAGTGGGCTCCTTAGCGGGGCTCTGGCTGCGACTTCAGCGACGCTGGGTCTGTGCCTCCCACTTAGCAGCTGCTCCCCGAGGCCCTGTGGATACAACACCAAGCACCTGTTCCACTGGAGGCATCGCACCAACTGCCCCGGGGAGGCGGGCAGCGCACAGGGGCACCTCCCCAAGTGAGCTGACTCTCTGATCACGCCAAGGCTCTCAGAAGAGAAACTGAGGCACCCAAGTGCGGGCAAGGGGGGAACGTGGGGACGGGCATCCAAGGAGGTGGGAATTTCTAAAGAGCCACACTTGTGGGAAAGCCAGCGTGTTTCTGATTTTCGTGGGTAGGAAAACCCGAAAGTTAGATGTTCATTGATATTTCCAGAGCTATGGTTCCTTAAAAATTCTTATTCTGTCTGACTCCGTAGTTCTGCCTTTGATACATTTTCTATCAGTCTGCATCAGCATTGCAGGCTAATCATTGACGGCATATCTGTATCTCTCTCCACCTGTATTTACATCTATATTTATCTATATTTATCTATACCTACATCTACATCAACACCTATAGCTCTATCTACGTCTATATATCCATGTCATCTATCTGTTTGGTCTTTACATCATATTAGTTAAATCAACTCAGAAACAGCACTGCGGACCTGTAGAAGGTCACAGTCAAGAGGCACAGAGTATGTTTATGCGATTAAACAGAATCCAGAGGAGAAATTAACTTCTGACGGGCAGACAGAGGACCCAGGAAGTTTGCAGGTCCTAGGGAGGGAGCTTCCCGTGTCTTCCTGAGGGGATGTGAGCAGGGAAGTCTGATGTTCACTTCTGGAGGCTGGTAACGGACCATGTGGGAGTCTGGCAGGCAAGGAGGTTCAGGTGATGTATCGAAAACAGTACGCGTCCCGTTAGAAAGAGGATCGTTATACACTTTTACGAACTCGGGCTTTGGGAGCGCAGAGTTAGCAGAAAATTGGGAATCAAGATTAAATTTGTCACGCTATATTAATTTGGACGACTGCCACGCAGAAACCGGCCAAATAGCAATCGGGTAAAGGTACTTCCAACATTAGTAGTTGTGTGTAAAAGGCCCGTATCACGTGTGCAGGAGCCGCATGCTCAGTTTTAATAATGGGTAACAATTAACTATGGGTGGTGAAAGACGTAGAAAAGCCATGGGTTCTGTAGAGAGCAAAACACCCAACATATCGCAGGGAAATGTCACAGGTCATAGTCACTGTATATCCGTCTGACTGCTAAAAATGCTACTGATGTGTGACTTCCCAAGATCTTTCTCCGTATGGCGATGATGCCTTAAACCTTATACTTTTATTTATTTTTTTCCAATATATGAAATTTATTGTCAAATTGGTTTCCATACAACACCCAGTGCTCATCCCAAAAGGTGCCCTCCTCAATACCCATCACCCACCCTCCCCTCCCTCCCACCCCCCATCAACCCTCAGTTTGTTCTCAGTTTTTAAGAGTCTCTTGTGCTTTGGCTCTCTCCCACTCTACTTTTATAGACTTTAAACTCCCTGCACGTTTAACGTATAAAAACGGGATTGGTTTTAACTGAATCACTAAGGCACACACATCTGAGGTATGTTATTAAATCCCCATTCATTATGATCTGTTTATATCCCATTCATGTATTTGCCTTTCCATGACATTAAATATGCCCCATTAGGCAATATGAATCACACTTTAATGGGAGCACGTCAGTTATAGGGGAGATAACAGTTCAAGTTGAGTTTTCTCTAAAATGGACGTGCTTTGGGGCGCCTGGGTGGCTCAGTCGGTTAAGCACCCGACTTTGGCTCAGGTCGCGATCTCACGGTTCGTGGGTTCGAGCCCTGCCTTGGGCTCTATGCTGACAGCTCAGAGCCTGGAGCCTGCTTCGGATTCTGGGTCTTCCTCTTTCTGCCCCACCCCCTGCTCGTGCTCTCTCTGCCTCTGAAAAATAAACATTGAAAACTTTTTTTTCCAAATAAAATGGATGTACTCTGAGAGAATGTTTTCTATATGAGGTCATGGCAGTGAATCTTTGTGTGTTTACCACCAACCCAGTAATGCCACATGATGGCCTATTATCCATTGTAGTTTATGCTGGAACCATGATGGGTGTCGATTTATACAGACTAGGAATTGCGCACTCGTGTGGACTTCTTCATTTACTTGTCTCATTATCCCCACAATATATAAATTAGAAATGACAGGACCGATGAACCGGAAAATCCCCATACAGAATGCAAATTATAGCTAATTGTTCACAGTGCTTTTCCTTTATCTTCAATGGCATGGACTTCTGGGGAATTTTTTTAAATAAATCAACATGTAAGCATTTTATGTTCAAAACATCCTTTCCATGGGGGAAAGATGCATGTGGCCCCGGAAAAGGGGTGAGCGTTATATGGATTACGGTAAAGGGCACGGGGCCCAAGGTCAAGGACGTTCTGTCTCTAAGGTTTTTCTGTGTGCAGTGAGCTGTGCTAAGACACGAGATCGCTATGCCCAAGGCCAGGCCTGTGCTCAGAGATCCCGAAAAGGCCTTTCTCTATCCTTTTGAGCTGCAGGCTTCCAGAAAATGAATGTAGGTAAAACCAAAAGTAGGAATTAAAAAAGATATACCGTTTGTTCTCAGCACATAAGTCTCCCAGATCACTCTCGAGCATTTAAATTGCAAACAGCGTCAACATTCACATTACACACAGTTTCGGTATCCAAATGTAAATCAGTGTGCCTCACTCCTGCATCACTCGGGGAGCTAGGGGTTGGCTCAGCTCATCTGTCCCTTTGTGTCCACACACACAAGCATCTCGGGGCTCCTCCAGGACAGGGGGAGCAGCCTGGCTGGTTCAGTCTCCCCCTCATGGAAATCACTGTGTCCTACTTTGGAAAGCACCTGCTTCCTTTGTTAGACGCTTTATAAAACCGCATTGAAACTCAATAGACATTTGACGTGACAGAGTTTAAGGCGCCTTCCTTTTCTATAGGGCACAGTCATCCCAGAAGGAGGTGACAGAGAGAAAACAATCCTGTCTCTTCCGTATTTGGGATCACCTGCATCTTACAGGACCAGCGCCCTATTCTTTCCATAGGCTCCAAAGTCAGCACTGTGTTTGGGAATTCATGCATTTTTTTCTTAAAGAAAGTCGAAGATGGTAATGAAGGCTGGGCTAATGACCAAGTGTTGTTGGGTATTTTTGAGAGAGAGAGAGAGATAGAGTGTGAGTGGGGCAGGGGCAGAGACAGAGGGAGACACAGAAGGTGAAGCAGGCTCCAGGCTCTGAGCCGTCAGCACAGAGCCTGATGCGGGGCTCGAACTCACAGACCATGAGATCATGACCTGCGCCAAAGTCGAGACGCCTCACCGACTGAGCCACCCAAGTGCCCCGTTGGGTGAGCATTTGAAGAAAAAATCAACACCTGGGTTTTTACGCCCTCACACGACGTATTACGGAAACCTTTCCAAAGTGTGAAATGCTTTCAATTACAAACAGACTCCTGGGCTCTACAAATAGTTCTGTTTTTATTCTACTTTGAATGTAAGTGTGGACGGCCGTGGTGCCTTCCAATGAGAAGGGGTGTGTGGCCTCTGCATAATCCCAAACACGCTTTGACCACGTTTGTGTGTGACGCAGGGGGAGTTAGCGAGGGCAGCTTGGAGCATTCCTTCTTCTGGCTGGTTGCTCATAGACACGTGGTGTAGACGTGAAGTGAAGCCTCCCGTCCTGGCCTTAGATGCTGCTGGAGGCCCGCTGGCCCAGGCCCCCTCTCCCCACACACCCCTTGCCCTGTGGGCCACGCATCTGCTGACTGATGCTGCCCCCATCACATGGAACCTGACTGTCCCCCTGACATCCCAATTTCCCATTCTTTCTGAGCAAATTGGAGAATCCAGGATGGTGTGATTTAGAAGGGCTTGGAAGGCGACTTGTGCAGGAGGCTGTACAAGGTGTCGTCATGCCCTTCGGCAGAGGAGCTGGGGGTGCTGTGGGGCCTCGGTGATGTTGATTTTCTGCATTTGTCACCAGAATGGACTGCAGGCCAGGTGTTCCTTGAAGGCTGTTTTCTCATGAGGCTGACTCTGCCCCCATTCCTCTCACTGCCTAAGAGCATTTGCGCTCTGAGTTCATTGAGGCCCCCAGGCCAGGGCTTTGCAACCCCAGTGGGTCTCCCTATCTCGGAAACTGTGATGGCCCCAGTGCTTGCTGTGTCCAGAGGCATGTTCTGCCATGGGTGCAGCAACTGGGTTCGTTTGTTAACGAACAGGGCTCGTGAATGCCCTGTTTTTGCAAACCCTGAGACCCCTTTAAGTCGAGTGCAAACACAGGGGTGATTTTTAAAGGGATTCTCACCTTCCTGGTCAAGTCACAGGAGCAGGAGCCAGCCGTGCTCTGCTCACTGCCATGTCCTGGCAGCCGTTTAACAGGCATTCACAGGGATCTGGGTCTCCACGCACGCCCACAGGGACGTTTGGATAGAGGATCCGATTTACAAGTGGCTAGGCTCTGAGCAGGAATGTGCAAAGGTCCAGGGGTCAGAGGGAGCGCCCGCAGAGCAGCTCGCTGTTGCAATCCTTGCTTCACGTTGGGCTAGTGAAGGGCAAAGAAAAAAAAAGAATGGAATCTGGAAACAGGTTTTGTGTCGATCCAACGTGAAGCATTTCTCTGAAAGGGAATGGTAGAAACTGATCACTCAAATGTCACATTTTCATGCGGCTGAGACAGGAAAGGCACTCCAAATACAGTGCAGAATGAAAATAACAAAATGAGCGGTAATCACCTCCCTGGGCTCCCAGCCAACCCTGTACCTCGTCTCCCGAGATTATGCATCTAATTCCCTTCAATTAAATATGACATTTCTTTGGAAGTCTCCAAAGGAGGAAGATTTGGGCAACATAATCTATGCGGTGATTGGGAATCCCCAGGTGATCCGTGAACATGACTTTGAAGGTTACCTGCCACCATGGTTTTTACCTGCAGAAACAATGTGGCTTCGTGTCAGAATGTGACTTTTATCTACGTTTTTAACCAATTTCCTTGTTTCCTTCCAGCAAAAGCAGGATGCAGGGCCTTCCTGCAAGCAGGAGGTAAGTTTGAGGAAAGACATCCTTTCTTATCAGCAGACCCCATTTTCCCCCACCGTCTTGTTACCTGTTGGATAACCCCCAAGACGTGCCTCCAGCACCGAATAAATACCTGATGGATAAATGAGATAGTTTCTCCACGAGATGACACATCCAGAAAATAGAGTATACTCTTCCTGTGTTGGAAAAAATCTTCATTCAATAACCAGCCAATTTTCTCATTTCTTATATTCATTTTTTGCAGGAGGATTTCAAGGCATGTTGATTTCTTTCCCCTAAAATGGCCTTCCTGAAGACCGATGGCTCTCAAAGTATGGCCATGGGGGTCCCCAAGACCCACTCAGGGGGAACATGAGGTCAGGATGATTTTCCTTACAATACTCAGAAGTTATTTACATTTTCATTGGGTTGACATTTACAGAGATGCCATAAAAGATAGTGATTTTGCAAAAATCGAGTTAGTGTCATGGGGTGCGAGGTGATGGGTGTGCTAATTTACTCGATTATGGAAATTATTTCACAATGTGTACAATATATCAAATCATTACATTCTACACATCAAATACATGCAGCGTATTTATTTTTTAACATTTATTCATTTTTGAGAGACAGAGAGAGACAGAGCATGAGCAGGGAAGGGGCAGAGAGAGAGGGGGAGACACAGAATCCAAAGCAGGCTCCAGGCTCTGAGCTGTCAGCACAGAGCCCGACGCAGGGCTTGAACTCACGAAACATGAGATCATGACCTGAGCCGAAGTCCGGCGCTTAACCGACTGAGCCATCCAGGTGCCCCTAAATACGTTCAATTTTATTTGTCAACTGTATCTCGATAAAGCTGGGGGGAATCACAGCACTAGATGAGAGGGTAGTTTTATTTTTAATATTGTTTTAATTAAAAACAAATTTTAGGAAACTCCATGCTGTTTTCCACAGTGGCAGCACCAGTTTGCTTTCTCACCAATAGTGCGAGAGGGCTCCTTTTTCTCCACATCTTCACCAACGCCTGTTTTGTTGTTTTCTTCCTCGTTTTCTTCCTTCCTTCCTTCCTTCCTTCCTTCCTTCCTTCCTTCCTTCAGTAAAATTCATTCTAACAGGTACAAGGTAATATCTTATGCATTTAAAAATTTAGGACGGTGGGTCTTCTATAAAGTGTTCTTACCATAATAAAAAAAAAAAAGAAAGAGAAAGAGAAAACAGCGAAAAGAAAAAGTGGTATTTAGCTATACAAATCATCATTATTTTTTTTGCTCAACCAATTGAAAAAAAAAAAAAGAAAGAGAAAGAAAAAAACAGCGAAAAGAAAAAGTGGTATTTAGCCATACAAATCATCATTATTTTTTTTGCCTACGTGCACCAATAGTTGAGCAAAAGTTCCACCTAAGGACGTCCTTGCGAAACAAAATCATTCACTTGATTACATCTTGACCCTTGCGTTCACATCTTTGTAAGATAGAACGCTGTTTTTTAGTTGAATGAAGGAAAGGAGTGACCAAGTTATAGTTCCTCGGATTTTGGTGTTTGACAGATCTTTTCTTGAAAATGAACGAAAAGGGTCTGTCTCTTCAAGGCAAGCAAGTAACAGTATTTGTCGACAACGATGAGTTTGGATTTGCAAGAGACAGTGGAGTTTTGGAAAATTTGCATGCAGGGTGGTAGACAGCCTTCCCATATTTAACGATTGTTTCTGACCAGATCAGTGGTGGTTATTAACATAGGTGGTTTCTGCTACTGTGTGATAACATTTGTCAAAACCTGCAAGATCCCAGGCGCCTGGGAGACTCAGTTAAGCGTCCGTCTTCGGCTCAGGTCATGATCTCGCGGTTCGTGGGTTCGAGCCCCGCGTCAGGCTCTGTGCTGACAGTTCAGAGCCTGGAGCCTGCTTCGGATTCTGAGTCTCCCTCTCTCTCTGCCCCTCCCCCCGCTCACACTCTGTCTCTGTCTCCCTCTCTTTCTCAAAGAAATAAATAAACATTAACAAGCTTTTTAAAATATCAAAGAAATAAATAAGCATTAAAAAATTGGTTTAAAAAAACCTCCAAGAGCCACGAAACGCAGGGGACTGATATTTTCCAAATGAACAATGTATGATGTTATTGTGAAATCATGCATGGATAAAAAGGTCCCCCAAAATACAATCTGCATTTGGTGCAGTTGGTTATTGATTGATTGTAATAGAACAGAGGAAGAAGATTTCTCTGATGATCACTTTAGATTCCCGGTGGCCACTAACTTCTAAGTAACTACCGTTTGTTGGATTCTGGTGTAGTTTCAAACCTTCTCTTTCCTAATTACCTACCTTGTGAGCACAGATTTCCTTCACCTGCCAACCACAAGATGTTGCAACAGGCTCGAGGCAGAAATTTAGAGCATTGGCAAAAATGTGACAGAACATCATTGCTTCCACTCACTTTTATCGTCTTCGAGAATATAGTTTGCCGTGTTCGTACCTGTTCGCCGTTGCTGTATTCTATGTCCATTGTTGTTATGTTTCAATAAATTAATAAGCACACTTAAAAACCCTCAGCTCGAACTTCTACGACGGCAGGTGAAATCCACGAGAGAAGGTCTTGGTGTGTGTGAAAGGGTTTAGAAGCGTAAAGAGGCACGGCCAAGTTCGGGGGCCACTGAATACCCCTCATCTATTAGAAGGGCTTTTACTGATGCCTCGATATTTTACTGCCTGTGTGAATCTGCTTTGAGTCTTGAGGAAACCCTGGAGAATACCTAATAGAGCGTGATGAGGTTTTGGGCGCTGATGGTGGGGTTCGTGGGGTCCAGAGCTGATCGCCAAGAAAGAATTCTTGAAGACGTCTTTGGTGCAAAAAGGGGTGATTTTATTGAAGCTCGGGGGCAGGCCTTGTGGGCAGGAAGAGCTACCCCAGACCACAGGAGACACTGGTTATATACTACGGGTGGGGGAGGAGGTAAAGTCCAGGGGAAGTTTCCAGTGAGATTTTCATGTGCCAAAGAAGTCTCCCAGGATCCTGGAGGCTTGGCCATTGTCAGGCTAAGGTGGTTTTTCCCTCCAGCAAAGCATTAGCATTAAGACAGTAGGGAGTTTCTGGAGAAACGTTTTACTCTGCCTGCCTCAAGGATTTGCCAAAGGGCTGCAGGTTGGAAGGAAATTGAGCTTTATCTGCCATTTCCTTCGCCTTTGTTTCCCACATCAGACTGCAGTGTAGTCTATGCTAGGTCTCAGCTGATAGGTGCACCGGACTGTTTGAGCCCGGTCAGCTTTGCTGCTGAGGTAAGTGGCATCCGGGTTTTACGGGCCCCAAAGCATGCTCAGCAAGGTGAGTTAACCTGCCCGGTGCCACTGAGTTCAGAACAGCCTTCTGTCAACCCGTCAGCTGCCCTGATGGTGGTGCTAGTAACCCCTTCTCCACAGGAGACTTTCTGCCTTCCAATTAATTACAGGTGCATTTCAGGTTTGACTATTGCACATGTAAACACATAAATGATTTATACCCCTTGCTGTTTCAAGTTGGGCACGTGTGTATTATTCAAACATGCATGGAAACTCACTAGAATGCTCTTATTAAAAGGAAATCCAGGGACGCCTGGGTGGCTCAGTCGGTTAAGCGTCCGACTTCAGCTCAGGTCAGGATTTCACGGTCCGTGAGTTCGAGCCCCGCGTCGGGCTCTGGGCTGATGATGGCCCAGAGCCTGGAGCCTGCTTCCGATTCTGTGTCTCCCTCTCTCTCTGACCCTCCCCCGTTCATGCTCTGCCTTTCTCTGTCTCAAAAATAAATAAACGTTAAAAAAATATTAAAAAAAAAAAAAAAGGAAATCCAAAAAGGATCCCATTCTCCAAGAGGAAACTCAATTAAACATTCTTTATAGTTAGATAGATAGATAGATGATATAGAGATGGATGGATGGGTGGATAGATGATAGATAAATAGATAGATAGATATAGAGATGGATGGATGGATAGATGATAGGTAGATATAGATATCGATATAAATGATATAGATATAGATATTTAGTAATTAGCATTCAACCTTAACAAGTAATCTTAAATAGATTAGATGCATCGGAATCCATTTCTGATTTTTTCCCCAATAAAACAAGGGGAAAAAAATTAGTACACCTTTTCTTCCTTCCAATTTGTGCTTTTATAACAACACTTTCACATTTCCAATTTTTTGGTAATGTAATTAAGTCTTTTGGGCTTCATGGTTGGTTGCATTCCAAAAGTGTTCTACCTCAAAAAAAGAAAGTATTCCAATCGTATGTAAATATTATTCATTTAAACATTTTAATTGGATTCATAGAGATGAAAATGTATTCTTCACATCATTGAAACTTTGCTGCTAAAAACAAACACACTTCCAAGTGTCAAGGTCTGCGGGATTCTCTAATAATTTTCCTTCGGCTCTCATTTCTTCTGATTTGGTGCAATTTCTGGTGACCTGGTCTAATGTTCCTTTTATTTCTTCTCATTCAGATGAAAGGTTTCCTTAATGATCAGGTTTTAAATTTAAAAAGTGCGTACGGCAGGGGAAGTTAAAGGAAACATTCTGGATTCTCACATTTTTTAACACATCGCTCTATTCCCTGTACGTGTGGCTTTTACAACATTTCTGGGTTAAAATAATATATTTTTCTCTCTTCCGCTAATGAAAGACTTTGGTTTATTGTCTTCCAGCTTCCACTGTTCTCGACAAGAAGTATGTTTAACTGACCTTTTATACATTTTTAGACATTTTCTTTCTAGAAGTTTCTACACCTCGTAACCAGGGAGTGGGGCTTTTGTTTTGATCCTCCTCAGCTTTTGTTGGGACATTCCTATTTCTATTTCAAAATTTTGTGTAATTCAGGGGGTGACTTTTTTTATACATCTTTATAATAAATATAATGGAGGTATACACATGTTGACGTATTTATATAAATATATATTAGACGCGATGTATATGTGATATAGTACACACAGATGTGCACATGTGCCCACACACCCCCTCCTACTTTCTATAGGAACGTTCTCTTATTTTCTGTCTGGATTCTCTCTCTCTGTTTCAATGGTGAGTCTTCAGAGAGAGAGAGATACATTGAGAGAGTCAGTTACCTGTCTTCTTAGTAATGCACTTTTCCTGTGAGTGCATGTATGAAATTTTATTTTACAATTGTCAGATAATAAGGTTATGCGGACATAACCTTCACTTACACTTAGATACTCCAGCGTGCGTTGTTTTAAAAAAAAAACACACAGAAATGCCCCCGAGATATCACGGGTGCAGGACTATTATCTAATCCACAGACCTTGTTCAAATTATGCCAACTGTCCCACTAATTCCCTTTATAGGAGAAGAAGGAGAGAATAGTAGATTTTCTCATTCAGGACACAATCCAGGATCCTGGTTCACATTTAGTTATCACATGTCTTTAATCTCCTTTGATGTGGAAGGGTTGCTAAGCTTTCTTTGTCTTTCATGGTACTACTTGAATTATTTATTTTTAGGATTCCCTTGATTTGGATATGATGGATGTTTCGTGATCAGATGAGGTTATGCATTTTTGATGATACCACGAAACAGACGCGATGTTTCCCGGACACATCAACAGACACAGGCACCTGGCCTCTGGTTATCCTATTTCTGGTGCTATTTGCCTCAGTGGCTTGGTTCAGGGATTTCTGTGGCCTTCTCCTGTGTAATTGTACCAACTTTTCCCTTGCAATTAATACATATCCTATGGGGAGATATTCTGGCTTTCAGTAAATACCTTTCCCACCAACTTTTGCCCACCCATTTGGTTCTTTCCTGAAAGGATTATTTTTATGATGGTTGACAAAGGGTGATTTTCAAACTACATCATTTCTTCTTTGTTTATTAAATTGCCTTTCTTTCACAAGAAAGTGCTTTCCCTTTCTCCCTATTCATCCCTTCACTTAGAATAGGTAGACTATTATCTAT
This sequence comes from Panthera onca, assembly GCF_046562875.1. Lineage (NCBI taxonomy): Eukaryota > Metazoa > Chordata > Mammalia > Carnivora > Felidae > Panthera > Panthera onca. The sequence goes on along the minus strand of NC_138357.1, from coordinate 127,703,552 downwards.
TTGGATGCCCACACTGTCCCAGATTTTGTTAGTGTCTCTGCAGGTTGTCAGCTAAGTTCTTCAAGTGTGTCCCACACATTCTCTGAGCACTTTCTCACTTTCTGGCACAAGATGATCATGCCTAACCTGCTTCTTCCATAATCTCAGCACTGGAATCAGCCATTTGCCCCGGTTACTTTTAGTGGAGAATGGGGATTAGAAACCACGATCTAGGTGATGGGTGTGCTCATAATTAGTGGGACGTTTGGGGATGTCATTCTTGTAGATGCTGTCATGGGACATAATATAGATGAATATATATAATTATAAAATAAATAGAATATAAACATAATAATAAGTATAATATAATTACACAATACATATTAATATGTTATAGCTTACAGTATTACATACTATACTATATACTATTATATATACTTTATAATGTACTTATATATAAAATATGCCATACAGTATATAATATACAGTATATAATTATAGTATACTTGTATTATATATACTATATATGTTGTAAGATATATTCATACATAATATCATATATAATATATATGAAATCTAATCCTTGGGTTCCTTCTAGCTTTCCTCCTTTGTATCTTTTTTAAACTCTATTCTCCAGCAATGAGCACCCTGATTTCTGTCACCCACAGATGTTTACTCACAGGTGCTATCCAAGAATATGCATTAAGCTGTTATAGAACGGCTCACCCATACCAGTGAAAAACAACAGTTTCAAGGGAAGTTGGACATGCATTTAGATCCCCTCTATCTTTTGCTTGGAGTAGACAGTCAATGTTGTGTGCAGGACCCCTTTTGTCCCCTTCTCTTCCATGGGCTTATATGACTCATTGGAAATATGGTTGGGTTCATTTGTTGTTGTTTGAATTAACTTTTATATCCCCCCCCCCCATCCTTTTGATTATATGTCTGTTTCCGAGGATGTGAGGCATAATACACAGCTAATACACATAATACACATAGTCACAGTTACGTGGTGCCTGGATGGCTCTGTGAGTAGAACATCCAACTCTTGATCTCAGGGTCATCAGTTCAAGCCCTATGTACCCTTCCTGTGTTGGAAAAAAATCTTCATTCAATAACCAGCCAAGTTTCTTGTTTCTTGTATTCATTTTTGCCAAAGGATTTCAAGGCATGTTGATTTTTCCCCCCAACATTTTGCAATTTCTATATAATTGTGACAAATATCACCACTTCCTGATTTACTCTTACTGTATTATTTTTTATACCAACGAACCTTTTCATTTTTCACTTTACCTTTTAGCTTCTTTATGTTTTTGTGCACAAGAGAAAGACTAGGAGACTTGTATTTTGCTTTTTCACTTAGCAATACTATCTGAAGATTCTCCATGCCAGTTCAAAAGAACCGTTTGTATTTTCTCTCTCTTTTTTTAAATTTTCAGTTTCCTAATCCCATATTCTGTGTATTCCCCATGGTTTATTCAAGCACTCTCATATGTATGGGCATATAGGGTTTTTTCCCCCCAATATTTTGCAATTTCAAACAATGCTACCATGAATCTCCTTGTAGGTGTGTGTTTTCATCCTGTTGGAAGCATATCTTCAGGGTAAATTCTGAGCATTGCTACTGAAGGCTTGAAAGTTAACGAATATATAGTGATTTTGTTGTTGTTTGCAATATTTTTTGCTTTATTGTTTTTCAGATGGTGTTGAATTTCCCTTCAAAAGGGTGATAAAACTCTGGGTTCACTGGAAATTGACAAGGATTGACGTTTCCTTATCACCACAGCAAATTTTCATAAAATGTTTAGGAGGGAACTGCGATCCCAGTGAAGGTATAAATTTAGTTTCTGTTTCTCTGAGTGTGGCTGAACATCTTTTTTTCCCCTGTGATTAAGGGCCATTATATATATATATATATATATATATATATATATATATACACACACACACACACACACATATATTGCTTATTAATGATTTTTTTGCCAATTAAAAAAACTTTTTAGTTGTGTTTTCTCAACTTACAGAAAAATCTTTATTCATTATGTTTATGTAGCCCTTAATCTACTATGTATGTTGTGAATATTTTCTGTATTTTTCTCAGTTGCCTTTTGACTTTGTTCATAGTGTTAAGGGGTTGGGGACTTTTGTTTGCTTGCTTGCTTGCTTTTTGTTTTTTGTTTTTCGTGGGAGTTTTTTTTTGCTTGTTTGTTTTGCCATTCAAAAAATCTTTTGAATGTAGTCAGAATTTTTAAAGAGGCATTTGTGACATATCTGGGTTTTTAGTCATAGTTATGAAAGGGAATTCACTCATGTTATATTTGGCACTAATATTTTTCTTTTCTTTTTCTTTAATATTTTTATTTTAACATTTAATTTCCCCATCTGGAGCCTAGTCTTTCCTTTGCTGTGAAATACATAACTAATGCCAATTGTTTTCTAAGCGTCTAACCAGTTGTCCCAACACTATGTAGTAAGAAGTAAACGTCTGCCCAATAATTTGAGATGCTGTTTCAGGCACATCCCCATATATATTTGAGCCTAGTTATGAACTTTCTCTTTGGTCCCACTTATTTTTTATCATATAAAACTACACCATTTTTAAGAATAGAGACCCTGTACTTTTTAAATGTCTGGTAGGGCTACTTCTCAATAACAGGGTTTTGTGTTTTTTTTTAGTGTATTTCTAATTATCTTCACACATTTTTTCATATAAACTTTAATAGCATCTTCCCAAGCTGCATAAATGGAGTATGTGTATGTTTTTATGGCATTGCATGGAGTGTATTTATTGTCATGGGGAGAATCTCCATCTGGAAATGGTTATTGTTCATCCTGCGTCCAATAACCCCCTTTTATTTATTTATTTTTTAATTTTTTTTAACGTTTATTTATTTTTGAGACAGAGAGAGACAGAGCATGAACAGGGGAGGGGCAGAGAGAGAGGGAGACACAGAATCTGAAACAGGCTCCAGGCTCTGAGCTGTCAGCACAGAGCCCGACGCGGGGCTCGAACTCACAGACCGTGAGATCATGACCTGAGCCGAAGTCGGACGCTTAACCGACCAAGCCACCCAGGCGCCCCAATAACCCCCTTTTTAAAGACCCATTCATTTTGCCCTTTGTGAGAGCCCTATTCAAATGTATTAGGCACTGCTTTCTTTCTGTATCCCATCATTAATCGTAGAAATCACTGGGAATATGGCAGATAGAGTAATCCCTGCATGTAGCCAATGATATGAACAACAGATTTATCATGATTGGCGAAACAATTACCACTTTACACATATTTATAATGTCAGTATCGAAGACAGTCTTTATATTTGACCAGCTCAGAGGAATGTGTAAGCTGTCAAGTGTATTCTTTTATTGCTGAACCGTACGTGATATTTCAGACTTGTTTTTCTTTCCTTTGCTGTCTTTCTTTTCTTTTGCCAGAAGAAAAGAAAAAAGTTAACGGTTTTTAGAATTCACTCCAGAGAAGGCTTTATTTAATCATCCACGTGAGCTGGACTAATTAGACTTTTCGGTCCTGGATGCTTCCAAAGCTCCGAGCAGAATTACCTTCAAGTGTTACTTGTGGCGTCCCATTAGCATTCCAAAGCTGTTGTGTAATTCTGCCCAACTCCTGAGATTTTATAGCTATAATGTCTTTTATCTGACTTCCACTTTCTTTCAATAAAGAAACTGAAGTAGTATTTTCTTTGAGATGTCTAGACCTATCGAAATTGATAATATCTGAATGACACAGTTCTAAGATTAATAAAGACCAGTGGCTGTGTTATCAAAAACCTGCCAAACATATTTATCTTCAGGGACTATTATTTTACATAAAAATCCAGCAGTGACTTTCATAACTTTTAAGCATATGGGCTGGGTTCATTAATATGCTAACTTCTTCACATTATTCATAGACGCTCTTCTGATTAGACATTAACATGCAATATTATCATTAAATAGCACAGAAAGAGCCTTTATTTTCCATGAAGTCATTAAGCCAGCTGGTCCTTCTCTAATTTTTCTTTAGCATCAATTTTGTATATTAATGAAAACCATTATTTTGAAATATTTAACAGACACTGAAGAGAATGATCAAAGAATTGAGATAATTTAGCCTGAAGAAATAAAACCTGAGGAATGATTAAACTTTTAAAAAAAAATCACGCAGAGAACAACCATTTCCAAATTCCCTAACGACACGGGAATTGGAAGCCAGCTAAGGTTCAGGGGGAAAGTTATACATTTTAGAACTTTTAACAGAGTACATTGTGGTTATTGTATCTTCCTATTCAGATGGTTCTAAAGCCTTCAATTCTTGAATATATTTATCATTCATCCAGTGGGTCAACCATGTGGCCAGTTTCAGCAAATTATAGAGTTCCACGTTGAACTTGAATTTCAGATACACAGTATTTTTATTACAGGTGTGTCCATGTAATATATGGCAAGTGTCTTTCCAATAAAAATATGCATTGTTTGTCTATATTTCAAATGTAACTGGGCATCCTGTATCTCATCTGGCAACTCTAGACCTATGTCTGGAGAATGCCATGTAGCTAAACAGACCAACGAGCCATTATCACTGCGTTCGGTAATGCGCTGGTCTGCAATCAATGGTGCAGACACCTTCTCATAAATTCAACCATATTTTTAATAAAATCATATGAAAATACTTGACCATCTAAATCAGATCGGTATGAAGCATCAATTTGGCCACAACAGAGGGTGGAGGGTTTATAGTGGCCCGGGATTGACCATCAAAACCTTCTCTCTCCTCCAAAAGCAGTAAGGTATGAGTCCCACCCTACCAATCATGGGGAATATTGTTTCCGTGTTTCATGTTAGCAGGCACTGCTATTTTATTTCATTTCATTCCACTTCATTTCATTTTACTTTATCTCCTCTCATCTCATCCTATCCTATCCTATCCTGTTATTTTTAATTTGAGAGAGAGAGAGTGGGAGCCGGGGAGAGGGACTGAAAGAGACAAAGAATCTCAAGCAGGCTCCACACTCAGCACAAAGCCCCACTTGGGGCTCGATCCCCGACCCTGGGATCACGACCTGAGCCGAAATCAAGAGTCAGACGCTCAACCGGGTGAGCGACTCGGGTGCCCCAAGTCACCGCCATTTTTAATGGCACATGTCAGTGATGGTCAGGCAAATTCAAAATATATTAAGAAAAGCTAACTCTGAATGCAATATATCCACAATCTTAGACTCGCACGCAGTCTAAGATTGTGCAGGCTGCCCTAAGTATGGACACATGAGAGAAGGAATGCACGCTTTGTACGTGCATTAAATCCCTTCTCTCATAAGAGAGCATGTGATCTGAAGGGAAGGAAATTCAATGCAACATTTATTAAGTACCTACAACTGAATTATGCTAGACACTGTCAGAAACAAATCGGTGAATGAAAATAGTCATTGTTCTCCAGAATTCATTATCAGGTAGCGGAGAATGATGTGCACATAAATAGCTCTATTACAAGGCATATGGAGATAAATGGTTTTGCTCATTTGGTAAGCTTCAAAGACAACAGGTATAATGTGATTTATATAACTTCCACTTTCAATTAAAAAAACCCAAAATAATCTTCATGAGACACGAATAACCCTATCAACGTGGATGATAAGGGAGCATTTCTTAATTCTTCCTATGTATAATTAATAGAGTCCTTCTCGATAGAGTAGGATATGAAAGGAGATAATAGCATTTCAGCTTTCATGTGGCGACTTCTAGAATGTTGATGCTTGTAGGTAAGAAAGATATTCCAGGAAGGTGGAACCATATCAGCAATTATTTACTGTTCATTGAGTTTGAAAACTAAGTAACCAGAAAGCTTAGCAAACGTGGTCTCTTTGCCTTGACTACGTGAAATCCAGATTAAATCGGGTTAAGGCATGACTTTGGGGTCAGGAGATAGCAACACAGAAAGGAGACAGAATGGCCAAAGCAAGATGATGCCGTGATGTTGAAAAATTACTATTATTATAATTTTTGGCTAAATGTCAAGGACTTCAATTCTCTCCCATAGCACAAAAGTCTGAGTGCTCTGCCTAATTTTTTGAATATTTGATTTCTGGTGCATATTTAAGAAAAGTATTCCCACAAATACAATGACAGGTGCCCCAAATATCTGGACAAGATGGACGATGCCTCTAACCTTTGTAATACCCCAAAATGGTGTACGTCCCGAATTTTTTACAGGCATACCTCAGAGATATTGCTGGTTTTGTTACAGACCACTTCGATGAAGCTAATATCTCAGTAAAGCGAGTCAAGTGAATTTTTTTTTTTTTTTTGGTTTTCCGATGCATATATAAGTTATGTTCACATAATACTGTAGCCTATTAAGTGTGCAAGAGGATTATGTTTAAAAGAACATGCCCATACCTTAATTGACAAATACTTTGTGGCTAAAAAATATGCTAATCATCATCTGAGCTCTCTACGAGTTGTAATCACTGATCACAGATGACATTTTTATAGATATATAAACATATTGATATACAAACTTCTATGTTTATTTTTGTGTATATACAGATACACATGCATCATACGATACACCTTGATGAAGTGAACATACATGCATACGTATATGTCACATATGTAGATATGTGTATATACACATGCTATCTATTTGAATAAATAGGAAATTAAATAAATTATATAATATACATTTTCGTGGAAGCAAAAATAATCCAAAAAATCTGTCTACTTTTCCCAATTATATAAACAAAACATGGGGCGCCTGGGTGGCTCAGTCAGTTAAGTGTCTATCATAATGTCACAATTTGAGAGTTTGAGCCCCGTGTCGGGCTCTGTGTTAACAGCTCAGAGCCTGGAGCCTGTTTCAAGTTCTGTTTCTTCCTCTCTCTGCCCCCCTCCCTCGCTCAAGCTCTGTCTCTCTCCCTCTCTCAAAAATAAACATTAAAAAAAAATTTTAAAGCAAAACAAGGACGCCTGGGTGGCCCAATTGGTTAACAGTTTGGCTCTTGATTTCGGCTCAGGTCATGATCTCATGGTTCGAGCCCCGCATCAGACCCTACACAGTGTGGAGGCTGCTTGGGAATCTCTCTCTCCTCCTCTCCCTCTGTCCCTCCCCTGCTGGCTCCCACACTCTCTCTCTCAAAATACATAAACTTTTAACAAAGAAGATAATTACCTGCAAAAAGGCATCTATTACATCTATAAATTTATACAAGTAAATCCTTTACTGTTTTTATATTTTTGCATAATATGGTGTTTGACTTTAACCAAACACAAAACTAGATAGCCTGCCAAAAAAAGGGAGGGAGAGGAGGATAATTGAGACAAATTCATGTATTTTTATTGAAACTACACCATACCCAGTTCCACTAAATGCTAGTTTTAATGCACGCCACATTTTACAAGCCCGAAACCTCACTTACATGTTGGAGGCACAATTACATTTGCAGGAAGAGTAATGCTGAATACAGAATGTTCTTTTCTTTCTGCTGAACAGAATATAAAGTGATCTCGAGCTCTCGGGACCTGCTGCGTTAGATGTAGTCCATTAACAAAGGACCCGACTGGAATTCATCAAGTCCTCCTGGTTTTTAAACCTTGCTGTCAGACTGGGTGTAAGATAGCGACGTTGAAGTTTGCACTCCGAGAACTTTACGTATCGCGTTGGCTTTTATGCGATTTGAGTGAATTAGTCCATCCTTCAAACTAAAAGCGTTTCATCAGAAGCACTGCTAATGTTATACGTCTTCCGTTTCACAGATCTCGCTACAAAATGCTTTCACACAGTGTCGGTGGAACAGGTTAAACTGTAATGCGGCATGTGCTGTGTTACACACAGGGGTCCTAGAAAACGCCTCCCAACCAAGATTTATGTTATTAAGGGGAGGCTAGGAACATAAGCAACGAAAACAGCAAAAATTCAGAAGCGATCGGCACTCTTATTATTCACTTAAGGTTGAGTAGATCAAGGATTTCCTTGATCCTAGTAACCGAAGTTACTCTTGCAGGGACGTCCCGATTATTAATCAAAACATTATTTATTAATGCATATTTTTGAGAGTAGATTGAATAGAGTCCATTTCTAGAAACTCATTGGTGCATGTCTGCTTTCATGAATAAGTGCCATAAATGGGAAATTGCTCTAAACGCAAGCCCTTGACACGATGCCAAGGAGCACTGAGTAATCACCGAGTTAAAAATTTTCAAGTCAAAGGTTTATTCATAAATTCTGAACCCTGATTTCTTGGTCACTTCCCAATGGCAGTTCTTGAACATGATAACATGTATTATTTGTGTGTGTATTATATATATATATTATTATGGTGCATATTCATGAAAATATATATACACACACACACACACACACACACACACACATGGATGCAGTTCTTGAACATGATAACATGTATTATTTGTGTGTGTATTATGTATATATTATTATGGTGCATATCCATGAAAACATATATATATATATATATATATATATATATATATATACACACACACACACATATATACATATGTATATGTATATGCTAGTACATGAATATATATACATATATACATGCATACACATGTATGTATGTGTGCATATCTATATGTATAGGTACATGCATATCCATGAATATATATGTGTATATATATATGCATATTCATGGATGTGTGTGTGCAAATACATGCACATATCTATATGCATGTACACATCCATTTATATGCATGATTGTATATGCATGTATATATGTATATATACATGCATATACATGGATATGTGTGTGCACATGTGTATGTGTATATCCATTAATATATAGGCCTATATACATGCATATACCTGTGTGTGCATATACATATATATGTATATACACCTTTTACATATACACATGGGTGTTTATACATAGATGTATATGCTTGTCCATGCATATGCATACACATGCCTACAGTTGTCTATGAACTCACTAGTCTTATCTTAATTTAATTCAACATTTATGCACAGATGCAAGTACATAGATACTATATATATAAGACATGTGATTGTAATATGGTAGATGTAATTACATGTAACTCCATGTATAATTATATCCACATCTAATTATATTTTCTCAACCCGACTTTCTGTAGGCATAAACGTGAAGTAAATAAACCTTGGCTAGAGCAGACGCAAACCCCAAATTTCGGCTGCATTTTCCAGTATCTTTTGAAGTTCTGTGCTTGATTTTCCTCCAAGAATTCTGCAGGTTGGTAACTAAAGTATTAGTTCTGACAGACACCCACGAACGCGTGTGGGTCCCCAGCCAGGTCCCCGTTTTTCTCCTTTGAGGAACCCGCATCCCTCTACATGTATGAGGTAGACCAGATACCTCACTATGCTCTGGGACTCCATCGTAGTGTTGTGGTTCTGGGGTTCTGAGGCTGGCAAGGGGGTCGTCCCACTGGTCAGGGCCATGTTTACTTCAAAGGATGGCTTGAAATTGGGCTCTTGTCTCTCTCTCAAAAAACCCCACAAATTTAAACTACAAAATCTTTTTCACGTAGAGTACATTCAGTGAGTTCCATCGTCAATGCCGTGCACTCAACAACAGATTACTGAAGTGGGTGCGGTAATAGACCATCAAGGCAAGGGAATTTCTGGTCGGTTATTTTCCTTTGAAGTGATGCTCGAATGCGATGGTAGAAGGCACTTCAATTAGTAATCGCAGCGCAGGGCTCAGTGAAGGCAGTGGTTTGGCAATCCACATACGGCCGCAACAAGCCAGTTTAATTGGCTCACCGGCGGTAAGAACCTAGGTGTGGTAGATATTTCTTACCATGCTATGTATGGTTCCCTAAAGAAAGAAAATCTCTGATTCGAAATGTTATTTCTCAGCTTGGGGTGTCACCAAGAAAGAAAGGATTGTCCTATTTACCTTAAAAATAAGCTGTAATTTTTTTTTATGGACCCAGGCTTGCAAGATGTGAACTTGATGAGGTATGTGATACTGTGGTTTCAACAAAGCTTGACGTGCACCTTTCCTCCGTGTCTAGTCAGGTTGATGGAGAGGAGGTGAGACTCCAGGTACTGTAATGGGAACATTTCAGGATATTCCCTCACTCATAAATACTCAGGGTAGGTGAATGAGGCTGCGCCCACGTTGCTGGAACACCTCGTAACATTGTCACCTGAGATGTCACCACACCTGACATATCATCTCACCTGACGTATCATCTTACCTGAGATATTACCTCACCTGATGTATTATCGTACGTGAGCTGTTACCTCACCTGACACATCACCTCACCTGAGACGTTACCTTCGAAGGGACTGTCATCTCTCTCTATATGCCCCACCCCTTTCCTTTCCCGTGGTCTCCAAGACTATCCCAAAAGTCAGATCCCAGCTGGCCCTGGGGTCATTTGTATTAAATGAATCCAGGGAGAAGAGAAGAATGCACTCAAATGAAGGCAATATTTTGCTGTTTTTTTCAATCACAAAATCTGCTGGGAATATGTGTGGAAATGGAGAGAGATTGTGAATGTACTAGTCAAAGAGAGAGGAAAATTATTAAAAATTAGTTTAATTTTGGGGCACCTGGGTGGCTTGGTCGGTTAAGCGTCCGACTTCGGCTCAGGTCATGATCTCACGGTCCGTGAGTTTGAGCCCCGCGTCGGGCTCTGTGCTGACAGCTCAGAGCCTGGAGCCTGCTTCTGATTCTGTGTCTCCCTCTCTCTCTGACCCTCCCCCATTCATGCTCTCTCTCTGTCTCAAAAATAAATAAACGTTAAAAAAATTTTTTTTTTTAAATTAGTTTAATTTTATTTCTATGGCTGCATCTACAAGAGCACCTGGGAATGCCTTGAACTATTTGGTGTGTTGACTGAATACTATGTAAGGTGAGATGTCGGAAAGTCGCTGGTGTGATGTGAAAGGGGGTGTATGAAGATGTGAAGACTCTGGGCATGTGTGAGCTGTCTGTGCTCTCTATGGGGGTGCAACATTCTCTCCCTTTATAAGACCACCAAGAAGAATATTGATAAGCGAACCGAGCCCTTGTCAAAAGTGCTGTTATGTGTATGCAAAGCGCTATGGACTGTGTTCTCCCCAAATTTATATCTTGAAGCCCTCACTTCCCAATGTGACTAGATTTGGAGATAGGGCTTTGATGAGGTAATTAAAGCTCAGTGAGGTCACGACTGTAGGGTTCTAATTCAATAGGATTGGTGTGCAAGGAAAGGCCATGTGACACAACAGCGGGAGGGTGGCCTAGACTCCATGTCAAGCGGAGAGAAGCCAGCTCTGCCCATGCCAAGATCTCCAACTCCAGCCTCCAAGACTGGGAGAAAGGAATATCTCTTGCTTAAGCTGCCCCGTCTGTGGGAGTTTGAGGGATAGACATCGAGGACCAGTGTGGGCGCCAGTAGGTTTCACTCACAGAGATCTTTGATGATGCTAATCTAGCACGACATCCCTGGGGACCAAATAGAGACGCTGCACATGTTAGGGTCCAATGTTGGGGGAAAAAATAATTACGACGAGTGGGTAGTTCTCTTCTGGCACATGCTGCCTCAACTGTACCCAGACCTACGTTATTTCCAGACTGGGAGTCGTCCAAGAAGGGCCCTGTGAGTACATGTAAGGGTTCCCAAAGGGAGTCAAAAGCATTTACAAAAGTAACTTTACATGAAGAACTAAAAACATCAGACTTTTCAAGATTCATGGGCCACTGGCTCTGACTTCGCACATATCCTCCTTGACTCAGAATGACTCTCTTGTAACTGAGAATGGGGACTTTTCGGAGAAGGGGGTTCCACTGAATGGAGTTGTGCTACAAATCCACCCCACTTTGAGCAAAGTAGGTCCAAGCCAGCGTGTCACTATTTCCCCTGTTTCTGAATATATTTGGACTTGATATGCTTGATAACTGGCAGGGACCTGAACATTGGCTTTTTACCTTCAAGTCCGGATTATAATGGCAGGACTTGTCAGGTTTCTCCTTCTTACCAAAATGGTAAACCCAACCAACAAGAGGTCCCTAGAAAATGATGGCGATTCGTGCTCTCTTTACAGTCTTGCAATATGTAGGGATAGTGGTCCTTAATGTATACTTGTTATGAGCTGAATTTTGTCTACTCAAAACGAACATGTTGAAGCCCTAACCCACAGGACGTCTGAATGGAAATGAATTGGGAGACAGGTCTCTGAAGAGGTGATTATGGTAAAATGATGTTATACAGGTGGGCCCTGATCCCATAGGAGTGAGGTCCTTATAAGAAGAAATTAGGACACAGACATACACAGAGGGATGACCTTGTAGGACACAGGGAAAAGACAGGGTCTACATGCCAAGGAAAGAGGCCTCAGGAGGAACCAGCCTTGGCCCCGCCTGAATCTCAGACTCCCAGCCTCCACCACTGCAAAAAACCAATTGCTGTTGTTTAAGCTACGCTGTGTGTGATATTGTGTTATGGCAGCTGTAGCGAACTAAACCAATGCCAATTCAATGAGCCTCTTGGGCTTGGCTGAGGACTGGCAGGTTGTGTGGAGATTTCCTGGATCATGGTGAGCTTACTCATACGGTGTTGCTAATTTCTTTGCTGTTCCACAAGTGGCTTATGTCGACCCTGAAATCTGGGAAGCATCTATGGATACGGGAAATTCTTTTGTGTCACTTTCCTAATCATCACAGCTCGAGTGTTGGAGGCGGACAGTTCAAGAAGCAGGACCTAGTAGGATATGCCATGTATTGCACAGACTTGCCCCCGAAAGCTATTATCGGAAGGATATTTGATCCCCGTCCTATCTTAGGAGACAGACATATTCCTCGCACACAGTTTTGATTCAATCATGGTGATAGGGCCTGTAAAGCAAGAAGAAGCAATTGCCTTGAGAGCCTTGGAGAGAAATGTTAACCAAGGGCAGCAAATGAATATCACACACACAAAATTAAGGGATTGGCTGCTCAGGTAACGTTTTTGTATGATCTGCTGGCTGAGACTTGCCAGGGCATTTGATCTCAGTTGAGAGAAGAGGTGCCCCATTTGCACCCCCACTTTGGGTTTTTGAGATAACATGCATTTCACTTGAGTATAACGTTCTTACTGCATCCACTGAGTTATCTGAAGCACTTCACTGCTTTGGCAGAGACTCGCATTAAGGAAAGGAATTTTTAGCAGGTCGAGGAGGAGGCAGCGTGAGAAGCCATGTTACTTGGCATTGATGACCCGATAGCACCAGTAGAGTTTGCCGAATCAGAACCCACTAGGAGTGTCTACAGGGGGACAAGAGTGAAAGACTCAAGGTTGTGAACGAAGCGTCCCAGAGCAAACCAGCTTCAGGATGGCTTTTTGAGCCCCAGAAGACAGAAAGAGAGGCTCACGTGGAGCTTAATGACCATGCGACCCAGGCCCCCATCAAGAACTGCCCGTCCGCACAATCATGAAGCTGGTGTGGGTCATTTTGCGGAAGGAGAGTAATTGGGACTGAGCGTCCACAGTTTCTGAGGGTGGACGCAGGACCTAAATGTGAAGGAACCGTGTGTGTTCCTCATTCTGCTGCACTGCCTATCCTTCCAAAACCTACACCTAGCGGTCTCACGAGGAGTCCCCATGACCATTTGATCCACAGCAGATGCTCTGCTGGTTTACTGATGACTCCAGAAGCAGACAGCCATAGACTTGTGGCCTGTTGGTGGCTTTCACGTACTTAAAGTGGTGTGGGGGGCTGTCCTCAAGGAGGAAAGTAAGCTTGCCAGTGAGAAGAATTTCACGGAGGACCACTGGGGTCCACTTGCTGAGAGACAGAGTTGGCCACAAAGAAGGATCTACTACTTGTACTAAATACCTCTGTTTCCATTTCCCCTGCAACTTGGCATGGGGTGTTGGTAAGATAAGCTCACCATTTAGCCCATTTAGGAGATGAATGTGAAGTTGGCACTTAGGGGTGGAAGTGACCAACATGAATAGAAGCATGAAGGACCATTAGATATTGGGTTGACTGTTGAGTTGACCGTTGGGTCTTGGGTGTTTGTTTAACCTTGGGGAGCTGAGGCAAGGCTTCTTTCTGGGTTCAAAAATAATTTGGTAGGAATTGCCTTAAGGTGTGGTTAACCATTTCCTCTGGCTTGATCCTTTCTGTGCAATCTTATGACTTGGTTGTCTACCTTCTTGGATATTTAGAAAGATACTACCATGTGAGCACCATTTAAAACTAAATTAATTTTTAAAATTAATCTTGGGGCCAAGCAGAACAAGGACATATAAATCTCTAGTGGCTTGTCTAATAGTTCTTTTTTTTAAAAATGTTTTTACATGTTGTTTTGAGAGTGAGAAACTGCGAGTAGAGGAAGGGGCAGAGAGAGAGAGAGAGAGGGAGGGAGAGAATCCCAAGAAGGCCCCACACTGTGCAGAGCCTGACTTGAGGCTTGCTCTCACAAACTGTGAGACCATGACCTGAGCTGAAATCAAAACTGGGACAGTTAACTGACAGAGCCACCCAGGGGCCCCGTGCAATAGTTCTTATTAAAGTATGACTGTGGGGGCGCCTGGGTGGCTCAGTCGGTTGGGCATCCGACTTCGGCTCAGGTCATGATCTCACAGTCTGTGAGTTCAAGCCCCGCGTCGGGCTCTGTGCTGACGGCTCAGAGCCTGGAGCCTGCTTCGCATTCTGTGTCTCCCTCTCTCTCTGCCCCTCCCCTGCTCATGCTCTGTCACTTTCTGCTTCAAAAATAAATAAAGCATTAAAAAATTTAAAAAAAAAAGCATAACTCTGTTGTTATTGGATTCATAAACATGTATAAATGAAGGCAATTGGCTTAAGGCACTCCTCCTGTGGTGCCAGAAGGAAGGGAGAATCTAAGGTAAATGGACACACATTTCTACTGATTTCACGAAAGACGTCATAATGCGAGGAGGATCTACATGCACATTGTGCAGGAAAGGTGGTCGGAGAAATGTGTCAAAGAATAATAGTAAAAGAGGTAAGAGGGAGGGAATGGGCAGGAAACAAGGGGGATAGGGGTGAATCTACAGAGGGCTAGTAGAGGGCTTGAATATCCGGGCTTCCGCAGGGAGCCACACTGGTTGGGGCACAGGCGTGTGTTAGTGGGAAAAGCAGCAGAGAATTGCACACATAGTTCTGTGGGCCGTGGCAGTGTTGAAAGAGAAATGGTTTGACATGATCCCTCCCCGCGGGAACTTGACCACTCACCAGCAGGGCAGGAATTAAGGGTGAGGGGCAACAGAAAGTAACGCTTACGGAGACCTCAGTTGTGCCTCGGAAGAGATAAACAAAACCAGCCCTCCGCACACGAAGCGAAGCGTCCCAAAGCTTTTTGTAAGGGAGCAGAGATAAGAGCTTCTTCACTCTCAACAGACCCCAAATGCCAGAGTTTGTTTATGAGAGCGGCAAGGAGGGAAGTCAAGTAAACACTGTCTTTTCTAAAAACGCACACAATGGAAACAGGAACACAGGGACGGCTGCAGAAATGAAAACAGAGTGACAACCCAGGTGGACCCTACTGTTCACAGAGAAGATAAGGGGAAATACTCAAAGCAGAAAAGAGCCTTTCCGAAAGCAGCCAGTGGTTTAGAACAGATTTAGAGAAACCTGAACACGTTCTAAGTGCCCGCCTCAGCGACTCACGCAGAAATCCAAGCTAATCTCTCCAGGAGTAAGCACGGCAGCTTGTGCTGATCATGAAGGTGACCTAGAGCATGGGGACCCCAAGGCGAGGGGGCGGCCCACCCAAGGATGACATTCGAGGGGGGATTTCCTCAGCCCACCGGCCAGGCGATGAGCTAGCTGCAATTCTCTGCTCTCCAGGCCCAAGGGAGTCTGGCAAGGCTGACCACCAGGGTGCACCTGGCATTCACAAATGAGAGTGGTGCCCTCCCTGGGGGTGGGTAGAATACCTACAGCTCAGGCAGTCTGTCCTCACCTACCCCACCTGCCGAATACAAGTCCACCCTGCAGTCATGGGGCAGCAGGCAGATTAGAATTAGATCGTTCCTTCTGGGGTATTTGCAAGTGGTTCCCAGTCGCGGGCACTTCTCACTCTGCTGAGTGCCAGGATAGAAAACCAGAGATGGGGTGCTGTGTGCCAGATGAGCTATCTGGTAAACCTGGAAAATAACCCCATGAGCACGGAGGCTAGAGGCTTCGGTCCTGGGTCCTACTTCGCAGGACCCAGTTCTGATCATCCGCCGTCCCGATTTCTCCCTCCAAGGACGCCAAAAGATCAAAGACCTGCACTTCTTTTTAGATCCCATTCTGGGTACCTGGGACCCTGGAAATCTCTGCTTCAAAGACATTATCTACATCGACTTCCGTGGCCGGTGTCTTGTTCAATGAACCACACACTCAACCACATTACTGTTCTCACTGGTGATCATGTGGCTGCTGTGGGGAATTGATGGAGGATGGGCACCCATGGAGGACAGGACTGGAGTGTGGACGTGTGTTAAGCGGATGGATGGAGTATGGACATCCATGGAGGGCAGGGCTGGAGTGTGGACGTGTGTTAAGGGGATGGATGGAGTATGGACATCCATGGAGGGCAGGGCTGGAGTGTGGACGTGTGTTAAGGGGATGGATGGAGTATGGACATCCACGGAGGACAGGGCTGGAGTGTGGACGTGTGTTAAGGGGATGGATGGAGTATGGACATTCATGGAGGGCAGGACTGGAGTGTGGACGTGTGTTAAGCGGATGGATGGAGTATGGACATCCATGGAGGGCAGGGCTGGAGTGTGGACGTGTGTTAAGGGGATGGATGGAGTATGGACATCCATGGAGGACAGGACTGGAGTGTGGACGTGTGTTAAGGGGATGGATGGAGTATGGACATTCATGGAGGGCAGGACTGGAGTGTGGACGTGTGTTAAGTGGATGGATGGAGTATGGACATCCACGGAGGGCAGGGCTGGAGTGTGGATGTGTAAGGCGATGGATGGAGTATGGACTTCCATGGAGGCCAGGACTCGAGTGTAGATGTGTGTTAAGGGGATGGATGGAGTATGGACATCCATGTAGGGGAGGGCTGGAACGTAGATGTGTGTTAAGGGGATGGATGGAGTATGGACATCCATGGAGGGCAGGGCTGGAGTGTGGACATGTGTTAAGGGGTGGATGGACAGTGAGAGTTAGGTGGAAGGTGACTGTGCAGGTGGAGATGTGCCCGTGTGGGTGCTGAAGAGGTGAGGGGCCGGACGTGGAGGTGGAAATCACTACGGGTGTCTCAGGAATGGGCCTGCATCGCACAGCCTTCCCCAAGTGTGAACCGGCCTTGTAGGCTGTTACAAAGGTGTGCTGACAGCTCGGAGCCTGGATCCTGCTTCGGGTTCTGTGTCTCCCTCTCTCTACCCCTCCCCTGCTCAGTCTCTGTCTCTGTCTCTTTCTCAAGAATAAATGAACATTAAAAAAATTTTTAAAAAAAGAAGAAAGTAGTCAGAAGTACGCTTGGGCAGAGTTCTTTGTAGGGTTTCAGGAGACAAAGACATCAAATGCTGTATTTAAGACGGGGTGCTGCCTTAAAACCCAATCCTGGCTGCATTTCAGTTTCGTAAGCAACCCAACGTTGCTGGTGGATTTGGCATATGCTGGACGTGAGGGAGTTAAGAAAGTCAGTGAACCAGATTTCAGGCGATACTGAAGTCTTACAAGCACTGAAGTCTTTTTTTTTTTCTTCCCAGAGAGCAGACAGCATTAAATAGTTTGTTATGAGCTAAAAGAATGTCACGGGAAAAGCATCCCGATCTCTCAAGGCTCACTGGTCATCCAATTTCTTTCTACCTTGGCAAGATGACGGTCTGGCTCATTATTTTCCTGCATATCCCTGTTATCTTGTGATAGGCAAACAATTTATTTTTAAACAAAGGTCAAACAAATTATCAGCTTTGGACGTTTGCGCTCAGGCAGAACATTGATGTGGCTGAATAGATATAATGCACAAGAATTGTAAGGCAAAAGATATGGGGCGACCTGGGAATGACAACCTCTCATTTTTCTTCCTTCCTTCCTTCCTTCTGTTCTTTGCCTGCTGTTGACATTTTGTTATATTTGCATCTTTCAAAATTTTTTTATATTTTTTAATGTTTACTTATTTTTGACCAAGCGACAGATCATGAGCAGGCGAGGGGCAGAGAGAGAGGGAGACACCGAATCCAAAGCCGGGTTCAGGCTCCGAGCTGTCAGCAGAGAGCCCAGTGCAGGGCTTGAACCCATGAACTGCTACATCATGACCTGAGCTGAAGTCGGATGCTTAACCGACTGAGCCACCCAGGTGCCCCTGTATTTGCATCTTTTTAACGGGTACTAGATGTTCCTTCTTTTTCTTCACCTAGCAGACAACAGCACTTTCTTCTATGTCTGCATCGATTGGAGTAATGCTCCAAATAGCACGTTTATTATTTATGTACGTATTATCTTTAAAGGCTGGGAAGAAGGGAAAGGGAGGTTTTAAAATACACTAAAATTCATTTGCACTATTTTTAATAACACTTTTAATTATTCACGAATGTAAACATTATATATGCAAAGGCAAATATCATCCCAAATTACTATCTGGAGTGAATTCTATAGTGGAGGGCATACAGAATGCATGACGCATCCATTTAAATTTAAATTCATGTTATTTATTTCCTTGGATGATTGCACTATGATTTGGTTAATTATTCCCTGTTGTGGCACATTTAACTGGCTTTCTTTCCCTTCTTTGCTTTTATTTAAATCTTGCTAAAAATAAGGCGAAAACAAGTGCATGTGTACGTGGGGACTCTAAATCTGGTCCACTGGTTTTCTCAGAGTCCATTCGCAGGAGTGCTGTTGCTGGATAAAATCATGGTGTTCATTTTGGAGGTGTAGCTATTTTCTTAATTGTCCATCATAACCAAATTGTGGCTCTCCTAGGAATTCAAGAATGGTTGATCATCAGAAAATATATGAATATGACTCAATCCATTTACAGAATAAAGGGCAAAAAATACATCTTTAAAAATAGGTCGTTTATTTATTTGTTTATTTATTTATGAGACAGAGGGAGGCAGAATACGACCAAGGGAGGAGCAGAGAGAGGGGGAGACACAGAATCCAGAGCAGGCTCCGGGCTCTGAGCCATCAGCACAGAGCCCGACACAGGCCCCGAACCCACGAACCCCGATATCATGACTTGAGCTGAAGTTGGACGCTTAACCGACTGATCCCCCCAGGCGCCCCTAAAAATAGGTCTTTAAAGTATCTTCTCTCCCCCACCAGGAGACCATAATTTAGTCCATAACACTGTTGTAAAGGGATGTGGGAACGGGCTGTCCTGTTTCCTGGTTGAAAGTGATGCCATGGGCCAGAGAGGGAGAGTTAGAAGGTAAGTACATTGCTTTGGGAAGGTACCTGCACTGATTTCCGAGCCACACGGCTATAGCATAGACCTGGCATCTTTCAGACCTGTGTCTGAGGATGATGGTAACTTTCCTGGCCCAGAGTTTTCCAGAATCTGCAGTGTGTAACACTGAGCATCCTTCTGATGGGTTCATTTACTTGGCCTCGCTCGTTTATGTTACTGTTGGAGAAGTTTATGGATTCTTCCCTATCGTCACCTCCACGGAACGGCAGGAGAAGCCGAGTCTTGGCTTTCGTGTTCCTTCGAAAGTCAGCAGCGTTGTAAAATCTGTGTTTTCGCCCTTGAGAGAGCAGAGGAGGAACATTCCAGAACTTTACAGAAAATTGTGCCAGATGCAATCATGAGTGTCAGGTTCTTTGGCCTTTTGGCCCCAGAATAAGGTTTGTGAAAGCAAACTAAAATATAGGGAATACACTCTGGTTTTCTTTGTTTTCCCCAATATTGACCTTATTACTATGGTGTAGTTGAAAGCCCTCCTTGGGGTGCCTGGGTGGCTCGCTCCGTTAAGCATCTGACTGTGAGTCAGGTCATGATCTCGCGGTTCTTGAGTTCGAGCCCCGCGGCCGCAGAGAGAGAGGCGAACGCAGGATCCGAAGAGGGCTGTGTGCTGATCAAAAATAAATAAGCATTTTTAAAAAAGTACTCTTTATATTAAGTGCATGATTTCATAAAAGGGGAATTTCGACCTCAGATGTTTAGTTTAATGCGCTATATTTTGCATTGTTTTTCCTTAAAGAGTTAAGTTCTCATTTTATTCAAACATACATATATATTTCAGAAGCCATGAGAACTATATATATATATATAAATATGTGCTATGTATAGCTATATAGTATAATAATATATTATGTATAAGCATGTAGTACAATATATCTCATATAAGTACATATTTATGTAAATACAGATATAAAAATATATTTATATAATCTATAAATCTTTTTATATATAATTTATAACTTATATAATCTATAAATCTATATAACTGTATATAATAGGTTATATAAATATTTATATAATAGAATATATAACATACATATATAAATCTACATTCCTAAATGTACATATATATATATTCTTATATATATATTCTTAAATAATATCTAAATTAATTTGAAATACCTCAGTTCTCCATTTTATGCTATTATTATCATTCTTCTGTAACAAGTTGGAAACTTGAGGCCAGCTTTGTCGGTCTGTTTGTTTTTCAAGGTGCAGCAGTCACTGAAATGGCAAGTTTTCTGTCTTAAATACTGCATTTTCCCCCTAATCTGTCCAGTGACCTTTTTTGGAAAACACACATCCCGAACGAACGCCTTTGAAAGCCCGAGACAGCATCGTCTCGCTATGTTTTTTCAGTGTCCTTCGTCTGAGCCACTTAAATGTCTGTCAGGTGGCTCTAAGTGGAGGCACGTGCAAGGCCCGGATTCCCCGACCGTCAGAGTTGAAATCGCAGCCACATGGCACACAGGGGAAGGCGGGTCCACAGGGTGAGCCACAGGTAGGGGCTGTGGGTGATGAGCTCAGATCTGCAGCAGAAAAGCCTGTAACGAAACGTGAAATTGCAGCATCACACCTGTCGTGACAAGCAGCGGGCCCTTAGGGGACAGACCAGCTTTCCCGGGGATGCCACTCAAGGACGGGATTGTTGGTCTGGGCACAGAGGAGACATGCTGGTGGGTTTCCCTGCAGAGCCTCAGGAGCAAATACCACCAGCCGGACACCGTCCCCGTAGAGAACGGGCGCGTGTGGATGCCTGTAGGGTCCTCTTCCTACGGAGCCGGTGCAAGGAGGGCATTTACACGGCACGGATGGGGAGCACTGACATGATGTCGATTGTGCGTTCTCTGACCTAAGTCTCAGACACCCTGATTCGCCACGTCGTTGGGAATGTAACCAGAGTCTAGGAGTTGGCACGGAAGGATGGGAAAGAAGGATTTATGGAGATACATTACAAACGCCTGATGTTTGTAGTTACAAGGAAGCCTTTCTTAGAAACATGGAGTAGTTTTCTTGAACGGGAGACTTGTTATATATAGTGTATGTGTTCACGTCTGCCTCTCAATCTCTTATTTCTAAAAATTTGTGCCGACGGGAGCTCCAGTGACAGAATATGACTACTCGAACATTGCGGATGGAGGCAAGTCTTGCCCCAAATTCATGTGTGGCAGTCCTAACCTCTGAGACCTCAGGATGTGTCTATATTTGGAGGTGGGGTCATTTTAAAAGGGGATTAAGGTAAAATGAGGTCATCAGGATGGCCCCTGATCCCGTAAGACTGGGGTCCTTACAAGAAGAGGAGATCAGGACACAGACACGCACACAGGGATGACCACGTGAGGACACAGGGACAAGACGACCTCTACACGCCAATGAGAGAGGCCTCACGAAGAGCCAGCCTCCGCCCCTCCTGGGTCTCACACTCCCAGGCTCCCAAACCGTGGGAAACCAATGTCGGTTGTTTAAGCTTGTACTCCATCGTATTGAGTCATGGCACCCCAGGAAACTAATAGACACTATTCTATTTCTCAGTACAATTCTTGAACCCCTGATATTTCACCTAGAGAGGCAAACCTTGACCATATTCACCGGTATGCAAAATTTCTCTAATAAAGGGTCTTGCATGTTTGTGCATTAAATTTAAAAAGGGATGCAAAGAGAAACATAAAAGAGGTTTTGCATAGATTGTACTCTGCATATACTAGGGCTTTTGTGTGGCTTTCCTCCCCCCCCCCCCATTTTTAATGGGGTTATATGTGTTTTTATTACTGAGATGTGAGAGTTCTTTATATGTTCTGGACATAAATCCCTCATCAGATCCATGATCTGCAAATACTTTGCGAGGTTTAAACAGCTCTGATGTGCAGAAAACACTTCAGCCCCATTTCTGTGTCTAATTTAAACTGTAGTGAGCCATATAGTTTCTATTTAGCTATGGCTGAACTTTTCTGAACCCAGTTGGTCTCCTGAAAGCGTGACATTTTCCATAGATCTGCAGAGGTCTTGGGCTGACCTTGGGGTTAAAGTCTGCCATGGGATATATGGATCCTCTCTCTACACAGTTACTAACGAGAACAGAGAAGACGGAACACCACTGAAATATTTCTGTGATTTTTAAGTGTTCTCCTAAAAAGCTCTGATAGCTGTCAAGAATATTTTAAAAGATGGCATATTTTCTATAAACCAGACGTAGAAACATCACTGCCACAGGAAGACTGGGAGAATGAGGCTGGCTGACATTGATGTAGCAAATGATTGAAAGAATTGTTAGTTTATGTATACATCTGAGATATATATATATATATGTATAGTGAATATACAGAGCATACATACAGTATATACAGTGTTATATGTTACAATACTTTATGTGCTATTTTTACACTTAGCAAGTGCATAAACAATTGTTAGTATGTGTATCTGATACATAGAGTGTATATACAATGTATATAAAGTACAGTACTTTACATTTAGCAAGTACTTAAAGAATTGTTACTATATATATGTGATATACATGTAGTGTATATACAGTATATATATATATATATATACAGTATATATAAAGTACTTTATGTACTATTTTGACATTTAGCAAGTGCTTAAAGAATTGTTACTATATATATGTGATATACATGTAGTGTATATACAGTATATATATATATATATATATACAGTATATATACAGTAAAGTACTTTATGTACTATTTTGGCATTTAGCAAGTGCTTAAACAATTGTTACTATATATATGTGATATACATGTAGTGTATATACAGTATATATATATATATACATATATATATACAGTATATATAAAGTAAAGTACTTTACTATTTTGACATTTAGCAAGTGCTTAAAGAATTCTTAGTATATGTATCTGATATGTATATATCATATATATGTATATATAATATACACACATGTATAATAGTGTGATAGATAATAATTATGTTATAGTATATATCATATATTATGTAATTATTTTATATTATACTATTATATATGAATACACTACTATATATAATATGTGTAGTATGTACAGAATAATTTGTATAATATACATACAGAGTATATGTTTAATACCTATGTAATATATATATGTATATATAGTGTAGTCATTATTCCTGCTTGGATAGTCTATTAAATATTTTTTTCAATGTTTATTTATTTATTTTGACACGGAGAGGGGCAGGGAGGGGCAGAGAGAAGAAGAGAGAGAATCCCAAGCAGGCTTCGCACAGTCAGCACAGAGCCTGACGCGGGGCTCGACCCCATGAACCATGAGATCATGGCCTGAGCCGAAACCAAGAGGCAGATGCTCAACCGACTGAGCCACCCAGGCGCTCCAAGCCTATTAAATATTTAACAAAGCTGCTTGTGCATTATACATGATGGTGTAGGATTTACTCTTTCAGTTGAATATTGATAAGAAATGTACTTTACTTGGAAAATATTTATATTTCCCATCCTGTCCAATACCTGAGAGGGTAGAACACATTTTGGAAGGAATAATTAAGTAAAATATTGATAATTACCATGCTATTTTCATTGTTCCTCTATAGTAACTAAAGACTTTTGCAGCCAGAGGCATTTCTTTCCTATTCCTTCTCTCTCTGTCTCACACTCTCTCTTTTCTTCTTTCTTTCCTTCTTTCTCTCTTTCTTTTGCATTTTATTTTTATTTCATTTTTTTCCTTGAGATTTTGTTTTTAAGTAATCCCTATACCCAAAGTGGGGCTCAAACTCATGACCCTGAAATCAAGAGTCACATGCTCTACCCACTGGGCAAGCCTGGTATCCCTCAGGAGGCATTTTAATTTTTTTAAAGCATGTTTATTTTTTAGAAAGAGGGAGAGAGAGAAATAGAGCAGGGGAGGAGCAGAGAGAGAGGGAGACACAGAATCCCACGCAGGCTCCAAGGTCACATATTATAACTTGTTTTGTTTTGTTTATTTATTTATTTAAAATATTTATTATTTTTTACATTTTTTATTATTTGAGAGAGAGAGAGAGCAGGGGAGGGGCAGAGAGAGAGGGAGACCCAGAATCCGAAGCAGGCTCCGGGCTCCGAGCTGTCAGCCCAGAGCCCGACGCGGGGCTCGAACTCACAGACCGTGAGATCATCAGCCGAGCGGAAATCAACAGTCGGATGCTTAACCAAGGGAGCCACCCAGACGCCCTGCTAAGTTTCAAATTTCTGAATTGAGATGTCAAAGTACCTGGGTGTCTCTATGGAAAATCCTCCTCAACTTTAACCTGTGATAAACATTTCTTAATTGGAAAGGGGGACGCAAAGGCAGACTTCCGGCGTAAATTGATATGAACACGGCTAAAAAAAAAAAAAACAAAGAGAGAGAGAGAGAGAGCAAAAAAGATAAAGGGTGATCAGCTTGCCGTTGCAGCCATGAAGACAGAAAAGGGGAAATACTCGTTAAATACTTGTTAAAGCAACGGGATCTCAGCGTATTCCTAACCAATCTCAGAAAATATGTATCAGTAAGTGCCACCAATTATGAGGCAAGAAAATTACATGTTCTCAACATAAGAGAAACACAGGGTTTCCTACGTGGGCAAAAGTCCATCGTCGATCTTTTTAACAGTTTGTCCCTGTGGCCAGGAGGGATGCAAAGTCAGTCAACCGGAGTTGAAAATTAGGAATGGGCTGGGGGGCGCCTGGGGGGGCTCAGTCGGTTGAGTGTCTGACTTCAGCTCAGGTCACGATCTCGAGGTTTGGGAGTTCAAGCCCCACATTGGGCTTTGGGCTGACAGTGTGGAGCCTCCTTGGGATTCTCTCTCTCTCCCTCTCTCCGTGCCCCCTCCCCGCCACTCATTCTGTCTCCCCCACCCAGGTGCCCTGAATTTCATTTTTTTTAATGGCCAGAAACAAATAAGACACATCCATTTCTCAAAAAAAAAAAAAGCCGTTCTTTTCCAGAAGAGACAGATACATGGCAATCATCTGCTTATGGCTTTTTATCATGGCCCCTGAGGTGATGCAAGTCCCTGGGTTGCTTGGTTTTTTTTTTAAGTCCTCAATGTCGAACTCGAACTCAGAACCCCAAGATCAACAGTCTCACACTCCAGGGACGGAGCCAGCCAGGTGCCCAGCAACTGGGTGTCTGATTCCAGTTTTTCTCTTCTGGAAAAGAATGGATTTTTTTTTTTTTTTTTTTTTTTTTTTTTTGAGAAATGGATGTGTCTTATTTGTTTCTGGCCATTAAAAAAAAATAAAATTCACGGCACGTGGGTGGGGGTAAGCACCTAGCTATTGATTTCGGCTCAGGTCGTGATCTCACGGTTCGTGAGTTCGAGCCCGGACTCAGTTCTGTGCTGACAGCTCAGAGCCTCCTTGGAATTCTCTCCTTGTTTCTCTGCCCCTCCCCTGCTCGTGTGAGCTGTGTACCCAGAGGACGTCTCATGTGTGATCGTGTCCCCAACAGGCAAACCCACGGACACAGATATCAGATTCATGGTGGCCAGGGGCTGAATGGTGGGGGGTGAAAGTGTTGATTCCATCTACCACGGGTGAAATATAGTGCAACATTAGCTCGATATGTGTCCATTAAAGCTACCACTTGGGGTTCAAGGTGCTTTTATGTTGAAACATAAGATATCTAGTTCGCTCTTCCAAAGGTGTTACACTAACATATTTTTTCACCTGGGAATGGGAACAATTTGACCTTTGCGTCATCCTATTTTCGGAATTGCAACATATATGGAAAGTTGCCTGTTCAGTTTCGCTCTGCGTCCTGATCCTCTCCAGGGAGAGACTTCAGAATCTGCAATTAACCTCCCAGAGGCCCAGGTCAGCGGGTGAAGACAAAAGGGCATAAATAGAAATGATAAGGTTAGACGTTTGCAAAAAATCGTGGAACGGACAACCAGATCCCAGACTTTGGTCCCACACGACTATCCCGAAGGTTTTGCAGAGAATTTCTGGTAAATGTAATCAATGTACTCACTCTGTAATAAAGATTCTTGCCATTAAAACAAGAACTCAGGGCCACCTGGGTGGCTCAGTCGGTTGAGCATCCGACTTCGGCTTGGGTCATGATCTCAGGTTCATGAGGTCGAGCCCCATGTCGGGATCTGTGCTGACAGTTAAGAGCCCGGAGCCTGCTTCGGATTCTGTGTCTCCCTCTCTCTCTCTGCCCCTCTCCACCTCATGCCTCTATCTCAAAAGTAAATAAACATTAAGAAAAAATTTTAAGTAAAATTCACAGTCAGATTGTTACAAAATAATTCTTCCGGCCTCCACTCTATCAGGCACAACTATCTGTATCAAATTCCGGGAATCCACACGGATTTCATACTTTGTCAGTATGTTGCATCCATTATTGTTTCCTGTGACCATCATCTTTCTTATTACGTGGTTGTCATTTAAAATGAGGTTTTAGATATCATCGAATTGCTACGATTGATGGATTCTATCTGGAAATGGCTTCGCAAGAGCCTCAGAGAGCCCAGGAGGTTGGAGTATTCCGTATTCCCGGACAGTTAATGACTACAAATTGGATCAGGTTATTGCCCTGCTTGGCGATGTTTTCGTAGGCACTTTCTTCATGAACTAATTGCATAGGCAAGCTCATTGGGAAGCGGGCATAGAAACAAGATAGCCAAGTCAACATTTTATGGATCAAAATCATATTCCCTGGCGAGAATCCACAATTAGGGTAGGTTTTACACGATACGGAAGTCTTGGAAGACGGGACCAGCTTTATCAACGTAAACATATGGTTAACTTTCCATCATACACAACCGAGCTATGTATTAACACCATGATCTGTGTATGGGGCAAAGACTACATTTCTAAGAGGTGTGTGTGTGTGTGTGTGTGTGTGTGTGAGAGAGAGAGAGAGAGAGAGAGAGAGAGCAGGGAAGGGGCAGAGAGAGAGAGGCACAGAATCGGAAGCAGGCTCTAGGCTCTGAGCTGTCAGCACAGAGTCCAACATGGGGTTTGAACTCATGAACCATGAGATCGTGACCTGAGCCGAAGTCGGACGCTTAACCGAATGACCGACCCAGGCACCTCGAAAGACCCCAAGAAGTGTCCTCCTTAATGCCCATCACCCATCTAGCCCATCCCCCCTCCCCTTCAGGAACCCTCAGTTCGTTTCCCATATTTAAGAGTCTCTTATGGTTTGCCTCCCTCTCTGTTTTTATCTTATTTTTCCTTCCCTTCATAAAGAAATTGGGAAAAGTAGAAAAAAAGCAATAAAAAATAGATTCTAGGGGTGCCTGGGTGGCTCAGTCAGTTAAGTGTTTGTCCAACCTTGGCTCAGGTCATGATCTCACGGCTCATGAGTTCAAGCCCCACGTCGGGCTCTGTGCTGACAGCTCAGAGCTTGGAACCTGCTTGGGATTCTGTGTCTCCCTCTCTCTCTCTGCTCCCTCCCCACTCATACTCTGTCTCTCTCTCAAAAATAAACATTAAAAAATTAAAAAATATATATTCCAAATTCAATGAGTTTGGAACCAATGCAAGAAAACTAAATGGACCTTTTGGGAAAGATGGTCTTTCAAGCAGACTGATGGGCAGGGCTGGGGACAAGGCGGGGAGGACACAGACAGGATCTCCAGCAGCCTTGGGACACCCGGCTTCCTTCCCGAGAGGGATCTTGGGGAGCACACAGTGTTATATGGGTACACCTGACCCCCACTTTCAGATCTGCGTGGAGCCCTGGAATCTGGGGCACATTTTCTCGCCTGCAGTCTGCAGCATACCCTGATTCCCTAATCTTGCTCAGCATAGGGAACATGTCCCTGGAAAGCAGACCCTGCCTGGTGCACAGGGATGCAGAGAATGGGGTTGGCATCACAGCACTCAGCCTCTTCCTGTAAACACGGCCCTTTTCCAGCTGCCTATTGAATCTGAGCTTTTCTAGAAAAAGTCAGTAAATAATAGCATGAATCGATGGGCTGCAGAGTGAGTCCTGTGTCTACGATGCTGGCTTTCATAGGTAACGGAGTTATGAGATCTTTATTCAGGGCAAGCAACACTTTGGTTCTGGGCCAGAGAAAGAAATTGCTATAACTGATATGTCAGGAGTAAAAATGAACGTGTAAGTACAGTGTCGACATCGAAACGCCCCGAGACCCACAGGGAGGGAACAGGGGGTTTAAGCCCATGATGATGGGGAAGCTTCAAGGATGTAGGGTTTGCATGAACAGCAAGGGGCACTGCAAAGGAGGTAAATGCGACCAGTTGTCCATGAGATGGGACGGGGTGGGGGATCACCGTGCAAGTGCCATCGGTCAGTTGATGAACAGGTTCCGGCCAGGATACCCTGGGAGACAGGATGAGTGGTGACCCCTTTGGAACATTGTAGGTGTTGATTTGGGCGGTGGGAGATGACGTTATACGGACATGGCTCTAGAGCCTGAGGTCCGTCAGTTAGCTGAGAGTCACTTTAAGCTAAAGGAGAGGACATCATGAAAAATGGATACACGGTGTGCTTGGGTGGCTCACTCCATTAAGCATCTGCTTCTTGATTTTGGCTGAGGTCATGGTCTCAGGGTTCGTGAGTTCGAGCCCTGCGTCGGACTCTGCTCTAACACCATGGAACCTGCTTGGGATTCTCCAACCCAGCTAGTAAGGGGAAGGGGCAGAGTTTGAGCCAGGACGGTAAAATTCAAGGCTCTGCTCTTAACTATGTTTTCTTTATCACCGTAAAGATGAACTGGGGACATGGCGGGGGGCAATTTACACAGTGTTTTATTACCTGTGCACAATTACTAGAAATCTTGCCGTGAGCTGTCCAGTGTTTCTACCAGGTCCCAAATTACAGAATTACTGTGTTCTTTAAATTACCAGGAGCTTTGAAAACATCTCAGGGAGTAGCAGTTGTATGCAGGCTTTCTTGAGTTTAGAGTAGACAACCCATCTTTTTAAAAATATTGAAAATTTTACTCAAAGTAATATTTCAGTCCTATTGAATACACTAAAAGCAAAAAAGGGAATCAGTACATTGAAAACCTGGAACAACGACTGATGTGTTGTGTTAACTAACTGGAATTTAAGTAAAAACTAAAACAAAAAGAAATAAAAAAGAGAGTGGATGTGTGTTGTAAGGGGAACAGAGCCTCCTACGGGTGTCCCCCTTGTGTGTCCGCTGGACAGGTGAGTTCACCTGGGATCCTCAGATGTGTGTTTTCCATATGCCTTCTGTGTAGATTGTACCAGCTCTCCACAGCTCCCTCACCTTGGATGTGACTTCCACAATAAGGTCTACGGAAGGGACAGGGGAGGGCGGGATTCCCCATCTCAGCTCTGTCTCTTCATGGCTGAGCATTTTGGGATCACATTCCCCCTCCCCTCGGAGCCTGCAGAGAATTTAAATGAGATAATATGGGACGCTAATGGGCATGCCCACAAACACCACTGGTTACTGTGGTTTGAAATACATTTCTACTTGCTGGGATGAGCCCCGGGTGTTATACGTAGGGGATGAATCATTGGAATCTACTCCTGAAATTGTACCACTGTGTGCTAACGATCTTGGATATAAATTAAAAAATGAATAGATACTAAAAAAATTTTTTTAAAGGAAAAAAATAAGGGGGGCCTGGATGGCTCAGTCGGTTAAGCGTCCGACTTCAGTTCAGCTCATGATGTCACAGCTTGTGGGTTCGAGCCCCGTGTCGGACTCTGGGCTGACAGCTCGGAGCCTGGAGCCTGCTTTGGATTCTGTGTCTGTCTCTCTCTCTCTCTGCCCCTCCCCTGCTTATGCTGTGTCTCTGTCTCTCAAAAATAAATAAACATTAAAATTTTTTTTTAATAAAATAAAAGAATAAAAAAAGAAAAAATAGAATATATTTCTGTATCTCTCTTCTGTCCCTCCTACAACATAAGCCACTGTCTGCGGGACAGACATTGGATATCCCTTAGATGCCTCCTTGTGGTTTCCTCCCATATTAGGAAACTCCCCCAAATATCTGTTCCTGACAGATCATAGCCGGCACTTACGAAGAGACACCAGACAGGTCGGGTGCTCTGAACACACGGGGTACAGAATTACACCAGTGCAGCAAGGTCCGGAGGCTCTCGGGGACGTCCTGTTTACTTTTCATAAAAAACATACAAAACTGTCACTGGAGGGAGCTTTTCACTCAGTAGGGAAAATGTCTATTTGGTTATTTAGAGATCTCTCGACTACATTCACTGCTTTTCTTTGTACTGCTTTTCTTTGCACTGTTTTTCTTTGTACCGAGTGACCGAAAAGGCAGGAATACGTGTCTGAATTAATTTAAATACTCAATAATATTTCAATCAGTATAATTCATTTTAATTATGTAATATCATTTATTTATACTTATTTAAGTTTTCTTTTTTTTTTTTGAGAGAGAGAGACAGAAGCAGTGTGAGTGGGTGAGGGGCAGAGACAGAAGGAGAGAGAGAGAGAATCCCAAGTGGGCTTTGTACTGTCTGCACAGAGCCTGATGCGGGACTCAGACCCATGAAGCCACGAGATTATGAGCTGAGCTGGGGTCGAGTCAGATGCTTAACTGACTGAGCCACCCGGGCACCCCATTTATTACTTATTGAATGATATCAATCATTTCATCTGAAATTAATTTTAATACTTTCTTGACCATTAATAGTACTTTAATTGTATTATTTTAGCGACTTGATCATTTAATTCAAGTATTAATTAATCAAAATATCTATTTTATACAATCTCCTCTATATTAGAAAATGCTTATGTAATATGGAAATTGTGAAATATGAAATTATAATTATGAAAATCCTTTGTAATGGCATTATTGATGGTATTAATGATTAAAATATTTACTTGTCTGTTTATCTTCTAACATTTTCTAAAATGTACAATTTAGCGGTATTAGGTCCTCCATTCACAAAGCTATGTAAGCATCACCACTACAGAGGAAAACATTTTTAATTGAAGGGGACATTGAAAAAAAAAACGAATATTTTAGGTTTTTTCAAAGTCAAAATTGCATTCGGTGATAATCAAATGCCGCCCTCATTAGCTTTCTAGTTGGTGAGATCTCGTTCGTGTCACACAAAGCCCATTCCTATGAGCCATCAGTGACCACGTGTCATGAATGTCCAAGGCCCATGACCAACGTCTGATTAGGAGGAAGGTGACCTAAGTCCCAACTTGTACCTGAAGTGAAGGACA
The DNA here is from genome assembly GCF_046562875.1 of Panthera onca. NCBI lineage: Eukaryota > Metazoa > Chordata > Mammalia > Carnivora > Felidae > Panthera > Panthera onca. The sequence goes on along the minus strand of NC_138357.1, from coordinate 127,672,084 downwards.
CGGAGGGCAGCTCAAAGTTCTCCTCTTTGGGGTGGCAGGAGCTGGGGTTTGATTTATCCTAGGATAGAAGTTCTAAGTTTGCATAATTCCTTAGGCCCAAGAGAAAGACGGCAGGATGTAGGAGAACATTCCATGCCTTGCCTCCCCCACATTGTAAGTTGTTGAAATTATCTCTGGGGAATACAATGGTCTACATGCTGCGTGCATATGAAGACATTTCTTCACAGATAAAAGCGGGATCGCCCACAGCGAGTGGCCTTATTAGGAGGTGCGATTTCCCAAGTGTCCCTTGACCTGCCTGGGAAGTTTTATTCAGAAAAAGGGCCATGAAAAAGTTTATTTTGAAAATCACACCCCACTAAGAAACGAGCGTATTTCCCAGAAAAGTGCTTCAGTGTTTGGGTTTACAAAGAGATGTATAAATTTATTTCTTGGTCTTATATTGGACACTGTTTTATGTGTCTCATCTTGCTTCAGGATACATTAAAAAGTAATGAATGCCTTTAAAATTCGAATGTAGTGAATTAAAAGACACTGGAATTGTATAGCTATTGACTTTTAGCTTTTATGTGCTGATTCCCGGCAATTAAACTTTCCTCATTTGACCCTGTTCTAAAGGATTAAACAATGAAATGTAATTGTGTGAAAACGTTATAACATTAAAATACATAGAAAATATCAAATTATTAAGATATGTTTCATATTTTCTGAAGTTGCTTTTTTCCCTAAAGTATACTAAAATCTATTAAAAGGAAAAGATATAACACAAATTCTAGTTCCTACATATTAAATCTTATAACTTGAATTATTTAAGTAAATTTGTGAGTTTCAATCTATGTTTTCAAAATGAAATTTCATCTACCATTTAACCTTCTCCTGGTGGCTAAAATAAGGAATAATAATATATATTATGTGTATATATTATAACATATAGGTTATATATTACGTATATACAACATATACTTTATATAGTATATATACTAGTAAACAATATTAAAAAACCATTATATAGTGTGATACATATATGTATTATGCATATATGCATGTATCCTTATGCATATATTGTTATGCAAATACATATGCACAGCATTATGCATATACAAATACGTGTTATATCACTATATCACTATGCATATAGATATACACACCATTATGTACATATGCAAACACATATCATCATGCACACACATACAGCACCATTATGCATATATAAATACCTATAACATGCAAATACGTATATGCACATATGTATCAAACCTTTGATATGAAATATAAATGTTTAAATATTGAGATCGCTATATATGTCTAGCACTGCGTGCATATACATATTTTCCATGTAATACATATGGAACTACACATGCATGACTTTTTGAAATATTGTTCTATGCTTACTGTAACACATTTGTCGGTGGCCTTGCCAGCTTTCGTGAACACCCCATGAATCAGGGACAACATCTGTAGCCACAATTTGGAAGACGCAGAGAAGAGATTAGCGCATGCTTGGCGGTGCTGGGGAATGATGTTTTTTACTCAACAATCTTCTGCATCGGGACTTGGCAAGCTTTTTCTGTAAAGAGCCAGAGAGTAAATATTGTCAGCTTCAGCCTAGGAGGTAAAATCGAGGATATTACGTGGGTGTTTATACAGCCTTTTGTGGTGCAGCCATCTACCGGTGGAAAAGCCGTTCCTAGCCATGGCTTGCACACGCTCATTCTGTAGTCGCTCTGGGAGGAAGTGTTTGAGAAATTAATGCATTTTTTCACTCACAGAAGCAATTCTGCAACTCAAATCTGTCCACGCCTCAAAGCAGCGTCTGCCTTAGCAAGAGCAAGGCTGTAACCCACAGACCTTGGGGCCATTAGCATAAGTCACCTTCGAGTTCAGGAACATAGGTCAATTCTTGGGGAAGTTTCTGGGGACATGAAAGGTGTTAGTTGTGGGAACAGATAGTTCAGGCTGCATTTAGTCTCTGCCAGAGGTGAGACCTAAATCTTGCATGACAGGGTGTCCAATGTGTCCCTTATTAACTCTGTGTGTTTATTGGTTGACTTGTGTCTGTGATACAGGAGACCCTCGGCAGTAGGGGCCCCAGGTCAGGGACCTGCACTGTCCAGGTGTGTTGACCGTACTGCATGAAGGGGTTTAGGAGCATAAACCACAGTTACAAATATTCTTGTGTCACTGTTCCCTGGCTCTTAATTGTGTCTAAATTTCTGCTTCACGCATTAAACAAAAAACAAAAAACAAAAAACAATATCTAAAATGAGACACCATGGGGCACCTGGGTGGTTCAGTCGGTTAAGCGTCCGGCTTCGGCTCGGGTCATGATCTCATGGTTTGTGAGGTTGAGCCCCGCGTCAGGCTTTGTGCTGACAGCTCGGAAGCTGGGGCCTGCTTCAGCTTCTGTGTCTCCTTGTCTCTCTGCCCCTCCCCTGCTCATTCTCTGTCTCTCCCTGTCTCAAAAATAAATACACATTAAAAAAATAATAAATAAATAAAATGAGACAGGACTCCCTCATGGTAGCTCTGAAGAGTAATGAGATAGCACGAGAGCCTTTTTCTGTCCCCGAGCAAAGAGGACCTGTGACTTCACATAAGTTTTGGAGATTGAGAATGTCAAGGAGGCAGCAGCAAAGTAAGAGTTGATATTCCACAGTGAGATTCAGGGAGATTTCCAGAGAGGAGAGAGCAATGAACTTGGGGGCTGGTTCCCGTATCAACTCCTGGTATCTAGGAAGCCCTCAGTGGATGTTTTCCCAATCAATCCATCAATCAAATATCCATCAATCAATGCATGATAGATAAGACCGTAGATGTAATCTCACTGGTAAACGTGCAATCGCATAAATGATTCGAGCGGGGGAAATGCACACTGATCTATACTCCAGGACATGATATTTATTGGTGGCATGAATTGGTGTCTGGAAGGTTGTGCCGTGGCCTTGGTGAGGAGCCAAAAGCTATGAGATTTGGCATTGCCAGAGAGGGGGAAGAGGGGCAGATATAAGTGGGTTTTAAGGGTGAGCTGATTTCCCAGGGCCGGGCCATAACAAAGTACCACAATCAAGGTGTCCTGCTTCCCCCTTCTCATAAGAGCACCGGTCATATGGGGTTAGGGGCCACCCTATTCTGGTATGACCTTATCCTAGATTCCACCTGCAATGACCCAATTTCCAAATAAGGTCACATTCTGAAGCCCTGGGGTTGGGACCTCAGCATATATTTTTTGCGGGAAAGCACACAGAGAGGGTAACCAACCACACCTTTTGGTAAATAACACGGCATGAAAAAAGAACCGATTTCAATGAGTCACAAGTCGTCCCGAAGCCTCTTAGTGGGGTCTAGATGGCCTTGATCTTAACTGAAAAGGAAAAGAGCAGGACAACCTTATGGCTTGAACCCACTGGGTTTATAATGCCTGGGAGTTATTGAGGAAAGATTTGGCTACAGGCAGTTGGACATAGGAGAACTCACGTGTGCGGTGTGATCTGGTCAATAGAACGGATTTACCTCCTCCGGGAAGTGCGTTATTGCACGGCACAGAGGTAGGATAACAACGTGAGGCTGACTTATGTGCTGCTGGGAACGTCTCCAAGGCACACAGGTGTTTGTGACCAAAGCAGTGTGCGTGATGATGTGCAGAATGTATTAACATCATCGTAAAAACAAGATGTGTGTGCAAGGTACAGTACGGACTGGCTTGTGTATTTGCAGAAAGTCCTGGGATGAAAATACAAGATGGTAAAAGCCTAAGCAGAGTTTTGGAGGTGTACTGAACACCACTTTGACCCCCTGGAATTCAGCACTGTTTTATGGTATTATTTTAAAACAAACAGCTGGTTTGAATGTGGGTATTGGCCTTGCATTTGGGTTGACACGTCGTGGAATGGTTGTTCTGAGCGTTTCTGCACATCACTGTGTGGTGTTTCGCAGGTGGAGGCTGAGATAGAATCATTTGGGGGCAAGGTGTGTGGAGGCCAGTTTCCCTATCGTGACACATCTGACTTCAGTCCGTGATGCACAGAGTCTAACCATATGGCACGGTGTCTCTCCTGGAAGGAAAGGAGACAGATAAGCTCTTGGAACCAACACCCAGCATTGCAACGGGTGAACCCTGTTAACAGAAGAGAGAACAATAATGTGAACGGTCCAGAAAATATACCGAGAAGTAATATTGCTTGTGTGGGTAACAGCTTTTGAGCTGTGAGTGGTTCTCTTCTGACTTGGCTATTTAATGATCCACGTTGCTCTTTACATGCAAGAGAGACAGACCATTAGCACACCCTGTTGGGAAGTGAGGATACAGAGAGGTCCAATTTTACAGCACATTGGTTTTCAGCCAGGACGGCCGATGTGACAGTGGGCTTTACGGGAGTCATTTATCTTTGAGGCTTTCTTGGAGCTGGTCCATAACTGCATAGACTTGGTTTAGCCATGCAAGCCGTCAAAGGCGCTGGCATCTCCAATGCCTCTGGAAAGTGTATTATAGTAAATGCAGTTTAAGAGGCTGTCTGACAACCTCCTGAGTAGATGCTCCGTGAGAGCACAGCGCTCACTCCTGCAAAAGAAGAACTCAAGAATGTCGTGCCTTCGTTATGGTGAGGCCGAGAACCGACGGTGATATCATTTGGATTGGGTGTAGTGAACAAGCACATGCGAGTTTTATTTGCCCAAAGTTACCATTTCTCACCGTGGTTTTAATTTAAATGTATGCTTAAAAAACAAAGTCTTGGGGCTCCTGGGTGGCTCAGTCAGTTAAGCGGCCGACTTCGGCTCAGGTCATGATCTCGTGGTCCGTGAGTTCGAGCCCCGCGTCAGGCTCTGTGCTGACCGCTCAGAGCCTAGAGCCTGTTTCGGATTCTATGTCTCCCTCTCTCTGACCCTCCCCCATTCATGCTCTGTCTCTCTCTGTCTCAAAAATAAAAACGTTAAAAAAAAATTAAAAAAAAAAAAAACGAAGTCTTTAAATAGCAGGAAAGGAAGGCATATTAAAGATGTACATCATGTGTCTAAGAACATAGGCAATCCCCCCACTCATTTACAGGTGTGGATTACAGATGCATCTGAAGTTTGAAAGGCATACAAACAGGGCAGAAATTTGACTTCTCCAAGACCCGGCCGTTACCAGAAGCAGAAGGCAGGGGGTGACAGGAGATTGCAGAGGTGGAAACACGCAGGGTAGGCTTCTGATAGACTTTGAATTGAAGATTATATAGGCCCCTCGTGTTCTACCGACATTTGTATGAGGAAGCACTCCACGGTCTAGTGAGGAATCCAAGCCACAGATGGGATAAATCGCCAGGTAAATCTCTTAGCATTTCATATTATGATCTTGTTTCTAAACCACCGCTGTTCACACTGTTTATGGATTTCTTCGGTTAAATCTCAAAATTACCCCAAATGCAAACCCACAAAAAAAAACCCACCTACAATGAACAAATATTAATAAGTTTATGTTCTTGACAGTTTTTAGATGTTTGTTTTGAAAGGGCTGGAAGGGCAGAGAGAGAGAGAATCCCAAGCAGGGTCCATGCTGTGAATGCAGAGCCCATATGGGGCTCCAAATCATGAACCGTGAGATCATGACCTGAGCCAAAATCAAGAGCCAGACGTTCAACTGAATGAGCCACCCAAGAGCCCCTAAAACATATTCCATATATATATATATATATATATGGACCTTGTCCATAATAATGGAAGGATAATTAATGGAGGGCATATTACAACATATGCTAATTTTGGGGTCGTGGTGTGGGTTGAATTATGTTTCCCCCAAAAAAGATATGTGAAATCCTAACATCCTTACCCCCAGTCCTCGTGAATTCAATTTTATTTGGAAATAAGGTCTTCATTTAATAATGAAGTTAAGATGCCTTCATTAGGGTCGACTCTAATCCGATATGATTTATAAAAAAGGGAATTTTAGACATAAAGACAAATTTCGGAGAGAAATATCATTAGGCTTATCATTAGGCTTTGTGGAGGGTGTTATATATTCCTCAACTAGTAAGAGTTTTGCGAATGTGCCAAAATCCAGTGAAATCAAAACAAAAACAAAACACGCTAATGAATGGACAATTAAGACTTGGAATCACATTCCGAAGTAATTCTCCATTTCTGTCAGTATTCATTAGAATTAAATTTTAACGTGGGCTCCAGCCTGACTCGGAAGGTACAGAGGAATGCTTCCTGGCTGGGTCGCGTGGAGGAAAAGGCTGGCATCGTCCCCCCGAAGGTGGCAGAAGGTAGGAGACCTCAGAGACTGTTTACAGGGAACGTATTTCCACACTCCCCGTCGCTGCATAATTCAAACCCACTCTGCTCAATTGGATATTTTAATCTTTAAAGTGAAGAGGAAAAATATAACCTTTTAGAAGCAAATCTTCAGGTGGGAACGTTAACGTGTTTGCCTGAAAAGCCATCCATTTTTGCTGCGGCAGGCAATTTGTGGTGGGAAATCATTTTCATCTCAGCCGGGAGATTGGAAAATAAACGTGTCAATGGGGGTTTTTCACAGGGAGTTCTAGAGGTGGGAGGCGGCCGTGGTGGGAAACAGGATGATATTTTGTCACCCGGACCTCATCTGCATGGGATGTGTTTTGGGCTTTGTGACCTGAAGCTCTGTGGCTTGTGTCTGAATCAACACCAATCTTCCAACAAATTTAAATTCCAGTTTTGCGCAAACATTTTTCTTAAATGGGCCCAAATTGCTCTAAACTGTTCAAATATAAATGGTAATCAGTTTATTTCAATGTGAAAGGAGTTAGTGTTGACCTGTAGGCATCCCAGCTTCGAGGGCTGTTATCAGAACACAACTGTGAGTCCACTGAAGGTCGGTAAGGCTGGCGATTTTGGTCACTACAGTGTGAGACACGGTGCCATTTGGTGGATCTCTTCCTGGAGGTATCCATTCGCCTATGTGTAAATGGAATAAATACTACTTTCCCTGCTGGGCTCAGTGCGTGTGCATAATTTGCTGTGGCACAAAGATTTCTCTAACGTCATGTAGAAACCTCTTTCGTACCCACCTTACTAATTAACGGTCTGAAATATGTTGAGAACATAGGTCCTAGTCAAGCTTTGAGAAGCACTCTGGTGTCTCCAGGGCATGGCTCTCAGGCTTTTAACCAGGATGGTCTTTGAGCTCACGAACATCTACCTGGGGAAAGTGAACGTCACCAGCAGGTGGGTTTGCACGGAGGGTCCCGCGTAGGGGGAAGTAGGAAGACGTTACTGTCAACCTGCAGACTCTTTGATCCCCAGGGCAAGCCGTTTCACGGTTTTCTAAGATTTAACGGTCTTCGTTGTAAAACAAAACAAAACAGAACAAAACCAAAAGCAGGTATAGTATCAGGATGTGCCTTAGACAGCTGAATGGCTACCATGATATGTTATTATTTGAGACCGCTCTTCTGAATTCATTGAGGAGAGAGCTGGTCAGGATGAGTCAAGGGCTCTTCTGAGGCACATGTGTAAATGTGCTGCCCACCAGGACTGAAGTTCAAGTTAACGCTAACTAGCCGGGGAGGATCCGGAACTTTCTGACCAAGAGCCGATTCCAAGGCTGAATCATCTTCACAGCAGGTACAGGACAGAACAACTCTCTCTCTCTCTCTCTCTCTCTCTCTCTCTCTCTCCTTCTCAAGTGGAGATAAGAATTGGCAGATAACAGTATTCCAAATTTCTGAAAACTGAAACCTTCCTCTTGTGTATGTGTGCGTGTGCCTAAGACTTAAGTTTTTTTTTGTAAACCAGGGTTTTGGGGGTACACGGGCGACTCAGCTGATTGAGCATCTGACTCTTGATTTGGGCTCAGCGTGGGGCTCCGTGCTGAGTGTGGATCCTGCTTACAATTCTCTTTCTCCTCCCTCTGCCCCTCTCCCCTGCTCACACTGGTGCTCTCTCTCTCAAAATAAAAAATAAATAAAATAAAAAAGTAAAATCTTAAGGAAAAAAAAAGCAGGATTGGGTTCACTGCAAAAATTGCAAGGGAGGTACGGAGAGCTGCTATGTTCCTCCTTCTGCCCCACATGCCCACGGCGTCCCCCGTTACCAACTTTTCTCACCACGCGGTGCTTTTTTTAAACAGGGATGAACCTACACCGACAGCTTAGAATACCCCAAGTCCTAGTTTACATCAGGATTCACGCTTGCTGTGCCTTCTGTGGGTTTGACGGATGTATGATACGCATCTGTTCTGTCTGTCCATCTGCTGTCCCCCCGTCCCTGGAGACCCCCGATCAATCTGTTTACCATCTCCATAGTTCTGCCTTGTCCAGGATGTTGGACTTGGAACCTGTCTCCTCGTGTTCTGAATTTTTTCCCTTCCAAGATTTTATTTAAATCCAAGTTAGTTGACATAGAGTGTAGGGTTAGTCTGAGGATCCTAATATTTTGAAGGAGGAATGATTGAAAGCATGGAGGCAAAGACAGGACCAGGAAATGCCTTGAACACAGGTGTCCTTTTATATAAAAAAATGTTTTCAGGGGCACCTGGGTGGCTCAGTCAGTTAAGCATCTGACTTCGGCTCAGGTCATGGTCTCACGGTTCGTGGGTTCGAGCCCCACATGGGGCTCTGTGCTGACGGCCTGGAGCCTGCTTCCGATTCTGCATTTCCCTCTCTCTGCTCTTCCCCCACTGAAGCTCTGTCTCTCTGTCTTGCAAAAATAAATACGCATTAAAAAATGTTTTCAGGGGCGCCTGGGTGGCTCAGTCGGTTGAGTGTCCAACTTCGGCTCAGGTCATGATCTCATGGTTCGTGAGTTCAAGTCCCGCGTCAGGCTCTGTGCTGAGAGCTCAGAGCCTGGAGCCTGTTTCAGATTCTGTGTCTCCCTGTCTCTCTCTGACCCTCCCCCATTCATGCTCTGTCTCTCTGTCTCAAAAATGAATAAACGTTAAAAAAAATGTTTTCATATCCACAGTGACTAGCACAATGTATGGTATCTATTAGACATTTCACATACAGTTAATAAAAAATATTGTATGGCAAAGTGGTGTGGGAATTGGAGAATGTTTCAAAACTCCACACATTTGTAAAGACGTATGCAACATCGTACAGAGTCTGTCCCACCTCTGCTGTGAATAGAAAGGCTGTTCTTTATGACGTGAAACGTGAGACATTCAGGAACAGGTCCTTCCAATATGTACTGTTTTGCCAGTGGCCGTCCAACGCAGCTTTCTAATTCACCAGATTCATTGCTCTTGTCATCACAGACACGATGATTTTTCATTAGCGCCTTCACCAAGGTCTACGTGTGAACATAGCGCTTAGTTAACTCATGAGAAGCTGGAAATGGATGCCTTCCCGTTTGGCCGTTTGCCAGGATGAGTACACGATTGGCATGTGATCGTGGGGTTCGCAAACATCTGTCTCTTTTGAGACCACACGGTACCTACCGTTGGCTGTTGGGTCAGTGACCAAGACTCCTTTCCAGATCGTCACCACAGTTAGGATAAAGTAGCAAGGGCTTCTGACTGTCGAGCACATTTGACACTTAGGTAAGCATTCCGCTTGGTAATATAAAATGCATCAGTCCTTTTAAACAGATGGCCTGGGAGAATGTCTCTGAGTTTACATTCGAAAAAATACGTTCCCTGCAAAGTTCCCAGGCACATTTCCCAAAGTGGGAAGATACTGGATCTGAACTGACAGGCAACAGAGGTCTCCCGTCCCTGCCTTAAGATTGCTTTGGAGCCTGGCTCCCAGCCACGTCCGTGATCTCTCCCGAGACAGACCCGATGAAGCAGAGGAACGTGGCACTGAACCCCCAAACAGCAGAGGCCTGTGAGAGTGGGGGCTTTCCCCAGTCAACATTATGCAAAACGCACCCTTGGATCCCATAGGCACGTACGGAAAATTAAGGGTCAACATGTCAGTGGAAACGGCACAGGCACCTTGACCAAGCACGATGCATGTAAAAGAAGGAGGGACTGGACACCCAGGGCCCCTAAAGCAAAGAGCTCTATCAAACAAGCATGTCTATCAAAGCACATGCACACCGTGTGTGATGAGCACCCTGCCCGGCTCATCTGTTTTAATGGCAGAGGGAGCTCAGTGGCACCAGGGGATCTGGCACCTGCAGTTTGCTGCTGTCTCCCGTTCACCAGACGGAAAGGTCCCCCTTCCCCCATTTGTCTCCCCCTGAGAACTCGCACCCACCCTTCAAGGCTCAGCAAATGTATGAGCTTCCCAGGGAAACGTTTTGTGAAATTTGGTGTCCCACAGGTGGTTACGTGGCTCTCCCAAACTGTGACCCATAGCGTGCTGTGTCTTTTGCATGTCACAGCCTGTAACTCCTGCCCTGAGACAGCGGTCTCCCTGCAATGCAGGTAGGAACAGCCCCAGCCTCCCCCCCGACCCCCTTCCTGTGCATGGGAGAAGCTCCCCTTTTCCTGGCCGCCATCATGAATCTCCCTATGTTTCGGGTGTGCCCTGGGACCAACTTGGCTCGTGGAGAGCTTGCACAGGTACGAGGTGTTGGGCCCCTTCATGGTACATTGAGGAGCGTTGAGTCTGGCCTGTACCCACTGGCTGCTCAGAGCTAATGACACGCAAGTGCATGCTTGTTTCATTGAAGCACAATTCACGTAAAATTAACGGGTCAAAGTGTGCAACTCAGCGGCACACTGAATGTGCTCACCAGAGTGTGCCATGTCACCACGGTCTGGTCCCAGGACGTTTTTATCCAGCTCCAGAGGAAACACGGTGCGTGCTAACCAGATGCTCTGTATTTCCCCACCTCCCGCAGCCCCTGGAGACCATGACTCTGCTTTCTGTGTCCGGGTCTGCCCGTTCCGGACAGTTCTTATCAATGGATGTACGGCGGGTTCGTTTTAGCACAATAATTCCACGAAGGATCAGGCCACTGTGCCGATAACTGTACCGCAGAGTGAAATGCAGGCACGGAGGCGTTCTGAGACCTCAGAAACAGAGAAGCCACCCGCGATGCAGGAAAACTTGAGATCCGCACCATTAACTGATTGTGGGACATGACCCGGCCCGCCATCGATATTCCCGCCAGCCTGAGCAATACATATACCATGTTGGCTTCTCGTGTTCAAAAATCATCAGATATTGTTGCCTGAAGGTGGGAAAACGAGCAACGAATTCTTCCTCTTGTATGTTCTTGGGTCAGCTCGCGTCTTGGGTCAGATGCTCGCGTCTGTTTCTGATTTCTGCCTTTCCTTTGGCTTCCTTTAAACCCCAAGTACTGAACAAAGACGTATCCTCCAAGGAAGGTGTTTCATTGGGAGGGACGTTGTATAGCTATGTTCTCACACTGGCAAAGTCCCAATCAGGCAGGTGTCTCTTGGGTCGTCTTTGCACTTCGCCAGGTTTGAAAAGAGGGAACCAACCCACAGGCAGGTTTACCATACAACACAGAGAAGTTTCTTCAAGAAGTTTCCTTAATGCGAGCACAGCAACGATGCATTATTTCACAAGGGTAAGGCTTTCTTTACGGGGGAAAAAAATCCCCTTGGGGCGCCTGGGTGGCTCAGTCAGTTAAGCCACCGACTCTTGACTTCGGCTCAGGTCATGATCTCACAGTTCGTGAGTTTGGGCCCCGTATGGTGCTCTGTGCAGACAGCTCTGAGCCTGCTTGGGATTCTCTCTCTCTCTGCCCCTCCTCTGTTTACACACTCTCTCTCAAAATAAACAAATAAACATTAAAAAAAAAAAAGAAAAAAAACCCATCTGGAATGTGGAACTTTGTATGCAGAGGACAATAATGTCGAGCCGTGAGCTTATCTGTCTTTTATTTTCATTTAGCCAAGCACCAAGTGTTTGGAGGGATGGGAAGAAAAAGTAATCTAAACAATAAAAAATATCAAGTTGACCTTTTACTGAGTACCCATCTCTGCAGCCCAAGGCAACAAGCTACATGGAGTTTCTTTTCATTAAACGAAATTATTCTATCGTATGAAACCGTCACCTTCATATTCATTTAACCTTTCTGATGGTTTTCTTGCCTGGGAGGCGTGCAAGAGGAAATGCCGAATGCAGAGAAAAAGGAAGAGGTTTTAAACTTCAACATAAAGCAACTGGCAGAGGGGTTTGATGTTCCTGTGGACGGGCCAAGAGCCCAGTCATGTTATGGTGGAAAGCATGGCTTTCTCCACCCTGAAACGAATGATGGCTTGGCAGTGTAAAGACTCTTAAAATAATGGTCCTCCTATGCTTCGGACAGAGGGTCTCCACTGCGTTGCACTCAACAGCTGAGACGCTAGAGGTCTTTCAGTGTTTTTAAAACAATGAATACGCTGACTTTCCCTGTGAAAGTGGTTCGCCCATAGTGTTGAGTCATGGATCTCAGTCTGCCTGTTGTTAGTTGTCACGAGAGGGTGCCTGCGGTAGAGACGACCACAGTCACAATGGCTTCCCCCAACAAGAATCCATTTCTTGCTAACCTCATAGTCTACACCAGGGGTTATTGCCCACACTGGGGAGAAACAGGTGCTCTTTCAAAGACTAAAAGGGGGCTTTACCTGTGCAAGGCAGGTAGAGGTGACCCTGGCCATTGGGGCTTTGCCATCAGACAGGATGAACGTAGCTTGCCAATGGCACCCACTGGTCTTGCCCAAAGCCCACTGACGAGAATTAACCCCATGGTTAATTCTCGTAAAGGTGGAGATGTGATGGGAATTCTAGACAGTGACAAGGAACAGGAGACCAGGCGATACTGTAGGGCCAAGCAGCCAATCTCCGCCACAATTATGCGCAGTGACTGGCTGCATGTAACGCAACATTGGGCGTATTTTGCTTTTATCTGCCTATCACAGTGAGATGGGAAAGGGAGTCCCTTCTACCTATTGCTTTCCACCTCAACGGTGAGTGCGGGACTCATTGGTCGTGACCACCACAGCTCACCCCTGCTCCCACAATCCTATTAAATATCTCTGCTGGATTTGTCTCCTCCTAACTGGAACCCAGCCTCGTGGCAGCCCAAAGGTTGGTATTTCTGTGAGATACAAATGGGTATCTGTGAAGCCCTATTTGCCCTCAGAAACCAGTGTTTATGATCACTGAAAGAGGAGGAAGAGGCCAAAAGAGGAAAAGATACGTTTTTCATAAAGATGGGTTCTCCAATGTAGCAGGAAAAGGCCCCATGTAGGACTCTGGGCTGACAGTGTGGAGCCTGCTTGGGATTCTCTCTCTCTCCGTCTCTCTTTCTTTCTCTCTCTCTGCCCCTCCCTCACCTTGTCTCAGCCTCTCAAAATAAATAAAAAACTTAAAAAAAAAAAAGAATAAGGTTTCAAGGAAACTGCAGTTGAAGAGTTTTTATGAAGACCCTTATATTTAAATTGATTTACTTATATACAATGTGTCTATAATATATAACATGTATGTAATATATATGTATTACATATTTATATATAGTATGTATGTATGTATTATATATAATGTACATAGACATGTGTATAATATATATTATATATGTAATATATCTCTTACATACATACAACTAATACATAGGATAGAAGTATGTTAATTTATTTGCTATGTTTAGATAATGTAATGTTTAATAAATGATAAACACATATTATGTGTAATATGATTATATTAAATAATGGTTATAGGCACACCTGGGTGGGTCAGTCACTTAAGTGTCTATCTCTTGATTTCAGCTCAGGTCATGATCTCTCACTTCCTGAGCTCGAACCCCCCGCATTGGGTTCTGTTTTGCTAGTGTGGAGCCTGCTTGGTATTCTCTGTCTCTTTTTCTCTCTCTGCCCCTCCCCCACTTGCTCTCTGTCTCCCTCCAAATAAATAAATAAACTTAAAAATAAAGAAATAAATAATCATTATAACATCATGTTATATGTATTGAATATATGTTATAACAGTATCTACGTGATGTGTGTCTATAATTATGACAGTATATACTAATTTACATAAGTACACATTTACAATAAGTTACAGGTTTTAGTGCTTTAAAGTTCTTTCATATACGGCATCGCACAAACCCGTCTCCCATGCACACTGCCCCCGGTACCAGAATCAGACCATCCCAACGAGATGGCCGAGAAAGCAGTCAGTGAAGCTAGGACATCACTGAGCTCTGCATGATTCTACTCTTGTTGGATTGGCCCACATCTAAAGATACGTGTGATTTGTATATATTAACAGGCATGTTCTAAAATGATGTGTTTTTGTATTTGGCAAGGAAAACTGCTGGAAAGAAATATATATTCTCTGCACACGACAGCGACATGTATTCTGTTCCTTTTGTGTTTTCCTCGGTAGTATATCACCCACTGAGGCTCCCATTGGCCCATGCAGACAAAATCCTGTCAGTCCCCCGGTGTCGAACAACTCTTGGGAATACTAATTCTCCAAAATCACAACAAAGCTCAGATCAGCAAATAGAATAATATGTACGTGCCTCTTAATTGATAGAGAAGACACTGTGATTTTATCACTTTCTAGAAGGTAGAGATTGCAGAGGGAAATGAACTAACTTCTGAACCCCACTGTGACTCAAAAGATATTCAGAAACCCAGGCAACTCCTACAGTCTATTTTAAACAATCACAAATGCCAACACGGGTCTGGACTCACCGTGACGTGTGCCTTCTCTCTCATACGTAGACATGTACGTGCATCTTGAGCATACCCAACGTTAACAACACCGTTCTGTCTTTGTCTACAATGCATCGCTATGTCATAACTCAGTTTCTTATTTCCTTCACTTCAAAGACCGTGCGCTTTTCTCTCCACCCTTAATAAAATCTATGCTTAACTTATATCGTAGATGCTCTTTGGACGGTCGCCCAGATCTCAGGAGAACAAAACCAATGCATCACCTATCATCATGCCATTTTCACGTGGAATTCGGGCAAAGTGATTTTCTTTAAGCTCCTTCCCGAGGCCACAACCCATTGCAAAATGGTTGCAAACGTCACCGTTCTTGGGACAACCAAACCCTTTAAAAAGTAACGGGTTTATTTTTTTAGAAATTGGAAGTACAGAGTTCCCACGAACCCCTCTCCCTGCTTACACAATCTGCCCTATTAATAACATCTGGCACTAGTGTGCTACATTTATGATAATCAATGAAAAATACGAATATTATTAATAAAGGGTTATAGTTTGCATTACTGGCTCTATCTTTGTTTTGGGCACTCTGGGTTTGGACAAATGCATAATGACGTGTGTCTGCCATTACAGACTCATACAAAATAGTTTCACTGCCCTAAAAATTTCCTGCGTTTTGTCTGCTCATTCCCCGCCCCCAAGTCTCTGGCAACCACTGATTTTTTTTTTTACTGACTCCATGGTTTTGCCTTCTCCTAAAACGTCATAGAGCTGAAATCATAGCATAGGGAGCCTTTTCAGATGGACTTCTTTCACTTATGAGCATGCATTTAAGTTTTCTCCATGTCTTTCCCTGGGTTGACAGCTTATTTCCTTGTATCCCTGAATGATATCCTGTTGCATTCACCTGTTGAAAGGCTTCATGGTTGCCAATTCCATTCTCAGGCAGGTACAACTTGCCGGCAGCTTCTGTCCACTTTCTGACTCCTTCGTTACCTGGCTGCCCGGAAAAATCCCAAGCTTAGAATTATCCTCGTCCTTTCCTGTTCTAAATCTATAAATCTGAGTGGTAGACCACAAGTAGAGTAATGACAGTCTTCCCAGCATAGTAAAAATAATCTTCCCCAAACCGCCCATCTTCCTCCATGTGGTTAAAAGAGAGGAGGGGTCTTACTCCTTGTTCAAAATGAATGAAGGGGTCCTGAGTGACTCAGTTGAGCGTCCGACTTTGGCTCAGGTCATGATCTTGTGCTTGGTGAGTTCAAGCCCCGCGTTGGGCTCACTGCTGTCAGCCCGGAGCCTGCTTTGGATCCTCTGTCTCCCTCTCTCTCTGTCCCCACCCCACTTGTGCTCTCTCTCTCAGAAAATAAAATAAAACATTAAAAAAATAAATGAATGGAAATAGAAGAGTCTTCCCTCTACTTGTCCTGTAGCTGTGATTCCGGACCTGAGTGATTTCTCAGGTCCTGTCAAGAGCCCGCTGGTCTGGGTAATGGGTTCTCCTTTGCAGAGTGAGCATTATCCCTACCAGATGCCTTGTCAGAAGGAAAGAAGCGTGGTGCTATTGTCATTTGATGTCCTTCGAATCATAATCAACGCCTTGATTTCCGTGTGTGTGTGTGTGTGTGCGTGTGTGTGACACCTACATCAACTGGGGGGGAAAAATATTCAGAACCAATTGAACCAGTGACTCTCAACTCTGCATTTGGATGGTGATATTGGCAGTGGCTGCTAGGGAAGGCAGTGGAGGCAGTGGGTTCTGAGGGTACGGAAGCGGGTTTCTAAATTGCCAGTCTTGGAGGATGGAGAAATACGTAGAATGAAGATGGAAATGTTTCTCTATTCTCATAAAGTAATGAATGAGCTGTCATCATTAATAGCCACAGGGAAAGGTTGGCAGCTCGAGCCGAATGAATAAGAAAAGAGCGTGATAGCCTGTCCCTGCCTAATGAAGCCGAGAGATTAAAGATACTCAATCATAGCATTTTACCAGTACACCTGGATTCTCTTTATTAAAAAGGCATTTATCTAATGATCCATGGCAAGCTATTACCAGAAGTGGAGAATGGTGTTATTGATAGAAAGAGGATGAAAAGCCATCGAAGAAGGAATATTTCCTCACTGTAATAAACCTTGATAAAGTATTGATCTTTAAAGGAAAATTGTTGGTTTTGCGTTTTGTGCTGGGCTGTCGAGCTTAGTTAGAGAAAGAATTATTTAGCTGAATTCCCAGCACTTAGTGTTAATGAACTCAACACTTCTTTTTTTTTTTAAATCAAGTAATTTTCATGCAAAATCGTAGTTTGAGGATTGGCATAGTGCTGAAAGAAAACTGCACGTTATTAAAAAGCAGACAGTATTACTCTGAGAGAATCCACGACTCAACCGATACCTTCTTCTAGATTTTGTCAGTATGTCTGTCTGAAGCAGCATTGGGAGGACAGGACAGAGTAATTGATGCACCAAAGTGATTCATAACATTCCTAGCTGTTCCTGGATTATTAAGCAATTCGGGGGAAAACAAACACAGAAATGCTTTTGCTGTGTTTAATCGGGAAACAGAGACAAGTCAGAACATACGAGAAGGAGAGAAAAAAAGACATCTGGAATTTGGTTAGAAAACCTGAAATGTACTTTGGTCTTGGTCTCTGTTGGTTCGTTGCTGGGTAGATGCTAAAACATGATATTCTTGGAATCTGCGTTTGAAACCACAGAAGCCTACTGTGATGTACATGAGCATCTATCAACACTTAGGTTCGAGGGAGTGTGATTTTAGTCCAGAAGGTCAACATAAGAAATATCTGTTTCCAGGATGCACACATTCTCTGGGAATTACACACATCGTCGATTACAGCAGGGGTATTTTTCTAGCATCCTGATTGGAAGTATCCATGATACTGCATATTTAAAACATGGCAAAGGAAACATTCTGCCAAGTGAAAGGAGCCAGTCATCAAAGACGCAATGTAGGAGTCCATTTATATGAACTGCCTTGAATATGCACATCCATAGAGACAGAATGTAGATGGGTGGTTCCCAACTGGAGACGTGGAAATCAGGAAGGACTAGCCATGTGTGAAAAAGTGCCCTTTGTGGTGATGAAAATGATCTGGGATAGGCAGTGGAGATGCTTGGACAACTCAATATACTAAAACACACACACACACACACACACACACACACACACACACACACACTGGCTTGTACATTTTCTTTTTATTTTTTTAATGTTTATTTTTTGAGAGAGAGAGAGAGTGAGCATGAGCAGGGGAGGGGCAGAGAGAGGGGGAGACACAGAATCTGAAGCGGGCTCCAGGTTCCGAGTTGTCAGCACAATGCCTGATGTGGGGCAGGAACCCACAAACCATGAGATCATGACCTGATCATGATCATTAACCGACTAAGCCACCCAGGTGCCCCTGGCTTGTACATTTTCAACAGCACATTCTATGGTATACGAATTACATCTCAAAAAAGCTGATAAAAACCTGATAGGATTCTTGTCAAGTGCGTACACTGGGTAAGATGCCAACGTGTTCAAATGGCTGCATCTTGACAGGTGGAAACCCACAGGCGTGCCTGGCTGTGACCATAAAACCCTTAAGAACCCCAAAATCTAGGTTTTTGTGCCTCAGAGAATGGTTCTTGGATGAGCAACACGACAATTTCCTGGGGGTGAACTTCATGCCAGACTCTCAGGCATTGAAGCAGGATCTGCATTTAGGAAGATGTCAAGGGGATGGTGGGCACATTCACACTTACGTTTACGACGTCCTGAGTGATACAGCGTGCCATGCAGGGGTCATTCTGCTGAATGATTTTTTTCCAATTGCACCTCATGTGTTTTGGGTTAATGTTTGAACTAGATGGACTGCCTTTGTAGAAACAGAAGCGGAGACCCTGTCTTTTTGCCTTCAGACCCCAAGCCACTCTTGAGTGCTAACTGTACTGTTAGCTCAACTCACTTTGGAGGTGAGTAAGTGGGAAATAAAATAACCCTCATGTGTAATCAAGTCTTACGATGACATCAGTGCCACGTTGCTATAAAAGTGCCATGTCACGTGTCTTCTGCGTACTTTGGTACAGCCACCGTGGAAAACGGTATGGAGGTTCCTCAAAAATTTAGAACTAGAAATACCATATGATCCTATTAATTCTAGGGTTTATTTACCCAGAGAAAACAAAAATACGAATTCAAAAAGATACAGGCACCCCTGTGTTTATTGCAGCATTATTTACCACGGTCAAATTAGGGAAGCAGCCCAAGTGTCATCACTAAGATGAATGCATACGGAACACGTGGTACATATACACAATGGAATATTACTCAGCCATACACAAGAATGAACTCTTGCCATTTGCAACAACATGGATGGAGCTGTAGACTATTCTGTTAACTGAAATAAGACAGTCAGAGAAAGACAAATACCATGTGATTTCACTCACACGTGGAATCTCAGAAACAAAACAGATGCACACACAAAACAGACTCCCAAATACAGAGAAGAAATTGCTGGTTGCCAGACAGAGGTGGGTAGTTGGATGGGTGAAATACGGAAAAGAGATCAAGAGCTAGAAAATAAATAACCATGGACATGAAAAGCACAGCATGGGCAATAGAGTCAATAATACTGTAATACGTTGTTGGGTGACTGAGGAATACTCTATACTTAGTGAGAGGAGCCCTGGGTAATGTATGGAATTGTTGAATCGATATGTTGTACATCTGGAATTAATATAAAATTGTATGTTAATTATACTTCAATACAACGAAGAAATGGCATCTTAAAAAAGACAATAGTAGGAAAAATATGAAGAGAAAAACTACCTTCGATGAACTCAAATCCATGCCTAGATGCAGATTATCGCATTTAAAGGCCTCGGAAGAGCAACCGTGTATGTAGATAGCCTAAAATGACGGTGTGTGTGTGTGTGTGTGTGTGTGTGTGTGTGTGTGTGTGTGTGTGAATTTGACAAGTTTCAGTATTTATGAGCCTCTGTTAGTTTTCTGCAGAATAGAGATAATGCCCATGGCCTCCTTCCTTCAGAAAGACTTTTGATCCAAGAAACTTACGTGTGCGAAAATGTTCCATAAATTATATGATGACGTGAAAATGACTCCTATTTTATCAACAAGACTGCTTCGCACTGAATTTATAGTTTCTTTGTGGAGAATGCTTCAGACAATGATACTGTGTTCACTTTGAAAATTTTCCTGCCTCTCCTACTAAAATTAGACGCAGACGCAGTCTTGTTCCCGTATGTTTGTTAATTGGGATTATGAATTACCTCTTTGAAATGTATTTTCTCTAAGGTTTATTGCCTCATTTTTCATTGTGTGTACATGCTACGTGGCATTTCGCTTTTCTTCGCTAGCCCACGGACTGGCTTTGGCTAAAGAGAAAAATAATTGAAATGAAATGAAGAAAATCTTCATGTTGAATGCAAAATCATTACCCCATAACCACCTTTTTTAAAAGCAGGAACACTTCACAATTAGCTTTTCCATCTTGTACCAAAGCCTTCATCCCAAGTTCTTCCTGTGCCATCATTTAGTCCACTGCATTCTTATGATCTGTTTGTACGAATGGCTTTCTTAAAGATGTCTTGGAGAGATTATCTTCATAGCTTCTCCTTTTTAAACAAATGCTAGCTTACATAGTCCTGAGGACCATCAGCCTATATTCACGGTGCATCCGAATATTAAGGCAGCACAAATTCTCAGAGGGGTATAGATGGTTTTGTATGATAGGAACTAGTACATATAAGGTTGACATTTCTTTCATTTATGCAGCCAGGAATAGTTCTTGAGAGCATAGACCGAACTACACTGTCTGTGCTATTCTGAGAATAAACATGCAAATTTGAAGGATGTCGCCTCTTCCATTTTAAACATGAAAAAGTACACCTGGGGGCCTTGGTGGAAAAATACATTCAAGGGCCACCTTGGTGGCTCAGTCGGTTAAGCATCCAACTCTTGGTTT
Organism: Panthera onca; assembly: GCF_046562875.1. Lineage (NCBI taxonomy): Eukaryota > Metazoa > Chordata > Mammalia > Carnivora > Felidae > Panthera > Panthera onca. The sequence continues at coordinate 127,651,564 of NC_138357.1, read as the reverse complement.
TGCCTCAGGTCATGATCTCGGTTTGTTGAGTTCCAGCTTCGCATTGGGCTCTGTGCTGACAGCACGGAGCTTGGTTGGGATTCTCTCCCTCTCTCTCTCTGCCCCTCCACATGCAGTAATTGAAATTCCTGGCTTCATGGATGTTCACATATTTCTATTTTAGCCTCTGGGAACTATGGAGAGAGGAAAATAGCTCTCTGTTCGTGGTGGTGTAGGTTATGAAGTCAGAGACCAATGCATGGAGACAAGAAGTTGTCAGGACCTGGGGAGGAGGGCACAGAGATTGCCCACTAAATGCCGTGTGTCCAGTCTGAATCCCTACATGACTTTAATGTAATTTAACCTTGGAAATGAAGCATATATCATCCTGACTTCCTCCATGTGAAGCAGTAATAAACTGATTAGTCACTGGAGGGTGGGCATTGAGGCACCAGGGACAGCGGGCATCTGTGAGCAGCTAGGAGGCCACGTGGGGCCCCAACACAGTGGTAGAGTCCCCCTGCATCAGTCTGCACCCTTGCAACTTTCTTGTGATTGATGCTGGAACCCTGGCTGCTTCCCAGATCTGCACCAATGGTTCACGTGAAAGTCAGGAAGGTCAGTCAGATTGTGTCAGGATTCAGCACGTTTGGGCCAGGCCTCCAGCCACGTCCATCTGTGGACTCACTCTTGCCTCAGGGACACTAGCATTGGGAATCACTGGGTTCCAGAGACACAGCACCCCTTCTTACATTCCCATTCCATGGGGATCCTGCCTTCAATACAACTGTTCTTGGGACTCTCTCTCTCTCTCTCTGCTGGCCTCCATTATATGTGTTTCGAGGGTATGTATATAAAATGTACCATTTTAACATTTATTTATTTTTGAAAGACAGAGACAGAGTGTGAGCAGGGGAGGGGCAGAGAAAGAGGGAGACACAGAATCCGAAGTAGGCTCCAGGCTCTGAGCTGTCAGCACAGAGCCCAATGCAGGGCTCGAACTCATGAATCGTGAGATCATGACCTGAGCCGAAGTTGGATGCTTAACCAACTGAGCCAACCAGGTGCCCCTAAAATGTGTCCTTTTAACCATTTTTAAGTGTACAGTTTCCCGGCATTAAATACACTCCATTGTTGGGCAACCATGCCCACCGTCTGTCTGCAGAACTTTTCCATCTCCCCACACTGAAGCTCTCACCTTATTAAATGCTAAGTCCTCAGCCCCCTCTCCCAGATGCTGAGAGCCATCCTCCACTTTCCGTCCCTATGAATGGGACCCTGTACGTTCTATATAAGTGCAGTCATACAGAACTTGTCTTTTTGTGACAAACCTATTTCATCCAGCATAACGACCTCAAAGTTATCCATGTTGTAGCATGGCGGCACTTCCTGCCTTTTTAAAACCCAATTGTATGTTTGTGCCCCATTCTACTGCATATACTTCTCCCTTCATCTGCTGAACTTTTACCCTGCTTCTACTTGTGGGGCACTGTGACTAATGCTGCAGTGGACATTGGTGTACAAACGTGTGTTGAGTCCTGGCTTTCAACTGGTTTGGGTATGTATGAAGGCGGGGGATGTCATACGGAGTCAAGCTAAGTCATATGGAAAGTCCATGTTTAACTTTCTGAGGAACTGCTCTGTTTGGAATTTATGGGTTCAAGAAACTTCTAGGTAAGAAAGGCAAATCTCTCTTTAAAATTTCTGAGGGAGCTTTGTTACCAAAAAACAAAACAAAAACAAAAAGTCCCCTAAATGAGCCTGAGGACAACTAGGATCTGGTTCCTGGAAAGCGCCACCATTCAAACCTTGGGTAGGAAGAGGGGAGGATTGAGAAAACCACAAAGATGAGGACATCGGTAAAGCATCCTGCCATATAAACCATCCACCAACGTAGTAAGGGAGTTTTGTCTGCACATTTGAAGAGTGCTTACATTTTAGGGACACATGCCCACTGAAATATAGTCATTCCAATTCTAGAATAAAGGTTGGCATTTTTCACGCAATTTTGTAAATGTCACGCATGAATCTCCAAAGGGGGTTCAAAACCAACATCAGCTCCTTTGTATATGGCTACACCCAGCGCGATAATAATTTGATGTGAGTTGTGCTTCTTTACAAATGCATTCTGGTATCACTCATGAGTGCCTGCCTGTTATCTGGTCTTGCTGGTTAAGATTATGTATCCCATAAAAAGAATAACTCGCGCTCTACTGCTTGATCCATCCTGCAATGCATTGTGCTCCTTGCCGTGGATATGCGGTGTGCACCATCCAACGGGCAGTGGGGAGACTGAGGCGCTGGACGTCTTGTGGAAACAGGATCCCTGAGATCTCCCATCTCATTCTTGGTGCATAGCCACCTGAGGCCAGACTTGAGCCTCCCAACATTCGGCAGATGTCTTACAAATCAAGTTGTGGGATCCTTTTTTGTTTCCCCATTCACTCTCCTTTGATCTAACATTTAGAAATTCTATTTGAGACCTTGCTGTTGCGGGTTGCCACATGGTGCCGTATATCAAATGAGTTAAGCAAATCCAACTGGGCCACGAAAGGAATATCTTTCAATGCCTGCTCTAATTTTGAAACGTATTTAATATTCATACTCCGATTTGGGTCACTTCATGTGAGGTGCTACCACTACCAGCCACGTCATGGTAGTAGCTTGTCCTTAAGAGCACTGAGTATCTTGTTGAAGAAGTTCTTCCTTTCTCGTGTCCATTCCTGGGAAGACCAGCCATCGTGGAGCCCCATCGTGATTCTACTTTGGAAGTCAGGGTTCTGCAACAGAGTATGAAGTCCTCAAGGGCAGATATCTTTTTTGCTCGTCCTTTGAGTTCCATTTTCAACTGAAAGCTTTACAAGAAGAATGTGTCTACTGCACGTCGCATACATGTAGAGAAAAAGGAAGAAATGAAGGAGACAAGGGAGGAGAGAAGGGACTCAGATGGTGTTTATGCAGCAGCATCCAACGAGTTACAACCCGTTAGAGGGGTACTTCCGTTTTTCACTCTTCCTAAGTCATACAACTGAGCTTGATGAAACCCGTCTGCCATTATTCTGCCCACTGAGTTTGTCCCCTGAAAAGAGGGGTCTGATCTTATCTGACTGATGTCTTCTTTTGTGGCCCCTAGAAGGGGTCACTGATTTTTCTTTACAAAAGGGTGGATTTGGCTTGCCTTGCTGCAGGGGTATTTCTCTTCAGGAGAGGCTGCAGCTTCCCAGGCTCCAGAGTCCAGAATGCATCTCAAGGTGATGGGTTTGGTGACTCGATTACATGATGTGAGCTCAACCTAACCACTGACTCAGGGAGACACAGATGACCCCCCCTAACACCTTACACCTGGTCTCTTCTTGGCTTTTTGGGGGAGACCAATGTACTCTGTGGAACTCTTTTGTACAACTGGTCAACCCACAGGTAGATGACGCCATGTGGTGCCATGCAGCTCACTTCTCAGCAAGAACTTCTTCAGCTGTCAGCTCCTCAAGGGTCCACCATACCAGTGAGATAATTTTGCCTGTGGGGTGATGGGTGCTGGACATTTGTATGGCTGATCAGCCACATTTGTTCCTGTTCTTGATCCCAGGGGGCAGAAAACCTTTCTCTTCCTTTTTCCTTTCTTCTTTTACCCGTCTGATCTTGGTCAAACTGAATTTACAGATTTATCTAACAGTGTTTCCTCCATAATTAGGAGAAAAGAATGAACCATTGTGTTAGGGTTCCCTGGAGAAACAGAACCAGTATATGCACTGTGGGGTTGGGGCAGACGGAGGGATGAATATTCGGAGCACGGGGGATTTTTTAGGGCAGTGAAACTATTCTGTATGATAAGCTACAGTAGATACCTGGTCAAAGTCAGGAGGTCCAACACCAAGAATGCACCCAAATGTGTACTATGGACTTTACAGGATGAGAACATGGCACTGTGAGCTCATTAGTTGTCATAAATGTCCTACTTTGATTGACGTGGATAACGGGGGAGGCTGTGCATTTGTGGGGGACAGCGGGTGTATGGGACTTCTTTGTCTCTTCTTGTCAACTGTGCCATGAAACTAAACCTGTTCTAAAAAATAAAGTCTTTTAGGGGCACCTGGGTGGCTCAGTTGGTTGAGTATCCAACTTCGGTTCAGGTCATCATTGCACAGTACGTGAGTTCGAATCTCGCACGGGGCTCTCTGCTGTCAGAGCAGAGCTCACTTTGGATCCTTGTCCCCGCCCCCGCCCCCCCCCCCACCATGTTCCTGTTCACTGTCTCTCAAAAATAAACATTAAAAAAAAAACCAAAAAAGTCTTTAAAAAGAAAAATACAAAAGCATCAAATATTTATTTTAAAAACATGAAGGGCATAGGTTTTAGGCATTGGATTGAATTATGTGCCCAATGTTGGTCCTTCTGACATACTTTTTAATAACATAACAGAATTACATTTTATGTCTAGTTCATTGAGTAATTTATGTGGAAGCACATTTACTATAAACATTTTCAGGGCACATCCTGGAAAATGGCATTCATAGACTTTTGTTTTCTTGTTGCCATAGTTGCAGAAAGAAGTTGCTGAAGAACTTTAGTAAACATTTGGAAAACTGTAAGTTTTGACCCGAATTGTCCTTGTGGTTTAACAGCAAGCTTTCTTATCATGTTAATGGCCTTGTTAAAATCCACAATCGAGTCCTTGTTATTTTGTAACTTAGTGTCAACAAAATCAAAATAAGCTCCTCTGTTTCACATCACATGTTTATTTTCATGATAGAAGCCTGAGGCACCAAATTAAAGGCCTTTCTGGAAAATCTGTCATAGTCTGAAGCCTTCTTCCTTCTGAAGAAGGAGGAGCATCCGACTACATCAAAAAAAAGAGCCTTTAAAAAGTTCAAGATGATTTCAAATGAAATTCCTAATAGTAGATTTTCTAGAAGTCAGTTAAATTTTATTGTGCACCTTATCATCTTTATAGAAGTTGGAAAATCTCTAGGGAAGTGAATTAAAGTTGATTCTTTTGCTTGTAATAAAATAAAGAATATCCTATTTTACCTAAGGGGATGTCTTCGAAATGACTTTTAAAGTAAAAATCATAAAAGTAAAAAAAGAAAAAAAAAGAAAGAAAGAAAGAAAGAAAGAAAGAAAGAAAGAAAGAAAGGAAGTCCAGGGAGACTGTCTCTATCATTGTTCCTTTTTCTTTTTCTTTTCTTTTTTTTTTTTGTCCAACAAATTATATAAGTAATGCTCTATAATAAATCTTGGGAGTATCATTTCTTCACCCTTCCCAGAGAGTATGGTGGATTTGTTGGCTGATGAGAAAGTTGTCTGGTCTGAAGGAAATTCTCGGTGGGCAGGAGGTAGGTCCATATGCCAGAAGGAGCGCGTGACTAGCTGAACTCACAACTACTCCTGTGTCCCTGCAGCCATGGAAACGTGGGAGCACCTTGGCCTCTTGAAGGCTCTAGAAAGATGGGCTTCTTTGGATCTCCCTTGCGACTTTGTCCCTGCATACGATTTTTCTCTGGAAGTCATGATGGAATATGTTTGACACTGGGGCCGTATGGGGGTGGTGTCTCTGGATTCATTGATATCCATCAGCTGAGGGAATAAATAGTCACTTACTTGGAGGCACCTGTGAAGAGAGAACTGACTAGTTCAGATGATTGACGGTGTTTCTCTTAAGGGGCCTGGAGGGGTCTGCATTCTCAGCTCAAATGCTCCCATGGTACAATGGATGCAAATTTAGCCTTGAACCTGCTTGGTGTCTACACCTGTTGTATGGCTAGTGAGGTGAGTGTGGGCTCCCATGGACAGACCCATGATCACCAGTGACCCCTGTATATACCTTCTCCTTCCACTTACGGACCCCTCATCCTGCTTATTAAAGTCATGCTGTGTATGGTGATTTCCAACGTCTGTGTGTTTTCCTTATTGTTTACCGAGAATCAACCTCAAATATAAAGTCAGTGAGCACAGAGACCTTGTGTAACAGTCTCTACCTACCCAAGTAGTGGGTACATGGTAAATATATGTTGGTAAATATCTGTATTTGAATGCCTGTGTCCCCCTCCCCAAAATTCATATGTTGGCATCCTAACCTAACCCCCAAGGTGATGGTGTTAGGCAGTGGGGCGGGATTCCTTCCACTTTAGGGTGGAGTCCCCATGGTGGGATTAGGTGTCCTTTTAGAAGAGACTCCGGGAAGCCCCCCGCCCTTTCCATCATATGACAATGCAGTGAGATGATGCCATCCATGAACCCGGAAGCAAGGCCCTCAGCAGAAACTCCATCTGCAGGTGCCTTGATCATGGACACCCAGCCTCCAGAACTGTAAGAAGTAAGTGTCCCTTGTTCATAAGCCCCCGGGTCCACGGTTTCTCTTATAGTAGCCACAGCAGAGTAACACATATAGAAAGTAGGTGGTCATTGTCGACAATATCCTGACACCTTTCTTGATCTCAGAAAGTATCCGAAGGGAATAATTAATAATATAAATTACTTCAAAAGACCAGCTCCACAGAGATTATAAGGGAATATTAATAAGGTTAAGTGGTGGCTCATGGAAAATGGAAACATCAGGAAGGCTTCTTTCCACGTTCGGAGGCTTCCGTTCAAGAGAGAACACTGCGTAGAGCCTGACCCAAAGGCATCGTTGTATTTCCCCACAAACGATCTACTTCCGTTTGATTTGCCTTAGTCTTTTGAATGGCCTGAGGGGCCCACTTTATCTTAGCCAATTCCTAGGATTAAAAAACTATGTCCTCATATGCCTGCCCCTCATAATTATGTCTACCTTTACCGGGAGAACTCGGGAATGAAACACAAAAGGAAAACTGATGCCAGTTCCCATTCTCTTTCAGAATGGATTACTTTAAGAATCAAGATGAGAGAAGACAGACTGAGCGGGCACCGGGGTGGCTCAGTGGGTTGACCCATTAACTCTTGACTTGGACTCACGGTCGTGGGACTGAGCCCCACGTCAGGGTTTGCGCTGACAGCAGGGAGTCTGCTTGGGATTCTCTCTCTCCCTCTCTCTGCCTTTCCACCCCCCTCAAGGTAAACAAATAAACATTTTTAAAAAAAGATCAGAGAGGTCAGGAGAATTATCTGAGCCCTAACGGGTAACCTAAACTACATACGCATCCATCTGGGGAACAGGGAGGTCATTCATCAGAAATAGAAACTGATTTCTGAAAACAGTATATACCCTCTACACCTCCGTATTCTAAATGTGTCTGTTGTGCTCTCTTTATAGAGTCGCTTTTCTCATTCTGGACATAGCCTCTTTGCTATCCTTGCTAGAGAATCCTTCCAGGTATTCTGACAGCCCGGGGAAAATCTTGCAAATGGCAAAGGAACAGGTACCCGGAGATGTGGGCACAAGAAATAGCGTTATCACCCATGCAAATTTTAGTCAAAGCAAAAAAGAATAATACACTTTTTTTCCATAACAAGAAAGGGTCTTCTCACTGGCTATTGTAGGAGAGGTTACCCCGTATATTGAAGTCAGCGTTTTGCTTTAAGGACCTTGCTTATCAGTATTTGATTAAGGGTTTTCTAATCAAGTTAGAACAGAACCGACAGGGTCGTGTCTGTGCAAACTCTGACCCAGCATATCCCCAGCACCTGCTGTTTCCTTGCTGTTGCTACATTCCCCATGAACCTGACACGCTCAGTGTCTGCTATTGTACCACCCGACTTAAATTTCCCGACTCTTTGGGGTTGTTTCTCCAAAGACACTGGGTCACTCTGTGAAAATGTTCGCCACTCACTAAACACGAGGGTGCGACTTAACTGTGAGAGTGTCACTGTAAATAAACACGCCACATTCTGAGATTGGGGGGAGCTTCTAAAAGGACACCGACCCCCTAAACGCCTAACTGGAAAAACGCATGTCCTTTGGAAAGCACCTGATTCCCTCCAGAGAGGATGTGACAGTCAGGGAGCCCTCACAGTGCGTGGGGACAGGGCTCTACAAAGCTAATTCCGTGGGTGTATCTGCTAATGGAACATCTTAAGGTAAATGGTATCAATGCTATTCTCTTTGCCATTATCAAATGTCAATAACAAAAACAGGAGACCAGAAATTCAGTATAAAAGCCATGGGCTAAGTTTTCAGTCTTCGTGAAGCTCAGTGAATACTTTCCATTGCAATGCAAAAGATGAGAACATTTATCACGTGTTTTTTTTTTTTTTTTTTTTTTTTTTTTTATCCTGCTCCATGACCTTTGGGACAGTTTATTATGAAAGGAAAGGGTATTCAAGTATTCTGACAAGTTGAAGGTGTACAGACGAAGCACTGAGAGCTTGTCTTATCCGCCCAGCCTTCACTGATGGCTTATTTGAATGTAGTTCTGAACCAGCCTGTGAATATTCTTAAATCTCCTCCACACTCAAAATAAATTTAAAAAATAGTAATAGTTCAGTAACTTGCTTATGGTCTCACGAGTTGATTTGTGGCCACGGAATTCTGATGTTATTAAAAAAATAATAAAAGGCAGGGACTCACTCTGTATAAAAAGAGTAAGATATATCTCAAATGGCACATGCATTAGAATATAATGTTTTAGCTGAATTCAGTATATCCATCCAATGGTTTTTTTTTTTATCTAATCTGTAGAGAAGCTGGTTATGCATTGCTTAGCCCAAGAGAATTGAATAAGAAATATTCATGATTTAGTTTTTTTTTTTTTTTTTAATGCCCGGAGCCACCGGGCTTGATGGCATATCAATTTTTGGCACAGTTTATGGCTTTTCTTTCTATTTTATTATACATTTGAGAATACACATTGAGTCTGTTAATCAAGATGGATCCTATATTAAAACTGGGTATGTATTAGAGCGAAAATATAAATTGCAGCAACATGGACCATTGGCCTATGAGCTTTCTCTTTGGATTGTGTGTTCATCTTGAGTGTGATGGGCATGTACCTCCTCTGGCTTGGGTCAGGGTTCCCAACCTCCTGCCCTCAAAAGTCTGGAAGTTTTTAAAGAGATGCAGGAAAAATGGTCACAAAACGCCATGTTCCACACTGTAAGTTATTATTGTAAACTTTGACAGAGAAGGAAAAAATGACCCCCGAGTGCCTTGAGGAGGACACGAAGAAGTGTTCCCCAAATATGAAAGCCAGAAGGGAGCGTTTCCAGCCACTCCTGAGAGACGAAGGTTGTCAGTAAAAAAAAAAGTGGATGATGGTCTTTACAGATCAGGAGGTTGAGCGTCTAACTCTTGATTTCACCTTAGGTCACGATCTCGCGGCTCGTGAGTTTGAGCCCCGTGTGGGACTCTGTGTTTGTAGCTAAGTCTGGAGCCTGCTTCGGATTGTGTGTGTGTGTCTCTCTCTCTGTTCCTCCCCAGCTTGTATTGTCTTTTTCTCTCTCTCTCTCTCAAAAACAAATAAACATTTAAAAAAATAAAAAAGAAATAAAAAGAAATAATTCTAAATTGGTTGGTCCTCCGGGAGTTTGGTAGAAACAGTATTTTTGTTGAGCAGCACATATTTCAAATGCAACCCTCCAAGAATTCCTACAGATACAGCTCCGGGAACACCAGCTCATTGTAGCATGCTCCCAATGACAACAAAAACCCAAAAACCCAAGGAAAAGACGCACGCCACCCGCCTATACTCTAGTCTGTACGGGATGTTTCCAGAAGGAGAATCAGACGTTCAAGGCTACCAGAGACTTTGCGGACATGGGAGCTATGCTTTTGTAGCAGGTGTCATTTACCTTGGCGGTAACGGAGGGAGCTCTCACAAAGTTGTGTTTCGGCAGAACTACAGGAAAACGTGAGCATGTTGTTAAGTTGCATGAGGATTTTTCCCATCTGTGTTGCACGGCGTGCATCATCGACATGGCACCCTGGATGACAATGGGGGGATAGTGATACGGTGTGGTCCTGTAGCAAATGCTCTCGGTAGGTGACAAGTGTTTATTTTATTTGTTTATTTTAATATTTAATTATTTTTGAGAGAGAGAGAGAGAGAGAGAGAGAGACAGAGCATGAACGAGAGAAGGGCAGAGAGAGAGGGAGACACAGGATCCAAAACGGGCTCCAGGCTCTGAGCTGTCAGCACATGGCCAGACACAGGGATGTCCTCAGAGAGGATGGATGTCAGAGTTCACACAGACACTTGGTAGTTTTTTTTTTAATGTTTATTTTTGAGAGAGAGAGAGAGAGAGAGAGAGAGAGAGAGAATCCCAAGCAGGCTCTGAGCTTTCAGCACAGAGTCCAACACGTCGTTCAAACTCACAAAGTGTGAGACCGTGACCTGAGCCAAAGTGGGACGCTTAACAGGCTGAGCCACCAGGCGTCCCCATTTGGTAGTATTTTTAAGGTGGGTGAACTTGTCTTGCTCTGTGTTGCTTATGATCATACTAAAGAATATTAAATGTCAGCAGATACAAAGTAAATTACAAGCAGCACCTACATATTCATATGTATTTATCATTTATATATACAGTAAAACCTTGGATTGTGAGTGACTTGTTCTGCGAGTGTTCCACAAGATGAGCAAACATTTCTAATACATTTTAACTTGATGAACGAGAGATGTCTCGCATTAACGAGTGGTACGTGATGCCCAATGTCACGTGATTACAACTGAGCCAATGTTCTTGAAATTCGCTTTGATACACAAGTGCTTTGGATTACAAGCATGTTTTTGGAGCGAATTATTCTCGCAAACCAAGGTTTTATGGCATGTATATATACTATATAAGTAATTTATATAATATATACAAATATATACATAATATATTTGTATTATGTAATATGTAATATGTGATGTTAATAATTTGTAATATATATACACATAAATATATATATTATATAGATATAATTCATCTTGAATTATAATATGATCAAAGCCTCCACAACTTGCAACTGTGACAATGGTTATAAAAATGTGATATTTAGGGGCACCTGGGTGGCTCAGTCAGTTGGGCGGCTGACTTCGGCTCAGGTTGTGATCTCACAGTCCGTGAGTTTGAGCCCCGCGTCAGGCTCTGTGCTGACAGCTCAGAGCCTGGAGCCTGTTTCAGATTCTGTGTCTCCCTCTCTCTGACCCTCCCCCGTTCATGCTCTGTCTCTCTCTGTCTCAAAAAAGAAAATAAATAAACGTTAAAAAAAATTAAATTAAAAATGTGATATTTAGGGGCCCCTGGCTGGCTCAACTGGTTAAGCGTCCAACTCTTGATCTCAGCTCAGGTCACGAACTCACGGTTCATGGGGTCAAGGCTGTGCTCGAGCTTGGCGTTGTCTCTCCCTCTCTCTGTCCCTGCCCTGTTTGTGCTTGCTCTCTCTCAAAATAAATAAACATTAAAAAGAAGTGATATTTAAACATATATGTAAGTATAATGCATACATACATAAATACATTTCTTTTTGTTACATGCAAAGGTATAATTGTGGGTGGGTTTCTCAGGTTTATAAGTCACAATAAATGTACTTATCCCAAGCAGGGACCACACTGTCAGTGCAGATCCCCACGTGGGGCTTGAAATCAAGAGTCAGATGCTTAACTGAGTGCCCATATGATGATGGATATTTTGAAGGACATTTTTTAAAGTTAAAAAATATATATTTTATAGAAATGTTTGACTTCTCCTGTTGTGTAAAGGCAGTGTTTTCATTATGTATCGCAACCATTTAGATAACGTGATACCAAAAAATAAATAAATCACATGAAACCTTCACTTCCTGTCGAATACATACTTTTTAAGCAGGCTGGTATTAAATCTTGGTTTCATTTCTAAATTGCTGTGAAACTTCTGGAGATCCACTTAATGCTCTGATTGATTTGCAAGTCTTCACCTGAGAAATAAAAATGCAAACCAGTATCATGCAGTGGCAGAGGAATTAAAAATATAATGCACTAAAAAAAATGCCCTAGAGATCAACAGCTTTGCCAGTGACACGTGTTATTGGGGCATCCTTGTATCTGTGAGGACCTAGCAGGAAATCAGTGTAAGGTCAACCGTTAACTGTTGGGGGTAACATATTCTCCATGAGTTACAGACTGACAGAGCCCTGACTGTGTGCTTGGATCCTAACTCAGTATTTCACATTTCCTCTCCCCAAAATACAGCCATCCAATGGCATTAATGATGAAGACTTTTGAAGACAAACACACTGTGTTTTAATGAAATTAAAACCAAAATTACCAGGCACCTGGGTGGCTTAGTCGGTCGAGTGGCCCACTCTTGATTTTGGCTCAGGTCATGATCTCATGGTTTATGAGTTTGAGCCCCGTGTTGGGCTCTGTGCTGACAGCTCAGAGCCGGCTTGGGATTCTCTCTCTCCCTCTCTGTGTCTGGCCCTCCTCACTCACATGCTGTCTTGCTCTCAAAATAAATAAACTTAAAAAAATACAAATGAATCATTTGAGGCAGTCAAAATGAAACAAAATCAGCCGTGCCCCTCTCTGCACAAATGTCATGTGGTGTAAAAACCATTAAGATCCTACAGGCTGTGGGTGTGGTGTCTTCAGCTATGAGCCCATAGCAATCAATGAGAGAAAACGAGTGATTTCAGTGGGAATAGTACTTTACCCAGTAAGAGTGACAGAGTGAGTTGACCTTGAAAAGCATCTTGGATTTGACGACATCGTATATGAAGGGGCCATTCCTGGTCAATAAAAGGCCATAAACACAGTTCTCGGAAACGCTTAGGTTCTCGACTCTGTGATACACAAGTGGAAATGATAGAATCAGGAAAGTGAATGTGAGTCGAAGTGCGAACCGAGTTCAGACTCAGTTACAAATAACCGAAATGAGAATTTTCCCCAGACACGTAGCAGCAGGTGAAAATGTTTTGGGTTTTACTCCACAGGCAACAGGCAAGGAGTAAAGGTTTCCATGCAGGTGGTAGACACAGTCAGGACATGTGTCACTTAGGGACTTTGAGCTCCCCAAGCAGAGAGGACACGGTAAAAAAAAATGTCCTCACTCCCTGCATCACAATATCAAAGGACCACATTTGTACAGAATAAACTAGGGACATCAATGGAGATACTCCAAACCAAAAAGCAGTGATTAAAATTTTCATTTGCAACCTGAAATAGAATTTTCAAACTCATTAGAGAAACTTAAATAACATGAGAAATGATTTTAAAAAAAGCTGGCTGTTGACTGGAATTGGAATCATGCAGCTACTGTTATTATCTTGAAGATAAAAACTAACCGTGAAAGTGGCAATCCACTCTCTTGTGAATTTTATTAAGCGAAGTAGAGATGTTAGGCTTACACAGTGAGAAATGATAAAATCCATTCTCTCTTTTATTATCCATTTAACAAATATTTAGTGAGAGTTTTCCATATGCTGCAGACTGTGAGAAACCGCAAAATTTATCAGCTTTGGCCCCTAGAGGATAAAAATGCAGTGGAAAAGACAACACATCCAATAGGTGGGAAGCCAAATGTGAAGCATCCGTCTTACAGACGCGTCTATATCTTTGCTGGAAAGAGAAAGTGCATTTGTTCTGGTGGGTGGAGGTGATGCAGAGAAGGGTTGACTTTTATTAATAAAGTTTGTCTTTATTGAATGAATGAATGGAAGCAAATGAGGTGGGCCAGCAGTTTCCAAAAACACTAGAGGAGAAAGTTGGTAAATCAGCACTGATGTGGACAACACGGAATGCCAAGAGATGACCGATGAGTTTGTCCTCGAAGAGATCGTTGGACAAATTGTCCAACAAGTGGCTCAGTCCAGTCATGGGGATAATAGTCGATAGGAATGCACTCAAGAGAACATAAAGGAGAGAAAAGGGAAGTTAGTGAATTTCAACAGTGATTGAGGAGTTTTTCTGCGAAGTTGAGCAGAGGAAGGTGGGGAACGTGACCTCCTGTAACATTTAAAACTCACTTTGAAATTCGAGATCGTGTATCTGAGGGGCACCTGGGTGGCTCAGTCCATTAAGTGTCTGATTCTTGGTTTCGGCTCAGGTCATGGTCTTATGGTTCATGGGATTGAGCCCTGGGTTGGGCTCTGTGCTGACAGTGCAGACCCTGCTTGGAATTCTCTCTCTCCTTCTCTCTCTCTCTGCCCTTTCAGTGGTCGTACTCTGTCTTTCTCAAGATAAATAAAGTTAACAAAATACAAAAAAAAATAATAATGAAATGCAAAATGGTACCATTTGTGTGATTGCTGGTGGAACAACAAAGCATGGAGACCCATGATCAGGGCGCCCAACTCAGCAATGGATACTGGTTGAGCTGCGGGGCAACCGGCTGAGGGTCAGTGAGGGGTCCTACCCCACATTCCACAGACGTCTTGTTTACCGAGCGACAAGGGCAACATCCATCTTGCAGGGCCTTTGAGGAGATGAGGGAAACAGAGGAAGCACCCAACACAGATACATCTTGGAGAGAACAGCAGAGATGGTGGCAGAGGGGGTACAAAAAAAGGAAAGGTGGGGGGAAGAAGGAAGAGAAGGATACAGTCCAGGGGAGCAGAGGAAGGAGAGTGGAAGGGAGAGGGAGAGCTGGTGTCAGAGGAGAGGGAGGACCAGAAGGCCACAGAGAAGGATGGGGAAGTAAGGAACCAACAAGCGATGAGGACAAGCAGGGAGAAGAAACCCCCAAGAATGGCATTTGATGGGTGATGTGGAAATTTTCATTTACCGTAAGCTGAGGAGGGAAAGGTGAAGACATCAGCAGGGATGGGAATACAGGATTCTTATGAGGGGCCCTGTGTGAGGAAACAAAGAAGGGGTTCCACTTGTGTTTTGAGGATGCTATTGAGGACACAGTCAATGCCAGGCAAAGGTCAAAATGTGGGGGAGTGCTTGGACACTGCACGTCCGCCAGCAAAACGCCACTGGCTGGCAAATAGTAGGATGACCACAGCACGGATGACAGATCAGCCCAAAGGATTCCACCGTGACTATAAAAATGATGAAGCCATTAAGACAAGAGGGAGCCCAGTGAGAAGGGTTGAAATTGGGGATGGGATGATTAATTAGGTTCGAGATTTGTTGAAATTTAGGTGCCGGCAGGGCGGCTGGCCGGAAATATCTGAGAGACTTTTGTAAATATGAATCTGGGGCAAAGAGGAGAGGCCATGATACAGATATCTGATTAGGGAACCACGTGCATGGAGGTGATGATTAAGGGTGCTGAGGTTGTGTTGTTTCACAGCAACCGAAACAGAACAGAAGCAGACTTCCACAAAAGAGGCCAGTTGTCACCTGGGCCAGCCAGCCAAGGATGGGACTCAGGGACTGAACCTGGCGTGTATTTTCTATTCTCTGTTCTCACATCTTTGCTTTTCTCCTTTATTTTATCTTCTATCTCCTTGTCCTCCTCCTCCAGGTCTGGAGAGAAAAATCAAAGCTTTGTCTCTGGGTTGGTAAGTTGGAGATCTCGTGGGATGACACACTGGGGAAACCATGAAGTCAAGTGCTTATATAAGATGAGAGTTTAGAGAAGGGGCCCTTGGGCATAGTAATTTGGAAATCAACCCATACAGAGATGGGATGTAAAGTGTGAGGACGAATATAGTTACCTACAGACAGAGTAGATGGAGGGAAGGGCCCAGAAGTCCCAAACCAAGCTAGTCGAGCTCCCCAGTGTTAAAAACTGGGAAGAAAGCCATGGAAAGAGATCATAAAGATGAACCATTCAATGAGGTAGGAAAATGAGCTCCCAGTCATGGAAGGAAGGATGGACTCAAGGGGCGGATGGACAGCTGAGTGGAATGCTCCTAAGAGACAGGTCCCATGGGCTTGGTCCACAGTTATCTTTGGAGATGAAAAGGCAACTTCAGTAACTCAGATACTGGCAGGAATCAGGCTGAAGCAGGCTGCTCTTGAATAGTGCACGAACACATAAAAGTCAAACTGCTGGTGACTTTGTGAAGATATGTAGACATGGTTGAGAGAATTGGGGGTACGTGGTTGGAACACAAAAGGGAGATCATCTCATTTCAACTGTTTTTTTTTTTAATTTTTGTTTGAGAGAGACAGAGAGAACAAGCAGGGGAAGGGCAGAGAGAGAGGGAGACACAGAATCCGAAGCAGGCTCCAGACTCTGAGCTGTCGGCACAGAGCCAGACACACGGCCCAAACTCATGAACCATGAGATCATGACCTGTGCCGAAATCAAGAGTCGGATGCTTAGCCAGCTGAGCCACCCAAGCGCCCTATTATCTCCTATTTCGTAAGGGGTGAGTCATGAGATTAGGTGTACATCTTGAAACATCGTAACTATATCCATAAATGAAGAAAGAAAGAAACAGGAAAGAAAGAAAGAAAGAAAGAAAGAAAGAAAGAAAGAAAGAGAGAAAGAAAGAAAGAAAGAAAGAGGAAGAAAGAAAGGGAGAGAGAGAGGGGGAAGGAGGGAAGAAAGAAAGAAAGAAAGAAAGAAAGAAAGAAAGAAAGAGAGAAAGAGGAAGAAGAAAGGGAGAGAGGGGGGGAAGGAGGAAAAAGAAAGAAGAAAGAAAGAAAGAAAGAAAGAAAGAAAGAAAGAAAGAAAGAAAGAAAGAAAGAAAGAGGTAAGATTTCTCTGGGCTTCCTCTTCATATCCCTACTCCTTTGGACAGGATTCCAAAGATTGAGCATGAATGGTAAAGTGTGCCAGACTTCTTGAAAACCAACTCAACCATTTTTACCCCAGTCAAAATATTTTGCTTCTCTGAGCTATAGCTGACTCATGCATGATGTGGCACCTTTAACACCTCCCGGGTAGAGAACAGAGAAACACCTGAGGTTTTTAAAGAGGTGTGGTACGTGTTAAACCATGGTGGCCATGAAGGCAACACATACATGCAAAACATTTTGTTAGGAGAACTCTGTCTTGTCCTTAAGCCTATGGATTTGAAAGCCAAATTCCTCCTTAGTTTGTCTTTTATAGAAGTTCCCAGCTTAAGAGAACACCTTTAGCTAAGTTGCTAGAGGCGATGCCCCTAATTCTTCTTAGGGCACAAGGTGACATCTGTGTTCACCCAAGATTGCTCACTTCTGTGCTGGAGCCATAGTCAAACTTGTCCATATAATAAAACTTCCCTGCCTCAAAGTCTTACATTGTCTTAAGGCACTTGGTTCCCTTGACATGTCTTTTTAACGGATGATTATGATCAGAGCCCATGTAATTCTGTCACTGTTTTCAAAGAAGAAAGTTTAATCCAATAACTTCTTATTAAATTTTTAGTCCTCAGAGTGGCACGTGTGAAGGATATTCAAGGTAAACCACCTCATATCCTAATTCCACTGCTGGATACCCTCATCCTTCCTAATGAAAATTTATTTCGGGCTAATAACAAATTCTGGTCTTTGTTATATTGTTGAGGATTTCTGCACATGAGCTTTTTTGATATGCTAAGTTTATAACCAATACTTTATGCTTGCCTAACTTATTTTCCACTTAGAAATGAATGATAAATAGATAAAGCCCTAAAGAAGAAAAATTGGATTTTAAATCACTCAGTTGTCTTATTAAAAAAAAAATAACCAGGCAATGATTACAGTTGGAGCTAGACCAGACATGTATTCACTCTATTAAAGATGGAAATCGTAATGCTGTTTAAGTGGACATTTCTTTGCTGTCTTGCCGTCTCTCCTAGGTAAATTTAGATTTACAAAATTATTGAGTGTGAGAGCACTCAATCCTCTGCACTGTTTGGAAATTCAAATTCCTTTAAGGCCAGGGGTAATAATAAGGGAAATGGTGGAGTATGTAGGGCACTGATGAATGTGTCTGGGGCTTGAAGTACTTATAGGTTAAACGTTTTAAAAAACCATTTTGCGGGCCAAGTGAAATACACTTGTGAATTCAGATAGCCCATGTGTCTCCTTCTCTGGCTCGAGGTCAAAGCTCTACCTAAACTACGTCCTCTGTGTTTCAACTGCATGTTCCTAGGATGCCAAGGGTGGGGCACTGGCCCTTCCTTTCAGTGAAGAGTTGCCTCGTGTTTTTACGAACTGTGTCAAAGGTCCAAGATGGCGGCCATGTGGTGCCACCAAGGTAGTCGGGGTGAAATAGCATATGAATGCCATTTCTCATCCGCTGCCTCCAGTCCATTCTCCTTGCCACCCTGCACTCTCCCTTTGAGATATCCTAGAGCAATGTTTGGGAATTCTGTCCCTTACGTATGTGGGGTTCTCTCTGTTCCTCTGTTGAATGGCTAGGTGGGCTCCCCACGCAATGGTAATGCTCTCTGGCTCACTGCATCATATCTTGCCAACGCTCCCAATTTCTGTGACACAAAAAACCAAACCAAGAATAACAAAAAATCTCCACTTACCAGAGACAGGACCTGTAAATACAACATCTCAAATTTACTTCTTGAAATGGACATATGGGGAGATTCCTTTTTTCATGGACTGTGGTCTCCCAACATGAGAAGGAATACTACCCAGCCCCTGTGCGACGTGGCATGGGATACATGCAGAGACCTTGTGCGGTGTAAATTAAAAGCTGATTTCCACCACGAGGGCAGGTACAACTGGATGCTGCCACTTTTGACAATATATGCATGAGGGATACATACTCAAGCCGGCAACTCTGGGCGGTGACCCTAAGTCAATTGATATAACTTCTGAAGACAAGTCATAATGCCAAATGATTACACCATGGTTTATTCAGACATGGCTCCTTTGCTACAACAAGCATATACGGGTCTGTTTTCATTCCTTGTTTGTGTTACAGGTGTGTTTCTGCTAAGGTTTTATTTTTTCCTGCCACTGTCATGAACCGTGACCTGATTGGTACTTTTCCCATCCATTCCTGTCTGTGCCATACTGGGGAGACATTCTTAATATCTCATGGTTTGGGATGGTATTTTTTTTCCCTAAATGCTGAAAAATATGGCTGCCTACCTTCACATTTATGTGACTATATGTGAAGGCAATGAGATTAAATGAAGACTAAATGATTTCAAAGTAAGTGAACACCCACTGCAAAAGAAAAAGTTCCCCATAAATGTGCAAGATTGTTAGTTTTGGAAAATGGTTATGCGGGTTGCAAATGATTGATCCTTTGAATGAAACGGCACTGTAGCAACATGCCATTATTGGACTTATTGATTGATTGAAGACACTTTCCTATGGTTTAGGTAGCAGTTACTATTATTTCTAAACAATATTTCCCTGTGATGCAATAAACCATGGTATCTGACACGTTCTTCAAAGGGAATCTTGAATCTGTGGGCACTGACAGATGCAGTTCTGTCTTTGTGATCACTTACTTTGGTTCAACGTGATTTATTTCCTTGTGGAGATGTTAGGAGGCCATGCTGAGATAGGATACCAAGGGAAGGGGGAGAGGAAGTCTGTCTCTAAGAAGTTACTATATAATTCACAGATGCCTACAATTATAGAGCTAGTACTGACTTTAAGGTCAGTGTGCTCCATTCCATCATTTGAAAAATCAGAAAAAAATAGACTCAAGGGAATTGTTAGTGGTTGTTAATATTTCTGGGATCACAGAGCCTTGGAGCATCAGATTCACATTATGAGTGTCTCTCTAGAATAATGCATGCATGCTTCAAACGTTGAACATTCTCATTTGGTTTTAAGGGTCTTGCTACAGACTTTCATCACTGGCCTTTAGGAACCCTGAGGTTCAATGATTTCTCTAAGGACACCCAGACGGGTGTCATGAGATATGCCTGAAAAAGATTCTTTGGTTGGAATTGAAACCACATATTTCAAGAATAGAGAACCAAAACTTCTGCCCTCATGTGAATGTTCTAACACAGAACCTCCTAGGGGCACCTGGGTGGCTCAGTTGCTTAAGCTTGTGACTCCTGACTTTGGCTCAGGTCACGATCTCATGGTTTGTGGGCTCAAGTCTTGCAGTGGGCTCTGTGCTGATATGAGGGACCCTGCTTGGGGTTCTCTCTCTCCCTCTCTCTCCCCCTCCCCTGTTCTTGTTCACTCTCTCTCTCCCTCAAAATAAATGTAAAATAAATAAAATAAAACAAAATGGAACCTTCTATCTCTGCCTCAAGATATTGACATGCCCATTCTCAAATGGCAATTCAAAATTTATAATTGGTGTCACATTGGGATTTTTGATTAAGTCCTACTGCTTTCCTTAGGTGTTTTTCCTTCTTTATTTTTCTTTATGCTATTATGTTCCTACTGTGGTAAGATATTCTTCATTAGTATGGAAACATAAATAAGGCCCTATTTTACCCATAAGTGGGTCACCACCTACTGTGGACAGCAGTATGCATTATCTGTCGACGGTGTTTCAAGAGATGCTAAGTTACGTGCCACTGCTGAGATCTGAATGTCTCGACCCACCTTCATACACTTACTGGTGTCTTTGCAGTCTTCACACAGGGGAAAATAAACATTTTGTGAATGGATGCCAACTACGTCATGCCAATACCTGCATGCATCTTTCTTAGGATGATACGATTTCACATTATTCCAACCAAAGGAAACCCAAAATTATCACAATTCACAAATTATGCCAGCCCAAGAATCCTGTCAAATCCTCATGGTCGAATATTTTTTTTTTGCACCATTTCTGCCCAAGAACTTATGCTCCATTCTTTTGAAACAAATACCCAATTTTAGGCAAAACGTGCTGTCTGCCCTGGCCCATACCTTCTATATCTTTGACAGGTCTTTAAGTCTCTTGTCCTTAGACGTGATCACTGTTTGTAGTTTTAAAAAATCAAACTTAAGTCTAGATCAGCAAAATGAGTTACCCCCAGTTTTGGCAAGAATCTAAAACAGCTTTCATATAATAAATGCCATATAATATGTGAAAAACTCTAATGTACTCAACATCATTCTAATACCAAGGAAACTAGGCTGTGCTCACAAAGGTCTTGCACATGAGAAGGCATCAGTTGGTCTGTTACCAGCATCAATAAAGAGGATATGGTGGTAAAATGGAAAAGCATGGCTCAACAGATTCAGTTCCATAATTTTTGGGGGAAGGAAATCATAAGACAAAAAGTATGTTCCGGTGTCTCAAACCCCAGCCCAATTATCACCTCTAAAGAGAACAACCCAAGACCAAAACCTGGCTTCATTGAACAGAGTCATTTTCAGATATGTTGAGTTGGAAACCACAAGTGGAAATGCTAAGTATTTGGTAAATACTGAGGAAACATCTATGAAATCCCCCTCCGGTAGCTTGTGTGAGAAAACGCAACGGGAGAATTGGAGTCTCAGAAATTTACATTTCCAATATGCAAGAAATAAATGGAAACAAAGCAAACAGAGTCTTTTTAAGTACAACTTCTACATCTTTAGGGTAATGAGGTCGCTACTCATTCAATGGAGATGCCCTGAAGTCACTCTGACACGTCAGAAAATAGCTTGCATGTCTGGGCAACTAGTCTGGTCACCATCAAAAGCAAGGAAGTATCTTTTTAATTTTTTTTTTAACCTTTATTTATTTTTGAGACAGAGAGAGACAGAGCATGAACGGGGGAGGGTCAGAGAGAGAGGGAGACACAGAATCCGAAACAGGCTCCAGGCTCTGAGCCATCAGCACAGAGCCCGACGCGGGGCTTGAACTCACGAACCGCGAGATCATGACCTGAGCCGAAGTCGGACGCTTAACCGACTGAGCCACCCAGGTGCCCCAGGAAGTATCTTTTTAGAAATATTTAACTCCGATACGCAGCTGGGCCAGCCAGCAAACACTGACCTTATGATTAAGGTATGCGTTTTGAAATTCTGGAAACATTTAAGTCCCGTATACAAATGAGCCAACCAGCAAAGACTGACCCCGCAATTAAGCTTTGCATTTTGAAAATTGACCTCGGATTCTCAAATGTTATGCAGGGATTTTGCACTGGGCGCTCGCTCGGTTAGTATGTACCTTTGAATGGACTCCGCCCTCCAGTTTGCTTTGACCGGATTCTCAACGGCCCAGCCCAGTGTTGGCCTAAGAATTCTGTCGCCAAGGTTTAGGTCTGCATCATTTTTGTTAGGGTGACGAGGATCACTCCCCAAGCCCTGTTCTGTTCCTTTCTGGGTTTTTTCCTAGCGACAGTCCCTGCCTCTCAAGGAATGTTTGCCCACACGTCCTCTTCTGGTCCAACCTCCGTCCTTGCAGCCAGTGCTAAGAAATCAAACGTACCAACTCCTTCAAAGGTTCCAGAACGAGTCTGCAGAATTCCCATAATGTGCTACACCTGACACTTCATCGTCCTCGAAAGGAAACTCCTTCATTTTCTGTTTCAACATTTAAGAGCTTTCTGAAACTGTGATTTTAAAACATTCGAGTCTATATTCATTTATTTATGACTACCATGGTGTTATGTCCTATGGTTGTGCACCGAAAGTCTTGAGTATCTTGTGTTTTTTGTGGCAGGCGAGAGAAGATTTTTTTGAGGGTTGTTTGGGAACCTTGCCATTATTAATAACACGGCTTTGCAGAAACAAATACTTTATTTTCTTCCAAATAAATGACTCAGAGTTGAACCTTGCAGGCGTTGCCTGTAAACATTCATAAGCTTTGAACCCTACGAGGCTCGTGACTGATGCACCAGCCAAGGACGGGGAGCTGTTTTAGTGCTGACATGACACTCCCAGCTGCACACGTGTCTCAGAATCCCCCTGCCTCACATAAGATTTCTCCCCAAACCTGTGCATTATTTGAAACTCCAAACTATTAACGAAAATGTTTTAACGTGTATTTCATAACCACCAACACTAATTTTCTACTCAGTATTGATTAATGCCCTACCGTAGGATGCTTTTAGCAGCCTTAAAATATTATGTTATGACAGATTTTGATGACAACCTGAGGCGCCACGTGTTTAAAAGGTTTTGCCATGTTTCACAGTTTAGTCCTCTGGTTGTTAAGAAGTCAAATGAATCCATTTGGGTATACTCAAAATTAGCGAATTATGGCTCTCCCACAAATAATTAGATGCTAAAATACAGTGACTAAATTAAAGATTGTTATTCATACATAAATTAATGAATTTTTAAATGAAATATCCCACCGTTTTAAAAAGCTGTGATTATCTAATTCTAATTAATTTTCCACATGATTACAAATAACTCAAGCTTCTCCCTTCCACAATTATTTGGATGTCTTTCCCTGTACATTTCTATACTATCAGACCGTCTTAAAAATTAATTGAAACACATGAATGTTGCAGGCAAAGGTCGAAGATAGCCATTATTCCTGGCCGTATATTTTTACAGAGTGTGTACCCTGGGAGCTTATTTATTTTCATATTCACAGTGTTAAATTAAAGAGGCTGTTCCCTGCTTGCCACGGCTTGGGACTGGAGAAAGGGTAAGGAACTCCACGCATAGGTGACTGCTGGTAGCAGATGGGGACGGCTGTCTGGTGAACAGACCTTCCTTTCTTCTCAGTTTTTAGGAGGCTGATATTGTTTAAACGACACGCCCTGGAAAGCTCAGCCTCTCCCCAGCCCAGAGTATAAGGATCATTCGATGTGGGCCAGACAAGAGACTCACTTTCTCTTTGGTTGCGAATAATTTAGGAACAGCCACGAGACCGGTTTCTGATCAGAGACAAACATTTCCTTCTTCGTATTCCTGAGAACTACGTTCCTTCCCTTTGAAGACCCGGACCCTTAGCCCATTTCCCCTAATTCAGAATGACATATGTACCTCATTTTGCCTGTCGTTGGAATTTCCGTGTCTGTGTGGGTTCCCCGTATGTAGTAAAGTAAACGTGATTTTCTCATGCTCATCTGCCTCGTGTCAACTTGATTCTTAGTCCAACCAGGAGGACCTTGAATGGCAGAGGAAATTCTTCCTCCTCAACATCTGAAAATGGGTAGAAAGAACAAGGAAAGAAGAGAGATTTGTTTTTTAATTTTTAAAAATGCTTTATTATATTTGAGAGAGAGAGACAAAATGGAAGCAGGGGAGGGGCAGAGAGAGAGGGAGACACAGAATTGGAAGCAGGGTCCAAGCTCCGAGCTGTCAGCACAGAGCCCGATGCGGGCTCGAACCCACAAGCTGTGAGATCATGACCTGAGCTGAAGGCAGACGCTCAACTGACTGAGCCACCCAGGCATCCCAGATTTGGGATGATTTCACTGGGTTAGGGCTTGGTGCTGGGGTAAACTTCCTGCTGGCATAAAAGAACAGAGAACTGGGCTTTTCTATTAGTTTTTCCTTTCCTGGAGCAGAAGGACATAGACAGGCATGAAGCTAAAAAACTATGAGGGGTACAACAGTGAGAACACAGAGTCCCACTTTTTATTCCAAAGACAAGAGGATTAAGAACTATGGCCACACACATCCTGTGTGCAGCTTTCTCTCTCTTGCATATCTGTAATTTTAATAAAAATATCAGGAATTAGTAATTACGTAACATTTGTGAAGGTACAAATCCCATGATTAATTTGCACGACGCATCATGGAGACAGACATACCATGAAGGGTACACTTAGCCATCGCCACGGCAATGAGTGATAAAAATGAATGTCACCACGTGGTCCCACTGGAACTGGACTGCAGCCACTGGACGGCAGATCCCAAAGGATGTATGGAAAATGGAGTGTTCACTGATTTGCGGGGAGGAGCGTCCTTCATCAACATGGCTGGACACCTTGGTTCATTAAGGTGGCTTCTCCAAGCACTGTTCCTTTGCTCCCGGCTACCTAGAGACTGCAGCCAGTGTTTAAGGGTTAACTTGCTTCAAGTTAATACACTCCTTCTTTGCTGACCTAAGGCCCTTGATCTGTAACGGAACTAATTTACTTCCTTTGAGATCTGCAGTCCGGTGGCTTTTGTGGAGCGAAGGACCTGAATGTTCCGAGGTCACAGAGGCCCACAGGTCTGTTTGAAGGCCCTTGGTTTTCTTTTTTTTTTTTTTTTTTTAAATTTTTTTTTTCAACGGTTTTATTTATTTTTGGGACAGAGAGAGACAGAGCATGAACGGGGAAGGGGCAGAGAGAGAGGGAGACACAGAATCGGAAACAGGCTCCAGGCTCCGAGCCATCAGCCCAGAGCCTGACGTGGGGCTCGAACTCACGGACCGCGAGATCGTGACCTGGCTGAAGTCAGACGCTTAACCGACTGAGCCACCCAGGCGCCCCTGAAGGCCCTTGGTTTTCTGATAACGTTGGCAATCTTTGAGCACATGTTTTTGTTTTCTTAAGATCACACAAATGACTTTACTGACCAAGCTGTGTGCATTTGTTGAGCCTGCCCTCCTGTGCAGAAAGAACAGAGTACCTTTGCACAACATTCCCCCCACCTGCCCTGCCTTTGGGGGTTCCAAAGAACCAGACCTTGCAAAACCACTCCCTGGGCACCAACAACCAGAACTTCTCGCACAACCTCGAAGCACCAAGATAACTCTGTAGCTGAGGTCGTCAAGCCTGCCTGTTACCAGGAACATCACAGACCACTGCACTCCCTTAACTGATGAAACCCTTTAAAGACCCTTGGGCCAGGCAGAAATCAGAGTTGGCTTTTGGACAGGAGTCTGCCTTCTCCCCAGGTTCGGGGAAAACATGGCCAGGGTTTTCCACCCGACTGTTTCTGTTTCCTCCATCTCTTAACTGTAGGCCACGGCATCAGTGCAGACCCTGATGGGGCAAACAGCACATGAGGCACAGGATAAACACGCCCCTTGTTCGTGAATGCACGAGCAAGCGAGGGAAACCAGCTTGCCTCGCACCGAGCTTTCTTTAGAACCTAGACTAGAATGTTCCAGTTCTCGGGCCATGGCTGCCCTCAAATCCCTTTTGGTGTTGCTTCAATTAAAATATTATCCATCATCAGGGCGCCTGGGTGGCTCAGTCGGTTAAGCGTCTGACTCCGGCTCAGGTCATCATCTCACAGTTCATGGGTTCGAGCCCCGCATCGGGCTCTGTGCTGACAGCTCACAGCCTGGAGCCTGCTTCAGATTCTGTGTCTCCCACTCTCTCTGTTCCTCCCCTGCTCATGCTCTGTCTCTCTCTCTCTCCTTCAAAAATAAATAAAAACATTAATAAAAAAATTAAAAACAAAATCCTGGCTAGAACAGCTTCAGTAGTGTGATGAGATCATCAGTCAAATGTCAGCTAACTGGAGCCCACACGTGGTTGGAAAGTAAGATCATGGACCCAATGCTTTTCTGCTTGTCTTACCTAAGAGTTGGGGGGGTCTGGAGAGGCAGACCAAAATGCAAGATCAACACTGGACGCCTTCTTCCATTTTTGACTCTTATCATCAGGACAAAGTTCATGTTAGGGCAAAAGTCTTTTGTTCTCAAAAGTTCAGAAAGGAAATGAGTGCTGTGTTTGTGGGATACGCCCACATTAAAAGATACCAAAGATATGTTTTTTGAGTAAAAGCAAGAGGAAAAAGTTAGTTTCAGAAGGCATTGCACGTAATTGTAATATTGCTCTCACACTTATGATAGTAAACACGTCTCGGGGAAGGACAAAAATCTCCCACTGACGTTTTTGTACATTTTCCAGTGATCCAAGCAATCATTTCTCCTCCTCGGTGGCATCCACTTAACAGCCTAGCCCATTAAAAAAAAAAAAAAAAAAAAAATATATATATATATATATATATATATAGAGAGAGAGAGAGAGAGAGAGAGAGATCTATATATATCTACAACTGCCAAAGTGTCAAAATAATCACTTCCGAGGGCCCCTGTCCCTGCCATAGTCCATCACAGCAAGGAAACCCCAAGAGCCCTTTCAGAGCTGACACTTGCCTTGGAGAGAACCTAACTCAGATCAGACAAAAAGGCATCGTCAGCCAGGCAGGTGTCTACAGGAGTCCAGTGAGCTCTCTGTCCTTCAGCACTATGTAGACACCAGTGCTGAGAATATTCATCACCCATTAGCATGCGTAACCATGTCCTTGGCCCTCCGGCTTGCTTCTTGTATTTATAAATGTTGCATTTGAAGACTCTTATGCAAAAATAAAGGCTGTTTACTCCCCCATGTGCGAGTTCCGGAAAGGCAGAACTGTCAGGCACTCACTGGAGTGAGTGAATTGCCACGGGCAATTAAGAGCTGAGGGTGGAAAGAACAGCAGAGAGGGATGTCAGAGCCACGTTGAAATGTCTCATCCTTTCTGCTTCTTCCTCTGAAAAGCTCCCCGGCATAATGGCTCTAAATTATTAGCAATTTTGATAGACATTCCTCCTCCTCAACCTTCTATCTGACACATCTCATGTATTAAATATCAAAACAGCAGGCCCTGGAGAGAAAGACTTTGGGGAATACCATTTGAAAAACCATAAATTTTGTAATATCAAGAGCATTTAGGGGGGGCAGTAAATAAACACTTTTAAGTCACGCGTACACAGTCTTTAATAACGCTTTGCCGATGCTTGAACGAGGGCTGATATTTTCCTGGCGAAACCATGGACACACTTTTGTAAAAGACGTGTCCATCGTTTCTCATCATCATGGCAAGTTCATTTGCAAGTTAAACAGCACAGTGGAGGGTTTCAAATAAGGTAGCCACGTGGATCAGCTACACGGGCTGGAATGGATTTCTGTTGGCCTGATGTTAAGTCTGGTGACTCAGGGTGCTATCAAGAAACGGAAGTTTCCATTGGTGGAAACAGAAGAAGACACATTGTTCTTTCAATTCTCCGGACTCATCGTTCCAGGGGCGCCCGGGTGATTCAGTCGGTTGAACGCCCAACTCTTGCTTTCGGCTCAGGTCATGATCTCATGGTTTGTGGGTTCGAGCCCCGTGGTGGGCTGTGTGCTGACAGTGTGGAACCTGCTTGGGATTCTCTCTCCCTCTTTCTCTGCCCCTCCCCTGCTCTCTCTCTCTCAAAGTCAATAAATAAACATTAAAAAACAAAAGACGCATCTTGCCAGGAAAGGCCAATATGCATTTTTTTGCTGGGTGATTAGCTTGATGTGACAATAGGTTGCTTATTTATAATAGAACCTCAAAGCCCCCTGTGATTCTGAATATATGCCTTTCTTGACTAGGAAATTATATATTATTAAAGTGGAGGGATACATTTTATATCAATACATTTTTACGGCGAGTTTACTATCTGCTGCATAATTTGTTGCATTATCTCATCTCATCTTTTTTATAACTCTATTAACATTTTATTTCTATTTTATATATTGACAAATTAAAGCTTACGGACACTCAGTAAACTGCTCAAAGACAAAAAGCCATAGCATGTGTGGATCTCACTGTATGTCATTGGGGCTCTCCACCAGAAAGCCATTGACATTTTGGACCAGACCATTCTTTCGTGGTGCACTCCAAGTAGGAAATTTTGCAGCATCCCTGGTCTCTACCCACTAGGTGCTGGAGGCATCCCACACCCCCAAAGATGAGAGCTGGGATGTCTCCTGACATTGCCAAGTGTCCCCTGGGGGCTAAAATATCCCAAGTTGAGAATCACTACACTGGATTATTTACGGAGACTAAAGATTAAAATAGTGCTTTCCAAAATGTCCTCCAAAGACCAGAAACTCCATTCTCCCTTGGGAATTCTTGGTGCTGCAGTTTCTCAATGGTGACACCATGGCCCTACGGACTCAGAATCCCTGGGGTGGGGGGGGGGGGGGAGGCATCAATCTGTGTTTTTAACAACGATCCAGGTGGTTCTGATGCTCTCCCTGAGTTTGAGAAGCACTGGATTAAATTCCCTTTATTTTATAGGTTTGCAACATTCACGTGTTATAGCGGGAGAGGGAGAAAAGAAGAAAGAAAGGAAGAAATTCCTGCCAGTTTTCATACAACATCAGACGCTATATCAGTTACCTAATAGGTAATGGGTATTTGGATGAAAAGTTGTCCAGGAGGAAATCTCCAATTTATACCTCAGTGCCTTTGTTTTCTTCGTCAATAAGAGCTGTCTTACATCACAATTGTGAGATGTTAAGAATCCCGACTTGCATTTTAGTGGTCTTTGACTGGTGAATACATTGATGAAAAAAATAGGCCATCTCGGTCACCTGGTCCTCCGAGGAGGTGCCATGGTCACTGGCTCCTCTACTGAAGATGAATTTCTGGACGACTGAGTAATGTAAAAGGGAAATAATTTGCAAATTCCTCCACAGTGAAGGGACGGCCAGGCTGGCCGTGGTGGGAGGGCCTATGAGTGTTTTTTTGCCTCTGTAACAAATGAGCACATACTTGTGGCTTAAAACAACACACATTTGTTCTTTTATGGTTCTGGAGGCCAGAAGTCCAAAGTGAGTCTTGAAGGGCAGATTCAGTCCACCTCTGCTTCCGTGAGGACATCTTCTCTCTACATTGATCTTTAAGTCCTCCTCTGATAAGGGCCCCTGTGACAACAATGGGCCTACCTGGATAATCCAGGACCATCCCATCACCTCAAGATCCTTGATGTGATAACATACTCAAAGCCCCCTTTGCCATGGAGGGTGACCTATTCACAGGAATCAAAGCTCAGGTTGTGGACATCTCCGGGTGATAATTCTGGAGGCTTAGTTCTCCTCCGTTTCTCGGATGTAACCACGAGGCAGCTGTTAAGACACTGGCAGTTTCCTCTAGAGGCCACTCTCCTTCCAAGCAAATGAGGACGCGTGTTGTTCCTGAGTCATGCAGAACCCTACTGTATGGCCCAGGAAACGTTGCTGTGTGGTCCTCTGGAAGAATCACCACATGCTCTGTTTCTGGCCACCCCTTAGTCACAAATGAAAGAGGAACAGGGGTAGGAAGATGAAAGAAAACATTTGCCCATCCAGAACACCATTTATACATACGTCCCAGTAATCTGGCTCTTGTTAGATGTGGGGGCCACCATTCTAACCATGGCTCCACTAGTAACTATCCTGTGCAATGTGTCTTCCTCTCTGTGGACTTTCTCTCATAAGTAAAACAAGCATGAGCTGCCTCAGCGTGTTAGTATAATGACTTCATGAACTATTGAAAGAAAAATCCTTAACATGATGTCTGCAATACTGCAGGCACTCAATGGTGGACAATAACATTTTTGGGGGGGATTTTAAAGGCCACCAACTGAATCCATTGAATCTCCACTGTTTTCGCGTTTGCTATTCATTGTTAGCAAACAGCGCTCAGGTGCCTCGTAGCTGGTAAGTCTCCGGCACAGAAATAGTATCAAGTCTGGGTCACTGATTTCAACAGCTAAAATCCTGATCTAAAAAATGGGAGTAGATTTAATTAGCAAATATCCATTATCGAGTCATGTCCAGTGGGCTGGTAATGGATTTCAGAGTGAAGGAAAACAAGTCAACTGTCATTCTACCTACTGAGTGTCCCCAACAGCTGAGCACCCAAAGGGCTTGCTTGTTGGAATTGCATTTGAAATAGGGAGATTCAGAGTTCTTCTTGTGCAAGACTGCAACCAGCTTCCCTTTAACCATATGGACCATGCCTACCATAGGGGCACCATTTTTTCATACGTCCTAGGTGTGAAGGGTGTGATTTTTCTAAAGAATGCATATCTCTTTCCATTAGCAAAGCAATACGCATTCTCATGGAAAATCTGTAAAATGATCATCAGTGGAAAGAAAATCCATTTTTCAGTAATCCTTTCTCTAATAAAACTGGTGCATTTGTTAGGGTACCTGGGGGGCTCAGTCAATAAAGCATCTGACTCTTGATTTCTCCACTCAGGTCATGATCTCATGGTTTGTGAGTTCGAGCCCCGTGTCAGGCTCTGTGCTGACAGTGTGGAGCCTGTTTGGGATTCTCTCTCTTTCTCTCTCTCTCTGTCTGCCCCTACCCCACTTGCTCTCTTTCTCTCTCAAAAATAAATAAACTTAAAAAAAAAGCCTGGTGCATTTGTCGATCCCCGTTATTTTATTCATGTTTTACACTGTTGGTCTCATGTTCTGCCTAAAGAGGTACGGAGCATGGCATGGAGTGGGAATTAATGATGGTAAATTTATTGAGTGATGGAGGCCATGACTATATGGATTGTTCTATGTAAAAATTACTTATAAATAGTAAGGCATCCTCTATGTTTAAAAATTTGTATTCAGCACTCCCAAGTGCCTGGAGCTGTTTTAGGTGTCAGGAACAGAGACAACCAATATATTGGTTAGTTTTAAAGGAAAGCTGGAATTGTGAAGCATCCAGTATATTTCTAGGCTCCTGGGAAGCATGTGGGAATCGCTGACGAGTACTGCTTGCAATGCAAGCAACTTCTGAGAGCGGTTACTGTTTCTGAGGCAGAGATCGCTATGTGTGATGTGATCTCGTTCTTATTTTCGCCCTGGTTTTTCTCATTTTTACATTGTTTTCCTTTATACTCAGGGAGGGAGAAGTGGTCTGCTGTGTTCTCTCTATACCAACAGTTTTATTTTCTTCGAAATCTGTGTTGAATCTGGTGACCTTGTTTTTTATCTGTTTTGTTGCTTGGCTCACTCCTGCCTCAGTTATGTGCAATGTAAGCCATGTGATCTTCTGAGAAAATGACGTTTAACTTAAGCCCCTAAGTGCAGGACTCTGCACATAGACAAGGACATCGTCGTCTGCTTTTCAACGTGTGGGATATTTACATGCTCGATGTAGCACCTTCCTGCTACACCTCTCCTGTGAGTAGACTCATTTATCACTACAGTGACACACAGGGTGGTCAAAAGCAATAAACGAGCACTTGCCACAACTTGTAAATGGAACCGTGTTGTATTTTAATGCCAGGAAATATTATATGGCAATCGAAAGAAATCAGGCAGGACCAAGCCTAATAATGTTCAGGAAACTTTGCAATGCATTAAAGGAAAGAAATAAAATTGCTAAAATAGCACAAGCTGTAGATCACACTTTTATTTTATTTCATTTTCAATATTGATTTTTGAGAGAGAGAGAGAGAGAGCATGAGTGGAGGAAGGATAGAGAGAGAGGGAGACACAGAATCCCAAGCAGGCTCCAGGCTCCGAGCTGTCAGCCCAGGGCCCGATGGGGGGGGGGGGGCCTAACCCACGAACCCTGAGATCATGACCTGAGCCGAAGTTGGGCACTTACCTGACTGACCCACCCAGGCACCCCAAGGTGAATTTCTTGAAGGCACTGTGGCAGGAAAAAGGAATGAAGTACGTGTAGTAAGTATTTACAGCTTGTTGTTAAGGTCAGTGTGTGTGTGTGTGTGTGTGTGTGTGTGTGTGTGTGTGTGTCTGTGTGTGTGTGTGCGTGTTGGATGGTGGGGCATAAAGGGAGATAAAGGGGATGAACGAAAAAGGGAAGGAGGAAGGGAAGGAGAATAAAAGCAGCAATGTGTGGACCAGTAATGAGAATACGTCATAAATCAAGAATTACTATTTCACTTCCATGCAATGAGTTCACATTCTAAATGGGGGCGGAGGCACCCCTGAAAGCATGAAATGATGGGAATTGTAATAGGAAGAAGGTCTTCAGGTTGTGCAAGGCTCTGGTCGGCTGAAATTTGAGAAGTATGGCTCTGGGCTGTCATTCCAGGGATGGGAAGTGGTGTAGTGCAAGGAAAAAAGAGGACATAATCTGAATAAAGAAGTGTTTTGAGCACGAGAGTTTTGACTTCTAGTTGGTGTGGGTGTCCGTGTGTTCATCTCCCATGTCCTTCTCTTCCTTCTTCTTCATATGACATTTCACCCACACACACATGTAGAATTTAAGGTTGGTATGTATGCCTACTATGTGTGTCTGACGTGCCAAGTTATTCTGTCTGATTTGCACAAAATTATTTGTAAGATCTTTCCATGTCAACAAATTGCTAATGTGTTCTCATATTACACTTGGTTCTTATAGAAATGTGTTAATTCATGTCTTAATTTATGTGTGTGTAAGGTTTTCCAAGGAGATGTAGGACATCTTCAAACTTTTGTCATCAGATGCATCTATTACACGTTTTGACCCTATGTAATTTATTTTATCTTTTAATGATTTTGGTTTTTTTAAAATTTTTAATCATCATTTATTTTTGAGAGAGACAGAGTGAGCAGGGGAGGGGCCGGGGGGGGGGGGCAGCTGTGCTGACAGCAGAGAGCCTGACTCAGGACTCCAACTCATGCACCACGAGATCATGACCTGAGCTGAAACCAAGATTCATACGCTCAACCCACTGAGCCACCCAGGTGCCCCTAAAGATTTTATTTTAAAGTAATCTCTACACACAATGTGGGGGTGGAACTCACAACCACAAGATCAAGAGTCACATGCTCCACTGGCAGAACCATCCAGGTGCCTCAACCATATGCAATTTAAAAGTTAAGCAGATGGTTACTTATTTGTACTTTATGATCCTTCAACTACTTGCAACAGTTTTGTTTTTTTTTAATCTTAATGCCATCATGGAATTTCGAAGGAAATAGTGAAATTTCTCTTTGGACGTTGTGTTTTTGATGTTGGGCATCACAATTAATGCAACATAAATATTTTAACCCGCCCCATGCGACGTTCCACGTTCTATTTTGAGAAATCTGATCGACAAGCTGGTAATTGCATTGGACACGGGCTTTCCATCAAGTTGGGCACAAGCTGAGCTTCAGTGGTTCATGGAGGACCATGATAATTAATCATCGACTTTCCCATAAGATAATACTCCAACATCCCCTGGAGACACCTAAGTATATATCAACCTCTTCCTGGGAAGGGTTAGTTACTCTGAGAGCATAAGCCTGTAATTGTATCCTTTTGAATTTTACAAGTGTGCCTTGTCAAAGGGCTCCCCTACAGTGACTTTTCTTTTCCCCTTGGAGAAGAGTCAGATTAATTACTGTTCATCACCTTCCTGCCGGGTCCCCTCCCTAACATGGAGCAAGAATCCATCATTGGCATTCGACTTGCACATTTTCTTCAAGCCACAGTCGATGTGCACAGACTGGTTTTAGCATTGACCTACCACCAGTTCTGCATAAGAAATAAAGATATGATTTAGGGTTACTCTCAATGTGGTGATGATGGCAGAGAGACGTATAAGAAATGATAAATGAGTCCTCCAGATTCTACACTGTCAGGGGCCATGATGTTCCGGGAATGAGATCTTGGAGCAGCTAAATGGAGAAGACAGATGTAAAGCGGGATAGGGGACGACACACAGGTTAACAGTATTGCCCAGTAGAACATTCTATCAACGGAGAGAGAGGGAGATGTGGGTGCCAGTTTCACCAGGAAACCCACAATTCTGAAGGAAGCGGTAAGGTGGAGGAAGGGGTTTGCAAACCAGTATGAAGGACGGGGCATGCATTGAATCCATTCGTGTTTGGTAAGCATTAAATCTGCACGTTCATGCACCATGCATCTGTGTCAATGCAGGGCTTTTGATTGGCTGGCGTCCAGCCCTCTGCATGCAGGCTTTCATGTCTATTAGGCTGACTGAATGATAACGCTCTTTGTTAGAGCCATTTTCTCTTGGGGAACCTTTGTGGAGAGCCATGTATATATGCCACCCACCTGGAAAGCAAGTTTGAAAGAAATAGGGCATCTTCCTATTTTGACATCTAGACAATCCCATGAGTGGGGGAATAGTGTATATTATCCTCATGCTATCAACGAGACAGATGTGTTTAGCTTCTTGGAAGGAGGGTAGGAAGGAAAGAAGGAAGGGAGAAAGGAAGGAAGGGAGGGAAGAAGGAAGGGAGGGAGGAAGAAAGGAAAGAAAGAAGGAAGGAAAGAAGGAAGGAGGAGAGAGAGGGAAGGAAGGGAAAGGGGAAGAAAGGAAGAAATGGGGGAAAAAGGAAGGGAGGGAGGAGGGAAGGGGGAAGGAGGGAAGGAAGGAAGGAAGGAAGGAAGGAAGGAAGGAAGGAAGGAGAGAGTGAGGGAAGGAGAGAGTGAGGGAAGGAGAGAGTGAGGGAAGGAGAGAGTGAGGGAAGGAAGGAAGGAAGGAAGGAAGGAAGGAAACAAGAAGAGAGTGAGGGAAGGAGAGAGTGAAGGAAGGAGAGAGTGAGGGAAGGAAGGGAGGAAGGGAGGGAGGGAGGGAGGGAGGGAGGAAGGAAGGAAGGAAGGAAGGAAGGAAGGAAGGAAATAGGTAACAGGGAGGAAGGGCATTTTCACCAGAAACAAAAGGATCACCCTGGTTGTGAAACAGAGTGAAAATGGAAATCTTGGTTTTTTTGGTCTGTCATCATTAAGATGCCCCCAAAGGAAGGAGAATATGTACTTGCAGACAAACAGGCAAGTGTGATGTTAAAATGGGATTTTGCAAATTAGCCTCATTCTTTTCAGGGCAGGAAAGCATGGTAACCTTAAAACTCAGAACGATCGTGGCCATTGAATGGAAAGCAAGGAGAGAAAGCCAGTGTTGCGATCTGAGAGGTAAAGGAGATACTGAATGGATACAGGGGAGCCACCGTCAGTGAGTCAGCCGATTTTCTGAGTCAAAACGTGGCCAAGCACGTGGCTGGTGGAATGACCACAGTTGGCTGAGCAAACTTGTGGGGCATCAGTGGGCAATGAGAATAAAACAGAGACAGAGGGGGAAGGTCCAGTTCGTTCCTTGTGACTCGAGAGCCAAGTGTCCTTGGGGACATGGTTGAACACTTGCTGAGTTGCTAAGCTTAGTGAAGAGTTTCTTTGGGTGTTGATGGCCAGGTGCGCGTTGCTCGGGGACTCGGTGTGGTCGGGAATATTTGCTCCGAGGGGCTTCATGAAATGCCTCCTCTTTTGGTTGACAATTTCATCCTGCACAGATGTGCACTGAGTTCACACTGAATTGTCAAATGTCCGTGACATAGGAAACCATCTGTGGGCTAATGGGCACAGATAGCGACCTTTGAGAGACACATGTCAGTAAGAATTAGTGATTGCCTCGTGTTAGAATCACATTGCCTATTCGATACAGCCCAATAGCAGTGACCTCGAGTAGAAGCCGGACTCCACATTCACCTGCTTAAAATAATGATAATAATATACGGGGCGCCTGGGTGGTTCAGTTGCTTAAGCTTCCAACTTTGGCTCAGGTCATGATCTCATGGCTCACGAGTTCGAGCCCCGCATCAGGCTCGGTGCTGACAGCTCAGAGCCAGGAGCCTGCTTGGGATTCTGTGTCTTCCTCTTTCTCTCTGCCCCTCCCCCACTCATTCTCTCTCTCTCTCTCTCTCTCTCTCTCTCTCAAAAATAAATAAAACATTTAAAATAATAATAATAATATACTAAAATGAAGAAGAAGGAGAGAGAAGCAGATAGAGACAGGATACAAAGTAAGACCAAATATTTTTAGCCTGTGATGGGCGGACGGGTAAACCGAAGTTTATTTTCTTTATGGTTTTAGTTATTCTCCTGGGTTATCACCGTAAATCTGCAGAATACCCTTATATATTTCTTTCTTGATGTATCCACTACAGAAAGGATTGCATTTATGACACTTCCCAACAGCCCTGAGCCCCTCGTCTTCAGACCAAGAGTCACCAGCTACTCATACTCTGATTCTTGTGGCTCAGATTCCACACGCCCCCTCCCCAAAACACGAATATGTAGCAACAGAGGAGAATCACCTGGGACGTAGTTTCATTCTATCGTTGAATAAGACTAAACCGGGAGGGGGAGGGCGGATTCGTTTTTAGAGCAGTTCGAGGACGTGTAGACCTGTATGGAGGGAATTGGGTTTTACAGCAAGATAGAACATGTAAAAAAGGCTTTAGAGTATATTTAACTAAGAGGCACGGGAAGTCCCAGCTCTGTGACTAATTTGCACTGCTGTGTCCCTGATTAGACTGGGGGAGGTTGGGAGATGTCATCCCTGTAGTTATGTGGACCTTCAGATATGCCATCAAAGGAAAGGGGCCAAGGTTTTGTTTCCTCCGTTTTGGGGGTTCATATTGCTAAAGAGCCTTTTGCATATCCATCAGATAATTTTAAAATGTGCCTAAGGATCATGTTGATTTACCTAAGCAGACATAGCCTATGGGGGGAAATCTAGTCTCTCCTTAAATACTGCTGTGATGCTTTGAATTGTGCCATAGTCACAGCCCCTCCAAAATAATCCATATGTTGAAGCCCTAAACCCAGGACCTCAGAATGTGGATATATCTGCAGTCTTTAAAGAGTGGAGTAAT
Source organism: Panthera onca (assembly GCF_046562875.1). Taxonomy (NCBI): domain Eukaryota; kingdom Metazoa; phylum Chordata; class Mammalia; order Carnivora; family Felidae; genus Panthera; species Panthera onca. Next base: position 127,614,756 of record NC_138357.1, on the reverse strand, counting down.
GGGATGCCCGGGTGGGTTAGTTGGTCGGGCGTCTGACTTCAGCTCAGGTCACGATCTCACGGTTGGTGGGTTTGAGCCCCGCATGGGGCTCTGTGCTGACAGCTCGGAGCCTGGAGCCTGCTTCGGATTCTGTCTCCCTCTCTCTCTGCCCCTCCCCCACTCATGCTCTCTCTCTCTTTCTCTCTCTCTCTCTCTCAAGGATAAATAAACATTAATAAAAAGAGGGGATTAAGGTGAAATCAGGTCATTAGGATGGGCCCTGATCCCCTAGGGCTGGGGTCCTTAAAAGAAGAGATCAGGACACAGACATGCGGAGAGGGATGACCACGTGAGGACACAGGGAGAACACTTCACGTACACGCCAAGGAGGAACCAGCCTCGGCCTCACCTGGATCTAAGATTTCCAGCCTCAGCCCCACCTGGATCTCGGACTCGCAAACTCCAGGACTGAGAGAGGACACATGTGTGTTGTTGAAGCCGCTTTGCCTGTGGGACTCTGATACAGCAGCACTACGAAAGTACTAGGCTTGCTGAGCTGTTCTTCAGAGTAATGTTATATGTAAAAAGAAATCATGTTTCTAGGAGAACAATGACACACACACACACACACACACAATCAGCACACACAAAGCATGTTTCTCTCTGATTCTTCTTGCTTTGTGGCAAGAGTGCGTTCGAAGCTAGTAATGAAATAAAAGAGGGAAATGTGCTTCTCTCTGCCTTTCTTTCTTCTGTTTCTAATGAACTGCATTTATGGGGCTCAACGTTTGCAATTATAAAGAGAGACACAGTTTTGAGAACCCCGTGTCAACAGCGCACGGTGAGTAGGAAGAAATCCGCTGTGCTTTTCAGCTTCAGCTTGCGGATGCTTTGGCCACGCTGCAGAGTCCTTCCAGGAGCCCAGAACGCTGAAGTCATGCAGTCGCCACTGCAGAAAGCCTCCTTCCGATTCTCTCCACACAATTACTGTGAACACCCTGAGTGAATACCAATTAGGAGATGGGAGAGGCTGGCTCCTGCTCTCCCCGCAAAGATCCGGAAGCTTCTACTCAGAGGCAGAGAAGTTGGGGAAAGAACACTGTATCTCCTGCCCGGAGAGATTCAGGCGGAAACAATTAGAAGCATAATTGAGGATGCTCTCTGAGCTTCTCTGCGTAGACCTACTCAAGGCTTTGCAGGAAAGCGTGCAATGAAGGGAAGTCTTGGCTTTTCTGATTTTATTCATGAAGGAGATTTGAGAGAGATCACACGCTGATAACTATGAGGGCAGTTTGCTGTGAAAACGTCCCACAGGTGTCCTCTGGCATGCCTCATTATGTGTGTAGACACCCATCACCAGCCACTGGTGACTCAACTACGTAAAAACGAGATGTTCCTTCACAAGTGGGGTTGGGAGGCAAGAGTTGCACAACAGGAAAGGCTCTGATGTGCAGCATAAACGTGGACCACGGCGTGGAGCACAAGGCCCAGGGTGCACGCACACGCTTTCCACCACGTGAATGTACCTCCCCTCGAACCAGGCATGGGTTCTGCGAACCTATTTGGGACACATCACTCTACGTCGCGGGGGGCACGTTTTAGGTCTGTTCACTTCTCATTCTCACTTGCATTATTTAGAATTTATCTCCTGGTGGGAAAAATGTGTTTTTCATGGCAGATGATACAGATCAAAGTCCAGAGCTTTTCCATTCAATCCTGAGATTTTTGTTACATACATGATGTGAAAAGTAATATTTCTCTATTGTGATGTATTTTTATAGGTAAATTAATATTCCTGTATCACATTGTCATGTAAATTAATGTTTACATTATATAATTATATAAATTAATATCGATACACTAGATTATATATAATTAATGCTTATAATTATATGATTGTGTATAAATACATATGTGATTATATATAATGTTTACATTATATAATTACGTAAATTAATATCGATACACTATATTATATATAATTAATGCGTATAATTATGATTGTGTATAAATTAATACATATTATGTGATTATATATAAATTAATGTTTACATTATATAATTATGTAAATTAATATCGATACACTATATTATATATAATTAATGCTTATAATTATATGTGTATAAATTAATACTTACATATTATGTGATTATATGTAAATTAATGTTTATATTATATAATTACATAAATTAATATCAATACACTATATTATATATAATTTAATGGTTATATATTATATAATTGTGTATAAATTAATACTAACATATTATGTGATTATATATAAATTAATGTTTATATTATATAATTATATAGATTAGTATCGACACACTATGTTATATATAAATAAATGGTTACATATTTTATGATTGCGTATAAATTAATACTAACATATTATGTGATTATATATAAATGTTCATATTATATACTTCTATAAATTAATATTGATATACTATATATAAATTAATACTTATGTGTTATATGATTGTATATAAATTAATACTCATATATTATGTAATACTTAACATTTATATATTAATAATTGCATATAAATTAATATTTCTGTTATAGATTATATAAATTAATATTAATAGAATATTTATATCATGCATTATATGTGTTAACATGATATATTAATTATGATGACTACATTAGAATGATGTGTTATATATTATGTAAAGTATAATTATGTATTTTTGTTTTATACGTATGTGTATATATGCTCTATATACATACATATAGAGGTGTTCACATTACATGATTTTTGCATGTTTATACATATAAACTCATAAATATATATATATCGATGAAGAGTATGTGATTCTATGTAGTTCTTAGCTATAATAATGAGCAGATGACCTTTTTATCATGTTCCCAAATACAGTGAGCACATGTCTGTTCCAGGAAACTATGGTGGGATTTTCACCTTTATAAAGAAACCAGGATATGACAAATGTTTATGTGGAGTTGTGGTCACATGCAGACACACAGATATTTGACACTGAATGAAGTTTGGGGTGAATCAGAATCTCAGTGAGATGCCAAGAGTCTGACAGAGTGTGGGAATAACCCTATCAAAGAGGTGGGTCATTAAGCTTGGGTGTTGTTCTGGAGAAGAAAGGGGGAAAATGTGAAGTGTATCTATGGGGATATTAGCATATAAAAAGAAAAGTCAAAGGAAACCCAACAAAGAAGCCATTGGAAATGATGGGTCAGAAAGAAAACAGCATAGCAGCCTGACTTTAGGAAATCAGAGTGGAATTCTACTGTAAAAAGTCACAGTGGGGGAAAAAGAAAATGCTGAGTGTGGCAATCTCTTCTATTTGTAAACTCAAGGGTGTTAAATATTACTTTGCTATTATTGGGAAGAGAATGTCTCTAGTTATTAGGGAAGGTAATCATTGTTTTTGTATATTCCTTATTCCAATTTTTGTATTATTACTCTGGCTATTCTATTTCCTTTTCATTCCCTTACATTGTTTCCATTTTTCTGTCTACTTTGGGTTTGACATGTTCTTAGTCTAGCTTCTTAATGTGGAAGCAGGGGTCACTGACTTAAGACCTTCATTCTTTTCCAACATAGTCATTTAAAGCTATACATTTCCACTAGGTAATGCTTTAATATCATCCCACACGTCTACTAATTTTACTTCCATTTTGTTCAAGCCACATTCTAATTTCCCTTCTCACTTCTTTGACACCTTGGTAATTTAAAAGTGTGTTAGTTTCTGATGTTAGTGGATTTCCTAGATATGTTTCAATTTTTTATTATGATTCAATATCGCTGGGGTCAGGTACCATTATTGTATGAGTTGATTTTTTTTGAGTTTACAGACACTTGTTTTTAGGTCCACAATATGGTCTAACTTGGTTACTACTCTGTGTCCATCTGATCATGCATATCACACACCTGAAAAGTAAGCTCAGAAATACCTACAGGATACAAAAGTAGGCAACCCCCTGCAAGATAAATTGTACAACATCTGGCATCCAAACAAAAGTTTCCAGGCATGAGAAGCGGTTGGAAAATATAACAGATAAGACAGAGAAAAAAACTGATCAATGGCAATGGCCCCTTCAGTGACACAGAGGGTCAAATATGCACAGTGACATTAAATAGTTATGACAGCTGTGTTTCATATGTTCACAAAGCTAGCCATATGAAAGATATATAAAACACCCGCACAGAACATCCAGATGGAAACCACAATGAGTCAGATGATCAACTCATTGAGTGGGATTAAGAGTAGAGTAGGCTTGGCAGGAAAAATGGTTAGTGAACTTAAAGCTACGGGGGGGGGGGGGGGGGGGGGAAATCTACAAAATAAAACACAAGAGAAAAGAGATTTTTTTTGAAAAAAGAATAGAACTTCTGTGAGCTGTGGAAAAACCTTAAGCACCTTAGTATATATGTAACTGAACTCCTGAAAAACACGATTACAAGAACAATACTTGAAGAAATAATGACAAAGCATTTTCCATTTTTGATATTAATTTATAATCCCAAACTTCACGAAGTTCAGTCAAACACAAAACAAACACAAACATTATGAATTAAACTCCAATTTATTGAATTTGTGAGATGATGCTATGCCGTATTTTAGAGAAATGCCTAGTATTCCATAATCAAGTTACTGAGAAGTAGCAATTAAGAGAAAAATCTTAAAGCATCCACACGTGAAAGACGGGTTACATGTCATGCGACAAAGAGTAGGATTGAACAGGATTCTTGTGAGAAACGAGGCAAGCACGGGGAGAGTGGAATAACATGTACAAGGTACCAAGGTGGAAGAAACTCAATCTAGAATCACATAACCAGTACATAAATCTTTTGAAAATCAAAGAATATGTAGGGCCCGTGGGTGGCTCAGTTGGTTAAGCGTCCGACTCTTGATTTCGGCTCAGGTCATGATCTCACCGTTCATAGGATAGAGCCCCACATCAGGCTCTACACTGACAGCTTGGAGCCTGCTTGGGATTCTCTGTCTCTTCCTCTCTCTGCCCCTCCCTTGCTCCCTCTCTCTCCCTCTCTCTCTCTCACACAACAAATAAATAAACTTTAAAAAAAATCACAGAAGGTGTAGATGCTTCAAACATACAAAAGCAGAAAGAATGTGTTAATATAGACAGCACTCCAAGAAATGTTAAAAGCATCCTCAAATAGGAAAATGATATCAGGTGTGATTATGGAAATATGGGTCTATACAATGCAATGTGGAACATCAAACATTGTACATTGATTATGTGTAAGAACAGTTTCTTACAATTTGGATCTCTTTAAAGGATAATTGAATGTTTAAACCAATATGATAACAACATGAAAATTAGAACTGTGTTGTTAAAAGTTTTCCTTATCACCTAAATCTCTTTAAATTAAAAAAAACTTTAATGTTTACTTTCGAAAAGAGGGAGAGAGACAGAGCATGAGTGGGGGAGACCCAGAGAGAGAGGGAGACACAGAATCCGAAGTGGGGTCCAGCCTCTGAGCTGTCAGCACAGAACACAATGCGGGGCTTGAGCCCAGACTGTGAGATCATGACGTGAGCTGAAGTTGGATGTTTAACCAACAGAGCCACACAGGCGCCCCCTAAAAATTTTTTTGAATGTTTATTTACTTTTAAGAGAGAGAGAGACAGAGTGCAAGTGGGGGAGGGGCAGAGAGAGAGGGAGACACAAAAATCCAGCAGGCTCCAGGCTCTGAGCTGTGGGCACAGAGCGCAATGCGGGGCTCGAACCGTGAGATCATGACCTGAGCCAAAGTCAGACGCTTAACTGACTGAGCCACCCAGGTGCCCCAACTTAAATCTCTTCAAAAGACAGGCAACTCTTTAAGCAAATTTGATCTGGTTTGAGGAGAGAAACGCAAGTAAACTTAGTCATCTTCACATATTCTACGTGAAGTGTAATATCATTTGCGTGTTGACGGTGAAACATTAAAGATGTGAACTGTGAGCCCTAAAGTAACCACCAAAATAGCAAAATCATAGTGAACAAGCTTACAAGGGAGAAAAAAGAGAATTCTAAAAAATATTCAAATAATACGAAAGAAGGCAAAAAATGGGAAAGTGAGGACAATGCAACAACAAAATACCCAAGATGAGACAAAGAAGAAGAAAGCAAACAGCACGTGGTATTTTAAACCTTGCCATATCACTAATCACTTAAATGTGAATGGTCTGTAAACTCCAATTAAAAGCTGAGTTAGTGAAGATGAACGAAGGCAAGACTCAAACCTATTATATGCTACCAACTAGACAGGCTGCCTATATATCCCCAACTGTGTATGTTTCCTGTAAAACACATTAAATATAAAGACACAAGGAGGTTAAATTTGGGGCGGCTACATTTCTAGCACATAAAGGATGTGTCACAGCAAAGACTATGACCAGTGATAAGGATTATTTCTTAACAATAAAAAGGCCAATTTATTAAGAGGATGTAAAATCCTAAACGCCAATGCGCCCAATAACAAAGTCTCAAAAATGCAAAAAACAAACAAACAAAACAGATATGGAAGGACCACCAGAGAAATTCACAGTTTAAGTGAGGGATTAGAATATCCTTCTCTGAACAACTGGTAGAGAAAGGAGACAGAAAAATTAGTTAAGGATATCAGAGATTTGTTCAACACTATCAACCAACTTGGCTTCATTGTAATAATAAAACAGTCCACCCAAGAATAGCCAAGGAGACATTTCTTTCAAGAGAACACAAACTATTTAGGATGTTAGACCATATTCTGGGCCATAACATCTTCTTAGTCAATGTGAAATGATTTTGTTGATATCTATACGATTTTCATTTTAATAATGGAGAGATTCCAGAACCAAGTAGAAGGGGAGATATTAGTTACCTTTTAAGTCTGTATAGAGGGTTCTTGGCCATCTGCCATTGTTTTCTATATTTAATTTTACATGTACAATACTTACACTTTTTAAAGATTAAAATCAGAGTTATGCATTAAATACTTTCAGAGTCTGTAACATTTTTGCCTTTTATGTAATTAGTATAATTTACTGTTGTAGAAAAAAATCGAGTGAAATACACGGCTGTGCATAAAGCCAGATTTTTGAAACTTAGAAATCCATTCCTACAAAAATACAGAGTCTTGATTTTTTTTAAGTTTATTTATTTATTTGGAGAGAGAGAGAGCAGGAGAGGCAGAGAGACAGAGAATCCCAAGCAGACTCCGCAGTGTCAGCACGGAGTCCGATGCAGGGTTCGAACTCATGAAGCGTGAGATCATGACCTGAGCCAACACCAAGAGTCAGAAGCTTAACCGACTGAACCACCCAGGTGCCCCCAGAAGCTTCTTTGTTTTTGTTCTTAAGGTAAAACACCCTGAGCAGGTTCATCTGAAATTTCAGGCATGACAAAGAAACTATCAGGGAAAAAAGAACCTTTTTAAAGATCGTATTGTCTGGTAAGCACTCATGACCACAAGTTTCAGAAGTTGGTTTAAATATGTAAAATAAAAGCTGACAAATTAAACTAAATTACTAATGATGAAACAAACAAAGCTATCAGAGGCCTGAGCAAGATCCGATTTCAAAGGACCCTGAAAGAGAGCTTGGCTCCTGTAATGAAGGAGGGGGTTTGGACTCTGGGATGCAGAGAATCGTAGATGAACACAGCAGAGAAGTATCCAAGTCTGACATGGAAGGGCACAGCAAAGCAGAGCCAAGAAGTGAAGTCCTGAAGAGCTGTGCATGATGTTGTGATTTATAGTAAGAAATCTGTATTGGGTCCTCTACCCTGCCCGGCACCTAAACCCTTGGAATTTCCTAAGGGATGAGAGTGATAAAGGTGCCCTTTTTAGGTTAAGGAGGCGACAGGGGTCTACTCCCCGCAGAACGGGGTGGGGGAGGGCTGGTTGCCAGGGGAACCGACCCCCTGAGGAGAGGGTTGGAACTCGGTCCCAACCTCCCATCTCTCTGGGGAGGGGGGAAGGGCTGGATGTTGAGTTCAGTCACCAATGGCCAGGGATTTAATCAACCATACCTATGTGCTGAGTGCTTTATAAAAACCCGAAAGGGCAGGGTTTGGAGGGCTTCTGGGGTTGGCGAACACAGGGAAGTTTGGGGAGACAGGCTCATCTGGGGAGGGCATGGAAGCTGGGTTGTAGGACCAAGTGTGAGGAAACAGTTCTCTCCATCTTTTCCAACCTGCTCCTCCTTAGTTGTATCTCTCTAGAACAAACCGGTGATCTAGTAACATGTTCCTCTGAGTTCTGTGAGCCGCTCTAGAAGACGAATCCGACCAAGAACGGGGTGGTTAGAACCCTGATTCGCAGCCAGCCAGGTCACAACCTGGGCTTCCAACTGGCAACTGACGTTTGGCAGCAGTCTCGTAGGACTTGAGTCCTTACCGTGTGGGATCTGACCCTATTTCCCGGGAGATAGTGTCAGAATTGAGTTGAACTGTAGTATACCCTGTTGGTGTCACAGAATTGTTCAGTGGTGGCAAAACCCACACGTTGGTACCGGGTGCAGAACCTTCCCGAGAAAGGATGAATGTGTGCACCTGAGTGATGCCCCACAGCCCCACCTTTGCCTGATGAAAACATCCACCGCTTAGAGACTTCCATAATGAGCCAGGAATGAGGAAATCTGTAGTCTTCAGAAGTGACCTTAAATGAGAAGGTTATCGATTTAAGGCTCTTCCATCAATCTGTTGTCACGTGGGCTTCGGTAGCCAATACGATGTCCTCATTAAAAAATTTACTTATTTTTGAGAGACAGAGCACAAGTGGGAGAGGAGCAGAGAGAGAGGGGGACACAGAACCGGAAGCAGGCTCCAGGCTCTGAGCTGTTAGCACAGAGCCTGATGCGGGGCTCGAACCTGTGAACTGTGAGATCATGACCTGAGCTGAAGTCAGACGCCCAACCGGCCGAGCCACTCCGGCTCCCCACGATGCCCACATTTTAGAGCCTTGCCCTTTTCAGGAGTGTGGAAGATAAAGACATCAGTAGGCATTCATAGTAGCAAAGATCTTTATCTTCCACACTCCTGAAAAGATGTTGATCTTAGCTGCTCACAGTTGGAGTAAACATGTAAATGAACCTGAACCCAGAACCCAGGAGTTTTCTGACGGCCAAAATGATCTATATTGACTTGATCATTTTCATGGTTGCCACATAGCAAAACTATAACTTTTCTACCTGAGACCAATCTGACATTTTATGTGAAATGCAATCCTACCGTTTTTTCACCCGGTGAAATTGCTTTTGTCTCCTTGGTACGGGCAACGGCGAAGAAGCCAGCATTGGGTTTGGAAACATGGAGTTTCACTGCGCAGTTGGGGTTACTGGTAGACAAGTTAGCACAAGCCTCGGGAAGAAGCCTCGTCCCTGAAATTACTCACTTTTAGAGACATTTGGGATTGTTTGTTTTTCTTTTCAGAACAGGAGCTGTGCATGAAAATTTTACAACGTGATAAAAATTTCAAAACGTGTTTATATGTTCGCAAAGATTTCCCAAGCGTTGGGTGTTTGAAAGGACTCATCAGACTCCACAGAGTTTACATATCTAGAAGCTGCACTGAAAGGAAAAGGATAAGGAAAGAGAGAGAGGTGGGGGTATACAGAAGGGGGCATAAAGGGAGAGACAGACACTCAGAGACACAGGAAAGGAGCAAGTGGACATCCAACGTCCAAGAGACATCCAAGGCACAAACTCCCTGGGTCTTTACTCTCGTATCAAATGTGCTATGTCTCTGAGCAGGACCAATACCTGGAAACAGAGTTAGTTACATCTCACTAAATCTGGACGAAAACGCAAACATTTCAGTGAAGACCTGAAACTCACCTACATTAGCTCCTTTCTGTCAAAGGAGGAGTAGAGTTAGTGGCTTTGCTAAAGCCACTTAATGAGGGGCTACTTGGGGAACTATCACGGCCAAGCAACAGAGACCACCAACGTGAATGAAAACCCAAAAATCCAAACACAAAAGGATTAACTCTTGTGATGGTCTCTCTGTTTAGCCCCTGTGGGATCTGCCCAGGTGAAGGGGCGGGCCCCTCCGCCATGAGGATGTTGGTGTTTGGGGCTGGGCTTCCCTACGCTTCCTGAAGTCACACACTCTCTTGTAACCACTGGGGTCTACAGGTCAGGGGATGATGTGGTTGCGTGAACAGACTTTCTCCGAGGGTTACTATGGTTTTACCACATGAGAAATATTGGTTTAAACAAACTCAATTTGCTCACCCACTCCGTCTCACTAGGAGCTTCAGTGTTGGACAGTGTCCACCAGTGTAGACCATGTCTAAAAAGGAGAGCTGAAACAAAACCCTCTTAAACGTATTCGACCTCAAAGACCCACAGCATCATCTCCTCCCTCTTTCCCTCACAAAAAACAATCTCATTTTGGGAAAAACCGCACACGAGGATTCTCAAGTCCTATGGATCTGTAGACACATCTGAGAAGCTTTCAGAAAAACCGCATTGCTGTTTGTCAGCCTAGACTTTCTGAAGCAGAATCTTCAAGGGAATCCACATTCCCTGGAGCTACTTCTTCTGGTGGAAAATACACAGTTCCCAGACTCCCTTAGGTTGCAATGGCAATGTTGGTGAAAAGCACCAGCCTTGGGATTGCATGTGTCAAAATAATGCAAGCAGCAATTCGACCTTACTTTGTCCTTAGGTTATAGCTAAACAGTCCCTTTTCGTGTCTCTCTCTCTCTCTCTCTTTTTTTTAATTTCACATCGACATGGCTTCCATTAAGCTGAGCCGGACCTCCAATCCTCCTGCCTGACAAGGCATCAGCCTCCTGTTCCAAGTGATTTACATGATGGTGGCAGACAATTTGCAGAAGTCAGGCAATTAATCAGGTAGCTAAAAACGTTTTTACTAAAGTAGTCAAGTAATTGAAACATCCCTGAGAAACTGTAATTGATCTACTTATTCCTGAGACAATATCTGGATATTATATAAGCAGGTCACATTTTCCCCCCCACCCCCAAGCTCAAAACACCGGGTGACTGGTATTGGGATATTTCAGTGCTGAGTTAGAATCCTTACGCAACATTTCACCCCTTCCTTTCCTACCAGGGGAAGGTAGAAAATTGGAATGAAGTATCAACACAGGAAACCGTGGTTTCTTTTTTAAAACAAAATAAATCAGCATCTTTTATTTGAAGATCCATAGTTTCTAATGCAATTTTCCTTGAGGGAGAGATAGAAATCTGAGTTTGCATTTGAAACAAAACAACAATATAAGCGTTCTCATTGAAGACTAGACGTATTTTGGCTCATTGGTTTCTTTCAAATTAGAAATAGCACATTTAGGGGCGCCTGGGTGGCTCAGTCGGTTAAGCGTCAGACTTCAGCTCGGGTCATGATCTCATGATTCGTCAGTTTGAGCCCCGTGTCAGGCTCTGTGCTGACAGCTCGGAGCCTGGAGCCTGCTTTGGATTCTGTGTCTCCCTCTCTTTCTGCCCCTCCCCTGCTCATGCTCTCTCTCTGTCTCAAAAATAAATAAAAACATTAAATGTTTAATAATAAACATTATTTTAAAAAATTTTAAAAAAAGAGATAGCACATTTGGAAAACATTTGGGGGGCTTCTTAGAGTAAATAAGTGGCATGGAAGATTGGTTTTTGTAAAATTCTCAGATGCCTTTTGCATATCTCAAAGATGATTGAGCATTCGTAGGAAGGCAGGATAGCTCCTCATGGTGAGTGACAATGTTTTCAGAGTGTCCTCCTAGAGAGATTTGCTGCCAGAAGTAGATGGGATTAGGCCCCTTCTTGGTTCTGGAATGTCCCACACCAGGGGCAGGCTTGTATTGAACGGTACCTGGGACTTCGGAGTCTTTATGTGTGTGTGATCAAGGCGAGCTCAGAACACTGACTTCTAGCAGGGACTCCTCCAGCTGCCCTTTGTGGGCATGATTTAAAATCAGGCACTTTCATACGTGGTCCTCCTACGGTATCCCTCTGCATGATTTAAAATCAGGCACTTTCAGGGGCTCCCGGGTGACGTAGTCAGTTAAGCGTCCACCTCTTGATTCTGATTCAGATCACGATCTCACAGTTCATGGGACGGAGCCCGGTGTTGGGCTCTGGGCTGAGAGCACGGAGCCTGCTGGGGATTCTCCCTCTCTGCCCTTCCCTGCTCTCTCTCTCTCAAAATAAATAAATAAACTTAAAACAATAACAAAACAAAATAAAATCAGGCACTTTCTACATAGCAGTGCTGCAGAGGGAACACAAAAATCCTACATTTAATGGTAGCACTGAAGTCACTGATGTCAACACTATAGCATCAGCCTATCACGAAAAATGTTACACGTATGAAACGCATTTCAGAAGGGTCCAGCTATCCCATGAGACTATTTTACCGGCTCGTGTTACACATGTCTATTTGCCGTTTGTATTTGGTGCTTCTCTGTTGAACGATGTTTGGAAAAGCAAAGACTGGAGACCAAGAAAATGGAGAGCTTCAGAAGAGTAGAAAGTGTTTACGCCTTAAATTCTAGTAGCAGAAAATCTATGTATAAAAATCACAGAAATGCAAATTAGTCGCCCCCACCAGTATTCTGAATGACGCATTGGTGTAACTGTTCTTGAGCATTTGCCCTTCTACATTGGAAATAATTTTAAGCATTTCCCTGGGGTGCCGGGGTGGCTCAGTTAAGCATCCAACTTCAGCTCAGGTCATGATCTCACAGTCCGTGGGTTCGAGTCCCGCGTCAGGCTCTGTGCTGACAGCTCAGAGCCTGGAGCCTGCTTCCGATTCTGTGTCTCCCTCTGTCTCTGCCCCTCCCCAGCTCACACACTCATTCTCCCTCTCTCTCTGTCAAAAATAAACAGTAAAACAAAAATTTTTTTAAAAATTTAAAAACTTTAAGCATTTCCCAAAAGCACCTCCATTGTAATTATCTCCAAATCTTGTGAACGGATGGCCCTCTTTTACTTGGTTTTTCCTTGAAAAAGCAAAGAATAAGAGACTTTATTATGAAGCATATCACCTCTTAGTGATTACATAGTGCTCAATTTGTCCCCTATTCGAGGGTGTTAGCAATTGTAGGTTAATGGGGGACTTTACCTACTGAAAAAATACAACCCATACATAATGGCTAATTCTGTTTTTCTTTTGTCTTTGGGGTGTATGGCTTTATGAACAGGCATATAAAATGTTGTGTTTTGCTTTAATAAGCAGTAAGGATTTTGCTTCAGCCATGGCTAGACTTTGTTGGCTGACCAGCGCAGTCACATTCATATGCTTAATATGGCAAAGCGAAAGGTAGGCACCACAGTGTAGACGGTGAGCCTCACCCTGTGTTCTGAGCTCTAGCCAGAGGGACACAGGGGACAGGCTATCCTGGGCGGGCATGTGAGGAGATCTGGAACTTGCATGCACTCAGTAGAACGAGGGATGTAAGCAGCATTCATGTAGCAGCCCATCCCAACTGTCATGTCCCAGTGAGTTCTGCCATGGTCCAGCCATCGTCACCGCCACTGAGCTTGTATGGCTCATGGACACGAAGGACCCACTGTACACGCCACAATACCCTTCAGTGTGACCTCACAACTCAACTACTGTGAGATGCTGAAGAAGAAACTCACCCTAGTCTTTTTTCTACTTGGTTTCCCCATCCCTTGGCACAGTCAGTATAAACATTTAGTGTCTTTGTGTTAGATGAATGGGCTTTGGGGAGGTAGGTGGCACCTGGGTGGAAGCAAGACACTCAGAGTGTAGAATTTGGACGCAGGGGACCTTGCTGGTGAAAATGATGCGAAATGTGCCTCTCGGTCCCCAAACCACTGGAAGAGCAGATACCTTGAAGTTTAGACACAAGAACAATAAAGCTAAACTCCCTCTAGCTCATCACTACAGTTCCTCTTCCAGGAATCTGTCTCTGGCTTTTCAAGGCCATGATGGGCACCATATGGGGAAAGATCATGGATCAGAAGACCTAGGACTGCAACTTTATTTTACAATTTTCCAGAAGGAAGATGCTGAGTGAGAGTCTAGATGCGGCCTGGGTGAATATGGAAAGTGAGGAGGAAGACTTTTCTTTCCATAATGTAATTGTATGGCCAAAATGACATCCAAACAAGGACGGTGGGTAGAAGACAGAATTATGAAAATGCCCTGTAGTTCCTGGAGAAGACTTCCATATTTTTGGAATCTTGACAGGATCAATGCAAAGAGGTTCCAACTTCCACCAGGAACCAATATGGCGGAGAACATGCATTTGCATGTGTCAGTCTACTTAAAATAAAGCTACTTAAAAAATCATCCAAGATTTTTTTTTAGGATATCATTTATATGCAGAAAAAAACGAAAATCAATAAATTAGTTTCCCAGTGAAACTGGTCACCCAGGATTTTAAATGGAGACCTTACATCCGGAGAGTTCAGCTCTGAAATCATAGGGCCTATTTCAGAGTTCGATCGTGGAGGTTGTATCAACCAAACAAGAGCAAGACAAATTGGGAATTACAAAATAGATTCCCGTATAATATTTTGCATCTGAGTTATTTCTACACTATATCTTAGTTTTATGACTGAACAGTAACGATCTAGTGTTGGCTGAAAACATCACGATAATTTACATGTGTGTTCATATAATATACTTGCAAGTAATTATTTGGAACTGATTTGATAGTCACTCAGCTTTGGTTTTTTTAATTATAAAAATATTAACATAAATTTACTCATGATTTATCTCACGCAACTCCCCATTTTGTTTCCGACGACGCCCTTCTACACCGGTCAGGTTTTGGCATTCTTCCCTTTGGGATGTTGTGGTTTTTCTGGCTTCAGATAGAAAAGGTAAAAAGCATGTTTAAAAGCCGGAGAACGGGCAAGGAAGAAAAGGTTAGGACAACATAAGGTCCTCATTGTGCCGCCAGCTAATTACACATGTGGTTCCGGGGAAATGAAAACGGCATGTTATCAAGGAGACACTTTGCATTCTCAAGTCTGTAAAGTAAGCAGCTTCATTTTCAGGACTACCCACTGGCCCTTCATGACGAGCCGACTCAATTCTGACCGTAAAATGCTTGTGGCACACAGCGTGCCCATCTTTCCCCCAGATCGCTGCCACGGGGGGTGGGCAGGAGGGAGATTCTTCTTGGTGTTGTTTCAAAACAGGTCCTCGTGCTGTCGAACACGTTTTATGATGGCAGGGTTTAGTTGCCCTTGAGGCTTACAATGGGAGAGGGTCAGTGAATAGGTAGGTCTTTGACACCAGTAGGTGTGGAATCAGCCCAGAGGGGACAGGGACGAGGGGGCTGACTGACGCCCTGGGACTCTTCTGGACGCCCTGCTTGGGGGACTCTGGCAGGTGGGCACCAGGAAGATAAATCACATAGGTGCACGTACACACAGGCGTGGAGAGAACTGTCCATCCAGAGAGCTATGTGTGCCCTGAATTATGATGCAGGTCCCCTCCTAAAGCCTCCAGCTGCCTCTGCCGACACGGATCCTTGAAGAATGGCAAGGGACAGCAAGGAACAAAGCAGACAGAGCCGGCCCACGTGGAGCTGGGGCCGTTTGAGCAGGTTCATCAGCAGGCGGGCTGCAGAAGGTGATGGCTGCATGAGCCTCGGGCAGCGACGCACGTCTGTGACATTGAACTGTGGGGCAACACGAGCTTTTGTTTTATTTGTCCACTACTGTGGCCTCAGTCTTCTGAGGCGGCTCCTCTCCTGAGCCACAGAAAGGCGGCAAGGAGGGTTGACCTTGTGAGAAGCTGAGAAAAACAGGTGTTGGGCGGACCCCTCCGATGGCAGTTGAGCTGCATCTCAAAACTGCCCATTTGGGAATGAAGAGGGCAGGCACCGTGCTGGCTCCCGTCCTGCCCCTGTGAATTCCGGCCCCCACCCATACACCTTGATGTCCTCACACACCCCGGCGGCCTGCGGAGGTCGGGAGGTCCGCAGCTTTGGAAGAGTGTGCAGTTCTGAAAACAATTTGGAAGTGGTGCAGAAAAATGTCCCAAAGAGAGTGTGGGTGTCAGGGAGACCGTTCAAAATACGCATCTTTCCCTAAGCGCCTACAGACCATTGTAATAGTTGACCACATATTAAGTCATAAGAACGCTCAAGAAACGCCAAAGATAAAGTGCCTGGAGACCACGCTTCTGTCTACCATTTCCTCCATATTCTATTGACATGGATGGACACTAATGTATACATTAATGAGAAGGTAGGTAATGAATTCTTGCCTATTTAATAAAACATACAAACATGGGTTACGTAAATCAGCGCTGGGTTACAGGAGGCATTATAACCAGAAATCCAAAGTATTATTAGAAATAAGTGGTATTCGTTGTCCCACCTACCAAAATACTATGTTGAAATAGACTGAGTCATGGGGGGATATCACGTCCTGAAAATTTACATGAGAAAACACACTATCTTGAAAAGAATGAAGTATTTCCCATAAAGATAACAACAGTATCTAACAAACAGATAAAAACAGTAGCACAAACCCCAAGGATGTAAAGGGAAAGATAACCAAGTAAGAGAAGAAACAGACAGTAGAGATTATAACCGTAGGACTGGGAAATTCAACGTAAGCAAGAGTTGTTCTTTGTAACAAATTGGAAGAAGAGGTAGGTCTCCGCCAATACTGACTAACAGATGAGGAGACGAGATAGAAAGAAGTGGGGCTGTATGGCTAGTATTTCTCGAGTCAACTGTCTAACAATACAAGGGGATTACATTTTAAATACAGGAGGGATGGGGGAGCCTGGGTGGCCTCTCACTTCGGGGGGGGTCATGGTCTCGCAGTCCGTGAGTTCCAGCCCCGCATCGGGCTCTGTGCTGACAGCTGGGAGCCTGGAGCCTGCTTTGGATTCTGTGTCTCCCTCTCTGCTCCTCCCTTGCTTGCACTCTGTCTCTGTCAATCTCTCTCAAAATTAAATGAATGAATGAATGAATGAATGAATGAATAGAGCAGGGGTCATCAATGCAGGTAAGGCAGAGATGAAATGCAGAGGAGAATATCATCACCCTTTTACAGACTCTGGCGTTCGGGAGGGACGTCATTCTTAAGCTAAGTTTAAGAATCTTTTTTCGGGCTGGCTTACCAAGAGGTGACAGGAATGAAAATCCTACGTGCTGAAAACGCTACAGCAGTGGTTAAAAGGGCTTCCGACAGAGAGGACGTTCACGGGCCATTCAAGAAGTATATCATCCCAGTTTTATACAAGTGACCGAACAAAGGGGAGCGATACACATGTAATGGCCCCCATCCTGCTGTTAAGGCTGATGTGAGTTTAACAGGCGGTGGGGGGAAAAAAACCAAACAACAAACAAGAAGTCCATTGCACTTAGGAATTCGGTTTCAAAAATCTAACAGCATTACGAATATGTTTCACCCAACAAGGTACCAAAAATCAAAAGAGGGGGCCATGACCTAGCTGGGGATGTCCCTGCATGGCAGAGATTTATCACGGGGTTGGATTTTGAGAGAAAAATAAAATCACCTGGATGGAAGGAGAGAAAGAAGTGATAATATTTGAGTCTCCTCTGTCAAAACTGTCTGTAATTAGGAATCCAAAGGAACTTACTTAAGGGGTTAAAAGAATGTATAAAAATTGCACAACACATGCCTCCTGAAATGGGGAGGTGCAGATGTGAGCTGAAAGCATCCTTCATGCATTGTGGGTCAGAAAAATTGGGGGATCCTCCTTGAAAAAGAGGTGAGGGGAGCCTGAGTGGCTCTGTCGCTTAGGCCTCCAATTCTTGATTTCAGCTCAGGGTTCCCGTTCATACATAGCACCGTGAATGTCTGATAGATTTACACACTAAGACCGTGAGTTCCACCAGGTGACAGATCCCCTCCCCCCGTCACCCTGTTCTGTCAAAGTCAAGGAAAAAATAAAATACATATCCCCATTCAAGAGCACGTGTTGATGAAGCATACGTTCACTTAACCAAATGAAGAAAACCCTGAATGCAGGATTTGCCGTGATGTTTAAGTCAAGATGGGGAGACGTGTTCGTGAGGAGGATGTTAGATAAATTAATGCTCGTCATGGTCCTCGATTTTGTTTGGTGGACGGGCTGAAATAGACTCCGGGCTCCAAGCTGTCAGCACAGAGCCCGACTGGGGGCTCAAACACATGAACCGCGAGATCATAATCTGAGCAGAAGTCAGATGCTTAACCGACTGAGCCACCGAGGCGTCCCTCCTTATTTCAGATTCTTGATACAGCATTTTGTTTATAGTGTTGGGAACACAAATGATGAATGGTTGGACCTCAGGAATACATACACTTCCTACGTCAACAGAAGTACACAGGGGACAGTACGTTCTCTGTCCCCAGCCCTAACACATGCCACCAGCACACAGGTGACATACATCTGCGTCAGGCGAATCATGAAGTCTCTAGTATTGTATGATTACATCCATCAGAAAGCTTGTTTCAAAAAGTAAGGAAAGGTTGCCTCATCAGTGCTGAATGCATTCCCATGGCTAAACAGGCCTCCCTAAATGAAATGTTTGGAAATGAAAAGAAGAATGGAATGGAATGGAATGGAATGGAATGGAATGGAATGGAATGGAATGGAATGGATTAGAATAGAAAAGAATAGAATAGAATAGAATAGAATAGAATAGAATAGAATAGAATAGAATAGAATAAGGACTGATCAGCTGAAAAAAGCCTTTGGAAAAAAAATTCTGAAGCCAGACTGTATGGACATTATATTTAACTTGGGTGTTGGTGAATATTTTCTGAACTTGATATTTTCAAAATATGCATCCCAGTTTTGAAAACTGGAAACTAACAGACAATATGAATTTCTGTGATGTCTACATGTTTCCTTTCGTACAGGAATTGGTTATTAAAACTACTGAGCTGATGTAATTTAATTAGTCGTCTAGCTAGTAATTAGAAGATTGTTTGACCAATACTGTACAGACTTTTTTTTCCCCCATATTTTCCTCGATGGTGTTATCTGTGGTATCTTTAAACAAACTTGTGTACTGAGTATTTTGCACAGATATTTTTAGAATGTGGCAGGTTAGAAGAAAAGGAAGTGTGAATCAGGTACGCATCAAATCAAAGGTAACAGATGGTCACTTAAAAACATCAACATTAATATCTTTGCACCCAGTCTGGGAACACACTTTCCTTCCTGCCTCAGCTGGGAGTGAAAGGTATCTGAAGTGTCTACTCACAGGGGTTACAAGTGAAACAATTATTTTAAGTAGCAAGTGCAGTTTGAAAGTCTCTGTTTGTTGGTGAGGGTATTGATGTTGGTTGCAAGACCAATGTGAGGCTGGCTCATTATATGAGCTATGCTTTTACCATCAGCCCCAGGCACGTACACTAGAGAGCTGAAGAAGGTTCAAAACTTAGCTCAGCCTCCTGTTGACTTGGAGGAGAAGAGTGGAGGTCCTGGGGAGAAAGAGAGGCAGCAGTTGCCAAAGACTATGATTGGGATATTCTAGATCCGAGTAAAAAGTCCACTTAATCTCCCCCCACCCCTGCGCTTAGGACTAATCTGGAACATCTTCCAGATCACCGTACATTCTGGGACCGAGATGCCTTCTCAGAAATTAGCAAGTCCTCTCAGGGGGACACTACCCAGTCAGGGGACATTCCAGGAAGCTGCCAGCTTCTGGCAAGCTCAATGGAGGCTCCGTTGGGTCGCTAACATTCAAACGGATGCATACATTTGTCCTGAGGCTTCGGACGGAGGTCGTGACCAGAGATTATGCATATTCGCTCTAGGAGGGGACATTTCACTCAGTCCGGGATTGTTATTTTGTCATCAGCAAATGCCTGTCATTTCTCATGAGCCAGTTGGAGTGCCCATTGTGTGTCTCCCATTCTGTTTGGCACAGAGAAGAGAATACTGAATGCTATTTTAGGGCAGATGGATTAATCTGCCTTGGTTCTGAGGTACCAAGTTTTATTACTTTTCAATTCAATTGTTGTATCAGAAGCAATTACGTCTACACCCCTAGAGATAATACATCTTCAAGGGTACACATGGGCATGCACAGACACACATTCACACACACACACACACACACACACACACACACAATCTACTATCTGCGGTGGGGGAAACAGAAATTGGAGAAGAATATGAAAGACCTTACTGGAGGGAATAAACACACGATTCTGGGATATCATTATTTGAAGATGTAAGGATATCACGTGAGTGCATCCCAACTAGTCATGATAGCATTTGATATAATGGGACCGGTAGATTCAATATCCCAGCACTTCTGGTCCTGGTGACAGCCTCGTTCTGGGAATCCCAACCACTTCCTGCTCCATTTTATATTCTGTGTGCAAGACCTTCCCATCCTGAGTTCTAGCCCCACAAGGTGCTCTATGCTGACTGTGGAACCCGCTTGGGATTCTCTGTCTCTGTCTCTCTTTCTCTCTCTCTCCCTCTCTTTCTGCCCAGCCCTGGCTTATGCTCTCTCACACTCTCAAAATCAATAAATAAAAACTAAAAAAAAATTCTCTCTTCAGAAGTATGTAACAATGGGAGTATTTACCCAGGAAAACTTTTCCTTTCAAACATCAGATAAAATTCAGTAATTTACTGGGAATCATTGCCAATTTGCTAAAGGTTAGGATTAGGAAAACATGATTTGCTATGGGAGAAAAATATCTCTACATTTGAGGCACAATTTTCGTATTTCCTTGGATGTCTCAATATTATTAGAATGTTTCTAAGTTCACAAGTAAACAATTTAGATGAAATAATATTATTCACATCAAATAAAGGTCTTCAGAATGATAGAAATTATTGAATGCAATCCATTACTCCCCCTTATGCTGGCCATTTCAGTCAATGATTTCTGGGCAACTTCCTTGAGGTGGAGGGATTTGGAACAGGTTGAGAGGGTTAGAAGGGGGGGAGGCTGGATGCTTTCTGCTTTATAACAATCAAACTAAGCAACATGAAAATCCTCAAAATGTAGACTTCTCAGGCCAAAGTCCCCATGCCTCTTAAATGCAGCTACATATCAAAGCGTTGTGGGTACTAAGGAAGGGAGATTCGCAATGTAAAACGTTTTAAAAACTGTTAAATGTCCAAAATTGCAAATTAGGTGTCTGTGGGCTTATCTTATTGTACATCCATATCTATTTGTGATCAAATGAGCATTAGGATCCAAGCAAAATAAATTAGTAATTCTGCGCAGAAAATGAGGTTTGATTTACGACATGAACGTCACGCCCTGGCACAGTCTGAAACTCTTTTACAGTTTCTTTAAATTGAAATTGACCCTCTTTTCTCAAAGAGTGTAATTTAAAACACCTTACAACCAATTATCTCCAAATGAAATTATTTAACATGTACACAAGACAAGGTTCATTTGCTAATGAAGACCGTAACAATTTGTGAAGGTGTTTATAGAATTACCAATATTTATTCAACAGAAATCTATTGAATTGAGGCTAAAAGCCAGTGCTATGGTGCGCCTTTCAATCTGTCTTTGTTTGCTTGTTTTTAATAATTAATGAGGCTTCCAATATTGCAGATGAATGAATGTTAACAGACACAGTAAGATGTGGCTAGATATAAAGAAGTCTTGAAAATTTATTGGAGGCAAAAAAAAAAAAAAAAGGATTTACTCTGTATTCTTTGTTAATAAAGCACTAGTACTTGTAAGCATTAACTAATATTTCTGGGTCCTGAGTTTTAATCCCTTTCAATAAGCCTGTTGGTCTCTTCAATGGAACGGTCATTGTCTACTGCCATATTAATTTGAGTTTGGAAAGGGAGCCTGTCATGTTGGGTCCATGAGACCCTCTATGTTCTAAAGGAGAGCCACCCTATGTTTTCCTATGTGGGTGGAAATCATCACGGCGGGGGCAACTTCACAAGACTTGCATTCTGCCTGCCTTTAGTCCACACCCTGATTTCCGTACCCTGAGTCCAGGAGAACCCAGTTCGAGAAATTAGGAACAGAAGCAATTGCATTGTCTACTTTGGAAATCGGTTAAATGTGTTCCTTAAAAAGAAGATACTCCTTTCTTTTTGGTGAAGCATTCTTGGCATCTTGATTTGGTTTTAAATTTGTCTCTATCCATAGCAGTGTGTGTGTGTGTGTGTGTGTGTGTGTGTGTGTGTGTGTATTTTCTCCTTCCTCTTCCCCAATCAAAAGCACCAAAAACTCTCTTTGGAGAACACATCCATTACAGAAATTTGAGAGACTTGGCTTCTTTTAAATACAGGTCCCGGACTTTGTAGGACATGTTTATGTTGATGCAGAATTCGGGGACGCACCCTCTCCAATTTCCTTCCTACGGTCGTGAGAAGTAGGCACAGAAGGTACATATATGTGCACACAGAAGCCAATGACATCTCAAGTTCCCCAAATACTGCTTTAGACCAAATCTCCAGTCTTCAACCATCACGTAGCCACGCAGAACCCCAGTGGTTTTGTGATGAAGGGGACGTTCAGTAAGTGAAAGCTGATATTTGTGAAAGAGACTATTTTATACAAAATCCTTCATGGAGGAAAAGAAATATACATGACGGATGATATCAGCAAGGAGCTTGACCTTAACCTGGGAAAGAATATGTAGAAGGAGAGATTTTGCTGTAGTCCTTCTGGACAGAAACTCTTGGTTTCAATCTGTGAAGATACCTGGCTGGAACAGACTGCTTTCCACCTCATAAAATCTGTCTGTGTTTGTGTTTATACTGGCGACCTGCCATCCTGTTTGGGTAAACACCTATGCCTTTACACCAATTCAAAGGTGGCTGTTGTGGTCCAGTGAATAGCACATAGATGAGGCAGGCAGAAAAGTCCGAATGCCCCATTAATTTCGACGCTCTGAGAAATGTGTAATGCTCATAGGATTTGACCTTCCTGGGGCACCTCGGAGATTTCAGGCAAAGAAAAGGAACCTCCCTTTTGTAATCCGTTAGTTAACGCAAACCGAAAGATTTCTATCAGCTATCTTGTGGCAATATCTGTCCGTTACCAAGCTTTCTGCATAAAGTAAACGCTACCCCAAAAGATTGTCCATCTAGAGGATGCTACCAGGATTAGAGGCAAACGGGATGACTGTATTAGAATGCACGGAGTTGATCATGTTCGAGTATGAACGCATTTGTTCTCCATTTTGGAAGGGTGACCAAAACTGAAGAAACGGCTGAGCCACATGCCCAGATGTGTTAGAAACAGACAAATGCAAACGTGTGTGTGCCTACAGCAATACCGATAGTCAGGGTGGGGGTTTCTCAGCAGCCCAGACGCAAGGGTCACCTCTAAGATCAGACAAGAGACAGGTCGAGGGAAGCCAGATGTTGGAGGAGGCCCCACAGTGCGGGGCACTCCAGGAAATCTTCCAGGATAAAGGAGCAAAAGCCTTGGGAACAGGGCACCAGGCAGTTATCAAGGAGAAAATAAAATGTTGGCTGTGGGGGCTCGGGCTATAACCCAAGAGGAGAATGTGGGGTCAGCGATCCCCAATCAAACTCATTCCCTTGTGCCAGCTAGATTAGATCAGCAACATTGGAAGGGGTTGCTTCCAAGTGAGACCAGTGGGCAGGCAGACTTGATTTGGCCACATGGCAGCATCTGAGAGGAATGAAGAGTCTGGAAGCTGGCATCCACCTCCACTGCCAGAGGCAACAGCATAAAACCTATCAAGAGCTAAATGCACATCCCTCATCAGGGAGAGAGAGCAAAGGCTCTATCAGGCAAGTAACAGGATCTGAAGTAAATGGACACACGAAACGTATACCATACCATCAACTAACACAATGAAATAGAAAGTGGAAAGGATAATGGCGGATGCCTCTTGAAGCGATGTTAGGAAATTTAATTTAATACAGGGAAGCGTATATCCCACTTTAATAAAGAAGTGAATTCCTAACCTAGGGGATGGCCAACATTTTCTGCAAAGTGCCAAACAATGCACATAATGACTGCCGGTTGTACGGTCTGGGTGACGACTGCTCGACTCTGGCATTGCAGCAGGACGGCAGCCACAGAAATACATAAAAGAATGGGCATGGATGTGTGCCAATAAAACTTTATGAACACACACATCAGGTGGGCCCCAATTGGTCTCTACGCTGTGATTCGCTGGCCCATGTTTCCCTTGCTACACAGTATTAGCATCTTTCTTTTTAATGTTTTTTTATTCTTGAGAGAGAGAGAGACAGAGCATGAGTGGAGAGAGGGGCAGAAAGAGAGGGAGACACAGAATCCAAAGCAGGCTCCAGAGCCATCAGCACAGAGCCCGACACGGGGCTCGAACTCACAAACTGCGAGATCATGGCCTGAGCCCAAGTCTGATGCTCAACGTACTGAGCCACCCAGGCGCCCCTCCCAGCATCACCATCTTATGGGAGATGAGACACTCAGCCCCCCAACACCCAAGACCTGTGGAAACAGAAGCTGTGTTTGTTACAAGACGCCCAAGAGAACATTATAGAATTGACTGCAGTCTATTGTCTTATGCTCTGTCACCTTGTAAGATTCAGGGGAAGTAGAGTTGCAATGTGCGTGTTGCACGCACTTACACACACACTCACACAAAGTTTGCAAAGCACTGCTCCAACACTTGGTCATTAATGGTGTTAACCTGCTCATCAGAGGAAATCTGATCATCAGAGGAAATCTCTTCATTGTTGAGACTACCCTAAACATTGTTATGAAAGTCTCAAAGGGGAGAAAAAAACTAAAACTCAACTCCATAAGAAAAAGTACTAAAAGTTGGTAAAGAAGAGTAACCTGTATGGTCGACAGAGTGTCTCCAGTGAGCTGTGACTGAAAGGCAGGGTCCCCCTTCCACATCTTTCACGAATGTGATGTGCTGCACGACAGGGCACCGTCACCATCAGGGTTATTGCTGCTGCCAGGCTCCCACCGCTCTGACATCGGGAGCAAGGAGGGAAAGGGTGTCCGCACAAGTTAGCAGCAACCACGCGTGTGAAGACCAAGAAGTGGGACAGCGGGGAGAAGGGGGCACCAGACTGTCTGGATGTCCACACAGTCACAAACATCTCTACGCCTGTGTCTATGCCTACTTCCATTTCAACATCTGTATCTCTACCATCGTGGACTGCAGGACCTTCAGAGAAGTCCCTCTCAAGGAACTTCACACCTGCCGGCCTTCTTCAGATGCACCAGAATGTTCTAGCTACACGGTTAACCACAACACACGTGATCGCCGGCCCCGAAACACTCCCTGCTCTGCATAACCCAGATAAGGGATCGCCTGCAGGACTCCCAGGAAAAAGGAGAACTGTACCTCTTACCATAAATTTTCATGACTCCTGTTCATAGGATTTACGGGCCAGAATTTAACTTGCACATCCGCAGACACGGAGCTTATGGGCAGAAGAGGGAGAAATGCCGCAGAGTGGAAAAAATAAACAGCTATCGTGGTCGTAATTACTGAGTAAACTGTATTCCACGTGGCCTGTTGAAACACACGTGCCCTTCTCCTCCTGTTTCAAAAGGTTTGTTCCTGTGTGCTTGAAAATGTTTTTGGTTTTTTTTCCCCTTTCATCATGCTCGGGAATCAGTTCCATTTGGATGGTTACATAGAAGTGGAAACAAAGAGGAATCTTTTGGAACATGGAGAAGATAAAGGGTTGACCCTTCTGTTACGCAATCTTACAAGGAAAATGTGCACGCGAGCACGTGCACACACATATGCACATAAAATGTCATAATCCTACACATTCCACGCGCCTAGGACAAGTAAGCTATCACAGCCATGCGATGAACCAATAGTCACCTACCTGAACACTGTCATCCAGCTGATGGGTAAAAATTCCAATAAGAAAAAAGAATCCTGGGGCGCCTGGGTGACTCGGTCAGTTAAGCGACCGACTTCGGCTCAGGTCACGATCTCAAGGTCTGTGAGTTCGAGCCCCGCGTCGGGCTTGGTGCTGACAGCTCAGAGCCTGGAGCCTGCTTCTGACTTGGTGTCTCCCTCTCTCTCTGCATGTCTCCCACTGATACGCTGTCTCTCTAAAATAAATAAACATTGAAAACATTAAAAAAAAAAACCCCAGTCCATCTCTCCTGTTGACGATTTCTAACAAAACTAATGAACCTAATTCAACCAACACAGCAAACAGCAAAGTGAAAAATAAGGAAACTTGGTGCTATGTCCCCATCGAAATGCACACAAAAATACTTTAAAAAGCGAGACTTAATAAAAAAACGAGTGCATCTCTCTACAAATAACCTCAATCCTGTTGTGTTGAAGTCAAGTATGTAGTGAAAAGGGGGAAAAAGGAGAAAGGAAGATCTTATTACAGAATAGAATGAAGGCTGTAATTCCTGTGAAATTGGTGAGCTGGACCCAGAACATATTCAAGTGTTTGGAGTTCTCCCAAACCCCACCTCTGCATCCCCATCACTTAATGCTTCTCTAAAGACACATCTTCAATTCTCATTCCTCTCTTGCTTCTCCAGGCTTCTCTTAGAGCAGCCACTGGAAAAAGGTCACTGATGCTTTCAACAGTTAGCCTGTTGTTGCTAAACTCTCCGGCCAAGGCACAGCACTGACCTTGTGAGACCCACAGCTATGTGATTATATCCCTGAATTCTGAGTGAGCGCAACGCGCAGGGTCTCCTTGCCAGCTTTCAACCCACAATGGAGGAGGCGAGACACGTACATCTTTGCTGACTTAGCTATGGAGAAGGGGATGGTCGCTCACAGAAGCGTCTGCATGGCCACCTGTCCAAAGCTTCACTGTTCCCAAGACTGTGCAATAATACCTTGCCACACTTGCAAGAAATTCATCAAATACAGACGGATGGGGAAATCCCTAGGTGTCTTTTACTCTGTCTTGTTTTAAGCATCCTTGTTGCTTGTACTGGGTTCTCCCAATGTCCAGAATTCACTGCCTTACAATGCTGCCCACTATTTACTTATAGAGAACCTGCCAGCTGAATGCTAGATTGGGTAATTCACAAGAAAGCATATTAACTTAAAGATTTGCCCATTGAAGAATTATTTGCCTAGTGACATAATCCCTTAAGAATAAATGCCAAAAGTTAAATTTCAGGTGGTGAACAATGGGTGCTTCAAAGATTTCGAGGAATGATCTCAAGGTACACTAAAATGTTAAAAAAAAACCTCTTAGCCTTATTTTAGAGAATCAATTCAAGTTTCAATCAATGTTTGATTAAATCTGCATACACGTTTAAATCCTATTTGTGGGAAGAGATCAATGTGGAATAATTTAAGTGATTATTTTTCTTTAAATATATGTAATAGATCTCTACACAAATTATAACTAAGATTTATGTCTTACCTGTACAATTTAACTCAGAACATGTGAATGGATGGTGGTGAAAATTTAGAGGGAAAGGATATTATTGCTGATTTCCTACAGAAACAAGGTTTCACACCAACAAGCTCCAGAAGCAACCACTAAAACTCCTGGATTATGAAAAAGAAAAGAAGGAAAGGAAAGGAAAGGAAAGGAAAGGAAAGGAAAGGAAAGGAAAGGAAAGGAAAGAAAGAAAAAAGAATCCACCTAGATAGCTATGGTAAGGCCAACAGAGCTTGGGTGTGGAATAAAATTGTACTATAAAATAGCATCAATTATTAATAGCATTTTTTCATATTCTAGATGGAAATGCAATGCATTTTTCAAGAGGAGATGCTACAAATATATATCGGTAATGGTCTCTGGTGGAATAAAATGTTTGCTAGCAATATACAGAAAATAGGTATGAAATGGACACCGTTAATGCATTTTGGGGCATTTATGTGTTATGTAATGGATGCCATTTTATATCCCACCTTATTGTGTTGGGGTTTAATTCAACTGAGTCCTGACCATTGCTAGGTAAGTGATGTTAGGCACGTTCCTCTGTCTGTTGGGGCCTGTTTCCCCCTACATAAAAGACAAATAAGCTAAACTGGATAAATATGTGCATTTCAGAGCTCAGCCACAAGGTTCTTATCTGCTCAAAAGAGAAGAACAAGATGTAGAAGATATGACCTGTCTGGAAAATGGGTCGTCACAAGTCCTCCAACCTTGCCTGCCATGAGGACCTCAGTCCTTTCTTGAAGTCTGTCATATGAAGAGTAGTTCCACAGAACACTCAGACAACTAACTGGACAAGCCGAGGAGGTGATTTAGTGTCTTTGTTTCCAAAGAGATTGAAGTAGATCAAGGTTGGAGTTAAGATTTTCCAGGCTTTTGCCAGCAACCTGCCTGAATCTCTTTGGTATGGGACTACAGCAGATTCCTGTTATGTGTCATTGGTGACATTTGGCTCAACAATGATAGGTAGATGGTGGATAGATAGATAGATAGACAGACAGGATGGATGGGTGGCCAGATGGATGGATGGATGGATGGATGGATGGATGGATGGATGGGTGGATGGATAAATAGGCAGATAATAGACAGATGATAAACACAGTTGGTTGAGGATATATGGCAGATGATAGATGGCAGATAGGTGAGAGAATACACCAAGTCAACCATGACAGTTTAGTATACAAAGTAATATACTTTCCAGCTTCACTGAGGTACAGTGGACGTACAATAATCCTCCCCTTTTTAAAGTGTGTAAACTTCTGTTAATTGTATAATTGGGGGTAACTACTGCCACAATGAAGACATAAGCATGCTAACAAGTTCCTCTAGCCCTTTGTGGCCAACCCTTCCACATTACTCCCGGCCCTGGGCCAACATGGACAGCATGGACAGTCCTGTAGCTTTGTCTTCTCTAGAATTTCATGTAAATGGCAGCATGAGTGTAGGTAGACGTCGGTGCCTGACTTCTTTCAGTCAGCCTAGTTTCCAAAACTCATCTCTGTTGTTGCACTTACTAGTGCTATGTTCCTTTGATTAGTGAATACTGTTCATTGTATAAATGGGTAAACAAAATATGTGTATGCACTCAGTTCTTGACGAACATATGGCTTGCTTCCAATTTTTTTGTGTGTGCTATTTTGAATAAAAATACTATGAATTCATGGGCACATCTTGGGTAGACATATGTTGTCACGTTTGTGGTGGATACCTAGGATTGGCATTACACGGCCGTATGATTAATATGTGTTCACATTTGATACAGTCTGTTTTCCAAATGGGTAAAACATATTATAAATTGTTGATTTCTTGAAGTTTATATTTTTAACACTTGATTACAAATGTCAGCAAATAGTGCGGTTACTATTAAGGTTTGACTGGTCTAAGAAAAGTTTTAATTTATTTCTTTTTAAAATAAATTTTATTACCTGAGGGGTTATACGTTACATATACAACACATGGTTAGTCAAATGCTTAATGTAAAAAAACTGTACACAAACATTTAATTTCTCCCAGGACCACAGAATTCTTCAGAACAGTTAATCCAGACTTCAGACACTAATACTGTAAACGTACATCTCCAATAGATGGCATATCCTAATTTACCACCTTATTATCTGTAAAAATGCAGCATATATCGAACAGACATTTTGAAGACAGATGGTTCTTAAAATTTATCCTATTTGATTTTAGATCACAGCGTGTGTGTCAAAAGAACACAAACTCAATAATCATCGCCTCTGGAGTTACTTTCTCTGTTCCATGCCCTTGAAGTGTGTAATAAATAATTTTCAAGAACAGATGACTAATTTTCCATGCACCAATTTCCTTTTCTCCAATTTTTCTCTGTGATGTTCGGATTCTTTTCATTCATCACGATAGTGGGTAAGACTCCCATAGACGGTTGGAAACCAGTGAGGAGGGACACAGTTGGTGTCTGAGATAATTTTTTAAAAAGGTGACAGTTTGCTCTGCAAGATAATTTAAGATGAAGAACCATTTTCTAAAATGTGTCCCTTTGCAGAAGGCAGAGTTCAGTGTTCTTCAAAATGATTCATTGATGAGACTCATTATTTGCCTTGTAGTATGACATCTTCATGGGGTACCAATTTATTGTGGGAGTGTTTGATGATAGATGACGGTGTGATGAGTTCCACCGAAAAAGACGTTAAGCCCAACCTCAGCATGTTGTGTCAATATTTGTTGATTCTACTTTAGACTGCCCACGTGGTTACCTGTTTTCAGAGGTGGCCAAAAATATCCAGATGGATAATTACACGTTGAAGTACAACAGCTATGGTACATTTGCCTGTCAATCTATGGCCTCGGATAAAATTCAATGCCAATGTTTTACGACGCTCCCGAAAGTGACCGTGATGATGCTTTCCTCTTTTGTAAGGCAAATTATATTCTGTTTATCATTTCTGATTGGACAAATTAAATCTAATTGAGTCTTCTTTAGTCAAGGAATGATTATTTTGTGCTTTCTACAGGAGCCGATTTTTCCCAGAGAAGCAAGGTCAATCTAAGCAATTAAAAGGATTAGTGGCTGTACTGTTTGAATATGCAATTTCAAGTACTCGTTACAGAATTTTCAATTTAAGAAATCCCCCATGATTAATTGTTGAAAATATTCATGAGAACCTCAAGCTTCAAGGACAGAACATATTTCTTCATTAAAATAGGGCGAGAGAGAAATAAGGGTTTACAAAATAACTACCCCATAAAATGTATTTTCGTGCTGTGCTCCTTGGCTTTGCTTTAAAAGAAAAAATCTCCTGGGCTTTTGAATATATGGGGACTTTCCACTTGAAATTTGTTTCGTTGTTTCTCTTCTCAGTGGATGTTTAGTTGATGAAGATGTTAACTTGATCTATCTCCTCACCCAAGAACTGGCTTCTGATTCAGACAGTGGTTGGTATACCATTGGAACAGTACATGCTAGTAAAGAAAATGCAACCTTGTTGAATACATTCATTGACCTATATATTGGAGATTCGAAAAGTAGCCTTGTAGAAATCAATTATTTATGGTTTCTAAATCCATCCTTCAAGACTTAGGAAAGAATCCCCGGATGTAGTTGAAACTTGTTTTCCCCTATTAGGACTGTAGCTTAAGGGCGCCTGGGTGGCTC
This sequence comes from Panthera onca, assembly GCF_046562875.1. NCBI lineage: Eukaryota > Metazoa > Chordata > Mammalia > Carnivora > Felidae > Panthera > Panthera onca. Next base: position 127,583,902 of record NC_138357.1, on the reverse strand, counting down.
CTCGGTTAAGTGTCTGACTCTTGATTACAGCTCAGGTCATGATCTCTCATGGTTTGTGAGTTCAAGCCCTGCATCAGGCTCAGTGCTGACAGTGTGGAGCCTGCTTGGGATTCTCTCTCTCCCTCTCTGCCCCTCCTCCATTCAATTCTCTGTCTCTGTCGCTCTCTCTCAAAGTTGATAAACTTAAAAGAAAACAAGACCTGTAGCTTATTCACAGTGGTGAGCTGACAAAGCCATGGACAGTATTGTTCTTAAAAAATTTTTTTAGTGTTTATTTTTGAGAGAGAGAAAGACAGAGTGTAAGTGGGGGAGGGGCAAAGAGAGGGAGACCCAGAACCCGAAGCAGGCTCCAGGCTCCGAGCTGTCAGCACAGAGCCTGACGCGGGGCTCGAACCCACAAACCGTGAGATCATGACCTGAGCCGAAGTTGGTCCATCAACCAACTGAGCCACCCAGATGCTCCAGGCATGGCCAATATTGTAAACAGAGTTGATGTTTTAAGAATTAATACGATTTAGGCATGCTCAAAGTCCATATGGTTATCAGGAAAGCACAATTATCCACCCAGATAATTCAGAAAAAAACAGGTTGATTTGTTTTAGGACAGGTTTAGGTTTTTAACATTGAATTTGGTAGTACCCTAATTGGGGGGAATTTACTTCACATTGATGAGATAAGTACAGAAGGACCCAGGACGTCACTTCATTAGTGCATTTTCAAACATACAAAAAATACTGCATTAGCTGGAGTAAGTAGGCGGTATACTTACAGAATATACCCTGAATTCTAACTGGCTTTATGCAAGAAGGGTATATGTAACAAAGGTATATTTTTTGATATAACTGATGTATCTGGTACACTGTCCCTTCTCTCTCTCTCTCTGTGTAGATACATAAGTAGGGTTATCTATGTGAACTTGAATACATCCTTATTTCCAATTATAAATTATTCTATAATAATATGTAAACTCAAAACTTATATATACATATAATTGTATATTATTTTAAATAATTTATAAATAGACACGCATATGTACTTTTATATTGATATATTTTATTTTATTTTTTTTAATTTTTTAATGTTTATTTTTGAAGACAGAGAGAGAGAGATACAGAAAGCGAGTGGGGGACGTACAGAGAGGGAGACACAGAACCCAAGGCAGGCTCCGGGCTCTGAGCTGTCAGCACAAAGCCCGATGTGGGGCTCCAACTCATGAACTGCGAGATCATGACCTGAGCCAAAGTGGGTGCTCAAGGGACTGAGCCACCCAGGCGTTCTTATAATGTTTATTTCAAATGTAGTTCATACATTAGTAACATTTCTCGTTCTGTATTCCTGTTTTTAACAGTACCAACGATTGTTTCTCCCTGAAATGGCTGATTCTTGCCAGTTAAACCTCCTTGTTTGGAGTCACAAGCCCATTATTTTTTAAAATGCAGCCACTGTTGTGTACTTTTGATAAACTCTTAATCTTTCCAAATTGCTGAAGATTCCTTTATTGATTTTTTCCCCTCAGTGGAAATTATCTTCCCATTTTAAATTACACGTAAGTAGAATTGTGACGGGCAAATGGTATTTGATAATATTATGGCTCATATCATCATGTTCATACTTTAAAAATACACCAGGCTATAATCTTCAGTGTTATTTGACAATGCGCCTGTAAGAATCATTACACACCTCCACGAACGCCGACTACTTATTAACACGATTTCGTATATTTCCCACACAGAATGGTCGACATAAATACACACTGTTAATATTTAAAGGATTCATCGTGACGTTAACTTTGTTTTGCTGTTTTGTTTTCTTATCGATGCATAGTTGGGTTTGCTGATAGCAACGTTTTTATGAAATACTGTCTATCTCTCGACACCACCCATTCCTGGGGAGTTAGCCCGCTTACTAGGACCTGAAGGAATCCTCGCTTGGGGCTCCTGGGTGGCTCAGTCGGTTAAACGTCCGACTTCCGCTCAGGTCACGATCTCACAGTCTGTGAGTTTGAGCCCCACGTCAGGCGCTGTGCTGACAGCTCAGATCCTGGAGCCTGCTTTGGATTCCGTGTCTTTCTCTCTCTCTCTCTGCCCCTCCCCTGCTCATGTTCTGTCTCTGTCTCAAAAATAAATAAAAACATTAAAAAAATTAAAAAAAAAATAAGAATCCTCACTTGGGTTTGGATTCTGGATGGGGCTAACAGAAGCCAGACAGCTGTGAAGGATGCATGGTTGAACTCAGCCCTTCTGGTTACCATAGACATGAAGGGGACACATATGATGATATATAATATGATATATAATATATAAAATGTAATGTAATATGGTATTATACTATATTTATGTACTTTATATGTTGTAATATATATAATTCCAGTCCTTGCTGGTGGTTTCCATGGGGGCAGTGCTGTGGTCTGCCTGGATGTTTCTCCTGCCCACGTCATTTCTGCCATATCCGTATCACTCTCGGAAGCTCTTACAAATTCTATTAATTAAGGGCTTCCGCACTAATGAATCCATTTCTGTTTAAACCAGCTGGAAGACATCTCCTTTGAAAAAGCTGATCCTGTAATAGGAGGCTGATCCTCCTAGCTTTAATTAGTGGTTCAGTTAATGATGTTGCTTGTGCGCTCTGGGACGCAAACATTCCCAAGGAAGCCCAGAACATCTCCAAGGCACGGGAAACCTTTTCCCAGGCGCCTACTCCTTCGCGGCCGTGACGTCGTGCGTCCTTGATTTATGTCTGTTTATTTACACATGTTTAGGAAAGTGCCACCTTCAATATAAGAGACAGGTCGCAGAGTACAATTTGGAAATGAGGGAATTAGTCCAAAGAAACACACATTCATCTCAAGGGTACTAATTAAAGGCAGCCTGATTTTAAAACCTGTTTTGGTGCGTGTTTTCACAATTTTTGAATTGAATTTCAAGCCAGTGGATGAATGCTTACAACTTGAAATGAAGCCCCAACCTCTCATTATATCTATGGGTTCTTTCAACAGCAATCACTCGTAACACCTGGGGGCACGTCCACATTAAATTCGTTTTGCATCTTTTAGGGTAGTTTTCATTTCCTATTTTTTCTTCTTTGCTCCATGTTGTACGGATCTCCAGTTACTACTAAAATTTCCGCAAGATAATACTCCCAGGTACCTTGTAATTCCGGCATCCTTCTCTGTCAAGAACTGTGAGTGTCTACTTTTATATGTGGTTTGCCAAACTCAAAACAAAACCCTGTATATTGATCACAGGTACCTGGTGGCTCAGTCGGTTAAGAGTCTAAATTTATCTCAGGTCATGATCTCACGGTTCATGGGTTGGAGCCCCACGTCGGGCTCTGCGCTGACAGCTCAGAGCCTGGAACCTGCTTCAGATTCTGTGGTTCCCTCTCTCTCTGCCCCTGCCCACCCCTCACTCTCTCTCTGTCTCTCTCTCTCTGAACAATAAAGGAACATTTAAAAAAAAGAAAAAATATGAAGACTTGTGACCTCGAGGAACATCCCATGAGACGCACAAACAACATGGTCTTCCCGGATTAGCTTTTCCAGCATCAATAATATTCATCACCCACAGGGAATTTAGGTCCAAATCCAACCTCTGCTTTCTTTTTCTTTTCTCTTCTTTTTTTTTTTTTTGACCATGAGTGAGTCAGAGAAGGGCAGAAGGAGAGAGACAGAGATCATCTTAAACACACTCCATGCATGCTCAGTGCAGAGCCCAACGTGGGGTTCAATGCCATGACTGTGAGATCATGACCGGAGACAAAATCAAGAGATGGACGCTCAACCGACCGAGCCACCCAGGCGCCCCCAACCTCTGGTATCCTTAACCTGCGCATGTAGAGAAGCGAGATATTAAAGACTCAAGGCATCCAGGAATCTACCCAACAGAAATAACGTTGCCCTGGTGTCTTTACATCCGTGTATGGAGAGAAGTCATTGAAACATGGGAGATCATACGTAACTTGCAAGTCTGTGTTCCACTCATTTAATATGGTTTCTTATTTCTTTCCCAAATCTTTCCATATCCTGAGATGCGTAAAAAGAGCTTTTTACCAAGAAACTTGCAAAATGAAGGCAGGCTTAGCTATGTCAATGAGGAAGGTAGAATGTGACATGACTGCACTGTCAGGGGGTGGGCATTTTCCTGCCTGCAGATGACGTAACATGACCTGGGATGTAGATGCCTACACGACACTAAACTACAAAGGGCATATTATTTTGTTTTGATCTCGGAAACGTCTAGATGGTTAGACGTGGGTAGCTATCCATTTCACTGGGATTTTTCTTGGGATTCAGTGGATACCTGGGCTTTTTCCTTCCTTCAGATTCTCCACAAGCTCATCCAGAAGCAAAGGATCCCATCAGGAAGGAAATGCTTTCGAATCTCTGATATGCTTGCCAACATTTGTTTTCCTTCCTCCCTCCTCCCTTCCTCCCTTCTGTCATCCATCCATCATATCTATCTTTCCCTCCTTCCTTCCCTCCCTCCCTTCTCTCTCCTCTTTCTTCCTCCCTTGCTATCATCCATCCATCATATCTATCTTTCCTTCCTTTCTTCCTTTCCCCTTCCTTCTTCCCTCCTTCCTTCCTTCCTCTGTTCCTTTCATTCATCCATCATATCTATTTTTCCTTCCTTCCTCCCTCCCTTCTTCACCCCTTCCTTCCATCCATGCATCATATCTATCTTTTCTTCCTTCCTCCTTTCTCCTTTCCCCTTCCCTTCCTCCCTCCCTCCCTCCTTCCTTCCTTCCTTCCTTCCTTCCTTCCTTCCTTCCTTCCTTCCTTCCTAGTACAGCCATCGTAGTGGGTGTGACATGGTATAAATGGACCTGGGAAGCACTGTGCCCAGAGAAAGAAGCCAGACAGGGCACCACACACTGTTGGATGACATTTGTATGAAAGTCCAAAATATGCAAATCCACAGAGACAGAATGTAGATTCGAGGCTACCCAGGGCTGGGGAGGGCATGGAAGTAACTTCCAATGGCATACGGCTTTCTTAGTGGGAGGTGAAAATGCTCTGCAAGTAGACAGAGGTGATGGTTGTACAACCCTGTGAATGCTCTAAAGGCCAAAGAGGTATACATCTAAAAATGGTTAGAATGGTAAACATTATATTGTGTGCATTTCATCACAATGAGAAACTACAAGAATACACCTAGTAATGTGTAGGACTGTTGAATTGTTATGCCATACACCTGACACGAATGTAACACGGTGTGTTAGTTATACTTGAATTTTTAAAATAAAAATTTTAAAAATCGTAAATGAAATAAACGTTAACAGCACTTGCACCCTACCTGAAAGGTAGCCAGAACAGCCTTCTGTGGTGTATTAAAGTTTCATGTGGCTGCTTTTAAACAATTACAGCGTTGCTAGCTTAAAACAATAAATTGATTTTCCCACAATTCTGGGATCCAGGCAGGCAGGGCTGCTGAGATCCAGGCGAGGCCGTGCTCTGTCTAGAGCCTCCAGGGGAGGGTCCTTCCTGCCCCCTCCAGCTTCTGTGGCTCCAGGCATCCCTGGGTTTGTAGCCATGTCCCTGCCATCTTCGAATCTCTCTGGCTACTGTGCCAGGAGAGTTCCCCAGTTTCAAGATGTTTCATCATATCTGCAAAGTCCCTTTTGTCATGTAAGAGAACTTATCAAGAGATTCTGGCGAATAGGATCTTTGGGGTTGCCTTCAGCTTACTACTCCCATGTTGAGTGCTCTCTCTTGTTGTGCCAACTATTAAAACCAACTGTCCATCTGCACATGCCTTCCTGGAAATTTATATATATTAGCATCGGAAAAAAGTCCAAAGAATAAACACAGCAGTAGATAGATCTCTTTGACATCCTATCTCCGTTTCCTTTGGGTACATACACACCCAGAAGAGGAACTGCTGGTAGACTTAATTTTTGTTTTTTTTTATTTTTAGAGGAATTTCCACAGCATTTCCCCTACAATGGCACCTATGCTATGGCAGGAAGATGGATAGGTGGATAGACAGATGGCAGATAATAGATAGGTAGTCATGATGGCTAGCTGGACGGATTGATGGATAATAGATACACTCGATGGTTGGCTGGATAGATGGATGGATGGATGGATGGACGGATGGATGGATAGATAGATAATAGCTATGATGAATGGATGGATGGATAGATGGATGGATTGATAGATGGATAGATAAATAGATAGATAGATAGATATGATGGATGGGTGAATGGATGGATGGATAGATAGATAGATAGATAGATAGATAATAGCTATGATGAATGGATGGATGGTTAGCTGGATGGATTGATAGATAATAGATACACTCGATGGTTGGCTGGATAGATGGATGGATGGATGGATGGATGGATGGATGGATGGATGGATAGATAGATAGATAATAGCTATGATGAATGGATGGATGGATAGATGGATGGATGGATGGATGGATAGATAGATAGATAGATAGATAGATAGATAGATAATAGCTATGATGAATGGATGGATGGATAGATGGATAGATTGATGGATAGATAGATAGATAGATAGATAGATAGATATGATGGATGGATGCATAGATAGATACATATGATATGATAGATAGATATATAGATAGATGATATGATACATACATACAATAGAGAGATGATAGATAGATAGATAGATAGATAGATAGATAATAGATAGCTATGATGGATGGATGGATGGATGGATGGATGGATGCAGGCATGGATGGATGGATTGATAGATGGATAGACAGATAGATATGATGGATGGATGGATGGATGGATGGATAGACAGATATAGATAGATATGATAGGTAGATAGATAGATAAATAGAGAGACAGACAGACATGATGGATGGATGGGTAGATGGATGGATGGATAGGTAGGTAGGTAGGTAGGTAGATAGATATGATGGGTGGGTGGATGGGTGGATGGATGGATGGATGGATAGATAGATGGATAGATACATAGATAGATATATAGATAATAGATAGCTATGATGGATGGATGGATGGATGGATGGATGGATGGATTGATAGATGGACAGACAGATATGATGGATGGATGGATGGATGGATAGATAGATAGATAGACAGATAGATAGATATGATGGATGGATAGATAGATATCATAGATACATATAATAGATATGACAGATATATATGATACATACATATAATAGAGAGATGATAGATAGATATGGATAGATAGATACATGTGATGGATGGATAGATAGATACCACAGATAGAAAGAAAGAAAGATAGATATGATGATGGATAGATAGATATCATAGATAGATAAATATAATAGATATCATACATAGATATATATGATGGGTAGATACATATAATATAGATGATAGATAGATATCATAGATAGATATGATGGATGGATAGATAGATATCATAGAACAGATGTTATATGATATGATGGATATGATGGATAGATGGATGTATACACAGATGATAGATAGATAGATAGATAGACAGACATGATATGATGGATAGATAGATATGATATAATGGATAGATAGGACAGATTGGATGGATGGATGGATGGATAGATAGATAGATAGATAGATATGATGGGTGGGTGGATGCGTGGATGGATGGATGGATAGACAGATAGATATGATGGATGGATGGATAGATAGATAGATAGATATGATGGATAGATAGATAGATAACATAGATACATATAATAGATATGACAGATAGATATATATGATACATACATATAATAGAGAGATGATAGATAGATATCATGGATAGATAGATACATGTGATGGATGGATAGACAGATACCACAGATAGAAAGAAAGAAAGATAGATATGATGATGGATAGATAGATATCATAGATAGATAAATATAATAGATATCATACATAGATATATATGATGGGTAGATACATATAATATAGATGATAGATAGATATCATAGATAGATATGATGGATGGATAGATAGATATCATAGAACAGATGTTATATGATATGATGGATATGATGGATAGATGGATGTATACACAGATGATAGATAGATAGATAGATAGACAGACATGATATGATGGATAGATAGATATGATATAATGGATAGATAGGACAGATTGGATGGATGGATGGATGGATAGATAGATAGATAGATAGATATGATGGGTGGGTGGATGCGTGGATGGATGGATGGATAGACAGATAGATATGATGGATGGATGGATAGATAGATAGATAGATATGATGGATAGATAGATAGATAACATAGATACATATAATAGATATGACAGATAGATATATATGATACATACATATAATAGAGAGATGATAGATAGATATCATGGATAGATAGATACATGTGATGGATGGATAGACAGATACCACAGATAGAAAGAAAGAAAGATAGATATGATGGATGGATAGATAGATATCATAGATAAATATAATAGATATCATACATAGATATATATGATGGATAGATACATACAATATAGATGATGGGTAGATAGATATCATAGATAGATATGATGGATGGATAGATACATATAATAGATGATAGATGTCACAGATAGATAGATATGATGGATGGATAGATATCATAGAACAGATGTCATATGATATGATGGATATGATGAATAGATGGATGTATAGACAGATGATAGATAGACATGATATGATGGATAGATAGATATGATATGATGGATAGATAGGACAGATTGGATGGATGGATGGATAGATAGATACAAACATACCCAATTAACATGCTGTACACCTTAAACTTCCTTATGTTATATGTCAAACATAGTCAAGAAAAAACAATAGAAACCTTAAAATTAAATTAAAACCAAAAACCAGACACACAGAGCACTTTCCATGTAAACCTCCTCGAAGGCCAATTCATCAGCAAAAAAAAAAAAAAAAAAAAAAGAAAACCCTATTAATTTTCCAGCACTCCCTACCTTCCAAGTACGTAAAGGAAGCTAGCTAGGAAGCTTAAAGCATCTTGAGATCGATTCCCGATTTGCATGCTCACGATCCACATCTTTGGGTTATGGTCTGTGCCTCGGGGTTTCTACGAACAGGAGGTCAGACCTGGCTGCCTTTATAATGATGTGCATGGAGGTTCCGTCTACCAGAGACTAAGAAAATTAATGTAAATGATTTCAGTCTTCTGCGCGGTAGTTCATGGGACTCAGCTGAATAATTCAACTGCGAGTAGCTGGAAATGTGGGACCTGGGCTTTCTATTTTTCCAAAGTCCCTCTGACTGAGTCTCATGCATTTCAGGTTGTTCCAGAGAAAAGAAAGGGAGCCTTGAAGTGACACCCTGTCATCGTCCTGCATGTGTCACAGATTCCACTGGAGTTTTTTCCTCCCCTTCCAGGTGAAATGAGCCATGCGGTGTCTATTTCAAACCTTTTACGAAAAAGCATCCTCTTTATACTCAAGGTTAAGTAGGACAAGAAGTGTTAAAACATTTTAGGGGAGCCTGCATGGCTCAGTTGGTTAAGCCTCTGCCTTCGGCTCAGGTCACCATAGCACGGTTCGTGAGTTCGAGCCCCGTGTCGGGCTCTGGGCTGATGGCTCAGAGCCTGGAGCCTGCTTCTGATTCTGTGTCTCCCTCTCTCTCTGCCCCTCCCCTGCTCCTACTCTCTCTCTCTCTCTCTCTCTCTCTCTCTCTCAAAAATACATAAACATTAAAAAATTAAAAAACATGTAAAACTTGCCTTTGGTAAGGATTGGTCAAATTTCATTTTCCATCCATCAGAACGTGTCTGAAATGAGGGAATGTGTATGAATCATTGTTCCAGTACCTCAAGAAGAAACCCAAGGGACTCCCAACAAATTCATTCCATTTAACGCCTCAGATATGTTCCTATCCCTTTATTCTCTCCTGATTCTTATTATTTTCCAAACATTGATGGCACAGCTGGTGGCAGGGAGCAGGAAAAACGCCTATCTGTAGACCTATAAGGTAGTTTCAGGATTTTACAAGGGCAAGTGTTTACATCAGAAAGAACGTCCGGCAGGTGTTATAAAATCTTGCAAAGGTGCGTCTATGCAATTGCAACTTCTGCTAGTAACATTTTTACCTGGCAAGGTCTTCCTGTCTGCGCAGTACCCAAGGGGAAGGCTGGTTAAGTTGGATTTTCACCAGATTTTTTGGCAATGGATCTGTGGCTTTAAGAGATAGTATGTTTTGTAAGGGACGAAACTCCTTCTTGCTCACGTTTGATTATCCCAGTGTGTTAGATGTACGATGTGCTCAGTCAGTGTGTACGTCAGACTGCGTCCGCATAATTCCCACCCTCCCGTGGGCCTGATGTAACAATGCAGGTGACTGGAAATGGCAATTTACAACAGACTACAGATTTTAAGACACTTTGTACATGCGCTATTTCATTTAATCTGCCCACAAACTCCTCTGAACTGGTACTGCTTTGTGTTTGGAAAGTCTGGGGATCAGGCAGGAAAATAATTCTTCGTGACCCCCAAGGTCCCATGAGAATCAGACTAAAGAAGCACGAATTTCATGTTATTTATTTATTTATTTACACGGGCAGGAGGCAGTCTGAGGGCTGACTTTTATAAATTCCTATACTGATAAGCAGTTGCTGGATGTTTTAATTATTCTCTCCCTTTGTTTTCTTATCTATACATTACTTAGTAACTAAGGTAATTTAATGTTCATTTTTATTTTATTTTTAATTTAAAAAATTCTTATTTAGTTTTGAAAGACAGAGAAAGAAGGGGAGGGGCGGAGAGAGAGGGAGACCCAGAATCTGAAGCAGGCTCCAGGCTCCGAGCTGTCAGCACAGAGCCCGACGTGGGGCTCGAACTCACGAACCAAACCATGAGATCATGACTTGAGCAAAAGTCACATGTTTAACTCAGTGAGCCACCCAGACACCCCACAGACAATACCCCTTTAAGCAAACAGAACAGGAACAAACTTGAACAGGGACTGGCCTCATAGCAAGCAGCTGTAATTCATGGCAGGTGCTAGAAATGTTTTTAGGTTAGCTCCTGCTCCAATGAAGTTTGCACGTTGTGTTCAATGGCAACATTGTGACGGGACATCTGACCATGTAACACAGTAACCCCTCAGTTCGGATGTGGGCGTCCTTCTCAGCTAAGCCATGCAGTCTGGAAACGCTGCCTGGGGCCTCTACATCTCGCTTCACACTGGAATCACCAGGAAGCACTTAAAAGTACACAGGCCTACATATTGCCCTCAGAGGCTTTTATTTTATTGCTTTGAAATGCAGTAGTGTAAATGTGATACTTGAAAGGTTCCAGGGGAGTCTAGTATATAGGAATGTCCAACAACCGGTGTTCTATGCATTCCTAGCCAAGAAATTTGGATCACCACCCATGATGACCTTTGCATGCATAAATATAGTTTTACATACATATACTGCTATATATTTATGTGTGTGTGTGTGTGTGTGTGTGTATATATATGTGTGTGTGTATATATATATATATATATATATATATACACATATGGTCTCATAAATATATACTTTATATATTTATATATAGCTTTATATGTTTATATATAGTTTAACATCTATATTTACTATAAATATATACAACATGTATTAAATACTTACAATATATATTAGAATATCAATGTACTATATATTTATATAATATATATACTTACAGATTTATCCTTATATTTGTGACTATGCAAAATATAACTATCTTTAACACAGGCGTCGTGCATGAGGCTTCATCTAACAACAGTGTGCATGTTAATATGCACGGTGACGGAAATAGCTCTAAGGATAGCCCAGGAACAGGTGTAAAATAACCCTGGGGTCACCGCCAGGGGCCTGCAGTTCCGGAGAGCGGCCAGCAGGTGGCGATGTTGATTTGAGCGCTGAGGACCCACCGCTTGGAGGTTGCCTTCAGGGACAGAAGTTTTTCTTAAAACCTGGCATCTCCACGCGACCCCCTCAAGGGCTCCGCTTGGTTTTAACCACACCTGCAGCTGCTGAGGCCCGGAGAGAGTCGATTATGCATAATTAGCGTTCCTACCTGATGTGCTGAAACCACACTTTGTTCAGTGTTTCTGTCCAAGCCATATTAACGCGTGTATTTATTTGTTCTCTGCAATCGAAAAACAGATATATGGTGCACTCTTTCCAGACAGATGTTTGATTACGGATGTCGGTTCCAGAACAGGCTCGTGCTGCAAGAGGAAACCAAAGGAGGGAGCAAGGGAAGACACGTTCCCCCCGGGGGGTGGCCCAGCGCAAGACAACAAAACAAACAAACAAACAAAACCAGTTGAGCCTAGAATTTGAATTCAGCTGAAGGGACGTGCATTGAGCCTAATTAAGCTAATAGACCCTGCAGTGGGTAGCACAGAATTTTTAGCTCCTGTACCTTAAAACGTGGAAAGCCACCAAGAAAAGACGGGAGAACAGAAGATTTTCACCCACCAGAGATGAACCCAACCTGTAGATAAAACTAGGTCCCCCACAGCCGGGAAGAAGGAACATAACTGAGAATATTTACGGAGCACGAATACAGCTTTCATGTACTGTGAAGTGATTGTAGACAGCAGGGTAAATCATCGTGGCTCTGGTTTTCGTGCACGCACAACATGATAGGCATCACACCTTTCCCTCACTGGTTCATTCACTCACTCATTCATTCATTCACTCAAGGTATGCTGAACATCTAAATAAGTCTGGGCCCTACAGAGACAAAAGCACATAGCTTCCAGTTCCTTCTATACATTTATTTATTTACTTACTTATGAGAGAGAGAGGCAGAGCACGAGTAGGGGGAGGGGCAGAGAGAGGAGACACGCAATCGGAAGCAGGCTCCAGGCTCTGAGCTGTCAGCACAGAGCCCGACGCGGGGCTCGAACTCACAGACCATGAGATCGTGACCTGAGCTGAAGTCAGAGGCTTAACCAACTGAGCCACCCAGGCACCCTAAGTTCCTTCTACAAGTTGTTCTTGTATTGGGGCGCCTGGGTGGCTCGGTTGGTCGACTGTCCGACTTCGGTTCAGGTCATGATCTCACGGTTCATGGGTTCGAGCCCCATGTCGGGCTCTGTGCTGACAGCTCCGAGCCTGGAGCCTGCTTTGGATTCTGTGTCTCCTTCTCTCTCTCTCTCAAAACATAAATAAACATGAAAAAAAAAAAAAAACAACTTGTTCTTGTACCTTCTATGTTGGTCCTACAGTGAATTACATAGAAGGTAACCTCTGCTTCTCCTGCTGATACAAATTACCGATACGTGGCTGGTACTCAAGACTGTTGAGGTCTTGAAAAGAGCAGGAAAGATTGATAACTGGCCACAGAGAGAGAATGTGGAGACGTGAGAAGTGAGTCCGACCCAATATCCTAGATGAGTGGGGGAGGGTAAGGCCATTCGTAGTTTTGACAAACATACCACAGATAATTAGGGGCATAATAATAATCATGGGGGGGCACTAGATGAGGGATCTACAAGGATTCTATAAACTATGACAAACCTTGTGTAAATCTGAAATTGTTTCAAGATAAAAGAGCCTATTGTTTTAAGTTTATTTATTAATTGGGGGGGGGGGGAGGGAAAATGAGTGGGGTAGGGGCAGACAGAGGGAGACACAGAATCCAAAGCAGGCTCCAGGCTCTGAGCCATCAGCACAGAGCCTGATGCGGGGCTCAAACCCACAAACCGTGAGATTGTGACCTGAGCTGAAGTCAGACGCTTAACCAACTGAGCCACCCAGGAGCCCAAAAGTCTATTTTTAAAACTCAGTAATAATAATAATAATAATAATAATAATCCCAATCCAATACACCAAATAAACAATCTAAAAATATTTCGACATATAATCTGAACAGATATTACACAGAAGATGATATTCAGCTAATAAGTGCTTGAAAAGAAAACTCAACATCTTTAGTCATTAGGGAAATGTGATTTAAAACTATAACAGTGGGGTGCCTAGGTGGCTCAGTCAGTTGAGTGTCTGTCCGACTCTTAATGTCGGCTGAGGTCTTGAATCCCAGCGTTGTGGGACTGAGCCCTGGCACCTGCCTCCATGCTAATCATGGAGACTGCTTTAGATTCTCTCTCCATCATCCCCTCTCCCCTGCTCGCTCTCTCTTTAAAATAAAAAGAATAAAAATAAAACTATAACCATAGGGACATGCTACTACCTACTGATGAGAATGTCTAAAATATAATCAGTTTAAAAAATACCAGTAACAGTATGGATAGGGAGTATGGAGACTATCATGTTACCTGGGGCTGGTGGGAATACAGAACGGCACAGCCACTCTGGAAAATAGTCTGGTGGCTTCTCGTATCCCTAAACCTGCAACTGTCACATGAGCCAGAAGTTCCCCTCCTAGGAATTTACCTAAGGGAAATAAAAAGCTTATGTTCATTCACAAACCTGTCAATGAGCAGTGTTTGTCATGGCTTCAAGTGTAATCAAGAAAACTAGTGGAAACAGCCCAGATGTCCTTTGTCGGATGACGGACAGGCTGATTGGAGCACATCTACAAAATGGAACTGAGTCGAGCAATAAAAGAGGGCTGAAGCACTCATACATGGAACAGCCTGGCTGAGCCTCAAATGTGTTCATCTCAGTGTAAGAAGCCAGCCTCCATACCATGCATTCTGTTTGATCCCTTCATAGAACATTCTGGAAAAGACCCCAAGAGTGTTCATCTAAGTGCAAGAAGCCAGACTCATACCATGCATTCTGTTTGATCCCTTCATAGAACATTCTGGAAAAGACCTCAAAAGTGTTCATGTAAATGGAAGAAGCCAGCCTCATACCAGGCATTCTGTTTGGTCCCTTCATAGAACATTCTGGGAAAGTCGTCAAACATGTAACTCTAAGCACAAGAAGTCAGCCTCCATACCAAGCATTTTGTTTGGCCCCTTCATAGAACATTCTGGAAAAGACCTCAGGTGTGTTCATCTAAGCGCAAGAAGCCACTCTCCATGCCATGCATTGTTTGCACCCTTCATAGAATGTTCTGGAAAAGACCTCAGATGTATTCACTTACATGCAAAAAGTCAGCATCCATACCATGCATTTCGTTTGATCCCTTCACTGAATGTTCTGGAAAAGAGCTCAGATGTGTTCATCTAAGTGCAAGAGGCCAGTCCCCAAGCCATGCATTCCATTTGATCCCTCCATAGAATGTTCTGGAAAATACTTCAAATATGTTCATCTAAGTGCAAGAAGCCAACCTCCATACCATGCAGTGTATTTCTTCCATTCACAGAATGTTCTGGAAAAGACCTCAGATGTGTTCATCTAAGTGCAAGAAGCTAGTCTCAATACCTTGCATATTTGATCCATTTATAGGACATGCTGGAAAAGACACTGTAAGGACAGAAACAGACTAGTGGGTCCTGGGTCTGAACCTGAGGCGAGGTGTTGGCCACAAAGTCTAACAGGGTGATCAGGGCTTGAGGAGTTGTGACCTATTGTATGTTGTCAGCCTGACAACGGTGTGTTTTCGTCAAAACTCTCAGGGCCCCACAAGAAAAAGTGAGTTTTCCTCTCCATACTCAGAACAACCATTATGGAAATCATCCTCGTAAGAAAAGGTGGGGACTTTGCCACAATCACGGCACATCCGGGACTGTTTCCGGCACCAACGAGGGAAATGTGAAGCCACTGACGGGCACGCATCCTCAGTCACTTGCCCCCGAAGAGCCTGAACACGGATTCCAACCCAGGTCAGAGCAGCTCCAAGGTCTGAGCCTGTGCAAGCACGCCTTCACAGCTCGGGCTGCCTGGCACATGTAAAGCCTCGAGGGAAGGATACAGGAGGCAGCGAGGTCAAGAGGGGACAGGCGGTCATAACTCACGTGGAAAAGGGCAGTGAACTTCTACGGGTTTCCCCAATCCCTGAAAACAGTCGCACAACAGCTCTCTTGCTAAAGTGAGTCAGGTGTGAGAGCTACAGACACGTGCTCAGTGACACAATTTTCACTCAGAAAAAGGGCAACTAATCAGCAGTAATTCCACAATCTGGGGGGGATTTCAGACTACCGGTGCCAGTGACAATCAGAAACGCAGTCACAGGCTTCCTGAAAATGCACAAACCTCAGATGGACGTTCTTACGTTCTTGAGATGGCCGTTCAAGCAAACTGAGCCCCAATGCAACACTTTAAGAGATGCCATCGGTCTTCAAAATGTTACAGGATCGTTAAATTTTTTAATTTTTTAAAGTTTATTTACTTATTATTTTGAGACAGAGAGAGGATCCCAGCAGGGTCCATATTGTCAGCGCAGAGCCCGACATGGGGCTCAAATTCACAAAGCACGAGATCATGAGCGAAGCCAAAGTTGGATGCTTAACCAACTGAGCCACCCCGGCACCCCACAGTTTTTAAATTTTTTGAAAAAATGTTGATTTATTTTGAAAGAGAGAGAGAGTGAGTGGGGAGGGTGGTGCGGAGAGAGAATCCCAAGCAGCCTCTGCACTGTCAGCACAGAGCTCAGTGCGGGGCTTGAACTCACGACCTGTGAGATCATGACCTGAGCTGACATCAAGAGTCAGACGCTTAACTGACTGAGCCACCCAGGCGTCTCCAGACCGTCCTACTCTTAAAATCAATTCTCCTGGCCTTTCAGCTTGTGGGGAAAACAAAAACAAAAACAAACACAAACACAAACAAACAAAAACAAAACAAAGGCAACAACCAGTCTTTTTATTTCCATCAGATTCTTATTTTGAACTTGGTTTAAATTTGTGGCTCAACAAAACCCAAAAGCCAAGGCAATTCTGTCTGTAATAAGCGTTATGGGATTTGGTTTCCCATAGAGAAGCTAGTACTTATGTGAAGGTGGATTAAAAAGAATTAGAAAAATTTTAAACATCACTGAAAGACGCCTTCAAGGCCCCAAAAGGACTCAAGTTCAAGATTAAGAGCTGGGACCCATTCATACACGCATATGTTGTTGAACGTGATTCACTCAAACGTGAAAAAGGAAAGTTTCTGTCATTCTCAAAAACAGTGCCCCAAATTAACCATAGTTTAAAAAGTATCAGGGTTGTTTCTCACCACAAGCCTGTCTGTGGATTTTAAAGCGTTTCCAGGAGCGCCTGGGTGGCTTAGTCGGCTAAGCGTCTGGGTTGGTTTTGGCTCAGGTGATGATCTCACGGTTCGTGAATTCAAGCCACACATTAGGCTCTTTGATGTCAACATGGAGCCTGTTTGAGATCCTCTGTTTCCCTCTCTCTCGGCCCCTTCCCTGCTGGCTCTGTCCCTCAAAAGTAAATAAGCACTAAAAGAATTTTTTTAAGCCTTATATTAAATTTCCAACTCATGATGTCAGGAGTCCTCCTATCACTCATGGTCTTTTGAGTTATACTTAAGTTCATTGCGTGCTGTTAAATTCTTCAATATTTGTAACGCTTTTGTCCCTAATCCTCTTACACAGAATGAATTGGTTGCTGTATTTGTATCTCCTCTGTTAGGTCCTCAACAACATGACAATCCCGCTGTCCTTGAAAACCTATGTTTGATAGGAAAGTGCCAAGGACTCGTTCGAAACTCAGTTCTGCAACCGCACAGTGCGTCCCCAGAGCGAAGTTTGATGGCACATGTTACGGGTCCTCAAGCGAATGGAGGGCTTTGGTCAGTAGGGGGTATGAGCAGCAGTGACCCACAGGTTATGACACAACAAAGGGAAATGTCATCATCAGTAGAAGGTACGCTGACTGGGGGGCCCCGTCTCAGACACACCACACTCACTACACGTTTAGGATTGGTGTGCATTCGTTCTTGTCATCTGAGTCCCAATTTCCAGAGAAGCTTCGATGGTGGATGACAGTCCAGTTTGATCCAGGGGACATTTATGAAGCCTTCCTGTGACGAATCAGGTCAAACGGGCGATGGGCACTGAGGACCGCACTTGTTGGCATGAGCCCTGGGTGTTCCATGTAAGAGTTGAATCACTGGGTTGCACTCCTGAAGCCAAGACTACACTGGATAGAAGTATTAACTAACTTGAATTTAAAAAAGAAAAAGGGTCAAGCCCATGTTTCTTGTACCATTTTTTCAAAACACTTCACTAAAGCCTAAATTACTTCTCCCACGTGCTACATGTAAGGAGATACCTCGGGCTCCCAGGAGTAGCAAACATCTTGAAAGTCACAGATACTCTTTGAACTCGGTTTCTGTCCCAAACTCCAGGATGTTTTCCAAACTGGAAAAGCCAACGTGGAAATGAGAGGTTTTGGCTCAAGTCGCGGTCTTCCAAATATTTCTGTCGTGGTGCACAGTGACCCTGTTTTGAATGCTTTCTGTGAGTTCAGCTTATTTGAATTCCTAAGCTTTCAAAAGATCATGTCCCTCTGGATTCCATTTATAATCCACTGTGATAGTTCTTTGTGCTTAACAGAATATATTTTTTTTTATTTTAAGAAACACAATCACAGAAAATAAAACAAGAATAATGTAGTTCTGGGAGCCCCCATGTAGCAGCAATACATTGAAGCATTACATTGTGCATTCAAAGTTTTTATATTAGAAATCATCCAGAAGCTCCCGGGTGGCTTCATGAGTTGAATGTCCGACTTGTCTCCCATCACGCTCTCGCGGTTCGAGAGTTTTGAGTTCACTGCTGTCAGCACAGAGCCTGCTTTGGATCCTCTGTGCCCCTCTCTCTGCCCTTCACCAACTTGTGCTCTCCTCCAAATAAATAAATATTAAAAAACAAATCGTTCCATGAGCCAGCCCTTATCCTTATGGAAAATCTGTCCCCGTGCGTCACTAGATGAGCATTTTCCTGAATCTGTCCGGTGGGCTCACATCCATGTGAATCCAGGTCTCTGCTCATATGCATATGCGTGAATGCTGGATAGTATTGTGTTACTTTTCACGTTTACACGAACCTGTCATTCCCATGAATCCTGTTTAAGAACACCGACTCATACATACTTACTGGGTTCGTTTGAATTCCTTTTACCCATTCATTTCTTCCAAGTTTCACCACGGTTATGTGCACTGTCAATATGGTAGTTTTTTTGATAGGACATGATGTGTCTCTTTTTTCTATTAGGTGTTCTTTTTTATCTCTTTCTTCTGTGTCTGCTTACTGGATTGATAAGATTTTTCTTACTTTCCACCCGATCGGCTTGTAATTTTATGTTTTGCATTCTTCAGTGTGGGATCCGACAGATTTAATATGTGTATATAAAGCATAAATGGTTAATCGGTAGGTCTAACTCCTGAGAAAGTCTTCAAATACTTTAAACGCTATTTCACCACTCGTGTTCCACACATTGTGTTTCCTGATATTTTAAACGAGACTGCCTTGCATATTCCATGAAATTAAAGTTATTTTAAGTACTGTAGTTACATATATTCTCTGGAGATTCTTTCTGCTGCGATCATAACTAACATGCTCGAGCGTTTATCTACAAACATTATATTGGGTCTCCAATCTTCAATGATATTTTAATTTAATTTTTTAATGTTTATTTATTTTTGAGAGAGAGCATGAGAGAGAGAGCAAGTGGGGGACCGGCAGAGAGAGAATCTCAAGCGGCTTCTGTGCTGTCAGCACAGAGCCTGACACAGGGCTTGATCTCACAAACTGTGAGATCCTGACCTGAGCCAAGATCAAGAGTTGGACACCTGGGGCGCCTGGGGGGCTCAGTCGGTTGAGCGTCCGACTTAGGCTCAGGTCAGGATCCCACAGTTTGTGAGTTCGAGCCCCGCATCGGGCTCTGTGCTGACAGCTCAAGGCCTGAAGCCTGTTTCAGATTCTGTGTCTCCCTCTCTCTGCCCCTTCCCCGCTCATGCTCTGTCTCTCTCTGTCTCTCAAAAATGAATAAACGTTAAAAAATTTAAAAAAAAGAGTTGGACATCTAACTGACTGAGCCACCCGGGCATCCCAGTGATATTTTAATTTGGCATTGAATTCTGTGTTCACATTTATTTCTAGGGTAATCTGTCAAGACACCTACCGTGTTCTGCAATCGAGCACTGACGGAAATTATGTGCACTGTTATTTCTTTCTATATAATTGGCTTTTTCCACAAGGAAGTCTCAGCTTTTCAGGTCAGTAATGGTTTAGACCTCTTTAAATGCAGTATTTGCGTCTTTCCGGCTGTGGGGGGCATTTCTTGCATCAATCAGGCAGGATGTGATTTGCTTCTAATTTAGATTGAGGTTGTGACTTGTGTTTTCTTTTTGTGTTGGCATCATGAACACGAATCTCATCGTGGATGCACCATATATGGGTGTACTAGTAACAAAATGTGTGTTTTTGATGCGATGCAATAATCATCTGTAGGAGGATGCACAGGGAGTGCACTGATACACAGCAGAGGGGTATTAACCTAACACCTGGCAGATACTAAATCCTTAGTAACATTTAGCAGTTAGGAGTTTTGACGTTAGTGATGTTTAAGCAGAGTGGCATAGCAGTAGAGAAAGAGAATGGTAGATGAGGAGGAAACTTCGGAAGGCTGGGTTGCTTCCCACGATGACATGAGAGCCCCAAAAGTTGGGACCATCAGGGAGAGTAACTGTTAGGCTCATTGGAAAGACTGTCCTTATGTGGTTAATCATAGAATAATAATACCTACCATCATGTTGTGATTTATTTGCAATTGTCAACGGCTACCGCATTCTGTTAACATGCTCCAAAGGATCAAAGACCTGAATTCCCACGGGCGTGAATCACACCAGACACATGCACAGAAATGTTTGCCTAGTGACGCACGGGGACAGAGTTTCCATGGGACATGTTTGCAGCACAAAGTTTGGATTGCAGCCAATCCCCAAAACCAAAAATAAATAAAAATAAAAGTTTCAAACTTCTGCATTGTTGAAAAGAAGGTGTCAACACCTATGTGCATGGGCACGCATGCACACACACACATTCACAGACATGTTGCCACACTATGGTATCCCATTTCTCATCATGGATGGATAATCAAAATGCACTCTTGAATTGTCATGATCATTATTTTTCCAGGTGTGAGCCGAATGCTAAATACCTCTGTAAGACTAATTATTTCCTTTAACACAGCGGCTAAAAATTCTCATTCCTAAGTAATTTTTATACGGTAGCTTTTCAGTTAATATCCCGTATCAAGTGTTAGAACCAAGATGAGGTAATCCTTTAATTAAAAATTTAATGGGTTTCTGGGACCCCAGTTGAAGGACTGACTATGTAATTTCTGGATACTTCTTTTTTTTTTAATGTTTATTTTTATTTTTGAGAGACAGAGAGCATGAGCGGGGGAGGGGCAGACAGAGAGGGAGACACAGAATGCAAAGCAGGCTCCGGGCTCTGAGCTGTCAGCACAGAGCCCGATGCGGGGCTCGGACACACGAACTCTGAGATCATGACATGAACTGAAGTCGGATGCTTAACCAACCGAGCCACCGAGGCCCCCCAGTTTCTGGCTACTT
Organism: Panthera onca; assembly: GCF_046562875.1. Classification (NCBI taxonomy): domain Eukaryota; kingdom Metazoa; phylum Chordata; class Mammalia; order Carnivora; family Felidae; genus Panthera; species Panthera onca. The sequence goes on along the minus strand of NC_138357.1, from coordinate 127,562,515 downwards.
CTAAATTCCCACACATGAACAGACAGAGCAAGTAAATAGCAAAGTACAAAACGCACAGAAAATATTTACAGCAAAAGTACACCAGTTACCCCCAGGACCACAGCCAGCTCTCACAGGGGGTGCTAATGTGGTTCTTCCTTGCTTCTAGAAATGAGTACCCACAGTCATTATTACACTCTTTTCACATCTGCTTGTTTGATTCTCTGCCTACCAGAGGCAGGTCTGCAATGCCCAGAGTTTGGTAATGGGCCAACCTACTGATTTTAAAAATACAGAAACTATTTACACCATAGTCCCCACTACATATCTCCTCCATTCAGAGTTTTGCTGTAAGTTCAGGGTTGTGTTTCACAATAAAATATGGAAGATGACTTCTCTTGGGTTAATTTTCAGTTTATTCATTTATTTACTTATTTTGAGACAGACACAGAGAGAGAATCCTAAGCAGAATCCACACTCAGCACAGAACCAGAGGCAGGGCTCGATCTTAAAACCCCGGGATCATGACCTGAGCTGAAATCAAGAGTCAGACGTTCAACTGACTGAGCCACCCAGGTGCCCCTTTTTTTTTTAAATGTTAACTACATGAGTCGACCATGTTTTTATTGAGAGACAACTCAAAGTCCACTCCACAGTGAGAGGATCTAACATTCCTAGATGAAAAACTGCCTGGTGTGCCTCAGAAATTAACATAAAATGATCAGGGTTTATTTTTGTTGAGTAATTGCTCTTACAAAGACAAAAGCATTCACTGGAATGATGAAATGCTCATGGCAGATGGACATTACGGATTTCTGGATACCTATGGATTCCCAAAAGGAAGCTGTACGGGACCTCCATGTGCTGTGGATCTATGGTTTCTTTTTCCTGAACTTGCATACCTAATGGGAGAGAACAGTTTTAGAAACTAACCAAGAATGAGGGGCGCCTGGGTGGCTCAGGCGGTTAAGCGTCCAACTTTGGCTCAGATCATGATCTCGAGGTCTAGGGGCTTGAGTCCCTCATCAATCTCTGTGCTGACAGCTCAGAGCCTGCGTGGGATTCTCTCTCTCTCTCTCTCTGCCCCTCCCTCGGATGCAGTCTCTCTCTCTCTCAAAATAAATAAACTTAAAAAAAAGTAAGACATGTTAAGACTTTGCTGCAGATACTCAGTAAAACTGGTTGACCTAACTCACCTAGCTCTTACTGGCTTAAAGTTATTATTTGAAAGGCAAAAAATAGTCGCCTGATTGGTAAAGAAAATAGTGATGTCAATGCCTTTGTAGGTATGGGCTCATTGGGGGTGGATAGGGAGGCATTTTAGCTCATTAAGGCAAACACAGGATTTCTTAGATTGATCAGAACATCTTTTATAGTTCAAGAGAGGATAGTCACGGACTTTCAGAAAGCACTGGAATCAGAACAGGGGGCATGGAAGCTTCAAAGTCATGCCTGAAGACAAGGTGACATTTCCCAGAGAAGAAACAGGTGTAGCATTGCACAATGTTCTGCATGGAACTGTTGTGACCTTCCAAGTTCATCTGTGGAATCTGTCACCCTGGTGTGATGACAAGAGGAGGTGGGCTTTGGGGACGGGCTAGGATGACACAAGTTCATGTGGTGGAGTCCCATGATGGGATTAGGTGGTATGTAGATGAAGAACGAATCTCTGGGCTCTTCTGGTGGGTCATTGAGTGAACTGGGAGATGGGAGAGAGACACGGGTGGATCATAAGAACACAGGTGTGTATTATTGTAGCCTTGGACATCCTACCAGAAGAAGTATTGCTCATGAAGGAAGTCAGGAAAGGATGGGTGAAGCTATACACAAGATCACTGTGACCTAAGGCTACCAAAGAGAAAGCCTGTATTCTGACATCCCACTGGGTTAGAATCCCTGCCCTCCAGTCCCCAGATGGACCACACCCTTACTTCTGACTCAGCTACAATGTGGAAAACATCAAATCTTCCACATAGGTCTACATCCACTTCTCCAGAATCTGCTCCCCACACAGGTATTGAAATGATGCACCATCTTGGTGACCTCACTCTCCTGCTAATGGTTCTAACACCTGAAATAATCCTTTAACAGAAACACAAATAGTACAGTGATGTTTGTCCTCTATCTGAAGTCATTCCCTGGATCCCCTGTTGTGTATGATATAGAACACGAGACCCATGCCTGCTGGCCACCAACTTCTGCCTCTGCTGTTTTCTATTTCTGGATCCTTCTGCTGGCATTCCCAAATAATGCCACTGTTTAGATCCCCCCCAAACGCATGCCGTCCTTCAGCATGTGTCATCCTCTCAGCCTGGATTGTGCCATTCTCTTGTGAAATGAACATGGCGGAAAGCTAATTTGTCTTTACATCCTGGTTCTCATGTTGCCTCCTCCGAGAAGCTTTTCCTGAGCTGTGGGATAGACTGAGTCATTGTCCTTCATCGCTTCTCTGTACTTAAGCCTGCTCTAGAATTACACAGTGATTGCATTCGTTTAGATGCCCACATCTTTTGATGGACTGGACTCCACTGAATTTTGTTTTCTTGTTGAGTTTTGTATCTGAACCATGTGAGATCTCTTGGCCCATAGAGGGAAGGAAAGGAAGGTGGAAGGAAGGAAGGAAGGAAGGAAGGAAGGAAGGAAGGAAGGAAGGAAGGAAGGGTGGGAGGGAGGATGAGGAAGGAAAGAAGAGAGAAATGGATAAAAAAAAAAAAGGACAGATTTTCCTTAAATGGAGTAAACTCTAGTTGAGGGCAATGAAGCCATAAGATCTATATTGAAAATTAAAACAAAATGGTTATGTCATCAGCCTAGGAAGTAGAAATGTTCCAAAACATAAGTTGAGTCTGATACCAATAGATAAAGGAGGGCATTCAACCCCACTCTGTAGACTTAAAGGTTAAGTAAATGGTCATGGCCATTTTCTATTAAGGTTAAGTGTATATACTTATTTTTCTGTATATTTCCCAGGATAGACCCGCAGTGGAAAGAGCGCACCTTTGAATTTTTATGTGATTCATGAGTTTCCCACATGTGCTCAAAACAGTCGGCACCTTCTGACATCTTCCTCTCCCTCCTTTTTAGATCTGCAACTCTCGTGTGAGCCCTAGCATGTGGCACCTGGTGATGTCCGAAAACCTTTGGAAGGAACTTTACTCCTAAACTTGCTTACGTGGGTAAAACAAGCTAATGAATTCTTGTTGAAATGAATTAAATACTTACATAGGAATTTTTATTAGAAGGTTTTATAACAAGATCTACAAATCACTGTTATTATGGGTCATTTACTGGGGTGCAGGAATGGCTCCGTAATATAGAAATGGATCTTATAATGATATCCTCTCAAATGATGCTGAGTCTAATATTTTACTTCTATATAATATCTCTCATTGGGATGAGTTTTACTTGCTTTGTGAATATAAAGTGAGGACATTTGAGTGCCAAAGAACATGAGCATTTAAAGTCCACGGACCATGTTCAATGAGAGCCCAATGAGGGCTCTTCAGTGGATTGTGACCCTGCTCACAATTATTTCTCTGAGCTTCAATCACCCCACCTGTAACACAGGCGATAATGCTAGTGAGCTCATGGAAATCGTGTGAACGTTAAATGAGATACGATTTCCAAAGTCTGGATTATTCAATAGGTTTTCTTCTTCTTCCCTGTACTCCTTAAATTGTAGGTAACTTTATAATAATGTGGTAATGTTCATGTTTCTACACTGCTGTCATAATTGTCCCAATTAATCAGGAATGAATTCTTACTAGTTTTTTTTTTTAATTTTAACTTTATGAAGCAAACACTGTTTAATTATCCTTGCTTTTTCTTTCTTGCAAACTCAAATAAGGAGCAAATCCCATCAAATAGTGCTTCCTTAACACAGCTGTCTCTTTAGAAATAGCTATTATCATCAATTAGTACACACACACACACACACACACACACACGTTTTTGCCAATAATATTACATGGTGCTTATGTACCACACAATATAGCTTGGAGATATAAGAAAATATATACAAATAGTATATATCATGGTAATCTGTATTGTATATTATAAACAATCATGGTTATATAACAATCTCCCTACTAATAGACATTGAGAGTGTCGAAAATATTTTGTTATTTTACACAGAGCCCTATATAAACAGCTAATTTAAACGGCTGTTTGGTTTTTCCCTGGTCACCTGTAATAATTGATTGCCTTTTTATGGTGCTTATTAAATGAGTCTTTTTTTTAATATTTATCTTTGAGAGAAAGAGCGTGAGTTGGGGAGGAGGAGAGAGAGAGGGAGACATAGAATCCGAAGCAGGCTCCAGGCTCTGAGCTGTCTGCACAGAACCTGACGTGGGGCTCGAACCCACAAACTGTGAGATCATGACCTGAGTTGATGTTGGATGCTCAACCAACTGAGCCACCCAGGCAACCTGAGCTTTTGTTTGTTTAATTTTTTTAACGTTTATTTATTTTTGAGAAGAGTGAGACAGAGCATGAGCAGGAGAGGAGAGAGAAAGAGGGAGACACAGAATCTGAAACAGGCTCCAGGCTCTGAGCTGTCAGCACAGAGCCCAACGCGGGGCTCGAACTCATGGACCGCAAGATCATGACCTGAGCCAAAGTAGGACGCTTAACCGACTGAGCCACCCAGGCACCCCAACCCTGAGCTTTTGTTTTTAATTGCAAAGTCAAATTGCTTATATATAGGAAAAAACTGGTTACATACAATAATCTTGGTCATGAGACTATGTTGCAATCCTTTATTAGTTCCAGAAGTGTTTGTTGTTATTGATTCTTTGACATTTCTTTGACATAACAATCATGTCATCTATTTTTTTGTAAATGATAGTTTTGGGGGGTGCCTGGGTGGCTCAGTCGGTTAATCATCCGACTTTGGCTCAAGTCATGGTCTTACGGTTCGTGAATTCGAGCCCCACGTCAGGCTCTGTGCTGACAGCTCAGAGCCTGGAGCCTGCTCCAGATTCTATGACTCCTCACTCTACCCCTTCCCCCCCTTGCGTTCTCTCTCTCTCCCTCTCAAAAATAAACAAACATTAAAATTTTTTTTAAATGACGTTTTATTTCTTCTTGCCAAACTGAGTAGCTTTTATTTTCCTTTCTTGTCTTATTGCATTGACTAGGACCTCCAATATGGGCTTGCATAGGAGTAGTGGGAGGGGATATCCTTGGTTTGCTCCTGATCTTATGGGAGGGTATCTGGTTTTTCATAAAGAAAATTGTTTGCATGAAGTTAAGGAAGTATCACTCTTTATCGCTCTTTTCTTAGTTTGCTCAGTGTTTGCATCATGAGTTAGATTTTATCAAATGCTTTTTCTGGAACAATTGATATAATCATCTGATTTTTCTTAACACTGTTGATTACAAAAATTTATTTTCAAGTGTGGAGGCAACTTTGCATACGGTACACATATTGATTTACTATTGTGTATGTTTACTTCTACATGTTATAGCAATCTATTTGTTAATGTTTATGTTGAAGACTTTTGCATCTATATTTATGAGAGACATCAGCCTGTGGTTTTCCTTTCATGTCATGTCTGTGTCTGGTGTTTGTGTCAGGGTGACACTGGCCTCATAGAATAAGTTAAGAAGTGCTTTCTTTTTTGTAAATGAGATTTAGAAAATTAGCATTGTTTGCTCTCACCTGAATTTTATCTCCCAAAATTCAGTGGTTGAATTAACAGCCCCCCCATATCTATTTGTGACTATTTTGGAGATAAGGTCTTTTAGGTGAGGTGATGGAGTTAAAATGAGGTCATGAAGGTGGTCCCTCATCCCACAGGGCTGCTGTCCTTGTCAGAGATTAGGACGCAGGCATGCACAGAGTGATGACCATGTGAGGACACAGGGAGAACACAGGATCTACACAGCCAGAAGAGAGGCCTCAGGAGGAACCAGCCTCAGCCCGCCTGGATCTCAGACCCCCAGCCTCTAGGACTGTGAGAAAGTAAATGTCTGTGTTGAAGCCATCCATCCTGTGGGACGTGTGCCATGGTAAACTAATACATTTTTATTGCTTGAAGGTTTGGTAGAATTCTCCAGTGCAACTGTGTGGCCTCATGCATTTTTAGGAGGGTCATTAATTATTGATTCAATTTCTTTAATATAAATAGGCCTATTGAAATTACATATTTCTCCTTGTATGAGTTTCAGTCTTTCAGGGAATTGGTCCTTTCCATCTAAATTATCAAACCTGTGGGCAGAGAGATATTAATAATGCTCCTTTGTTATATGTTCATGTCTATGGGATCATTACGGATGGCTTTTTTCCATATGTGGTATTACGAAATTGTGTCTTCGCTCTTTTTTGCTCAGTTAGCTTGCCTCGAAGTTATGATTTTATTGATCTTTTCACAGACCCTGTTTTTTTGCTTTGTTGATTTTTCTCCATGGGTTTCCTGTTTTTTAATTTATTGATCTCTGCTGTAACTTATATTATGATTTTTTCTGTCATTTGGTTTAGATTTAAATTCATCTCCTTTTTATGCTTTCCTAAGGCCAGTGTTTAGGTTATAGATTTTACATCTTTCTTCTTTTTTAAAAAAATTTTAAAGAATTTAAAAAAAAATGTTTAATGTTTATTTATTCTTGAGAGAGAAACACACACAAAGCTGAGTGGGGGAGGGGCAGGGAGTGAGGGAGACACAGAATATGAAGTAGGCTCCAGGCTCTGAGCTGTCAGCACAGAGCCCGACACAGAGCTTGAACTCACGGACTGTGAAATCATGACCTGAGCTGGAGTGCTTAACCCACTGAACCACCCAGGTGCCTCTCTTTTTTTCCAAAAAAAAAAAAAAATATTTATTTATTCTTGAGAGAGACACAGAGCATGAGTGGGAGAGGGGCAGAGAGAGAGGGAGATACAGAATCTGAAGCAGGCTCCAATGGGGCTTGAACCCACAAACCATGAGATCATGAGCTGAGCCAAAGTTGGACGCTCAACAGACTGAGCCACCCAGGCACCCCTCTTCTTTTCTAATATATTCATTCAATGCTTTAACATTCCCTTGAGGTATTGTTTTCACTACATCCTAGCCTGTTTGGATAACCTGGGTTTTTCCCGTCATATGTTGTCCAGGAGGGTATGGTTTACTTTCCAATTATTTGAGGATTCGTCATCTACGTGCTATGGATTTCTAATTCAGTTCCATTGTGGGCTGAGAACATGTTTCATACGATTTCTGTTCTTTCAAATTTGGTAAGCTGTGTCTCATCATCCAAAATGTGTTCTATGTTGGCACCTATAACAGGTGGACTTGAGAAGAACGTGTCCCCTGGTCTCTCATTGGCGTATTCTCTAAACGCCACTGAGATCAAATTGATGGCCAGTGACATTCGCATGAACTATGTCCTCACTGATGTTCTGCCCGTTGGATCTACAGGGTCTGCAAGCTTAGAGTGGATTTTTCTATTTCTACAATTTTTGATAAGTTGTATAAGTTTTCACCTCATGTATTTGGATAGTCTGGTCTTTGGCATATTTATGCGTGATGTATCTGCATGAACAATGGTCCCCTTCAACATTATGTATTGATATTTTTATCCTTGATAATTTTCCTTGTTGTGAAGTCTGATTTGTCTGAAATTAATATGTCTATTCCAGATTTGTTTTGATTAGGGCAAGGACAGCGTATCTTTTTCCATCCCTTTATTTTAACCTATCTAGGATTTAAAATTTTTTTTTTAACGTTTATTTATTTTTGGGACAAAGAGACAGAGCGTGATTGGGGGAGGGGCAGAGACAGGGAGACACAGGATCTGAAGCAGGCTCCAGCCTCTGAGCTGTCAGCACAGAGCCCGTCGTGGGGCTCAAACCCAGGAACCGCAAGATCGTGACCTGAGCCTAAGTCGGATGCTCAACTGACTGAGCCACTCAGGCACCCCTACAATCTTTTAATCTGTCTATTCAGCATTAATATTTAATTACTGATGTCGTTGGATTAATGTCTAACATATTTGTAACCATTCTATTTATTGTATTTGTTGTTTTTATTCCCCTTATATTCAGCCTTCTGTTCTTTTTATTGTTCAGCTCTCTCTGTGTTTACTTGAGGAGTTTAAATAATTTCATTGTGTCTTTTCTCTGAGCATATAATTTATACTTTACTATTTGCCTGAGTATTATCAATTTTTATCTAATATAATTCCTTTTCAAATACCACTGTCTGCTTCAAGAGTCAAGTAGATACCTCATCATGTAGACAGGCTGGGTTGACAACCTGTGCAGAGCCAGGTTTTAATGCTGAAGAAGTCTGATGCATGAACTGCTTTAAAAAAAACAAAGTTGAAGTATAATTGACACACAATATTCAGTTAGTTTCAGGTGTAACTTGCTTCTGTTATGGATGCTTTTGGCATCGATTTAGCTCTAGATCCTTAAGATTTTCTCCTATATTTGTGCAAAAAATTGATAGTTTGATGTTTTACATTTAAGTTGAAAAACTGGCTATCGTGTTTGCTTATGGAACTGAGTCATGCAGTGTTTGGCCTTCTGTGTCTGGCCTGTTTCACTTGGCACAATGTCCTCCAGGTTTACCCACGTTCTCTGATGTCTCAGAAGTTCCTTCCAATTGAGGCTGAACAATATTCCATCGGTCATATAGTCCACCATTTTGTTCATCCATTCATCTACTGATTGTGTTGATGTGAAGACATTTTCTTCTCTCCATCGTTTCATATGCATTGCATTTATTTTATCATTTGTTTCCTTAGCTTTATGGGTTGTTGCCTAGTCCATTTAGAAAATCTTTTTGGGGGGTTAAGTGTCTGAATTCAGCTCAGGTCATGATCTCACAGTTCGTGGGTTTGAGCCCCGCATCGGGCTCTGTGCTGATGGCTCGGAGCCTGGAGGCTGCTTCCAATTCTGTGTCTCCCTCTCTCTCTGCCCCTCCCCTCCTCGTATCTGTCTCTCTCTCAAAAATAAATAAACATTAAAAAAATTTTTTTAAAAAGAAAATCTTTTTGGGGTCTAAAGAATACATTTTGATATATATATGTCACATCCTTTGATGTAGACTCCTTTTGATGTCCTCTTTTGATTTCCGCCTTAAATTATTGAGTGCTTAAAAGTACAGTTTTAGAATCCAAATAAGATAGTGTTCAGGTAGATTGGGTTTTTCATTTACTATTTTATTATGTTATCGCTTCTCGGCCTTTTGGCTAAGATCAGGTGTACTATTTTATTATGTTAGGTTTAGTAAACCCAATATGCATAACGTGAATATATTAAAAGTCACTGTAAAATAGAACATGGCCTGTTGATGTCATACATGTGTTTAGAACAAAAAATTATCCTTGTGTTATGCTGATTTATTATGCTTGTTAATTTCCCTATGTCCTTAGTCTTTGACCTATTGGTGTGTATTACGGTAAATTTTGAATTTCTTCTTGTAATTATTTGAGCTTTAAAACTATAACTCTTCCAACTATTCCTAAGTTTTCCATGAACCACCATAAAATATTCCTCTTTATCTGTATGAATTCTTTTCATCTTGGATTAATTTTTCTTATTTTAATGTTAAACCAATTTTCTTTTTGGCATATTTATCTAGGAGACATATATCTCCTAGTTAAATCTGTATAAAATTTATATAAAAGATGTATTCATATATAATATAAATCTAGGATATATATGCATCATATAAATCTAGGATATATATATACATATTATAAATTTGCTACATAATTTGGCTCAAGGCATACCTTTTACCAGTAGCACACATGTAAATACAATTTGCTACTCCAAAGAAAGAGATTGCAAACATAGATAAAAATATAGATTACAGAAGACTACATTACAGAACATCTTTTCACCAAAAGGCAGTATTCAGCAAAAAGACAAGCTTGGGGCACCTGGGTGGCTCAGTCAGTTGAGCCCCCGACTCTTGATTTCGGCTCAGGTCATGGTATCACGGTTTGTGAGTTTGAGCCCCAAGTCAGGCTTCAGGCTCTGCTGTGAGTGTGCACAGCCTGCTTAGGATTCTCTCTTCCTCTGTCTCTGCCCGTCCCCTACTCATGCTTGCTCTCTCTCAAAATAAATACATGAACTGTAAAAAAAAAAAAAAAAAAAAAAGAGTCAAGCTCTTTTGTAGCAGGAATATGTACTGAAAGCACATATCACTCACAAAAGCTGTCCTCAACGTGTATAAAGAAAGTGAAAAGATGCTCGTTGAATATATTTTTGAGGTAGGTACACACTGGAAAATCACAATGACTACCCCATATTAGGTTTTCTGTTTATACAAAAATGTACTAAGTCTGTTTAACATTTTCAAGTTAATTTTTATAAGAGTATTTGACTTAACTGTACTGAGTAAACAGCCTTTGCCTTTTAGCAGAGATATGTTTTATCTTTTTAAAGTTCATCTTTACAAGAATAGGTAAGTTATCTGTTCCCGAGTAAATTGTATGCTTTAAGTCGCTGGTTCCTGGACAGCAAACGCTACCACGGCAGGGAAGGACTTTATCATTATCTGTCCTGGAAGTTTGCCTAAATTGAATGCTCTTCAATTAAATCTCTCATTAATTCAATAACATTTAAAGATTAAATGGGATCTTTACGGATGCATTTTGGGGGAGCAAGACGACAAAGACCTGTACATTTATGGAAACTATTTCAGTTAGTAGACCCACAAGAGCGTAACAAATACACGACTTAGTATTTTAGGAGGACATAAGAGCTATGGAAAAAATAAAGAAGACAGTGCAGGCTATGAATGATCAGAAATGTAAAGGTGGGGAGGTGTCAGATTTTAAAACTAGATGATCAGGGCAGGTCTCTCAAAGATGTCGGGTTTGAGCAGGGTTTAGAAGCAGTGAGAGGGCTGAGTATGGTTCCGTTTGAGAGGGGTGATATTTCAGGGAGGAGGACTAGTGGAGACTAATCTGGGAGGTGCAAATCTTCCAGGCATATTGGGGCAACAGCATGGAGGTCCGTGCAGCTGACCAAGTAGAGGCTGGTGCTCAGAAGTGACACTTTCACATGCAAGTGGGGTTCATAGACCGAAGGGCCAGATTACGTCAGAACTGTAGTCATTCGGGCAACTTTGGCTATTACTCCCGAAGAAAAGACGTGAATCCCTGAGGCATGCTGACAGGAGGAACACAGACGGCCCATGTTTTCCCAAGAGGAACACAGGCCACCGTGTTGAGAATAAAAAGAGGTCAGAGTGAAGAGAGAGAGGCCAGTTACGCTGTTCCATGAAACAAGTAGAAATCCATGGATGGTTCTACCAAAGTAAAGCATGAGAGGTTGCGTCCTGCACATGCCTTGAAGGTGTGAATAACTGATGTAGTGGGGAAAAGAAAATAGGAGATGAGCAAAGACTTTGAGAGCATCTGAAATGATGGAATGGAGAAGCATGGAAACATGGAAACAGTAGGTTAGAAGGTGAGTGTGGGATGTCCGCTAAGCAACCAGAGACATGAAGGAGATGGCTGGGTTTACTGCTATGAATTGAGGAGAGTGTTCTAGTCAAGAAAAGCAAGTGGGGGAGACGGTGACGTGGAAATGCCACCGAAAGACCCAATACCTGGTGAGATGGTCAATGGAGGGAAGATAAAGAGAAGGAGAGGGCAAGAAAAGTTAACAGGAAAAGAGAAAAATGTAATCTCCTGGGTATCACATCTGTTGTGCTTATCAGGAAACCTAGGCAGCTGGAGGAACCTGCCACACAAGCTGGCACCCCGTAAATACTTGTTGAATCAACATGAAAAAGACACATGTGATGCTGGTGATTACTAAGGGCATAGTGATCCAGACAGCTGTGCTCCCTGACATTCAGTCACAAGGCATAAAAAATCATTCCGAGCTTTCTGTTGGTAGGTGTGAAATGAGGATCATCAAGCAATCCTGAAGGTCAAAAGGCACCTGCAAGTCTAGCAAACACATTCAAATTTAATTGTATTCTTTCCTTGCAGATAAATGCAACAACAACAACAACAAAAAGGCAAAAAAAAAAAACAAAAAAAAAAAACAACTCTCATATCTTGTAGGTTAAAGGAAGGAAGGGTTTTGCTTTCACTCATGTAGGATTCTTCATGACACTGGACAGTTCTTGAAGGTCGTTTGCCTGATAGTGGGGCCAAAGTGAAGATGCCATGGCAACCAAGGACAGCTTGCGGCTCCCTGCGCTGGATAAATAGCGTTCTTGAGAAATGCTGTCACAGGTTTAAGAACGCTGAGACAGAAGTCACATAGCAATGATAAAATTTCCAACCAGATGCCCATTCAGCGTTGCATTCCTGCAGCCAGTATAGATAGCCAGTCTCGTGTTATGCTGTGGACAGGCACTCGCAAAAGCAGAGTGGCCATAAGTGGTTCCCATTATTGCACACGAGTAAATGTGCTTCATAGATGGGGAATCACGTACCCCATCTATGGGGTTAAGAGTACGAAACCTCACAGCAAGAACATCTTGGGATTAAAATCCACGTGTCCTCACTCTGCGTTCAGCATGCAGCTTCCCATGACTCTATTTACATGCATAGCAAAATTTTGTTGTGGAGTAAATGAATGGACGATAACATGTATTGCAGAACAAGGGAGGAAGGAAAAATTATGTTCTTGCACTCACAGAAAAAAAGGGAGGGAGGGAAGGAGGGATGAACACATGATTTCTGAACGCTCACTGATATATGCAAAATATTCATACAGTAGGAAAAAAAAGATCGCTTCCAAATTTAGTATAAATTCAAATGTTAGCAACATTTATGAATAAAGTCATTTTAGGTACTCAGTTACACTGGGGATTATTGAAAGTCAGGATGAAATTCATTCAAAGCGAAGTATGAACATTTATAAACCATGGACGTCTGGTAACATTAAACCCAGGACAGAAGGACCGCCCTCACCAAAAGCACCAAGCCAGATGGTGCTGGGCCAAGACTCTGAAAATCTTTTTTTTATTTTTAATTTTTTTAAATGTTTATTTATTATTGAGAGACAGACACAGAGCGTGAGCAGGGGAGGGCTGGAGAGAGGGGGAGACGCAGAATCCAAAGCGGGCTCCAGGCTCTGAGCTGTCAGCACAGAGCCTGACGCGGGGCTTGAACCCACAAACTGTGAGATCGTGACCTGAGCCGAAGTCGGTTGCCTAACCAACTGAGCCACCCAGGCGCCCCAAGACTCCAAAAATCTTAATGAAGACATACCTCCGATGATGTAAGAGTCCTCTGGAACAAAGCGAAATAAAAATTTTGGTCAGATGATATAACTAGCTGTAGCCTGGTATAAGACTGTGATAGATCACACAGATGAAATTGGCGTGAAGATATTATTTGTAAATATAACGTGAAAAAAATAAAAATAAGGCTCTTCGTTTGACGTAAATTGTACATTAATAGTATTAGCCATGTGATCAGGAAGATATGATCTCAAGATCATTAGACTAATGTGGGGGAATAAAATATTCAAATAGATTACATACATACGTCAACATTTTCATGCACTTGAACCGTGTGCAGGAAATAAATACAACTAAAATGTCACTGGGAACCATGTCTGCCTATCAGTTTTGCATTTTCCAAGACTCTTCTATATGACTGCCTTTCCAAAATTTTCTCAAATATAATACTTTAAAACTAAAATGTGGGGCACGCAGGTGACTCAGTTGGTTAAGCGTCCGACTCTTGATATCACCTCAGGTTGTGATCTTGGGGTCGTGAGGTTGAGTCCCCTGTCAGGCTCTGTGCTGAGTGTGGAGTCGGCTTGGGATTCTCTCTCTCCCTTTCCCTCTCTATGCTCAGGTGGGGACTTGTGCTCTAATAAATAAACATTGAAAACAAATAAAAAATAAGAGTAAACAAAATTTGATACAAAGCCTAATTAATTAATGGGTTGGCTTTTGTTACATACGGTTTGGTAGACATTTTGCATAAAATAGAGCATCCAGAAATTCATATCAAAGTATAAAACGAGTTAATACATAACAGACTCCTTCATATTTGGATGTATATAAAGGTAAAGGAATAACCACTTGGCGAAACAAAAAAGGGATTCTTATCAACCCTCTCCTTTATCTGTCAGTCAACAGATAAATCCTATGGGTCACATATTTCAAAGGAAATAGGAAAATAATACAGTACAAGAAAAAGGGGTGGGAAACTTTTGTTTAAGTAATCTCAGGGTGATAAGTGATTTCATAGCACAGGAATAAATTTCTTTAAAAGTTGGGTATAATAGGGGCACCTGGGTGGCTCAGTCAGTTAAGCATCTGACTTCAGCTCAGGTCATGATCTCGCGGTTCATGAGTTCCAGCCCCATGCCAGGCTCTGTCAGTCTGGAGCCTGTTTCAGATTCTGTGTCCTTCTCTCTCTGCCCCTCCCCAACTCATGCTCAGTCTCTCTCTTAAAAATAAATATTAAAAATTTTTTTAATAAAAGATGGGTATATTAGAGTACATTTAATGCACTGCTCAGGGAAATACCATAAGCAAAACCAAAAGATATAAAAATAAGTAAAAAAAAAAAAAGAAAAATAACGAAAACTATTTTAGTGTATAAAATAAATATAACGTGTGTTTAAGATATACACATATAAATTAATAACAAGTCCAATTGAGAAACATGGGTGGGGCACCTGAGTGGCTCAGTCGGTTAAGCGTCCCACTCTTGGTTTCAGCTCAGGTCATGATCTCACTGTTTGTGAGTTCAAGTCCCACATCGGGCTCTGTGCTGACATTGAACAGCCTGCTTGTGATTCTCTCCCTCCCTCTTGCAGCCTGTCCCGCAGTCACACACACTCTCTCTCTCAAAATAAATAAATAAACTTTTAAAAAAAGTAAAACATGGGTAACATGCACAAATAGATCACTCACCAAATGTTATTTGATTTAAGAAGATATGTTAATCTTATATTAAGAGAAATGTAAATTAAAATTAAAACATGTGTTCATTAGATTCGAGAAGATGACAAAGTTTGACAACACTCACCAAATTGATGAGAGAACGGAGAAACACTTTCTACATAATTGGTGAAACTGTAAATCATTGTAACATCAGCAAAGCAATGCTGCAACACCCAGCACAATTTAAAATGTGCATTCATTTTTATCTATTCCAGTTCTACAAGTAGAATTCAGTTTAATTCCACTGGAATTTGATCAATTCCAGTTCTAGAAGTGGTTTTAATCAGGATTAGGGAGAGGGTCAGATGGGCATGCCTAGTTTTTGGGGAATCTGAGCTGGTGAAGATGTGTATCTGGACTTACTGCTTTTCCAAACAAATTTGGTATTGCCTAATGGTTTCTTATACAGATCCATGAAAAGAGCAAAGAGAACGACATGCATCGTGCAAATAAGTGAATAGACACACACTCACATATATATATGAGAAAATGAATGAATGTATGAGAAGACACTTGCCAAAGCAAAAAAAAAAAAAAAAATCTTATTCGAACGTAAGCACTCAAGTCACTCAATGAAATACTTTTGTTTTGCTGCAAAACCTGCTTCAAACACCCAATTGAAGTAAGATTCAGTATGTCCCAAAGTTTAAACTAAAAACAAAATCTCCTCTCATGTCAAGTTTATCCAGGCAAGGTGATTAGCACACAGCTCAGAACTTGTCAGAAAGGAAAACCGTTTTAATTGGGGTGTAATAAACACTAAAAGTGCTCCCATGTGGAAATGCCTTGATTAAGTCAGGCATACTGATTAAGCTGTGCCTGGGTTGAATGCTGACTCTGCAACATTTGTCTTCAGATTTACCACAGTTTTTGGGTTCTGGCATGTCTCTGTCAAAGCAAAGAGGATGATGCACAACTTGAAAACCGGGAGTAAAATCTGGTTTTATCATTGTGGATAGGGTGCAGGTATCCCCATTGTGGTTCAGACTTTTATGCCTGGGAATTGGTCTTCAATGAACCAATGACTCTACCTTTTCTTTTTCTTTTTTTAATGTCTATTTATATTTGAGAGAGAGAGAGAGAAAGCGTGAGCAGGGGAGGGGGAGAGAGAGAGAGAGGGAGACACAGAATCTGAAGCAGGCTCCAGGCTCCAAGCTGTCAGCACAGAGCCCAATGCTCTGACCGAACTCCCAAACCACCAGATCACGACCTGAACCAAAGTTGGACGCTTAACTGACTGAGCCACCCAGGTGCACTGGCTCTGCTTTTGGTGAACTGTTTATAGCATTATTTAAGCCTGAACACAGATAAGGTCCTGCACTCAAAGAGAATTCAACAGGCAAAGGAATTATATTTTCCTTCTCATTTTATATCTACACCTGGGAAAGTTCAAGGCTGTGATAAACTATAGGAATCCAGAGATAAAGCTATCTTAGCACCAAGGGGACATCATGATCACAAACTTGAGAGATGACTTGGGTAGGTGGAATGAGTAATGGGGTCACAATCAGGTTGAAATGATAGTTCTGCCAATTTGGAGCCCTGTGACCTTGGGTGTCTTTGCCTCTCTGAGACCTACTTCCTCCATTTTTGAAAGGAGGATAATTCTGGTTTGAGAGGCATTTCCCAAGATTAAGCAAGAAACTGGTGGTGAAGCATCTATACTTCTGTCTGATACATGGTATGGGGTCAACAAGCAAGTTTTCCTTTTCCTTAAAACACAGATACTAAAATAGGGTACGTGGAAAGTTCCACAAGGGGAAGATGGTAGAAATAACCATGCGGGGGGTAGGACGGTGATCACAGGCCTTAGTGGAGTCATGATTGCTCTAGGGAGCGTATTACAGAAAAAGGATGGAGTGAGCCCTGGAGACAGGAACGAGGACAAAACGATGTGGCACATGACAGGGAGGTAATGCAGTTGTGGGGCCGGTGATTAGGCTGTAGACGCTTAATGCATAATGTCACTCAATCTCAACGAACTTTGTAAGTCAAGAGGAAGCAGTGATATGTCCTGAGAGGTGGTGTAAGGTGACTTAATGAGTAAGCATTTTTGTTTTTAAGAAAGAAAACTCTTGGACATGTATTGAATGACAATATTGAGGTTGGAGAGAACATAGTTAATTTAGCATTTTAACCATGGTATCGACTGAATGGTGCCCCTCAGAAATATAGGTTGGAGTCCTACTCCCCAGGAGCTGGGAATGTGACCTTATTTGGAAATATGGTCTCTGCAACATATAATTAAGATGTCAGTTAAGGTGAGGTCAGAGAGGTGTAGTGTGGGTCCTAATCCAAGCTGGCAGGTGTCCCTGTAAGAAGAGAAGAAACAGAGCGACAGACACAGAGAGAGGAGAACCTCATGTGAAGATACAGACACGGAGGAGAAGCCATGTGGAGACAGAGGCAGAGGTGAGTGGGATGTGGCCACAAGCTCAGGACAGCCAGCTGCCACCAGAAGCTGGAAGAGGCAAGGAAGGATCCTCCTGTAGGGCCTTCAGAGAGAGCACAGCCCTGCAACACTCTGAATTTGGATTTTGTCCTCCAGACTTGGGAAAGGGTATATTTCTAGTGCCGTAAGCCACACGGCTGGTGGTATTTCATTACGGTAGCTCTAGGAAACGGATACAGACTGCAAATATTTGAAGCTAAAACAATGGAGTGGACAGAATGAGCATGATCATCGCGGGGACAGAGAACAATGTACAAACACAATGCATAATCAGAACTTTGAATCTGGGAGGACAAAAAAGGGGAAGGCGGCCATGACATCACTCTGAGAACTGGCTGATAAACATGAACTTGAATCGGTGCAATGAATACTGAGCAAAGACAGAATTTGGGAGGTGTAAGGGGCGGCTAGTGAGTACACTGTAGATCATATGTTTGAGCTGTTGGCAGGGAAGTCTGGAAGAGGACTCTAAAACAAATAGAAAACACAGAAAGGAGACAACCAAGGACTTGGAGATGAAACAAAATGGTAGAAAGAAGGACAGTACCTAAGAAGCCAAAAGGGATGGGATTTCCATGACAACAAGGTGGCCCAAGTGTTCCAATGCATGAGGTACCTGTGCTGTGGGAGACCTACGTCCGAGAGCTGGAGCATGCAACCCACATCCCAGACTGCCATTCTGATGGGAAGCAGAGGCAGGAGAGGAAGGTAGATTTGCTCACTCCCAACCCAAGTGGGTTCAACAGTAATGGTTGGGCCATGTGGCCTCTGAGACCAGGTTTGCTTCTCTGCACATGCTGAGCCCACTTGACTTTTCTTTCTGCTGCATTCCTAGGTGGCACTTAGTGCCTTCCTGCACTTTCTGCATTATTGTTATGGTGAAGGTGTTATAGGGGTAGATCAGGGCTTTCTTTGACATCATCATGACCTACCTGGCTCTGCGGTTAGGCATCGCTGAGAAAGAACGAAGATTGTGTTCCCTCCTTCTCTATTAACTCAGCAGAGCGAGTAGACAAGAGCCCCAGTCTCTAACTTGTCTGCGTACATCGGGTAGACATTGTTCTATCAGGCATTCTTTGCAGTCTATGAGTCCTAAATTATTCTCCAAAGGAGCCGTGCACTAATTTTGCTGTTAGTGCCAGAAATAATATAAACCAGACCTGATGAATAAAGCATGAGCTCTGATTTCAGATCAGGTTATTTCTGGCATCATCTGTCTGTCTGCAGATAGCATATTAAGAGCAGGTTGTTGTTGACGATAACTGAATGATGAAAGTAAGAACTAGCCTTCGGCCTTGGAGATTCCTGGCTTCAATGTGATGTCTGTAGGTCTAACAATCTTAAAAACATAGACTTGACGAGGTTAAGTGGCTTGGCAGAAAGACCCCGGGCTTTGTCCATCATGTGGGTTTTGTTGTCTTTATTTAAATAAGAAGCATCAATTATTTTTGGGAAGAGAGTCTGGCTTTCTCCGAATCTTTCATTGTAGGGTAAGCACCACCACTGAAGGAACCAGCCAGCACTGAGGAGCTATCCTTTACCACAGCTTCATTCCTACCGTGGCGAGACGTATTCTTCCCCAGGGAAGTTGAAGGGTTTAGCACTCAACTGGCCAGGAAGTCTCTGGATGGCACACAAAGTCTGCGGGGTGGTAATCTCATGCCTTTCGGTCCAAACACGCACCCGTACACATGACAAGGATAATAAAGTCTGGGCACAGGCAAAGCACATACACCAGAATGCCTTCCAGGGTTTGCACAACACAGGTCTGCCGGACGCTGTTACATCCCCATCTATGCGGGAGGGTTTCCCCCATCGTGTAGGTAAAACGTGATTACGATGAGTCGCCTACGTTGCCGCGTTATGCTGCGTGGTTTAGGAACTTTTAGTTTGAGAGGTTCTCTTGCTTTGGCTTTCAATGAAATATTCCTTGTCGCTTGCAGCTACTGTGGCTCCAAGAGTCCCCTGGCTTGTGGCCACGTCCCTCCCGGCTCTGTGTCAATCTTCACGCGGCTTCTCCTGTGTGTCTCTGTCTCCTCCTCACGTAAGAACACCAGTCACTGGATTGGGCGCCCAAGGTAAAATCTACAAGGATTTCATCTCAAGATCTTCAACTATATCTGTAAAGCCCCTAATTCCAAGTGAGGTGGCATTCTGATGTTCCGGGTGGGTGTGGATTTAGGGGGACACCGTTGCACCCAGTAAAGCTACAGACAGGCAACGCTGCAGCAGCAGACCAGAGGCATCGGCACCAAGGCCTCAGAGCTGAGCCGCAAGACAGCCGCGGGAGGGATGGAGGACCGACGGGACGCCCGTCGTCTGCAGGTGGAAATCGGGAGACGATTCAGGAGCTCAGAAAGGGGGTGGAGTCAAACACACGAGGGGATGTGTCTTCAGAGGAGAGGAAGGGCAGTTAGTGTTTAATGGGGACAGACATTCAGTTTGGGAGGAGAGGATGTTCTGGACATGGATGGTGGGACAGTTGCACGACACGATGACTGCACTTAGTGCCACCGAACTGTTATACTTCAAGATGGTTATGACGGTAGTTTTTGTGTGACGGTGACTAAACTACATTGAAGAGAAAGTTCTCGAGGCATCCGCATGCCCTGGGTGTTCCCCATCTGTGGCCACACGAAGCTCCCAGGATTGTTCTGACTTATGGCACCCATGTCCTTGTGGACTCACTTGCCCCAGGGAATTTGAATCTCCACTTGGGGCTGTTGTGTATGTTCCCAGACGCACTGAGTTGTGATACCTTTTAAGCAGTCTACAAAGAATGACGGAAATATGTAGGGCATGGGGCACCTGGCTGGCTCAGTCGGTAGAGCATGAGGGTCTTAATCTCCAGGTTGTGTGTTTGAGCCCCATGTTGCATATGGAGATTACTCAAAAATAAAATCTTTAGGGATGCCTGAGTGGCTCAGTCATTTGAGTGTCCAACTTGATTTCAGCTCAGGTCATGATCTCATGGTTCGTGGGATTGAGCCCCACGTCAGGCTCTGAGCTCACAGCACGGAGCCTGCATGCGATTCTCTCTCTCTCCCTCTCCCAGCCTCTCCCCTGCTTGCTCTTTTTCTCTCAAAATAAGTAATACGATTTTAAAAAACATAAAAAATAAACGCCTTTTCAGGATAGAAGCAGGCTGATGAACTCATAGTTAAGTGGACAATTTCATTTAGAACATAATCAAAAGGAAAATGGAGAATTATTAACAACCTTCAAAGATTTAATTATTACCACACATGCCCCTTTCGATTTCGAGTGCATGTTCTATAAATCATGACCAGTTATTGAGCCAGATCGTCTATATTATATCCTAATTGATCTCCCAGGGACCTTACTTCACTAGTCAGCTTAACGTAGCTCATTCAGTGAGACTTGATTTATAATCAGGGCATTCTTTTTTAATGAGAGAGTGCAGACCATTTGTCGACACCCTAAGAGAGACACCTCATTAGAGAGATAGGAAGAAAGAATAACAGTGGTTAATCAAATATAGATATACATCAGCTGCAATACTCATTGTTTTAATTAAATATATTCACAGTGAAAGGACCAAGGTCAACTCCAGGATAGGTGACATAATTTCTAATGAAGGAAATTATAATATTTATTAAACCACCTTAGTAGCTTGATGCCTGAGTGATGGGTTAAGAGGTTACTTAATACCAGAGAGAGACAGAAAAGGTACGCGACAAAATGAAAAGTTAAAGCGCAAACACGCTTTTGTTTTATTTTGAACAACGTGGAGATTCATAAATGAAGTACCAAGTAGAAATAAGTAGATAATGCATGTGCATTTAAGATGGGGCCAAGTTCCCCCCAAGCCCATCACGGATGTTAATTGTGGTGCCCAATTAATTACATTTAATTATATCTATAGTTTTTGGCATTTAGAGGGGTCACTTGTATCTCACAGAGTTATGAGTTTCGTTCATGTCATTTTTATAAAACATATTAAGCATTACTTAAAATACTAAAAAAAAACCCCACGTAGAGATGTTCCTGTGAACATGTGCACACGTAAATACGTATACAAACTGTTAAGTACATACTGGTAGGTCTTCATAGAATTTCATGAAGAAGAAAGGGGGGACATACTAATGTGATATGTAAGCGTGTGTATTGTGGACTATGGGTTTTTCTCAGGATTGTATCTATAATTCTGGGACTTTACTGGCTATGTATTGGGTACCATTGAGGCTAATGATTTAGTTCCTTAATTCCAGAAATTTGACCTAACATGTTTGAAGAAAAACTATGTCAATACTTATGTTTGATCGCCTTATTTCTTTAAGTTTTAGGGCCTAGGCATTATGGACAATACCAAGTAAATATTTCTAGAAAATATAAAATGATCATTTGCAAAATTATCCATTTTTATCTTTATTTTGTTTTAAAGATTTTATTTTCTTTTAATTGTATGTATTTAGACAGAGAGACAGAGAGCATGGGAGGGGCAGACGGAGAAGGAGAGAGAGAATTCCAAGCAGGTTCCGAGCTGTCAGTGCAGAGCCCGACATGGGGCTCGATCCCACGAACCGTGAGATCACGGCCTGAGCCGAAATCAAGAGTCAGACGCTTAACCGACTGAGCCACCCAGGCGCCCCTTAAAGATTTTATTTTTAAGTAATGTCTACACCCAACGTGGGGCTCAAACTCACAATCACAAGATCAAGAGTCACATGCTCTACTGACTGAGCTGGCCAGGTGCTCCTATAAAATAATCTATATTTTAAAACAGAAGTCTATGATTCCCAAACATTCCCAACACCTTTGCTTCATGCAGTGTTCCTCTTAAGGCTCCCGGAGCTCAGAATCAGTAGGAAACAGTTACACTATGAATGAGAAATTGAACGCCAAGGAAACGAACGTACCCACCCCAAGAAAGTTCCCAAGACCACATATTATGGGATACTGGGTATAAGAAATGTCTACAGGAGGGATATCCATAGGGACAGAAAGTAGATTTATGGCTCCCAGAGGCTGGGAGGAAGGTGAATGGTCATTGAAGGGCTAACAGTTGTGGGGAGTCTGCCTGGGGTCTTGCAAATGACCCAGAACGGGACAGTGGTGCCATACTGACATCTTATGAATATACTAAAGGCTACCAAATTGTACATTGTAAAACAGTGACTTTCACAGCTTGTGAATCACATCTCAATTAGGAAAAAGGGAGAATGACTCATTTATATCAGCCTCACTAAGTAAAGGAAGCATGTTTTAACCTGAAGAATACCTAAGTAAGGAATAGTGGAATGCCCTGTAACAAGCTAACAGATAGCTGGAAAAATATAAATATAGACTGACGATCTTCCTTAAAAGGAACATAGAACAGGCATAAAAAGCAATTAATAGAGTATGTTCAGTTTAAATATATCAGTTACACTAGATGTTAATGGTCTGAATATTATAACTTCTATTAAAAGAAAACTATTTTCAGACTACATTAAAATGAAGATCCAATTATATGCTGATTAGTACAGCAATGTCTTAAGTAGCAAGGTAGCAAAATATTTTAAGTAAAAAAAAGAAATTGTTAACCCAGGCGAAAATAAAGCAAGGCAGCTTGGTATAATTGTTCTAAATGTCAGACTACACAGAGTTGAAGGCAGAATTGTGAAGAATAAGGAGATTTTATAAAGAAAAATTACCTATGCAGCAAAGATGTCACCATCTGAAATTCATATGCATGTAAATGACACAGCACTGAAAAACACAAATGGACAGAAAAGAAAGGAAACGATAAAAATATCCAAAATCACGGTGGGTAATTTTAAAACACAAATCACAGAAACTAATACAGATTCAGGAGCAAAGCACTGAGGGTAAAGATGACTTCAACAATATATTAATAAACGTGGTCAGACTGATAGAAACAAAAACGCACAGTGCACTTTCTTTTAAATACACTTTGAACACCCGCCTGATTGTATAAATCTGCTGCGATACAAGTGAAGTCTAAGGACTGAGTTTTATGGCAAACACTCTCTGCTCTCAGTGAAATCAGGCTGCACATCAATGGCAAGAAAATAAACACAAGATTCCCAATTATTTGAAAATGAAGCAATGCATTTCCAAATAAGGTATCGGTCAGAGAAGAAATTACAACGTAAATTGGGGGAAAACATGACCTGCCTAGCGATGAAAATGCAATGTGTGAAAGCAGGCACGATGGAATTCAAATGGAATTTGCTCAAAATATACAGGTGCTGGGACGTCGCTCAGAAAAGCAAAGGTTGGTCAACAATTTTTGAGTTTTCTTTTCCATGCGTGCGGCAAAGCAAAACAAAATCCAAAATAAAAACCCACGACAAGACAGTGGCGATAGACCCAAGAATACGAAAGGAAGAATAAATATTATAGCTCAGAAATATTAACCACATAAAAATAAAATGATAAAATAAACACAAAGAATCAAGGGTGCCATGAATTATTTCTTCGCAAAGAGAAGAAATAATTTATAATAATTGTATTTAAATTTATAATAATAATAAATAATTTATAATAATTGTATTTAAATTGTAAATAATTTATACACATCTCGTGACGCTCTCAGAGGATAGAACAGGGGCCACCATCACCAAAAGAACTACCAAAGGTGACATCATCACGCATATTGCTAACATTAAGGGTATATTAAAGGGCCCTGAAATTAATACAGCACTGTGTGTGAATTATACTGAAATTAAAATCAAAAAGAAATAGAACAAAAATCTGTAAAGGTGTTTTAAAAGAATACTATGTGCAAATTTATGCTCATTTAATTCCAAATTTAGGTGCCGCAGGCACATTCGTTTACAAATGACAAAACTGGACAATTCAGGAATAGAAACCTGGGAATCCCTATGAATGTTTAAGTTATTCACTGTTTCTAAAATTGTTTTTTTAACGTTTATTCATTTTTGAGATACAGAGTGTGAGCTGGGCAGGGGCAGAGAGAGAGGGAGCCACAGACTCAGAAGCAGGCTCCAGGCTCTGAGCTGTCGGCACAGAGCCCGACGCGGGACTCGAACCCACGGACTGTGAGATCATGAACTGAGCCAAAGTTGGGCGCTTGGCTGACTGAGCCACCCAGGCGCCCCAGTGGATACAACGGATATGTGGTGAATTCTTGAACCACATTAACAAACTCTTGCATAGAAGACAGAGCGAGAAAAAAAATCCCTACTTATTTTATGAGGATCGCATTATCCAAATTTGAAAACGGCACTAATATAATTTCCCTCATGCACATAGAGGCAAATATTATAGATGAAATATGAGCAAACTGAACCCAGGGGCATATGCAAGCAGTATGTGTTTAAGTAGGCCTTGTCCTAGAAATGCAAGGTGAATTTAACCCTTTAAAATCCTCAACACCAACAACACAGGAATAAAGATTATGTGATGTTTTTAATAGATTCAGCACTTGGTAATATCCATTACTGATTTTTAAATAAACTCTTAACTGTGCTTTTGAGAAATTTTTCTCATCAGACAAAGGTTATTTCCAATACCTCTATGGCTGAAAATATATTTTAAAAATCTTTTTAATGTTTATTTATTTTTTAGAGAGACAGAGCCTGAGCAGGGGAGGGGCAGAGAGAGAGGGAGACACAGAATCCGAAGCAAGCTCCAGGCTCCGAGCTGCCAGCACAGAGCCCGACGCGGGGCTCGCACTCACGGACCGCGAGATCATGACCTGAGCCGAAGTCGGACGCTTATCTGGCTGAGCCCCCAGATGCCCCTTAAGTTTAATTATTTTGAGAGAGTAGGAGTGTGATCAGGGGAGTGGATGAGAGAGGGGGAGAGAGAGAATCAAACACAGGCTTCACTCACTGTCAGCGCAGAGCCCCACATGGGTCTCGATCTCGGGAACCGCAAAATCATGCCATGAGCTGAAATCAAGATTCTACCACTTAACCGACTGAGTCAGTCAAGTGCCCCTGAAATTATTCTTAATAATTTATTATTAAAGCTTTTCCACAAATATCTGGCAGGAGACAAGGATATATCTGTTATTATAATTTTTTCATTTCTATTTATCACTGTACTGGAGATTTATGTTTATAATTTTATGTTTTATGTTTTTAAAGCAAATGTTGAATGCATAAACACATTACTCAGGATACATATATGCACATATATTATTTTAAATGAGATATATTATTCATAGAAGTCAAGGTCATCTACATAGAAAATTTAATAGGATCTACAGATATGCCATCAGAAATAGCAACTTAAATTAGGAACGTGTCTGGATTCAAAGAATGAAAACATCTATTCCCATAGGCCAGAAGAGCAAATAAAAACACATTACAAAATGGGACGGTTAAAACATCAAAATATCAAATATTTCCAAATAAATGTAATCAGATATAGTAGCTACAGACACTATAAACTGCCAAACATTATTATAAAAACATGAAAACTTACTTAATGGAGGAGTACATCCTGTTCATGAATCAGGATACTGTTTCTATCCTAATTTACAGATTTAGCCCAATTGCTATAAAAATCTCACCAGTTTACATATTGACAAACTGATTGCAAAACTCACACAGAGATACGAAGGAAAATGCATACCTAAAAGATATCTTGAAACTTCAGGGCAGCGCATAGATATCTCTAAGTTATTAGACTTGAGTAGGGTTTTACTGCCACAGACAAAAAGTAATTGATTGACTAATGGAACAGGATGAAGGGAGCCCTGACAGAGATACTATGTATGGAGTCACGTGACCTATGACAAGTTTGACAGTAAAGCGCAGACAGGAATGTGGTCTGAACCATGAATGGTGGGGAATGTGCACCTTTACTAAGACTCAACATCATTTATGTAAATTGCTATGATGTAACACAATTCAGATAAATCCATTCTAGATGTACGGTATATACAAATGAACAATTTAATGCTTATAGGAGAAAAGAGGAAATATCTTCATGACATTGATTGAACCAAATTGTTAAAATAGGACGGAAACATGCTAAGCATGCAGGGAAACGTTGATAAATTTCACCACAAGAAAATTAATCTCCTTTACCATCAGTGACACCATCACAAGATTGACAATGTAACTAAGTGGGAAAATATAGAAGTTTAATAGATGTATCCAAGAAAGAATTCTATTTATCTATCTATCCATCCATCCATCCATCTATCTCTGTCTGTCTGTCCATACATCCATCTATCCATCCACCCACCCATCCATCATATCTATCTATCTATCTATCTATCTATCTATCTATCTATCTATCCGTCCATCCATCCTATCTATCTATCTATCTATCTATCTATCTATCCGTCCATCCATCATATCTATCTATCTATCTATCTGTCCGTCCATCCATCATATCTATCTATCTATCTATCTATCTATCTATCTATCTATCCGTCCATCCATCATATCTATCTATCTATCTATCTATCTATCTATCTATATCTATCCATCCATCCATCCTTCCACCCACCCATCCATCCCTCCAACCATCCATCTATTTCTATGTCTATCTATCTATCTATCTATCTATCTATCTATCTATCTATCCATCCATCCTATCTATCTATCTATCTATCTATCTATCTATCTATCTATCCGTCTATCTATCTATCTATCTATCTATCTATCTATCTATCTATCCATCCATCATATCTATCTATCTATCTATCTATCTATCTATCTATCTATCTATCTATCCGTCCATCCATCATATCTATCTATCTATCTATCCATCCATCATATCTATCTATCTATCTATATCTATCCATCCATCCATCCATCCACCCACCCATCCATCCCTCCAACCATCCATCTATTTCTATGTCTGTCTATCTATCTATCTATCTATCTATCTATCTATCTATCCATCCACCCATCCTATCTATCTATCTATCTATCTATCTATCTATCTATCTATCCGTCCATCCATCATATCTATCTATCTATCTATCTATCTATCTATCTATCTATCTATCCGTCCATCCATCATATCTATCTATCTATCTATCTATCTATCTATCTATCTATCTATCCATCCGTCCATCCATCATATCTATCTATCTATCTATCTATCTATCTATCTATCCATCCATCCATCATATCTATCTATCTATCTATCTATCTATCTATCTATCTATCCATCCATCCATCTAGCATCCATCCATCCATCCCTGTATCTACCTACCTACTCATGATATCTGTCATCTATCCATCCATCCATTCAGCCAGCCAGCCAGCCATCATACCTATCTCTCTATCCAGCCATCCAGCCATTCATTGATTCATCTATCACTCCTATTAAAACTCCATAAAAACAGACATTCCAACATCAGTGCACCACTCAAATGCCAACACCAATACGAACAGGTTCTCACATTACCTGTCATCAAAATAACGGTATTAAAAACCCAATATGATACTATACCCTTACCAAAATCTAGGAATAAAGTGGCAGGAAATACCAAGTGCTAATGACGCTGTAGACAAACAAGAACTTTGTTATACAACCAGTTGAATATATATACCACGGTGCAGCCACTTACTAAATCTTGCGTTACCTGGTATGATGTAGCAATCCCACTGTTTATATACCTATTTACCCACCGGAAGTACATACAGACACTTAACAGAAAGTGTCCTGAGAAACACGACACCGGAAATAATATTACTCATCAATTTTAGAATAGAAAAAAAATAGAGGTAAACTCATATAGTGGAACTTCAAATGCATATTCAAATGCATTAAATAAATACCCAAATGCGTAAGACAACATGAGTAGAATCTTACACACAGAATCAGAAAATCCACTTAACCAAAAAAAACAAAAAAAACAAAAAAAAAAACCAGGCATATTTGGTGAGGTGCCAAGTTTATAAAATGCAAAAACCAGGTCAAAGAACACATCAGTGTTAAAACTCGGGCTTGTGGGTGGACCTAAGGGTTTGGACAGATGCAGAGAGAACTAAGAGCCGTGAATGAGGACTGCTTTGCAAGACCGCTCCCATCCCCTCTAAAGAAAATTTACAAAGCTGTGCAGTGCTGGAAGAAGCACAGAGCCACACAAAGAACTTGGTTCACTGCCTGCCTCCCTTGTCTTTCCCACACAAACAACCAAAATATCCCCGTCACCTCCTATTCATGAAAGCCTCCTGGGGAGCCGACGTGCGGTGCCCAAAGCTAATTACAAGGGTCCAGTATCGCTCAGGAACCAGTACCTGGGAATGTTTTAAACTGAGCATAGGAAGAGACGCGTCAACATTGAAAATTAGAACGCGGGTCTAGCCCCCAACACCCAGCTTCCCCCGCCAGCCTGGTTTCTCATCTCCCACTTGGAAATCAGGCTTCCCGTCCATAGCTACTCTGCGTTAGTATTTCAAGTAAGACTTTTGAAAGCATTTAGCAAATGCAAGACAAGAATGTAGGAAATGTAATGAGTCTGTGCAACTCATATCCATTCGGTAAGTATTTTTGAGTACATCCCAACACTGTCCATTTCAGTGGAAATTACGTGAGGTAGCATCCTGTTACATGGCGGTCTTAAGAAGGGGCCACTTTTGATGGTCACAGCTCAGGGACAGGATGGTAATGGCATCTGGGGGCGGGGGGTGCAGCGGGCAAGACGCTGGGAATGCTACCTCCCACCTACCTACTAGTGTATACAGGGCACACCCCCAAATGATTATTCTGTCCAAAATATCAGTACGACCACTGTGGACAACCTTAATCTCGCAGATGGTATTATAACTGGACATTCTGGAGGCTGCTGAAATAGAGAGACAGAGAGACAAGCAGAGTTTTTAAGTCCTTGAGAAATGTCCTCCAATGGGTGTTTTGTACCAGAATTAGCCAAGTATGGCATTCCTCCTGAAATGTTTTTCTTTTTTCTTGCAAGAAATGTTGGGTCCACATGGACCTGGGAAAGTAGTTTTGATTTTCTGGAGTCCCTTGAGTTTGGGCACGGGGTTTGCAAAGGAAATCAGGCACTTCCAATGTTTCCACACAGGCTAACTGCATGCTTGCTCATTATTAAACCTTGCTTACAGAACATTAGCGCATAGCTGAACTCGGGGGTCTAAGTACAAGAGTTTGGCTCAATCACTGCGTATTTTATTTAGCAAACAGGGTATTTTGCCGAAATGGCTACTCACCGAGGTCACTGAGATCTGCCTATTGGAGGATGACAACTTACGATCCATCATTGATCTGAGAGACCAACCAAGTCAGCGCCCGGATGTTATGGGTTGAACTGTGCCCTCCAAAAAGATTTGCTGAAATCCTTACCTGTCCATGCTGACCTGATTCACAAAGAGGGTCTTTGCAGATGTGATGGAGTTCAGATGAGGTCATTAGGGGGGGCTTTAATGGAATATAGCTGAGGTGTGCATCAAGGAGGACACTTGGACAGAAATGTGCACCGAGGGAAAATGCCATGTGATGGCGGGGCAGAGATGGGAGCCGTGTGGCTGGTAGGTCAAGGAAGGGGAAGAATCGCCAGGAGCCACCAGGAGCTAAAGGGGCAAGAAAAGCTTCTACCCTGAGTCTCTTACATGTAAAACAGATTTGCATACGTGACTGAATTCCTTATACGAAGAAGTTAAACTTACTCAGATATTTGCAAGGAAATTGACGCATGAGAGAATGGTAGTGTCCCTAAAGCCCTCCATAATGAATTTAGGAGGAGAAGAATGTTGCCAGTGATTCCCTAACTCCAACTACAAAATTCAGAGTAAACCACATCAGGAAATCTACCGCAAAACAGAAATGCAGACGCTTCCTAAATTTTGAGATTTCTGCAAACGTGCAAATGGGAATAATCCTCGAGCGATAAACGTTTGCTTCCTGTCTCTCGAGCAAGATTTTAAGAATTAAGCATGAGAACCCAAAAATGATAAAACTTCCTGGTTTCCAGAGTCTCCTTGGAGATTAAGCCCCAGAGATCAAGCCACTGCTTGATAGATTCAGCTCTGTCAGAACGCAAACATGGTGGCCAAGCTGAAAAAAAAAAACGCATGTTTGTGAAAGAATACGCCAGAACACCTTGAGCCATGCTGAGAGGAATAAGCTATTCGAGGTGGTTCAGTCCACTCATTTAGACTACATTTACTTGAGAAAAGTGTAAATGATACATTTATTTAATTTATATTTACGTACATATTTACTTCTCTAGGTTTAAAATGATGATGCGTGTGTGGGGAAAAAGTACAACAAATCCATGTTAATATAACTGGGAAACTGGATGCAAAACGGTGCAAGCTTTTAATGAATCTTTGCTTGGAACGTCTGTAAACATGTAATAACATTTAAGGCGCTAAACCAGCATCAAGAACTTTGTTTGCTCTCTACACACCTTACCTTTTGGACTTTACGAGTATTTTTTAAAATATTTGATGATAATAATATTTGTAAAGTAGACTAAATGGACCCAGATTAAACAGAAACCCAAACAAGTCGATTTTCTGACTCGCATATTCTCAGAGTGTTCTCATTTTATTATGCCGTTCGTAATAACAAAGACTCGTTGAGCCAAGACCAGAAAGTCTTCAACAGGTCAGCAGGATGTTGATAAAAAAGGTATCTATCTTACAAAAAGTTACACAAGTTAAACCCCAGAAAACCACAGATTTTGTTAGTCATAAATTAATTTTGGGAAATGTATGATAAAATGGTTTTGAGGGTTAATTTCACATGTTCCCACAGGCCTTAGATAGTCAAACACTAGTTTGGAATCTGCTGCAAAGGCATTTTTAAAGCTAAGATTAAGATTTTATCCACTAGTCTTTGAATAGAGAGCCCTCCAAGATGTGGTGGGTCGCATCTAATCAGTTGATGGAAGAGAAAATTCCCCCAGACTTTCTTTTTTTTCTTTAATTTTTTTTAACGTTTGTATTTATTTTTGAGACAGAGAGAGACAGAGCATGGCAGGGGAGGGGCAGAGAGAGGGAGACACAGAATCTGAAGCAGGCTCCAGGCTCCGAGCTGTCAGCACAGAGCCCGATGCGGGACTCGAACTCACAGACTGTGAGATCATGACCTAAGCCAAAGTTGGACGCTCAACTGACTGAGTCATCCAGGTGCCCCTAAATCAGTGAGTGAGTGTGTGTGTGTGTGAGTGTGTGTGTGTTGTTTCTCTGTAGAATCCTGACTAACACCGTGGCTGAAAAGGTTTCCAGCAAAAATTCCTAT
This sequence comes from Panthera onca, assembly GCF_046562875.1. Classification (NCBI taxonomy): domain Eukaryota; kingdom Metazoa; phylum Chordata; class Mammalia; order Carnivora; family Felidae; genus Panthera; species Panthera onca. The sequence goes on along the minus strand of NC_138357.1, from coordinate 127,531,051 downwards.
ATCAACAATGCGATTGTCCACAACTGACACTGAAATTAACAGACTCATTCATCGTGCCGAACCCATTTCCCAGAGGGAAATGTGCTACAGTAAAGTCACACATGATTCTGCACGGTTTCATGAGAGGTCGTTCTCCAGCCTCGGTGACAGTCGTCCAGAAATAGAACTGAGCAAACAATTGTTCTTTAGCCGAAAGTGTTGCTTGAAAGCCATGAAAATTTCAAGCTACTGTGTTTATTTTTCCCATATGGGAAGGGTGCCCTAAGGCATTTCCTACCGTGCACTGAACAACACAGTCCGTTATCAATCAGAGATCTGTTAGCTCCCACAATCTCCTGACACTTTGCAAGAAACCTTCTTTAGGGGTACGGGGGAGCCAGGTTAAATATGTAAGGTCTATAATCTTTTTCAAATGTTTATTTTTGAGAGAGAGAGAGACAGACAGACAGACAGACAGAGTGTGAGCAGGGGAGGGGCACAGAGAGGGAGACACAGAATCGGAAGCAGGCTCCAGGCTCCCAGCTGTCAGCACAGAGCCCGACGCGGGACTCGAACTCACAGACTGTGAGATCATGACCTGAGCCAAAGTTGGACGCTCAACCGACTGAGCCACCCAGGCACCCAGTCACAGCATCTGTGACCTCCACATAACATGATGACAAACGAAACGAAGTTGTCTATTTTGGGGAGAGAATCAGGAGTGCGGGACCAACTTTTGTTCATGAAAGCATATTAAGCTGTAAGGTAAGATGTCAAAGGAAGCATTTAAGCAAAGTGGTAGCATCATGATTCTACTTCGCTGAGTGCTTCAGTTACTATTATGCGCGTTTTTAGGGTTGGCTGGAAAAACGTAGGGCAAAAAGCATACTGTCTCTTCCTTTCCATAAATCTTTGCTATCCAGTAGGGAACGGGTTGGGCAAACCTTTTCTTTAAAAGAGCCAGATGGTAAATATTTTACACATGAAAGGTAGATGTCATGACCTGAATTTGCAAGAACTATTCTTTCTGAGGGGTGAAGTGTGTGTGTGTGTGTGTGTGTGTGTGTGTGTGTGTGTGTGTGTTAAATTTTACATTTTGAAACAACCCAACTGTTCTTGGCTCACGACCGAATTTGTCTCTCTACCTGCTGACTGAGAATCCCTGCAAGCGAGGAACCAACTTTCCCCTACACCCAGACAAGGGGCTTTCTCTGCCCAGGGGACAGTGCATTCTGTAGCTGGCATCTGAAGACTGGATGCAGATTTAATATTCGTCCTGGGTGCACAGGGGCTATTTTGGGATCAGATTTCCTTTTCTCCCAGAGAGACAGCATGTATCAAAGACACATTTATTCCCACCTTTGATTGTCATTATCTGCTTCTGCTTCTGTGCACCTGTTATCTTTCCTTTGCAAACTTTAACAACCAAAAGGCAATATATTGCCTCTTGACAATGCTTGTGTTTGGTGCTATCTACCTTAAGCTATCTTTCCCTGAATGAGATTTGAGGGGTTTTTTTGGGGGGGGGGGAGTGGAGGGAGTGAGGCCTGTTGTATCTCTTTGCTGTGGTGTACCTGTGGTGCACTGACATCTCTTAATTTCCAAGACCTTTCAAATGGTCGCACGAGAACTGGCTTCACAATAAAGAATCGGTTCTAGAAAGGAGTAAGGTCCAAGAGGGGCATTTTTCATGCAGTTAATTACCCTGCGCTAAACCTTTCAGCCAAATTTCCTATAATGACTCTGGGTTACATTACCTGAGTTCCGTTAATGACGAGTTTCTTGTTTTGAAGTCCTGTCGACAGGATCAAGGGCAGACAGAGACCATATCTCGTCTTGAATTCTGAAATAGCCCTCTGGTCTATGATTATTACTGGTCTATGATTATTACTATTAACATGATTTTCAGTTTTTTTGTTTTTTGTTTTTACCAAATCAGGCACCTTGATTTGCATTGTTTAATAATAGAAATAAAATGAAAGCAGAATTAGAGTTTGGATTCAAGACACTTGCCCTGAGTTTCAAAACCACCTGTCGCACGGATTAGATTTCTTTATCCCAATTCAAATTCTTAGTTTCAAATTCTTTTTTTCAACATTATTTGTTCATTGGGCTTAATTTTGAAAAGCTGTTTAGTTCAATGTAAAGAGAACTCTTTTGTAGACAGGACACATCAAGCTGCCCTTTTTTCTCATTTTATCTTTTTTTTTCTAGAGTTTAGGGAGAAGTGATTGGAACAAAATTTCTGGATATATAAAAACAATTCATTTTAGGTTAAGACAAAGTGAACGATGAAAACCCTGGGGTCAAAGATATAATAAGATAGGAGATACGTTTTTTCTTACCTAAAAAAGGGGGTTTTAGAAATCAATTTATCTGAGAGATGACTTTCCACCCAATTTTGTTCCTCACCCTCTGTTGGAATTTGCCCCCAATACCTCAGGAAACAGGTTTTTTATATATCCAGAAATTTTGTTCCAATCACTTCTCCCGAAACTCTAGAAAAAGAAAGAAGGTCAGGTTTTTTTGGGGGGTGTGTGCAGTGACCCCAGGATTTTCATCGTTCACTTTGTCTTAACCTAAAATGAATTTTTTTATATATCCAGGTGAAGTGATGTCCATAGACATCAGGCTTCTTTCCCATTTCTGGTCATTAAGTCTTAAAATGATTTGGACAATCCCGTGGGGGGTCACTGAGTAGAAACAGGTGTTTAATTCTCTTAGAGAAATACATACAAGAGACAGTCTAGGGTGAAGTGTGCATTTAACTTTATGGGGGAAAAGGTCAAATTATTTTCTTTTTTCAATAGATGTTCCTTTTTTATGTTTATTTATTTTTGAGAGAAAGAGAGTATGTGGGAGAACGAGCAGGGGAGGGACAGAGAAAGAGTAGGACACAGAATCCGAAGCAGGCTCCAGGCTCCGAGCTGTCAGCGCAGACCCAGACGCGGGGCTCGAACTCACAAACTGTGAGATCGTGAACCGAGCCGAAGTTTGATGCTTAGACTGAGACACCCAGTTCTTGCCAACAGTTGCTATACAGTCACTTCGTTTAACTTTAGCCCCTCGTGGTAACTCACTGTATTAATTTGCTTTTGTAATAACTAATGACACTGATTCTAGCTGATGTGTTTATTAGTCATCCGCATATTTCTTGGATAAAATGCCTCTTGAAATGGTTTGGGCATTTAAATGATTTTCATTGTGTTATTTTTTCTTCTTACGGTTCATGGTTAAGAGTTCTTAAAATATTCGGATTTAAAAAAACAAATAACTTTATGTGTTACTTATTTCGTAAATCTTTTCTCCTAACTTGTCGGGTTAAGTTATCACACTCCTAAGGGTGTTTTTAAAAATAGAAAATTCAACCATTGGGGCGTGCCTGGGTGGCTCAGTGGGTTAAGTGTTCGACTCTTGGTTTCCACTCAGGTCATGATCTCACAATTTGTGAGTTTGAGCCCCACGCTGGGCTCTGTACTGACATTGTGGAGCGTCTCTCTCTCTCTCTCTCTCTCTCTCTCTCTCTGCCCCACCTCCCCCAAAATAAATAAACTTAAATAAAGAAATAAAACATGTGTAAAAAAAAATCAAACATCACAAATAATTTCTCTTATGGTTTCTTGCAGAAAAGGTACATTTTTAGTGGTTGTATCTGAATTTTGTCAACTGTGTCTTCTGTTTCAGTTATTCTTGGCAAGTGATTCTTATCATATAGATTTTCATTTTTAGTCTATTAATATGTTGACCTCAAGAATGGATTAACTGAGTGCTAAACCAACCTCATATCCCTATGGTTAAACCCAACTTGGCCAAGATATACGACCGTTTATAACACCAATGCTGGAGTCCATTTACTAGTATTTTTTTTTAAATGTTTCTTTATTCTTTTGTGTGAGAGAGTGTGTGAGCAGGAGAGGGCAGAGAGAGAGGGAGAAAGACAATCCCAACCAGGCTCTGCACTCCCAGCACAGAGCCCGACATGGGGCTCGAACTCATGAACTGTGAAATCATGACCGGAGTAGAAACCAAGACTCGGATGCTTAACCCACTGAGTTGCCCAGGTGCCCCGATTTACTAATATTTTGTTAAGGGTTTTGCATCTAGATTCATGAGGGATATTCATCAGTAGTTGATTTTTACTGTGATGTCTTAGGTTGTGAGAAAACTAGCTTCATAAAATGAGACAGAATTTTTATCATCTTGTATTTTCTGGATGATTTTGTATGTTTTTGGTATTATTCATTCCAGACTTTTTTTTTAAAGTTCCATCTGACAAACCATCTCTTTTTCAAGTTTTCTTTGGGGAAATGTTTTATTGCAAATGTGTTAAATACACCCAGGGCTAGGTAGGTTATATTTGTGTGTGTGTGTGTGTGTGTGTGTGTGTGTGTGTGTGTGTGTGTGAGGGAGAGAGAGAGAGAGAAATTCACTGATTTTTGAGCTTTCCAAAGGGGCAGCTTCTGATTTAATTGGTGTTACCTCTTTAACTATTTTGTCTCTCAATGGTGTTTGTTCTTCCACTTATTTTGGGTTTACCACAAAATTTTTCTGGCTTATTTTTCTGGCTTTCGAAGCAGGAGCTTAGACCAGTTGTCTGCTTTTCTAATGCACACACTCAAAGATGCAAGTTTTCTGTTTCTTTCCCCTGCACACCACAAATTGGAACATGTTTTGTTTTCATGGTTATTTAGTTGAAAATACATCTTCCAGTACAAATTCACTGAGATTTATGAGAAAAATAAAAAGAATGGAAAGATGGCTAAAAAGAAAATAATTACCTTAAGAAAGATAAAAAATACAGAGGACCAAAAAAAAAAAAAAATGCTCCCACCCTGGTTATTTTTTGCAAAGTATTAGCTTGAGTTCTTAGGCAAGAAGATGGTGACTGATGAAGAGTCTGTCGTTTCGGAATGAGCAGATGACCACAGGGGTCCCATTTAAACAGAACGTTCATGGGGCGCCTGGGTTAAGCGTCCGACTTCAGCTCAGGTCATGATCTCACAGTTCGTGGGTTCAAGCCCCGCATTGGGCTCTGTGCTGACAGCTCAGAGCCTGGAGCCTGCTTCGGATTCTGTGTCTCCCTCTCTCTCTATGCCCCCCTACCCCGGTCCCCACTCATGCTCTGTCTCTCTCTCTCTCAAAAAATTAAAAAACATTAAAAAAAATCAGAACGTTCATTAGCCAACATCCGCCAAGTGTTCAGAAACCTATCTGAAAGTCTTCCTTTTACCTGGTGTCATAATTGCAAAGAGTCTGGAAACAGTGAGATAAATTGCAAGTTGGCGTTCCAAGATTTGCCACACACAAAAGAAATATTTCCCCACTGGGTTCCTTTCTGCTTCATTTGCTTCCCACCGTTTAGAGCAGATTAATGGGCTCGGAGAAGGATGGTGGTAATTACCCTGTCCGGCCGCTGCAGTCAGTTATGCAAACAAATGTTAAGAGTTAGAGTAACAGAGAACGGGGACCAGTCTGGGGCTCCTTAAGCTGTCCCGTTCCCTAATTCATCACATTGCGTGCAAGACAGATCTGGGGCTCCAGCAGGGGAGGCCTTTCTGCAGGTATGTGAGAGCAGTGAGCACACCTTCAACCATCCATCGGGATGTTTCTTTTTGTCCGTTGTGCCTGGAGACTTTCACGGAAGCCTTACCCCTTGGTTTTGCACGGTAGTTCGGTGAATATGTTGCTACATATTTGTACTAGTTAATCTTTGTTAATAAGGCAAAAAAAATAGTTCTTTGAGTAAGACTGGCAGACGTTTTAACCAATGTATGATCCTATAAATAATTCAATCTTGGCACAGATTTGTGTTACAGAAACGGGGCAGCACACGACGGTGTCTGTGGCCTGCAAGTGACGATTGCCGGAGAAGTGACACAGGGAGAATTGCCTTGAATATCTGGTATACGCCATAGAGTTCACGCTCGAACTGTTTCCAAGTGCCTGTGGATTCCTAGGTCATGTTTAATGGGCGGGGTGTCTCCTATTTAAGTGAATTTAGAGCAGACTTGGCTCCAAGAGCACCCCATGCTGAGAACGGATTAATCATGCCCAAATCTGCACATCAAAATACATTTTGCTCATGTGTTCAGACACCCTGCGTCTATATACTGAGTGCAGTAGAAAATGATTACTTAAATGCATACTACTCGTTTCATAGCAACAAAGAATGTCTTTAAATTTCGTGCTTACGTATGTCTCTGGAAATCACATTTAAGTGTGTGGAAATAAAAAACAAAAACAAGAACAAAAACATAACAAGCAATACCCAGTAGAGGAGGACCCAGCAACTCCCGTCCTGGGTATAGAGGGAAGAGATCGTGAGCAGGTGTTTCCACAGACACATGTGCACAGAGGACCACGGGATCCCTATCGACAGCAGCAAACAGCAGAAGTGGTCCAGATGTCCATCAACGGACAAATGGACGCATGGGATGGGCTCCATCCGTAAGACAGGATATGGTTGGAACGCAGAATGGAGCGAGCTCTCACGCATTCTACCTTGAAACCATAGCATGCGGTAAAGAAGTACAGGAGGACACAGAGGGCGTGACCGCGTTCACGCGAACGGTCCGGAAATGCGAAATCTGTGCAGACACAGAGCAGATGTGTGGGTACCAGAGGCTGGCAGGAGGGAAGCGGGAGAAGTGACCGCTTTCTGGGAGGTGGGTTTGCGTGCAGGGCAAGAAGGAAAGGTCTGGAACGAGGTGGTGCTGATGGATGATGCATCACGTTGGTGAGTATACTTAGGGCCGCTGTGTAGATAAAGCCGTGGGAGACACATGGAGTGGAATGTGATTCAGCCACAAAAACAGAAGGGAACAGGGAGGGACCAGCATTGCGTTGAGCTGAGGGAAGGGCAAATACTGTAACGTCTCACTTATACATAGAATCTTAAAAAAGAAAAAGCAAAAGTCTAACTCGTAAACACAGGAGGATGGAGGTTCCCAGGAGCACAGCGGGTGAGAGAACGTTGCTTAAGGGTAGAGCGTGCGACTGATACGTGACTTCTACCAATCAGGTGCACAGATTATAGGCAACCCTACTGTATCACACACTTCCAAACTGCGGAGAGAGCAGATGTCCCAAGCTCTCCGCCCAAGAAAAGAAATGGTAATTATGTGACAGGATCCACGCGGTGCGAGCTCAGGCTCCCGTGCTCATGCTAACGCAATCTATCCAAGTACCGACTCATCACCTGAAATCGCACAATGGTGCATGTCAACTGGCTCGCCAAAGAGGTCCGCACGTGCATCCCTGACCATGGGTAGAACTCTAAACTTGACGCTATTGTGGTTTGGTTTTTTTCTTGCCAGGATGACAACACTGGAAAGATGAAAACATAATAAAAGGTAGGAAAGACCACACTGGGAAGATGATATTTCAGAAAGAAATGTGATCTATCCCCGCGCACACAATGAATGAACGACACAGCTGAACGTCAATGTATTTCCCCCTGCCGTCCATCCTTGTATTTTGTAATGCGACAGGTAAATAATAATAATAAACCTACCTTTCTTAAACTGCCTTCTATCTAAAAGATCTTATTTAAACGTCATCTGTACAGCCAATGTGGGGCTTGAACTCAGAACCCTGAAATCAAGAGTCTCATGATCTACCGACTGACTCAGACAGACGTCCCTGCCTTTAACTCACACTGGATAATCAATATCCCCCTGGGAATATTTTGAAAAGCCCAATTAGGAAAAAAGGGGGGTGGGGTGGCTTGAAAAATATTTCTGTCTATTTGAGAACAAGAACAAGCATGAGAGATTGGAAAAGTGACAGAATTTTTTTTTTATTCTTTTACATTTATTTATTTTTGAGAGACAGAGACAGAGCGTGAGTGGGGGAGGAGATCATGACCTCAGCCAAAGTCGGACGCTCAACCGACTGAGTCACCCAGGCACCCCAAATGTTTATGTATTTTTGAGAGAATGACAGAGTGTGAGCAGGGGAGGGTCAGAGAGAGAGGGAGACACAGAATCGGAAGCAGGCTCCAGGCTCCGAGCTGTCAGCACAGAGCCCGACGTGGGGCTCGAGCCCACGAACAGTGAGATCATGACCTGAGCCAAAGTTGGACACTCAACCAGCTGAACCACCGAGGTGCCCCGAAAAGCGACAGAATTTTAAAGCAGGAAATTTGCTTTGGTGTTAGACACTTTCACAATACAGTGCACCAATATTGTAAAAAAAAAAAAAAAAAAAAAAAAAAAAAAAAAACACCCCAAAACTATAGGAACCTACTTTAGCTTTGCAACCACAATGAAACAGAATATATTTGGAACCCACTGCAATCAAGTATGGCTTGTCTCATTTAACTCAGGAGAGGGTAAAGATCCGATGGTTTTCTCTTAATCTTGAATGAATACGGAGGCAGTGTTTTGTGTTATCAAATGTACCCTTCTGTCATGTCTCAGTAAAATGTTACAAATTCTCCTTTGTATCCTTCAAGGCATCGAATCTCCTGTCCCTAGAAATGCACAGGCGTAGGTGGGACAGTAAATCGGTGGAATGTTGGGAAAATGCGTGAACGACCAGAGACTTTGACCAGATGATTGTTAACTGTCTCTCCCATCCCAGAAATAATCTAAGTATCCCCACTCATATGGGAATCGGTCACACACGTGGTTCAACAATTCGAGCACGTGGTTTTTCCAGAATATAAGAGTCAATCTCTTGATAATAGACAACACACATACGTGTACAAATATCATGTAAAACTTAAAGATTCGGACCTTTGAAAATGGACCAATAAGAATCCTTTTACTTAGAAATGTTAAACACAGGCGATCCAACCTCTGGTTCCAAATAATAGTTTCAACTTTTTGTCTTTAAAAAGGAGAACTGGCTGGCTTTTCCTTAACTTTTCCCCTCGCCACGGAATTTCTTACAAGTTATTTTACATATCCCTTTTGCTAGTGGTCTGGTTTTTATTGGATTTCCATCATCTACTTCCCTTGAAATAATAGGAACAGCATTTTCTGGTGATTCCCCATCACCAACGGACACTCCTGGACCTGTGCCGCCTGAATCAAATCGTCACAAATGACAGGGCGTCGTCTTAACTCTTGGAAAGCATCCAAAAAATATGTTCTGTGTGACGACTGGCGGGGGGGGGGGGGGCGGGGAGACATACCAGCAACACAACTCAAAACAGCTGATGTGGAAAATACATTTATTGAAGAAGACGTCAAGGAGATCCTTGAAATTCTATTGCTCTCAGTAAAACTGCAATATAGCCTCGGTCCTGCACATCATTTGGGGAAAGGGAGAAGTCGGCGTTGCATAAAAATAGTCTGCTACTTCAGCCCGTTAAAGATAGTTCAATAAAGAGGACCCAGTGAATTTAACTTAATTTAGTTTAATTTAATTTAATTCAATTTTATTTTATTTTATTGAATGTTATTCCATTTCATTTTATTTACCCACCACCCAGTGAATCTTAAAACTTTACACTTCCCGGCCCCCACTAAGATCCTGGATGGTTTGAAATCTACGAGTAGCAGGGGTAAGTTGTCCTCTCAATGCCAGACTGAAGCCCTGTCTTCATTTTCCTGGACATACATTAGTCATGCTCATGGCCACCCAACCCAGCACCCCATGCACAGAGCACTGAGATCATGGGGAGTTACAGTGACCCTTGGCCCGGCTATACACACCCCTCATGGGGTCAAGCTACACTCCGGGACGATGTTCATGGTCCAGACCATGTGCTCTCTTGAAACAAAATAGCAGAGTTTTGCTCATCAACAATGCTGGACCTTTGGTCTGTGGTCAAATCAAAGCTCCTTGGGTCCAACTGTCACATTGCCATATTATATGTTAAAAGGGGGAATGTCCACATTTCAGCCAGTCATGGGCAAAATGTACCCAAATGGGGACGGCCTCATCGGTTTTGTCTGCAAAGAAGGACTTTGTGATATAACAGAAAAGTATGATGTTTTTCCCTGAACTGGATTTTATCAAAAACATGCTGTAGATTCTCAGATACTTCAGGATCGGACCTTCTACAAAGATATTTACTTAATTCACATTAAAGCCCCGGGGAAAGAAAACCCAACGGGATTAGGCATAAATCATGAATCCGTTCATCAGAGAGGAATGCTTAAGTGTTTGATGTTGTAAGCTTTTGTTTTTAATTTTTTTTAATGTTTACTTATTTTTGACAGAGAGACACAGAGCATGAGCTGGGGAGGGGCAGAAAGAGAGGGAGACACAGAATCTGAAACAGGCTCCAGGCTCTGAGCTGTCAGCATGGAGCCCGACGCGGGGCTCAAAGTCACAGACCACGAGATCATGACTTGAGCCAACATTGGACGCTCAACGACTGAGCCACCCAGGCGCCCCATGGTGTTGTAAGTTTTAATGACAATGCTCTTTTTATCGCATGCCTTATTTTTATAAACAAGAAAAAAATCTTACACTTAAAAAAACAGACTAAAGTGCATTTTAAAATATTTTCAAGTTCCACTTTAAATAAAAAGAGAACGCTGAATTTTAATTTAAAACAATTTGAAAAAAGAAAAAATTTAAAATTTTTTTTAAAAATTAAAAAGGAAAGCAATTTGAACACTTTCTTGTGCTAATCTACTAAACATAGGAGTCTCATTATAAGTACCTTTGCACTGGTTTTCAAAGTTTACTTTTGACATGTGAATTTTATTTGAGGCTGGGAGTATTTTGTACTGTGAACACAAAGTGGTTCTTTTTTTTTAAAAAATTATTTATTTATTTTGAGAGAGAGAGACAGAGAGAGTGGGGGAGGGGCAGAAAGAGAAAGAGACAGAGACACAGAATCTGAAGCAGGCTCCAGATGGTCAGCACAGAGCCCGACGTGGGGCTCGAACTCACCAACCGTGAGATCATTACCTGAGCTGAAATGAAGAGTCAGACACTTAAGTGACTGAGCCACCCAGGTGCCCCATAACTAATGTTCTCCAAATGCCATGTAAAAATGGGGAAAACACACATTGACATTCTCCAGTTCCGTAGGAGATCACAGAGTCTGGATGTAATGACAGAAGACAAATTTCCCTTTTAGTATTTGATCTAACCTATATATTCCTAACTTATGGACAACAGTTTCTCCCGATTGACTGGTGTCATGATCTCTAAACGGTACAGCCAAGGCTGTGTGTTCAGACCCGTCAAGAAAACCCATAAAATGACAACAGACTTTCCAGGCCTGAGATGCTGTCCGATCTCCAGGGAGACATGACCACGTCCAACTTTTTAGGAAAGCTATGGGGATTCTGCAGAAGCTGTGTGTTGAAGATGGCCGAATGAGAGGGTGATTATACGGGGTCGTCAGATGCATGGGGTTGGAAAAGAAGGTGAGGAAACGCGGCAAGACAAGTGTTACTTATGGGGTGAAAAAGGGTTAGCAGATATTCCCACATCTTCAGATGGAAATACGGAGGTAAGAGTGTTAAACAACAAAGGAATCAGGTCAGGTCAATGCATACTGAAAGTAGGCTGTCCAATGTGTTTATGAATTACAGGTGGTTTGTAGGACTATGAAATCCAGGAGGGAACTGGAGTGAGGGCTGACCTTGTGGCAGAGGGTGATCTCCCACAGAGTAATCCTTCAGGAGATGGTGTGCACAGTGAAATCAGGGAAGCCTGCCCAGGGAAAGCCCCACGAAATTCGGGTAGGCTGGAGAAGGTTCTCATAGCCCTTGCCATCCTCTTGCATTCCCAAGATGGTTGATCTTGTTTGCAAAATGGAAGAGAGTCCTCACGAATACTGATAAATGGAGGACAGAATCAAATAATGGAATCAGGGTTAAATGAGCAAGAATGCAGGGTATGGCAAACCATGCCCAAGGCAAGAAAGAAGAGGCTCATTTTAACCAATGGCTTTCACTCAATAACTTGATCTCTTCTTTCCATTTACTCTGAAGTCAAGTGAAAATTCTAAGACGTAGCGAAAGCAAGATTGTGTGGTCTCACCGTCAGCCTGTGAAGTACCTGAGTCGGAGAACATTAACTTTGGAGGCCTCCATTAATTTAATTTAGGGGCCTTTCCATCGGTGCAAAAATGGAAATTCTATCTTAGAAAAGTATCTGGGCATGTTAGTCAATTGCATAGGCTGCACTTATGGGCACAGAATTTTCCGTAGGGCTCAACACGATGAATGTTTACTCAATGTGCCTTGTAGAGGTGGGATGTTTCTGCACTAAGTTCTTCACTGGGGGGAAGACTCCATCAGTTTAATGTTGAGGGAGACTGTGTAAATTCAATGTGAAATATTAAGGAACACCTCTTAAGCTTAAATTAAATATATATGTGAGAAACTAAGCTTATTTTACGGAGAAATAATTCAAGAGGTGAGGTCGTGCTTTATAAGTTATGCGAGGTTGATGTATTATTTAAGATGATGGATTGAAATGATTACATTTTGGGGATAAAACCCACAGATTTAAAATACATGAGGAGCGCCCGGGGTAGCTCAGTGGGTTAAGAGTGCAACTTCAGCAAAGGTCATGATTTCACGGTTTGTGGGTTCGAGCCCCGCGTCGGGCTCTGTGCTGACAGCTCAGAGCCTGGAGCCTCCTTCGGATTCCGTGTCTCCTTCTCCCTCTCCTCTCTCTCTGCTCCTCCCCTGTTCACGCTTTGTCTGTCTCTCTCTCAAAAATAAGTAAACACCAAAAATAAATTAATTAAATTAAATATATGAAATGATACAAATGAAAATAAAATCATTGATGATTTCATGGAAGTCTTCCTACCGCAATGGCTATTCTATATACTCCTGCTCGTTAAGTTCATCGTGACGTGAACACGTAAGCCCTCTGTTTATCCTGGAAGCGTCTATTGCTACTGAAATTACTATCGGCTTAGTTTATAGAAAAGAAAAATACGAGTATTGTCAACAAACCTTATAAACTAACCTGGGACACTTTTTCTGGTTGAGATTTTAATTTCTCATTTTTTCATGTCGAAAAATTCGAGAAATTTTTCAAATTCGAAAAATTCGAGAATTTCTCGAAAAATCTCGAGAAATTCCTCAAACGCAAGAAATCCATGGATCAAAGTCATCTCAACTTGTCCATACATTCTTTGTGTAACGTGGAGCCTTACGAGACCCAAAACTCGTATTTCAGAATATCTTCCTTTCTCATTTGGACTCGCAGGGAGATGGTTGACGAGCATCTCGTTTCTTAAGCTTATAATCTATCGATTACCTGCTTTGGGACTCTCTGAAAATTTCCATGGTACATCAGGTGTGGACATTGCTGAAGATAATTAAACGCAGTATGATGTTTGTAACCCAGCCAACAAGTTCGGATCCCTCAAATACATAGGAAAAAGTCACCTTGCTTGTTTTCAGAGCCTGGGACACGGAGTCCTTAACTTGCTGTCGGTCTGGGATGTTTTTAGCATCCGAGAAGAGGCATGCTTTCTGGGTGCAGCATTTACTTAATTTAACGCACCCTCTACCTCAGTCTCCAAAAGCTGTCGTCTTTCTTCAGGGAAATTATGCATTTTTGATTTCGTGGTCAGGACTGCCCTTCACGTAACTCTCTAATTTATACCCTTGATAAGTACAGTTTTTTATTTTTTGTCTTTTTAAGACTACAATTCTGCAAAAGGATTCTGGGCTCTAAGTCTCCCTCATGCAAACATATATATAATTTTGACTCCTCAGGGTAAGTGAGTAGTAAGCCTGTGCTTTCTACCTGGAATGGCTTGTCTTTCTGAGGTCAGAGACTTTGAGGTCAGGCATCTGACTTACAGAGTAAATACAAACTCCAACATCTTACTTTCACGCCCATTACATTCCTTGTGAACTGGGTTTATCACCTACCCATGTGGCCTCACATGAGAGTGTGTCTGAAGATATATAAAACCTTCAGGAAGAAACATGTTCCAACCCCTTATTAATGTTCCGAGCCCCGTGTGTGTTTCGTGGCTGGTGCATTTTGAACGTTAGGAAATGAAGGTATCAGAGAGGAGAGGAAATTATCTCGCGCTTGAAGGATACGCACATCAAGGGTTGTAGTTACGGTTGGAAACGGAGCACTATTTTTAGGGGGATGGCTCTGTCGGTTGGCAATCATGTTTACAGCTGTTTCTAATCGTATCAATTTTTCAGGTTGGCACTAATCTACTGGCCCAGGCTTGCCCAGAACATTCTGCACCCAGAAACCAGGTGGGTATCCGTCTCGTTGCTAATGAAGCTGTCTTTTCTATTTGCTATGCTGTGAATGCAAAAGAAGAAAACCTGTGAATGGTTTCTGCAAATATATACGTGTATATATATATATACGCACACGTATATATGGATATATGTATGTATATGCTTAAACTATACACATATATATAAGTTTGAAGTGGTTTTTATCATATTTGCTAGATGTAAAAAGGAACGGCCTTTGATGGACAGAAATAATAATCATGCTCCACAGTGTGTATTTGTGCAACATATAAGTCATCTTTTTTCAGCCCTAAAAAAAATGACAAACACACACACATATGTACAATATACCATGACAATGTAGGCTCAATGCAGTATTCACTGGGCTCCTTCTGCCCATGATAAGTAACCTTTCCCTCCTCCTTTAGACTATAACTTTCATAACAGCAACGTTGGGGATTTCGCCTATCTAAATGTTGATTAAAAGAGGATGAGACCAGTTAGGATGCTGTTTGCAGAGTGTGGTCCCCAGCCCAGGAGCAACTTCATTTCTACTATGTGATGAATATTATCACATAGCCTTTCATATAGAATACTGTTAATTTTTTTAATACTCAGTAAAATGATCAATTTATGTAAATATATACATCATTGATCAACATGGTATTTGTACAGATTTAATTTGTGCAATGTATTGTATGTACTTAGCAATTAAACAGATATGGGCCCTTGAGCTGTCCCTCGGCTGATTTTTGATCAAAAACATTGAACCAAGGGGCTCCTGGGGGGCTCAGTCGGTTGAGCGTCCGACTTCGGCTCAGGTCCTGATCTTGGGGTTCATGGGTTCAAGCCCCACGTCGGGCTCTGTGCTGACAGCTCAGAGCCTGGAGCCTGCTTCGGATTCTGGGTCTCCCTCTCTCTCTCTGCCCCTCCCCCGCTCATGCTTTGTCTCTGTCAAAAATAAATAAACATTTAAAAAAATTAAAACCAAAAAAACAAAAAAACCCAACATTGACCCAAGGGGCTCCTGTGTGGCTGCATCGTTAAGCGTCCAACTTCAGCTCAGACCATGACCTTGCAGTTCGCAGGTTTAAGCCCCGTGTCAGGCTCAGAGCTGACAGCGTGCAGCCTACTTAGGATTCTGTCTCTCTCACTCTCTCTCTGCCCCTCCCCAGCTCCTGCTCTCTTTCTCTCTCAAAATAAACTTTAAAAAAATATTTAAAATATTGAAATAAAAGACGCCATTCCCGGATGAGGTTGAAACGGTACTTAGGTTGTGTGTTCAGCCTCAGTTTGGCACCGTGGGGCTTGAGTTTGCACCGGTGATCCCGTTTTGGGAGTCTTGTCTCTTTTTTAATAGATCAGTGTGTGACCTTACAGCACCGTCCAGCTATCTGCCTATTATTAGGGAAGGAGAAATGGTTTGGGAGCAGCACGGGCAGGTCTGTGCCACAGAAGGAACAGCGTGTTGGACGAAGGACCTGAATACAGAACACTTTTTTTTAAATTTTTTTAATCTTTATTTATTTTTGAGAGAGAGACAGAGTGCAGGCAGGGAGGAACAGAGGGAGAGGGAGACACAGAATCCGAACCAGGCTCCAGGCTCCGAGCTGTCAGCACAGAGCC
This sequence comes from Panthera onca, assembly GCF_046562875.1. Lineage (NCBI taxonomy): Eukaryota > Metazoa > Chordata > Mammalia > Carnivora > Felidae > Panthera > Panthera onca. Next base: position 127,515,302 of record NC_138357.1, on the reverse strand, counting down.
CGACACGGGGCTCAAACCCACAAACCGCGAGATCATGACCTGAGCTGAAGTCGGCTGCTTAACCGACTGAGCCACCCAGGCACCCCTGAGGGTCGTCTTAACTTCCTTTTTGGTATTTATAGCAGGTGGACAAATAAATTTCCTGTACGCAACATTATGATCATACTATAAAGATCTGGAAGAGAGAATCTGTCGGTAGGTGGTTGGTTTGTGGGCAAATCTGTGAGTTCAACTTGTCTGAAGTTGGGAGTAACAGCTTCCTAAGGCCTTTGTCCATTTACAGAGGACCACGACGCATCATCGGGGTGACATGTTCCCTCTAAAACAGTATTCTGAATAGAACGCCTACTCAGGGGGATCAGAGGACTCAAAACTGGGGTTGTCACTTACAAAACAAATGGTTTACAAAATGAATTACACAATGGTTCCCAATAGAGCAATTTCATCTGTTTGCCTCATTTTCCTTCACACCAGCCAAGACCCCATTGAAAAAACATGACATCCAGTCTCCGGCATACCAAGAATAGAGTGGAAAGTTATCTACCAAGTTGCTTAATAGTGTAATCTCTTTCTGTCCAAATATTTTTAAATGGAGTTACTCTGATATATTCCGGCCAAGTGCTATGGAGTCTTATAAACCTACTATAATAGGTTTCATAAAAATGAATAATTCAGCTCATTACTGTTTCTCGTTCCTTCCAAGACTTCTTTCATCACAATGCATTATCTCTAAAGGGTAAGCAAAAATAAATCAAGGTCCCACCAAGATTGGGACATGCTTTCTTTCTTTTTAAGTGGGATTATGTTCCCTTCTTTGCGGTTGATAATAAAGTTAGTCCTCAGAAGCTGCATCTATTTATGTCGAAATGCCGTTTCTGGTGGAAGATGTACTGTGAACACCTGAATAAAAGCCACGAGGTCACATCTCCTTTAAAGATAGGATCTGTTTCATTCCCGTGTTGCATACCGCTATCTCGTTATGAGACAAGGTCTGAGGGATCTTCAGTTTCATAATTAAATTGTCCTGAAGAAAGCTCTAAGTTGTCATCTAGAGCTCCTCCTCTTTCTAATTTCTTTGCAACCCAGTGTGAGTAAGCCCCTGATAATACACGATACTTGAAAGCACACACTGAACCCTCAAGTTGGCTACTATGAATGCTGAAGCTTCAACGCGAGTATTATTCAGTCCGTTCTCCAGTGCTGTGTGTTCTGAGTGGGGGCACTTAAAAATTTTTTTTAACGTTTATTTATATTTGAAAGAGAAAGAGTGTGAGCGGGGAGGGGCAGAGACAGTGGGAAACACAGAATGCGAAGCAGGCTCCAGGCTTGAGCTGTCAGCACAGAGCCCGACGCGGGGCTCGAACTCATGAACCGTGAGATCATGACCTGAGCCAAAGTCAGACGGTTAACCGACTGAGTCCCCCAGGTGGCCCTAAGTGGGGGCATTTTTATCTTGCTCAGCAACTGTGCGTTTTTAGGAGACAACCACGGTTCCAAAAACCATTCCCAGGTGAGCCATCTTTGAAGCCTACCTTCTTACCTGTTTCTCACAAACGATGTTCAAAGTCAAGAATCTTTATCCACAAGGTGTGTGTGTGTGTGTGTGTGTGTGTGTGTGTGTGTGGACTGATGGGTTGATAGATACATTCCCTGCTAGTTTTTTCCCAATTTATTTTGGCCCGGAACAGACTTACCAGGGTGTATGACTACAAGGTACCCCTGAACAACGCCCAGCCCTACACATTTGAAGACCCATGTAGAGCATCTGACTCCCCCCCAAAAAAAGCAACAGCCAACCTTTGACCGGAAGCACAACCGACCACATAAACAGTCCATTCACACGTGTTTTGTATCTGTGTAATGTAGACCGTATGGTTACAATAACATAAGCTACAAAAAAGAAAATGGTGGTGAGAAAATCATAAGGAAGAGTATATCATAGAATGAGTGATTGGTTAATTATCTGTAACTAACAGACTTAACTCTTCATTATTCTTCTGGGAAATATAGTGTCCAAATGTGTTTTCTAACTCGGTTCACAATGACCTTTTCCTCCTACAACAAATGTTTGATTTTTATGTATTCCAACCCAATATTCAAATGAAGTTTTCTAGACAATCCTCTGCAAAATCAAATTTGTATTTAGAGAGTGAAAAGAGATTTTTTTAAGCTTATGTATTCATTTTGAGAGCGGGAGAGAGAGTATAAGCAGGGGAGGAGCAGAGAGAGCGTGAGAGAGAATCCCAAGCAGGTTCTGTACTGTCAGGAGAGCCTGACACAGGGCTTGAACCCATGAACTGCGAGATAATGACCGGAGCTGAGATCGAGAGTCAGATGCTTCACCAATGGAGCCACCCAGGCCCCCCAAAACAGGTTTTTAATATGCATATTCGATTTTTTTATACGAGCCTTAGTGGTATCTGCTTCTCCACATCACTGTGGCTGCTGATGGGGTTCGGGCATGGATGCCAGTCCCCTTTCCAGCTCAGCAGTTGAAGGGAAGAAGATCATGGTAAGCCAAAGCCAGAGAGAGAGATGGGGTCTTTCCCCAAGTAGAGAAGTTCCGGACCATGCAATGTTTCCCAGCCTCTTGTGGGAAAGAAAATCTCATCCATCCATAGCCCACAATGAGTGCAGAACCCTCCTCTATAGACCCTCCAGCCATAAAAATGGGTACCAGTCTGTGTACAGGAATTGATAAAGGAGCTGTCTTCCATTAGTTAGATGGCCTCACCCCAGATTCTGAGCTTCTCAAAGATCAGAAGGGATTGAAGTAGAGAGGAGGCAAGAATGCCTTCTCAAGTCTGGGATGTGTCACACTGAGAATAAAGGCCATGCTAGTGGGTACAAGCCATCTAGAACAATAGCAACCCAACTGGCAGACCCGTCCTGCTGTGCCCAAAACTGGGGTCCTGGACTTTATCAGCCTAAGAGACTGAGGCAAATCTAACCCATCAGTTCCACAGGAAAAGAGAGATGGAGAGGAGACACAGGGAGTTTTGTCCAATTTATCCAATTTCTATGAGAATTTTGGTGTTCTTGTGTCCATTTTTTCAATGTACATATCCTTCATAATCCATCCATCCCTTCCCTCTCCTCCATCCAACCATCCATCCATCCATCCCACTATCCATCCATCCATCCGTCCACCCATCCATCCATCCATCCCTCCCTCCCTCCCTCCCCTCCATCCACCTATCCCTTCCTCCCCACCATCCATCCATCCATCCATCCATCCATCCATCCATCCTTCCCATCCACCCATCTGTCCATCCACCTTTCCCCTATATCCATCCTTCCCCTCCATCCATCGATCCATTCATCCCTCCCCTCCATCTGTCCATCCTTCTCATCCACCCATCCGTCCTTCCCATCCACCCATCCGTCCTTCCCATCCACCCATCCACCCTTCCCCTATATCCATCCTTCCCCTCCATCCATCTATTTACCTATCCATCCATCCATCCATCCATCCATCCATCCCACTATCCATCCATCCATCCGTCTGTCCATCCATCCATTCCTCACTCCCTCCCCTCCATCCATCTATCCCTTCCTCCCCACCATCCATTCATCCATCCATCCATCCATCCATCCATCCGTCCATGCTTCCCATCCACCCTTCCCCTATATTCATCCTTCCCCTCCATCCATCCATCCATCCCTCTCCTCCATCTGTCCATCCTTCCCATCCACCCATCCATCCATCCACCCTTCCCCTATACCCATCCTTCACCTCCATCCATCTATTTATCCATCCATCCATCCATCCATCCATCTATCCATCCATTCACCTCTCCCCTCCATCCATCCCTCCCTCCCTCTATCCATCCATCCATCTATCCATCCATCCCCTTTCCTCAACCTTGCTATTACTGTTACATCTTTCCATAGATAGATAGATACATAGATACATAGATGTATATATAGATAGATGTACATATATATGTATCTATCTACATATATACATACACACACACACACACACACACACACACACATAATTGGGTCTCTATTATATTAGAGGTTTTGTACCCAGACCTTTTCACTTAAAACCAAATCATGAAACAGGAAACACTCTTTTAATGGATTGATTTATAACTGAACATTAAGATTCCTTTCAGCAACTTGAAACTCATAATGCTGAGGACCCTGTCACGTAATAAAAGCAGCTTGCCTCTGACTCGTTTTTCAGGAAGAAGTCCTACGAACAGCATGTGTGAGTCTATGATCCTTTTCAGTCCCTTGGTAATGGAATCGCTCTCAAAAAAATGTGCAGCTATGCATGCTGCCTTCTGCAATGATATGGGTTCTTGAGTGTCTTTTTGATTGGTAAATACCAGAATTAACATAAAATAACATTAGTAAGTTAACCTAAAAATGTACTTTAAGATCATCAAGTATATAAAGGTAAAAGGAAGCTGATGTTCTAAGCTTAAAGGTTGACCATAACTCTGTAGTTTGAGTTTGGGGCCCCAGCCCACCTTTCCAGGCCAGTGTGTGAAAGGTCCTGAGCTTGCAGATGCTGTCTCCAGCTTTACTCTGTGATACAAGATCAGATCGGATTTCTTGGGTTTGTGTGTTATTTGTTTGGGTTTACAGATTTTACTTCCAAGTGAGGACACCATACACGTTACACCTTTTCTTCTTGCAGCAATGACTTACTTTCAGTGAAATATTTTAAGTGTCACATGTATCTACCCCACCCCCCACCACACACACATACACATTATCTTTCTTTTTAATATAAATAGAACGTGGCCATCAATTGTATGTGTCAACCTGGCTTTGGCTAGGCCATGGTGGCCATTTATTTGATCCAACCCGAGTTGAGATGTGGTTGTTGTATGTTTTGTAGAAGTGGTGCCCATCTACACTCAGCTGACTCTGTATATGGGGGATCACCCTTAGCAACGTGGTGGGCCTCATCTCATCTGTTGAACGCCTTAAGACCAACAACTGATGATTCTTGGCAAAGAAATAACTTTGCCTCTTAACATGGAAATCCCGCCTGCTGACCTGCACTAACACGTTCAGACTTGCCAGTGTCCACAATCAAGGAAATCCATTCCATAAAATAAACCCTTGTGTTGTTCTGTTTCTCTGGAAAACCCTGCAAAAATAGTACAGAAATCATTCCGTGCTTCTAGTTCATGACATTTTCGCACTTAAGATATTCTGGGGCACAACTTACCCTTTATTGTACAATAACCTCCATGCTGTGTAGCTACACCGTGCGCATTTGTACTCATTTATCGCTGGATGGATACTTTGGCCGTGCTCGAATGTCTTTTATTATACAAGACTTATTCTCGAGCAGAATATTCTTCTAAACAATTTTATAGAAGGAGGAGGCCCAACCACGTTTATAGAAACTCCAACAGGAGCTGGTAATGAGAAGGAAACTCTTTGAAAAGCACTTAGAAACACAATGAAAAAATACAACACATACACACACACACACACACACACACACACACACACACACACACACTTAGGACCCCAATTTCTATGAAAAGTTCCAGATGTTGACAATCATGTCACTTTTCACATCTGCCGGCATGTCAGATCTAACATGCTCCAAACAGGACTTTTGGGGAGCACCTGTGTGGCTCACTCAGTTGAGAGTCCGATTCTGGCTCAGCTCATGATCTCACGGTTCATGAGTTCGAGCCCCACGGTGAGCTCTATGCTGACAGCACGAATCCTACCACATAGTTTGGATTCTCTGTCTCCCTGTCCCTCTGTCGGTCCCCCACTCTCTCTCAAAAATAAATAAACATTAAAAATTTTTTTTAAAAATCAGGACTTTTGCTTCTCATCCTGGAAAACAACCCCTCCCCAGATTTGACCATTTCTGCAATTCCAAACGGACAGCCTGAAGCCCACACAGAAATCTGTCACAAGGTGCACTGAACTCACAAGGCTGGAGATGAGATGATCTCTCTTTACAGAGAGCGCAAAGATGTTTCCCTCCCAGTGGGGAATGTGCTATCATGACAACATTTTCCTCGTCGTGCTGATTAAAGTAGGAAAGCAACTATGGGGAAAGAGTCAGGTGCGAAGAACATGCCACGGTCAACCTCCTTCAGAGGTGACAAAGTACCCAGAAAGAGAGAGATTTGATCCAGGAAGCCCTCACCTGTGCCTTCTCTTCATGGAAATATCACACCAGAGACTATATGGAAGGTTGATGCACTGGTGGCTGTTTATAACAGAGGGAAATGGACTAATTTCCATGTGAAAATAAATCTCTGTGATAATAATTGGTCTGTTGTGCTCCTAAACGTTGAGTTATGGAGTAAACATGAATGCTGTATCTCCCTATGACACTTGTAGGTTGGCTCTTTTTTTTTTTTTTTGCCTTTGCATATTATGATAATTAAGATTTATGTGGATTCCAAGTTTCCTGGCTGTGGTTCAATCTATGGAATGTCCTTGTCTCTAGAAACCATCATCTCATGAAAGAAGATCGTGATGACAGGGAAAACTTTTGCACTATTTCAAGGAATTTTTAAACACTGGATTCAGGCAATTGAATGTAATAAATATTGATTGAGGACTTCACGAAGACAGGCTGTGCTCCAGCCCCGGGTATATTCATATGCAATAGGATGTAGTCTCTGGCACTGTCATACTTGCTGTCTTACCGAGGGGTTGCGGATGAGCCATTAGTTGTCTACAGCGGCCATACTTATGAGGGGGCACCATAGGGGACATTAGGCACTGTCTGGAGACATTTTTGGTTGTCACAACAGAGGATGCTTCTGGAATCTAGTGGGTAGAGACCACAGATGCTGTTGAACAGTCTACATTGCACAGGGCAGCCCCCTACATCCATAGCAAAGAATTATCCAGCCTCTCAACACCAGCAGCGTTGAAGTTAAGAAACTCTGTGTTACAACTTGAGGAAAATAACATGTGAGCAAAAGGGACATGTAAATGTCATGTGACTGAGAGAACTGAGGGCGGAATCAGGATTTGAGGGCTTTAGGAAGACTAAGGGTGGCTACACACAAGAAATGCAATTGTATTTAGAGCCTACATTTATTTCCTTTGAAGAGTGGCTTGCAGGGGTGCCTGGGTGGCTCAGTTGATTAAGTATCTGACCCTTGATTTTGGCTGAGGGCATGATTTCATGGTTCCTGGGTTCCAGCCCCAAGTCGGGCTCTGCACTGGCACCGTGGAGCCTGCTTGGGATTCTCTCTGTCCATGCCCCTCCCCCACTCATTCTCAAAATAAATAAACACTAAAAATGCAAGAAAGTAGTTTGCATTTTCTGAGAACGTTATTTAAAGCCAGGAAAGCTGGAGTTGGACCCCTGGACAGGCATCCCTTCCTTAGTGCGAGTAGGAAGCCATCGGTGCCATTGGAGACATTGTGGTGGACGGCCCGCGACCTCCTTCCAGTGGTAACACATGGCCTGAGCTCTGTGGCCAACGGGAAGCTCCAAATACAAGGGAAATGTGGCATGATGGTCTTCGAAACTAACAACACAGGCGGGTCATATTCCAGCTTCTCCCTTATGCAAAGTCCTATTTCTAAGATCAGGTGTGGAGTTGGGACATGGCTGAGAGGACAGCCAAGGACAAGTGCTGTAGACAGAATGGGATCTGGTCTGGGAAAATGAAATCCTGTGAACACCACCCCTGATGTCAGCTAGACACAAGTCTAGAGGTTGAACCTCAAATAACCACGTGTGTCTGCTTTACGTCTCTCTAACGGAGTAGGTAGGATATCTGCTGAACAGAGATGTGAGAATATACATGAATTTCCCTCATCTGGCACATTAGTTCAGGATTACCAGTCTATACTCATGCTATGCCACATGGCAATGCTCTTCAAAGTAAATGGGTTAGCTGATGACCATCGGGTACCCTGAGATTGTAAGAATACAGAATGTCAGGGCAAGCAGAGTGGATTATCTGTCTATCCCAGGTTTAGGCTCTTATCTTGGGGATGGGGAGATGGAAAGGATGAGAAAATCCATGGGGATTGAGATGACTGTCTGGGAAATCATGAATCTCTGCTCCAAACTGGCTTAGGACAGGACATTCCTTTGCAAAAGAAATGCTACAGAAGACAGCAAATTCTGGAAGGTTTCGTCACAGCCAAAGGGCACATTCAGGAGGGAATGGATTCTCAGTTGCTCAGAAAAGGGGGGACCAAAGCATGTTAAAGCAAAACCAATCTGTATCTCCATGTTAAATCCTAGACCGCGGACACAAGCTAGGACACTCACGGCTTAGTACATTTATTTATAAGGCTTTAAATATATTCTACAGAGGGGGTTTTGTTTAATCAGGTAACATGCTTAAGTGATTCTACGTCTAATGTTCTAAAGAACGGCATGAAGTGATTTATAAAATGGTAAGAAAATTGGGCTCTCCTACACGCGCGTGGTCATTAAGACTTGTTTCCTAGCCTCGAACAAGTGTAAAAGTATTTGTATGAGAAAGTAGAGATCTTTGCTTAATAATTGAAAATAGGTTCCTGGGTTGCTTCTCCTTGCTACTCATAATCGTAAATCACCAATTCTGAGTGAGAAGACCTACCACATAGAACAACTAAGGTCTTATTTTGCTCTACGGTAAAACCTTGGTTTGCAAGCATCATTCGTTCTGGAAACATGCTTGTCATCCAAAGCACTCGTATTATCAGAGCAAATTTCAAGAACCACTGGCCTCAGTTGTGACCATGTGACGTTCAGCATCACGTACAACTCGTATGGCAAGATGTTGTTGTTTATCAAGCTAAAATTTATTAGAAATGTTTGCTTGAGTGTGGAGGTTCCTCAGAAAATTAAAAATAGACCTACCCTATGACCCAGCAATAGCACTGCTAGGAATTTACCCAAGGGATACAGGAGTACTGATGCATAGGGGCACTTGTACCCCAATGTTTATAGCAGCACTCTCAACAATAGCCAAATTATGGAAAGAGCCTAAATGTCCATCAACTGACGAATGGATAAAGAAATTGTGGTTTGTATACACAGTGGAATACTACGTGGCAATGAGAAAGAATGAAATATGGCCCTTTGTAGCAACGTGGATGGAACTGGAGAGTGTGATGCTAAGTGAAATAAGCCATACAGAGAAAGACAGATACCATATGGTTTCACTCTTATGTGGATCCTGAGAAACTTAACAGAAACCCATGGGGGAGGGGAAGGAAAAAAAAAAGAGGTTAGAGTGGGAGAGAGCCAAAGCATAAGAGACTGTTAAAAACTGAGAACAAACTGAGGGTTGATGGGGGGTGGGAGGGAGGGGAGGGTGGGTGATGGGTATTGAGGAGGGCACCTTTTGGGATGAGCACTGGGTGTTGTATGGAAACCAATTTGACAATAAATTTCATATATTGAAAAAAAAAAGAAATGTTTGCTTGTCTTGTTGAATACTCACAGAACAAGTCACTAGCAACCCAAGGTTTTACTGTATTTGCAGAAAGAGAATATAAATTCCCTCTTGATTTTCATTATGTTATAGGAGATCACTTGTTACTGCCCCCTCACTGTATGTGATGTAATCCCAGGACTGTGTAGGGTCCCATGGTAACAATGGAGAAGCAGTCATGCTTCTTGAACAGGGTCCTGCTATGGGGCCTCCGATTTGGGGTCCAGTATTTCCAAATCCTTTCAGCATTCACCCATGCAGTAATCTGCTTTTAAGTACACATGAGGAAATCTTTCTACTTAGCTTGGACTCCTACTCCAAAAATAAACAAGTTCATTATGCTAAGTGAAATAAGTCAGAGAAAGACAAACATCACATGATTTCACTCATATGTGGAATTTAAGAAACACAACAGATGAACACAGGGGAAGGGAAGGAAAAATAAGATAAAAACAGAGAGAGGGAGGCAAACCATAAGAGACTCTTAAAGACAGAGAACAAACTGAGGGTGGCTGGAGGGGGTTGGGTGGGGGCCGGGCTAGATGGGTGATGGGCCTTAAGGAGGATGCTTGTTGGGATGAGCACTGGGTGTTATATAGAAGTGACAAATCACTAAATTTTACCCCCGAAATCATTATTACACTGTATGTTAACTAACCAGAATTTAAATAAAACTTTGCAAGAAAAAAACCCCATAAAAATACAATTTTTCAGGCATCCAGGTAGAAAGGGCAGGATGATTATGATGGAGAAAATATGGCTTCCCCAAAATCAATTTCTCTCTACAAAATTTCATGTGTGAAGCCAATATAGCAATAATTATATAATAAGTAAAATGAACTATAAACCCATATTATACTCTATGTTAACTAACTTGGATTTAAATTTAAAAAAATGAAACATAAATCAATAAATGAATAAATAAATAAAATAAACATAAATTCACTCTCTGCTCCAGAACACACACAGCCACATACAATGCGTGCATTTGTTTATTTAAAAATATTTTTTTTAATGTGTGTGTATCTCGCCAACTCCACGGACCCCTGTGCACACAACAAGAATGTTTGTATCAGTGGGGACCGATTGTGGAATGAGGTCCATTTCAGTGTCTACAACTTATTGAAATACATCACCCATGAGGACAAGGGGGATGTGTCTGCTCCAGCCAGCGTGACTAACGGAAAATGTATTGCTCTGATATGAATGCTTTGCTCCGCTTCTGTTTTCCTATTGTCTATTTCCTATTTTCCTACGGTCTTTGGCATTGGTTTATCTTTTCCACAGGGTCTCCATGCCTCTGGTTTCCTGAGACCAACACCATGGGATGACAGCACTGAGCTTTACTGTGCCGCTCAGACTGATATTTTAAGAGCCTCTGTGGTACTGCAGGGTAATCCAGGGAAGGGCGGCCATGAGAATTACCCATTCAGTGCAAACCCATGACTACAGGAAGGAACAAAAATGATGTTTCAGATGGGGCAAGGATGGGGCAAGGGCACCATAGCCTGTCTACAGGAACAGTCTTTAACTGATCACTGTTGCATTCACGTTATACTTTGGATTTACTCTAAATTTAAAATAACTCTCAACACTGGAGGTCGTCATCACATTGATGCTTAGAAATCATTCCAGTTTGGAGGAGACAACTAAACAATTTTGACGGAGAACACGGTTGTGAGGGTGTCTTGCTGGATGAAAGGTATTTACGTGGAAATGACTTCCGAACGTTCCACGTAGGATTTGATGACGATGAGGTATTTGTCTGAGATGACTGGATCCAAGAACACACAAACAGGTGAGGACATCAGGCATTCTGTTATACAAGACGCTCACATCTCTCCTTATTGGGACTACAGGGATCATCTTCTAGCATAGAAACTAAGAAAAAGTTGTATTCTGGGCCAGACCCTAGAAGGATGTTCATATTCCCCCAATATGAAATGGGCACATGATGTCTTGCTTGCCAATTATTTATTTAAGTTTTAACATTTAGTCCCAGATGATGTCCTTTAATTACTGCTAAATACTTTTATAGAATTAAACAATAATTGTGTCTTCTTTTTTCCTTGTGCTTTGCACTGACTTTACTTTGCCAACATGGTCTGTCCAACCCTAGGGAGTTCGGCCTCCATACACGGGTGAGTCTGTTTTCCTCAGAAATAGGCAATTAAATGTCTTTATCCCAAGTGATGTGGCTTCCCATGAGAAACCGGGTAGAAACCATTGTCACATTGCACAATCACAGCGTCCAACACCACTCCTGTGTCTGTGTGTCTTCGTAGAGCCTACGAGAGCGGGTATTTAATGGCGCTAATGAGGATTTGTTCTTAAAACCAGTGCAGGCCTATTAACCGTGAGATTAACTGACATCTAATTGCATCCTAGACATCTTGGTACAAAGAACAATTGCTCTTTAGGGCCCCGCAGAGGCTGGATTTCTCAGTAGAATAATTGACGAAGACTTCCATGCTGGTGTAGTAAATAAATTCCAAGGAGTCGCCATAACAGACATAGAAAGGAAAGCATTTGAAAATATTTAAGGAAAGCATAGGAAAATCAGTAAGATAACCCATGAAGTTGGGATGATTTAGCCGAATAGTTTCATAAGAAACACGGGTGTATACAATGGAAGAGACACAAAGATGTCATTTATCAATGAATTTGTGTTGTAAAAGAAACACATTCCTGTATATATGTGAAAACATGATCATCAGCCACATCATCAGATGTGCCCAAAGTCTTTAGCTGACCAGAATTCTGGATGGATTTGCAGGGGGGAGTAGGGGGTGGGAACCTAAAATATTTGGTGCCGTAGAATTTAGGAAAAATGTTTTTCCTAAGCCATGCGTTATTATAAATGTCATTGAGGAGAACGATGCTACTTTAACTCCCAGAAATGGTAGACTCTTGTCCAAAGGATTTTTTTTTGTTTCATAGTTTATCTTAAGTGTGCCAAGAGCCCTTAGCAAAGGGTGCAGAGGGAACAAACAAATCAAAAGCTGCCATAACGCTATGCAAAACAGACGTGTGTGGTTTGGCTACAGAGGAAGGATAGAAATTGGGAAGGAGGGATGCAGACAGAGGCTGAGTGTGAGGCCAAATTGGTGGACAAGAGCAGTGGGCAGGCAACACCAGCTGGGAGACTTTATCAGTGGGTGGGGTGGGGCTGAGGGAGTTGGTAGGGTAGTCATTTCTGTGGTATCGACTTCGACTTATGCGCTCTCTTGAGGCGTCACAATCCAACCCAGTAACAACCTGCAGTACAATGCACACAAGGACGTGCCTTGCTCGGGCAGTGTCCCCTCCCAGCTCTGGAGGCCACAAGTCTGAGATCCGGGTGGGGCAGGGCTGTGCTCTATCCCAAGACTCCAGGGGAGGGTCCTTCCTGCCTCTTCCGACTTCTGGGGCTCCAGGTGTCCTTTGCCTTGTGGCCGCGTCCCTCAGATGTCTGCCTCCGTCTTCACGTGACTTCTCCTCTGTGTCTGTGTCTCCTCTTCTGTCTCTTGCAAGGACACCTGTCATTGGATGCTGGGCCTGTTGTAATCTACTGTGACCTCATTGTATCTTGATTCCATCTTCAAAGACCCTATTTCCAAAGAAGGTCCCATTCACAGGCTCTGGGGTGAGCACTTACACGTAACCTTTTGGTGATGTTCGACCCACCGGGTCCTTGAGAAACCACTGGGGCAGTGAGAAACCAAGTAAAAAGTCATGTTTCCCAGGTTAGCAGTCGGTGAGAGAGCCAATCCAAAGGAGATGAACCCAAGCGAAGTCCTCCCATGGGATGGGAAGTGGCTGAAGGCTCAGAGAGGGATTTGCCTTCTCAGTGGACACAGCCTTATGTTCCCAATACTTTCCTCGTAAACGTTAAGCGATGTGCACCTTGTGCTGTTATACGAGCTGCAAATCCTGTGTCTTATTTTTGTTTACAAAGCACTGATTTTGAAGGGAGCTGTGCTGCAGGAACCAGGATGTATCTGAGATTCACCTCTCTGGTGGAGGAGGAAAGGAAGCAGTGAGGGATGGGATGGACAGTCATGCCTGCTGACTTTGGTCTCTGAGTCTCTGCAGCGACTCTGCTCATTTCACCTCAAGGCTCTTTGGTGAACCTTGATCTGCCCACAGGGAATGTGATGATGTGAACGCGGGCAATGTCCTGCGGAGGCTGGAGCACTGGGAGCCGCTCGCTGTGTGCATATCTCCAAAGGGAGGCAGTCAGCAGGTGGCTGAATGTGCTCACTGGCTTGCCTGGACTCTTGAAGAGGCTCTAGGCTCGATGAAGTGTTTTTCTTTAGAAAATCAGCAAAGATTTCGCATCCTGGGTGCAAGCTGAAGTCAACACTTGCTTTCATAAGGCACAAAGCGCTTGCAAAGATGTGAAGGCAATCCTTTCAATGCCACTCCCGGTGACACACAAATAAATAGGAGAGATGTGTAAGGATCCTTGCCTGAGAATGCTGCCTGAGCCCTCACCACTCTTTCTGCTGCTGTCTCCTTGAAGGAGCCTCCACACCAAGCAGGCCAACTGGGAAGGTTCACTCATAATTCATGTATCAAGAACCCACATGTGAACATGGTTGACTCCTCTCTCTGGGTGTGTTGTGGTTGCTCCTGAGGGGTCAGTGTTTTTCGAGAGGAAACAGCCTTTGAGAAATTCACCCTTCTGCAGGGAAGATGCTCCCCAGGCTGGACCACCTCAGCCCGGATGTCCTGGCAGGAGAAACACAGCCAAGGCACAGGGGATTCAGATAGAGCTGTGGCATCTTCACGCAGGGCTGGTGATGTACCTGCTCCTCAGATCTAACATGAACACTGTTTCCTCTGGCCTTTCATTACTGCTCTCTTGTAGGGATGTTTTGTTTCTGGTAATATATCTACCATCTATCTATTGTCTGTCACGTATCAGATCTACCTATCTATCGTCTATCTATCCATCCATCCTACCATCATATCTATCTATCATCTATGTATCTATGTATCTATCCATCCATTTGTCAGTCCATCATTATCTATCTATGCATTCTACCATTCATCCTATCTATCTATCTATCTATCTATCTATCTATCTATCTATCCATCCATCCATCCAACATATCTATCTTCCTTCCTTATATCCATCCATCCATCCATCCATCCATCCATCCATCCATCCATCCATCCAACATATCTATCATCTATCCATCCATCCTACCATCCTCCCATCCATCCATCCATCATATGTATCTATCATCTATGTATCTATGTATCCATCTATCTATCTATCCATCCATCCATCCATCCGTCAATCCATCATTATCTATCATCTATCTATCCATTCTACCATTCATCCTATCTATCTATCTATCTATCTATCTTCCTTCAATCCATCCATCCATCCATCCATCCATCCATCCATCCATTCTACCACCCATCTTATCTATCTATCTCTGAGTGTGTGTTTGGGTGTGTGTGAGAGAAAGAAGTTAACACAGTAAATGAACACACTAGAAAGAAGCAAATGACCACAGTAGAAAAGAAGGTGAGAGAAGGAAAATGATGATTAAAGTATAGTTTCATGGCATTTTTGTGAGGCACTACAGTAAACATGCTCACTTCCATAAGACTTGAAGGTATTCATTCATTTTATATCTTCCAGAACAAACGCCAAAGTGGAGTTAAAAAAGTAAACCACCGAGGGCATCTGGGTGGCTCAGTGGGTTAAGCATCTGACTTCGGCTCAGGTCATGATCTTGTGGCTCATGGGTTCGAGTCTACCTCTCTCCCTGCCCCTCCCCCTCTCGTGCTCTGTCTCTCTCTCTCTCAAAAACAAATAACAAACATTTGAGAGGCACACGGGTGGCTCAGTCGGTTAAATGTCCGACTTCAACTCAGGTCATGATCTCACAGTTCGTGGGTTCGAGCCCCACGTCGGGCTCTGTTCTGACAGCTCAGAGCCTGGAGCCCATTTCAGATTCTGTGTCTCCTCTCTCTCTCTCTGCCCCTCCCCTGTTCATGCTCTGCCTCTTGTCTCAAAAATAAAAAATAAACAGTAAAAAAAAAAATTAAAAAAAAAAACAAATAACAAACATTTGAAAAAAGAAACCACTGTAAGAGCAACAGGAAAGGGAGAAATGCCTTAATATAAAAGTATTTAATCTATCACAGAAGGTAAATATACCTTAATTATAATAAATATTAACATTCTAAATAGCCAACATTCCATTTTGAATGGAAATAAAATCTCAATATATGTAGGGTCCATGAGACTAGCTCTAAACACAAAAATAGGTAACAGTTAAAATTTTAATCATGGGAAAAAGTGTTATGATGAGAAAACTAACCAAAATAAAGTTCGTGCAGAAATACTACTGTCAGACAAAATGAAACACAAGACGGAAAGCACGATAAAAGACAGTGTGGGCTACTTCATAATTTAACTAGAGACATAAAATTATAAATCCAGTGGTGACTAAGGAAAGAGATTTTAAGAATTTATGGGGCACCTGGCTGCCTCAGTCGGTAGACCATTCAACTCTTAATCTCAAGGTTGTGAGTTCGAGCCCCATGTTGTATGTAGAGATTAGTTTTAAAAATCTTCAAGAAAAAAAAAAAAAAAATAGAAGGCGCCCGGGTGGCTCAGTTGGTTAAGCGTCTGACTTCAGCTCAGGTCACAATCTCATGGTTTGTGAGTCGAGCCCTACATTAGGATCCATGCTGACAGTGGTAAGCCTACTTGGGATTCTCTCTCTTTCCCTCTCTCTCCTCCCCTTCTGTGCTAGAAAATATATAATAAAATTACACAAACTTTAAAAAAAGTTTAAAATAAAAACAAAAAACAGAGCTTCCAAATATTTACATCAAAACTTCACATATCATAAAGGAGAAACAGACACGTTTGTGATGCAAACCACTTTATCATGTGTATCAAAGCAGCTGATAGAATAGGAAGGAAAAAATTGCAAACGACAAGGAGCATATGAAACCCCATGGCACCTGAGTGGCATTACAGGGTGACGTGGCCGGCAGTGACGTGTTGCATATCGTCTTTAAGTGCACAACACTGACCATATGCTGAGTCGTAAAACAAACGTCACCATGCGGCATAGACCGAAGATGTCAAGGACATGTACACTCATCACGGTGGGACTAGCAGAGATGACCGAGCCAATGGACAACTGGAAAACTCCCAAGGGCTCGTAAATTAAGGCAAACACAATTAACGAACCCACGGGACAAAACGGACAAACACAGACAATTAGAAAATACTTTGGATTTAACGGTAAGTAAAATGTGACTTTGTGAAAGCTTTGTGGGATGCACGCTGACTTAGATGCAGAGGGAAAGACAAGCCGTACATCCCAACATGTATCCTTTTGGGGGCACCTGGGGTGATCAGTAGGTTAAGCGTCCGACCCTTGGTTTCAGCTCAGGTCATGATCTCATGGTTTGTGGGTTCGAGCCCTATGTTGGGCTCCACGCTGACAGTGTGGAGACTGCTTGGGATTCTCTCTCCCTCTTTTTCTGTCCCCGCCTGCTTGCTCACTCACCCTCTCTCTCAAAATAAATAAATAAACTTAAAAGAATAAACACATATCTTTTTTGTTAATGCTAAAAATTCACAAGACAAACAGGTGTCTGAGGAAGTGAGACAAAAACACACAAACCACCATTGAAAGTTACCAGAACAACGTACATCGAGGTAAGAGCAAAAAGTAATAAAATGAAAACAGGGATTGCTTCTGAAATTGTGAAATCAAGACTAAAAATCTGCTCGTCCATAAAAGCACTGAGGACACCTGCTTGTCAGAATTAAAAGCCTCAAGACTGGGGGCACCTGGGTGGCTCATCGGTTAAGTATCCAACCTCGGCTCAGGTCGTGATCTCACAGTTCGTGGGTCCGAGCCCCGCGTCGGGCTCTGTGCTGACGGCTCGGAGCCTGGAGCCTGCTTCGGAGTCTGTGTCTCCCTCTCTCTCTGCCTCTCCCCTGTTTGTGTTCTGTCTTTCTCTCTCTTAAAAAATAAAGACCTTTAAAATTTTTTTAAAAGCCTCAAGACTCTTAATTAAGCAAAAGTTTGCAGCATCAGCAGAGGGCGTGTTCTAGAACAACAGGTGAATCTTGAAGGGTGGTAGGTGGGTCCATCCCCTTCCCCCAGCTTCACAGGAACCAGCGGACCCCACAGGTCTGCAGGCAACACATCTCCTCGGAAGGGTGAGAACGTCCCACCTAGATGCTGCCTGGATATCACCACTTACAGCGTGTTTCTCTTCTCACAGTCGGACTCAATGGAAAGCTTGCCCCGTGACACAGCCTCGTTCCACACACACATATTTCCCAAACACACATGGGGCACGTTGTCGGTTAGACGTGAGGAAGTCCTACAACGCGCCTCGGTCAACGTGGACGGACTGACATTGAGCAGATGGGAGTGAACTGGTGTGGGAGTCTTACGGGCATCTGGAAATCAAACGGTGCGCTCATAAATGAACAAGCGGCCAAGGGAGAAATCAGAAGGGAAATGGGAAAAGAATCCGAGACCAATGAACACGAAAACCGCATTACAACACCAGATGCCAACATCAAATCCTACACATTCCAAAAATGTATTGGACCAGCATCTAGACCAGTGCTTAGTGGGCCACTTATTAATATAAAAATGTACCCTGAAAGAGAAGACAATCTCAAAATGGTACAACGTCACTATTCACCTTAAAATCTAAATGGAGAGGAGGAAACTACACCCAAGCAAATGGTAAGAAATTGTAAATATTAAGGTGTGAATAGATGAAGAGTATTGAAAAACCGTACAGAGAAATCAGTGGGATGAAAGGGGTTTTTTTGGTAAAGATCCACAAACTGACACGTTTTTAGTTAACATGATCTTTGGTAAAGATCAACAAATTGACACGTTTTTAGTTAACATGATCATTCGTAAAGATCAACAAATTGACACGTTTTTAGTTAACATGACTCAAATTACTAAATAATAATAATACAATTACTACTACTAATATTATTCCTAATAATTACTAACTGAATCTCATAATATTATGACATTGTAATATAATAATTATTATTATGAGATTTAGTGATTACACTCAAACACACACACTTCCCACAAAAAGTCCAGTGTAGATGGCTTCATTGGTGAATTCCACCAAACGTTTTAGAAGAATTTTTTTTTAACGTTTATTTATTTTTGAGACAAAGAGAGACAGAGCATGAACGGGGGAGGGGCAGAGAGAGAGGGAGACTCAGAATCGGAAGCAGGCTCCAGGCTCTGAGCCATCAGCCCAGAGCCCGACGCGGGGCTCGAACTCACGGACCGCGAGATCATGACCTGAGCTGATGTCGGACACTCAACCGACTGAGCCACCCAGGCGCCCCACGTTTTAGAAGAATTAATACGGTAAGGTCTGAACGTGTCCATAATGAAAAGAGGCAACTCTTGTCGACAGGTTCCCTGAGGACACTGTGGTGGTAACGTTAACGAGGCCAGGGCACCACAAGAAAACCAGAAGCGATATCCCTTAAGAACACGTCCACAGACATCCTCAGTACCATTTGCAAGTCAAATTCAGCCACACAGAAAAAGGATTTTACACCATGACCAAAAAACAGACGTAGCAAGGTGAAAATTCCAGAGAGAAAGAGCACGTTTTAGCATTTGGCACAAGGGAACTGCGTTTGCTTCGTAGGAAGGAGACCTGTGTTCAGACAGAACTTTTCCTATTTGAAAATTTCCTATTTGAAAACCCAAGCCTGAAGGGAGTGGGATCAAGCCTGACAATGGTCAAGGGAAGGTGTCCCTACCCGTCGTGATACAGTCCCCTGACAGGTCCATATGCCCCAGTCACTATCCCCAGAATGCAGTGTCTCTAGAAGGTTCCTTTTCTCCATGTGGGTACCGAGATCAGCAATGCAGAAAGCCAGCTTTCCAAATACGCACAAGGTCTGAGATCGTCACACACACACACAGGAAGGAAACAGAGGTAAGATACAGACTCAGTGCACACAGTTCAGGTGACTAGAACCTCTAACGTATGTGAAGAAAGAATCTTTGATCCCCAAATACACATTCCTAAGGAGAAACGGAACTTTAGAAGAATACCTTTGAAACTATTTCAGGACGGTACAAACTAGGATTGTAATAGACTATGGATGTGTGTACTTAAAAGCAATGTGAAATGCCCACTCCAATCAAAAACCTTGTGTAAAGTACACAGTTTCAAAGGGGCACATGCACCCCAGTGTTTACAGCAGCACTATCCACAATAGCCAACGTATGGAAAGAGCCCAAATGGCCAACGATGGATAAAGAAGATGTGGTATATGTATACAATGGAGTATTCCTCGGCAATCAAAAAGAATGAAATCTTGCCATTTGCAACTACGTGGGTGGAACTAGAGAGTATTATGCTAAGTGAAATTAGTCAGAGAAAGACAAAAATCATATGACTTCACTCATATGAGGACTTTAAGAGACAAAACAGATGAACATAAGGGAAGGGACAAAATTATATAAAAACAGGGAGGGGGGAAAAACAAAAGAGACTCATAAATATAGAGAACAAACTCAGGGTTACTAGAGGGGTTGTGGGAGGGGGGATGGGCTAAATGGTTAAGGGTCACTAAGGAATCTACTCCTGAAATCAGCGTTGTACTATATGCTAAGTAATTTGGATGTAAATTAAACAATAAATTATTAAAAATGTATATATAATTCCTCACACACACACAAAGGTACACAGTTAATATTTTTTGATAAGCTAATCGACTCATACAGTTTATAAATGTTTGACTTAAAAATTAAACCACTAGCTACATTTAAAAGTGTACCCCAAGATGGCTTTTAATCAGGAAGATACCTACCCTACACCTAAGACAGATGTAAATAGTAAACCACACATACGAGATTATCAACTTTCATCAAAGAAAAGTGTTAGAATATGCTGGTGAAAAGCTTAGGGAAATTAAAAAAAAAAAACTCTTCCTACATTTTTGGATGACAGGGTTCATTTAGTCAATCCCTTTAGGGGACACTCCCACAACATTTGCAAGATTAAAATTACACCATCATTGGGGCGCCTGGGTGGCTCAGTCGGTTGAGTGTCCACCTTCGACTCAGGTCATGATCTCGCGGTCTGTGAGTTCGAGCCCCGCGTCGGGCTCTGTGCTGACAGCTCAGAGCCTGGAGCCTGCTTCGGATTCTGTGTCTCCCTCTCTCTCTGACCCTCCCCCGCTCATGCTCTGTCTCTCTCTCTCTCTCTCTCTGTCAAAAATAAATAAACATTAAAAAAAAAACAAAATAAAAATAAATAAAATCACACCATCATTGTCCCCGTGATCCCAATGGTCAGAATTCACCCACAGAACATGTGTTCACACGGGCCCCAAAACATTACTGTAAAGATAAACAACGTAGCTTGGGTTGAAGGAGTCACAGGTTGTGATAAGTTCAATTTCTCCACAAGGAGGTTAAGTAAATTGTACACCAATGTTACAGAATAAGATGCAGGCCTTCAAAAAAAAAAAAAAAATGAGGGGGATTTGTATTTAATGATATAGAAAGACTTAATATGGGCATAGGCATTTCAAGGACAAAATTGAAATATATTGTGAAGAATGGGACATAATATGTGAATAGATGACCAAGGACGTTTTCCAAGTGATTCATTCTTAGGGGGAGTCCTGGGGGTCAACCACAGGAGTAGGACTTACTTTTAATTGGGTATCATTGTATTTTCTGCTTTAACTTGATTCATGTAGTCATCGTTAGGAAAAAAAACCAAAAGAAAACACATTAGCCCTGCCTCCAAATTAAAGGGGAAATGGGGGTGGGAAGCAAGGTGTGACTATAATTCGACCATGCTAAAAATTATTAGTAAAGAAGAAACAATAGCCAAGCCTAAAAACCAGACACGTAAAGAAAAGATGAAAAACAAAACAAAATCAAGCATTCAGTCTCCACGATCCAGATAAATACACAGAAGACAAATTTTCCTGTCAAAAGACACCGTCAGGTAAGGTGATAAACATAAATCAAATTTGCATGTTTTTTAAATGACACGCTGTGATTTTTTTTAAAGGAAAATGGTAAAATTAAGACACGAAAATAGATTAAAAGCCAACGCAAATTGAAACAAAGGTTGAGGGGCGCCTGGGTGGCTCAGTTGGCTGAGCGTCTGACTCTTGATCTCGGCCCAGGTCAGGATCTCACCGTTCTCGAGTTCCAGCCCCGCATCGGGGTCTGGGCTGACAGTGAGGAGTCTGCTTGGGGTTCTCTCTCTCCCTCTCTCTCCGCACCTTCCCTGCGAGGACTCGCTCTCTCAAGAATAAACAAACTTAAACAAAAAGAAAGAAGAAAAGGTTGAGTGGTAATATTATCAGCAGAGTAAGCAGAATGGAGGTTCCAGAGAAGGACCTAGGATAGGTGTCCTTTCCTCCATATTTGCAGGGCCTTATCCCATTCAGCACCCCATTTTAGCGTGTGTGAATACCACACACTCACCTGACAACCTCATTTTCAGTTTCGAGGATGGAGCCCATTCTGGTCATTGAGGCCTTGGAGGTATGACCTGGGAATCTCAGGGTAGAACGAAGATGTGATATTAGAGGCTCTACTGCGTCCTGGTTTGGAACATTGCATGGAAGGATACGTGATGCTTGGAGCCACTGCAGCCACTTTGAGGGCGAGAGAATTTCAACGACAAAGGCCAGAGTATCACCAAGAAGCTCATCAACATTCCTGGATGACTGAGCTGCTGAATTAACAGACTCTAGAAGTATCATCTTGCCTTTTTCTCCTTACCTGTTCCAGGTGCTTTTATTTGGGTATGTGTTTTGTTTTTTTATTTTTTGGAGAGAGACACAGAGCATGAGCAGGACAGGGGCAGAGAGAGGGGGGAGACACAGAATCCGAAGCAGACTCCAGGCTCTGAGCTGTCAGCACAGAGCCCGACGTGGGGCTCGAACTCACAAACAGGGAGATGATGACCTGAGCCAAAGTCGGACGCTCAACAGACTGAAACCTACATATTTATTTTAGCAGTATAATTTGTTTGATGCTTTCTGCTATGGATATTTTGCTTACTCTCCCCTTTTAGGTATTTTTAAATGTTTGCAATATGTGACACATTGCTTTACTGTTTATTCTCCTCTCAGAAATAAAATCCAGACTCAAAAGAACTCCCTAACTCATTAACAGTATTGTTTATTATCACCTGCAATTGCTAATTTCCCTCTCTCTCTCTCTCTCTCTCTCTCTCTCTCGGTCTCTCAGATCAAGCAGCTTCTCACTTGCTGTTTTCTTTCTGGGCATGGTTGCTTTTATTTTTTATTTTATTTGTGTCCCTTCCTAAGTCACAGAGACAGAGCGTATATCTCTGTGTTTGCCCCAACTCTTTGAGGTGTGTGTGATGATTTTCCTGATTTAACACCTCAGCATGACTCAGCAGTCTGGAAATTAAAAATACCGGTTAACTTCAAAAACACACAATCAAAGTAGATGTTTAAGGTTCACAACAGGAACAGGCAGTACAAGAGGAGCTTTTTCTTCAGAGTAGAAACATTTTGAAAACCTAGCTCTCTTAACATTTAAAAGTGGCATAAACATTGTGGGAAACGGTGCCTGATTGAGTTTGTATTTAATGTTCTAGAGGAAAAGGCTATATATAGCTCTCCAAAACATCTTCATTAGTGGATGATGTGAAGAAACTTCAAAACAAAAATAGAACATCTAGCAACTTTATTGCTGATTAACTGTCGTAGCAACTAGACAGCACAATAAAATTCAATTTAGACCACTATTAACTCTGGGTAGAATTTAATTGGGAGACAAACTAAATCCTGGATTATTGTTGCTGTCTAAAATATGCGAGCTCAAAGGTGGTACTTTTGTTAAAAGGTAAATGCACTGTGGCTTTTTTTTTAAGAGCAGAAAAAGAAAAATCGAGCAGCACAGAGTCTCAAGTATACAGAACAAAACTTAATCAAAAGCCAGCCCATTTTTCTTCTCCAAATTAAAATATGTCCTAGAAGGTAAAGAGTTATTTAACGCTTAGTTATAAATACATTATGATAAGCAATTCTTTATGAGGCAGGTATAATAGGGAAAAATAAATTATACTGCTAAAATAAATAGGTAGGTTTCTTACATGTATTTTTTAAAAATTTTTCTTATGTTTATTTTTGAGAGAGAGAGAGACAGAGCACAAGACGGGGGAGGGACAGAGAGAGAGGGAGACACACAATCTGAAACAGGCTCCAGGCTCCGAGCTGTCAGCACAGAGCCCCACGCGGGGCTCGAACTCAAGGACCGCGAGATCATGACCTGAGCCGAAGTCTGATGCTTCCCATACTGAGCCAAATAGGCTCCCCTCTTACATTGATTTCGAAACCACACTTTTCAAATCATCATGTGGCCATATACACAAGTGCCATTTCCACCGAAATCAATGCGGACAGATTCCCGAGCAGGGCTGCTATGAGGAATGTGAGGGTCTACTGACGTCTGCAAACCTATCAATCTAATCCATTAATCCAATGGAGGAAGAAAGCTATACGATTACACCCAGAGGCATGGAAAACATATTTGAAAATAACTATGCAGCCCGATATAAAAAGGCAAAAATAAAAGGATACACAAAATGAGCAAAACGAAATCAAATAACTGAAACACTCTTCTAAAACTAATACCAGTCTGAGACTAAAAGGCAGAGAGGAGAGGGCCTTCTGTTTGCACCATTATGCAACAATTCTTTTGAAGATTCTCGAAAATGCAATGAAATGGGTAAATGTAAACACGTGACAACTATTGGAAAAGAATAAAAATGGGAGCTCTTCAGTTCACGGCATGACTGTGTACCTGAGAAAGTCTATTAAAAACCAACGAGAAGGGGAACCTGCGTGGCCCAGTCGGCTGGGCATCCGGCTTCTGCTCGGGTCACGATCTGGCGGTCTGTGAGTTCGAGCCCCGCGTGGGGCTCTGTGGTGACAGCTTGGAGCCTGGAGCCTGCTTCCGATTCTGTCTCCCTCTCTCTGTGACCCTCTGCCATTCACTCACTCTCTCTCTCTCTCAAAAATAAAGATTAAAAAAAGATTAAAAACAAACAAACATGAGAAGGTATAAGGTAATTTGGTGAATTTGCTGAATACAAAATACATAAACAAAAAAATCTTAAGTTTTTACCTATATTGCCAGTAAGTAGCTAGAATGCAATATAGATACATTCTATTCTAAATCCAATAATTATCAAAAAAATA
Source organism: Panthera onca (assembly GCF_046562875.1). Classification (NCBI taxonomy): domain Eukaryota; kingdom Metazoa; phylum Chordata; class Mammalia; order Carnivora; family Felidae; genus Panthera; species Panthera onca. The sequence goes on along the minus strand of NC_138357.1, from coordinate 127,490,663 downwards.
TTGGGAGCACATTTAATTTTTAAAAACAACATTAGAAGAGGTGCCTGGGTGGCTCCGTTGGTTAAGCGTCCAAGTCTTGGCTTCAGCTCAGGTCATGATCTCGTGGTTTCGTGGCATTCAGCCCCGCATCGGGGTCTGTGCCAAAGGTGCAGAAACGGCTTGGGATTGTCTCCCTCCCCCTCTCTATGTGTCCGTCCCCTCCTTGCACTGGTCTCTGTCTCTCTCTCTCAAGTGCCCTGAGAGACACTAGAAAGAGAAACAGCAAACCACTATGGAAAGAGAGCCACGTAGGTCATTAAATACAGGAAACAAAAAGAGAGAAAAATCCCGTACGCCCTTGAACACACACCCAGGACAGCAGGATACAGGGTGGGTTGCCCCTCTTGACTTGCTCAGCTTACGTCTAATGAAAGATATGCACTGTTGTTTCTCTACCACTGTTTTTATAAAGTGGGAAAACCAATGAATGAGCTGGTCACTCGGACAACAGCTGGGTGGCCGTCCACCTGTGCTTTGACGTCAACCCTGACTGACCGCTCGATTTACCCCAACAAATACCACAGACGAGGCAGTTTAAAGAACACATGTGTTGTGTCACAGTCCCAGACGCTGGATGGGTAAGATGACCATTTCTGTGTGGCTGGGGTCTGGGAAGGGTCTCCTCCTGGTGTTAGATGCTGGCCTTGTACCAAGGTCTTCATGTGGAGACAGAAAGAGATAGATTCCTGGTGTCTCTTTTTATAAGGACATGAAACTTACAAGATCGATAATCTCATTCGTCTTGTAATATTTCCTTGGAGTCCCCAACTCTAAAGGAGCCACACTGGACGTTCGGGCTTCGACATATGAATTTGGGTGGGGGCACACACATTCTGTCCACAACACCGGTCATTCCACCATTGATGACGCATTTTCCACAGGCAGAGACATCGCAGAGTTTTTCCGCTGTTGTGCAAATTGTGCACACAAGAGCACCTATCAACGTGGGCACAGATGTAAACGCCCCCCAAGGAACAGCCAAGGTGTAGAAAGAAGCCTAATTATTCCGAACGCCTTGGAAGAAGAGGGACCTTTGGTTCCCTCCAGAGAGAACACGGACTGGGTGGTCAGGGAGCAAAGCAGGAGGTACTCATAGAATTATCACGGGATGGATGAACAAAAGTCTTGAGGTAGGACAGCTGAGCGAGCGGGAAGTGTATTCTCTGCAGAGGCCCAGACAGGAGTCCGGATGAAATGTATTCAGGGTCCTGCCTCCACAAAGATGCGGGAGCAAGTCTGCAGGTTCCGGGGGTGGTCACGCCTACTTTCCAATTCAACGTAGTGCCACACTCCACACCTATCCTGACTTAAAATGACACGCATTTACTGAGCCATCTATGCTGTGCTGCCCACCCTCTCATGACGAGATCTGTGCTCTGAGAAGGAAGCTACGTTACCAGACACAAGGTTATCGGCATCTGATGCCAACTTGGGTTGAGACTTAAATTCACCACCAAGCATCTTCCTCCTCCACTTTGGAGTCCCATTCTTTCATGGTTGACCAACTCTGGGCCTTACTTTTCTTTCCAACAAGGCCTTTGAATAGGACACGACACGAGAGCAGAATCGAAGGAACACCGCACTTCATAGGGAGTTTCAAATACTTGAATCACCACTTGCAAGTAGCTTAAAAAAAGAAAAGAAAAGAAATGCTCCCGAGGAAAAAATCACCCTCCTTTGATTGGCTCTGAATCAGGAGCCTCATCTTTCAAATTAAGCTACACAAAGAGTGGGGGGGATTCAGGTCTGGATCGTGAACAGGTCTCGAAAGAATTCCAGGAGGTGCGAGTTGCCGTGTTAGGCGCACGGGGTGCATGCAAAGCGGTCAACACCCTTAGCCGACTGACAAAAAGGCAAAGGGAACTGTCTCGCCTTAGATAACATTATAAGCAGCATCTGTAAGCACACAGTTGGCTCAGAACAGGAGATGAGTCTTTGCTGCTTCCCCACAGACCTTCCAGGGTCGATGCCCGCACAGGAACCCCTGTATGGACACTGACACAGGATGGGCTGCTTTCCACTTGGCTGGTGTGTGTTTGTGTGTCCATGTGTCTGCAGGCATGTGTTGATTATGATGTGCATGTGAGTGTGTACTGTATGTGTGCATGCATTTTTTGTGTACGTGTTGATGTATGTGTGGAATCGGTGGTGGATATGCGAGTGCATGCGGCATATGCGTGCATGTGCAAATGGAGTGTGCATGTGCACGTGTGGGATGTGTCTGCATGCATGTTTCTGACTACCTGTGCATATATGTGTGCTATGCATGTGTGGTACGTGTACTTGTACACATGAAGTGTGTATGTGCATGTATGGCATATGTGTGTGTGTACACGTGGCTGTGCATGTGTGGTTTATATGTGCATGTGTGGTATATGTGTGCATGTGCATTATGTGTGCATGTACATGTGGGATGTGGATGTGCATTATATGTGTGCATTACATATGGAGGGTATATATGCATGTGTGGTGTGTGTGCATGTACACGTGAGGTGTGTACATGCATATGTTATATGTGTGTGTTACACAGGGGCGTGTATGTGCATGTGTGGATTGTGTGTGCATGTACACATGGGGTGTGCATGTGCATGTGTGGCATATGTGTGTATCACATGTGGGGCATGCACGGGCATGTGTGGTATATGTGTGCATGTACACATAGAGTGTGCATGTGCAGTATATGTGCATATTATATGTGAGGTGTATACGTACACGTGTGGTATATGTATTACACAGGGGCGTGTATGTGCATGTGTGGATTGTGTGTGCATGTACATGTGAGATGTGTATGTGCATGTGTGGCATATGTGTGTATTACATGTGGGGCGTGCACGGGCATGTGCGGTATACGTGTGCATGTACACGTGGGGTGTGTATGTGCATGTGTGGGATGTGTATGCATGCATGTTTCTGACTACATGTGCATATATGTGTGTTATGCACGTGTGGTATGTGCACTTGTACACGTGGGGTGTGCATGTGCATGTGCGGTTTATATGTGCCTGTGTGTGGTATATGTGTGCATGTGCATTATGTGTGCATGCACACGTGGGATGTGCATGTGTGCATTACATATGGAGTGTATATATGCATGTGTGGTATGTGTGTGCATGTACATGTGGAGCATGCATGTGCGTGTGCGGCATATGTCTGTATTACGCATGGGGCATGTACGTGCATGTGTGGTATATGTGTGTGCATGTACACGTGGGGCATGTACACGCATGTGTGCTATGTATGTGCATGTACACGTAGGGTGTGCATGTGCGGTATATGTGTGTATTATACGTGAGGTGTGTGTGTGCATGTGTGGCATGTGTGTATTACACAGGGGAGTGTAGGTGCATGTGTGGATTGTGTGTGCATGTACACATGGGGTGTGCATGTGCATGTGTGGTATATGTATTACACGTGGGGTGTGCACAGGCATGTGTGGTATATGTGTGTGCATGTACACATGGGGCATGTACGTGCATGTGTGCTATGTGTGTGCATGTACATGTAGGGTGTGCATGTGCTGTATATATGTGTATTATACATGAGGTGTCTGTGTGCATGTCTGGTGTATGTGTGCATGTACACATGCGGTGTGTACCTGCATGTGTGGATTGTGTGTGCATGTACACGTGAGGTGTGTATGTGCATGTGTGGTATATGTGTGTATTACACGTGGGGTGTGCATGTGCATTATATGTATGCATTACGTATGGAGTGTATATATGCATGTGTGGTATGTGAGCATGTACACATGGAGCATGTGTGTGCATGTGTGTTTGCATGTACACGTGTGGTATATGTGTGTATTACATACGTGGGGTGTGCACGGGCATGTGTGGTATACATGTGCATGTACACGTGGTGTGTGCATGTGCATTATATGTATGCATTATATATGGAGCGTATATATGCATATGTGGTATGTGTGTGCATGTACATGTGGAGCATGCATGTGCATGTGTGGTATGTGTGTGTGTTACATACATGGGGTGTGTACGGGCACGTGTGGTATACGTGTGCATGTACACGTGGGGTGTGTATGTGCCTGTGTGGTATGTGTGTGTATGCTTGTTTGTACGTGTGCATGCATGTGCAGAGACCAGTTCGGTTTGCACCTGACCGAGAGAAACATGACATCCTTTCTGGAGAGAAAGGCACGAAAGGGATTCTACCACTTGTGTCCCGGTTGCCCCAGAGTCCAGACCCCTCCCTGCAAACTTCCCCAGCATCAGCACAGTTAAAGGGCTGCATCTCCAGAGTCACAAGCCCTATTGAACGGGCTTATACGTCGGACACTTATACGTCTCGTCCGACACTTTCACTCATGCTGCAAAAATTCACTGAATGTTTCGGTCTGCGGCTTGGTTGTGCCCACTCCGTCGAAGAAATCTGAGGAAGGAAGGCAGTACTATCAACGGAGTCTCATGGGCTTTGGAGGCGATGCTGACTGTTACTTCACAACGTTGACAGGACCCCTGGCCACCAGCTTCTGAGTATGTGTGACTCTAGCTGATTAGGCGGAAACACGTTTATTGAAAGAGACTGCCCAGATCTTGAGATCTGGGGAGGGGCCGAGAACGAGGTTACAGGAGAATGTTCCAGGGCCAACATTGAATATAAACTTATGAATGGGTCTGGGGAAGACACTGCCATGGTCACTTGGCAGGTTGCTGCAAATGGACTGCCACCCCATCCGTGACGCCCCGACTGAGGTCGACGTTGAGACCTCGCCCCAGTGCACTTGCCATCTTGGACACCCTCCTGCCATCGCCACGCATAAAAAAATGCCTGTGACTGGAGGAGGCTGTGTGACTGGTTTGGGTCCCGCTGCAAGGGAAGCTGGAAATGTGAACTTTAAGGGTTCATCCTGGGAGAGATGAGACTCCTAGAGGAAGAAATGTGCCAGACACACAAGCGGGCACCATCCAAGTCAAGAAACCAAAGCTATGAATCCTCCATGAAAAAAAAAAAAAAACCAACCTGTGGATGCACTGGGCAGTGTTGTGATGGACGAACACCTGTCCTCTGGCTGCAGGAATCCAGGCTGACTTATGGTTGGCTCTGAGATGAAGGGGTAGGTGTAGACAGAAGAGGAAGAATAATCCCTGTGTAGGCTTCACGATTACAGATAAAATGTAAGGAACTGCATGGAATTACGTTACTAACAAATGGTCCCCCGGGGACCAGGTGTTATATTGGAGAGCTGCGTTTAAACATTCGTTACAGGCAGAGTAGAAATGCCCACTACGAGGAAGAAGAAGAAAATGGATCTGAAGGTGTTAAGTGGCTGTCGTACAGGAAATACGGGAATAATGAAGCACTTACTACCCTAGAGGATTTGTAGCTGAATGAACAGTTCAAGATGATGAAAAAGCAGCTTCCTTTTATAAAGCAGCAAAGGCTTTCATCCTGAGCAATGATAAAGTGAGATGTTCACGAGAAAAAAAAAAAAAAATAAGAGATTTCCAGATTAAGAGAGGAAGCAACTAATCCACTTTCTCCGGAAACAGTAGCCTCAGAGGGAATTCAGCCAGTGTAACTCAGGGCTCCACGCTTGTATTTCCGTAAAGTTGTACTATGTGATCCCATCGCATGGCTTGAGTCCTGGATCGAAGGGTTTGCCAGCGAAATCTCCTCCAAAACAGCAGAATGAGCGGTAAACTGCTATCCCTTCACCGCCCATCCGTCAAGAGTTTTTCCGCCCGCGATTGGAACCGTTGGAGGAGAGGAAGCAAATGCCAGCACACATTCCCCCGGGATGATTCACCGGCGGTGGGGTGAACTGGGACCACAGACTAGCACAGTCGCGGAATTGCAAACGACTAGGGTTTGCTAGTTCAACCTGTGCAGTAAGAGGGAAAAAACAACAGACTCCCTCCAGAGTTTGAATGATTGCAAGTAGCTGAGCTACGCCCCCCGCCCCTCTTCCGATGTACAGCTGTTGACACATACAGGCAACACTTGGGACCTCAGCACCTCTGCGTGTGTCCCTCACCTGTCCGCGTGCCGGGCACGTCTTCGCGATTGCGGCAAGACCAAAAAGACGCCCCCATTCTGAGAATTCACGCCTCGCTTCACTCTCTCCAACCCCCACACCCGTATATTAACTATTTAAAAGTATAATTTCTGGGACGCCTGGGTGGCTCAGTCACTTAAGCGGCCGACTTTGGCTCAGGTCATGATCTCACGGTCCGTGAGTTCGAGCCCCGCGTCGGGCTCTGTGCTGACACCTCGGAGCCTGGAGCCTGCTTCGGATTCTGTGCCTCCCTCTCTCTCTGCCCCAACCCACTCGCATTCTGTCTCTGTCTCTCTCAAAAATAAATGAAGATCAAAACGAAATACTTACTTGGACCGTGTGGAGGTTAGTAAGAACAGAAATTGCCAATTAAACAACTTATTGGCAAATTAAACAGTTTTGTCAAACCGACTCTCCACTTCAAGTGTGCGTATCCTATGTATGTCATTCACATTTTAACAAGTTTCGTGTGTGTGCGAGATCAAATTCAGTTTCAAAAAAGTCAAATAAATACTATACCGAAAGCCTTCTTGGAACTTTTAGCAAATAAGCCACTTTGAACCGAGTGTCAGACTCTTAATGGCAAAATGTCTGTTATAGATCAGACAAACACTCAGAAGTCTCTCTAGGAAAGAGGTAACTCTTAGCATAAAGGAACGCGGTTTTCAGATCTTAACGAGCATCGGGTGTCGTCCTGAGAACCGTCAGATGCTGGCAGAGGCGAGGTGACCTCTTGTTTCTGCCTCTTGATGTTAGACCCGTCATCGTGTGACTCATTTCCGACTCTGGCTTCTTACGACTGTATGGCTCAAAAAGACAGAAGGGAAAACCTTGGCACAAAGTGACAGTTGACATTTGAAGCTCATTGTATTTAGCTGAAAGCCAACAGACACCGCTTTTGCAAAAAAGCCATCTTTGAGGACCCCGAGGTGGCCATACGCCAAATGTGTGCATATCAATTTCTCCGCCAGTACGTCTGGAAACGCAGAGGATGTGGGCGGTGAGCACTCAGTGATGAGAGAACCACCGCATTTCAGAAGCGGGAACCCGTGTCCCTACGGAGGATGTGACCCGGCTGATGTCACCTGAGGCCAGTCGTCCATCCAGAATCAGGGGTACCAGGGCTATGTTACCCCTTTATCCGAAGGCCACATAAAGGGTTGGGCATCACTGAAGAATTCTCACCTGGGACCATTAACTGAATCATGCCTCCAGATACAATTTCTAATGCAATAGAAAATAGGGGAAGGGTACCTGCGGGCTTCAAGAGACACGATCAGATGCATCCAGGGTCTGGGGGGGGGGGTGCGGGGGGCACGCTGTGCTGTGAGAGCCATGATCTCAGCACAAACAGGTATAGGAGGTCTCAGGAAAAAGGGAAGTGAGAGGCTGTGCCACAGTAAGAGAGTCTGAAGAGACATGATCATCCCGGGTGAAGGAACATGTATTATCGGATAAATAATGGGATTTTATGATACCAGAAGATTTGCTTTGTTTTCATTAGATATGAGAATTGAATTGCTGTCATGTTGGAAAATGTTCTGTTATTTTTGGAGGTGCACAGTAAGTTATTTGGGGGAAAAATTCTATGGTGTCTGTATTTATTTGAATCGGTTGATTATATACCTATAATACACTGTAGCTACATGTTTATATATTAATACTCTATGCCCAACTACGGGAGATTTTCCTTACAGTGAGCATGTCTCATTGTCTGGAGACAACTGGGTTTTTTGGGGGGTGCGTGGGGAAGCTCCTGCAGGCAGGCTTCTAGTTCATGGAGGCCAGCAAGGATGCTGAATCCCCAGTGAAGCACAGGATGGCTATACACACACAAACAGAGATCAACAGGGCCTCAAATTATGAGTTTCGTTCTTACATCTACCTGTCTATCATCTACACACACACACACACACACACACACACACACACACACACATCGATCTATCACCCCTGTACCCACCCACCCATCCATCCATCATATCTATTTATCCATCCATCATATCTATCTATCTATCTATCTATCTATCATCTATCATTGGTCTTATCTATGTATCTATCTATCATTGGTCTTATCTATCCATCCATCCAACCATCCATCATATGTATGTATGTATGTATGTATGTATGTATGTATGTATGTATCTATCTATCTCTCTGTCATCAGTCCTATGTCCATGCATCCCTGTATCTATCTATCTATCTATCTATCTATCTATCTATCTATCTATCATCTATCCATCCATCATATCTATCTATCTATCTATCTATCTATCTATCTATCATCTATCATTGGTCTTATCTATGTATCTATCATTGGTCTTATCTCTCCATCCATCCAACCATCCATCATATGTATGTATGTATGTATGTATGTATGTATGTATGTATCTGTCTATCTATCTCTCTGTCATCAGTCCTAACTATGTCCATGCATCCCTGTATCTATCTATCTATCTATCTACCTATCATCTATCCATCCATCATATCTATCTATCTATCTATCTATCTATCTATCTATCATCCATCCACCCACCCACCCATCCATCCATCATATCTATCTATCTTATCTATCTATCCATCCACCTACCTACCTACCTTCCTACCTACCTACCTACCTGCATACACAAATACCTGTGTATTTATGTAGCAACTCTGGTGGAATGTTAACTTTCCTTAAAACAAAATGATGGGTATTGAATACATGATTCTTTCGATGTTTATCTATTTTTGAAAATTTAATACAACAGATAAATAATGTAATACTGGGTTCCAGAAAAAGAAACACTTACTTAAAAATGCATACCATTATGAAAAACTGTAAATGTAAATTGCAACAGAAATAACTGTTACTTATCTCCGGGAAAAAAAAAGATGATTTTGGATAGCTGACTGCTGATCACAGTAAGAATCCCAGGAGGCCCAAAGTAAAAACAAGGCATCGTCATTTAATAACCTAGAAACAGAAATAACTGCCATGTTTGCTTTCATAAGCCAGAATACAGAAAGAAGGTCACATAAGAATTCGATACATATTTCAATCAAATTGTACCAGAAATAGGACACGGTAAAGTTATCATGCTTCATTTTGGAGAGAAATTCAGTAGCATTTAGATGGATAAGAAATGAGTGGTATTGATCGAGCTTGATAAAAGCAATCTGTTTCTTTTCATAGCAAAGGGTCGAGAGAAGCATCTGGGTCCAATGGAAGATACCCCAGCAGAGCTGTAGGCACAGAAACATAGACAAGCCTGGTAGAAAAAAAAGACTCCTCCTGGAAAAGGAAATAGATGTAAACTTAGTTAGAGTCCTAACTTGAAGCAGGACTACTCTCTATTAGTAAAGGAGAGAAAAAGCTTCTAAGTCAGAGCACTTCTGTGAGTTGTATTGCTGAGGAGAAAAGAGGATGAACTCAGAGGTATCCTATACAAATTAAGCGAAGCTTTACGATTCCTAAGCATGAAACTAGAGACACTCTGCATCCTGACCCCAGAATAAACTCGTTAAGTTCTGTGTATTTGGGTTTTCAATACCTCAAATACCTTCTGTGTATCTGGGTTCTCAGTTTACCTCTCGGGGTAAACTGTGATTGGGTTGCCATGTTCCTGTATTATCGAACTAATGTGTGTATTCATTGATTTATGCCTTGTGGGACTACAGAACTTACTTTTTTAAATAGATATACATAAGTGAAAGTCATAGATTTTAATCTATAGTTCAATCGGTATTATCAAATATGTATGAATACATCATACAGACATCATCCATACAAGTATACATCATCCACAGCAAGAAGTGTATTCTTACCACCGCACAGAAACCACATTCTGGGGGCACCTGGGTGGCTCAGTCGGTTGAGCGTCCGACTTCAGCTCAGGTCATGGTCTCACGGTCCATGACTTCAAGCCCGGCATCGGGCTCTGTGCAGACAGCTCAGAGCCTGGAGCCTGTTTCAGATTCTGTGTCTCCCTCTCTCTGCCCCTTCCCCGCTCATGCTCTGTCTCTGTCTCTCAAAAATGAATAAACGTTAAAAAAATATTAAAAAACAAAACAAAAACCACATTCTGGGGGCGCCTGGGTGGCTCAGTCGGTTGAGCATCCGACTTCAGCTCAGGTCATGGTCTCACAGTCTGTGAGTTTGAGCCCCGCGTCGGGCTCTGTGCTGACAGCTCGGAGCCTGGAGCCTGTTTCAGGTTCTGTGTCTCCCTCTCTCTGCCCCTTCCCCAGTCATGCTCTTTCAAAAATGAATAAACGTTAAAAAAAATTTAAAAAACAAAACCACATTCTGGTCAACCCTCACTATTCCTCCGAAGTGACCACAGTTCAGTAATTCAATACCCTGGATTAGTTGTGTCTCGTCTTCAAAGTTGGATGTAAATGGAACCATACACTGCACATTCTTTTTTCCTCTACCCTCTTTGACTTCACTTGTGTTTTGCGATTGACCCATTTTGTTGTGTTGGTCCGCCATTTGCTTTCATGTTGGCTACAGAACAGCTTCCTATTATATGAAAGATAGTACAACTTGGGTGTCCATTCTCCTAGAGAAGGACATCTGGCTTCTTCTAGTGTGGTGCCATTGAGAACAAAGATGCTATTGGGGCAGGGGCACCTGGGTGGCTCAGTTGGTTACGCATCCAACTCTTGATTTCGGCTCGGGTCATGATCTCGAGTCATAGGATCTGGACATACAGCATGGAGCTTGCTTGGGATTCTCTCCCTCTCTCTGTCTCTGTCTCTCTCTCTTTCTCATGCACACATATGCACACTATCTCAAAAAATAAAAATATAATAAACATTTACAAATAAAAGAATAAAGATGCTACCAAATTCATGGATGAGTCTACTGGGGAGCATATACTTTCATTTTTCTTGTGTAAATGCCTAGGAGTTATATGATGTGGTCAGGGAATATGTGGGGATAGTTTGATAAGAACTACAAAATTGTCTGCTCCTCCTGACCATTCTTCTATGGCTTTTTTTTTTCTTTGCCATTTGTATATTATCTGTTGTGACACATCTGCTCAAATCCTTTTAAAAAGAATTTGTGTTTGTTAAAATATTTAAATTATAAATTTAAGTATACATACATGATACCAATGTACATTAATATAAATAATCTATGCTCTGTGTGTGATAATTTATTTAAGCACATCATGAACTTAAGTGAATATTTATATATCTCTACGTAGCATTTATTTATCTGCTCCCAAAGTCATCTTGACAAAGCTCATTTTATCAACTGATGCACTATGGACATCTTCTCCTAATCTGTGCAGGATAAATAAAACACAGTATCTAGTAGTTTGGGGCAAGTACCTAATGCAATGACACTTAAATTTGCATCATGTTATCTATACAGTTAGAAGAGAAGAAATATGATGTATCAGGGATCTAATTTTCTAATCTAAGAACCTACATAATGACAAGCCAATTAAACCCAGAGAGAGGAGAAAAAAAAAATGAAATATTCATGTAATGAAAGGAGATCAAACTAAATCACAATAAGGGAATAATAAAGAGAATGATAATCTACTAAATATAGAGCAATAAAGACAGTCCACAAAACCAAAAAGTGGTTTCTTACAGAAAATCGAAGTGTTAGCACCTGCGAATTATCCCCCACCAAGGTCGTCACACTCAGGATAAAGCACATTTCCGTCACCTGGGACAGATGCCTCCTCTCAGTGGGAGTCCATTCCCCTCCATCCTTGACCCCGACTGATCAATATCAGCACATACCAGTTCTGCTTTGCCTAGATCTTCTTATCAGTGGAAGCATATGGTAAATGCTCATTTGTGCCCAGCTTAGTCACTCAACGCTGCGTTTCTCCTGTTCCTGCATGGGGATGTAGGCAACAGATGGTTCTTAGGCTTTCTTTTTCTTTAATCCTGAGCTTTATTGACACACAATTGACAAAAAATGTACATCCCTATGGTGTATAATATCATGATTTAGAACACATGTATGCTGTGGAATGATTACCACGATCAAGCAAATGAACATATCCATCATCGCACACGAGGTCCACTTTCTTGGTAATTTTCAAACACACAATCCTATGGTACGCACTGGATCCCAGCACTTACTTATCAGTGGAAGTTTGTACTCTGACCAACATTTCCCCAAGGTCTCCCACCACCCACTCCCTAGCCCCTGGCAACAGCCATTCAGCTCTCAGCTTTTATGAGCTGACTCTCTCAGAGTCCCTGGATCAATGAGGTCATGCAGTATTTGTCCTTGTGTGTCTGGCTTGTGTCGCATCGCATAAAGTCCTCCAGGGTCGCCCCTGTGGCAGTAAATGGCAGAATCTTTCTTTTTAACGGCTGAATAATATCCTATTGTGCATGTATGTGTACCCATAACAACATGTTCTTTTATGATTTTCTAATTTTTTATTCAACTATAATTACCATAACGTGCCTGATATATATATACACACACACACACTATATATATATATATATATATATATATATATATATGACTCGGTGCTCATCACAATTAAGAATACTCTTAGATAATCGCATGTTTTTTATCCATCCGGTCACCGACGGACCCTGAGATGCTTTCCAAGCCTTGGTGACCATGAGTAAGGCTGGAGACTGGACATTTCCTATGGATATTCACCTAGAAAGGGGTCTGTAGGATCGATCACATGAAAGGCTACACTTCTGCCTTCCATTCAGCTGCTGATGGGAAGTCAGACTGTACCTAGTGTCTCATGATCATTATTACTGTAGCCACCACACACATTCACGCACACATCGTGGGCAAAAGCACGTTTTGATCTCTCCTGGGTAGATACCTAGGGGTGAAATGTCCGTGTCATGTGGAAAGTTTCTATTTCGTTGTACGAGCCTACGCCCTAACTTTCTCCACAGTCATTTAACCATTTACATCGCCAACAGGACTGTGTGAGTGAGCTACCAATGTGGGCTTATCCAACTGTATTGTATCCCTTTTGTTCAGTGTGCATTAATATTTCATTTGGGATTTCATTTGGATTTCACTAAGAAGTGATGTCAAATATCAGTGAATGTACTTGACCTTTATGTAGGTTTTGAATTGAATTTATCATTTATATATGTTTTGAAGTGAACTTATCATTTACGTACTTGTAATTGAATTTTTTGTTGATGTGCTTGTTCTGTAGCCCATTAAATTGTTTTTAAAGTGTGATTTCTCTTCCTATCAAGTTAAAAGATTCTAAAAATCAATTCTGTATATAATCTCTTTGTCAGCTACAGATGTTGCAAATATACTCTCCCACTCTGTGAATTTTATTTTCCTTTTGAAGATCAAATGTTTTCATTTTAATAAAGATAATACATTAATCTTCTCTGTGCATGTACAATTTAAAAGATCTTGGGGCACTCGGGTGGCTCAGTCAGTTAAGCATCTGACTCTTGGTTTTGGCTCAGGTCACAATCTCACAGTTCTGTGCTGACAGAGTGGAGCCTGCTTGGGATTCTCTCTCTCATTCTCTCTCTCTCTCTCTCTCTCTCTCTCTCTCTTCCCCCTCCTACTCCCTTTCTCTCTAAAAATAAACTTTAAAAATAAATAAAATATTTTTTCCTCCTTCAGTGACACAAAAATCTCTCTCTTAAATTTAACATTCTATACCTTTATTATTATTTTTAAAATAGTTTATGTTTAAGTAATCTCTTCCCACAACGTGGGGCTGGAACTCACAACCCCCAAGATCAAGATTCGCAGGCTCCACTGACAGAGCCAGCCAGGCTCCCCACCTTCCACACTTTTAAATACCATTAGTATTCCCGTTTCTGCATGCTATGAGGAAAATTTGAGGCTGATCATTTTTTCCCCTTTTGTGTACTCAGTTGTTAAAGCAGCATTCAAAAAGCATATCAAAAGCATAGTGATTATGCTTATCTACTGTTTTTATTTTTAAAGCTTCTGTATCAGATTCTAAGAAAAACGTGTTTTCTCATAAATGTCTTATACAGGTCATCAGAAAAGTCACGTGGGCCTGGAGTTTCACTTATTGAAGCTTATTAAAATTCAATTTTTCAGATGTATTTACAGCCACTCGCGTTTTCTTGTTCTTGTAGGTCACTTCACTTAATTTGTGTTTTTCAAGAATTTGTCCATTTCAAAAAGGTGGTCTATTTTACTGCCACGGGTTCTCATTCATGCTTCAATATTTCCTTTTCCATGTGGGTATAGCTGGAATGGTGTTGGGAATTTATTAGTGATATTGATAGTTTTTAAAACTTTCTCTGTTATGATGTCTCATTACATACCAAGCTTAACTGACTTTATAAAGAATTAGGTTTTTCAAAATATGATGTGAGATTCCCAATAAGCTGGGGAAAAGACAGTCACCTGTATCTTTTTTAAAAAAATTTTTTTTTAACATTTATTTTATTTTTGAGACAGAGAGAGACAGAGCATGAACAGGGGAGGGGCAGAGAGAGAGGGAGACACAGAATCTGAAACAGGCTCCAGGCTCTGAGCTGTCAGCACAGAGCCCGACGCGGGGCTCGAACTCACGGACCATGAGATCATGACCTGAGCCGAAGTCCGACGCTTAACCGACCAAGCCACCCAGGCACCCCGACAGTCACCTGTATCTTACCCAGCTTACACAAAAATCTCATAACTATAGTATGATATCAATGCCAGGACTTTGAAATTGATGCAACGCTTCTGTTAAGTGAACCACAGACCTGATTCAGATTTCACCACATTTTACATGCACACCGTGTGTGTGTGTGTTGTGTGTGTGTGTGTCTGTGTGTGTAGGTGTGTGTAAAAGAACCAACTTCTAGGGCACCCAGGTGGCTCAGTTGGTTGAGGGTCCGACTTCAGCTCAGGCCATGATCTTGCAGTTTGTGGGTTCAAGCCCCGCATCAGGCTCTGTGCTGATGGCTCAGAGCCTGGAGACTGCTTTGGATTCTGTGTCTCCCTCTCTCTCTCTGCCCCTCCCCTACTCATGCTCTGTCTCTCTGTCTCTCAAGAATAAATAAACTTTAAAAAAAGAATCAGCTTTGGATTTTGTTAATGAATCGGTTTTCAATTTCAATGATGTAATATTAAATTTGTCATTCCTTCTAGCTGTTTTCCATTAGACTTGTTCTTTTCTTTATTTGCGAGCTCAGTGAAACTTAGCTGAGGTTATGTATTTTTATACTTGTGTATAAGCATAGAAAGATACAAATTTTCCACCATGTTCTGCTTTGTCTGCTAGCAAGAGATTTAGATAGATTTTTATTTTATTGTCTGTCGGTACAAAGTATTTAAAAAATCTCCTCAGGGACAACTTCTTTTGACCAATGGTGATTCAGAAACGTATGTGTTGATTTTTCCTTGTGTTCTTTAATTCCTAAATATTTGCAGATTTCCTACATACGCAGTGTTCATCAAGTTCTAATTTGATCCCACTGTGATCAGTAATTACACGGAACACAAGAAAATACTTGATTAAAACAAAAAAGCAGAGGAAGGGGGAAAAAACGCTATTTGAACTTGATAAAAGAGCATGAAAAAAAATCTTTAAAATAATGGATATTCCAACTTTTGATTGGAAAATGTCTGGCTAAGTTTCTGGTGGTTTCTTACACAGAACAGAGAGAATTTTCAGCTTGATCACAGAACAATCAAATTATGTTGCAGTTGGTTGAGTTAGGATCCTCAGAAAGGGCCCAGAAGTACGTGTCTCTGAAGGGAGTTCCTCAGGGCCACACACAAAAAGGACACTTTCCCTGAGTCTTTCCTCTCTCACAAGATTCTCCAGAGCCTGCAGGAAGGCACGAAAGGTACGCTCATTCCACAGACGGACAGCTTGCCCACTCTCACCGCTGTTGTTTAATATAGTGCTGGAAGTTCTAGCATCAGCAATCAGACAACAAAAGGAAATCAAAGGCATCCAAATTGGCAAAGATGAAGTCAAGCTTTCGCTTTTTGCAGATGACATGATATTATACATGGAAAATCCGATAGACTCCGCAGCTCAGGTCGTGATCTCCCAGTTTGTGGGTTTGAGCCCCGGGCTCTGTGCTGACGGCTCTCTCTCAAAAATGAATAAATATTTTTAAAAAATTTTAAAAAGGGCACACCAAAAGACATGGAATTTAACAGAGAAAGGGTAAACGCTTGCATCGCCCTTTCTAAGAAAGGCAGGATTCGAAACTCCCAGTCAATCCATTTAACAGAGGCATGAAGTCAGGAGGGAGCTGTTTGTTTACCAGCTCACAATTCTAGAAAGCTGCTACCTGATGGTCCTTCGGATTGTGACATTTTTTTGGCTGAAGGATTCCAGATCGTGGGAGCCAGACAAAGCGTGCAGCAGGAAAGATACTTTTCAGTACTGAATATTGGAGGGGTGGACACCTGTTAGAGGGATGTGTGCATTCGGCAGGAGGAATGAGAATGGGTGAGTAGAAATGGCAGGGAGGGGGCAAGGGTTTTACCCAAGGACGTATGGAATGGTGATAAAATCAGCTCTTGGCTAGAGACAACGGTCTTGTGGGCCCATCAGCTCCCTGTAAACATTTCCAAAGTGAGGCTATTTGCCACGTGTGACAGGGGAGGCACAGACGCTCAGTGCACATCGGGACTCTGAGTAAACAGGTCAGTGAGGAAGACGCCGATTCTTACACACACTTGGGGATCCACAGATCTTGTGTGAAATGGACAGGGCACCGGGAGAAAACACAAATGTCCCCAAGGAACTGAAGACCCAGGCTCCTGATGGGATTGCGGTTCCTGGCCGACCTTTGTTGGACAGATCGCAGGATCTGTAAGGCCAGGACACCATGGGGTCAAGTCCTGGTCTGGGCATCGCCACCAGTAGGACAACAATCACCACCAGCTACATCTATGCGAAGGTGGGCAATGTCCCCGTGATGCAGGCATCAGCCTCCCAGTGGCCAGTGGCGGAAATGCAGCCATTTGGATGTCTACGGACACTTACCTCTGTCTCTGCATGCACGTGACAGGTCTACTTTATTGTATTATTTTGTGTTGTTATTTCTTAACTTTTTACATGACTGGAGATCATGTGTAACCAACTCAAGTAATACAGTAGGAAAGAAAGAGCTATACAGCCCACAGTTCTTTCAGCCAACACAGATGCGACCCACAAGACCATGGCCACCCCACCTATACGGCTAAAGAACATCCAGGGGTGTTGTTTTTCAACCTGAGTCCGTTCCTAGACCAGGCTGGGCACTCTTACTCAAGGTGGGAGTCTGGGCTTGTGTAAATTACACTTAGAGTCCAAAGCGTTCTAACGCACATATGCTATCTCTAGGGCTAGAAGCTCCTTCAAAGGCATATTATCAGATTAAAAAGGGAAACTGACCTGGAGAATGTAAGGTTTATTCTAAAGGTAAACAGAAGCATCTAAGCAAGGAGCAGAAGCCCGGCTGCACAAGAGGATGGGCACATGATGGGTAGCTTCACTTGTACACAAACGATTTGGGGCAGAGATATCATTTGTCTTTGTTTTTCTTGTGAAAGGAGGTCTCCATATAAAATTCTGGGGATGGACCCACAGGTATGAATGCAGGTGTGAATAAATTTAGTGCATGCCAAGGGAAAGAATCAATGGAACGGTCCCCGTGTCTTTTCATTAGATGTAAGGGGCACCTGGATGGCTCCTTCAGTGAAATGTCCGACTCTTGGTTTTGGCTCAGGTCATGACCTCACAGTTCATGAGTTCGAGCCCCGCATCGGGCTCTGTGCTGATGGTGCAGACACTGCTTGGGATTCTCTCTCTGTCTCCCCCTCTCTCAAAATAAGTAAACCTTAATGAAATAGTAGATGCAACTCTATCTTTCTATCTTCTTCCCTTCCTTCCTCCTTTCGTCCCTTCCTTTCTTATTCAAAGCCACAACTCTGTAATGAGGAAAGCCATTTGACAGTATTGCCTTATAATTTTTAGCCTGTGGGACTTGGCATCATTTCATGGAGGACGGGTCCCTCCTCATTAAAACTCTGTGACTTCAGACGATGTGCCTCACTGCACACCTTCAATTTCCTCAACTGTAAGCTAAGGAAAGACTCACTCAGAATGCACCGAGCTGGTGTGAGCAATTTATGAAATTATGGACATCAGGCCCGTGGCAGTGCACCCAGAGCATGGTAAATGATCAAATACGAAGCCTTTTAGAAATGACTACCCAGATTGGTGCAGCCACTCTGGAAAGCAGTGTGGAGTTCCTCAAAAAATTAAGAATAGACCTACCCTATGACCCAGCAATAGCACTGCTAGGAATTGACCCAAGGGATACAGGAGGGCTGATGCATAGGGGCACTTGTACCCCGATGTTTATAGCAGCACTCTCAACAATA
Organism: Panthera onca; assembly: GCF_046562875.1. Taxonomy (NCBI): domain Eukaryota; kingdom Metazoa; phylum Chordata; class Mammalia; order Carnivora; family Felidae; genus Panthera; species Panthera onca. The sequence goes on along the minus strand of NC_138357.1, from coordinate 127,472,289 downwards.
GCCAAATTATGGAAAGAGCCTAAATGTCCATCAACTGATGAATGGATAAAGAAATTGTGGTTTATATACACAATGGAGTACTACGTGGCAATGAGAAAGAATGAAATATGGCCCTTTGTAGCAACGTGGAGGGAACTGGAGAGTGTGATGCTAAGTGAAATAAGCCATACAGAGAAAGACAGATATCATATGTTTTCACTCTTATGTGGATCCTAGAAACTTAACAGAAACCCATGGGGGAGGGGAAGGGGAAAAAAAGGAGGTTAGAGTGGGAGAAAGCCAAAGCATAAGAGACTGTTGAAAACTGAGAACAAACTGAGGGTTGATGGGGGCGGGAGGGAGGGGAGGGTGGGTGATGGGTATTGAGGAGGGCACCTTTTGGGATGAGCACTGGGTGTTGTATGGAAACCAATTTGACAATAAACTTCATATATTGAAAAAAAAAAAAAAAGAATAACATATTTAAAAAAATAAAAATAAAAATAAAAATGACTACCCAAACCAAAACATGACTTCATCGGGACTGTAGAGAACCACCCACTCTGATTCCGGGGAAGGATGTCTGTGGGAAACACAAACCGGGGAACAGGACTCAGAAATGCTCACAGGACTCTATGAGTGAAGACAGCTCAAGGGAAAACTCAAAGCAAATCACATCACTCTTGGTTCCTTCTACCATTTTCCTTTTTGTCTCCTATGGATCCAAGAAAGAATGAAGTGGACTGATCAATGGCAGGGCTCAGAAGACAGCCATTCTCCCTGTGGGCTGGATATATTGTTACTCTAAAACAAAGTCCACAGACTCTCCAGCCAACAAGACAAATCTAGCCCACTGGTTATTTTTGTGTGAGTTAAACACGGAGACTCCTTTTATGTTGTCAAATGATTAGAAACAAGTAACTCAGAAGAAGAATGTTACTTTATGGCATGCAAAACTTATAAGCAATTAAACTTTCAGTATCCAAACGAAATTACTGAAACACAGCTACACCCATTTACCAGCATGTTTTCTATGGCTCCCTTTTGCTACCAAGTACAGTTGAGTAGTTTTGACAAGGTCTGCAAAGCCTAAAATATTTAACACTGTCCCTTTCTAGAAAGTCTTTGGGAATGTGTTTGCTGATCCTTGCTCTGAACAAGTGTTTCCAGGGCAGAGGATATCATGTGACATTATTTGGTTCTATAGAGTCAAGAGTGAATTCAATGGGCTTCTACTCTACTTTTCATAATTTCTGGCTTTCCATCATAGGAATAAAATGAGAACCTAATCATTATCAATAATGTTGTAAAATATTAGTGATGCTCTGAACAAATGCCTTATAATTTTCCTTACGTATAGTATACGGCAGTTCTTGTTCCTCCCCCAACCCAAAAATCTTGAGAAATTAGGAAACCAGGAAACCGTGGCACAATCCTTGCAGTCAGGTATAGGAGGTGTTCAGAAAAAGGGCATTTCCAAATTCCATAAGAAGGCAGTTTATTACGGAGTCTTTCCTCCCCCTCTAACTGCCTGGATTTCTTTCATTCTTGTAAAAGTAAACAAAGGGGGCAGAGTCAGCACAGTTACTAAGCACAGTCAGGTGACAAAGGTCAACTGCGAAGGGTGGCACAGAAGAAGATCAGGTGTCCTCTCTCATCGCCAAGCGGACAGCTAATGATGCGACCACAGACTTTAGAAAGATCTGCCTACAAAGCAAAACAAAGGGGTGCTATTCTCTAAGAAGCCATTATTAAGTCACAGCCTATAACTGATGTGTTGTTTTTCACCCAGATGACATTTGTGCCATCTGTCCACTGAAGCAAGAAATGCTTTCCACTGAAGCTCCCGTAGGGTTTTTATTTTTCTTCAACTACAGGTCAAGCTTGCTGGTTACCAATCATGGCATGATACCTGAGAACAGATGCATAAGGATGGATGTGAATTTCTATATTCCATGGAGCCTGAATTTGGCATTGCGCTATTAAATTTCCTTTAATGGAGCCCAAGAGGGAAGAAGAAAGTTGATATTATGGGGGGGTGGGGGTGGGGAGAGAACCTTAGGAAGAACTAAGCTACAGTGATTGATATAAACTTGTTGTTGGGTACCTCCTTTTACACACATAAGTAAGAGAGCTTTCCTCAGTAGGGAGGCACATTCTGGATAAAGTTCAGCAAAGTCAGCTAAAGTGATCAACCCTGGAATTTTAGAGTCTTTATAAAGAAGTGACCTAACACAGAAAGGAAAAACAAAGCAAACAGCCTCATGAGTGACGTTGACAGAACATGCTACTCTAAGTGAGGACTCAAGAGAAGTAGGAAGTGAGGCACTGGGCATACTTATGGACCCCAAGAAATGGTTTCCCAACATAGGGAAGGGTACAGTGATGGCCAAGTCTCCAGGGAATGGTAGAGCATTGGGAAATAGAGCTCCTCACAGGTTGTACAGAAGAAAGCTCAATGAAAAGACTATTTACAGGGGTGCCTGGGTGGCTCAGTCGGTTAAGCATCCAATGCTCGATTTTGGCTCAGGTCATGATCTCGCGGTTCATGAGTTCGAGCCTCGTATTGGGCTCTGCACCGACAGCGTAGAGCCTGTTTGGGATTCTCTCTCTCTCTCTCTCTCTCTCTCTCTCTCTCTCTCTCTCTGCTGTTCTCTCTGTCCCTCCCTGCTTCTCCAAATAAATAAATAAACTTATTTAAAAAAGACTTGTTTTTAATAAGGTGTGGAGAAGACTGCCCTCAACAATCTGTACTCTGGATTTGCACATGCAAAATGACTAAGCTCTAACCAGTCCAGAGGTGTGAAGGGGCTAAGGGAGAAGAGGTGCTCATCAGTGCCCGTAGAGCTCTGGAGTGCTGCAGGTAAGCAGAACCATGGAAAAACCAAAAAGCAATCTTAAGGCTTAATCTTAAGACTTAATCTTAATCTTAATCTTAATCTTAAGACTGAGGGCACCAGTTCTACCACATTAAAACATATGAACAATCTTTTCTCAGTAAAATACTACCATATTGTTGCACATTTCATAGACAAGTTGAGTAGAAGATAAAGTCCGGAAATCGATGCAAGCACACAAGAAAATGAAGTCAATACAGTGATGGTATCACTAATCAGTGGGGACTTTGGGGTAAATTAGAATAAAATAGATTCCCTACCTCACACCATGCACAAAATAGACTCCAAATGGATTACAGTTCTGAATGGGAAAAAAAACTGAAAACATACAACTTAAGAAATAGGCAGATAGATATTTAGATGGATACCACAAGAGTTAACTTTCATATGTGCTTTCTGACTTATTGCATAAACACTAGATATGTTTCAAAAAGTCCAGTGTTATATTTAAGAATAATTAAAGGAAGAAATACACTGTTTGAACATCCCACATAATGAATAGGATGAAGGAAATTCCTATTACCTAAATTAAGCAATCAGGAATACAGAAAGAAAAGAGAACATTGTATTATGCACTTTGTTAAGAGTAGATCCCATGTTAAGTGTTCTTACTACAATAAACTAAAAATAACTTAGAAACAATAACTATAAAGAAAGTTGAAAGCAATGAAACAAAATAAAATGGTAGTGCCTGGATGGCTCAGTTGGTTAAGCCTCCGACTTTTGGTTTCGGCTCAGGTCATGATATCAGGGTCATGAGTTCAAGCCCCGTGTTGGGCTCTACACTGAGCGTGAAGCCTACTTAAAAAAATGAATAGAGTGGAATAGAGCAAAATAAAACAAAATGAAATAAAATGTACTGGTTGGCACAATGGATTATATTTCCTGTTAAACTGAAAAGAGCAACTTTGCAATTTTAAAATTAATCAGATTTTTTAGATTATTCAGTGGAAAATACTTGAAACATAGATACAAAATAAGGTTGAATATTAAGTGCTGGGCAAAAAGGTACCAGCTAAATGCAAATAAAAGAAGGTAACTGAGGTCATTTGACTGTCACGGATGTGGAGTTTTCGGTTAAGCATGGTAACCAGAATCACGACAATGAGAAAACATGGAATTTCTGATCCTGTGTCATAAAGCTGTATGTATTATCAACATGACGGTAACCATATAAGTAAAAAATAATCAGAAGATGATAAAAACGCAATTTTAAAGCGTGCAATAAACCTCATTCGGGTTTGGCAGATTTAGTACAAAATAAACATAAAGAGAAAATGAATCATCACATCACCCAGTTGCTTTTATGTCCACACCCAAATCCTTGGGGAGGGGTGCTGCAGCCCTGAAGAAGAGAAGCTACTGTTTAATACAGCAATGGAACTTGCATAAAAATCAATAGCTGGATAATTTTCAGGGCAACATCTGTCTTCAGACGTCAATAAAAATAACATGGCATCCAAAAAAAAAAAAAAAAAAAATAACATGGCATCCAAATAAAACTTAATTAAGAAAATGCTTAGCAACTGAAACACACACAGTACAATGCCCGATATTTCCTAAAAAAAAACACAGAGCGAGAACAGAGACAACCGCACACAACACCAGGCTCAACGTGACTCTACCCCAAGCCATGCCTACTCTTCAAGTCAACACTATGTATTAAAAGAAGAAGAAAAAAAAGCTCCTCAATTCCAGAGGTTCTCTCAGTGGTCTTGCAGGGCTGTGGGGGAAAGACGCACAGCCTAACAAGACCGGGAAGACAGAAGAGACGAGAGACAAGCTGTTCATTCCACCGCTTGCACATGTGACATTGGGAGTACTTTTGAGTCATTATTTAAAATACTAACGACATTAAAGAGGAGATGATGCAGTATTGCAGAAAGACGACGCTAAAGGCAAAAGGAACTCGCATCTTTCAGTATTGGGCACACGATGCGTCTTTCTGGCACTTGGATTCCTAATTCCCAGAATTAGTACACAGGTTGATTTGACTGCTTTAATGCAATCCTGTGGGCTGTCTTCAAAGGGATCATTTGCTATACACGTGCATGCCTGACTGTTTTTGTTTGTTTGTTTAGAGTCTCAGTGTTAACGCGCGGCTCAGGAAAAGAAAGAGAGAACTGGGGCATCTGGGTGGCTCGGTCGGTTAAGCGTCTGACTCTTGATTTCGGCTCCGGTCATGATCTCAACGGTTCGTCAGTTGGAGCCACATGGGGCTCTGTGCCGACAGCGCGGAACCTGCTTGGGATTCTTTGTCTCTCTTATAGAGAATCTTATAAAATGGGAGGTGGTAAGATTAGAATTATTCTCCATAGACAATATTTGAGTTTGAAATGAACCGATTCAATTCATTAACTTGTTTTCATTCAGGAAGTTTTCTTTCTTCTTCTTCTTCTTCTTCTTCTTCTTCTTCTTCTTCTTCTGTCTTTGATAAATACTGCAAGGACATTAGGTCATTCTATAAACAGAGGAGCATACATTTAGCAAATTGCCTTTACTAATTCAGACAAATTCTCTTCCCTGGTTCATCTGTGGTTTGCTGGTGGTACATCTTCACTGCTGGCCAAAACGAAATGCGCTCGTCTTAAGACATAAAGGCTTACACGCCTCAATTCAATAAGCTTAGACGTTGGCTTCAAACAACCTAAAAAGAATAGCATCATCTCTGCTTGTTAATTGTGCATTGTTTCATATAATACTGGAGTTCTCATAGCGTAGTTGCCTCTTTATTATATTTTCTTAATATTTCCACTCCAAAGGCAAAGGGAACTGAAATACAACCAGAGAGAAGCTATCCAGCTGCATAATCGCACCGTAGCTCAAAGCTATAACCAACAAATATGATTCTAAAAAGCTATTTTGCCCGCATAATATAACCCAGTAACAATGCACCATGCTTTTAGTTTGGGAGACGCTTATGCACACTTCCACAATGATTGCTCAATTCTGCAGGCAGCATCCTGGCAGTTAAAATCAAATCCACTGTTCCAGCTAACAAGGGAATGGAGACTGTGTTCCAAAACAATCTCTGAAATGCAGTGACATTACCCATTTTGGGTCTAATATGTTTAATTATAGGATCTCCTTAGAGTGCTTCAGATACTCAACAAATTAGCTGTTCGGAGAAGAAAGGGTCACTTTATAACGTTTAGCATGTGTTTATTACTAAATGTAGGAGTTCAAGGTGAAATTGGAAAGCTGAAAACCTCAAGTGCGCTATGGTCACCTGCTGGCTCGCTATACCTGAACTGATATTCACCACATTAGAAGTTCTGTCAATTGTGCAAAAATCGGGGGCTTGTCACTTACAATCAAATGCAAAAAAACAAACAAAAAAAAAATGCAAAGATGTCGTTCCTAAGGTAAAACAACTTGGAATGTGTAATGGGAGGCAGGGCGCACATGATGTTACGGCATGAATTATTACGGCTTCATTTATTCCTAAATACAGTTTAATAGATTCAAGTAAATCTTTATTTATACTAAAATTGATGTCAAAAATTGTTCTCTCTTCATACACCGATAAACCTAACAGTCATAAGTTGTTCCTTCAGTTCACTTGTAAGTACCCATCAATTATCATGCTACTACAATTCCATCCCAATACTTAGACGAGGGAACGGAGTTCACAAATTCCAATTTTTGGCCAGCTAGTCAATGACGGTTCTAGCCATATTTTCATCTAGCCAGTCAATAGTATCTCAAGCCAGAAAGTCTCACCAAAAATCCTGTGCTTCTAATCAATAGGGTTTAATTATATATAAATAATTATATAATTTTTCCAAGTCACTGAATACATAATAATCATTTGGACCTAAACCAATTTACGGAAGAAAGACCCATAAGAAAGACAGCAAGAAAAGTAACTGTAGACTGAGTATCCAGGAAGGTCCAATAGTGGGAGGAAACAAAGTTTGGGATCATAAAGGAAAAAATACAAACAAAGCACAGGTGATTCTTCCTGGTAAATCTGTAAGAATCTTCTCTATGTAGATACATGCAAGCCGTGAACTCTTTTCTTGATGAGAGGGAAAAAGAACCAGTGAAGAAATGGAAGAAGTTCTGATAAGATCGGGGCTATCCAATATGGCAGCCATTAGCTCTATATGGGTGTTTAAACTTCAGTTAATTAAAACAAACAATTAACAGTTGCATATGTGAGTCACACTTGCCACGTTTCAAGGCTCAGTGGCCACATGTGGATTACAATATAGGACAGGACAAGGTTAGAATCTCTCCATCACTCCAGAAAGTTCTATTGCACAGTGCTGGTCTCAGAAAAATAAGAGAGTACAGTAGGGTCAACAGGTCTCCTCCAACAGTTTAGCTTTCACATAAACGGCTTAACACAAAGACCAGGGAAGGTTTGAACTGGTAACTTTGAACTTACTTAAAAATAAAACTGATCAGATATTTCAAAAAAGGACATTACTATGGATGAAGTGCTTTAATATGTCTTAAATTGAGTAACATACACCTTTTGTCCAATGTCAAACAATCATTCGTAAATTATACAAGGATACTAACTTAGCAATAAGAAAAAAGTGTTTTGCAAAAAATAGGTAAAGTGACATTAAATTTGAAATTACTGGTTCTTAGTGGAGGCTTTCCATCTCTAAATATATTATTATACATTTAAACAAAATTTTTTAACATTTATTTATTATTGAGAGACTGAGAGACACAGAGCGCGAGCAGGGGAGGGGTGGGGTGGGGGGACACACAGAATCCGAAGCAGGCTCCAGGCTCTGAGCTGTCAGCACAGAGCCCGACGTGGGGCTCGAACTCACAAACCGCAAGACCACGACCCGAGCCCAAGTCGGATGCTTAACCAACTGAGCCACCCAGGCTCCCCGAAATATTTCGTTACACATTTTTAAATGTTTATCTGATAATTTTGAGACAGAGACAGACTGCAAGCAGGGGAGGGGCAGAGAGAGAGGGAGAGACAGAATCCGAAGCAGGTTCCAGGCTCCGAGCTGTCAGCACAGAACCCGATGCGGGGCTCGAACTCATGAACCGTGAGATCATGACCTGAGCTGAAGTCAGATGCCTAAGCGACTGAGCGACCCAGGTGCCCCAAAAAACCTCCAATGTTACCTAGTCAAGTGTTCTTGTCAAGATATCCTAATAGGTTTAAAATATCATGAGGGATAAAGAAAAAATGTTGATGGTACACATGAAAAAAAAGTAAAAATATCATCACCTTCTGGTTGTTGAGATGACATTGTCCTCAACACTCTCACCGGGTTCCACATCACAAAACTGAGCTGGCTTCCGTGTCCCTGTACATGCTCCGTGGGACCAGCCAGCCAGGCTGTTGGCACGGCCAGTCTCCACACACCAAGGGTGACCATGCAGCCTGAAGCCAATCTGAGTTTCTCTCTTGGTCTCTTGCTGTTCTTCATTCTTGATCCCATAACAGTTTCCTGCCTCGTATCCCACGTGGCAGCTCACCGAGTGGATACTGTCGGCTGGTTTGTGTGCATCACCTAGACTGTCTATTTTATCATTTTTTTAACATTATTTTCTCTGCTTTCATCGGTTTCAGTGTTTTAATTCTTAATAGGGCATCCTCAACATTAGGGTTCTTTATTTTATTTTATTATTTTTTTAATGTTTATTTATTTTTGAGACAGAGAGAGACAGAGCATGAACGGGGGAGGGTCAGAGAGAGAGGGAGACACAGAATCTGAAACAGGCTCCAGGCTCTGAGCTGTCAGCCCAGAGCCCGACGCGGGGCTCGAACTCACGGACCGTGAGATCATGACCTGAGCCGAAGTCGGACGCTTAACCGACCGAGCCACCCAGACGCCCCAACATTAGGGTTCTTTAAAAGAATCCCTTATGCAAAAGAGAATGTAGGACAGCAGGGGACTTTGGAGGCAGATAATGAAATAAAATGAATAAAGCAAATTATACTGGTGGTAATTGCAGACTCTTCAAAGACGTACAGACGAGAATCTTGAGATGATGGGGTTTTGCTTCCTCAAGAGGAACTTTGTGGAAATAACGCCTACACGGGGTTGTTGATAAAACCTGTCACTTCTCACGGAAAACAGTACTAAGAGGTCCACCAGATTTTTAGAGAAATATTTAGCCTCTCTCCACCCTGGAGGGCATGAACTCTTGTCTGTGAGTAAACACCCATGGCTCACGGATGTCAGGGTTGTCAGTATTTGACAAATTTAACACACTCCTTAGAGGAAGTGAGATTTCTAATCAGTTCCTAAGGAGAAATCTTGTATCCTGCACCAGCATTTGCAAATGGAGTCTAAATAAATCCTTCCGTCAGAGCAGTGAGATTGAAAATCTCAGTTTTGAAATCAACAGTGAAGGAACCACGCACAGTTTTGTGTTGGAAACAATTCCCGCAATAGATGATGTTTCACCCCGGGCCATTAAACACTAGAGCAACGACCAGCACTGACATTCAGCCCCAGAATCCAGCCCATTTTGTAACGGAACGTGTCTCTGTGGGAAAGCAACTGTATTCTTGAAGGTAAAGATCCGAGGGATTCTCTCCATGCTTGGACTCCACGACATCTGAACAAATGTGTGAACTTCTTCATTGTGGGTGGATTTTTTTTGTTGTTGTTGTTGCCATTTTCTTCAGACTTTCCAGTATACAGCACAGAGTTGTTTAGTTAGGGACTACTGGCTTCCTTTTTTTAATGTTTATTTTTGAGAGAGAGAGAGAGAGAGAGAGAGAGAGAGAACAAGGTGGAATGGGGCAAAGAGAGAGAGGGAGACACGGGATCCAAAGCAGGATCCAGGGTCTCAGCACAGAGCCCGACACGGGGCTTGAACCCACAAACCGTGAGATCATGACCTAAGCTGATGTTGGATGCTCAACCAGCTGAGCCTCTCAGGTGCTCCACGGGACTACTGGCTTCTGAGGTTTACTAAACAGACTTGGCAAATGGCTAGAATTTGATGAATGTGTCAGGTTTGATGCACTTTTTGGAAGGAAGTCACCTCGTGCACACCCCCTTCCCTAAAGATTGAGGAATTCTATCCCACTTCCTTGAGGGTAGAGTTCCTCCATGAATTATATGCAAGCCTCCTGCACCATTCTCCTTTATTTCAACTTCAGTCATCATACCTTTACCTATTTTAAACTTGGATAACACCACCTGGCATATTTTATGCAGAAAAAAGTTATTCAGTACATGCTTCCTTCCTTATTCCATTCGCTAGCTATCTGATCTCTATGGAATGGATCAGACATCTAAAATCAAAGTTCCAGTTTCAATTCAACTCTGAAATACTAGCTGTGCATTTCTATCTTCAGTTTGATTCTGTTCACATGGTCCATTCTCCTTTGATGTACGACAGATCAGGATCTTCATCCTAGACTGTCCCTGTGGGTTCCACAGAATACGCTAGTGATATTTCATGTTATTTCTGAGTTCCCATTTTCATGCTTGATCTACTTGATTTTAGCAATAAATCATATTTGGCTATAAAATCTGGTTAACGTCATTTAAATCTTGTGTTTACATCCATAGGACATTGTACGCATGCATGTAGAGTACCCATTGTGAGTACACAAACATCTCATAGTATTTCCAGGCACAGTATTTTATATATATGTGTGTGTGTGTGTGTGTGTGTGTGTGTGTGTATGCATCCCACCATATAAGATGCATCTCTGATGACTTCCAAACTCACAATCTGTGTGACAGACATAGAAACCAGTAATGCTCAGAGCTGTGTTTCCCCGTTTATATTCCTAGGGCTTCAGTTCTGGTCTTAAACCCTGTATGCTCTCGTGTTTTAGTAAATTAATGAAAGGTTTGGTGTCTGCTTCCAAGATAATTAAATCTCTGGAGGGCTAGACCAGAACCGAGGATTGGTAAAAAGATACCAAACACGACTGAATCATTAGACCAAGCAGACCTGCCCAATCAATCAAGAGAGATTTGGAACATACGATATACTCCAGAGATTCTGAGGACTCCCCAAGGCCACTAGATATCCTGAAACCATGCCAGTTGAGAGGTGTGGGTGTGACAGTTATCTTGTCACCTTCCCAAGCTGTTTTCTGTTTAACAAAGTCTTAATTATCTCCCTGCCTTCACAATGCTATTGCCCAACGTGGGCACTATGCTACGTAATGACAGATCATGAAAATTTTGTAATCAACTCTAATTTTCAACTTGTGCACATCAGGGTTCTAATCTATGAAGTCAGCAATATCACTTATCAACCATTAAAAGAATCCTACTAATCACCTTCAAGTAAATCTACAGTTGTGGCATATATCTTATACATATCTGGCCAATCATAATATCCTTATCCCTAGTTAATAACATTGCTAGGCAGAAAAAGGAGAAAACTGCGTGTTCTTCTGGTCAATAAAAGAGGAATGTCCTTTATCCTAGAAAATGTTGTTGCTTCACAGAAAAACGCTAATAATTAAAATTGAACATTTAAAAAAGTTCAGTGTCTTTAATTGTTATAATAAATTTAACTTTCCTGTTATTGATAAAACAAGCATTATATGTTAAACAGTTCATTAGCCTAAATGCCAAGGAATTTAGCAAATATTTAGCTTGTGCACTATATGTACAAGCATTCATGTTAGCACTGAAATATCTGGTCATATTTTATCCTAAGATCATTTCAAATTTCATCTGGATGTTTGTGATCTAAGAAACTTAATGAACAAATTTTGCCAAACAGTCATTATTAGGCCAATCCTCAAGCTCTAGTTTAAAGCACCATTTTGAAGGAGCTAAAAGTCATGGAAATTTTAACCGGGACAGGAGCTCTCTACCTTAGGTGGGACAGACAATAGAGCAGACTGTGATCCCTTAACATGTCCTCCTGTGCAAATGGCATGCCCTCTTAGATATCAGAACAGAATCACCCACAAACCCACGAGAGCAGGCAGGTCACTTTGCTGAAGGTCTACGACCCCACTAATTGTTCTGGAAGTTCATGAAGGTGGCAAAGAAGGCTTTTGATGCATGGTATTCCTTAGTGCTTCAAGCATGTGAGTGTCTATGTGAGCATGTTGGAAACAGAGAGGGAGATAGACAGAGACAGAGAGAGAGTCATACATGTTTATTTACAAATCAGTCACCTTTTATTCATTTGTAAAGGATCTGGGGACATCCAGAGACATTCAGATTAAAGTTTAACTGTAAAAAAGGTGGTTTATTCATTAAGGTTCTATTGCTGGCCACCAGGCAAAAAGAGAAAAGTAAAGTATATCTCTGAGCTAAGACTCATTAATCAAATATCCTACTTTAAAAATTTAGCATTGGGAGGGGTGCCTGGGTGGCTCAGTCAGGTTAAGCATCCAAAGTCAGTTAAGGTCATGATCTCAGTGTTGGTGGGTTCAAATCCTGCATCAGGCTCTACGCTGACAGTGTGGACCCTGCTTGGGATTCTGGGTCTCCCTCTGTCACTCTGTTCCTCTCCCACTCAAGTGAGGATTCTCTCTCTCCCTCTCTCTAAATAAATAAGTAAATAAGTAAATAAATAAATCTTTAAAAAATTTAGTATAGGGAACCATAAGATGTACAGTGAAAACTAAAACTGACGATTATTACAATGAAGCTAAAGCATGAGTTATGAAATTGATTTAAGCAAAATAAGAAAAAAACTATAAAAAATATTCTAAAGAAATATATATATACACACACATAATGATCAAATTGGTGGAAAGAGGGGCGCCTGGGTGGCTCAGTCGGTTGAGCGCCCGACTTTGGCTCAGGTCATGATCTCGCAGTTTGTGGGTTCAAGCCCCGCGTTGGGCTCTGTGCTGAGAGCTCAGAGCCTGGAGCCTGTTTCAGATTCTGTGTCTCCTTCTCTCTCTGACCTTCCTTCATTCATGCTCTGTCTCTCTCTATCTCAAAAATAAATAAACGTTAAAAAAAATTAAAAAAAAATTGGCGGAAAGAACAATTCTCAGATTTCACATACATGTAAAATGTGTCCATAAACAAGTACATGGTATGTGGTAAAGAAATGCAATGAAAAAAATCAGCCACTTAAAGATAAGACTTGAAAAATCAGTCAGTTAAAAGTAAACTAAGGAAGTGTGAAAATGCACACACAAAAAGGGGCAGCAGGATCAGCCCCAGCCCCGAAAACTCCTTTCCCCTGAAGACCTGCACAAACCCCTGCCCACACCACATCTCCCAACCAGAATGTTCTGCAGGGCCTCAGTTCTGGTGGAGGTGGTGTCCAGTATCATTTCACAAGCAGACCAGAGCACAGCTAGTTAACCCTCACCACACTCAGGGACCCACCAAACACGCCCACAGTGGGCGACAAGAGCCTCTGCAGATGACTGCCAGAAGGGACAGAGCTGTCGAAACACAACAGTAGAGTGTGCCAGGCCCTGGACGCTACATGATGTCTTCTTCATAAGAACGTGACTTTCAGGAGCAGGAAGCATAACGGGTGTTTCTAACCACACAGAAGAAGGCAGAAACTTCAAAAAATGTGAAGATGGAAGAATTTATCCCAAATGAAAGAACAAAATAAGTGAAAGAGGTATAAGTAACATGCCCGATGGAGAACTTGAAGCAATGATCACAGAGACACTCACTGGGCTTGAGAGAAGAATGGCGAAGTTCAGGGAGGGCCTTACCACAGAGGTAAAACAGTTAAGAATTTGAGATGCAGAATGCAATACACAAGATTGCTAACAGACTGAAGCAATGAACAGAATGCTGGAAAAAGAAGAGGAACAACTAATGACCTAGCCCACAAAGTAACAGAAAGCAATGAAGCTGAAGAAGAGAATGAAAGAATAATTATGCAACACGAAAATAAACCGAGTGAACTCCGTTGACTTCATCAAACGTAGTGACATCCGTTTCACAGGAGTCTCAGAGGAAGAAGACAGAGAGAGGAGGACATCAGATTTATTTGAGGAAATCACAGCTGAAGACTTCCCTTGTCTGCGAAGGAAACAGACATCAAGATCTAGGAGGCACAGAGAACTCCCATCAAAATCAAGAAAAGCAAGGGCACACCAAGATGTATTATAATTAATTTTGCAAAATATAGGGCTGAAGAAAAATTCTTAAAAGAAGCAAGACAAAAGAACTCAGCAATATACAAGAGAATATCCATAAGCCTAGCTGGATGTGTTTCAACAGAAACCTGGCAAAGCCAGAAGTACGTGGCATGTATATTCAAACTGCTGAATAAGAAAAACCTGCAGCCAAGAATACGCTATCCAATAGGGCTAGCATTCAGAAAGGAGAGACCAAGAGTTTCCTCGACAAACAAAAACTAAAGGAGTTAATGACCACAAAACCATCCCTGCAAGAAATACTAAAGGGGTCGCTTTGAGTGGAAAAACAGACCAAAATTGACAATTTGATGGTAGGAAACACAGAAACAGTAAAAATGAATATTTCCATAAAAACACCAGTCAAGGAACTCACACAGGCAAAAGCATATAAAATCTAGTAACATGCGTAAAATGTGGAGAGGAGAGGAGAAAAGAATGGGTTCAAATTTCGATGACCATCAACTTAATATAGACTGTTGTTTGCAGAAGAGACTATATTCAAAGCTAATGGAAACCATATATCAAAAACCACTAATAAACATGCAAAGATTAAAGAAAAAGAATTCCAAATGCATCACTAAAGAAAGTCAGCAAAACATGAAAGACAGGAAAAGATAAAAGAAACTCTCCAGAAACATCACAAAGTAATAAAATGAGAATACATACATATTTATTAGCAATTACTTTGAATGGAAATGGACTAAATGCTCCAATGAAAAGATACACAGTGTCGGAGTGGATAAAAACCAACACCCATCTATCTGTTTTCTACAAGAGGCTGCTTAGAGACCCAAACACACCTGCAGATTGAAAGTGAAAGTATGGAGAAACATGTACCATGCAAATGGATGTCAAAACAGAGCTGGAGTAGCCATACCTAACGAGCACAAAATGGACTTTAAAACAAAGACTAGAACAAGAGACAAAGAAGGACACTGTATAATCATAAAGGGGACACTCCAACAGAAGATATAACAATTGTAAATATTTATGCACCCAAAATGGAAGCACCCAAATACACAAAACAATAATAAACATAAAGGAAGCAATTGATACTAAAACAATAATAGTAAGGGACTTAAAACTCACTTAATCAACGGACATACCATCTAAAGAGAAAGCAAACAAGGAAACAATGGCTTTGGATGACACATGGGGCCAGATGGACATAACAGATATATTCAGAACATTTCATCCTAAAACGGCAGAATATGCATTCTTTTCAAAAATACGTGGGACATTCTCCAGAACAGATCACATCTTAGGTCATAAAACAGGCCTCAATAAATACAAAAAGACTGAAGTCATACTACTCACCTTTTCTAATCGCAATACTATGAAACTTGAAGTCAACCACAGGAAAATATTTGGAAATACCACAAATACATGGAGATTAAACAACATGCTACTAAAGAATGAGTGTAACAACCACGACATCAAAGAAGAAATTTAAAATATATATGGAAACCAATGAAAATAAAAACAAGAGGGTCCCAAACTTTTGGTATGCAGCAAACACAGTCCTAAGAGGGAAGCAGATAGAAATACAGACCTATGTCACAACACAAACAACCTAACCTTACACTTGTACCATATAGAAAAAGAACAACAAACAAAGCATAAAGTCAGCTGAAGAAAGGAAATAACAAACATTAGAACATAAATAAATAATACAGAAACTAAAAAAAAAAAAAAACAACAGGGGTGCCTGGGTGGCTCAGTTGGTTACGCATCCGACTCTTGATTTTGGCTCAGGTCACGATCTCACAGCTTGAGAGATTGAGTCCTGCATCAGGCTCTGCGCTGACAGTGCAGAGCCTGCTTGGGATTCTCTCTCTCTCTCTCTCTCTCTCTCTCTCTCTAACCCTCCCTCCCCCTCTTTCTCTATCTCAAAATAAATAAACATTTAAAAAAAGAAGCTAAAAGACAATAGAACAGATCAATTAAACCAGGAGGTGGCTCTTTGAAAAAAGTCAATAAAAATGATAAACCTCTAGCAGACTTCTCAAGAAAAAAGAGAAAGGATTCAAATAAAATCACAAATGAGAAAGGAGGAATAACAACCAACACTACAGAAATACAATTATAAGCAAATATTATGAAAAACGATATGCCAATAAACTGGACAACCTGGAAGAAATGGATAAATTCCTAGACATATAAATTACCAAAACTGAAACAGGAAAAAATAAGAAACTTGAACAGACTGATAACTAGCAATGAAATTGAATCAGCAATCAAAAATCTCCCAACAAACAAAAGCCCAGGGTCAGATGCCTTCACAGGCGAATTCCACCAAACATTTAAAGAAGAATTAATACCTATTTTTCTCAGACTATTCCAATAGAAAAGGTAGAAAAACTTCCCAGTTCATTCTATGAGGCTATCATTAACCTGATACCAAAACCAGTAAAAGACTCCATTAAAAAAGAAAACCACACATTTAACATCCCTGATCAAGTGGAATTTATTCCTGGGCTGCAGGGGTGGTTCAATATTCACAAATCAATCAATGTGATGCATCACTTTAATAAAAGAAAGGATAAGAGCCACATGATCCTTTCAATACATGCAGAAAAAGCATTTGACAAATCCATTCATGAGAATAAACCCGCAATAAAGTAGGGTTGAGAACATACCATGACATAATAAAGGCCATATACAAAAAACTCACAATGGATATCATCCTCAATGCGGGAAAACTGAGAGATTTTTCTCTATGGTCAGGAATAAGACAAGGATGTCTACTCTCCCCAATTTTATTCAACAGTATATTGGAAGTCCCAGCCATAGCAATCAGACTACAGAAAGAAATAAAAGGCATCCATATTGGCAAAAAAGAATTAAAACTTTCACTATTTGCAGATGACATGACACTCCATGTAGAAAACCCGAAAGACACCACCAAAAAAAATTGCTACCAGTGATACACAAATTCAGTAATGTAGCAGAATACAAAATCAATGTACAGAAATCTGTTGCATTTCTATACACCTGTAATGAAAAACCAGAAAGAGATCGGAAAATCAATCCCATTTATGACTGCACCAAAAACAGTAAGACACCTTGGAATAAACCTAACCAAGGTGGACCTGCCCTCTGAAAACTACAAACCACTGATAAGAGAAATTGAATGTGACACAAAAAAATGGAAAGACATTCTATGGTCACAGATCGGAAGAAAATAATGGTGTTAAAATGTCTACACTACCCAAAGCAATCCATACACTTAATGCAATCCCGATCAAAATACCAACAGTGTTTTTCACAGAGCTAGAGCAAACAATCCTAAAATTTTTATGGAACCACAAAAAACCCCCAAATAAACAAAGCCACCTTGAAAAAGAAAAACGAAGCTGAAGGCATCACAATTCCAGACTTCAAGTTGTATTACGAAACCATAGTGATCATAATAGTATGGCAATGGCACAAAAATAGTCACATAGATCAATGGAACACAACAGAAAAACCAGAAATAGACCCACAACCACACAATCAATTAATCTGTAACAAAGTAGGAAAGAATATTAAACAAGAAAAAGAGAGTCTCTTCAACAAATGGTGTTGGGAAAACTGGAGAGCTACACGCAAAAGAATGAACCTAGACCACTTTCTTACACCATACACCAAAATAAATTCAAAATGGATGAGAGACCTAAATGTGAGATATGAAACCATAAAAAGCCTAGAAGAGAGCACAGGTAGTAATTTCTCTGACATCAGCCCTAGCAACTTCTTACTCAAAATGTCTCCTGACACAAGGGAAACAAAAGCAAAAATAGATTACTGGGACCTCATCAAAATAAAAAGCTTCTGCACAGCGAAGGAAACAATCAGCAAAACTAAAAGGCAACTGACGGGATGGGAGAAGATATTTGCAAATGACATATCAGATAAAGGGTTAGTATCCAAAATCTATAAAGAACTTATCAAACTCAACACCCAAAACACAAATCATCCAGTGAAGAAATGGGCAAAAGACATGAATAGATACTTCTCCAAAGAAGACACCCAGGTGGCCAACTGACACATGAAAAAAATGCTCCACATCACTCATCATCAGGGAAATACAGATCAAAACCACAATGAGATACCACCTCACACCTGTCAGAATGGCTAACATTAACAACTCAGGCAACAACAGATGTTGGCGAGACTACGCAGAAAGGGAACCCTCTCACATTGTTGGTGGGAACGCAAACTGGTGCAGCCCCTGTGGAAAACTGTAGGGAGGCTCCTCAAAAAGTTAACAATAGACCTACCCTATGATCCAGCAATCACACTGTTTGGTATTTACACAAAACACACACACTAGAATATTACTCAACAATAAAAAAAGAATGAAATCTTGCCATTTGCAACATGGATGGAGCTAGGGAGTGTATAAGGCTAAATGAAAGAAGTTAGTCAAAGAAAGACAAATACTATACGATTTCACTCATATTTGGAATTTAAGTTACAAAACAGATGAGTAAAGGGGAAAAAGTGAGAGAGGGGGAGTGAGGGGGTAGAGAGAGGGAGAGCGGGAGGGAGGGAGGGAGGGAGGGGGAGGGAGAGGGAGAGGGAGAGGGAGAGGGAGAGGGAGAGAGAGAGAGAGAAAGGTAACCCAAGATACAGGAGGGAGGGAGGGAGGGAGGGAGAGGGAGAGGGAGGGAGAGGGAGGGAGGGAGGGAGGGAGGGAGGGAGGGAGAGAGAGAGAAAGAGAGAAAGGTAACCCAAGATACAGACTCTTAACTACAGACAACACACTGATGGTCACCAGAGGGGAGGTGGGTGGGGTATGGGTAAAACAGTTGATGCAGATTAAGGAGTGCACTTGCTGTGATGAGCACAGGGTATGGAAGTGTTGAATCACTAAATTGTACACCTGAAACTAATATTACACTGTATGCTAACTAACTGTACTTTAAATAAAAGCTTTTTAAAAAGGAAGCAAAATCCTTCCTTGTGATAAACATTTCATTATGTGGGCAAACAGTATCCTTCATATAAACTCATTCTCAGCATTTGGAATTCCAAGAATACATCATACCTTGGAGCTACGTTACAGAGGAAATGAAATAGAGCTCATTTGTGCACACTGCCGTCTAAAATCATAGATCTTAAACTTCCTGGAAGAAACACAAGAATAGTTGGAAAGTGTGTACGTGGGGAGGGTGGGTGAAGGTTTTTATGTGCTGTTATTTGAAAGAGGAAAAAGGATATATTCCATGTAAATGATATATTTGCAATGAAAACAAGATGATGCATAACATGAAGTATTCAGATGCTTCCAGATTTACAATATCCCCTTTGTTTAAAAAATAACTATTTTTGAGGTTATATTGTATGCAAAATACAGATGCCGTAAATGGGTGCATTTGGGATGCAATTGTTAAATGTTCTCAAACTTTCCATCATTAAATATCAGCTCATTGTTTAACCCCTCACATTAGACGTTTGCTATTTTTTTTTCTTCTGGTGAAAAGAATTTGGGTTTTACTCCTATATCATATCATTCTTTTTTTCCACAAAGCTTAACAAGTGGTCCCAAATAATAATTTAAAAGATAAATAGAAGAATCTTGCTTTAGAACTTGAATGACTATATTTAAATAGATATTTGCTACTATTATTCTTAAGCAATATTCAAGACGTGTTCTCTCCTTATGAGGTCATTGAAATTGGGTTCCTGCAACTTGTGTACCAGTTACCACTTTACTCAGTGTTTTTTCCAACCCTCACCAGGCATACCCACATGGAGGTTTAACAACGTCTCCTGGAACTGAAAAGCAATTATAGCAAGATTCCAGGATATGAATAAATAAAAGGCACTTTCCTGTATACCAGCAGTGAACAGGTAGAATTGAAATTTTTTTTAAAAAACTCTATTTACATTAGCTCAAAAAATGAAATACTTAGGCATACATCGCACAAAACTTGTACTACAAGATCTATATGAGGAAAACCACTACACTCTGATGAAAACACAATTAGAAGAATATAATGCATGGAGAGACATTCCATGTTCATGGATAAGGAACACTGAATATTGTCAAGATGGCTAATGCTTCCTGACTTGATCTAGAGATTCAATGCAATCCCAGTTAAAACCCCAGCAAGTTCTTTTATGCATTTCAAGAAACTGATTCTAAAGTTTATATGAATAAGAAATAAAGTTCATACACACTCCCCAGAGATGTTACATTTTTAAGCAAACCATGTATTTTTTTTTCCTCAGTGGGAAAACCTCTTCCCCCAAATATATCCAAGGATTTCTCTCACACTTAATTGTAGAGTCTGCTGCTGAAAATTCATGTCCTCATAGACACTGGCTGTTGACCTTATGAAAATATTTAAGCAATCATAAATCTCTACGCCAGAGATCGGCAAACCATTTCTATAAAGGGTCAGATAGTAGGTATTTTAGGCATGGTGGCTCAGGCAGTCTCTGCCGCCAATTTTTTAAAGAACATTTTTAGCAATTCATTAAGGTGTGATTTACATACCACATTTTCACCCGTTGCAAGGTACAATTCAGTGATTTTTAGCAAATCTATACAGCTGTGCAATCTTCACTAGAAACACATTTCAGAACATTTGCATTAGTTCCAACAGGTGCCTGTGCCCATGTGTAGTGAGGACAACATCGAGCCCAGGTAAGTACTCATCTTTCCTCTTTATTTTTTATATTTATTTATATTTTATTTTTTTTATTTTTTATGTTTAAGTAATTGTCTACACCCGACGTGGGGCTTGAACGTCCAACCCCAAGATCAAGTGTCGCGTGAGCTACGGATGGAGCCAGCCAGGCATCTGTCATCTACTTATCAAGAAAACTGTGGCTTTTGCAGAAACTTCAGGTCAAGGAGTCATAGAGTATGTAGTCTTTTGTGACTGGCTTCTGGTTTTTAAGGCTCTTTCTCGTGCTCTACTGCATCAGACATTTGTTCCTTTCAACTGCGGAATAGAACTCCACTGTATGGATGGACCACATTGTCTTTATTCACCCAGGGATGGCCATCTGGGTTGTTCCCAACTTTTAGCTTTTATGAATAATGGTGCTATGAACATGGGTCCAAGTGTACAAACGACCAGTGAAAAGATAAGTTGAGGGAATGCACAGTTGCACGGTGGTCAGAGTCAACCACAGTATATTACGTACTTGAACAATTGCCAAGAGAGTAGATATTAAATGTTCTCATTACACATACATGCGCGTGCAGTCATTATGTGATGTATGCAGAGTTTACCTAACCCTACCTTCATCATTAGATATGTGAAGTGTACCAAATGAACACATTGTACCCCTTAAACTTACTCAGAGTGACATGCCAATTAAATCACAAGCTTTAGCTCTGCTGATTTAGTGCAAAAGGGTCCAGGGGCAACACATAAATGAATGAGTATGAATGTTTTCCAGTAAAGCTTTATTTACAAAAATGACTGCTGGGCCATAATCTTCTGGT
Organism: Panthera onca; assembly: GCF_046562875.1. Lineage (NCBI taxonomy): Eukaryota > Metazoa > Chordata > Mammalia > Carnivora > Felidae > Panthera > Panthera onca. The sequence goes on along the minus strand of NC_138357.1, from coordinate 127,450,922 downwards.
TCCTTGGTTTTGTTTTGTTTTGTTTTGTTTTTTGGGTTTTTTTTAACTAGATGCCTGGAATTAGGGAAACGTATCATCACACCATGTGCTTTTTGGTTGATTGCCTGTCCCCCCGGCGTGACCTTCAGGTCCACGCGGGCAGAACATTGCTGTGTCTGCTGTGATCTTGCCCGTGAGTTGCTGGCTCCTGACACATAGCTTGCACATCAAATAAATTTTGGTTAAATGCATGCTTCAATTTATAGCCGAATACATGAAACCCAAAAGCACAATGGAGAGCCAGGAATCAGATCTACACTATTAGAATTCGCCTCCACATTCATGAAACCAGCAGTCTGAAGATAAAGCATCAACAACGAAATAGTGTTCTTGTTTCCAAGGTATAATTTCACAAAGATTTATGATCATTCCATAAAATCCAACTGGCTCACCAAGTTTCCTTCTGCAATGTAAAGATGACTACTGCTGGGGCCCCTGGGTGGCTCAGTAGGTTGAGCATCTGACTTGGGCTCAGGTCATAATCTCATGGTCCGTGAGTTCGAGCCCCATGTCGGGCTCTGGATCCTGCTTTGGATTCTGTGTCTCCCTCTCTCTCTGCCCCACCCCTGCTCATGCTCTACATTTGTCTCTCTCTCTCTCTCTGTCTCTCAAAAATAAATAAACATTAAAAATTTTTTTAAAAAAAGATTGCTACTGATAAGGGGCGCCTGGGTGGCTCAGCTGGTTGAGTGTCCAGCTCTTGATTTGGGGTCAGGTCATGATCCCAGTGAGGGCATCCACACTGAGTCAGGAGCTGACTTGGGATGCGCTGTCTCCCTCTCTCTCAAATAAAAATAAATAAATAAATTTTAAAAAAGATTGCAACTGTTAATTTTCCAAAAGTACTCTAGGGCATTCTTCTACTCTATTCATATTTCCAGAATATCTTCACAAAAACAATAATACAGAAGAAGTTCATTTTTGCTAGGAATAGGGAATTCTAGTGCTGGTGGATTTATGTGACATTTTCTAGGAACTCAGAAATGTTGACGGCAATGAATTTGAGAATGAAGTACAGTTTTTACCATTTCCCCACTCTCTAGCACACTTAATGTGGGCACATTAAGCTCCTACTTACTCCCAAGACAAAATTACTTTTCAAGAATATATTCCAAATACCAGATGCAGAAATTCTTTCAGAAATACAAGCGTGACAGGGCAGCAATGTTCTTGCCATTCTGAACAGTTTTGGAAAAAACTCAGCTCAGACCTTAAAATGACTGACTCATGGCTAAAATAAATGCAATAAAACTGAATTGAATTAATCACAAAATTACACCCTGAAGGGAAAATAAGGCTACATTAGAATAAGTATATGTTGCCGAGTACAGGACTCCCAGTAAAGAGGTGTAATTTATAATCTGTATCAAATTGTTTCTACGGCATTTTTAAAGTTCAAGGTTACAAGCGAGATTCTATAGAAGTGGTCCTACTTTTCCACTCCTTTTAATCCCTGCCACCGTCCTGATAATTCACAGCAATATGCACGAAAAGGTCTTCCTTTTGAGGTATAAATAGGTCCGCCCTATAATTATCATTCATACTAGGACATATCTGTGGGTGGGAGGGAATAGTTACAATTATACAGGGACATGTACCATATCCCAAGGATTTCCTAAGTAAAAGTAAATTGCCTTCAATTTAGTAAACTCTGACTATAAAAATAACCTTATTTACATAAAATAATGCTACCAGCTTAATGATGAGAAATTAAAAAAAAAAAAAAAACAAAAAAACTCTTGAACGGTTGCGTACCTACCGTTCAGAGTTAGTGAAATAATCTGTTCATAAACAATGAGTGAAAAAAAAAAAAAAACTAAACAGACAAGAAAAATCATTGATCAACATCTATGTGCCAGCAGGACGCTGCTGAGCTCTGGCCATTCTTTCAATAAACGTTCATAACGTGCCATCCAAGTCACCTGTCGTAGGTACTTTGAAGAGACAAAGGTCAGGCACAGCCACATTTAGGGAGAAAGAAATGAGGTGTTTCCTAGTTCCTGGGTTGGGAATGCTGATGCCTGCTGGAAATCATCACACCTTGAAAAATATAGACAGAATGGAGTTAAAAGATTTGGACAATTGACACGATGCTTCCTCCTCTAAGTGTGCATTCACTGTGGGCAAAATGAATTCAAGACATTTAGGTGATAACCAAAGGTCTATGTCCCGGACACTTGTAAGCAAGGGTCCAGATCTCAGTACGGAATTGTAGGCTGGAAATACAGACTTGCAACGACTAGGATGGAGGGGTTTGAAACGTGTGTATATGGACTCATGCACACATGCACTTACATGCACATATTTAAATGATGTTGTTATGTGTATGTGCATAAAATATGTAATTGATAATACAGACATATGCACGCATGTTATCTATGTAGGCATACATACATGATCATATATCCATACATCTCAATTCCATCTTTTATATACACAGAATTACATAACTTTATGTATACCTAAATGATGAATGTCTGCATCTCTGTATCATGTATCCATCACGTCAATCTACCTCCAGCATTTATTTATCATCTATTATCCATCTATCATATGTATAATACATCACATCTGTTGTATGTATGTATGCATCTATCTACCTACCTACCTATCATCTATCCATCCATCCATCCATCCATCCATCATTATCTATCTATCTATCTATCTATCTATCATCTATCATTGGTCTTATCTATGTATCTATCATTGGTCTTATCTATCTATCCATCCAACCATCCATCATATGTATGTATGTATGTATGTATGTATGTATGTATGTATGTATCTGTCTATCTCTCTATCATCAGTCCTAACTATGTCCATGCATCCCTGTATCTATCTATCTATCTATCTATCTATCTATCATTGGTCTTATCTATGTATCTATTGATCTATCATTGGTCTTATCTATCCATCCATCCATCCATCCATCATTATCTATCTATCTATCTATCATCTATCATTGGTCTTATCTATGTATCTATTGATCTATCATTGGTCTTATCTACCCATCCATCCAACCATCCATCATAACTATGTATGTATGTATCTATCTATCATCAGTCCTAACTATGTCCATGCATCCATGTATCTATCTATCTATCTATCTATCTATCTATCTATCATCTATCCATCATATCTATCTATCTATCTACCTACCTACCTACCATCTATCATCTATCATTGGTCTTATCTATCCATCCATCCAACCATCCATCATATGTATGTATGTATGTATGTATGTATGTATGTATGTATCTATCTATCTATCATTAGTCCTAACTATGTCCATGCATCCCTGTATCTATCTATCTATCTATCTATCTATCATCTATCCATCTATCATATCTATCTATCTATCTATCTATCTACCTACCTACCTACCATCTATCATCTATCATTGGTCTTATCTATGTATGTATCATTGGTCTTATCTATCCATCCATCCAACCATCCATCATATGTATGTATGTATGTATGTATGTATGTATCTATCTATCTATCTATCTATCTATCATCAGTCCTATGTCCATGCATCCTGTATCTATCTATCTATCTACCTACCTACCTATCATCTATCCATCCATCCATCCATCCATCCATCATATCTATCTATCATCTATCTATCATTGGTCTTATCTATCCATCCATCCAACCATCTATCATTTCTATCTATCTATCTATCTATCTATCTATCTATCTATCTATCTATCATCTATCTATCATCAGTCCTAACTATGTCCATGCATCCATGTATCTATCTATCTATCTATCTATCTATCATCTATCCATCTATCATATCTATCTATCTATCTATCTACCTACCTACCTACCTACCTACCTACCATCTATCATCTATCATTGGTCTTATCTATGTATGTATCATTGGTCTTATCTATCCATCCATCCAACCATCCATCATATGTACGTATGTATGTATGTATGTATCTGTCTATCTCTCTATCATCAGTCCTAACTATGTCCATGCATCCCTGTATCTATCTATCTATCTACCTACCTACCTATCATCTATCCATCCATCCATCCATCCATCATATCTATCTATCATCTATCTATCATTGGTCTTATCTATCCATCCATCCAACCATCTATCATTTCTTTCTATCTATCTATCTATCTATCTATCTATCTATCTATCTATCTATCATCTATCTATCATCAGTCCTAACTATGTCCATGCATCCCTATATCTGTCTATCTACCTATCACCTATCATATCATATCTATGTAGATATCATCTGTCTTATCTACGTATCTTTCTGTCATCTATCTACACTGGTATCCACCTAGCATCTGTCATATCTATCTTGCTATCATCTCTTTATAGTGACATCTGTCTACAATTACCTAATTTTGACCAGCTGCCTAAAGAAGTCCAGTCACAGGGTCCTTGAAGGCCCCTAAAATTATTAAGATCAGAAGAGACCCCACTAATGGAAGCAGAAACTTATGATTACATAAGAAGTATTAGTGTCACAGAATCCAGGGACACTGCCTGGTACGATAACATGGCGAGAATTCACTCTCCACAGACGTTTGTTTCCAGTGACATCTCGAGTGCTGAAGAGTGCTCAGTGAGAAGAATAATTGTGACAATCTTTATCTGAACATAACTTGCTCTCCTAGACTGAGATAACCCGCCCCCTGCCATCTGCTCATCTCAAACAGCGGGATTCATTGCTTCCTGAAAAGCCAAAGGTAGCCATTAAAAAATAAATAAATAAATGAGTCTTCAGTTCGAAAAATATAAAAATTACAAATAGCACTGTTGATAAATTATAACCTGATGGGGTTTCCTCGGACCGCGCTGAATTTCCTTCCATTCTGTGTCAAATCGGTTGAAGACAGTAGCATCATTCACCTTCTGGAAGGAACTATAATTTTGCACCTTTCTAAGCAAGGAAGTCCACTGTCACAGTGGGGGTGGTGTCCAAACCCACAGGGTTTTTAGATCTCTCGGCCACTGAGGATTGGAAGGTGTGCGTGGTCAGTGACCGCGGTCAACGTGGGCTGTGGAACACATCCGGTAGGAGCCATCAGCCACGGGAAGTTGATTAAGTGGAACAACCTTACTGTGCAAATGCTCAAGTCACTCTATAGGGAAGAGCTAAGAACTGTCCAAGAAGGGGCGCCTGGGTCGCTCAGTCGGTTAAGCATCTGATCTGATTTCAGCTCTTGTCACGATCTCCCAGTTCGTGGGTTTGAGCCCATCGGGCTGAGCGTGAAGCCTGCTTGGAATTCTCTCTCAGCCTCTCTCTCTGCCTTGTCTTGCTCATGCTCTCTCTCTCTCAAAATAAATGACCTTGAAAAAATTAACAACAACAAAAATATCCTAGAAGATATCACCAAATACCCAAGCTAGATCTGGACATGCTCCTAATGTGGACATTAGGAGAGCACATCTGTGGTCAGCAGATGTCTCCAGAGATGTCCATGCAAACCCCTGGAGCCTGCGGAAGCTGGAGACCGCCCTTAAGGGAACGCCAGCAGGGACGTGGGGGTCCCAGTCCTAACAACGACGGAGGCAGGAGAATTCCGCCAACAAGCAGAACCAGCTTGGAACCAGTAAGAAACAGACGCGGCAGTCCGCCCTGAGACTATGTGCCCGGTGCAGAAGTCGGGCAGATGCGGGGCGAGAAAAGAGAGCGAGTGTCCCGTTAGCACAAATAGGCTGGAAGAGAGGAGAGGAGTTAGAGAGACAGGTGCACTGCTAAGTGAACCACACGTGATCGGGAGTGAAAACCAGGAGGACGTGGAAACACGTCCAGTCCAGCAGTGGATAAAGGGAAGAAAATGAAAATGAAGGCAGGGGAAAGCTTCTTCTGTGGGGTGGGCGGTGACGGACAGATGACAGGGGCAGCACTGATGACGATTTCCACGGCCACAGGGAGGACCCGTTTCTTCACTGTGTTGCTGGTGCATTATTACATCTGCAAGATTTTCCACGGGCGTGCAGAGCTGTTTATGCCATACGTATTTCATTTTATTTTTCTCAGGTTTTATTTATTTTGTCAGAGAGAGCAGGGGAGGGGCAGAGAGACAGGGAGAAAGCATCCCAAGCAGGCTTTGTGCTGTCAGTGCAGAGCCCAATGCGAGGCTCAATCTCACCAAATTTGGAGATCATGACCTGAGCTGAAAATAACAGTCGGATGCTTAACCCACTGAGCCAGCCAGGCGCCTCGCTATGCATACATTTTAAACCTGAAGGTCAGGGCGCCTGGGTGGCTCACTCTGTTAAGCATCCGACTTCAGCTCAGGTCATGATCTCACCGTTCGTGAGTTCGAGCCCCGCGTCTGACAGCAAAGAGCCTGCTTTGGATCCTCTGTCTCTCCCTCTCTCTCTGCCCCTCCCCTGCCCGCTCGCTCTCTTTCAAGTAAGGAAACATTTTATTTTATTTTTTTTTTTTTTTTTTTCAACGTTTTTTATTTTTTTATTTTTGGGACAGAGAGAGACAGAGCATGAACGGGGGAGGGGCAGAGAGAGAGGGAGACACAGAATCGGAAACAGGCTCCAGGCTCCGAGCCATCAGCCCAGAGCCTGACGCGGGGCTCGAACTCACGGACGGCGAGATCGTGACCTGGCTGAAGTCGGACGCTTAACCGACTGCGCCACCCAGGCGCCCCAGTAAGGAAACATTTTAAAAAATAAGTGATAAATAAAACTGAACATCAACGATACATCGATTTGTTTCAACAAGTCAACATACACACAATGTAACAAATTGCACCTTTTGCTAATCTATTTGCAACATCTATAATCCCACTGGCTGATCTGCACACACAAGTCTGTATAGCAAACACAGGTGGCTCCATGAAAATCAGGCAAAATATATGAATAGGCTGAGGGGTTTTTGTTCCTATGAAGATTGATGAAATAAACGACAAGATCCTCAAAGTTAGTGCTACATTTCAAAATCACAACCTAAAAGTGCATTTGATTGCTGAACCTCGCTTTGTCAAGTACTGACGTGTGAGAACACTTGATAAAGGCAAGCCCGGTGGGGAGGTAAGGATCCCCAGGCACTTCTGATGGGAGTGTGCGTTTTTAACAACTGAAAAGAGAAATGTGTCTCTACCTAGGAGGTTGAAATCAGTGAAAAGGCTGAATCCTGTGCACCTGCTTTAATGTATTCCTTGAGACTACCTCGTGTATGTGTGCTAGGAGTGAGACAGGATGTGTGCTCTAGCATTGCATGAAAGAAATCAAATAAATGTGGGTGCCCGGGTGACTCATCCAACTTCAGCCCAGGTCATGATCTCACCGTTCATGGGTTCGAGCCCCGTGTGGGGCTCTGGGCTGACAGCTCAGAGCCTGGAGCCTGCTTCAGATTCTGTGTCTCCCTCTCTCTTTGCCCCTCCCCAACTCGTGTTCTGTCTCTCTCTCTCTCCCAAAAATAAATAAATATTAAAAAGAAAGAAAGAAAGAAAAGAGAACCCACAAACATAAAAAAAAACCTGAAAAGGACCAAAATGCCCATGAATAGAAGAAAGTTATGTTGTGTGACCTACTCCCAATAACATACAGCACTGAATGCATGTTTCAAAAATGTAAACTGTATCTACATGAAATCATAGGAATATTTCTCAAAACAAAATAACAATGTGAGAGAAGTGAATGCATGGGATCATATATTATTTATAGATTTTTAAATTGAATAATTTCCTAAAGTTATTATAGATATGCTTACATTTAGGAGAATTATTTTAAAAAATGCTGGGGGCGCCTGGGTGGCTCAGTCGGTTAAGCGTCCGACTTCGGCTCAGGTCATGATCTCGCGGTCCGTGAGTTCGAGCCCCGCGTCGGGCTCTGTGCTGACAGCTCAGAGCCTGGAGCCTGTTTCGGATTCTGTGTCTCCCTCTCTCTGACCCTCCCCCGTTCATGCTCTGTCTCTCTCTGTCTCAAAAATAAACGTTAAAAAAAAAAAAAAATTAAAAAAAATAAAAAATAAAAAATAAAATAAAATAAAATAAAAAATGCTGTGTTGGGGCACCTGGCTGGCTCAGTCCGTGGAGAGTGCAACTCCTGAACTGAGGGTCGTGAATTTGAGCCCCACATTGGTCCGTGGACATTACTTTAAAAAACAAAAACCCAAAAAAAACAAAAGAAGGATTTTTTTTAAGTGCTGGGTTGTTCGAACTTAGGATAATGATTCCTTCTGGGGCGCCTGGGTGGCTCAGTCAGTTAAGTGTCTGACTTCGGCTCAGGTCATGATCTTACAGGTCATGAGTTCGAGCCCCGCTTCAGGCTCTGTGCTGACAGCTTGGAGCCTGGAACCTGCTTCGGATTCTGTGTCTCCCTCTCTCTCTGCCCCTCCCCTGCTCATGCTCTGTCTCTCAAAAATGAATAAACTTAAAAAAAAAAGATAATGATTCCTTCTGTGAGGCAAGAGATAGATCTTTCCAAGAGACTTACATCTTGGAAAGATGTAAATAGTTTTTAAAACTGTATGAAAATAAACAAGCTAGACACAATGTAGATCTCATCGTTTACTGTGGCACCGATGTCAGAGATGTGTCTGTGTATCCAGGTATGAGAAGATAATTAAAATCACAGTTCTCAAGAATGTAAATTAAATCTGGGGCGCCTGGGTGACTCAGTCGGTTAAACGTCCAACTTCGGCTCAGGTCACAATATCACAGTTCGTGGGTTCCTGCCCCACGTCGGGCTCTGTGCGGACGGCTCGGAGCCTGGAGCCTGCTTCGGATTCTGTGTCTCCCTCTCTCTCTGCCCCTCCCCTGCTCTCACTCTGTCTCTCTCTCTCTCAAAAACATTAATTAAAAAAAAAAAACAATGTAAATTAAATCCACAATAAAATAGAGCTATTTTCTGGAGGTACTATTTTTCTAAAAATGCCCCAGCAGCAAGCTGCTGACAGATCTGCTGGGAAGGCTGAAAGACAGTGGGTAATTCAAACACCTATATGTGACCTTTCCCGTCCAATGGAGCCCCAGGTCTTGAGGGCGTGAGGCCACACATATGCACTCAATTTCATTGCCACGACTGAATGCATTTGGTCTTTGGTGACCTACCTCCTGCCTCCCTCTAAGGACAGGCTGCCAATGGAGGAGAGGGGTAAGCAATGAGCACTGGTAGAGACCCTTTATTTGCAAGTGAACTTTTGGACACATGGACCCAGGGTGCCGTGTTCTACCTCCTCCCTGTTGCCCGTCTATCACCTCAAAAGGCGTTGCAAGTGTTGATTCGTGTCTATGTTTCAACTGATCATAGGATGAACATCCCCCTTGGAGCTCAGATCTAAGCCACTTGCTTTAAGTGAGCTTTCCACCAGACTCATGCATTGCACGACCACGTGACAACCCTGTTCGGTTGCATTTGCACACTGTTCTGATCCCGTTGATATACAGCTCTGTCCTGGCCAAGGAGGGAAGGACAGAATTTCCGCACCAGTTGGTGATGGGGTCGAGCTCCAATTCTCCTCCACGGGTGCACAATCTGATCTGATTGTCTAACAACCGGACGGTCGTAGAAACTCAATAAATATTTGATGACAGAGCAAATGGAAGCCACATTTAGATGCAACTTGGCAGAAAGAACAAACAGCTACAAAGACAGCAGACAACGGGAATTATTTCTAAGACAGTCGGGGCTGCCACGTATGTGTCTGGCCCACAGGAAAACGTGCATAAAACGATCACTTTCTAGACCTATAGCTGGGGAGGGGAAGGCTGGTTGCTTCAAATGTGGTTCAAGAGATAAATATACCAGGCAACCTAGCACATGGTTTTGTTTTGTTTTTTTCTTCTGAGGACAGAAAGTATCAAACAGTCGCACACGCACAACACTTCAAGGAAAAATGCGACACACGACTGTGTCTATATCACTGACGGCAAACGAAGAAGGAAGGGAGACACTGAGTAGGATTTCCTGCCATAGAGAGATCATCTCTACACAAGGGAAGAATCGACCTAATATCAAAACAAAAGGAAAATACCAACAGCAACAAGAAGGCCTGCGGACGGGGGTGCAAAGTCCAGGAGGCAGAACAGAAAGCACAGGGGATGTTTACGGGGTCAGACACAGGTCTGGACAAAGGTGTTCCCAATTCACGGTGAGGGAAATTGAGTTTACAGAACAGGGAGACTTTCACGGTCTGGGAAAGCAAGGTACCACTGGCGAGAGTCCAGGCACTGGACAGGACACCCCTGCTCGAAGGTCAACCAAAACCACGCATACGTTGGGATTCCTCCCACTCACGACGTTAGATTTTTCGAACGAACGTGTAGATCCACACATTTCTCTACACTTTGCGTTCTCCACGCAAATGATATACGGTGGCGCCATTTGGGCAACTCTTTCCTCCAGATATTACACCTTCTGCTCTCGGCGAGCATCTTGGTGGCTTTCGTTCTTTGTTCGATCAGCACGCTCGTGATGATGCAATGCCATTGTTCTTCTATCCCTTTGGTGCAAATACATGAGAATCTCTTTAGGTTATGTAGCCAGAGCTGGAATAATGGGGCGTTACAGCATACGCGACCCAGTTTGGATTCCCGAAGACATGTGTGATGGCAGGTTAAAAGTACTCCTGCGATGCTAAGAATGTTTCTGTGACGCTGCAACATGGTCAGGGCATCTCGTTACCGGATTAATTATGGTCTGTGGGGCGTTGCCTCTCTAAAGTTATCATTTATCCCTTTGTAGTTACTGCGTGTCTGTGAGAGATGGTTGGAGACCATGAAAACATTGTCCTTTTCTTGACTAGTTCGGACTTTATATTGGCCTCATTCCTTCCAGAGGTATCAGAAATTCTTCTCTAAGGTAGGGGTCTCTCTTGTTACCCATTTAGTCATGAAATTATAGCCGATAGCTGCAGGAACTTCACTGATTTTCAGGTAACCCTATGGGTTCTAATTTAGTGCTGTTGTTAGTGGGTCATCCCATTTCCTCCCACTTTCTCATACCGTAAGCTCCTTCGGTTTGAGGAGTGCGTCCTTCCCACAAAACATCAGACAGGTGCGGATTGAGAGATATTCAACAAAACACTTACCGTTATTCTTCAAGTGTTCAGGTCACGAAAGATCAGGAAAGATGTAGGGCCATCAGGAAAGATGTAGGGCCTTCCCCATGCAGGAGGACAGTCAGCCACCGTGGCCAAGATATAACGTGGGGTCCCAGAATGGATCCTGGACTGGGAAAAACAAATACATAAAAGGAAATGGCATTTGAATTATGTGCGTACTTTGCAATCTTGTGCCAAAGTTAATTTCTTAGTTTCAATAACTGTAGCACGGTTTATACAGAGATCAATGTGGGAGGAAGAGGGGTGAAGGCAAGATCCCACTACCCTGTGTCCTTGTCCAAATCAACATGGCCAGATTCTGTTTTGCTCGTAGGCTACGAGACATTTCTGAGATTTGTTTATCTTTCTGGTGACCCATGTTTTCTGTCGTTGCACCAATACTGGGCAGATATTTTAATTTTTTATTGATTATTCATTTATTTTGAGAGCGAGCAATTGGGGAGGGGCAGAGAGAGAGAGAGACACACACACACACACACACACACAGAATCCCAAGCAGGCTCCAGGCTGTCAGCACAGAGCCTGACATGTGGCTCGAACCCAGGAACCGTGAGATCGTGCCCTGAGCCGAAATCAAGAGTAGGATGCTTAACCAGCTGAGGCACCCAGGCACCCCAGTGGGCTGATATTTTAAATTAAATTATGCAGATCTTACCAAAGAGTACTGAGAATTAAAATCTATTGAAATGTTTTCTCTTCCCCACACGCAAATATTCTGACACTGTCTGGTTAAATATTCTCCTCCCAGCTCTTTGAACTTTGAATGATTTCTATGATCGTGTGGCAAATGTCTCCTCGCCTTTATTCTACAGTGATCACCATTGTCTCATGGCAAAAACAGTTGTGATTTGTCTGAATTCATGCAGAGATGACAGGAATTTATTTGGTCCCTGGGTACTTCAAGGATGGGAATGGCTAGTTCCTGCCTCTCATATTTTCAGGGTTCAGCAGAGCAGCTGCTAGGCGAGAAAAGGAAGAACGTGAAGAAATCTCACCAAATGCCAGGCTGTCCCTGGGAAGTGTGGGACTCTCTTCATTTCCTGCTTTAACCCCCATTCCAAACACATGTAACTGTGAAGTTTCCTTTCCCATACGGCTGTTTAGACAGGAGAGAAAATTCAGGACTCTCCCTTTGGTTTTGGCCCTTTTACTGAACGTGGTCTTTCGTTTGCTGTGCCTTTGGGACATCCCTCCTTTGCGTTATTGTGATTTTTATTTCACAGGAGGAAATCAAAAAGTTGATGATACACATAGCTTTTTGTTTTCTGCACGTGGGAGTTGGTTAAGTGTTAAGTATCTATCTATTTATCCGATAACGTGGTCAACATCAAAAGTACTTGAAGACTGGTATGCTAGAAGGTGTGGTCATGCGGGGGTGACTGGGTGGCTCAGCCGGTTAAGTGTCCGACTTCGACTCAGGTCATGACTTCCTGGTTCATGGGTTCGAGCCCCACGTCGGGCTCTGTGCTGACAGCTCAGAGCCTGGAGCCTGCTTCGGATTCTGTGTCTCCCTCTCTCTCTCTGCGCCTCCCCTGCTCACGCTTTCTCTCTCTCAAATATAAATAAAATAAACATTTTTAGAATGGAGGAATACTGGGGAGGTAACCGTCTGGCATTTAGGGAACTTGACACAGGATGCGGAGAACATTTACTATTAGGATTGAATGCAGGTTTATGGGGCGCCTGGGTGGCTCAGTCAGTTAAGCGTCCCACTTCGGCTAGGTCATGATCTCGCAGTTTGTGAGTTCGAGCCCCGCGTCGGGCTCTGTGCTGACAGCTCAGAGCCTGGAGCCTGCTTCAGATTCTGTGCCGCCCTCTCTCTCTGACCCTCCCCTGCTCATGCTTTGTCTCTCTCTGTCTCAAAAATAAATAAAACATTAAAAAAACAAAAATTAAAAAAAAAAAAGAATCGAATGCAGGTTTACCAGACAGTCCTAATAAAACAGACTATCATTACTACAAGTTATCAAGCCTCAAAAGTTTTATGAGTAGGTTTTAGATGAATGCGTTCATGATCATGGGATGTGTCGTGACTTCCTGAATTTAAGGTTCAGACAGACAATGAGATAACGCAGTCACGGCTCAGCAACAAGTTCGGACATCAAATGAATGAATGAATGAATGAATAAAAGAACAGAAACGAAATGTGGCAGACAGAGATGGAGTAAAAACTGAATAAACGTTTACTACAAGCTTTTTCCTTGATATTTTGTCAAAGTACATAAAAATTATAGGGTGGAAGAAGAAACACTTCCTAACAGTTTTCTTCTTTAATTGAATATTGATATACAAAAGGTATTGAATAGAGCATTCTGAGACAAATTCATTCCTTCCTTCTTTCCTCCTACTGATGGCCACCAAAATGGCAAGACAAGAGAGAAGTGTAGATGCCAGAAAGGATTGCATCGTAAGCCTTATATCCCCACTGTTAAGAAACCGAGGGTCGGTTTATTCAAGTATCGAACATCGTTTTTCTACGCTTGTCCAACATAAGACACGTATGTGGCTGCACAGAGCATCTGTAGTCTGATCTGAAACCACGTCTGCCTTCTAAATCCAAAACCAATTGGAATGATGTTTCCTGAGTTTTGTTCTGCCCCACCTCCAGTCCCCGAAGGAGACTTAATTCCTCCCTTCCTTGGTTATTTGCTGACTTTCGCAGGAATCAGGAGCTCTCAGTTTACCCAGGTCTGAACACAGCAGTAGGTCAACAATCTTGAAATCAGGGACCTTGGTCGACATGTGTTATGAGTCCAGGATGATTCAAGGCATCTCCCCAGGAGAATGATTTCCGTAAGCGCTCATATTAGCATGCACAGCAGTGAGATTCACCTAACACACCCCATTTGGGATACACCTTAGTTATAAGAAGAATCTGGCCAATCGTTACTCATCCACAGAAGTGCATTCACCCAATGGAGCCCGCCTCCTGGAGGTTTCTAACGTACTGTGTTCGTCAGAAAGACAAAGAAGAAATCCTTTATTTTTTTGTCCCTGTAGACACGTAAGGTTTTGATGACCGCCATATTACCCACTGTTATTTCTAGGCTACTAAAATGTACTCTGCAATGAAAGGGAACATGATCTCCAGGTCATACAATATTTTTACGCACAATTTAGGGGAGGGAGGGCATCTTTTCACCAAGTGGCTTTTCATGCTTTGAATGAGTGTTTACTTCTCCTTTTAGCAAAGTTTCATAAAACATGGCCCTACATTTTATGGAAATATTGACCCTCAATTCCGAAAAATCTCAACCTGAAGTTAAAATTTTTAACAGGTACTTCTGAGATGTTTTATCGTGACGAAGACAGACCACACTCAGTTTTCCCACTAAATTCCGGAAAAGAAACACCTCCTTATAAAATGTAACTTTGGAGCAAAGCCACATTTCTGATGAAAACAAACCGAATGTTCCTTGCATTCAACATTGGACTATGGAAAGCATCTCTCCAAGATCCGTGTGGGTAGATGGGGATGTGGCTGGGTGGGGACATGCATCCTTCGCACTGTAACTCATCACCACCGAGGCTCAGTCTGGAAAGGTGTTGGGCCAGAGTGGTATTAACACAAATCGACTGCAAAACGGTGTAGCAGAAGGGACTGCAAAATCGACTGTCCGTTTCTTCCACAAAAGGAATACATTTATCCCCATCTGGCAAAGTCTCTTTACACTGTTTCCCCACCTTTAACATCAGGATTTGAGAAATTCCCCAGGACCTCCAGGATTTCTGTTCACAGCCCTCCAAAATAATAAAGCCACTTCCCTATCACATTGCCCCCAAAGTCTCATCTTATACGTTTGGTAATTTCTCTTGTTTTCCTGCAGTGAGAAGCAAGGCATTAATGGGGGAAAAATGCAAAGCATGGTAAAGAAACGGTCATGGCTTTCCAGATCCCCACCAACTGAAATTATCTGAAACGATGCAAAGCCTAGAGGATGTGTGGGGCAAGTGTTCATGTGAGTATCTGCGGTGGGGAGACAGGGGGAGGCCAGGGCTCCCTACAGGGGCAAGGAGAGAAGGTTTGGGGGCAAAGCTTGTTAGATCTGCTCTGCGTGTTTTCTCAGGAAAACCACCACTGTCCTCGACGAGCAGTATCCCTGTAGCACCAAGAGTTGTGAGATGACAGTTGAAGAAACCATTCATGCACGATGCCCAGCAGGCTTCCTGTATTTTTCCTCCACTTTGTCTCCAACCAAACTGTCTGCTGCAGGGAGTCACAACCTGGGACACAGCCTCTTTGAAGGGCGGTGGTTTCTTGACTTCTCAGATGCAATCTCCCTGGAGGACGTGGCTAACGAGTTGACACGGAACGAGGATGGCCAACAGGTCTACGTGATGCTCCTCGGCCAACCTCGGACTCAGCTGGGGGACTAGCCTGGGCCTGGCGTTCAGCTTCTTTCTTGGTCTGTTACTAGACTACTGGCCAGTAAGAAGGCACTAGGGGGAACCTGAGAGTTAGGAGGAGAGCAAAGGGGTCCTGCGAAGGGGGCAGCAAAGGGGTCCTTGCCACCACACAACAGCGGACGGTTCCGGCAGCTTCCTGGAGCACTCCATCACACATGCTCTGGGGCGCCGGCCGGGGCAGCGAAGGTGTGCCCTGCAATTCTGCCCGAGCCACCGTCACAGATTAGCCCAGCCCTGCTGAGCACAGCCTCCCGGGGGTTACCCCCGGCAGCTCAGGGGCCCAGGTGCTGCTTCCTAGTCTGGAGCACCTGTCTATCCACCTGCTGTATCGAACCCCTACGGAAGCACACAGTGACGTCTGAGTCACCCTGACTGGACCCTGACAGATACATCTGGTGGTACGTCAGTAGAACCGGTGGGCCAGGGGCATAGTATAAAAGGCGACAGTTTGGGGCGCCTGGTGGCTCAGTCTGTTAAGCATCCGATGCTCAACTTTCAGCCCAGGTCATGATCTCACGGTTCCTGAGTTTGAGCCCCTGTGCCGGGCTCTGTGCTGGCAGCACGGAGCCTGCTTGGGATTCTGTCTCTCTCTCTCTCTCTCTCTCTCAAAATAAATAATATAAACATTTTAAAAAAGAGATAGTTTATATTCTATTACATCATATTATGTTATATATGTATTATATATTGCTAGACGATATTTGTTATATAATACTTAATGCAAATGTATATATCATATGGTAGAGTATATTTGTTATGTTTATATATTAGGTTATATTTATTTTATATATTTATATATTGCATATTTATGTTTATTACATATGTAGCTTTATAGATTGATACTGTGTATTTGTCTAATTTGATGTTATATATTACATATTTTAATACATCTTATATATTTATTACACATATTTATATATTACATTTTACACATGTATGTTATATTCATATTATATATCTCATATATTTTTTCCATTTATGTTTTCTATATTTACTTATACATTACCCACATTTACAAATATGTAAAATGTGTTAAAATGTAATATATAAATATTATATATTTGATATAATGTATAAACATATAAACATATTTAATATATGAGTATATATTTAGTATCTATAAAGATATATTTTAAAAATATGCTATAAATTGCAGCTCAGTAATTTTTTTTAAGTACTGGGTCCCTCTTCCAACTGAGCCAGCAAGGCTCCCCTAATTTTGTTGTTTGTTTTTTTTTTTTTTAACAAAATTCCAAGTTTATTTATTTATGAGAGAGCAGGGTAGGGGAAGGGAGAGAGGCAGACAGAGAATCTCAAGCAGAATCCACACTGTGGGGCTCAAACTCACAAACCGTGAGATCATGCCCTGAGCGGAAATCAAGAGTCACATGCTTAACAGACTGAGCCACCCAAGTGCCCCTAATTTTTTTAAAAAGATGATTCACGTTTATTCCTTTTTAGGGGGATAACACATTGCACAGAAAGCTCAGATATGGACCGACCCATACATGGTCCATTTATTTTCCACAAGAGAATTAATTACTAATGAAAAAGTTCCTTCTCCATGAACCAAACCATGGTAACAGAGAAACAAAGTCCTCTACACAAGTAATAAAGGAACAACTTGATATACTTAGGAGGAAATACCTACGGTTTGGGGATGGAAATAGGAAAAAGCGATCATTGATCAGCTTTGAGAGATTCTGAAGTCCATCCACCTCTCTTCTGCAGATTTGAGAATCTGTCCGCTAGCTGGAAAGGTTGGAACGATTAAAACAGATGTTACACATAAGTACCTCACATCATGTGCAGTAACGGTCCCTATTACATCCTTGGCCTTGCCATATATACAGAGATAGATAGACAGATACAGATATAGATAGCTATAGCTATCGATATATAGATACAGATAGAGATGTAGATATATCTTCATGAGGTACCCACCAACATGAATTGAATTACTTGTTGTGTCTACTTTAAAATTATACATTTTCTGAGTCTGTATATTTGAATAAAGTTAAATGGAAAGCTTATATCAAAAAGTGCAGAGAGGGGAGTCTGGCTGGCTCACTGGGCTGAGCGTTCTTGGCTCTTGATTTTGGCTCAGGTCATGATCCCAGGGTCATGGGATCTCCAGAGATGTAAGATCAAGCCCCGAATCAGGCTCTGCAGTGAGCGACGAGTCTGCTTAGAATTCTCTCTCTCCCTCTCTCTCTGCCCCTCCCCGCCACATGCTCTCACTGCGTCTCAAAAAAAAAAAAAAAAAAAAGAATGCCGAGAATCTTGTAACCCACACACGGTTTAACCACAGAATCCACGAAATTGCAACTTTTGTTTGGGCAGGAAAAGTTCACCTTTTTTTTGGAAAACTTCACTCTTAATTTTGCTGTATTTGAATGATTTTTCTTAGACATACAATATAAGACTTCTGGCTGCATGAAAAAATACATAAATGCTTCAACATACATTTTCCCTTGTTTATTCCATATACCAAACCAAAGAAATCCTAACTGGTAAATTATGTATTTATCCATCCATCCATCCACCCATCCATCAATCCATCCATCCATCCATCCATTCTACCATCCATCTGTCTATCTATCCTATCTATCCATCCATTCAGCAATCCCTATATCTATCATCTATCATATCTATCACACATTTTCCCTTATTTATTCCATATACTGAACCGAAGACATTCCAACAGTTAAATTATCTATTTATCTATCTATCCATCTGTCCATTGTACCATCCATGCATTTATCATAGCCATTAATCTATCATATCTGTCCATTATTTTATCTAATATATATTTAATATACATATATATGTGTGTATATATATATATATGTACAATCAAGTGAGAGGTCACAGGAGTACATGTTGGACATTTCCCGAGAATTAATTTTATTTTATTACAGGAGCTGGTCCTTAATGACGAGGATTCAAAAATCTGAGTTTGTAAATGCAGAGTAGAGCCATCACGACAGAAGAAGAAAATTCAAAATGACCAATGACCAACACTGATACACAATGCGAGAATGCCAAAAACATTAACTTATAACGTATGCCTCTCACTGACAGTAGACTATTAAAAGAAAAGTAGTACATTCTCCATCAGCAGGCAGACTTAAGTGGCCAGCAATATGGTAATTTGACTTTTTTCCCCCATAAACATAGAGTGGTTCAGGTAAACAAAATTCTCTTATTAGGCCTGATTCCGATCATCTCATGGGGTCTCCTGCAGAATAAGGGGTTTGGTAAATGTTGATTTTTTAAGTTTTACTTATTTATTTTGAGGGAGAGAGACAGAGCACGTGAGCAGGGGAGAGGGCAGAGAGAGAGACTCCCACACAGGCTCCACACTGTCCGTGCAGAGCCTGACCCAGGGCTCAATCTCAGGAACCCTGAGATCGTGACCCGAGCCGAAATGAAGCATCAGACGCTTACACAACAGAGCCACTCAGACGCCCAGGTTTTCCTTCTGATGGGCACAGAATACGAATTAACCAAGGTTAATACATTGAATCTAGTTACAGATTGAAATGAGATCATCCACTACGTGTAATGTGACTTCATATTTTCATGTTCTTTTGTGATTTTCAGGTCTCATTGCTGGAGGACGACCTTTTTTCCCCATCTCAGTTTCCTAAATACTTGGAGGGGGGGGGATCTCCCTCTTAAATCTGTGGACCAGCTCCAGCTTGTAAAATATCCTCATGCACATCCTATCCACTTGTGCCTTGAACGGTTTTCCTTCAGTTCCCCGTCTAAATTGTTGACTAATCTTGCTGTGGTCTGTGAAACCGCGGATGCATTTTAGTTCTATGTGAAACGACCCTCATATTCATTTGTAGTAGTGTTGTTAGGCCCTTTATGATCCTTCTGGATGCAAGATATAATAAAAGTGGAGGTCATTATCATTATGAGGACCATTTTCCCTTTTTGGAATGGCTCATGGCATTCTGAATTTGTAAGCGATCCTTATAACCTTCTCCCCAACCACAAAGTCAACTGCCCATCCAAGGTTCCAAGTCAACACGCCATTAGGAACAAATTTGTCTGCTGTTTAACTCCATCAACAGAATAGAAATCTTGCAGGCATCATTATATCTACATTACACACACATTTAATCACGTGCAAAGAGGAAAAGGGTCCATGTTGGGGAAAGGTTACCTGCTGCTGTCTGCTTCTACTATGTGTAGGAGAGAAGACAGAATCATCCAACATGGGGAGCACTGGCTTCATACTCAAATCCTCTCGGCTATGCTAATGTCAGAGGAGGAAACATCCACTTGTGTGAGACAGAGACAAAGGGAGTAGGGGAGCCTTCTGTGATACAGACAAGGTTGCCTTAATCAAACGTCATCACTAGGACCAAAGAAATACGTTTGCACAAAAACCTGCATCCTTCTGCAAGAAACCTGGAGAACCTTGGAAGATGCTGCATTCGATGAGGACCTGAGATGAGGAGAAGGAACGGGGCATCAGAAACGGTACCCTGAGGAAAGCGAGAGACTCTGCTGGGGAGCCACGTGCCAAGTGGGGGTCTTGAGAGTTGAGAAGGAGCTATTTTGAGAAGACTTCTTGGTAGACACAGAAGGGTTTATATTTATATTTAGGTCTTGGTGTGAAGGCACACTGACTGGGAGTCAGTGCCTCCTGGAATAGTAACTAAGCCCCAACCTACTCGTATCGGTCTAGACTTGAGTATACACTTCAAGTGACACAGAAATGGCTGCTCCGTGCAAGGATCAAAATGCACTTGCCTCTCCATCTGTCGTTTGCAGGAACACAACCCTCATTTTCCATCTTTAAAACAACAGACTTGATTATTCAGAGCAGTTTTAGGTTCATGGCAAAACTGAGGGGAAGGTAAAGGGATGTCCCCCCTCCCCGCCTCCCCACACCCACACACAGCCTCCTCCATGATGAAGAGTCCCAGCAGAGAGGGCCGTTAGGACAGCATCCACACTCTATCGCCACCCAGCGTCCATACTAGATATTAGGGCTCACTCTTGGTGTTGTGCACTTTTGGGGTTTGGGCAGATGTATGATGGCATGTATACACCATCGTAGCCCCACACAGACCCTTTCTTTCAAAGCCATGAAGAGGGGTGCCTGGGTGGCTCAGTCGGTTAAGCATCCGACATTGGCTCAGGTCATGATCTCACGGTTCGTGAGCTCCAAGCCTGGAGCCTGCTTCGGATTCTGTGTCTCCCTCTCTCTCTGCCCTTCCCCTGCTCGTGCTCTCTCGTGCTCTCTCGTGCTCTCTCTCTCTCTCTCTCTCTCAAAAATAAACATTAAAAAAAAATTTTTTTAAGCCATGAAGAGTTTTTACAGAGATGACTTAAGAGAAAAATACAGAGCATCCTGCTTAGAGATCTCATGAAACTGAGCCATCACCGCAGAGGAAGAGAGTCACGCATACTGAAGAGGTCATTACAACCCCCCCCCCATTTTGTGCATAGATGATCCATCAATTTTAGAGAACTCTAAATAATTTCATTAAAATTGCTCAAACTATGGGCGTCTGGGTGGCTCAGTCGGTTGAGCGTATGACTTTGGCTCAGGTCATGATCTCGCGGTCTGTGAGTTTGAGCCCTGCATCGGGCTCTGTGCTGACAGCTCAGAGCCTGGAGACTGCTTTGGATTCTGTGTCTCCCTCTGTCTCTGTCCCTCCCCTGCTCATGCTCTGTCTCTCTCTCTGTCAAAAATAAACATTAAAAAATTTTTTAATAAAAAAAGAACAATGATGTACACCTGAAACTCCTGAAACTAACATAATTGTGGGTGTCAGTTATACCTCACTACAAAAACAAAACTGGATTTTACGGGGCTCCTGGGTGGCTCAGTTGGTTAATGGACCAACTTTGGGTCTGATCATGATCTCATGGTTCATGAGTTCAAGCCCCGCATCGGGATCTGCCTTGACAGTGTGGAGCCTGCTTGGGGTTCTCGGTCTCTCCCTCTCTCTCTGCCTCTGTGCCACTCATGCTCACTCTCTGTGTCTCCAAATAAACTATAAAAAATATTTTTAAAAAATTGCCCAAGTCAGTGTTTGTAATTTCATTATTTCTGTTTATACTGACGTGTTGGTCCAACCTCTCAAAATTATGTAGTGCTCTGTCTCTACGTCCCATTTTTCTAGAGCTATAGACTGTTTCTATACTAACAGTCAACTGCTATATAATATTTCTTACCTAAAAAGTTAATAGATGTCTCCTAACATCTGTTATTCATACCCTGATGGCCTAGCCTCGATTTTGTAGTTCTTTTGTGCCCAGATTCCTGTTTTAATAGTCATTATGGCTCTCTGAGATTTAAATACGGGGGAGGATGAGAAGTGCTGCCATGGGCATTTGCCCAAAATGCCAAGGGACGTTCATCAGTTTAGAGATTTTGGCACCCTGAGCTATAAGGTTGAAAACTGAACCCAGTCCGTGACCCAGGGATGGCTCAGCTCCAGAATGCTAACTCGAGCCGAATTCCTCCTCTCAAGGGTCTTTAAGAAATGCAACCAGAGGGCAAAATTGTTAAGAAGGATAAAAATCTCAGAGATCTCCCGGAAGCTGTGACGCCATCATCACAGTCTCTTGCCTGAGTCTAGGTGCTTGGATAGACGTTACGAACAGAGCAAGGTACATGCAACGTAAGTCATTAAAGAGAGTATGGAACACAGGTATCCATAATAAAAACACACCAAGTCAACATAAAGGTCAGTTCTGAAAGTGAGATTTTCATGAATTTCTGGTAAAAGTCCAAAATTGGACCGTCTTTCTTTTTTTACGTTTCTTCCCTAAGTACTCCAGTCTTAGATTTAAACACGTAGATGACAAACGTTTCCAAATATGAATACTGAACTGTGCATCATCTATGCACAGATTGTGTCCCTTGCTGAATTTACTTATAATTTATTTGCAATCGCTCCTACAATACAGAGAATAAGGTAGCGTCCAAAATTCCATTCCGCGTGGGCTCAAGCATAAACCTATTAATCAGTGTATCAATACATGAACCTATAGTAATGTTTATATGCATCATGTTATGCTATATATACGTATCAACATAATAACGGTAAGACGTTAACTAGGTTAACATACATATTCTATTTATAAATACAAAGCCCATCACGGTTTCTCATTAAGATTGTGCAAGAGCGAAATGCAGGAATTTGACTTTTTTTTTTTTCTCATTCCACATCTTCGTGCATTCGAACATTTTCTTTTCCGTAATGAGTTATCGAATCTCAAGTAAATTGTTTAAGTGCTCCGAGATTGAATCTGAGCTCCAAGCCAGTCCTAATGTATCACCATTTATTCCTTTTCCATTTCAATCTGGGGGCACGTGGGTCCCTTTATTAACTTTGAAACTGCTGCACAGAATGAGATGTAATTTTGCCACGAGCAACAACGAACAAACTGATACCCTGGTCACCTAGAACCGTCTGCTAATCCGCACAGTTTCTCAGTGGAATTCTGACGGCAGCCTTTTCCTGATCATTAAGAACAAATTTTATTTTAAAATCCAATTCCCCACCACCCTCTTCGAAGTGAACTTGGGAGAAACCAACAAAGTTGGGGTGCTCCGGGGGAAAAGAACGCGGACGGGGTAGGGAAACAGTCCAGCACCTCGAGGAGAGAGTAAGAGATTCAGGTCAGCAGTTCCAGGGTGGGGAGGGGCCCCTTCGCCCCCCCCGCCCCCCCACCACGGATTCAACTCAATTCTGACACGTCTACACAGAGCTCGCGCCTGGTCCCACATTTCAGGGCTCAGCCCTGCAAGACTCACCCCCTTTCGGATGCCAATCCCAAATCCAGGCTGGCAGCTGTGTCTGCCACCCCTGGGTGCGGAGTGGAGCCCCCAGGACCCCCACCCCAGGTGCCTGAAGGTGCTAGGGCGGGCGCAGAACTCAGAGAAGCATGGTACTCACCGGGCCACGGTTGATGGTGACAGGACAGGACTCAGGGCCAGCCAGAGGAGGTCATGCACAGGGCCAGGTGTGGGGAAGGGGGCAGAACTCCCGTGGCCTCTCCGGGAGCACCTCTCTCCCCACACCTGCGTGTGTCCACAGGCCAGGAAGCTCTCTGAACCCCCTCCCTGGGGATGCCTCTGGAAGTTTCCCAACAGGCCGGATGGAGGCCCACAGAGTCAACCTCCGGGCCCTCCCCCTCCGCAGAGGGCAGGGGGTGGGGCGGAAAATTGCAACCCTGGGAGCAGAGGCTTGGTTGCCGTGGCGACCAGCCCCCTGCCCACAGTCACCTCATTAACTTAACAAAAGACACCTTTCTGGCTCTCAGCACAGGAAATTCCAAGGGCTTTAGGAGCGGGGTTCCAGAAACCCGGATTCACGCAAACACAGTTACAAATCACAGGTGTTTTAAGGGGGAAAAAAAAAAAAAAGGCAAAGCATGCTTGTTTAAAATATTTGAAGGTGCCCATAAGAGAAACCCTCATCTTTTGTTTATGGTGAGTTTCTTTTATTTTTATTTTTTTATACCTTTTTATTTTTTTTATTATTTTTTATGAATATAATTTATCGTCAACTTGGCTTCCATACAACACCCAGGGCTCACCCCAACAGGTGCCCCCCTCAATGCCCATCACCCACTTTCCCCTCTCCCCCAACCCCCATCGACCCTCTCAGTTTGTTCTCCGTATTTAAGAGTCTCTTGGGATAAAGCCTCCTCTTTAGGCGAGGAGCAGTGATGTCCAGGAAAGTTTTCGCCTTTATTATGGGTAGTGACGATTCAGTTACTTGTGAGGGACCCCCTAGAAAAATCTCACTCTTGATTATATCCACGGGGAGCTTGCCTTTTGTAGCAAACGTCAGGCCAGTATGGCCAAGCATTCTCTTTTTCTGAAGACGTTATCTAGCATTCTAAGAATTTTGTACATTGTAGTCAAATATTGTCACAGTAAATGAGTATTTACCTCCCATATACACAATCTGTGTGATACATTTGTTGACATTTAACCATGTTTGCATGGGGTCCTGAATCTTTATATCATATATGGTAGATTACATATTACATATTAAATGTTATACACTATATAGAGATAATATATGGAGATTATAATATATATATTTGATAATTCTCTTGTGTGTTTAGAATATAATATCTCAGAGCCTCTGGAAATTCTCAGTTTAAATATTAGTCCAAAAGTTATGTGAGTTTTATTACGTTAGGCCCTTATGTTTGTTAACTTTTCTTTCTCTGGATATCTTTCTCTTATCATTCCCAACTTCTTAAATTGTGCATAAGGTAACTGATTTTCGGCCTGATTTGTTATTTCCCGAATGACACACGATTTCTTCTCAAAGTACATGAAATAAGTTTTAATGCTGTAATTATTATTGTTCATTTGTATAGATTTTTACATTTCCATTTTAATGTCTTTATATGATTTTTTTTATTTTACCAGTGTGTTTTGAAATTCCAGGCAGGTGTTTATTTGGTTAATATTTCATTCATTCATTCAAATTTATATTTGTTTCTAATCAATACAGTTTTTTCTTAGAATATATGGTTTGTACAATACTCGTCCTCGGTGTTTATTGAAACTTGCTTGCTTTGGAACCTAATTTGTAGCCAGTTTTAAAAATTCTCTGCTTGCAGAGGATTGTACTTGTGGTTTTATATTTATCCATTAGATAAAGGTTGTTAATCAAGCTTTTTTTCTCTCTCTCTTTCTATTTTTCCAACTGGCCTGGTAAGAAAGGAGAGTCTGACTAGGGTGATTGTGTTTTCATGCAGATTTTTTTTGCCCTCGTATTTTGTAGCTATGTTACTTGTTGCATGCAAGTTTAGATGCCACATAAAATGTCATTGTACATCAGTATGGTAGCAGTAACCCTAACCCCTTTTATCTTAAAGTTACTTAACTGATATTCACATAGTTATGCTAGTTTGGCTTTGATTGATCATTCATTGCCTCTTTAACACTTTTATATAAACCTCTTGGGTCCTTATATTTTAGATGTGTTTTTGTTTGTTTGTTTCTTTGTTTTATACAGGAATGAAGCAGGATACTTTGTATTTTATTCGGACTTTTCTGTGTGTCCCACTTTTATTCCACTTGGTTTTTCTTTTCCTTTTATACATTCTGAATGAATACAGAAAGTAGACCTGTTTTTTTTTCAATCCTGATGTGAATTTTTGATTTTCACCTTCTTGAATCTAGAAAAGAGCCTTTTTTTACAATTCGAGTACAGTCCCATTAGAAATTGCCTGTAGGGATGCTTGGGTGTCTCAGTCTGTAACGCATCTGACTTTTGGTTTCAGCTCAAGTCTTGATCTCACGGTTTGTGAGTTCGAGCCCCACGTTGGGCTCTGGGCTGCCGGTATGGAGCCTGTTTGAAATTCTCTCTCCCTCTCTCTTTCTGCCCCTACCCCGTTCGCGCTGTGTCTGTCTCTCTCAAAATAAATAAATAAGCTTAGAAATCTTTTTTCAATGTTTAGAAATTGCCTTTATTACTCCCTCCATCTGTAATATTCCTGAATTTCAATCGTAAGTGTGTAAGTCCACTTCTTAATTACTCCTGTATGTTTTTAGATCCTTAGCTCTTTATATGGGAGTTTGGTATATAATTTCTTCCATGATGTTTCCAGAATTGTAATACTCTAAAAACTGACTCTATTCTGCATTTTAACCCATCTTTTGAAATTTAATTTATTAAAAATTAATTTTTAATTTAAAATATTTACCTAATAAATGAACACAGACAATTGACATCTACTTATAGCTCAACAATTCTCTTACAATATATCGTTGTTTATGAATTACCATCATTATGGCAAATAAAATGGCAAACTATTTGTCAGGTTTTTTGTATGTATATAAACTTGCTTGTCTAGAAATTCTGCCCTTTTTTGCATTACTTGGTCAAACAGAATACTTTTTCTTAAAGAATAAAAATGTAATAATTAAGTTTGAACGTCAATTGGACAGTTGGCTTCTTTTTACATAACATTACTCTCAATGAAATATTCTTTCTCCAAATTAGATGAATACATTCCTCAAATGCTCTTTCCTCAAATTAGATTAACAAATTTGTCCTGTTTTGTACCCTTCTCTCTTTCTTCCTCTCTATGGTGCCATATGTCATTCAATGAGTGAAAATACGTGTCTGCATTTTTCCTCAATGCACCATTATCTCCCACCAATCTGTGTGTCTATTTTTGTGGACTCACCCAATGGTGTAAATTCTCCATATTATTTTTTTGTAATTTTTTAACGTCTATTCATTTTTAAAAAAATTTTTTTAATGTTTTATTTATTTTTGAGACAGAGAGAGAGCATGAACGGGGGAGGGGCAGAGAGAGAGGGAGACACAGAACCCGAAGCAGGCTCCGGGCTCTGACCTGTCAGCACAGAGCCCGACGTGGGGCTCGAATTCACAGACCACGAGATCATGACCTAAGCTGAAGTCGGACACTCAACCGACTGAGCCACCCAGGCGCCCCCGTTTATTCATTATTGAGAGACAGAGAGAGACAGAGCATGAGCAGGGAAGGGGCAGAGAGAGAGGGAGACACAGAATCCGAGGCAGGCTGCAGGCTCTGAGCCATCAGCACAGAGCCTGATGCGGGGCTCGAACTCACAGACTGCGAGATGATGACCTGAGCCGAAGTTGGTCGCTCAATCAACTGACTGAGCCACCCAGGCGCCCCATTTCTCCATATTCTTTATTTATGAAAATGGCTTCCCAATTGACAGTACTTGTCGTTTCCATTAGAGTTTTTCATTGACATCCCTTTCCAAAAATTGCTACATCGTTTTACTACTATTCGAAACTTGCTCCTATATTGGTTGCCTCTGGTTAGTTTGTAATGAGAAACCTATTAATCTTTATGAACTTCTAACTAACAAGAGGCTGTCCCTCGACATGTTCACCAAATTACTAATCGATGCAGGTTTCTTCTTTCCTTCAAATATTGGAAGGCATTACAGCAACAACTTCCACAGATGTGAAGAATTTGGGGGCGTGGGTAAAAAGTCTTGTCTTTTGTTTTACAGGACTCCCAACATTATTTTCTTATGCATATTGATTTTTAAATCACGTATTTTAGGGGCACTGGGCTGTCCTGGTCGGTGAAGCGTGTGAGTCTTGATCTTGGGGGTATGAGTTCAAGCCCCACACTGCATATAGAGTTTACTTAATTTTTTTAAATCACATATTTATAGGGGCACCTGGGTGGCTCAGTCAGTTAAGCGTCCGACATTGGCTCAGGTCATGATCTTGAGGTCCATGAGTTCGAGCCCCGCATCAGGATCTGTGCTGACAGCTCAGAGCCTGGAGCCTGCTTCAGATTCTGTCTCTCTCTCTCTCTGTCTCTCTCTCTCTGCCCCTCCCCCACTCATGTTCTGTGTCTCTGTCTCTGAGAAATGAATAAACGTTTAAAAATTTAAAAAATAAAGTAAAATAAAATCATCATTATTCACTAAAGTAGGTATTTTCTACCGTTCCCCTATTTGATTTATCCTTGCTACAAATTATTTACCCAGTTTTCTGGAATGCACATATATTCATATAAACGTGGGATGTTTCTTAACTAATATTTTAAATTTCAAATAGTAAAGCACGAAACTTCTTATGGACTTTATAAAAGTTGGATTAATTGTTCACCGTCATTAAATTTTTACAGTTATTTTTCTGAAAATATAGCATATGGCATTTTATACCAGGTGGTGGGAGATTTTCTTGCTTTTTATATTTTTTTTGTGCAACGCTTCTAACAAAATATGTGCCCTGTGGTTTGCTTTGTACTCTCAAGGTAGCTCTCCTAGATGTTTTCCTTTCTCGCTCTCCACATCCCCCTGGGCAGCGAACGTGAGTCTTGGATCCGTCTGGCATTCAGTTATTCCCCCTGTAAACTTTATGATCTCCGAGTTGATTAGGTAAGTTCATGTAGCAAGTTTTAAGTGTCAAATTGTAACTAAGTTTAGGGTCCATGAAAGTGAGTCGATGTAGTTTTCTCACACCCAGGCTGGGAAACACTTTGCATCTCTGTAATATGTTTATTTTCTCTAATTTCACCTTTATTATATTTTTTTATTACGGAACTGATATATGTTCATTATAAAAGCATAACAAAATAAAAAGTCAACTATTTTTTCTCACATGTTTTTATGTGAGTAACCTATGTGAATTAATATATCATAAGTATGTCATCCAACTTGTATATGCTTTTACTTCCATACATTTCTGTGTCGGTAAATAGTTACAGTATCTTTAAAAAATAATCTCTCTCTCAAAAATAAATAAATAAATGTTTAAAAAAAGTGGGGGGGGTGGTGCCTGAGTGGCTCAGTTGGTTGAGGATTCAACTTTGGCTCAAGCCATGATCTCATGGTTCATGGGTTCAAGTCCCACGTCGGGCTCTGTGCTGACAGCTCGGAGTCTGGAGCCTGCTTTGGATTCTGTGTCTCCCTCCTCTCTCTGCCCCTCCCCTCCTTGTGTGCCCTCTCTCCCTCCCTCTCTCTCTTGAAAATAAATAAATAAATACATAAACAAATAAATAAACGTTAAAAAAATTTAAAAAAAAATCTCTATGCCCAACTTGGGACTCGAAATCAACACCGTGAGGTCAAGAGTCGCCTGCTGTATCTAATGAGCCAGCCAGGTGCCTCAACACTATTTTCGTTTTGCATCCTTTGGTACGAACATTCCACAACTCATTAAATCAACACTGCATTTTAAGATCTCTTACGTTACTCCCAGTTTTGACTATGATAATTAAATTGAAACGAAGCATTTCCTATCCAAAAGGGTGAGTATTCCTAATTTTTTTTCCGTGAAAACATTCTTGAACTGTACACATCGTGAAGGGAAACACGGACACATTTAATTACATTAAAATGAAGTACTTTCAGGGGCGCCTGGCTGGCCTGGTTGGTGGAGCACGTGCGTATGTCTCCGGGTTGTGAGTTCGAGCCCCATGTTGTGGATTGAGACTCCTTGAAAAATTTAAGACCATTCTCCCTTTTTTTATTATTTAAATTCAACTTAGTTAACGTACAGTGTGGGCTTGGTTTCACCACTAGAACCCAGTGTTTCATCTGGGTAACACCCACTGGTAACACCCAGTGTTACATATGAAAACTGTCTTAAACGATCATCATGGAAGAAAGGAAAATATTAGGGACCTTCAGGTTTTTCCACTTCTGGTGGGAATAAATAATTTATAAATGTTGTAGATTTCTATCATTGTCACTGTATTCTATAAATAGATGTGTCTCCATATGACTTATATAGAGTCTATATATTATAGAGATTATATGGAGTTATATACAGAGAGAGACTAATGCGTGGTCTCTATGCAGAGATGTGTCTTTCTATAAGTATATGTTTAAATGTCTAAAAATAAAACTCAAGTGTTACCCACACTGTTTAGCTAAAGGAAACTATAACCTTGACGAACAATTGTTAGGTTCCCTGAGGAAGAAAATATCATGTTGATGAAGGTGCGTGCTTGAGTAAAATTTTATCATCAACAGATGTGAGCAGTAAACGTTCTTAGTTTCTGTGTCTTGATGTTGACCTATATGCTTTGTTGACTGCATATAAAATTCTAAGGGAAAGATATGTTTTCTGAGATTCTGAGGGCATTCCATGTCTGTCTCCTTCTGACTCTCGGGGTCTTGGTCGTTTTCTTTATACAAAATGCTTTTCTCACTCTTACCCGGATATTTTGATGTTCCTCAGTTTTTGGAATTGTCAGTATGATTAGTGTTCAATAAAGGCCTTCCTCTCCACCGCCCTTCCTGCTTTTTCTGTCTCCGTGTCTCTCCATTTTTCTCTCTCCCCTTCCTCCTCTCACTAAATATTCAGTCTTAAAATCCCAGTCTTTCCCAAGAAACAGGCGCAGAGGATTCTTAAGGGAAGATTAGGGGCAGAAATCCTGTTTCTTCTATTATGACACATTGTTGACTTTTTCTCTTGCTTCCACCACATTTTTAACTGTCTTCTCTTTTTAACGTACATAGTAACAAATATCTTTTATAAAGAGGTCCAACTTACGATCTTTTTCAATTCCCTCAAATGTAAGAGGAAATAATTAACATATTCCAAACTTTTACACATCTTTCTTGGGTTTTGATTCCTATGATTTTGTATTAAAGGTATTCTTGATTTAATATTTACCCTTGTTTGGGGTGCCTGGGTGGCTCAGTTGGTTAGGCATCTGACTTCAGCTCAGGTCATGATCTTGTGGTTCGTGGGTTCAAGCCCCATGTCAGGCTCTGTCCTGACAGCTCAGAGCCTGGAGCCTGCTTTGGATTCTGTGTCTCCCTCTCTCTCTGGCCCTTCCCCCGCCCCCCCCCCTCAAAAATAAATAAACATTAAAATATTTAAAAAAAAGATTTATTCATTGCTTGGAATTCTCTAAGAACACAAACTAAATTTTAATTTTCACACTTATTACAGGAAATGTCTGTTTTTGGGTTTTTTTTTTTAAACCTCTTTTTTTCCCTCTCTCTCTCTCTCTGTCTCCTCTGAGTCTCCTCTGCCCTGTTCTCTCTTTCTGTTCAATGATTGGAGATCCTTGGCTTTGTACCTTTATTTGTGTGTCAGAGATGAAATTACTGTAACTTGAAAAATATAAGTGATACATGAAGAAAATAAACAAAATAGCAGAGGCATACCAAAAACGGGATCACCTAGTGTCTTGCAATCACTTTTTTTTTGTGTGTGTGTGTGGCTTTTTTGGCAAATTCTTGAGACCCGTATGAACTGGTCCTCAAAGGCACAGCTAGGTTCCGTGTGTTCAAGGGCACCATGGTTGCAGAGCAATATGGAAAAGCAGAAATAGAAATTAAGTGACAGATGATCTGCGTCTGATAGGGTAGTTATTCACTTAGGGAAGGACACATCCATTTAGCTCAGGATGATGGCCGCCATTGCGGTTTGTAGACCTCACTCCTTTTCTTCACTCCTTTGCCCGGTCAGGCTGTTCTTTCTCCCTGGAATCGCCTCTTATATGCCTGGAAGTCCCCGTTCTCCATTTGTTTTACATGCCTGCTGACGCCTGGTGCATCTCAGCTTCTCAGCTCAGCCACCAGTGCTCAGTGAATCCTTCTCCAGCTTCCTTCAAGTTCCACGCCTTTGTGTCCCATAGGTGCCCATCATGAAGGCGACCCCTGTACGGTAAAGGTGTGACCAGGTAGCTCTTCCCCTTAGCTAGTGAAATGCCCAGAGTCTAAGAGACCCCCAAAAACGAACCACCAGAGTCCAGAGTCAAAGCTAAGCAGCAAGGGTCATTTATTGCAGGTTCGAACCTGGACCTCTGCGCCCTCGTTGCCGGTGACGCCGAGAGGTCCTCAGAGAGGTTTTTACACCCCTTTTATAGACAGGTACAAACAAGTCATGGGGAAATCAGGAATTTTCCACAGTTACAGAGCTGCGATTGGTTGGTGTTTAAAGTTGGACACTTAACAGTATTCGATTGGTTCCTGCCTTTAGGTCAGACCACAACCGGGGGTACGGGTATCACAATGATTGATCAGGAATACACGGATGTGCCAGGCAACAATGATTGATCAGGAATACACGGGCACGCCAAGCAATTGTACAGAAGCGGAACAAGCTGGTTAAGCTTGGTTAGGTTTCAGTTTCCCGTAACTTAAGCTTTTAAGTTTTAATTTTCTCAGGCCTCTCACTAGAGGGACTCCCCCAGTGGGACCTGTCTAGTTTATTTACCTTCAGAGGCTACAACTGCGACCTGGGCCATAAGAGTCACTTCTTGGGGTGCCGGGGTGGCTCAGTCGGTTGAGCAGAGGCTGACTCTTGATTTCAGCTCAGGTCATGATCTCACGGTTCGTGAGCTCAAGCCCTGCGTGGGGTTATGTGCTGACTGCACAGAGCCTGCTTGGGATTCTCCGTCTCTCTCTCTATCTCTCTCTCTCTCTCCCCCTCCCTGCTCACTCCCGCTCTCAAATAAATAAATAAATAAACCTTAAAGTTAAACTTGCCGATTCCTCGATATCATATTTATATTTGCATCTCCGAAGAGTACTGCACCCATGTGCCCATGAAACGCCCTCAGTAAATGGTTTTTAACAAAAAATGTGAAGCCAGTATGACACTTGGAAAGATCCATTTTCATTAATTTCTGGGGATGAGGGCACCAAAGGGAGCTAACAGCAGGTGATTCATCCAACTGGGAAACACCAACTCGGATTAGTCTCAGGCTGCTCTCTTGCACGCGTTTCCATTTTGCTCAGGGTTGTAAATTGATCCGCGGTTATCTTAAAAGGTTTCAGATGCTCAGAGCTGTCCCGTATCAGAGCTGCTTTGACGTGCGCCTGAAATCCATAACATCAAGAATTCCCTTGCGTGCAAGAGACACTCATCTATGCAAACATCATCAGGTTTCTGCCTAACTCACATGTTGAATACTTCCAAAGTTTTTGCAGTGGCTGTGTGTATTTCCACTGAATTCAGGGTTGGAAATGGGTCGTGTATGCCATAAATTGCAATTGTCAGTAAATCCATTCAGGGTAAATCTGTTTCCTGCCCATTACCCCCCAGAAACGCTCTTTGCCTTGGAGAAAGAAATGCTTTTCTGTTCCTCCTCTAGTGCTCAGATTGTTTGTTTTGTTCTCTTCTGTTTTTGTGCTCATACACCAAGTTTACTGTGTATAGTGATATTTCAAAATATGGGTAGTTATCGCCTTAAGTTAATACGTTGTCTGATATAAGCAGACGATATTATAATTCTCTCATTTGTCAAGAATATTTGATGGCCATAGGTGCCTGAATGGTTCAGTTGGTTGAGCCTCCGACTTCAGCTCAGGTCAGGATCTCATGTTTCATGAATTTGAACCCTGCGTCGGGCTCTGTGCTGACAGCTCAGAGCCTGGAGCCTGCTTCGGATTCTGTGTCTCCCTCTCTCTCTGCCCCTCTCCTGCTCGTGCTCTGTCTCTCTCTCTCTCTCTCTCTCTCACACACTCTCTCTCAAAAATGAATCAACATTAAGACAATTAAAAAACATAATGTTCTATGGCCAAGCACATAGCCTTCAGAGGGAGATATCCATCATGGAAAGGGAAAGAGGAATACCTCCCCTAAACCACCATGCAGGTAGTAAAGCCCCATCATCTGGTGTCTCTCAGAGGATGAAGGACTGATGAGTGTAGCAGAGTAATTCATTTCTAGAACTACATCTCAGCATTTGGAATAACTGAATACATATTTATGTGTTATGTGTATTCATTTCAGTACATAATGATCCTGAAGAAATTATTCCAAGGAAACAGTAAGGGCTGCAAAAACAGAAAAATAAGAAAAAAGAAAAAAGAGAAAGAAAGAAATAAAAGAAAAAGAAAGCAATGAATGCTTTATAAGATCTTAAGACAAATCAATCACAGTGACAGTTTGTGTTTAAATGTCTTGAATTTCAGGGGCACCTGGGTGGCTCAGTCGGTTGAGTGTCCGACTTCAGCTCAGGTCAGGATCTCACGGTCCGTGAGTTCGAGCCCCGCGTCGGGCTCTGTGCTGACTGCTCAGAGCCTGGAGCCTGTTTCAGATTCTGTGTCTCCCTCTCTCTCTGCCCCTCCCCTGCTCCTGTTCTGTCTCTCTCTCTTTCTCTCAAAAATAAATAAACATGAAAAAAAATGTAATAAATAAGTAAATAAATATCTTGAATTTCAGAGTTCTGAACATGCATGAACAATAGATAATATATAAACTAGAGCTGAATTATCCATTTTTAAAAAAATCACTGTAAGCTATTTAGAATGATACACTTTTTTCCCCCCAGGTACTCTGGAACGATGTGAATGCATAACATAAGTATTTTCACCACCGAAAATACTTTTATTAATAGAAAAGTGGAAATCTGAGTTTGATGTTCTGCAGATAGATTTTTTTCTACCTACTTTTTCATTTAAAAAAGTATACACGTACCCAAGACATGAGTCCCCCAAAAGTGGATTTTGTTAAGTGAAAAAAATATCCCTTTCACTTTATTTGAACTATTTCTACATAATTTTTTCTGCAGTAATACTATTTTAAACCATATCATTTTTGCAAATCGCTGTTCATTTCCCCATTAGAAGCAAGGCTTCACTATATGATAAATATTCCAAGGGAAGGTCAGATAAAACAAATACAAGGGTAAGGTTAATACAATTCCAAAATGACAATCCCAAAGATTAGTGACAGGGAAAGTCAATTGGTTAATTCAATTTAGACCACATGTAAACCCCAGGGCCATGGATGTCCACTTCTAAGCAATTAATTAATCAAATTTAGCTTTATCTGGTGAAATAATGGCCTAAGCAGGATTATTTATTGATTATACATATAAAAAAAAACAAAAAGTAAACAATATAGAGACGTAACCATTACAAACCCTTCATTAAACTCTTTCATGCATAACTAAAGAAAGGTTATCCAATAATTAACTTTTTAAAGAATTCATTGGCTGTTGAGATTAAAGGGTAGATAACTGGACCCACTAAATTGCATTGCTAGAAACACACTTGGAATGATTTTGAATGTAAACTAATATTTCAAAGTTTATTTTATGATCATGATAGTGAATACATTTTCTTTTTTTTTTTTTTTTAACGTTTATTTATTTTTCAGACAGAGAGAGACACAGCATGAACGGGGGAGGGGCAGAGAGAGAGGGAAACACAGAATCGGAAGCAGGCTCCAGGCTCTGAGCCGTCAGCCCAGAGCCCGACGCGGGGCTCGAACCCGCGGACCGCGAGATCGTGACCTGAGCCAAAGTCAGACGCTTAACCGACTGAGCCACCCAGGCGCCCCTGAATACATTTTCACATACAATGCCATAGTTTCCTATTTTAATTATATTTCAACTATAAAAGTAATCCACAAATACTTTATTAGGGCATTGTAATAATATTCATATGTGAAATTAGAAAATAAACTGCTTCCAAAATTTTGGATCAAGCATATAAGAAGGTGAGAAGTCTCGTCCTACCATAAATGTATGTTGAAACAAATCATGTCATCTAAAGTGATTCATACATTTCGTGCACTGAAGGCCGTATCACGTGCCAATTTTTACAGTTAAAATAGAGTTTGAAATAAAAGAATATTAAATTTATTTTGTAAGTATCTTAAGGACTCTATGTAAAAGAGGGTTGAAATATGTGTCTTCTAAATAGATAAGGCTCTAATAATTATGGTAAGAAAAATGGGCCATGAGCCATTAACCAAATGCAAATGGGACGGCAAACCACATTGACAAAATATCCTCCCTCAGATCCGAACCAGCCCTGTCCAAACTGTGCTTTATCTTTACAGATGACCCGTGAATGAGGGATTGAACATCATGTGTGGGTCCCCTGATAACACGGATTTTTTCTGATAAACACAGGGCAGTACTGTAAATGTGTTTTCCTTATGGTTTCCTTAATATTTTCTCTAGCTTACTTTACTGTACGAATTAAGTATATAATCCATAGAACATTCCAAATATGGGCTAATTGACTAGATCAACTTTGTGAACGGGAGACTATCAGTAATTAAGTTTTGGGGGAGTCAAAATTTATACCCAGATGTTTTGACTATGCAGGGGTCAGTGACCCTAATGGGCACTCCCTCCAGGGTCAAGTATATTAGATTTCTTCTCATACCCTAGTTATACTCTACATGAATATATATACAATCTGTGGTGCTGAACCCAGAAAATGAATCTCCAATTGAGTTCATCAGATTTCAACACCTACTCTAGACACTTCACTATGTTTTCTCCCAGGGTCATTGTTTTAGCAGGAAGAGGCTCAGAGAAACTTCAGTTATTATTTATTTTATCTGCAACAAGTTGGCTTTCTTTTCTCAGAAAGTCTCATTTCAGGTAGAAATCGCCAAGAAGAAACTATTGTTCATAACGGAGAGTAAAATTACGTCATGTCAGTGACTTCTATCCTTGGTAGTTTATGTATGCCATGATACTACTTTTTAATGATGGGTTGAGAAATCCCTCTACTAAATCAACACCCAAGGACTCTGGCAACAAGCAAATGCATATCCTTCTCTGTAGAGCATATTGTTCTTAGGTTTCCAATGGTCAGTGTTTCTGGACTCTACACCATGAGGACTTTCCACAGACACCACTTGTAAATGTATGTGGCACTCAAATAGCAGGAAAGACCTTCCCCACACACAATAATGAGAGTAGAAATGTCCTAATTACCTAAAAAAAATGTTTTAACATTTATTTATTTTTGAGAGAGAGAGAGAGACAGAGAGAGAGAGAGACAGGGCACAACCAAGGGAGAGGCAGAGAGAGAGGGAAAACACAGAATCCCAAGCAGACTCCAGGCTCTGACCTGTCAGTACAGAGCCCGATGTGGGGTTCAAACTCACGAACCTTGAGATCATAACCTGAGCCGAAGTTGTACTCTCAACCGACTGAGCCACCCAGACGCCCCCTCATTACTTTTTAAAGCACTCTAGGGACACCGTGTGATCGTGTGTGAGCGCAAAGTGAGTTTCCTGTTTCAGGAAAAGTCTTGAGAAATCGACTGCATGAAGTTTGTCTGCAGCTCAGGACTGTTAGAATAAGTGAGACAAATAGTTTGCAAGGGAGCAGATTCCTGTTCATAAACCACAAGTTAAGGGCAGTGTGTGGGCTTAAATGTGTAAAACAATAGGAAGATGGCAATTCAGCTTCATGCACAATGGCAGTTACCAACTGTGGTGATTTTACCCCAAAGGGGACACTGGTGATGGAGATTATTTGGTGGTCTCAACTGTCATCTGGTGGGTGGAGACCAGGGTCGCTGCTTATCTTGTAAAACAGAGGACACCCCCATCATGGAGAATCATCCTGCCCCAAATGTCAATAGTGCCCAAGTCTACAACGTTCCCACTTGGTCACGGGTGACCATGGAGAAGTGCCAAGTAGCAAAAAATTTAGTGCAGGGCACAGTACACAGAGGGCATGGAATTGCACATCCCAGCTGCCTTCTCCTTGATCATCCACACAGTTGGGTGGAAGGTCACAGGCTTGGACCTTGCTGCTGGACAAATATCATGGCGCGACTGTTCCCTAACCTCGTGTGGACCCCGGCAAATGAGGCACATCAGGCTGCAGGAATTCTTTTCTAAAATTAGAAAGCTGTTCTGCTCATAGAGTAGGTTTAGTGATGATTTACATGATGGTAAATACTAATTTGCAAACTGAGGCAAGCTTACTGTTGCTCAGAAAAAAGTGTCTGTCTCGGAAAATGCACTAAATTGTTGTGTGGCAAGGTTTTTTAAATGTTACTTATACACACATGCATACACACATGTACATGTGGATTACAGGGATAGACACATAGATACATGGATAAATTGCTAGACAGCTAGACAGACATACAGGTAGACAGATAAAAGAGATGATGGATGGATAGATAGGCAGGTAGATAGAAATATAGATAGATAGATAGATAGATAGATAGATAGATAGATATGATGGATAGACAGATAGATGATAGATAGATAGATAGATAGATAGATAGATAGATAGATATGATGGATAGACAGATGATAGATAGATAGATAGATAGATAGATAGATAGATATGATGGATAGACAGATAGATGATAGATAGATAGATAGATAGATAGATAGATAGATAGATATGATGGATAGACAGATGATAGATAGATAGATAGATAGATAGATAGATAGATATGATGGATAGACAGATGATAGATAGATAGATAGATAGATAGATAGATATGATGGATAGACAGATGATTGATAGATAGATAGATAGATAGATACGATGGATAGACAGATGATAGATAGATAGATAGATAGATAGATGATAGAATGGATAGATGATAGATAGATAGATAGAATGGATTGGATGGATGGATGGATGGATGGATGGGTGGATAGATGGATGGATGGATGGATAGATGATTGATACATACATAGATAGATATGATCGATAGATGCATAAGTGGGTGGATGGATGGATAAATGGATGGATGATAGGAAGAAAGAAGGAAGGAATGAATTTGTCTCAGAATGCTCTATTCAATACCTTTTGTATATCAATATTCAATTAAAGAAAAAAACTGTTAGGAAGTGTTTCTTCTTCCACCCTATAATTTTTATATACTTTGACAAAATATCAAGGAAAAAGCTTGTAGTAAGTTTCCACAATTAAACTCAATTATCACTCTTTCTAACCTCGCTAAAATGTGCTCTCGTGAATTCTGGACTCTAGTGAATTCAGTCTCTGAGAATTAATTTCTGAATGTCACTTCATTTGACACAGGGAATAATAAGTGCATTTTAAAAATCCTGTGTCAGAGAGGGAGTGACACGGTTAGAAAGGCATCACGGTGATGTGCTTTAGGGCATTGTGTCCTGATTTCCAATTGTAAACCTAGAAACTACCGCTACTCTCCCCAGAGGTTTTTAAAGAAAGTTGCAGAGCTGTGTCCTTCTATCTGATTCTGGCTTCCCACTGTCCATTATTCTCAGGGTCCACTGCTTTATGTGCTTTGTTGGAAAAGCAACCGGTTCAACCATTTGCAGAGACATACTTAGTGATATGCTTTCACCGTCTGCTTTCAAGGAACACATATTAGTAAATTAATCTTTTTGTAATGGGTGGAGATTTGGGGGCATATGATCCTCAAAGAAATTTGGTTTTGAAAAGCATATGTCTCGAGTGAATGCCAGTCTGTTCTTTTGCTTCTCAAGCTGGGGGGGCCAGAGACCTACTGAATCAGAATCCGCCATTAAGTATAATTTTTAAAAATTTATTTTTGAGAGAGAGAGAGTGCACAAGTGTGTGTGTGTGGGGGGGGGAGGGGAGCAGAGAGAGGAACAGGGTGTGAGCAGGGGAGGGGCAGAGAGAGAGGGAGACACAGAATCCGAAGCAGGCTCCAGGCTCCAAGATGTCAGCACAGCAGAGCTAGAACCCACGAACCATGAGATCATGACCTGAGCCGAAGTTGGGCGCTTAAGCGACCCAGCCACCCAGATGCCCCAGAATCTCCCATTAATTAAATCCCTATGGGATCCCCAGACATAATTCATAAGCACCACATCCTGTACACATTTTCTGCCTCAGATTTTGGTTTCATGGCCAGAACGAATATTCAGCTGTCCTAGTTGTTAAAATATGGAAATACTCCCCAACTGGCTGATAAATACATTGAAAATCAAAATTTCTTCCTGAGAAATGAACTGTGTTTTCAGTCATTTGTGGAAGACATAACCAGTGCCCGAGTATGTCCAGCCATTGCCAAAATACTAGATCCAAAGTGTTTACAGAAGGCACCCCCCGAATTCAAACAACAGGAAGAAAAAGTGGGCAGGTTCAGAATTTGCTCAGCTAACATAACTTTATACCAAGACCGGGTAAATGACACCAGGCACCCTCGAAGCTCAGATCAATTTTATCAACTACTGTGGGGGACCTGCGTGGACCCCTTCACGGCTGTTTAGAATTCCTGACCGCCCACCATCCAGTCAACAATCTGGGGTTGTTAACCAAGAGTCCCCTGTTAACCTTACTTTAAGGGGGTCCCTGTGAACTGTTCATTGCTTGTTTTCCGGCGAATGAAAAGCAAAACCCAAAGTCAACACTGGACAAGAGCCTGTGTTGGTTATGCAGGGGATTATCGTGTACATTTGAGGGGACAGGGATCAGGGGAGTTTTGTTCCACATGTGTGGATATACATAGATGGATATAGATATAGTATGTACTAACATGTATTATATCACAGTATAATATATATGCTCGTCTATTTTTATATATTGTATATGTAATAAATAAAATGTAATATTATATAGTATATAATTGTATATAATCTATAATAAAACATAATATATGTTTATTTTATATCATATATCTAATAAATAAAATATATTATATAGTATATAATTGTATATACTATATAATAAAACATTTATGTATGTTACATCTATTTGTATGATAATATATCTATTATGTATGATTGTATATAATATATACTATAGATTAGGTATAATAATATATAATAATGAGACAGATTTTGTCCAGATATTATATATGTAAATCTAGACACATCATATATAACATAACAACATTGCATAATATAATCTATAATGTAATAATCTACATAGGTTTTATTTAGTCTTATCTTTGGTTTATGTGATGCATTTAGTCTATATCTGTCTATCTATCTATCTATCTATCTATATCTAAGTATTGGGGTGCCTGAGTGGCTCAGCTGGTTAAGTGTATAATTCCTGATTTTGGTTCAGCTCATGATCTTATGGTTGGGAGATCAAACCCTGTGTGGGGCTCTGTGCTAAGCGTGGAACCTGGCTGGGATTCTCCCTCCCTCTCTCTCTGTCCCTTCCCCGCTTGTGTGCTCGCTCTCTCAAAAGAAAAAAAAAAAAAACAAAAAAGATTCTCCTTCTTTCGCCATCTGTCTCTGCCTCTCCCCTTTTTGTGCCCATGCTCTGTCACTCTAAAATATATATATATATATATATATATATATATATATGATAAAATATTTCATTAAAAATTATATAAATTATATCCTATATAAAATATTATTATGAAATGAATACCACATAGTGCAACTTATACTATCTATAAAAATCGATGAGCATACGTGTGTGTGCAAATATATACAAATAT
Source organism: Panthera onca (assembly GCF_046562875.1). NCBI lineage: Eukaryota > Metazoa > Chordata > Mammalia > Carnivora > Felidae > Panthera > Panthera onca. The sequence goes on along the minus strand of NC_138357.1, from coordinate 127,409,789 downwards.
ATATATTCATTAAAAGTATGGTGATTTGTATGATTTATAGGCTCAGTGGAGCCCTTTAGAACCTTCCTGAGCACAGGATTCCTCCTACCAAAACACAGAGACATCCAGAGAGCAAGTCTTAACCTGTTTCTAAGATGTATAACACCCTATATGAGGATTCTTTTCTTTCTTCTGCAAGCATTGCCTTATCCATTCATTTAAACTTATTTGTTCAGTGGTAAATTTTCTAGCGAATTGAATTCACATCAAATATACCATGGACTAATAAATATAACCACGGTACCAGTTTAGATTAAGACTTTTCTTAGAAAGCGACGGGGCGAAAGGTTTCTCAGGAGACACGCAGAGATGAAAATGACACGTCAACACTGAACAGATTTCCTTAGAGAGAGAGGCCGCATAAATATTTCGTGAACGCGGAATACGTTCCCCAATAAATTTTAGAATCAAATTTTTTTTTGCTCGATGGCTGACTGGAATAATCAGTGGGTCCCAGAGTAGCAACAATTTGGTGGGCAGGTGTGTGGGAGAGAAACATGAAATATTAACAAAACATCTGAGCATCACACAAGGCAAGTCAGGATCCCGCTCTGTCCTGCGGATGAGGAAGAATGAGAAAAGAATAAGAAAGTTGCTCTCTGATGTGAAAGACCAACGCTGGAAAAAATGGTCTAAGCAATTAAAAATAATTTAGAGGGAGAATGACGTTGTAAAGCATACAGAATCTGAAAAAACAAGTGTTTTTTTCCTTTGTTCCTTTATCAGAGTCGTTTTCCTTGAGACACCCAAAAATGGACTGCATTGTCCTAGTGACAGCGATGGAAGCAATCGGCAAATTTATGTAAAATACAGTCCAAATGCTGACAAAATAACGCAGTAAACTCAGGATCACAAATTTGTACTTGAAATTTGCATTCAGTTTATTTGAAAAGCACTCGGTTTTGAAAATGAAGTGATTCTACATAAATACCTAACACATGCGCATCAATATTTCATTCTCCTAACTATGGAACTACGTCAAAGAAAAGTAACTTTGGTATACCGGGTTTGCTCAAAATGAAACTCAACATGCCAGTTAAAACTTCACATATTCCTTTGAGCACAGTGGCTGTGCCTGGTGTTATATTTTCCTGTGGAAGCCGGAAATCTCTGCTTCAGGTTTGGAGTGTCAGATTCCAGAACCTGTCACAGCATTGGACTGTTTGCATTCAAACTGACATCCTGTCTGTTACCAGCCTTGTGAGCCCACCGAAGTGATGCAGCCTTTTGGGGAAACGTGTGTCTACTTTGTAAAATGCAGGAAATAGTGGTGCTATAATTGAACGTCTCTATTTATTTATTTATTTTTGAGAGACAGAGAGAGAGCAGGGGAGGGGCACAGAGAGAGGGAGACAGAATCCCAAGCAGGCTCTGAGCTGTCAGCGCACGGCCCGATGCGGGGCTCGAACTCCCGAACCGTGAGATCGCGACCTGAGCTGAAATCAAGAATCTGACACTCAACTGACTGAGCGACCTGGGCGCCCCAAGGCTGTTACATTTTTAGAAAACAATTCAGTGGTGTCTGAAATGCTTCATGAGAATTCTGCTCTGTCATAGCCAGTCTGTGACCTGTGTTTCAAACAGCAAGATGGGTTCTTTTACGCCTGTGACCAAGCGGGTGTTTACCATCATCCACCAGTCAGCGCTAGCCTTTTACTTGCGGGTTCACGGAACATCTGAGACACGGTGGGTCACGACAATGGACCCAAACAAGCACATTATAAGAGGACAAGACAAGACGCTAATATTTCAGTGAATTCTATGGTTTTATAACATGGCCATAATTTGCAGCCGCATGGCAGAATTACGGATTTTACTTAGGATTTTTAAAAAATGGTCTGTGCTCAAAAATAATCCACCAGGGACTCCTGGGTGGCTCAGTCAGTTGAGCGACCGACTCTTGATTTTGGCTCAGCTCGTGATCTCACAGTTCTGGAGTTTGAGCCCCACGTCGGGCTCTGTGCTAACAGCTCAGAGCCTGGAGCCTGCTTCCGATTCTGGGTCTCCCTCTCTCTCTGCCCCTCTCCCGCTCATGCTCTGTCTGTGTCTGTCTCTCAAAAATAAAGAAACATTAAAAGAATCAAAAAATTAAAAAAATAAAAATAAGTAAAAACAAACAGAACAATCCACTATGGCTTCCCGTTATAATTCACATGTAAAACTAATTTATATAATGTGTAATTAATTATATCTCCTGGAGTAAAGTGCATACCTAGGCACGGTCCCCGCCCTCTGGCTGTCCTCAAAAGCTCTTCTGTTGGGAATTTGACCACTTACCTGGTTCCAGCTTCTCTGTCCATTGGTGGGCACAGCACATTGTAACCCTGTATCTTTTTTTTTTTTTTTTTTTTTTTTTTTTTTGCATGTTCCTGCCCTGGTATTCTTTTCCTTCTGCTCTTGGAATGACTGAGTCCTTTGCATTGGGTGAGTCTCAGCTAGAATGCCGCCTTTCGAAAGGCTTCGGCTTACAGCAAAATGTAGCAGGTTTTGGGCAAGTGCGTTATCAGAGCAGAAGCCACATCCACACCCCCTGGTTGTCCGGGCCAAGCACGCCCTTTCAAGGAGCTATGTTTGCTGGATTTGCTTGTTCATGTCTGTTTGCCCTACTCGAGTACAACGTGCTGTGGGAAGACGTTGTGTGGGAAGTGGGCGCATGTTTGGATGACACACTTTCTACAGTGTCATTGTTTGCTATCCTGTTATGGATCCTGTGATTATGGAGAAGGGAAGTGTTACTTTCACATTTGGGGGGCTGGACACTAATGCAGGTCTCATTAGAGCTGTGAGCTCTCCTTAGAGGAGTAGTGTATTTGCACGTGGGTGTGAGTGCACATGCCTCCTGTACAACAGAGTGTGTAACAGAGTAAGCATTTGCATGTGACCACACATGCCTGTAACGAGAATGTGTATTTGCATGTTGGTGTGAATGCACATGCATGTAACAACAGTGTATTTGCACATGGGTGTGATTGCACACGCATAGAGCGAGGGTGTGTATTTGCATGTGGTGTGACCGTAAGATGCGTATAACAAAAGAGCGCTGTTTTGCTTGGCTGAGTGGACACCTCCCTTCCCTGAAATGATTCCGAGTTGCAGACCCCTCCAAAAAGAGTCGCTCTCCCCTGCACACCTGGGTTTGTCCCCCTCGTGCTGCACAATGACTGGCACATTGTGCTCCAACCGTTTCGTGTGGAACAATTCAATGTGCTTCCTTTATTTCTGACTTTCTCCCTCCTCCTTTTACTGCGTCATGTTGGTTTTGAGCAGTTTCCGCCGGCCCCACCTCCTACGACTCGCAGGGGATGGAAAGTGGCTGAACTCATTTCACTGTGTTTGACAATCATCTCGATGATAAAACGAACAGCATTTTTATTCCTAACCCGCACTCTCCTCAACCACGTTTTCCCAAGCGGCTGACTCAGCTCTGGGAATGACTGCCACCCATTCGACTCCTAAGCCCTGCGGGCCGCCACCCCCCCCCCCGCCCCCCGCCCTCTTACCCATGCTGTCAGGTGTCATCAGAGTCAACTCACATAGAGTACACAGTTATTACTATCACACGGCCAGGACAAGAGTGTTTTTTGCAAACTTTAACCAAAAATGTAGGTTCACCACTTTGGGAAATGAGGGTTTCTAAATACTATGCATATGGGTTAAAATCCTTGAAGCAACGTTAAGAGTATTCAGAATTCAGACGCTAAATCTTCTTAATCATGTTTTCCTGATGTCTATTTTCCCAGAAAGTGGCTGACTTCCATCTAATTTTAAAATAGATGAGGTAGGGGTGCCTGGGTGGCTCAGTCGGTTGAGCGTCCGACTTCGGCTCAGGTCATGATCTCATGGTTCGTGGGTTTGAGCCCCGCATAGGGCTCTGTGCTGACAGCTCAGAGCCTGGAGCCTGACTGGGATTCTCTGTCTCCCTCTCTCTCTGCCCCTTCCCTGCTCATGCTCTCTCTCTCTCTCTCTCTCTCTCTGTCAAAAATAAATAAACATTACAAAGTTTAAAAAAGTAAAAACATACCAACTTAGGAAAATCAGCACATGGGAACCATCAGGTCTATATCAGGGCAGGTGTGGTGTTGTGATGGCAGATACAGGCAAAGGAAGAGCCTGAGGCTACCCCACAAGTGTAATTTTTGAAATATGAAACACCATGGTAGGGTTAGGTAGGTAGATAGATACAGCTGATGAGAGAAATGAGTAACTTGGGGGATAAACCTGAAGAGATGGCCGGAAACACAGCCTGGAAGATAAGTTGAAATATGAAAGAGTACCTAAGGGGTGCCTGGGTGGCTCAGTCAGCTAAGCGTCCGACTTCAGCTCAGGTCACGATCTCTCGGTCTGTGAGTCTGAGCCCCACGTTGGGCTCTGTGCTGACAGCTCGGAGCCTGGAGCCTCTTTCGGATTCTCCGTCTCCCTCTCTCTCCACCCCTCCCCTGCTCATGCTCTGTCTCTCTCTCTCTCTCTCTTTCTCAAAAATAAATAAACATTAAAAAATTAAAATAGATGAGTTAGGGGTGCCTGGCTGGCTCAGTCGGTGGAGGCTGTGACTCTTGGTCTGCAGGTGCTGAGTGCGGGCAGATGTTGGGTATAGAGATTTCCAAAAAAATAAATAAATAAACTTCTAAAAAAATAAAAATACAAAACAGATGAGGTACATTTATTTATGGTATTTCAAATTAATTTTGGTAGTATGTCAGGAAAACTTATTTAGAAGTGAATTAAATTTATTGTAATAAATTTGTATATGTTTTAAATTTTTTAAAGTTTATTTATTTGTTTTGAGAGAGGGGGAGACACAGAGAAAGAGAATCCTAAGCAGGCTCCACACTGTCAGTGTTTTTAAAAGTAATCTCTGTGCCCAGCACGGGGCTTGAACTCATGGCCCTGACGTGAGCTGTATTGACAGAAACAGCCAGTTGTGTGTGTGTGTGTGTGTGTGTGTGTGTGTTTTAGTTCATTTTATTTGAGAGAAAGAGAGAGACAGAGTGTGCACGGGGGAGGGGCAGAGATCAAGAGTTGGAGGCTGTTTTAAATTTAATTTTTATTTTAATTTAAATTTAATTAAAATTTGTCAGAGCATTGCAAAAACGTCACATGCATTTTTTTCTTATGGACACTGAACCCTTCATTAGGTGTGTATTTTTCGTTTGGATATTACAGATACAGTGTCATGTGTCGTGCTTTTTAAATCAAACTGTATTACTAAGTTTTAGGTCAAATAGAGTCACAATGAAACTGCACTCTTACATTTTAGCATGCTGCCAAATAAGTATGGCAATATGTGGGTTGTGATGTCTTTATCAAAAACATAAGACTTTAGGGGCGGCTGGGTGGCTCAGTCCGTTAAGTGTCTGACCTCGGCTCAGGTCATGATCTCACGGGTCGTGAGTTCGAGCCCCACGTCGGGCTCTGTGCTGACAGCTCAGAGCCTGGAGCCTGCTTCGGATTCTGTGTCTCCCTCTCTCTCAAAAACAAACTTCAAAAAAATTTAAAACACACATAAGACTTTAGATAAATAATTATAATAAAACATTATAGATGCTATTTGTAGTTATCAAAAAAATAAACACATGGCTAAATAAAAAAAAAAACCACTGCTTTTTCAGCAATTAAAGTAAACTCTGACACATGTAGTTTTGGGGAATTTTTTAAAGGATTTCCTTGTAAGTACCCCATACCAAGCAGAGGAAAAAAAAAGAAATCTAGGTTTGCATCCATCATGAATTCTGCCATATTCTGTAGAGAAGTGAGGAAGAAAACTGTCCAGCCTCAGGGGCTCAATTCCAAGCTTTGACAAACTGCAAATCCAACATCCCATACAGAGACGTCATCTGCCAACGTAGGCAAAGAAACTGAACTCAACCTGCAGTTGAGCAGGGGCACCTGCCTTCTCTTGAGAAAGAAGGGTGCACACAAGGGTGGTTAGAATTTAAACAGTGAATCCTCCTCTCAAACATTTTCTAAATGAAAACTTAGTTTTGAAATTTTAAGAAGCGATCAAAACGCATTAAACCATGTCCCGGTTTTGAAACCAAAGCCCCAGGTTGGGTTAGAGCCTCCGGCTTCTTTGCTCCTGTATCTGATGGGGCGAGGTGACAAAAGGGAAAACGCATGAAGGTTTATGAAAAAGTTTCATTTGGAAATGCGGCATTGAGAGCTCGCCCTTATTGAGAACTGCGTGTGACACCCTCGCCTTCGGCTCTCCAGGGGAGACACCCAGGAGAGGTGACCCTAACCAGCACTCCGAAACTACTCCTACTGGCCTCGTAGGAAGCTTGCCCACAACCCCACTTGATTTAATCATGCAGCTTAGTGATGCTCCTGAAGGAATATTGAATGCTGGAACTGTTTTAGGACTTGGGCCACACCCCCCTTAAAACGGAAAGAAGCAAATCGCATACACAGGATTTGCATCTTAAATATGTTCAGTAATCATCACCATTTAAAAATCCCTAACAGTAAAGGTTGTGTGCAGGGCACGCGTGTGAACTGAGAGGCAAGGAGCTGAAGTTATGGAGATGTTATTCACAAAATCGTACTTGATGGGGTTTTTTGGCATTTAAAAATTTTTTAAGTTTATTTATGTTTTTTAAAGTTTATTTATTTTGAGAGAGACAGAGGGGCGCCTGGGTGGCTTGGTCGGTTAAGCGTCCGACTTCAGCTCAGGTCATGATCTCACGGTCCGTGGGTTCGAGCCCCGCGTCGGGCTCTGTGCTGACAGCTCAGAGCCTGGAGCCTGTTTCAGATTCTGTGTCTCCCTCTCTCTCTCTGCCCCTCCCCTGTTCATGCTCTGTCTCTCTCTGTCTCAAAAGTAAATAAACGTTAAAAAAAAATTAAAAAAAAAAAAAAAAAAAAAAGAGAGAGACAGAGACAGCACTAGTGGGGGAGGGGAAGAGAGAGAGAGGGAGAGAGAGAATCCCAAGCAGGCTTTGCACTGTCAGCACAGAGCCCACTGTGGGGCTTGAACCCACAAACCATGAGATCATGACCTCAGCTGAAATCAAGAGTCAGACGCTTAGCCAAATGAGCCACCCAGGTGCCCCTGTAGGGTCTGTTCTGAATTATAAAGTACATTTAAAGAGCATACATATGTGGAAGCTTAAGCCACCCTCAGAAATCTTGACACATTCATTAATGATCAATATTTAAATGAAAAACTCTCTGTGGCTCAGGATTTATTGGAATTCAAATAGGGTACAGAGAAAATTGCAGCAGAATGTTAGAATTTAGTAAAACTGTAGGCAATTCGTAAGTATGAGAAAAGTAGTATGCTATAATAAGTCTATTTTTCAGGACAGTTAAACGTGAGTAATGGTTTTTCACTGTTGAGTCGTAACAAAAGCACATATGGACTATTCTGCTTATACGTAACTATTATCTACAGCACAGCTTAATGACAGTTTTATCAGTTATTAGCTATTAGGAAAGTGAAAAAATACGACATCCAAATAACGCATATGGCTCAGAAATCAGTTTGGTTTAACTAAAAAATTTCTGAGAACACAAATGTGTGAAAGAAATAACAGAGACATTTCCAGAATCTCAAAGATATGCAGAAATATTGATTCCTTATAGGATACCAAACTGGAGTGGCTCTTAAAGAACAGCTGAAAGAGAGGGCACCTGGTTGGTACAGCCAGTTAAGCGTCTCATTCTTGATATGGCTCAGGTCATGATCTCGCACTCGTCATCTTACATTAGTGAGATTGAGCCTTGTGTTGGACTCCACCCCGAGCATGAAGTCTGCTTGGGATTCTCTCTCTCTCTGACCCTCCCCAGCTCGTATGCTTTCCATCTCAAAATAAATAAACATTTAAAAAGAAACAGTCGAAGGAAACTGATATAATGCGAGTCACCTAAAGTTACATCTCCTAACACAGTCTTCAAAGAAACTTACAGTCCCCAAAGTCCAAGAATGCAAAACAGCCCTACAAAAAACCAAGCAAACCTATGTTTACTGCCTAACTGCATGAGAGAAAAGAGTATAAACTTGACATCACTTACTAAAATAAGAATGCAAAAAAACAGAAATCAATTTCCAGAAGAGCTATTCCTTCAGATCCCATGTAGGTGCAAAAGATCTTGGGCAGAGAACTAGGGGGAGTTCTAGATAAAATGTTCCCCCAAAATGAGAACAGGAGCAACAAGCTGCCTAATTGTACTCCTAAAAATGAGAAATCCACACTAACTGCAAAAATGTTCATAGAGGGTTCTAGAATATCAGAGTGTTGACCAGAGGCATGGAAAGTTACAAATTTCACAGTGATAGGCTTGGAAAAGCATCAATTCTTGGGAAGAAATCAGATGAAAACAAACGATGAAATGCTGTGTTTTGAGCATGGGTGGCATAGGGAAGAAGAAAGAGACAATAGAACTTTGCAAGAAAAAAATACCGAAGGACACACAATGCTACCTCTCAATTATTTCTTCCCTTTCCCACACCTCGCAAATAAAAAAGATTATGACAAAAAACAGTCCGACTGAACTAGAAAACTTATACACCAGCCAGTATCATCAAAGGAATTCTTAGCTCAACACAGCCTTCATCGATACAAGTTTTAGCTGATCAAAACCCCCATCCTGTCCATTCCTTCCCCCCCCCCCCACAATAACAATTATCAAGAGCAGAATAAAACTTCAACATATGGGACGCCTGGGTGGCTCAGTCAGCTGAGCGTCTGACTTCGGCTCAGGTCATGATCTCACGGTTCGTGAGTTCGAGCCCCGCGTCGGGCTCTGTGCTGATGGCTCGGAGCCTGGAGCCTGCTTCGGAATCTGTGTGTCCCTCTCTCTCTGCCCCTCTCCCTACTTGCACTCTGTTTCTCTCTCAAAAATAAACATTAAATTTTTTTTAACTTCAACATAGCCCTCCAAGTGAACTTGAATATCCAGACATCTGCTTGTGACCGTGATGGAATACCCAGGCTGGATACGTGCTACCAGTTCACAAAATGGGAACACCTGACAAAATTATGGAACGTGGACGTTTCATATATTGGACGGTAGGCAGCACAAGGTGGTGATCACTAGGGGGAGGAAAAACAAATCAAGTACGGCCTGTGGGCTCCGTTCCCGGCTTCCTGGTGTTCAGGACAGGCAACACAGCAGAGCTCAAGGGGTGTCTCTTTGGTCCTGGAGCAGAGGATAAGCTTTGAGGCAGTCGACACAAGTAGAATTTGATCTGCAAACTAATGCACAGAAGGAACCTATTAGGGAGGAACTCCGCCAAAGGGTGCCCTATGAAAATTGACAGAATGAGGGTACATGCACCGGGGTGTGGACGAGACCCAGGACGCAGAAGGGGTTAGCTGGAGTAATCCCTGGTGCTCACGGAGCCCTCATCAGCCAGAGAGGGAAGACCTAACGCAGAGGACCATTCACAATGTTCTCAGGGTGGCATCACCTAGAAAGTGGGACCGAATGAGCTCCACATGGGAGACTTCCCTGTGCCGCTCCCCCCAAACTCAAAATCAAGACCTGAAGGTAAATTCACTGCAGCCAAAGTACGAAGGGAAACCATACGCAGAGATATGTTCCAGAAATAGCACACAGCCATGTGTACAGGACAGTAGGTGGGTATTCAACAAAAAGGCTTAGTGGGGATGAAAAGAAGGGGGAAAAATAGGGGCCAAGCAGTCATGACACGTGGCGACCAGCATAAACACAGTATGGCGCGAGGACAAGAGGGCTTTGGCGAGGCTTCATACTCAAGGAAACAGAGGAAAGTGAATACAGTTAGGCGATATGGGGAGCTATTAAAAAAAAAGGACAAAAAATCGGGACTTGGAGAGAAAATAGGTCATAACTGAGATGCACAACGAAAAATGAACTGGATATAATTCACAGCCAGGTAGGCACGGCACCCAGAAAAATTTGTGAGCTGTAACACACATGAACAGAAAATTATGTAAAATTAAGGAACGAGAAAAAGAAACAGCATTGAGGGGGGTGGGGTACGGACTAATGGCAAGTACTATAATTTGCACATGATTGAGCCTCAGGAGGACACTGCAAGGGAGATAGAGAAAAATATACATTTGAAGAAATTAAACTTTGTTTTTAAGTAACTTGATAAAAAAAAAAAAAAGGATATAAACCAGAGATACAAGAATCACAATGACTCTGAAGGAGAAGAAACATAAATCCCACAGCAAGAAACATCATCATCTATTTGGTCAAAAGCAGTGATAAAAATAAAAATTTAATAGGAGCCACGGAAAACAAATGTGTCCTATCCAAGGCAAAGATAAGAAGGATGGCATTTTCTAGTCATAAACAATGCGAGCTGGAAAACACTGGAGAAATAGCCTGTAAAGTATGGAGAGAAACACCATACAAGGCCAAAAAAAAAAAAAAAATGGAGGGGGAGTGTTTTTGCTGTTAAAAATTTAGTGTTTTATTAGGATGTGCTGATAGCTTTGCCCCACCTTCCTCAGACACACACTCAATCATGTGCACAGCAAACAATTGGGGAAGAACCTCTTTGTCTTTGTTAGGTTATTCTGAGAAATGTACATTTCCAACAACAGGAAACGGCTTTATCCTTCTCAGGTATTACAGAAAGAAGGGAAATTTAAGTAACATTTAGGTGCAAAGGTAGGTATGATTGGAACTGGGTCCGTTGACAATGGCTACACAAGAAGTTTCTGCAAACTCGGTGAGGTAAAGCAGCAGCTACTGGCATGTCGAAGGGGTTCACAGGTCGTGGTCATCCTGGCTAGACGGAGCGGGTCTTGGCCGGGCTCCTTCATGTGTCTGAGGCTGGCTGGTGGGGTGGCCGTCGGCTGGCTGGTCTGGGATGCCCAGCGTTGGGGTGGCTGAGCACTGCTCCACATGGGATGTCCCGGTCCAGTGGGCTAGGCTGGGGAGTGATGGAATCCGGGAGAAGACGTGCATGTACAACACTCATCTCCAAGTCTGGGCTGACACCACGTGCCTGCAGGCATCCTACTGCCCAAAGCAATCACGAGCTCAGAGCGCATTGAAAGGTTGGAGAAAATAAGGGCGCCTGGGTGGCTCAGTGGGTTGAGCGTCCAACTCTGGATTTTGGCTCAGGTCCTGATCTCACGGTTCGTGAGATTGAGCCCTGCCGAAGTCGTGCTCCACACTGGCATGCAGAATGTGCTTGTGATTGTGTCTTCCTTTCTCTCTACCCCTCCACTGCTGCACTCTGTCTCTCTCAAAAGAAATAATAAAAAAAAGAAAGGTTGGAGAGATAGATTCCATTGACTGATGGGAAGAAATGGAAAGTCATCTGTGACTCTCACGGCTGGAGAATCATAGCTATGTATGCAATCAATCTGTCATATCAACTTTGGAAAATGCACCAAAAACCCAGAATGACATACTTCTTGTTTAAGTTTATTTATCATTCATTCATTCATTCATTCAGAGAGTGCGAGTGAGTGGGGAAGGGGCACAGAGAGAGAGAGAGAGAGAGAGAGAGAGAGAGTCCCAAGCAGGCTCCACAGTGACAGCACAGAGCCCCATGCAGGGCTTGAACTCAGGAACCTCCATTATCATGACGTAAGCCAAGCCCAAGAGTCACGTGCTTAACCAACTGAGCCCCCAGGCTCCCTGGAATGACATACTTGTTTAAAAAATTTTTTTAATGTTTATTTATTTTTGAGAGAGAGAGAGCATGAGCAGGGTAGGGTCAGAGAGAGAGGGAGACACAGAATCCGAAGCAGGCTCCAGGCTCTGAGCCGTCAGCACAGAACTCAACTCGGGGCTCGAACCCACAAACCATGATCTGAGATCATGACCTGAGCCGAAGTCGGACGCCCAACTACTGAGCCCCCCAGGTGCCCCTGGAATGACATACTTCTAAGGTTACAGGTGAACTTTTCTTTCTTCTCACCTGAACTTGGTAGAACATACATTTTCTTTAACAACTAGAAACACATTTTGAGAGTACTATAGGGGAACCTAGTGATGTTTTTATTTGTGAATTACCGATGCAAAGCCTTGGTGGTTGCACAGCAGAAACAAATAAGGAGAAAAGCACCAAAGTGTCCAGGAACTTGAAAAAAAAGGGAAGTAGATAAATTTAGAAGAGATAAAAATCAGAGTGTTGCTGCCTATGTCAAAATCTGTTGGAAGAATCAGAATCTGCTGCTGAGCAGAAAATAGGAATCTGTTTCTCAAGGGGAATTTTGAGAATATTTTCAACGCGATTGTGTCTTTAATGACCCTTGTTTAGGGTAGAAGCTGTAATTAGCTTCACAGCGGGAATTACAGTGGCTTCCAAAGAAACAACCATTTTTAGATACTGGGAAACAGACCAGTCCTTATCAAAGGAATTAGATTAATACAAAGTAATCTGTGGCAAAAAATCTAATTTTCAAATAAGTCTCTAAATCTATTGTGTTCTGTTTTTTTTTTTAATTTTTTTTTTTTAACATTTATTTATTTTTGAGACAGAGAGAGACAGAGCATGAACGGGGGAGGGGCAGAGAGAGGAGACACAGAATCGGAAGCAGGCTCCAGGCTCTGAGCCATCAGCCCAGAGCCTGATGTGGGGCTCGAACTCACGGACCACGAGATCGTGACCTGAGCTGAAGTCGGACGCTTAACCGACTGAGCCACCCAGGCGCCGCATATTGTGTTCTGTTATATTAAACACATAGCACCAACTTTGAGAATAGTTATCTTTGTATTTATTTTAAGTTGTATTATCTTGATCTCTGTTCAATAATAAAAAAATCATTATTATAAGGTTGCAATTCACTCATGTGGCGGTATCTTTAATTACAGGGTGCAAGAAGCATCTTTAAAAATTAGGGATTTTTCTGAAAAATATACCTATCGTATGGAGATAATTAATGCGTTCTTTAGAAGCATTAGCTTTCCAGTTATATTTAAAGGTATGTAGAATTAGGGTGCCTGGTTGGCTCAGTTGGTAGAGCATGTGAGTCTTGATCCTGAGGTCGTGAGTTCAAGCCTCACATTGGGCTTAGAGTTTAATTTAAAATTTAAGAAAATGATTTATTTTTTAATGTTTGTTTATTTTTGAGAGACAAATAGAGACAGAGTGTGAGTAGGAGAGGGTCGGAGAGAGAGGGAGACACAGAATCCTAAGCAGGTTTCAGGCTCTGAGCTCTCAGCACAGAGCCCAACCTGGGGCTTGAACACACGAACCACTAGATCATGACCTGAGCTGAAGTCGGACGCTTAACTGACTGAGCCACCCAGGCACACCAAAAATAAGCTCTTCAAACAAGAGTGACTATGATTTCTGGCAGCAGGATACAGCTCTTTTTATATCAGAAGTTAACAATTTAGAAACAAATTCTTAAAACTTTTAATAACAAAATGTGTCCCCACATTGGAAGTGGTAAGTAGGGCTATTTTAATAGGGTGCTAAAAATTTACTAGTCTACAGCTTGTCCCTTGACATTACTAGGACCATGAGGGTGGGAAAGAACATGCCAATCAGTGGACCTCACTGGGATTAGGAACTTCTTCAGTGTCTTCCGATTTTGGGGAAGCAAGATGGTTTCTGTAGGTCAGGTGTCAGCCGCCTTTAGTCTGTGAAGGGCCAGACAAAATATTTTTAGCTTTTCAGGCCACTCATCTCTGACACGACGATCAGCTTTGCACTTGAAGCATGGAAACAGCAATCGACAAAATGCAAATAAATTGGTGAGTCTGTGTTCCAATAAAACTTTATTTACAAACGCTGATGGTGGACTGGATGACCCCCTAGGGCACCAACTTCCGCTGTTCCAGGTCTTAGTGTTAAACATGTAAGTGTTTCCCTTAAAGGCACTGGGTTCATTTTTCACTTAAGCACTCAGTAAGGGTTATTCATACTAAATCCAATCCTGAAGACTACAAGTTCTTTTTTTTTAATGTTTTTATTATTTATTTTTGAGAGAGCGAGAGAGTGCGCAAATGGAGGAAAGGGTAGAGAGACTGGGAGACACAGAATCCGAAGCAGGCTCCAGGCTCTGAGCTGTCAGCAGAGAACCCAACACGGGGCTTTAACTCACAAACCGTGAGATCATAACCTGAGCCGAAGTCGGACGCTTAACCTACTGAGCCACCCAGGTGCCCCCTTTCTGTTCTTCTAATATGAAACAACCAGTACACTCAACGTTTGTTCAGAAGACAGGGATTTGAATACATGACAGCTTTTCTGATTTGTTGTTGTTGTTGCTAAAGAGGGAAGACTGGCTATCTCCCTGAATCTATAGGAAAAGATGAAAACTAGGACATCTTATTGGGAACAAGCGTTTTTTTGTTTCCTCCCTGTTGACGTCCAGTCCTCAAAAAGGATGCTCAGGGGAAACCTGGCTGGGTCAGTCGGTGAAGCATGTGAGTCTTGATCTTGGGGTTGTAAGTTCTAGCCTCATGTTGGGTGTAGAGATTACTTAAAAATAAAATCTTTAAAAAAAGATGCTCAGGATAATGGCTTGATCAAGCACAGCAAAGGCAGACCACCAACTAGAGAGTCTTAAGAATATTTTAAAAAGAGGAGATCAAGGGAAGGTACTGACAGCACTGGAAGGCCTCACTCAAAGGGCTATAAGACAGGCCTTTTGATGTAGGTGTTGGACTGAATTGGGGCAAAATGTGTGTAACAGTGCTGAGTAGAGTTGATGCGATAAGAGGGTTCACCTTTATGAGAGAGAAATTATTCTGAGAAGGAGGCTGTTTACGCAGAAGAGTCATCTCATCTTGGAATAAGTAGATTATTCCATAGGGTCCTGAAGCTGACCATGAAATTATTCACTGGTTGAATCCTTCCATTTCTCTGTCATCAGTGCCTGGAAAAAAGAGTAGTTGGGTTGATACAGTCTCAAAAGTAACTCTGTGGGATATGGCACCTCGGTGTTTATCCCATGCTTTAATGATGGCTGTCTCAATCTGGAACGGGGACTGAAAAACTATGGCCCGCGTGTTGACCAGCCGTTTTTGTAAATAAAGTTTTATTGAGACACAGAATTGCCCATTCAATGCATGTATTTTCTGTGGCTGATGTCGTGGTAAAAAAGCAGAGTTAAGTAGTTGAGACAGAGACCATGTGGCTCACAAAGTAGATAATATGTATTGTCTACCGCATTACAGAAAAAGTTTGGAAATCCTGAACTAAGCAAGTATTTTCCACAGACCAACTGCAACACTTTTCACAATTTTCCTTATTTAGCTGTCATCCTATGTGTGAACTTACATTGTTACTTAACCTGTTTCTATAAACCCGGTACTGTGGATTCTTTTTTTTTTTTTTATTAATTTATTCTTTATTTTTAAAAAATTTACATCCAAGTTGGCATATAGTGTGATAATGATATCAGGAGTAGGATCCAGTGATTCATCCCCTATATATAACACCCAGTGCTCATCATAACAAGTGCCCTCCTTAATGCCCCTTGCTCAGTTAGCCCAGCAACCCTCAGGAACCCTCGGTTTGTTCTTTGTACTAAAAAGTGTCTTATGTCTTGTCCCCCTCCTGTTTTCATATTATTTTTGCTTCTCTTCCCTTATGCTCATCTGTTTTGTATCGTAAATTCCACATATGAGTCAAGTCATATGATATTTGTCTTTCTCTAATTTTGCTTAGCATAACACCCTCTAGTTCCATCCAAGCTGTTGCAAATGGCAACCAAAGATTTCATTCTTTTTTGATCACTGTAATATTCCATCGTGTGTGTGTGTGTGTGTGTGTGTGTGTATGTGTGCGCGTGCGCGTGCGCGTGCACGTGCGTGCAGGTGTATACCACATCTTCTTTATCCATTCATCCATCGATGGACATTCGGGCTCTTTCTATACTTTGGCTATTGTTGATAGTGCTGCTATTAACATGGGGGTGCATGTGTCCCTTCAAAACAGCACACCTGTATCCCGTGGATAAGTGCCTAGTAGTGCAGTTGCTGGGTCGTAGGGTAGTTCTCTTTTTAGTTTTTTGAGGAACCTCCATACTGTTTTCCAGAGTGGCTGCACCAGCTTGCATTGCCACCGACAATGCAAAAGAGATCCTTTCTCTCCGCATCCTCGCCAACACCTGTTGTTGCCTGAGTTGTTAACGTGAGCCATTTTGACAGGTGTGAGATGGTATCTCACTGTGGTTTTGATTTGTATTTCCCTTATGATGAGTGGTGTGGAGCATTTTTTCATGTGCCTGTTCGCCACCTGGATGTCTTCTTTGGAGGAGTGTCTGTTCATGTCTTTTGCCCATTTCCTCACTGGATTATTTGTTTTTTGGGTGTTGAGTTTGACAAGCTCTTTATAGATTTTGGATACTAACCCTTTATCTGATATGTCATTTGTAAATATCTTCTTCCATTCCATTGGTTGCCTTTTAGTTTTGCTTATTGTTTCCTTCACATGTAGAGTTTTTTATCTTGATGAGGTCCTAACAGTTCATTTTTGCTTTTGTTTCCCTTGTCTCCAGAGACGTGTTGAGTAAGAAGTTGTTGTGGCTGAGGTCGAAGAGATTTTTGCCTGCTTTCTCCTCAAGGATTTTGATGGCTTCCTGTCTTATGTTTAGGTCTCATCCATTTTGAGTTTATTTTTGTGTATGGGGTAAGAAAGTGGTCCACGTTCATTCTTCTGCATGTTGCTGACCAGTGTTCCCAGCACCACTTGTTGAAAAGACTGTCTTTTTTCCGCTGGATATTCTTTCCTGCTTTGTCAAAGATGAGTTGGCCATACGTTTGTGGGTCCATTTCTGGGTTCTCTATTCTGTTCCATTGATCAGAGTGTCTGTTCTTGTGCCAGTGCCATACTGTCTTGATGATTAGAGCTTTGTAGTATAGCTTAAAGTCTGGGATAGTGATGCCTCCTGCTTTGGTTTTCTTTTTCAAGATTGCTTTGGCTCTTTGGGGTCTTTTCTGGTTCCATACAAATTTTAGGATTGTTTGTTCTGGCTCTGAGTGGTTTCTACTGCTGCCACATTCTACAGACAGCAAATAAGTTCTCCTTCCTCCAAAAGCCATCTGGAAAATGAACTATGTCCACTTTCAGTGAAAGAACACTATTTCTTTATAGTTACACATGATTCATGCTGCTTCCTGTCTCTCCACAGAAGGGACTATCATTCAAAATTGGAACATTGCATATAATAAGAAATGCCAAGATTGAGATTTATTTTAAATAAAACAAAGAATCATAATAACTTGCATGTGCATATATACTTATGATCTTAAATTTTCCTTTAAACATATGTGTATTTATAGTACAGTAAAACCTTGGTTTGCGAAGATAATTCATTCTGGAAACATGCTTGTAATCCAAAGCACTTGTATGTCAAAGCAAATTTCAAGAACCATTGGCTCAGCTGTGATCATGTGACATGTGGCATCACATACTACTCATAATGCAAGACATCGCTCATGTATCAAGTTGTAATTTATTAGACATGTTTGCTTGTCTTGTGGAACACTCACAGAACAACTTACTCGCAATCCAAGGTTTTACTGTATATAGTCAACTATATGGATTCAAATAAGATGGTTAGTTGTTCTAAGAGTTTATAAAGGAATCCTTTCTTTCCACAGACATTCTTTCTCCCCTTGAAAGAAACATCTCTTTTCCCTCCATTCATCCCCAAAATATATTCAGGGAATAAATGTTATAATTCTGAAAATTTTCGGCATCAAGGGGAGATGTACTGAGAGCCTTTCAGAAACGCTTTCATTAACATGAGCTACATTTCAAGCAAATGAACTAAAACATGACTATCAGAACTATCCTTCTGAACGGAATTCAGAGCAGAGTGGATTTTATGCAAGTGTTCGATGAGCTTCCATGCAATTTAAAGTGGAAGAAAGAGAAAAAAAAATTATCCTGAGGATCAAGAGAGAACCCCTGGGTCTTTTAAGTACTAGGATTTCGGAGCATCACTTCCATGAATATAAAATAGAAAATGGTGTGAAGACTGGCACACAAACTTTTCTTTTATCGCTGTGCATATCTATCTCCAAGGGGGTTGTTTTGAGCATCCCATGATCCCGTACTACTTGGGTCCTTTGCCCTGTCACATGCAGAGACACATGTGGTCACGTGGGGCACCATACTCCTTCTTCTCAGTGCATTGCAGGGGCACAGAAACATGTAGACCCAATTTGGGCAGAGTACTCTTTGGTGCCAAATGTATGTTTTTGTCTGAGACCAACTCATTTATGTTATTAAGACATAACATTTTATGAAAACAATTTTGAAAGAACATGCAAAATGGATTTCAGGAAAAAGGACCTGCTTTTGAAAATAGCAAATTATGAAACAATGCTACATAATCATACAGAATAATTCCCATTTCAAAGGTTGAGTTACTTTAAGTCTTGTGTATGACCCACTCAAGATTTGTTACGAATAAGAGATTCCATCCTATGAGTTAGAGGGATAAACAGAGATAGAAAGTGATTAAGAAGCTAGTTATGGGGCGCCTGGGTGACTCAGTCGGTTAAGTGTCCGACTTTGGCTCAGGTCATGATCTCATGGTCCGTGAGTTCAAGCCCCGCATTGGGCTCTGTGCTGACAGCTCGGAGCCTGGAGCCTGCTTCTGATTCTGTGTCTCCCTCTCTCTCTGCCCCTCCCCTGCTCATGCTCTGTCTCTCAAAAATGAAAAAAAATTAACAAAATCAAAAAAGAAACTAGTTATTTGGTTAACATAAAACAAGAGTTTAAATATTTTATAGGATATTTGTTTGAATCTCTCAGTTTGCCCTTCATACTGCTGTCCCTTCCCTTTTCTCTTTGTCTTCCTCCTCTTTTTCCAACTCATTTCTTTTATTAAAATAAAAGTAGTAGGGGTGCCCACGTAGCTAAGTCTGTTGAACTCCTGACTCTTGATTTGAGCTCAAGTCATGATGCCGGGGTGGTGAGATCAAGCCCCACATCAGGCTCTGTGCTGGGCACACAGCCTGCTTGGGATTCTTTCTTTCTCTCTCTCTCTCTCTCTCTCTCTCTGCTCTTTCCTTGCTTGTTCTCTCTCTCGTTCTCTTTCAAAATAAGTAAATAAACATTAAAAAGAGTAATAGGTTGGGGCACGTGGGTGGCTCAGTCAGTTAAGCATCTGACTTTGGATCAGGTCATGCTCTCGCAATTTGTGAGTTCGAGCCCCACGTCCGGCTCTGTGCCGACAGCTCAGAGCCTGGAGCCTGCTTCGGATTCTGGGTCTCCCTCTCTCTCTGTCCCTCCCCCACTTGCACTCTGTCTGTCTCTCTCTCCAAAATAAATACACATTAAAAAATATCTTTGAAAGAAATTTTTAAAACGTTATAGTAGGTCTGCCTAATCAAATGTGCCCACTCAAGTCTCCTGTGCAAACAGGACAATTTCAGGAGTCAAGAATCCATGTTCCATTCCAACTAGAACAGTATAGCCCAACTTCCTGCTGCTTCTAAAATGCCAACTGCAAACTTTTATTAAATCACATATAAGAGGATTTGACTCTTTTTCCTCAGTATTTTCTAGCCTGTGGGGTCTCTGAGTACAAATGATGGGCTCTGTAGCCTCAACACCAGCTATATGTTATGGAAAACATTAGGTGCTAAGCAATGCTTGATAAATAAACAATGAATAAGAGAATCAATGAATGAATGATTTTTTTTTAGAAGAGCACTCTGACAGTGGCCGTAGAGAATGTAAAGAAGATGCGGTGTCCCTTGCCTTTGGGATGGCATGGAGGTTAGTTCCTCTAGGATAGAGATTCTGGGATGGGATTTAACATGCTATTGTTTATTAAGGATGGTCTTTGGGTCAACACATGTGGAGAGTAATGGAAAGGCATAGGGAAGCACATAGATGAGATAGATGGATGGATGGATGGATGGATGATAAATGAGTAGGTAGATGGATGAATGGATCAATAGGTGGATGGATGGATGATAAATTAATAGTAGACAGATGGATGACAAATGAGTAGGTGGATGGATGGGCGGTTGGATGGATGGATGGATGGATGAATGGTTGAATGGGTGGATGGGTGAGTGGATGGATGGGTGAATGGTTGAATGGGTGGATGGATGAATGGAAGGATGGGTGGATGGTTGAATGGGTAGATGGATAGGGGAATGGATGGACAGACACACGTGTATAAAGAAATACATACATGTAATATTTTGTATCGTATGAAATATAAATTTGCTAGCATTGACAATATCTAACTATTGTTTAACTAAAAATATGGAAGTTTCACGTAAACAATGTATACGTGTATAGATAATCATACTAATATAACACACATATGTATATATATTCATTAATACTTCTATGTTTTCATTGATATGAAGAGAGATGCAGAATTATGTCCATATGAAGGGAAATAATCACATAAAATAGACATTTTAGCACCAAAGTTAAATATATAAACCATATATTAAATATCTACAGCACTATCTATAAACCTAATTTTATGTATCAGAGTAAATTGTTACTTTTTTCTAATCTAACATGTAATTTATCCCCAGCAAAGGCTCTTGTTGCTCCTATGGAGCCACCCTGGTTCCCAAGAGAGCAGGAGTCGCAGGACAGGAGCCAACAAACATCAGAGACGTGGGGATGAATAGCCGTGAATTTCAGGAGGCAGCCATCCCACCCCTCAGCTATGCTGGGGAAGAGCTTCACGGGGATGCCAAGACCATCACTGGAACCACAATGCACACAAACTGGGGATCCTCTGTGCCCAGTTCAGCATCTGAAATGTGTGTGTGTGTGTGTGTGTGTGTGTGTGTGTGTGGTGTGCGTGTGGGCGAGGGTGGTGGTTCCAGTCTACTTTTCTTTCCGAATTAGTGTTGTTTCACCAAGTACAGGATGCCCAGTTACATCTGAATTTCTGATGGACTCCAAATTCACTATTAGGTAAAGTGCATTCCAACGGTGGTGCAAGACAGACTTATATGAAAATGTATTTGGCGTTTATTGGAAATTCAACTCTAACAGCCTGTGATGTACTTTTATCTGCATAATCTAGCCACCAGATGCAGAAGTGAGGTGGTCCTGTAGAGGTTTTGAAGGTAACTGAATGTTAAATAAACTGGACATCTTCAGATGTCACTAGGAAGGGGAAGAAATTTATGATGATAGCTAATGAAATGTAAGTACTCTGAGTTAAGCTTCAAAACATTTTTTGAGTCCTTTTAAAAGAAAGCTTATTTATTTACTTTTGAGAGACAGCATGAACAGGGGAGGTGCAGAGAAAGAGGGAGAGAGAGAGAGAATCTTAAGCAGGCACCACACTGAGCTCGACGCAGGGCTCGACCCCATGTCCCTGGGATCATGACCTGAGCTGAAATCAAGATTCGGATGCTAGACCTACTGAGACACCGGCACCCCAACTACTTTTTCTAATGTTTACTAATTTATTTTTAGAGAGAGAGAGAGAGAGCAGGGGAGGGGCAGAGAGAGAGGGAGACAGAGGATCCCAACCAGGGTCTGTCGTGTCAGTGCAGAACCTCACGTTGGGCTCAAACTCAGGAACCCATGAGATCATCATATGAGCCCAAATCCAGAGTCTGATGCCCAAGTGACTGAGCCACCCAGGCGCCCCATGTTTCAAAACTTTTACTCATACCTGGACACGGAGTGCCAACCTTTATCTCTTTGTGTGAGTGAAGTGGGTTATACGTGTAAGAAATGGTCCACCCTATCTCTGTCATTTGCTTATCAAGTGGGTCCATTTTTGGTCTGAGTACGTTGGGTTCTAGGCTGCAGGTGGGAGAACCTGTGACAGCTGTTTCTCCTTTCGGATATCCAGGAGTGGGAGGCTGCAGGGCTCCCCTCGGCCTCCCGTTGTCTGCCGAGGCTCTCATTCAGGTGCAGCAAGGAGCCTCATCACTGACGTCAACTACGATTTGAGTTTCTCAAAGGAGATCAAACGCTCAAGGACTAGGGCAGCTCTGATGTCAGAAATAAGCAGGATGGACCTCAGTGGCAGCATATGATGCTTCACTGTGTCACCAAAATTTTGGAAAACCTACCGCGGTATGACACCAGTTCTCGAGACACAGAACGGAACGCACGGCACTGCAGGAGCTGGACGGTGAACAACGCTAATTAGAACAAAACTGCACGAAGGGCTGGCCTTTTGGGGAGAGTTTCCCTGACTTGCTTATATGTACTCTCTGTACGTTTTGATGAACGATGCAAAAGGTAGGAACACCGTCCACGGTAAGTTTGCGCCTAGCTTTGTTGCAATCGTGTGAAACACAGGAATCTGAAGAAAAACTCAAACCAAACTCTTTTCTGTACATCTGTGTCAGTATGTTACTTTAGCTGACCTTGAATTTTTTCACAGAAGTAAATATCTATTCATGTACCTGCCTCTATCTTTCTGTTCTTTCTTTTCTTTCTTTCTTTCTTTCTTTCTTTCTCTATCCATCCATCCATCCATCCATCCATCCAATCTATCATCTATCTATCTATCTAGTCTAGTCTATGTATCCATCCATCACTATATCTATCCTATCATTTACGTATATACGTATCTACCTACTTACCTACGTACTTATCATCTATGTATGTGTCAGTTTATCTATGATCTATCGTCTAACTATCCATCCATTCCTATATCTATCTACCTACCTACCTACCTGTCATCTATGTATCTATGTATTATCATCTACGCATCTATTAATCAATGTATTTATCTACCTACCATCTATTTATCCATCATCTATCTTGTAAACTCACACTTCTCCCAAAACATAACATCCTCTTGTAGAACAAAACACTAAATTCAAAATACATAAGGTTTTAATTTAAATAGATTGTGTTCATTTTATAGAAACAAAACTACAACAAATGTTTTATTTTTTTGTACAGCTTTTAGTGTTCTGATGTAATTTAGTAATTTTACTACCAAAATGTTAATAAATTCGAATCTCTAATAGGCATCTGTGTTTCTCTTTAAAGTTGGGTTACATTTTACTGTGTAAAAAGAGTGAGGTTTTAATGTGCAAACTGAATGAGTGTTTTGATCCTACAACATTGATTTTGTTATAGACTTAATGTCTTAAACTACATGTGATTCAACAGAGACACTTGGGATATTTCAAAATCTCTTGGATTACACACATTAATTGTTTTTGAAATTCATGTAAACAGAGTCTTTTTAGCATGATTCCACCTACGTGTGCACTTGATAAGCCCTGGAGTGAGTGCCACATCCAGGCTTCTGCATATATTTCCATTTGCAGACTCATACTGGGTCTACTTAATAATACATCAGACTGTGAACCCTGAGAATAATCAGAAGTGACAGGCAAGGGTGAAGGGAATTATGAAAGTGTCTGTAGCACAAGTGCGGACGGGACTGTGTCTGGGGCACGCTGCAGGGACAGGCCAACATGCCTGGGGGGCTGGGCTCTCCTGGAGCCTCTTAGAGAATTCTACGAACAACTGATTGGGAGGCATTTCTAGGCGAATAAAGACTAGACATTGAAAATCGGCAAAGAAGGTCTCTAATGGGATTGGGAGGCAACGTCATCACGATTTCCAGACAGAGGCAGTGGGACAGACGGCCCATGGAATACACTGATCCACACGAAGCGTGTTTCAATCCCGCATTCCGGAAAAATCACACATCACTTGGTATTCCCTGAGGCATCAGGCTCTCTGACTGCGTGCCATTCTCAGACAGCGGAACAATTTAAAATTAGCATCTGCCTGCGCAAGTTGGGAAGGAGAAGATGTTCACATCAGGCTTTCACTAAGGGCTGCCATGTGGGTCTTCACTGGAAAGACAAAAAGTTATTTTGGTTTATTTAAACTAGATAACGTCACCAACTGCTACAGACTCTGGCCAACCGTATGTCCACAATTAACATTTACGGAGGGAATGAATAGTTCTGTGCGTCTTTGTTGGATATCCAGTTTTCCAAGATGCCCACCTTCCCAGGAAGGAATGCTGATGTTCCAACATCCATCCATTGGCATTGGAGACGATGAGCACCTCACCCACGAACAGAGCTAGAAATGCCGGGAGACACGCTGCACAATTCATAGACGGGTGAGGTGTCTACGCGGACACAGCACGTTTTATTCCGTTACCAGGTGCAAACCTTCAAACGAACATTCACAAACGGCACCTTCATTCCCTGAACTTCTCGTGCACAGGGAAAATATCTCGGGCTCCAGATTTGCAAGCTTCGTGAGGAACGTGAACGGATCAGAGTTGATGGGATCCGGTGGGGCTACTTTTCTGTTTGCCTGGGGAGGACCTGACTCTTCTGCAAGGTGTGGAGGTTCTACAAATACTTGTGGTTACGCCCGTGACTGAGAACGTGGCAAAGGAGAGCGTTAAACCACGGTGTCCTCTTTCTGGATAAGGGGACAAGCTTCCCAGCGTCTCGTCAGATTTACTTTCCATGCTGTTTTTTTTTTTTTTTTTTCTTATTTTTCGAAATTGTCCTCACTGGGCTCTCGAAACTGGAGTTGATGTCAGTTTGGTTTTTTAAACGAAACGTGTGTAAACACCCAGCAAGCTGAACCAAGTGACGTTTACTCTGAAATATTTCTCCGTAAACCTTCCAGAGTTGTTTTAATTACCACACCTTTTCTTCTCCCCCTGACAAATCTTGTGGTTTGTCTATGGGAAAAACAATAATTGCTTGATGTATGGAGACTTCCTTGTGCGTGAACATATTGTGAATGTGGGTTCCCTGGGAGAACACACAAGGAGAGTGGCTGAGAAGCATATATGCACCGTCTCAGTTTCCCAAGTTAGGAGGAGACATGGCATTTGTTTTTTTAGTTGTCTTTAGGGATACATTTGCTTAGGTGAGAAAGCCTGCCCCTCAGTGCATTTGCTTTTACCTTGGAAATGATAGATAAGTAGTTGGATCATCCAAACATCTGGGGGAAAAAAACACCAAGAAACAAATACTCTTTTCACGAGGTCCCACCTGTGGTAGAGATCATTACTATGGTTTTCTACAGCTAAATTCTGCACAACATGTTGCAAATATGGATCATTTGCTAACGAAATCAGTCATGAGTTATGCCTTTAGTACGACTGCACTGCATACTTATACTTTATTAACTTAAGTAACTGTATAGATGTTTCTTTTCTTTTTTTTTTTTAAAGTTTATTTTTCAGGGGGGGGCGGAGGGACAGACAAACAGGAGACAGAGGATCCCAAGCAGGTTCCCCACTATTAGCACAGAGCCTGACGTGGGGCTCGAACTCATGAACCATGAGATCATGACCTGAGTCAAAGTCAAGAGTCGGATGTTTAACGGACTGAGCCACCCAGGCGCCCCAGGAACTGTATAGTTTTGAGTAGTTGTCGTAATATGTTTTAAATGAGCAACTACGGGTCCCAGGGAGCACATTCAAAGCCACGTGAGGAGTCTACGTAGCAGGGGGGTAATGATAATGAAGGAATAATAGTGTGTTACCATAACCAATACTGCTGTCTTTAAGTGAAAAAAATAAATGCTGCCCCTCAAATTTGGAAGAGGTCTTAAGAATGTGAATCAGACTATTGGCCGGTGCAGGCGCTATAGCAATGTCTTTTCCTTTCTTTGCTGATGCAGTGCAAACACTGAGCCATGGCCCTTTGGCTCTACATGATCCTGGTTCTCCTTTCCCCCCTAGCTCACCTCCTTCCACGCTCTCTGCATCTCACGGCAATGGCCACACTCACTGTATTTCTCTTTCTGGAAGCAGCCCAGATCCTCACCCAATCTCTCTAACACTCCTGTCCTGTATGTGCTTGGGGGTGACATTCATCACCTCCTGAAATTACTCACTTATGCATTTCTTCATTTGTCTAGCCCGTTTTGCACTGAACGCCTGCAAGAACGCAAGTAATGGGGGCACGAGACCCCTGTTCCCAAGGCATCCCCGAGAACAGGGGGTGAATGTTGGGTGTGCAATGCCTGCCTGGGAATTAAATGTCAGCTAAACTGGGTGATGTGAAGAGGTTAGCAATGGGGCCACTGCAGCCTGAAAGAGGTTTGCGATTCCAAGATGTTAGACATGTCATGAAATGACAGGAGATGGAAATAACGCCAGTCGAAAGAAGGATTAAGAATAACAAGGACCCCAACTATCTGACTTTGTTCTTGGTGAAAACTGGCTGTGAGGGGGGCCTGGGTGACTCAGTAGGGTAGGCGCCTGACTCTTAATCTCAGATCAAGTCCTGATCTCAGGGCCATGAGTTCAAGATCTGCCTTGGGCTCTGCACTGGGCATGAAGCCTGCTTCAAAGAAAAAATCATCTCTGATTGCTTCCTTCTGCTGGTCATAGCCACACCACAGATCAGTGTTTATATAGATGTTAACTTCTCTCATCAATGTTTTGTGGTGTTTTTTTTTTTTTTTAAACATAGATCTTGCATGGGTTCCATGTAAACGTATCTCCAAATAGTTCCTAACTTTGGCCACAAATGGAAACGTTACTGTGCTTTTTATTCCCTTGTTTGCTTGTTGCTTGGTTTTTTTGTCTTCTGGCGTCCTCTTGAGTAGATTCAGGCTGCGTCTCCTGACGTGGGATGCCAGCTAGGTGACATGGCCTCCTCAGTGCATCACGTCTCAAAGAACATCAGCCATCCATCGCCAATGTGAATTTTGCTCACTCAGCCAAGCTGTTGGAAAGGAGGTACTTTTATTTCATTTTTTTTAAGTAAACTCCACACCCAAGGTGGGGTTTGAGCTCACAACCCCGAGATCAAGAGTCATATACTCTACTCGTACCGATGGAGCCAACCAGGATTGGGCATTTATTGTAAATAATAGTCCTTTTTTTCATATAGATAGATATATAGCTATTGATATAGATGTGTGCATGCGTTATGTGTAGATATATACAAATACATAGATATATGTGTACTCGTTATGGACACATACATGGCTGTTTTTCAAATGTTTAATATCTATTACTATACTGAATATATTCGGTGTTCAAATTTTCCCAGAATGGGAGCCCCTTTGCCCTTTTGAAAAATTGTTCTAATAGTTTTGAGCACTTTTTGGCATTGGCAGACACTGCCGGCTTATATCTACGCAGCCCAACACTGAAATCAGCCTTATCTATAAAACTTAGTTCCTTTACTGGCCACCGATATTAAGACACTAGTATCCGGGTGTAAGATGTGCTCATTGCTCACTGCCACTGGGTGCCTGTTTCTTGGATATTTCACTGGACGGCACAGGAAATATAAGTATGTATGTTGTATGTAGGCATTGATACACTCATGCCTGGGCTTACGTGCACACTCACACACACACACTCTTATAGAGACAGTTGAGCTGGGAAGGACCCAGGTTTGAACCATGTACGAGAGTCACAATACATATTAGCCTCAGATGGAAAAAAGTTTTGAGGATTTTAAAAGCTTGAATAACGAGGGTGCATGGGTGGTCAGTCTGTTGAGTGTCCGACTCTTGATTTCAGCTCCCGTCATGATCCCAGGCTTGTGGGATCAAAGCATACCTTGGGCTCCACACTGAGCATGGGGCCTGATTGAAACTCTCTGAGCTTCTGCTCCTCCCGTTTGCTCCCACTCTCTCTCTCTAAAATAATAAAGACAATTAACAAAAAATAGTGCACAATGTACCGCCATGATATATGGATGTGTATGCACCCACATATTACAATTTTGGCAAAATGGCATTTGGACGTTTCAATGTAAATTCTCCTGGGACGACAGCTCTGAATAGAATTAGCGGGGATTTCCCTGGTGCTTTATGTTAAACAGAGATTGATGGTACTTATTCCTGGAGTAAGACAGACTTGAGGGAAAATGAGCAGCGAGGAGCTGAGGCCATGGCAGACGACCAGTAAGAAGAAGGTGTACAAATCCTTTGAGAGGTTACCATCAGCTGAACGATGTGGGCCACAGCCCATTAGTCTACTAAATACACGGTAGGGGTAAACACGCAAGCAGGTGGATTACAGACCGGAGATTGGTTTTCAGTGTCCAGCAACCTCTGGGCGACCTATGACAAACGGTTCCTATTTGGAGTCATCATATTTTCTTAAAATACAGCACGGTGTGTTCACGCCAACAAGTGTTTCTTTTACTGAGAGCTTTACGATGGCTTTCTTAAGAAGACATTTGTATCTGGGGCGCCCGGGTGGCTCAGTTGGTTAAGCGTCCGACTCCTAGTTTCAGTTCAGGTCGTGATCTCACAGTCAGTGAGGGGGAGCCCCGTGTTGGGCTCTGTGCTGACGGTGCAGAGCCTGCTTGGGATTCTCTCTCTCTCCCTATCTCTGCCTCTCCCCTGCTCCAGCTCTTTCTGTCTCTCTCAAAATAAATAAATAAACTTAGAAAAATTAAAACAAGAATACATTTGTAATTTTTACCACCCCCCCCCCAATTCATTTAGAACAAGAAATTGAGACACTGTGCAGCAAGAGTGACCGCAATGATGGTCCCAGGTCGTTGTTGGTCTGGAGAGTAGGCAACAGGCAGCAAGGTCATGATTTGTAGCACAGCACTACGTCCTGGGGATGCTTACTGCCTGTCTAGAAAATCTCATCATGAGATGGCTAAATACTCAAGTTGCAGGATGTGGCCATGGGGCTGTCCTCGTGATCAAATAAGGTGCCACCACTCTCAGTGTTTCCGTGTGCTGTTCTCCTACGATGTCCCCTCAGGAGCGATTCTTTTCTCTGAAAATCGGTGGCCACAGAAGGGGCCACGTTGTGGGGTGGAAGCTGTCGTCCACACCGTGTGCACCGTGTGCAATCTGCCTGAACTCTGCGTGCCCCTGTGTGGGCCAGAAACACCCTAACAGGTGCAGCGATGAGGCTGAGCCCCCAGGGCCGTGAGGAGAGAGGCCCCATCACCACCAGGCCTGGCATCATGCTCCCTCCTCTGGAAGATGGGGAGGATTATCTCACATCCCACATCCATGCATCATGAACAAGTCATGCAAGCTCTTTTCTCCCTGCATTTCCTCTGAAAGTCTCTGTGTTGTTTTCTCAGATGAAATGTTGAGCATTCAACGTTTCTTGTTTTCTTCCTACTCTCATTTTCTGTATTAGATCCTATGCTATCCTAATCTCTTCCGACCATTTTTGTTTTGTTATACAAATGAGGCCCCCGGTCACGTACTATAACCTACTTTATTTTGTTTTGTTTTAACTCATTAATTAACTAATTAATTAATTTTTTAATGTTTATTTTTGAGAGCAAGAGAGAGAGACAGACTGCGAGCAGGGGTGCAGTAGAGAGAGAGAGAGACATAGAATCCAAAGCAGGCTTCAGGCTCTGAGCTATCAGCACAGAGCCCGATGGGGGGCTCGAACTCATGGACAGTGAGATCTGAGATCATGACCTGAGCTGAAGTCAGACGCTCAACCAACTGAGCCACCCAGGTGCCCCTATTTACTTATTTAATCCAAGTTAGTTAACATAGTTTAGTATTGGTTTCAGGATTAGAATTTAGTGATTCATCCCTTACATATAACACCCAGTGCTCATCCCAACGAGTACCCTCCTTAATTCAGCTGAACTACCACATTTTGTAGGAAATATTTTGTAATCTCACTTGGCTGGGATCCAAACGATCCCTGATAGCATCATCATAGAATGAGCTTCTCACACCCATGACCCCTTCCGTACTGTCTGATGGTTTTAATGGAGGTTTTGGGGAACGTGTTCATCCATCCCCAGAGTTTTCCAAAATTGGGTGGTAGATTCCGAATGTGCCCAACCCATGCTCCCATCCCTGGAACGGCATGCTCTAGAGAGTGAGACATGTTTAGGGGTGACCGAAGACTCCCCAACAAAATGTCAGGAAGAGAAGTGCAGTAAGATCCATAGATGCAGCACCTGAGAAATGAGTGGCGTTTTGTGGTATTCTAGTAGAAAACGTGACGTCGGGGCTCTATTTTGCCGTCACTCATTAACACAGCACACACCAACACACATACACACACAAGCACGCAGACACACACATGCACACAGCAGTCTATATGGGACTTCACCTTGGTCCCTAATTACCCTAACACTGAGAGGAGATGCGAACTACAGGCTGAGTCCAGAAGGCACAGACAGCTGTTGGGAAAGCGCATGCACATGGCATACCTAGACTGAGCCTGCCACAGTGCCCTAGAAATGCCCCCAGTGTCTGCCACCCTGTTCTCCAGCAAAGACCAGCCTACAGCCAAAGATCTGCACTCAAAATCAAGAAACTGTGAGAAGTAAATTATTGTGGCATCTTCTCAAAAATATACCAGGTTAAAGAAGCAGTAAAAGAAAGAAACAGTAAAGGAAGGAAGGCAGGCAGGAAGGATACACATGCATGGATGAAAGGAAGGAAGGAAGGAAAGATGCATATGTAGATAGGTATGATGGAAGGAAGGAATGAAGGAAGGAAGGAAGGAAGGAAGGAAGGAAGGAAGGAAGGAAGGAAAGAAGGAAGGAAGGATAGAAGGATATGATGGAAGGAAGGTTGTTGAGAGGGAGGGAGGGAGGAAGGAAGGAAGGACAGACATGGTGGATAGAAGGACGGAAGGGAGGAAGGAAGGAAAGATGGAGAGAGTAAGGAAGGAAGGAAAGAAGGAAGGGAGGGAGGGAGGAAGGATAGATATGATGGAAGGAAGGGAGGGAGGGAGGGAGAAAGGAAGGAAGGAAGGGAGGAAGGATAGATATGATGGAAGGAAGGAAGGAAGGAAGGAAGGAAAAGAAGGAAGGAAGGAAGGAAGGAAGGAAGGAACGAACGAACGAACGACAGACACGGTGAATGGAAGGATGGAAGGGAGGAAGGAAGGAAAGATGGAGGAAGGAAGGAATGAAAGAAGGAAGGGAGGGAGGGAGGAAGGATAGATATGATGGAAGGAAGGAAGGAAGGGAGGGAAGGAGGAAGGAAGGATAGATATGATGGAAGGAAGGAAGGGAGGAAGGAAGGGAGGGAGGGAGAGAGGGAGGGAGGAAGGAAGGAAAGAAGGAAAGAGGGAGGAAGGAATGAAGGAAGGAAATAAGGAGGGAGGAAGGAAGGCTACATATGCATGGATGAAAGGAAGGAAGGAAGAAAGGAAAGATGCATACGTAGATAGATATGATGGATGGATGGGAGGAAGGAAGGAAGGAGGAAGGAAGGAAGAAAGGAAGGATGGAAGGATAGAAGGATTTGATGGAAGGAAGGTTGAGAGAGAGGGAGAGAGGGAGGGAGGAAGGAAGGAAAGAAGGAGGGAGGATGGAAGGAAGGAAAGATGGTGGAAGGAAGGATGGGAAGAAGGAAGGAATGAAGGAAAAAGGGAGGGAAGAAGGGAGAGAGAAGGATGGAGGGAAGGGGGGAGAGAGGAAAAGCAAACCAGAAGCTAGTAGGAGGCATGAAACAAGAAACAGCAGGAAATACAATTTCGGGAGAACGTGCAATGATACTTCACAAGTCATGTTTTGACGACACAAATAAATTCATCCATTATGGAGTCTTTGAAATAGCATCTCTTTGATGCAATGCCTGGGATCGCAGAAGGAATGGAAATATTGCAGGAGAGGAAGGAAACCTTAAAGACACAGCCACCGGAAAAGAGACAGAAAAGTCATGCTGTTCTCAAAGTGAAATGGATGTACGTACAGAGCACTGTGCAAGGGGCAGAAAACCTGACAACAGGATAGACAGACAGAGCTGGAGCTTTGACTACTGAGTCTGAAGCTGCATGAAATTAAGAACAGAAATTCAAAACATATGAGAAGCAAGATGCTCGCAGTCTCAGGACAGGACACGGGTGAATGTATGCATAATGCCTACTCCTCCAATGGAGAATGACTCATGCCCAAGTCAGTGGTATGGTGGCCGGGAAGATAACAATACATCCAAGACCCCGGGGCAGGTAATAGATGTGCACACATTTCCTACACAGAGCCATCGACACTCAAGGGTAAATCTAAGCAAAAGGTATTTTCAAGCATAGGACACCTTGGGAGTCATAAAAGAGCCTTTCTTAAATAAAACATAATACTACGTGCATCCAAACCCAGCCAGGGAAGGGAATGAGCAATAAATCCATATTTAACATATCACTGATGCTAGAAAGCACACGGACGGACAGACGAAGGAGGCTGGCATGCCTAATTTGTTACACAAATGCAAAGTAGGGCGATAAAACCGAGAATAGGAAAGAAGTGCATGGGGACAGATGAAAGTAAGTGGACATTTTAAAGATGATGTATTACGATAGGTATTTATGGAGATTATTCAAGAGTGTAGAAATGTCCAGAAAAACGAAATCATACAATATTGAGAAAGAGGAGGAAATGATTATAGGGAAGGTAGGATGGTAATTACTTTTTTTCTTTGAGCCCAAATCTTTGTAAATAGGAATCAATGTCCGCTTTATGTTGGTAAGTCAACCCGCCACTTTGGATCTATGAATTTATACCGTGAAGTGTAACCATGGATTACGGGACTTCCGTGTTTCCGAAGGACGATAATACACAAGCTCGTGCACACATGAGTGATGGAGACAGAGAGAGAGACAGACGCACAGACAGACACGAGACCCTCTTCAATGGGCAGATTTTTAAAAAACCAAACATTAAAAATGAAAGCCTTAGGGGCGCTGGGGTGGCTCAGTTGGTTAAATGTCTGACTTCGGCTCAGGTCACGATCTCAAGGTTTGAGAGTTCGAGCTTCGTGTCGGGGTCTGCGCTGATGGGTCAGAGCCTGGAGCCTGCTTCAGTTCTGTGTCTCCCTCCCTGTCTCAAAATAAATAAATAAACATTAAAAAATAAACAAACAAAAAAATAAAACAGCCCTAATAATGTAGGTGTAAAGATATCCTCCTTGATTTTACTCAGAATGTGATAATGGATACAGACCTGAATACAGGGTCAGGGGTTTTGAGAATAGAAAATTATCAACTCTGTTAATGGAAATTAAAACACAGAAATGGTAACGAGGTGTTACAAGATACAGGCGAAAGCAGAAAGGAGCTAAATTTTATAATATGTGAGTTAATTCACTGTCGAATGATAGATGAAAAATTTGAAGGCTTAGATGAAATGATTTTTCAGAAGAAACAAAAATCACTCCAATAATGACAATGATCCTGTAATTATCGAGAATGATAGCCATGGGATTTTTGTTTTAGGGGCACAAGTGTAAATGTTTTCTCCTACAAATCGTACATAATGTAACACACTTTTTCAAAGCTTTATAACCTCTTTCAGACTGTTTAGTGTATAAAGAAGGAAAACCTCTAAAGCATTATTTTGTGGATTTGCCATAATTGGATACCAACACCTAGAGATTAAAATCTTTTATGATTAATGATGCAAGATTTCTACAAGGAATGCAAATAACACTGTTTTCATGATCCTGGTGGGGCAAATTCCAACAATGCCAGGATGCTTTCACAACACAAATCGACGTGTGTGTGTGTGTGTGTGTGTGTGTGTGTGTGTGACTTGTATGTGAGCATAAATTATGATCCCCCCACCCCCAGAGCGTAAAATTAAAGATTGGTTGAATCAAAAGGGTCTCGAATATAGGGAGAATGGAAACGCAGGTAAAAACAATGGAATTTAAGCTGCACAGGACATGAGTCAAACAGGACCTCGTTGAGTTTCCAAGGAGGAGGCAGTGTGATGGGGTCATGGGCAGGAGTCAGCAGAGAGGGGGGATAAGGGACTGGAGGGTTTTAGGTGTGGACACGAAGGGAAGGTAGGTCTCCTGCAAGGGGGTGCTGATGTCTCTTCACAAATGGGTGCTGATGTCACTGAGCAGGGTCTGGAATATCAGTCACCTGTTCACTGGCAGGTGTGGCTCCATCGTGCCCATCACGGGAAGACACCTACAGAAGGGTGTGCCTTCTGGATAAATCTCAATAAATCCCCTCCAGAAGCACACTAGCCGTGTCTCCACTACATCCCACGTACTTAAGAATCTCAACGATTTCAGTTTGGGTATTTTCACAGAGGATTAATCTCCCCCCGTTACTTCTTTCCTTATTTTTCTTTCCACGTGACTCAAAGATTTGTGTCTTACATCCATTGAATTTTCTCCCATGGACAGTGCGAAGAGACAAAACAGAGGAAAACCCTGTAAACGTTCTGTTTTGGGCAAGTTTAAGTCCAGTGAAACTCCACAGCAGATTTCAAGAAAATGCTGTATTGAATAAGCCCATCAAGTATATATAACTTGGAGTAACGTTTTTGGAGATGGATTTGAGTCCTATCAAGCACCTCTGGTGGAGGAAAACACAAAGATCACAGATGCAGTGGGATGATTGTCTTCTCCATGGATCATGCTGGTCTAAAGGAGAAATAATAGGGACTCGATGTTCTCAAATCAAAACAAAATGATGTTGTTACACCCTGGCATTTTCAGAAAGTTATTGGTGTGGAAATCCCAGGCTTTTGCCACTTTATAAGTGTGGGGAGTGGGGGAGAAAATTGAGTCAACGGGGGGAAAGAATATGGTTAAGGATCTTTCTTTAAAAAAACACACACACAAATATTAAGTGTGTACCTAAATCACAGAATTCAGCCATTTAAAATATACGGCTTAACGGTATTTAATTTCTTCACAGAAGTGGGCGACCATCACCACAGTCAATTTCAGGACATCCTCATTACTCCAAAGCGAAAAACCTTGTGCCCATGCCAGTCACCATGGATTCCACCCTGTTCCCAGATCCTGCAAGCCACACGTCTAATTTTTGTGCCTTCAGATTGTCCTGTTATGTGTGTTTTAGCTACACGGAGTCCTCCAACATGGGCTTGTGTGGAACTGGCTTTCTTCGAGTCAATGTTTTCAAGATGCACCCATGGTATATAGCCTTGTGACACAGCTTTATCCATTTCTATGATAATACAACACGGTCTGGTTCGCATGCTGCTTATCCCTTCATTTACCGATGGGCATTTGTGCGCTTGCCTTTGTAGCTATGACACACAGCGCTCCTGTGAACATTGCTGTGTAAGTCTGCACGTGGTGCTTAGTTCCCGTATAGGGCGTGGAGTGACATTGCTACATCACAGTATGCATGCACCCTGAAAGATCACCGTGCAGCTTTAGCTCCAAGAAAGCCCAAGACTGGACCTGAGGGTCTGGGCGACTACGTCTACAGCACGGCCCAGGAGGATGAAGTCCACGCCACGAGGGTGGCCCTGCCTCATCTGATTGACACGACTCTGATACGTGTTGTCTGTTCAAGCCAACTGGACTACTGCCCTTCCATTGCTAAACATGGTCCTTGTTTCTAAACATCTACCACATCGTGGACTCCTGTTGACAGAACACCTTTAGTGAAAAGCATGTGCAAGACTTAATCCTCAGCTCCTGCCCACAGGGGGTTTCTTTATTCTCAATACTTCCATTCCTCATTTTAATTTGCTTTTAGAAACTTACAAGTGGGGGCGCATGGGTGGCTCAGTCCGTTAAGCATCTGACTCTTGATTTTGGCTCAGGTCATGATCTCACAGTCGATGGGTTTGTGCCCCACATCTGGTTCTGTACTGAGAGCACAGAGCCTGCTTGGGATTCTCTCTCTCTCTCTCTCTCTCTCTGTCCCTCCCCTGCTTGCTCTTGGTCACTCTCTCTCAAAATAAATAAATAAACTTAAAAAAAACAACAACTCATGAGTATCATGGAACGAGTAGGAAAGGAAGGATCAGAGCCCAGAGCAGCTGGCCTCAAGCTCCCCCTTCAGTGACCTACTGGCATCCAGATTCCCTTTCTCCTATCTGTTCTGAAATGATCATTATTTTTCTTTCAATTAATTTTAGAGTTCATGTTCAGAAAAGCATGGGAGACCTTGAATGCTGTTTGTTTAGTCTTCCAGTTCTGGCAATCCATGAAAATCTTATAATGGAAATTAACTTGTATAGTTGTATGGCACTAATCACAGTTTATACTTGTTGGTGGAAAACCCCAGGTTTGGAATGTGGCCAGAGTAAGATAAAGATCCCATAGTTCTAAATCTCCCCAGGATTTATCTCCCTCTGTCTGCACGGTACATCCCCCATGACCTCCAGCTCTTGCCTGTTGGTATGCCCACCAGTGTATCTGGTCTGTGTGATGCTCTGTGGGCTTTCCAGGCATTCCATACCTCTCAACACTGTATTATTATGGAAAGTGGGAAATATATGTCCTTTAGTTAAGTCCCTTGAGCGGTGGTACTTGGTCACAGCAAGTCTAACAAATACACTTACTTCCAGCCTAGCTAACCATAGTTTGCCATGGTCCAGAACTAAAACAGTCTGTAGGCAATGATTATGGCTTCTTTGGGAAAGAACCAAGGTAGGTAATATGGAAGAACCCCCATTGGAGTTGCTAAATACCAACTGAAAACTCTGTTTATAGTCACTCTGAGGTCCATGGCACCTAGGAGTCATAATAAATTAATGGCTATGAGAAGCATGAGCTTACACGGCTGTTCATATTTTCACCGAATTAGAATTCAGACTACCCACACCGCTGAAGTTTAGCATACACACTGGTTTCTGAAGAAGGCATGTGCCTTCTACCAATCCATCCAACCAGTACTCATTTAGTGTATAGGTTCTGATAGTCAATAGTGCAGTAGATGAGTGTGTTTTCCTCACGAAGCACACAGAAAAGGGAAAGACAGAGCACATCCGTAACTATTCAGAGCATGTAAAGAAAACCTTGATGAATGCCAGCGTTCTTGTCCAATTGAGTCTCATCTAAATTGTAGAGTGAATGGGCACTTGGGTGGCTCAGTCAGTTTGGAGTCTGACTCTAGCTTTAGACTCAGGTCATGATCTCACAGTTCGTGGGTTTGAGTCCCGCATCAGGCTCTGAGCTGACAGCATGGGGTTGTCTCTCCCTCTCTCCTTGCCCTTCCCCCACCTGTACTCTTGTTCTCTCTCAAAATAAATAATTAAAACATTAAAAAATAAATTGCAGAGTGGATATTGTGTTTCTTTGTTTCTGCAGGTCAACTGACATCATGACTCTGGGGGCATATTTCAACAAGCCAGTGAGAAAACCGAACTCAATCTATTCCATGGTTCCATGGACATATCACGTGTCTGGGGCTGTTGTTTCTCTGTGGTTCTTTTCTCTCCTGTATGTTTCTTTAGCCTTTGGCAGCTAGTGGGCTCCACGTCATGTACAGAACGGGGAGGGACATTTGCCACGGGAGAGTCATGCAGCTATTCTAGAGTTAGGAATGAGGGCACAGGTAGCCTCCTTGCTTGCAAAACCAACAGACCATACCAGTGATCTCTCTTCCACTCTCTGAAAAAACTCCTGCAGGCTTAGTAAATTCCTTGCGTCCTTCCCAGTTTAGGCATCTCTCAGAACTATCACTCTCTCCAAGACACCCAACACAATTTCCCAGAATGATGTGCTCATTTTAAGAACACAAAAAAAATCAGAGAATTCACTTACTTACAATTTTTTTTCTTCCTGGCCTTCTACAAAAATGTTCTGAGTCTAGAAAGTGTCGTACCTAAAAGGTCTTTCAATGAGGGGATGGAGACCTAAATGGTTAATATCTCACTGCCCCCAAGGAAATAAAGAGTGGAATTTTTGTGAATGACAAAGGGTTCACACAAGTGTGGTGGGAGAGTAGATGTAGAAAAGTCCACTGAGTGAGGCGTCATGAGGGCTGAAGGGTGAACAGTGGATACCACTCACAGGTGGAGGAGAAAGAGGAATCCTGCAGCGGGTAAGCGGTACGTAACGCCGAGGAGAAATTCAAAAATGGATGCGTGAAATTCAATAGAACGGATGTAAACAGTGCACAGAGTAGAAAGGGAATGTGTTATGGAAATAAGTGACAGAAACAATTAAAAAAAATTGAAAGGTAGAGGTGGGGCTTCCAGTGATCAAGGGTGGTGATATCAGGCCATGAACTGAGAAGTATAACTGATTCGACTAAAAGCTAAAAGTTGCAAAGTAGAATATTTTGTTTGTTGTCTGTTCGTCTGTCCATCCATCCATCCGTTGTCTATCATCTGTCAATATCTATTTATCTATTTCTCTATCATTTTTATCTATGTAGATCAGTGGGTCAGTGGATGCTGGATGGATGAGTGGGTGGATGGATAAATGGATGGATGGATGGGTGGACAGAAAGAGAGAAAGAAAGAAAGGATGGATGGATAGAAGGAGAGAAAGAAAGAAAGAAAGAAAGAAAGAAAGAAAGAAAGGATGGATGGACAGAAGGAGAGAAAGAAAGAAAGAAAGAAAGAAAGAA
This sequence comes from Panthera onca, assembly GCF_046562875.1. Taxonomy (NCBI): domain Eukaryota; kingdom Metazoa; phylum Chordata; class Mammalia; order Carnivora; family Felidae; genus Panthera; species Panthera onca. The sequence continues at coordinate 127,371,672 of NC_138357.1, read as the reverse complement.
AGAAAGAAAGGATGGATGGACAGAAGGAGAGAAAGAAAGAAAGAAAGAAAGAAAGAAAGAAAGAAGTCAAGAAATGATGGTTGGATGGGTGGGCGGATGGTTACATGGATGGAAGTACATTATACATAGAGATAAGCACATATATCTCACATTAATAGTATACACCAAGATGATGAACAAAATGCAGAGAGTTCCCTGAAGCGTAAACCCTGATGCATTGGTCACATTGTCCACTGTACCCAACCCAATCTCCTCTTCAAGCAGTGGAGAGTGATAAAGCTTTCCAAATGGAAAGAACGGGTCAGGTCCCGCAGCGCTGCGGCTGAGCCTGGGGATGATGAACTTGCCCTCAATGCCGGCCTCAGACCCCTTGCCTGTCTCCCCCTCTATTGTCAACCCAGAAAATAAAACGTTCTTGCTCCATTATAAAGATCATGTACACAATTTAGACCTTGGTTTTTCCTTTCTTCATAAACTTTTTTGATGACATGAGACTTCCGTTCATAAAAACGGTTTGACAATCCATCAATGAGCGGCTTTCTGAATGAGGAGAACACAGAACGGGCACCCTGTTGAGAAAGAGAACATTGTTGGGACCTCCAAGCTCTCCCCAGAGCCTGCTCCATTTAACCTGGGGGTAACTTCTGTCTTGGATCATGCTGACAATTACTTCCTTGTGCTTTTCTAATAAATGTTTACGCCCATGAGCGTGAACGTTGGGTTTCATATAAATGGGGCACATGGCATATATAGGCTTGTATCTCTGGCCTCCTTCCTGCAACACCACATAATGAGATCCATTCAGGTGTTGCAAGGGTCCTGGTTTATTTCCGTTGTCTGCTGTCTAGTGTATTATTCTGTGAATACCCCACAATGGATTGATCCATTTTACGGTTGGCAGATGGGGTGAGCGATGCCCGTCGAAGCTCCTTGAAACAACACAGCCACGAACATTTCTTTGTGCTACTGCCTGGTTCCCAGAGAATACGACTGACTGGGAGTAGAATTTCCGGGACCTGCCGTGAGCTAGGCTCCGTAGGTTGGATGTGGTCCTCGGAAGGCCTGAGTCAGATTCCTGCTGTTTCTTGCTGGAAAACCCAAACACAGAGCGTTTGGTTTATGTTTTCTGTTGCAGAGGGGCTCTGTGAGCATCCGGGGCCATGGTGTCCAGCATTTGTTTTTGTCGGTTGTGATTGAGCTGCGCAGACAGGCCCAGACACAACAGCATCCGTGGGACTCAAGGAACTGGATTACGGGATTTATTAGGCCTCAGGTGACTTGAAATTCCCTCGACTGCCAAACCCAGCTTAACTCCCATTGATGCTCTGAGCCAACTCCGCTTTCTTTCCACGGGACGAGCTAATCCTTCTTAGAGGCAGAGCCCTGCATGACCACACTTGAGGCAGAGGCTTTGCAAAGTAAATCCGATTATCAGCATGTCCCCTCCTCCAAAGGGCCTCCCTGCCTCTGGACGCGTGATACAAATCAGACCGCAGCTTTCTCCAGGAAGACAAACGGAGAAACTCGACCAGGAAGAAAGAGCATGCGGACAAGGAAACTGGACGCATTTATAGACATGCGAAATAGGACCTTTCATTTCTAGGGAAATAAGCGATGTTTCTAGATGCATGGGTAAACGCAGTGAAGACTGTACCAAACAGTGCTGACCTCGCAAAAACTGAAATAGTCTTCATGAGGAGGGGACGGGGCCGTGTCAAAGCTTTCACCGATTCATGCATTAGAGCTCTTTCATGATTTACGGATGTGGGGGCGTGTTTAAAATTCTTTTAAATTTTAATGAAGACAGGGGTGCCTGGGTAGCTCAGTTAAGTGTCCAACTCTTTTTTTTTTTTTTTTTAATATTTATTTATTTTTGAGAGAGAGAGAGAGAGATACAGAGAGACAGAGCATGGGCAGGGGAGGGCCAGAGAGAAAGGGAGACACAGAACCCAAAGCAGGCTCCAGTCTCCGGGCTGTCAGCACAGAGCCTGACATGGGGCTCGAACTCATGAATCGTGACATCATGACCTGAGCCGAAGTCAGATGCTTAACTGACTGAGCCACCCAGGTGCCCCTAAGCACCCCGTTCTCGATTTCAGCTCAGGTCAGGATCTCACAGTTCATGAGTTCGAGCCCTGTGTCAGGCTCTGCGCTGACAGTGTGGAACCTGCTTGGGGTTCTCTCCCTTTCTTTCTGCCCCTCCCTTGCTCGCATGCACTCAGTCTCTCTCTCTCTCTCTCTCTCTCTCTCTCTCTCTCTCTCAAAAATAATAAACATTAAAAAAATGTTAAATCTCTTTAAAAAGAAAGTTTGGAGACAATGAGAAATGTTAACCCAAGTGGCTGTCCAGCCTCAAGGGCCATTTGCCCGCCAAGCACTGGGCTCCTGAACACAAGGAGGGTGACTGAGAACCTCACGAGACATGTGGTACTTTCCCAATAAAAGTTCACGAGGAGCCAGGAGTGGTAGTCCTTGGAATGTATCACTGCCCTGATGCTTCGACCATTCAGAAAACCACCTCCTTGGTCCTTGCTAATGATGCATATCCATGTTTGGGGCAAATATTCACTTTAGAATTTGTCTTGCATAAGTGAAATGCCATACCCTGTGATCATCTCTGCCCTGTACCCCTCTCCCCCAGCCCCTGCCAGCCACCAATCTACTCTCTGCTTCCTTGAGTTTAACTGTGTTAGAGTCAACATAGACATGTGATCACACAGCATTTGTCTTTCTGTGTCTGTCATGTTTCACGTAGCATAAGGTCCTTCACGGCCACCATGTCAAAAACTGCATGATTTCCTGATTTTTAAAGGCCGAATAATATGTCGTGGTAGGTATGCATATGTATCTATTACATTGTCTTTATCCATGCAAGTGTTGATGTACAATTGTGTTGTTTCCACACTTTGACTATGGTGAACAGGGCTGTAGTGAACTTGGGGATGGCAATCTCTCTTCAAGACCCTGTTTTATTTCCTTTGGATATATACTCAGAATTGGGTTTCCTGGGTCGTAGGGTAGTTCTATTTTAAATTTTTTGAGAAGCCTCCACACTGTTTTCCAGGGTGGCTGCCCCAGTTTGCATTCCCACCAGCAGTGCAAAAGGGTTCCCGTTTCTCCACATCCTTGCCAACATCTGTTGTTTCCTGAATTATTAATTTTAGCCACTTTGACCAGGGTGAGGTGGTACCCGAATGCAGTTTTGATCTGCATTTCCCTGATGATGAGTGATGTTGAGCATCTTTTCATGTGTCTGTTGGCCATCTGGATGTCTTCTTTGGAGAAATGTCTGTTCCTGGCTTTTGCCCATTTTTTTTACTGGGTTATTTGGTTTTTGGGTGTTGAGTTTGGTAAGTTCCCTGTAGATTTTGGATACTAACCCTTTATCTGATATGTCATTTGGAAACATCTTCTCCCATCTCGTCAGTTGCCTTATAGTTTTGCTGATTATTTCCGTGAGTTTCAGAAGCTTTTTAGTTTAACATACTCTTGCTTGGTCATTCTTGCTTTTAACACTGTGGGGGTACTTAAGGTATTTGGTCATCTCTCAGTCATCTGTGATGATGCAAGCCAGTTGGACCAGTTCCAAATGTGACGCCCAAATGATGGTCCAGCACTTTGACATCCCTTTTTCCTGGAGAAGGTCCTCAGAAGATGCCATTTATTGTATCACTAAGTTTATTTTTTTATCATTATGGAATCACAGACTAGTGGAAATTTCCAAACTGTTGCTTGTCATCGAAACCCAGTGGGCGGTGATCAGCAGAGTTTCCAAGTAGTTATGTGAACTTCATGGTCTACACAGTGACCAATTACATGTTTTCAGTAGCATCAGGCATGCAACCTCTTTGATGCAGAAACATAGGGAAACAGAGTAACATTTTTTCTCAAAAAATTTTTAAAGTTTATTTTTGAGAGAGAGAGAGAGAGAGAGAGAGAGAGAGAGAGCGTGTGTGTGTGTGTGTGTGTGTGTGTGTGTGGCTGGGGGAGGGACAGAGAGAGAGGGAGACACAGAATCCGAAGCAGGATCCAGGCTGTCAGCACAGAGCCTGATGCGGGCTTGAACCCACGAACCGTGAGTTCATGACCTGAGCCAAAGTCAGATGCTTAACGGACTGAGCCACCCTGGTGTCCCTATTTAATTTAATTGTAATTTAATTTTAATTTAATTTAACTTCATTTAATTTTATTTTACTTGATACTTCCGAACTTACTTTTAAACTTTCCAAGGATCCCATCAGGTACGTTTGGGTTATGTCCCTCTCACAAAGGTGGGGAATCACGCTAAAAGTGCACAAGTATTCACTTGGAAAACTTTACAGCCTCGTATTTTGACACTGAAAGCGATTCTGTGCAGGCATCAAATCCCAAATTTGGCCTTTGGCAATGTTCAACTAAACACAATGTGGGGTAAACACTGGTGATTACAAATTCAAATGCGCCCACGGTGCATTCCCCATACCTGTATCCATAGAAGATTTATAGGCTAGACACAGGACAAGCCACACAATGCACTGCCTGGACCACTGTTCATGTATGCTCTATAAATCCTCTTAAGTTCAGTGCATTCCTTCATTTATATTCTTTCCCACCCTGATAGATTCAACGTGTCTACGAGCATACACATTCTGAGCTAAAAGACAGATTTTACTTTTTACGTGCAATATTGTTTCAGATACTCATTCGCCATAAGCGACTTTAATTGATTTTCAAATAGCATTTCTCCCTCATCGAAATCTGAAATGAAACCATCGGGATCAATTGCACACTCAGTAAAAACAGCTTCCCCTTACCAGCTCTCTTCTCATGTAACTTAAAACAGATACAAAGCCCCTTGGCTTTGGGATAACTTTTATAATGTTATAATAGGGATTAATCCATCTAATTTATAATTTTCCTTAGGGGTGTTAATTAAACATTTTATATGATTTTATACAATTATAAAAATTACATAATGTTTGTGGTTTTAAAATTCACTTTTTGTTGTATTGTGTTATTTCGTCTTTGTCATGCATGGAAAGGCTGACCGTGGCCTTATCTCATAAATTGGTTTACACCCAATGTCCCTGATTTTTCTGTCAAGGAAGTGTTTTTTAAATTGTGGCACACGTGTTTCTATGAATTGGGCTTCAATTTTTCAAAAGGCAGGGGGCCACCTCTTTTCCTGAAATTTTCTTATTTCTGTTTAAGGAGAAAACCATCAAAATGCCCTATTATCCTCATTAAATTCTGTGACGCCAATTACCAGTTCTCAGCCAGAGACTGACAAATCTCAGAATACATTTGAGCGTCCCTTAGTCATTTGGACCACAGGGAATTGGCATTTTTGGCCTATAAAAATGTCAGTTTCAGAATTCCACCTATTACAGCATTGTCTGTGTTGCATTAGTAAATATAAATGATACAACAGATCAACAATGGTGTGTTTGTAATCCTAGTTTGATTAAACCGAACCTGATGCTACAAAATACCACTTTCGTAACATTTTTATCGAATGGGCTTTACAGATGGTCCTTGCTCATCCAATGCAATAGACCGTGAATATGAAGTGTGCCTATAATCCACCTCTTTGTGGTATAGTTTTTGGAAGACAGGACACAAAGAATGCTTTATTTTTGAGAGAAAGAGAGAGAGAGAGACACCCACGCAGAATCCGAAGCAGGCTCCAGGCTCCCAGCTGTCAGCACAGAGCCCAACGCAGGGCTCGAACTCACAAACTGTGACATCATGACCTGAGCCGAAGTCAGACGCTTCACCGACTGAGTCACCCAGCGCCCCCAGAAATGCTTTTGACGGTACTTTTATAACCTCTTTGCAAGCATTCGAACCCACGAAGAGACACAAAATTCCCGTCCTAACTTGCAAGTGAAACACTGAAGTCCTGAGCAGGTACAGGCAAGTGTATTATGCATTCGTGTTCTGTGACCTGATATCATGTGTAAAAAATACCGTTTTTGTTATTTAGGAACTAATAGCCCCGAGCCACCCTGCAAAATGGCAAAGCAATTATGTTGACAAAGTGTGGACTATTAATTTAGGGCATGCTCTCTGATTACGGGAGTTTATCCAGGGATGCAAATTGTTACACAAAATACATTTGGGCACATTTGTCTCACCAGTTAGGAAAGAAGGTTGTATGTTTAGCAGCTATCGTGGCAAATATTTTAATGCCTCGTGTCTTGGATGCTTAATTAGACTGTCTCTGAGAGACTCATCCAAAAGCGTGTTAGAAACACAGGTGGATACAAAGGCAATTTAATTATGTTCTAAATGGAAAGAAATGATGCAACCTCGATCTACAGAAACAAACATTAGGCTTCGTTGGGCATTTTCCTGGAACTAGGTTGCAGAGGGAGGTATGGCGTGGACATTGACCGCGGGCACAGCTGTGATGTGGTCTGTTGTCGTCGTTGTCTGTGGATCTAAGCCACAAGCAGGAAGTGAGCAGGAGAGGATACAGAGTATCGGCATCTATACCGTCTATCGGTGGAAGTTGGGACGGTACTATTAACATGAGACTGCGGCTAGGAAGGAAAATAGGGTTGTCCTTTCGGTTTCAAGAGTCATAAATGAGGCCGCGGACCGAGAGGCACATGAGCATCTTGAGATTTTCATTGTTATCACAGCACTTCAGAGTTGTTCTCTTGTTTTATTAAACCAAGTCCCTGAAGAGAGAGAGGCCTGTCTGTATTGGATTATGCCTTGCGATTGCTTTACCCGTCGTCTTTGGGGACACGCACTAACTGTGGTGCGGTGGCCCTGGGGATTGTGGTGCTCAGATCTGCCCCCTGAGGCGTGAGAAAGGGTCCTTTCCTAAAGATCCTTCTTTATTTTATTTTACTTTTTAAAAAGTTTTTTGAGAAAGCATAAGCAATGGTGAGGCAGAGAGAGAGAGAGAGAGAGAGAGAGACAGAATCCCAAGCAGACTGCACACCCAGCAAGGAGCCCAACATCCCCGGGGCCCGATCTCAGGACCCCAGGATCGTGCCCTGAGCCACAATCAACAGTCGGGCGCTTGGCCGACTGAGCCCCCAGGCGCCCCTAAAGTCTTCTTCTTCTTAACTGTTGCTGTACTGTTTTTTTTTTTTTTTCCTTCCTGGGTTCACATCACCTACTTACAAGTTTTCCTACAAAAGCTGGATGGTTGGTCAGCGCCTGTTTTATTTTCTGGCTTTCACATTCCCAAATGTTCTTGAATTTTCTCTGATGGTGCCTTCTTATTTCAGGGCTTAGAGGGGACCCAGTACTTTCAGATCATGTTAATCTGCCAATAATTTATTTCTAGTATTGTGGCAAAACTTGTGTAATTGAGATCACTGCTCTGTTAATTCATTTCCAGAACTCATACGTTCACATTTGGGTCAGATCCTGGGCCTTTCATACATATGATATGATATGATATGATATGATATGATATGATATGATATAATATATAAAACAACATAACATGTAATATAGTATACTAGTAGGTGTGTACTATATATATCAGAATATATGTACCATAATATATATACTAGACTACATTATTTAAGTATAATTTAGGCACATAACTATAGTTATACACACAAATGTGTAATTCTATGTGCATGTATGAAAATTTATGAACATGTATACATTTATTACTATATATTTAATAAACACACATTTATAACTTACTTTAGTGTATTTATTATAAACATATTACATACATGTATGTATATTATATGTGAACATATATTTATATGTGCATTTTTATTATATGTAATATATGTGTAAATGTATTGTATTATATGGATAATATAACACATTTATTTATATATTATATATACTATTTATATGTACATAATATACATTTTAATTATATATTATATAATTATATTGTGCAATCTGTACAGCATATTATATATTATATTGTAAAAATGTATTGTATACCATATAAGTAAACATATATGGATAATATATTCATAATTATACAGACATTTATGTGGGCATCTGTTTATATATAATAATTATATATTAAATTATATATAATTTAATTTATATATATAATATATATAATATAATTTAATTTATTATATATAATTTAATATATAATTGTATATAAAATTATGTTTAATTTTTCTATAGTCTATATAATTTGTATTATAATATAATATATAAATAAATATTATACACAATTATATAAAATATTTATAATTTTGAATAACTTGTTTATATACAATAATTGTATGTATTTATATATGAATATATATTATAAATATCATGTTATATATAATTACATGTAATTATATATAATAAACAGATTCCCATATATATTATTCATATTTTAATTTATATTATTTTACATATATTACACTTTTGTATAATTCATGTTTATAAATACATTTATATGTAACTTATATACACTAAATAGATGCCCATATAAGTATAAGCATACAAATATGTTTATATATACACATATGTTCACATATGTGTATAAAATTATAATTATATACATACATTATATATAAACAAAATAATACAAAATAGTTATACAAATAATGTACAAAATAATTATATGTAAGCAATATATATTATATATATAATACACCTGTGTATATGTGTGTAGAATATATGTATGTGTGTATGTGTGTAGATATGTGTATGTGTCTGTCAATAAATATGACCATGGGGGCACCTGGGTGGCTCAGTCGGTTAAGCATCTGACTCTTGGTTTCAGCACACGTCATGATGTCTTGGTCCGTAGGTTCCAGCCCTGCATCAGGCTGTGTGCTGACAGACTGGAGCATGCTTGGGATTCTCTCTCTCCCTCTCTCTCTGCCCTTCCTCTGCTCACTCTATCTCTCAAAATAAATAAATAAACACAAAATAAATAAAATAAATATGACCGTGTGTGTTGATGACGGTGAGATCTGTTTACACACCACTGGGATATAAGTAATGACTTAACGTCCTTGGAAAACGACTTTACAAATTCATAGTTATACTGGACTCGTTTATTATTTTTAAAAAAATTTATTTATTTACTTTTTATTTTAGAGAGAGAGAGTGCATGCAAGGGACAGGGGCAGACAGAAAGAGAGAATCCCAAGCAGGGAGTATAAACATATTACATATATGTATGTGTATTATATGTGAACATATATTTATATGTGCATTTTTATTATGTGTAATATATGTGTAAACGTATTATATTATATGGATAATATAACACATTTATTTATATAGTATATATACTACTTATAGTATATATGAGGCTCCATGCTGAGCACAGAGCTGACACAGGGCTCGATCCCAGGACCCTGGGATCATGACCTGATCTGAAATGCTCAACCGACTGAGCCACCCAGGCACCCTTGAGCTCATTTATTAACATGAGCGTGACATTAGTCACACTGTTTGTCGTTTTCTTTTTCTTTTCTCAGAATCTTTCAGAGCAATAAGGTAAAACATTTCTTCACTGAGGAAATAGAGACGCAAAAGGTTAATTTAGATTAATGCATGCATGCTGGGGGCAGTTTCAAAATCAATGTGCAATTAAGACAAACCTCACAACTTCTTCATTTGTCCTAGCATTGTGACTCAATAGTTCAGGTGTAACTGGAATGAATAAGGGGGAAGTATTTGCAGATGGGGGGCAGGCTGCCTTTACTCTCTGTGCGGTTTTGCCTCATGTACAAGGACAGCAGGCTTTGAGTTTAAGCTACCGTGATGCGAACTAACCAGGAAGACTGCTTTGTGCATCCTGGGAGGGTGTCTCTGTCATGTGCATATTTCTAATGCATGAGATTCTATCATGGTTTTGGAAGCTCAAAAGATGTTTCCAAGATTTTCTCCTTAAAAACAGATTTAAGCTGGCGAGGATGTGGAGAAACGGAAACCCTCTTGCACTGTTGGTGGGAATGCAAACTGGTGCAGCCGCTCTGGAAAACAGTGTGGAGGTTCCTCAGAAAATTAAAAATAGACCTACCCTATGACCCAGCAATAGCACTGCTAGGAATTTACCCAAGGGATACAGGAGGGCTGACGCATAGGGGCACTTGTACCCCAGTGTTTATAGCAGCACTCTCAACAATAGCCAAATTATGGAAAGAGCCTAAATGTCCATCAACTGACGAATGGATAAAGGAGATGTGGTTTATATACACAATGGAGTACTACGTGGCAATGAGAAAGAATGAAATATGGCCTTTTGTAGCAACGTGGATGGAACTGGAGAGTGTGATGCTAAGTGAAATAAGCCATACAGAGAAAGACAGATACCATATGGTTTCACTCTTATGTGGATCCTGAGAAACATAACAGAAACCCATGGGGGAGGGGAAGGAAAAAAAAAAAAAAAAGAGGTTAGAGTGGGAGAGAGCCAAAGCATAAGCATAGCATAAGAGACTGTTAAAAACTGAGAACAAACTGAGGGTTGATGGGGGGTGGGAGGGAGGGCAGGGTGGGTGATGGGTATTGAGGAGGGCACCTTTTGGGATGAGCACTGGGTGTTGTATGGAAACCAAGTTGACAATAAACTTCATATATTGAAAAAAAACAGATTTAAAATGTATTTAAAAAGCAATAATGTCTACGCCCAACACTGGGCTTGAACTCACAGCCCCAAGATCAAGAGTTGCGCGTTCCATCAAGTGACCCAGCCAGGTGCCCCTGAAATGCATCGGACTCAAATCCAGTTTTACAGATTGCCGCTAGTTCGATTTCTGTCGTGGCCCAGGTTCATTGTAGACTCTGATGGTGACAGAGGTCATGAGATATTTTTCCTAAATCCACATCCCATAAATCCACTGATTCTGGATCTTTGCCATAAGCAACCTTTGTCAGATAGGTACAACCTTCCCACGTCACTCTACACATAAGAAATGTTTCACTGACAAGCAGCAGTAGAACATTTACCAGCAGGTCTGTCTGGAGTGTGTTTACAAGAAAGGCAATGGGTGGTAATTTCACTGTCAACTCTTTCCTACTGACCCTCTTAAGACATTTATCATCTTGTCCATTTCCCCGGCCACTTGATATGGTTAAGTCTTTGAAGTAGGAAATTACTAGACAACTATATTCCAGATAGGACTCCCCAAAAAGCATCATCTGCAAAGGAAAAATAAATATTGCTAAGAAAGTAAAAAGCAACAAAAAAAGCCACAAATTGGGAGAAGTTATTTGCAAAACACATGTCTGATAAAGGACTTGAATCTTGCATGGGTAAGAACCGTCAACATTAAATAAAAAGAGAACAGGGGCACCCGGGGGGCTCAGTTGGTTGAGCGTCCGACTCTTGATTTCACGTCAGGTCATGATCTCGTGGTTCTGGAGTTAGAACCCCGAGCTGAGCTCTGTGCTGACAGCGCAGAGCCTGCTTGCGATTCTCTGTCTCTGTCTCTCTTCTCTGTGCCCCTCTCCCACTTGCATTTTCTCTGTCTCAAAATAAATTAACATTAAACAAAGAAAAAAAGAAAATTGGATAAAAAAGAGAACAAATCACCCAAGCAATACTAAGAAATGCATAAAAGATTTGAACACACACTTCACCAAAGAAGATGTATGGCAAATAAGCAAAAAAAAAAAAAAAGAAAGAAAAAGATGCTCCAAATTATTAGTAGTTAAGGAATGCAAAATACCACTATACACACAGTATAATCTTGCAAAAGAACAACAACAAGAAAACCCCCAAAACAGCAACGTGATACGGCCAGGTGCTGGTGTGGGCGCAGAAAAAACAGAAGTCCCTTTGTGGCTCGTGGGCACAATGGTAGGTAGAGAATGGTCGTTTGGCAGTTAATGATGACGGTGAGTCTGTCCTCAGCAAGTGAATCAGCAATCCTACCTCCCTCCAGATGGTAACACTTCTGCTCATAAAGAAACGTGTATGTGAATGTTGATAAGTGTATTCATACGTGTACAAAGCTGGAAACAAGCCAAATGTCCATGAAGTGGTGAACAAAGAAACAGATTCTGGTGAATGTTATCCAACACTGAAAAAGAAAAAGCTCACGAATGAAGGGACCGGAAGTCACAGAGGAATGAGGGGTTTATCCGGGGTGACCGAGAGCCACACTCGCGTCTGCACCTACTCCCATCCCCTTTACGTGACATTCTGAAAAAGGTGAAACCAAAGCAGCAAACATCAGTTCAGGGTCTTCTGGGAGCTGTGGTTTGGGGGGAAGTTTGCGTACCGAAGAGCCCAGAGGAAAAGTGTGAGGTGACAGCACTGTTCCGCGTCATGATTGTGGTAATGATTGCCATAAAATATTAAAACACCTGGAACCGAAAGGAAGGCGGATAAGTGCACGGAATACGTGCCAAGCCTGCATCAAGAAAACTCGCTGAAACACATACTAACAAGGACGAGAAAAAATAAGACACTTGGACCCATTAGTTAATCCTTATTTATTCATTTTTTTCTCCAAATGCCTTTTTACTCAAACACTAACTATTCAAAGAGTTCAGGGAGCCTTGGTGGCTCAGTCGGTTGAGTGTCCGACTTTGGCTCAGGTCATGTTCTCACAGTTTGTAGGTTCGAGCCCCGTGTCGGGCTCTGTGCTGACAGCGTAGAGCCTGGAGCCTGCTTTGGATTCTGTGTCTCCCTCTCTCTCTGCCCCTCCCCTGCTCGCATTCTGTCTCTCTCAAAAACAAATACACATTGATTTAAAAAACTGTTCAAAAAATAGTGATATTCCCATCTTCCCAATAATCCTTTATGGTTGTGTTTCAGCAAAACAATTTCTTGTAATAATTGAGGCGTTTCATTATAATCTAGATTCAGATTACCGTCCTAATAACAAGTATGAAACTGGTTTTTTTTATTTTTTTAAATTTTTTTATTAAAAAAAATTTTTTTTAATATTTATTTATTTTTGAGACAGAGAGAGACAGAGCATGAACGGGGAGGGTCAGAGAGAGGGAGACACAGAATCTGAAACAGGCTCCAGGCTCTGAGCTGTCTGCACAGAGCCCGACGCAGGGCTGAACTCACGGACCGCGAGATCATGACCTGAGCCTAAGTCGGCTGCCCAACCGACTGAGCCACCCAGGCGCCCCTGGTTTTTTTTTTAAATAAAAAATCTGGGTAAATTTTAAAATGAAAAATCATCATAAATGCCTATTTGAGATCTCATTAAAGTCTCTATTAGGATTATAGTCCTATTAACAAGTATGAACCTTTTTGGGGTTTTTTTGACAAAAAATCTGGGTAAAAGAAATGGAAAACAATCATAAATGCCTGTTTGAGGTTTTCACTTTCACACCACATAAATATTTTATATTCACATTTTTATATGTTTATAAAATTAAATCTGAGTTTTTTTCTTTTTTAAGCCAAGCGTTAGTACTACCAGCAAGAAAACAAGGAATCTGACCTTATATAAAACTGAGAACCAGTGAATGCTATTTTGGTAACAGCCCAAACGGATAGAGTGATGTCATGAGAGCAAAGGCTTTCATTGTAAGAGAAAACAAAATACACAATAATGAAGTAAGTTTAAAAACACTGTCCCTCCCCCACTCATGCTCTGTCTCTCTGTCTCTCTCAAAAATAAACAAACATTAAAACAAATGAAACTAAAAAAAATTGTCATGCTAAATTTCAAGGAAAAATGTTAACACAAACTGCTAATTTGTAAAGACTACACGTTAACTCAGTGCAGTGGAAAGATCTAGAAACCATGACACGAGACCAGAGATCAAACCGTTAGTGTCCAAATCTCGATTTCTGAATACTGGTGTGATTAAAAGGAATTCCAGGCCGCCGGAGGGAAGACTTGATTTATGGCATGGAGAAAGGACAAGGTGAGCCCGTGAGATTCTGTTCTGTGCCCAAAGGATAGGAGGGCCCCGGTGACCAACTGAGGACCCAGAAATGAATTTGTTAGCTTAGTTCCGCATCTTTCATTGGACTCTCGGCTGATGCACCAACAGATTCTTTTCTTTTTTTTAAAAGTCATCTCTACACCCAACGTGGGGCTTGAACTCACGACCCCGAGATGAAGAGTTCCACGCTCTACTGACTGAGCCAGGCAGACGCCCCCAACAGATCCTTTCCACAGACAGCTATTAATTATGTTATGGCGCGAACCGATTACTTTCAGAAATGGATGCACAGCAAGCAGATGTGTTAACATAGCTGACAGATAAATCTTCAGGGAGCCACTCTCTGCTCTGTGCTGTGGTCCTGCATCGGTGGGAATGTGCCACCGGGATGTGCCTGGTACAAAGGATCACAATGGACGTGATCTCGAAGGAGGGAGGTCTGAGACACGAAAACACACCTTTGTCCAGATAGTTCTAATCTTGGGTAGATTTAAATGATTTGTCTGTAGAACAATCAGTGTGTCATTTGCCTACTGACGGGCTTCTCAAGCCAAATAAGCTGGATTCAATTTCCAGTGTCCATAAAGGAGACAAAAGCAAACACTGAACATGGAAAATTCATTCAGTCTTACACACAATTCGAGTGTAAGAGAGGTGACCTGAAGACTGTGGGATCTTTTGTTTACCCACTCAATTTGTATTTAAAAAAAATTTTTTTTTGTTAATGTTTGTTTTCGAGAGACAGAGAGAACACAAACAGGGCAGGGTCAGCGAGAGGGAGACACAGAATCAGAAGCAGACTCCAGGCTCCGAGCTGTCAGCGTAGAACCCGACATGGGGCTGGAACCCACGGACTGTGAGATCATGACCCGAGCCGAAGTCGGACCCTCAACTGACTGAGCCACCCAGGCACCCCTGCATTTGTATTTTTAAAGCAAATTTACTGGTTGACAAATACAGAAGATATGAAACAAATTGGTAGCTGAAATTAACCGTAGGGGTGTTTTGAAACGAGTGTGCATACTGTTTGAACGAGCCCTTCTTTTGGGGTTCACGATGATTGCATCATATAAATGGTCATTCATTTTCCAGTATTTTCTGCCGCAAATTAAAGAGTTCACTCACGTAAGTAAAGTTCGGTGATGTGTGAATACTTCAGAAAACATGATCAAGAGAATGAAATTGTGTATTGCCCCGAATTCAAATACAACAGAAAAAATGTATTATAATATTATTTGTGTTCTAGAACATTCCGTCAAATACTTTGGTTACGACTTTACAGAACAAGTCAGTTTTCCAATCATTTTTCTTTCCGTGTGGGAAACTCAGAGAGTCTTATTTTTCTGGATTGTGTCCATATCTGTAGCCGGTGGCTTTGCATCTCGTTGACAGAAAGACGGTGTGTCCACATCAGAGTCGCCGTGCAGGGTGTCTGCAGGTCAGAAAATTTGTCTTCTCCAAGTGGCCTTCCACACATTTGGGAAATATTGCTACAAGACGTCTTCAAAACCGGCGAAGGTCACACAGTGGCATTTAAGGAATATTTAGTCTCTTCCCTCCAAAAATCCGACTGCAAAAGTCTTATGTATTTTAGGTATTTAATCTTCTTCTTCTGGAGGTCTATGATAATTACACGTTTTCACGGTGGCCTTATTTACATCTATGTGAGAAAATGCGTTTTTTCCTCTGTGTTCTTTCCCAGTACAAAATATGGAATATGAAATTTGAAGACGTGAAAAGAGGGAAACCATGACAAAACAGGGAAGTAAAACGTATGTGTTTTCGCTCTTTCAGCGTTTGCTTGCAGCTGTGCATTTTTAAAACTTTAGGCAGCAAGAGACTCGTGCATATGAATTTGCATGTTTCATTTCATTCAAGATAATACTGGGGTTCTTTTCCCATGTCATTATTTTTCTTTAAAGTATTATTTTCTATCTGCATAGATTCCATTATGGGTCTCCTTTTGACGGTTCAAAGTCTATTACAAAGCCGTGCTATTTGCTGTGTTCCCCTGTTTTAACCGTCCCTGGGAGAATCTTTGCAGACACACCTTACCCTATAATTTTCGTATTTGATTATAATAGAGTCCATTAGGCCTAATTTGTGTGACAAAGAACGTGGCTTTAAGATCACTGCTTTATCATGCTGAAGGTTCTTTTCTTGAAAGATAATCACAGCAATCATAGTGCCATCAGCATTATGTACAAATGTTTTGTTGACCTGCCTTTTCATCGCCTGGTGTTGTCTTTTCAAGAAAAAAGACAATAATTTTACCAGAAACATGTCTGCCTCCTTACTTTTAGTGCACTTCGTACTGAGTGTGAGCAATAAACACCAACGGTGTTATCCTTCCCTTTCAGCTTCCGTTTTCTTATTGATGACTCTGCGAGCTACGTTGAGAACACCGACCCCTCCCGTCTGTCTGCACTGGGTCAGGGCCGTCAGGGACCCAGTGTGGACAGCACGGGCGTGTAGACAGCAGAGAAAAGAGCAGCCCACTGTTCTCCATCCCGTGGAGAGGTTGCCCATCAGCCTAAGGACCAACCCAAGTTCTTTGAGCTCCCTGGGCAGGAAGCCCACTTGTGAATCAAGGTTTCCCGCTCCACATCTGTGAAAGCAATGGAGGTGTGGTCTTTCCATCATGCAGGCAGTGAATGAATAAATCATATTCAAACATAAATCCACATGATCAATCACTTGACCTTTTTTGGCTGAGTCAACCAAACAGGAGAACGGAGACTACGTATTCAGTTATTTTAAGTTGGTTTTTTTTTTTTTAATGTTTATTTTCGAGAGAGAGAGGGAAAGAGCATGAGTAAGGGAAGGGTCTGAGAGAGAGAGAGGGAGACACAGAATCCAAAGCAGGCTCCAGGCTCTGAGCTGTCAGCACAGAGCCCGACGCGGGGCTGGAACCCACGAGCTGTGAGATCCTGACCTGAGCCCAAGTCGGATGCCCAACCGACTGAGCCAGCCAAGAGCCTCTGTGTGCAGTTACTTTAAACCATTGGTGGTTAAGCTGACTTGAAGTATTCTTACTTGCATCTTGGTGGTATACAAGTGCCTTAAAATAATCAGGGCAAGCAGGATTTATATATATATATATATGATATGATATATATATGATATATATATGACACATATGATAAATATATGTATACATATTTAAGGTAAAAAATTTAGGTTTTGTTTCAAAAAGCGGGTTTGTTAAAAAAATAAAAAATAAAAGTAAAAATCAATTCGGTTTGTTGACTTAGTATCTTTAGGTTGATACATCTTTCTATGTTCATACTTTGATATTCACGCAGGTAAGATATATTCCGGTAGAAAAGAATATGTATATTGTCTCCTCAGGAAACACGGAATGTAAAATTGTGGATTGCCAGGTTAATCAACAACAGAGATTTTGCTCCCAATTCATTGTTACTAAAAAAAAAAAAAAAAATCAGAAACTAGAAACTCCCCTCACTTAGAAAGCCTGTGTTTTCACCTTTGCTTCAATGGATATTTAGTGTTTTCACTGTTTTCTTTCTCAGGTGTTGTATCTGACAGACAAAAAAGAAAAGGATTAAGAAAGTCAAGAAAAAGGAAAGACTGGGCCGACCAGAAACAGAAGAAACTTGTTGGTACAAATGGAAGAGAAAACAGAACCCATGTTGCAAACGCACTGTCCTTCGGACGGGGAGACACCTTGGAACTCAAAGCAGGGTCAGAGTGAGTCATTTGAAGCCGCTTTATGGCTCTGCCTCAGATTTCATGAAGGGAAATATCGTTTCCTCCGTGGCTGCTAACAGAGCAAAAGCGGTCAGCTGCCCTCAGGCAGCTCACACTGGGGTCCAGAGGCTGTGCCACGGGCTTGTCACACTGATCCCGCGGTGGGACAGAGGAGACTCCTGTTCTAGTCCCATTTTCGTTTATTTATTTCTCCATTTTGGGTCTATTTACTTATTATTTATAATTAATTAATTATTTAAAATGTACATCCAAGTTAGTGAACGTATAGCGCAGTCTTGGTTTCAGGAATAGGATTCCGCGTTTCCTCACTGACATATAAACACCCAGTGTTTACCCCACGTGTCCTCCCTAATGCCCCTTGTCCGTTTAGCCCATGCCCCCTCCCACAACCCCTCCGGCAACCCTCTGTTTGTCCTCTGTATTTAAGAGTCTCTTCTGTTTTGCCCCCCTCCCTGTTTTTATATTGTTTTTGTTTCAATTCCCTTGTGGTCATCTTTTTGTCTCTTAAAGTCCTCATGTGAGCGAAGTCCTATGCTTTTTGTCTTTGTCTGACTGACTCATTTCCCTTCGCATAATACCCTCCAGTTCCATCCACGTAGTTGCCAATGGCAAGATTTCATTCCTGTCCATTGCCGAGTAATACTCATTTGGGCTCTTTCCATACTTTGGCTATTGTTGATAGTGCTGCTATAAACATGTGCCTGCCTTGTTAATGTTAGCCATTGTTAGTCCTATTTTAGAGGCCGTGGTCACAGACTTAACAAGTGGAGAGGGGCGCCTGGGTGGGGCATTCGGTTAAGTGTCGGACTCTTGATTTCGGCTCACGTCATGATCTCACGGTTTACAGGTTGGAGCCCTGAGCTCCGTGCTGATATCAGGGATCCTGCTTGGGATTTTCTCTCTCTCCCTCTCTCTCTGCCCCTCCCCTGCTCTCTCTCTCTTTCTCAAAACAAACAAATAAACGTTAAAAAAAAAAAAAAAAAAGAGAGAGAAGTAGAGATTTTAACCCAAAGCCTGACTCCAGAACTTGTACGTAAAACCAGGATTTCATATAGCTTGGTCCGTATAAATGTGGTGGAAACTCACATACAGACAAACCCAAGCTATGATCAGATCTCATGAAAAATAGTTTGGACATGACATCTATATTTAAGCAGAGAACTAATTTTAGGGGAAAATATTCCTATTTTATTTTATTTTTTTTATTTTTTTAACGTTTTTATTTATTTTTGAGACAGAGAGACAGAGCATGAATGGGGGAGGGGCAGAGAGAGAGGGAGACAGAATCGGAAGCAGGCTCCAGGCTCTGAGCTGTCGGCACAGAGCCCGACGTGGGGCTTGAACCCACGGACCGCGAGATCATGACCTGAGCCGAAGTCGGCCGCTTAACCGACTGAGCCACCCAGGTGCCCCATTCCTATTTTATTTTAAACATTATTGGATTTTTCAGTGGAAAACGGAGGCATACCAAAACGTACATTTGAACAAAACGTATGGTATGCATACATATTAATATACGTGCATTATAAAAATATGTATGTGCATGTGGTGCCTGGGTGGCTCAGTCAGTTACGTGTCTGACTTGGCTCAGGTCATGATCTCACAGTTCGTGGGTTCGAGGCCCGGGCTGGGGTCTGCACTGACAGCTCAGAGCCTGGAGCCTGCTTCAGATTCTGTCTCCCTCTCTCTCTGCCCGTCCCCTGCTTGTGCTCTCTCTCTCTCAAAATAAACATTAACAAAATATATATATGTGCATTATAAAATTATATTTTATATTGCATATTATGTGTGATATATGTTCATTATAAAAATAAAATATATGCATTAAAAATATATGTATAAATAGGTGAATGTATATGCTTGTAAATATATATGCACTATAAATATAAATACACAAATATATACATGCACATATGTTTTTACATACATACATGACATACATTTCCATATGTTTCTCTTTCCAGCCCCTCAGATCTCTTTATGTATTTATTTTTTGTAATTTTATGCCCAACGTGTGCCTTCAACTCGCAACCTCGAGATCAAGAGTTGTGTGCTCGGGGGACTGAGCCAGCCAGGTGCCGCCCACACCTCAGCCCCCACCCTCTCACCATGGCTGTTTGCTGCACTAGTTGGTATATTTCCAAGCATATGGCCCTCGATGAAAACTTCCAGCAGCCCTGCAACATGAGCTACAGGGCACCAGATGTGTCCATGAGGAGGCTCGGCTGCAGGTCCCAGATGCTGCACAGACCAGGAACACTGGGCTGTTTTTCTCTGGTTCAGAAGAAGAGGGTTTCATGGCCTTCCAAGTAGGGGACATTGTGGAGGCCTCTCTGGGCAAATTCAGGTGATAAAGCCACTATGTTATCTGAAGCAACAACCCTTCTGCAGAAGGAACCTCATTTGACTCAGGACATAGCCTCTTATGGGCAGTTGGGTCTCCTGCACTCGTAAGATTTTACTACCACATGCAAAATAATCATTCCTCATAGGATGCCTGCTAGGTATTTTTTCCCCATCTCAGATTTTTCCAGTTTAATGAGGTACTATTTTCTTTACTACAACAATTTTTTTAAATGTTTATTCATTTTTGAGAGAGAGAGAGAGACAGAGACAGAGCATGAACCGGGGAGGGGCAGAGTGAGGGAGACACAGAATCGGAAGCGGGCTCCAGGCTCTGAGCTGTCGGCACAGAACCCACGCGGGGCTCGAACCCACGAGCCGTGAGATCATGACCTGAGCCGATGTCAGACGCTGAACTGACTTGAGCCACCCAGGCGCCCCTCCACCTGCAACGTCTTCACCTGCAGCACTTAAAAAGCACAAGCTTGTTTTGCACAATTTGTATGGGGGAAAGTATGAGCCTCTGGGGATCCAACCGAGCTACACAGTAGGAACCACGTTTCCAGGGAAAGCCTCTTCTGCTGATGCAGGAAGTGAGCACACACACGGCCCTAGAAGGACCGCTCAGGTTGTCTACAGAAACAGAAATACGCCGAGATGCAGAGATACAGGTACAAGTGCAGATGGAGATATAGACAATACAAAGGCAGGTACGGTTATGGACAGGTGCCCATTTATTACAGGGAACTGACTCCTGGACTTACGGGGGCTGAAAACCCTTCTTGTGATTCCACAGGCTACAGCTGGCAGGCTGGAGTTTCAGGAAAGTAGATCGTGTTCTAGACCAAAGCTCGAGACCCAGGATGGGTCAACGTTTCAGTTCAGTTTTTGGTCTCGCGGATCTTCGCCTGATTAGACCAGGCCCGCCCAGAATGGGGAGAGCCATCTGTTTTACTCACTCTACCCATTCAAATGTTAATGTCATCCAGACATATCATCACAAACCACTCAGAACCACGTCTGACCAAATATCAGCCGATCACGGTGACACACAAAGTTAGATATCTTAATAGGCCCCTACAAGGGTAACCTTTGCCGGACTTTTTTTTTGTTTGTTTTTTCCATTAAGAAAATAACCAAGGGGAGCTTGAGTGGCTCTGCTGATTAATCGTCTGACTCTTGATTTTGGCTCAGGCCATGATCTCACGGTTTCCAAGGCCAAGCCCGGTGCCGGGGTCCTGTGAGGTGGGATTCTGCAGTACTTATGGTAAAATCTGGGGGACAGGAGCACTGTCCTTGTCTTTCACAGTGAAGTTTTCGACACTCTAAGAGAACGCCAGCTGCATTCAGGTGGGACCCTAAGCTGCCAGATGTCCCGAGGCAGCAAGGCAGAGTTTTAAGTGTCTGCAGACTCTTAAATTCCAGAAATCTGGAGCAGCTGGGTGTCCCCACGACTCACGGGTTGGAAACAAAATAGATACAAATATTTAAAGTTAAGCACATAACATGGTGCTTCCTCATGGGACTGAAGACTAGAATAGGTAGGCAGATTCGACTAAAGAAGTGTATTTGGTCCTCGAAAGGATCAGTGCACATATTTCTCCCTGACATTACTAAGTAAATCTAATTATTGAAAACAGGGAATAGGAAACAATATTGCTTGTGGATTATTTCACTTCCTATAATTTTTAGTGGCTTAATACACAGGAGAATTGAAATCAAGAGTGAAAGGAAAAATCTATCCCTCACGGTAGGAACAGGACAACAGTAATAACCGTAATGAACTTTTAAGGATATAAATGTAAAACGTGTAAGATTATTTCAGTGATCAAACACATTCTTAGTAATTCCAAATGGTTTATGGCAAAATAGGTTTGGTGTTTTGTCTTTCCAAATTCTTAATTCTCCCGAAACTAAAAAAACCAAACAAAAAATGAAAACAAAAACCTCAAAGAATGTGTTATAAGAGAGGAGAACATTGTCACACAAAATGATATTTGTTCATTGTTAAGACAGAAGGGTGAAATGATGCCAGGAAACACTGCATTTTATTTTATTTCTTTATTTTATTTTCATTTATTTTATTTTTTAAGTGTTTATTTTGAGAGAGAAGAGAGTGTGTGAACAGTGGAGGGTCAGAGAGAGAGAGAGAGAGAGAGAGAGAGAGAGAATCCCAAGCAGGCTTTATGCTATAAGCACAGAGCCTGAATTGGGGCTCAGTTTTGCAAATCGTTGAGATCATGACCTGAGCGGAAATCAAGAGTCAGACGCTTAACCAACCGACTGAGCCACCCGGCCGCCCCGAAACCACATTTAAAAATCAGTTTTGTTCAACAACAGAGATCACTTTGATCACATTTCCCAGGTTCGGACGCCATGTCCCTTTCCTTGTCCCTGCATCTGGGTCTTGGTGCCTCTGCTAATGTCTCATCCCCTTCCAGACTTTGACTCTGTCTTCACCTTGAACCCTGCAGTCTTGGGTCTGCGAAGGTGGGGATACATGTGCCCGTGAGCGTGACATCATTCGGAACAGGGCCTCTGCTAGGGGTTGGCCACACTGCACGGACGGACGCCCCGCAGCACGTAGACGGTCCGGCAAGGACCCCTCCAGTGGTTGTGGGCTGGGCCCCTGGGGCCGCCATGTGCCTACGACCAAGTGGCTGCAGCCACACCACCCTCGTCTCCCGTGGCCTCTGTGTTCCTCGCTCTCTGCGGGATGCGTGAACATGGAAAGGAGATGGGCATGTGCAGGGACAGGCAGGGGTGGCCACGCTCCTGGGTCCCTCACGGGCTTGCCCATTCGGCTTCTCAGCTGATGGGTGTTAAACCCAGGTCCTAGCGGTCCGAAACCTGGCGTGAGTGGTCCTACTCGCCAGCTGAGGACTCCAGTCTGCATTTGTTTGCTACACCTGTTGCCAACCAGAGCACTACAAAGTGACTCAAACACCGGAAATGCACGGTCTCTCGGTTCCGGAGGCTGCAGCTCTGAGGTCGAGGTGGACGCAAGGCTGGTTCATCCAGGCTCACCACCCAGCTTATACGCTGGGAGATTTTCCGTCCTTTGGTTGTTTTCTAAGAGGGGCGCCGGGGTGGCTCGGTCGGTTGAGCAGCCGACTTCGGCTCAGGTCATGATCTCGCGTGATCTTGCGTGATCTCGCGTGAGTTCGAGCCCCGCGTCGGGCTCTGGGCTGACTGCTGGGAGCCTGGAGCCTGTTTCGGATTCTGTGTCTCGCTCTCCCTCTCTCTCTGCCCCTCCCCTGCTCGTGCTCGGTCTCTGTTTCCCTCAAAAACAAATACACATTAAAACAAAATCTTAGGGGCGCCTGGGTGGCTCAGTCGGCTGAGCATCCGACTTCGGCTCAGGTCACGATCTCGCGTGATCTCGCGTGATCTCGCGTGATCTCGCGTGATCTCGCGTGATCTCGCGTGATCTCGCGTGAGTTCGCGTGAGTTCGCGTGAGTTCGCGTGAGTTCGCGCCGCGCGTCGGGCTCTGGGCTGATGGCTCAGAGCCTGGAGCCTGCTTCTGATTCTGTGTCTCCCTCTCTCTCTGCCCCTCCCCCATGCACACTCTGTCTAAAAAAATAAATAAACATTAAAAAAATTTTACAACAGCTGACCAATACATGCTGTTCCCTGTTCTCTGAGTTGTGTTTTCCGGAATAAACCTCTAAGTACCGGGGTGTAGTTGCAAAGTTCAGTTCATTCCTATTTTGTTACACTTGTCTGTTCTTTTCCTTGGTATAAGGTGCTTGAACACACAGTTTCAACTTTATCCGGCCAAGCATAAGGTTTCAAGGCTTCTGCAAAATAAGTTTTCCTTGTGGGGAAAGCATTTTGTTTCAAATTGCATGCAGTGAAATTACATCTTTCAGGTGATACAATAATAATACACACACATAGAGATTATATATATTCATTTTTGTGTTCACGTAACACATATATGCTATTTGAATTATAGTACCAATATGCAATTATATTATATGTTATATTTGAATTATATCCTTTAAGTTACAACTTAAAGTGCTATTTGAATTATAGTATGCTATTTAAATTACAGTACCAATATGCAATTATATGTTATATTTGAATTGTATACTTTAAGTGACAACTTTCAGATTATATTATATCCATAATTATATATATGTACATGTGCGTGTATATATGTAACATTTTATAGAAACAGTTGAACACTAGAAAGCTTTAAGGAGCGAATATCTATGTAGCAATCACCCAGCTTCAATAATTTTCAGTTCACGGCTAAACTTTGTTCATCATTATCTACCCCCCCTCCCCATCCAGATTATTTTAAAGGCAATAGCAGGTGTAATGAACAGTAGCATCCATCACTAAGTACTTTGTGATTCTCTCTGACGCACAGGACCCATTTAAAAATAAATCTGCAATTGCTTTACATACTTAAAATATTACACGTCATACTGAAGACCAAGAACATAGAGTGTTTAATTTCCTAAATTGTGTAATAAGCCCACAGTCTGAGGGTATAGTCATGAGCCCTGATGATACCACGTCGGTCTTGTTTTCTTGTGAATCAGTTAGTTGACCCAGAGGATCGATCAGATTGGAGTTTGACTGTTTCAGCAGGACTATTCCCAGCGGCAGGCACGGTAACATCCGTTTTTTTCTTCTTTGATATTAAGTGTCACTGGTAGCCATTAATCAGAGGTTATGAAATAATTTGCTTCTATTTGCCCCGCGTTGACTAGCTGGATGATTTTTGTAAAGACAAAATCCCTTCTCTCAAGTGTCTGGTTAAACTGAGGTAGGTTTTTACTTAAGAAAGTTAGGTTTTTATAGAAGAAGGCTGTTTCTGCCACTTTGTTTACGAGATTGCAAATTGAGTTTGTTTTGATGAGATCACGGACAAATGCGTATGAAATGTCTCAGCTCAACAGCCTGGTCCCACACAGCTCGTGCTTCTTAACTGATGAACGTGTGACAGTCACACATTGTCACCCGAGGCGCATCTGGGAATATCTATTACTCGGAAGCAGACGGGAGACGTTTTTGCATGTCTCAAACGCTCTCTTGACGGTGCAGTGTAATTAACTGATAAATTAGATCCAGCGGCACTGAGTCAGGCACTGCTGAGCGAAGCAGGGAGGAGGAAGAGGTCTTTTGCCTATTTTCCACTTCACTGAGGGCTGATACCCTCTACCCTCGTCCCAAGCCCCCTTCACACCCTGGACCTTCTCTGTATTTCACCCACTCTTCATCTGCTCTCAGAACTTCAGGTAAGTCACCAGCTCTCCATATCTTGGAAAGTGGGGTAAGAAATCTGGATTTCATTCTGAGGGTCATGGGACAGCATTAATGAGTTTTACTCAGAAGATGGCAGGAAGGAGGCTTTGTCTTTAGAATGTTTGTTATTGTTGCAGGATACAGGAAAACAAGCTAGAGGAAGAGCAGAGAGGCAGGGGGCTCAGGAGCCTATTGATTAAAAGTCTACAGGGAAAGAAGGGCTGTGGAAATGGATGGACTGCAAAGTGAATACTGACATAGGACTAGGAGGCACTGGGTGAGTGGGGATGGGAAGACAAATTCTCTGGTCACGAGTAACTGTTGGCTTGAGGCTTGGTTGGTGACCTTGCTGTTTGGTAAAAATGGGGACCACTGACTAGAAACAGAAGAGCTCACAGACACCGAGATGCACAAGTCAGCTTGAGACCGAGGAGGCTTAACGTCTTTTGTGAGGTAGCTAAGTGATGGTTCCGATCGGTGGTTGAATCTATAATCATGGGCAAAGACCAGGCATCTTTTGGAGGTATCCACTGGGAAGGCATCATCGCCATGGAGATGGTCACAGACATCAAGGTAGGGGAAGGATAGCTCATCCAAGACAAGTCGGAGAAGGCGGGACATACGCCCAATTTCCAGATGAAGGTATAAACGAGAATTCCCCCATTCCAGCATGGTCTCCTGTGACCATGGTCTACGGTCTATGTGAACATTGCCACTGCTATTTCTGTGTATGTGTGTGTGTGTGTACCCTACTTGGGCACTCTACGGGTTTGAACAAAGGAAGACGATGCAGCTTGGTACAAAGGACAGAATGTTAGGTGCTGGACAAAGTTGAATGCAAATCCCTGATGAAAACCCAAGAAGAGGAATTTAACAGAAACGCCGACTATAAGCTCACTCACGGATGTCAAACACACAACGTTAATGCCTCTGTTGTAGGGAGATGTTATGGAAAGCCACACCCTTCCCAAAATCGACCCAACAGCCTTGGGTCAGCAATATTTGTGGGAAGAAAAGACACGCGAATTGTCGAAAAAGGAAGCATTTCAGCAAAAGGTGAGGTGAAAAGCAGACGCAAAGAATTCTGTGCTCATTGTAAACCAAAACACACATGAGCACAGAATCCCTGAGAAGCTGCAGCCAATTGGTGGTACCTCAGGAAATTTAATTATTTAATTTAAAACCTCAAGGCACAATGGCCTCGAAGGCCAGCTGGGGCATCCATCACAGAGTCTCAATAAATAAAAATTGTGACTGCAACACAAGTAAAATTAGTCACTGATGCTATCACGAGTGTTACCATTACTAATTCTACAGACTATCTTCACATACAATGTGTACAGTCAATAGAAAACTCTTTAGTCGTTACAAACGTGCTGTTTTTCTTAACGTACATATCTTCGATTACCTTCACACAGATTTCCCAAAATGTCCTCCTGGATTTTCAACCAATATCCAGTTATAGTCAGGATATTTGCATATGAGTTCAATTGCCTCTGGCCTAAAACAGACAAACAAACAAACAAGAACAAAAACAAAAAACACCCAACCAGAAATATATGTTTTGCAAAAGTAATAGGCACCTTTTTACTTTTATTTAGTGTGGATGCATTCTCCCATGAAACCTTTTTTGTTTTGAGATGCCAGTTGGACTGATATTCTATAGAATTCAGCCTGTAAGGCAATATGGTGTGATGGAAATGAGGTTCCATTTAAGGACTGGAGGGTCTCTCTTGAGTTTGGATGTCTGTTCCCCCAGTCCATCCTTCCATTCTTCCTTCCTTCCTTCCTTCCCTCCTTCCTTCCTTCCTTCCTTCCTTCCTTCCTTCCTTCCTTCCTCCCTTCCCTCCCTCCCTCCCTTCCCTCCCTCCCTCCTTCCCTTCCTCCCTCCTTCCTTCCCTTCCTTCCTTCCCTCCCTCCTTCCTTCCCTTCCCTCCTTCCTTTCCTTCCTTCCTTCCTTCCTTCCTTCCTTCCTTCCTTCCTTTCCTTCCTTCCTCTCTCCCTCCCTTCCCTCCCTTCCCTCCCTCCCTCCCTCCTTCCCTCCCTCCCTCCTTCCTTCCCTTCCTTCCCCTCCCTCCCTCCTTCCTTCCCTTCCTCCCTCCCTCCCTCCCTTCCTTCCTTCCCTCCCTCCTTCCTTTCCTTCCTTCCTTCCTTCCTTCCTTCCTTCCTTCCTTCCTTCCTTTCCTTCCTTCTGCCTTCCCTCCCTCCCTTCCTTCCTTTTTGCTTTTTACAGAGAAAGAGAGAGAGAGAGAGAGTGCGTGAAAGAGGGGCAGAGGGAGAGAGAGACACAATCTTTTTTTTTTTAAAAAAATTTTTTTTTCAACGTTTTTTATTTATTTTTGGGACAGAGAGAGACAGAGCATGAACGGGGGAGGGGCAGAGAGAGAGGGAGACACAGAATCGGAAGCAGGCTCCAGGCTCCGAGCCATCAGCCCAGAGCCTGACGCGGGGCTCGAACTCACAGACCGCGAGATCGTGACCTGGCTGAAGTCGGACGCTTAACCGACTGTGCCACCCAGGCGCCCCAGAGAGAGACACAATCTTAAGCAGGTTCCACATGGAGCTTGGCCCCACGACCCTGGGATCATGAACTGAGCCCAAATCAACAGTGGCATGCTCAACTGAGTCACCCAGGCACCCCCACCAATCATTTGTTAAATAACTTTGGCTGCTTTAGGATGAAACGTTCTGAATGTATGTGTTCAGTCCATTGGGTCCACTGCATCTTTCAGAGCTCTCGTTTCCTTGTTGATTTTCTTCTTAGATGATCTGTCCATCGTTGTAAGGGGAGGATTAAAGTCTCCTATTATTACAGTATTATTAGCAATATGTTTGCTCACGTTTGTGATTAATTGATTTACATATTTGGGTTGTGCCACGTTGGGGGCATAAACATTTACAATAGTTACCTCTTCTTAATGGACACACCCTTTAATTATGCTGTAATGTCCTTCTCCCTCTCTTGTTCCAGTCTTTGTTTTGAAATCGAGTTTGTCTGATACGAATATGGCTACCCTGGCTTTCTTTTGATGTCCATTTGCATGGTAGATGGTTCTCCATTCCCTCACTTTCAATCTGCAGGTGTGCTCAGGTCTAAAAGGAGTCTCTTGCAGACCATTTCTTACATAACGTTGGGAAGTTACTAAACGTCTTAGGCCTTCCCTTCAGTTACCTCATGTGTAGAATGGAACAAAACTTTCCCAAGGCCATGAGCTTGTGAACATCCAAGTAATACCACGTGCCCAGTGCTATATTTCTGCAAATGGAAATTGAAGACACTGTCTTATTGACGCAAGAATGCTCAAAGCCCTCAGACGTATATTTCGATTAGGGTTTGATTCAGGGCTCCACCTTCCGAATCTGTCTTTCTCCTGAATGTGTGCAACAGGGAAATAGGTGACGACGTTCCCCCGATTTGGTAAAGTTCTCAGTTTTGCCGTATGTTCCTCTTATTAACTGGGGAGGAGGGATGGTAAGTCCTCACACATGAAGACCCTCCTCCAAAAGCCCCAAAGTCAGACTGATTGACTCAGAATCTCCCAGAGTGGACCAGGCGTTTCACTGTTTGCATCATCCTCTGAAGTGATTCTCCTATGCAGGAGGGTTGAGATTCACTGAGGAATGGTCTGGACAGATGTAAATTCAAGCTACATGGAATTCTGGAGTTCTCTGAAATCACGGTCACCTGCAGAAAAAGTGTTTCAATCCCAAGCATGGATGTACGACTCAAATTCTCTGTCTCAAACCAGGCACTAGAGGGATGAGGAAAAAAGCAAGAACAACAAATATTCACAACATTGGAAAACACAATTTATTTGTCATGTGTTGTGTGCGACTGTACATGGGTAACTTTAGATTTATAGAACCGTCAAGAGACTCAGGAGGAAAGAAATATGACATATGTTCAGCCCTATCATGGAAAAATCTGTGACATTTCCCAGGTTGGGGCCATTAAAGAAATTTTGGGGAGGGAAGGTTTCTGGAGTAGAGTCCAGATGGCTCTGGGGTTGGTGCAGTTATTAATGTGACAGAGATATTTTTCTAACATCCTTATGTTACATAGAGTTGTCAATGTTCATTAAGAGGAAAAAGTGCCCTGAGGTTCTTTTAACTCTATTCATGATTAAGTTTTTAGCAGCTATAATTAAATTCCAACATGAATCTTATTGTTAATCTAAAAAAAACCAAACAAAACAGAAGATTTAAGGTTAAAAAAATTGGATAGACATAATTTAGGAGGACAAAGTGAATTTCCATGTAATATTTAAGGGGTTTAGAGCTTGCATATACAAATGAAATTTCCATTAACTTATCAGGTGTGGAGTGCCCACTACATGTGAGAAACATTCACATTCGTATCAGTTAATGTTGACCAAATCCTACTGAGTTTTACCATTCTCAGTTCGCAAAGGAAACTAAGAGTATTAATTTTTTTCAACAAGGGTATACTATTCATCCCATCCAAAATGAACACATATGGTGAGAATCAGGGTGGAAAAATTGCCCTTGAATATCCTTTCATGTCACCCAAGAAATGTATATGACATGTACTTTGGGGACTAAACCCTATACAGACCAATTTAAGCACCAAACAGAAAAAGGGCGGGGGGGGGGGGGGGGAAACCAAAAGTATCTGCAAATGCTTGGTCATTGGAAATATTGTCCTGAATTCCCTCATTCATGTCACATATCAGATACATACTGCTAAGTTAAAGTGAGCAATTCACAGTGTCCGAGCAGGTGGAGGGTGATTTTTTGGACTCAGCACGACTGCCTGCACTGAGCTGTGTATTTGAGCCAAACGGGATACACAGAAAATATGACAGCAAGTCAGGTGCTGACTGCATCTTTTAGATAAAGCTCTGAGCATTTGGGATGCACGTTGATATAGATATTCTTAAACAGTGTGTTCCTTTTCTTTTTTTAATGTTTATTTATTGTTGACGGGGAGAGAGAGAGAGAGAAAGAGCACCAGCAGGGGAGGGGCAGAGACGGAGGGAGACACTGAATCCGAAGCAGGCTCTAGGCCTGAGCTGTCAGCACAGGGTCCAACGCAGGGCTCGAACCCACAGACCCTGAGGTCATGACCTGAGCCGAAGTTGGATGCTCAACTGACTGAGCCACCCAGGACCCCGGCCCATCGTAAATGTAAACTGGGTCTAAGTTCGTGGCCATGGAGTCCCGTGCAATTCACTGCGTACTGAAGCAACTAGAATATTTTTATTCCAACACTCATACCTCACCCAACAAGACCACCGCATCTTTAAAAAGGTACTACCACTGATGGGGAGAAGATGTTGACCAAATCCTACTGAGTTTTACCATTTATCCAGAATCTGATAGTTTCGTTGTGCCCATATTTTAATCAACACAGGAATTCCTTTGGAATCAAATACGCTTTTTGCTTGCTTGTCTGTTTAAAGCACAAGGTCCAAAAAAAAATTTTTTTTGATTCTGCTTAGTCTTCGTTTATCTCTTCCTTGGTCGTCTCCTGCCAGTCTTGGAAACCTCACCAGCATTTAATGAGCCATGAAGTCCAAGCGCTTACCAACGCAAGTGACTGAACTGCTTTAAATAACTGAAGGTTTTTGCCCGAGACACGGCAGGCCTGGCTGTGGAAAACGGTGCATTTATTCCTCAGATCTACAGAGTGAGGAGGGCTTTGTGACTCGGGCAAAGACAAATATTTGGGTTGGGTAATTGACTGAGTCCAGTTGGCTGCTGGAGGAAACCGTCCCGCGTCCTGCTGTCTGGCCCAAGTGCACGCTCCTGCCGTGTGCACTCCCAGCTCATCTGTCCACTGACCAAATTGAAAGATAAATGGGGTATTAGGAGAGCGGGAGCAGCTGAGCCTCTGGCGTCGTGGCCGGGCTCAGGGGCCATCGGGACCTTGGCCGAGGCGGACACAGCCTGGGCTGGATGCTCCCCTGTGTTTCCCACTTACCCCTCCCGACCCCAGGGCCGCCGGGCAGATGCTGGGAGAGCAGACGATGTCCTTGGCAAACGTGTCCGAGGGGAACCCAAGGCATGATTTACAGCACTTGGCTTCAGGGGCTCATTTTGCAAGGTGAGTGCAGAGCAGGTCTGCACAGGAAAACACTGAAATTAGTGAACAGGCTCTTAAATATTAACAAGCCCTAAAAATAACTGCAGGTGGGAGAGAAGACAGCAACCTCGGAGACCTATTTTCTCCTCCAGCGGAGGCCCGGGCTGGCAGGATGGAAGGCTGGTTGAGTAACAAAAGACGTCTTATTAAATTACACGGGGGCTGGCGTGTCGGTGTCTGCAGGTGTGTGCCTGGCGGGGCCTTCCAGAACCTGCTGGAACTGTACATGTCGTGAGAAAAAGCCAGCCAGCATTTGAGGACACACAGTACGGATGGCTCACCTCCTGGGGGTGGCTGAGGGTTTGTCTTAGTTGGGTCTTTTGAATAATAGCTATAAAGAACTTCTTTGCAAAAGTTTCTTTCTTTCTTTCTTTTTTTTTTTTCCCAAAAAGCCAGGGGCCTGCATGAAAAGTGAAAGGGATAGATCAAGATGTTTAAATATATATGCCTGTTGGATATGTTCAAAGGCAGACTTGTGGGAAGCTGTGCCTGCTGGGTCTCGTGTTCAAGGTGCGGCATGCGTTGGGAGAAATGCCCTCACTTTTTATGAAAGCCATTAGGGCTTTGGCACATGGGGGGACCTTGCCCCTCCGTGTGCGGCCGACCCGTTTGCAGGCTGAGCTGGTCCAGCCCCATTACGCATCTGATCACCAAATCAACTCTTCTGTCTTGCTCCCTATGAAGGGAATAGTCAATGTATCTTCCTTCCCAGGATTTGTCATGATGATTGAAGGACGTCACAAAGCAAGAGGTCACCTTCGGACACTGTTGGAATAACGTCATCCTCTTCCTGGTCTCCACACCATGCCAGTTCAGACGGCATAGCATCTTTGGGCAAAAGTGGAGAATCGAAGACAGAAGATAAAAACCAAGAGACAGAGTTTGTGTGGCCTTGGAAAAGGCAAGAGATAGCTTGTGGCTGTGGCCAGAGACTGTTCCTGGGTGATGATGGTGGTCCTGAGCCCTCGATGCAGAACAGGAGCGGGAGGGGAATGGTTTTGACCTTGTTTTGGAGGATTGACACGTTTAGTTCAGCTTCCCGTCATGGCTAACTAGTTCCCGGGACCTCCTCAAGATTGGATCCCTGGTGAACGCCCGTGTGTCCAAACCCATTTTCAATTTCAGGGCATAATTATTTGATGGATGCACCGTTTCTGAGCCCCTGCAGCCGCTCCGGCAGGTCTGAAGGCAGAGCAGAGACTCAGGACCGATGGACACAGCGTAGACACACTGCACCCTCACACTGGCTCTGACCATGGAATCCGGGACGGGATGTACAAAGCAGTGACACGAGGACCCCTGACGGCGAGGAGAAATGTGCAGTGGGCCAGGGGAGTTTCTGTCACCACTGCCCCTGGCTGGGGTCTGGCTGGAGTCCCAGGAGGATGCAGCACAGGTGGATAGAGAAAGTGGCCAGAAGATGTCTCTACTGCACCAAAGGAGCACAAAGAGGGGGGGCCTGCAGAGCAGAGTTTGTGGCTGTCTCCCGGGTGCCCCCCGAGAGCTCTAGAAACAGAGCGTTGGCAGCAACGGTGGGTACAGATGCTCCCGCATCCACAAGGACTTCCGTTGGTCTGTCCACAGAGAACCTAGTCGTGCAAAGGATGCAGCCGAGCTCTGGGCCAGCTGAGGGGCCAGGAGTAGCGGCTCCGTGAGCTGAACTTTGCAGGCAACGTCGAGGAGAAGCAGGTGGACTAAGAGACCCTCGCACCGTGCGTGGCCAGCCTGGCAGACCCGAGCCCAGCACACACAGAACTGAGAGAAGGCAACATAGCAAAGGCTGGGCAAAGAGAAGACAGGAGCTAGCACCCGGGGAAGCAGACAGGCCGTTAGGCAGCACCCGTGTGGGACAGACCGAAAGAGCAAACTTAAACTGGAACCGTAGCCCTTGAAGGCACGTTAGAATTTGTGAGCTGCAGTCAACCACGTCGGGCACCTGAAGTACAAAACGAAAAAAAAAAAAAAAAAATTCCAGGAGGCTTTAATGGGATCTCATGTTTCACAGCATAATGTTAAAAATATCCAGGGTTTAAGGGCGCCTGGATGGCTCTGTCAGTTAAGCCTCCCGCTCCTGATGTGGGCTCAGGTCATGATCTTACTTGCCGTGCGTGCCTTGAGCCTGCGCTGACAGTGTGGAGCCTGCTTGTGATTCTCTGTCCCCCCCTCTATCTGAACCTCCTCCGCGCTCTCGCTCTCAAAATAAATAAATAAACTTAAAAACAAAAGCGCAGGGTTTAATCCAAAAGTACTGGACGCATGAGATGGAATGGATAATAATCTCAACACCTGCCCAGAGAAAACACAGTCTACATAAACCAACGCCAAGCGGACGTGGAAGTTATGAGGCAAAGCTATTAATAAAGCCACTGCTACCACACCACTCCAAGAGATGCAGGCGAATATTCTGGAAATAATAGGAAAGACAGAAAACTTACAGCTAAGGAATAAACACAGCAAAACAGAACCAAAAGGAAATTTCGGAAGAGAGCAGTACAGCAAAAAGTAATGGCAGGCACGGGGGACAAGTTCAAAGGCACGATGGAAGGAGCACAGCACAGACACAGTCAACCTGGAGATCGATCGACATCAATCAGCCAATCGGAACAGCAGAGAGGCAGAAACCGGTGGATGTGCAGGATGGTATCAACAGGTCTGTGGCTCTTTTCCGTTAAGTTCCAGAAAGAGCGAACACAGGCATTGGTGCAGAATAAAAGGAAAAAAAGAGGAAAAGAAATAATACTACTAAATTTCCCAAATTTGAGGAAAAGCATATCCAAGAAGTCAGTAAACTCTAAATTGAAAACGCTTTTTGATGTTTATTTATTTTTGAAAGAAAGAGAGAGAGAGCGTGAGCAGGGAGGGGCAGAGAGAGGGGGAGACACAGAACCTGAAGCAGGCTCCAGGCTCCGAGCTGTCAGCACAGAGCCCGACGTGGGGCTCAAACCCACAAACTGTGAGATTGGGACCTGAGCGGAAGTCGGATGCTTAACCGACTGAGCCAGCCAGGCGCCCCAGGCCCCTATTTTTAATATCTGAGGAGACACCATACAGGTGTTCCTAGTTTCTACATCAGTTTACATTGTTATCAACAGCGCACAGGGTTCCAATTTCTGAACATCCTCACCAACCCATTCTCTCTCTCTCTTTTTTAAATGAAAGCCACCCTAAGAGAAGTGAGGTCATAATGCACCGTGATTCTGATTTGCATTTTCCTGATGATGCGTAATGTTGATATACCTGTTGGCCATGCGTGAACGTTATTTGGAGAATCATGCTCGATTCCACTTTTATGAGCCAACTGAAATAGTCAAACTCACAGACACAGAGGAGTGGCTGCTGGTTGCCAGGGGCTGGTGGGAAGGGGCTGGTAAGGCTTGGCTATTCTGTGGAATAAGGTTTCAGTTATACAAGAGGAGTCAGTTTTATTTTATTTTTTTTATTTTTATTTTTTTTAATTTAACGTCTATTTATTATTGAGAGACAGAGAGAGAGACAGAGTGTGAGCAGGGGAGGGGCAGAGAGAGAGGGAGACAGAATCCGAAGCAGGCTCCAGGCTCTGAGCCATCAGCACAGAGCCCGATGCGGGGCTCGAACTCATGAACCGCGAGATCGTGACCTGAGCCGAAGTCGGACCCTTAACCGACTGAGCCACCCAGGCGCCCAGAGGAGTCAGTTTTAAAGAGTTGCTCTAACACGTTGTGCCCATAGTTAACAATACAGTGTTGCACACTCAAAAGTTGGTGAAGAGGGTAGATATCCTACCATCGTTACAGAGCAATCATAAAGGGGCACCTGGGTGGCTCAGTTGGTTAAGCATCTGACTTTGGTTCAGATCATAATCTCAAGGCTAGGCCTGTGAGTTCGAGCCCTGCATTGGGTTCTGTGCTGACAGCTCAGAGCCTGGAACCTGCTTCCGATTCTGTGTCTCCCTCTCTCTCTGCCCCTCCCCAGCTTGCACTCTTTCTGTCTCTCTCTCTCAAAAATAAATAAAGATTAAAAAATAAAAAAAAAGGGGGCGCCTGGGGGGCTCAGTCGGTTGAGCGTCCGGCTTCAGCTCAGGTCACGATCTTACTTTTCGCAGGTTCGAGCCCCGCGTTGGGCTCTGTGCTGATGGCTCAGAGCCTGGAGCCTGTTTCAGATTCTGTGTCTCCCTCTCTCTCTGCTCCTCCCCTGCTTGTGCTCTCTCTCTCTCTCTCTCTCTCTCTCAAAAATAAATAAACGTTAAAAAAAATTTTAAACAAAATTTAAAAAAAGTCATCAGAAAGACCACAGAACATCAGAAGAACTTCTTTAAATTTCTGAAGGAAAATAACATAAGCTACAGTCTATATGAAGGGGAAAAAATGCCCTTCAGGAATGAAGCCAAAATAAAGACATTTCGGTTCAAGAAAAACTGTGACAAATTGTCACCGAGATCTACTTTTTAAAAGAAATGCTAAAAGGAACTCTGTAGAGGAAAGAGTAATCATAACAGAGGCAAATGGGGAATGTCAGAAATGAAGAAAAACAGAGATCGTCAATACTGGGGTTCATATAAACAGATCATTCTCCTCGTCTTAAATTCTTGCAGTAAAAAAAGGATGTTCAAAGTGGAAACAATAACATTTTATGCACATTGCCAAAAATGCACTCTATCGGGGCGCCTGGGTGGCGCAGTCGGTTAAGCGTCCGACTTCAGCCAGGTCACGATCTCACGGTCCGTGAGTTCGAGCCCCGCGTCAGGCTCTGGGCTGATGGCTCGGAGCCTGGAGCCTGTTTCCGATTCTGTGTCTCCCTCTCTCTCTGCCCCTCCCCCGTTCATGCTCTGTCTCTCTCTGTCCCAAAAATAAATAAAAAACGTTGAAAAAAATTAATTAAAACGGCATCCCTCTCCCCCCACTTCAACTATGTAGCTTCCTTACTGTGCTTTATTTAAAAAAAAAAAAAAAAAAAAATGCACTCTATCTTTCGGAGTGGTTTTGGGTTCACAGCAGAACCGAGCAGAGGGGACAGTGATTTCCCCTATACCCCTGACCCCACGTATGTGGCTTCCCGTTACAACATCCCCACCAGACGGCACATTTGTCAAAATCGGTGAACCTACCATAACATACCATTACTGTCCAAGATGCACAGTTTACGTTAGGGTTCTGTCCTGTTATTGTACATTCTACGGGTTTGCAGAAATGCAGAACGAAAAGTGTACGTATCATGGACTCACATGGAGTAGTTTCTCTGCCCTAAAATTCCTCTCTCCTCTGTCTATTCCTCCCTCCCTCCCAGTTCCTGGTGACCACTGATCTCGGGGTCCATAGTTTGGCCTTTTCCAGAATGTCACAGAGGTGGAATCCTACAGGATGTAGCGTTCTTAGATTGGCTTTTTTCACAGAATAATATGCATTTACGTTTTCTCTGTGAGTGTTTATAGCTTGGCAACTCATTTCTTTCCACTGCTGAATAATATTCTCTTCTCTGGATGGACCACAGTTTATTTATCCATTCACCTACTGAAGGAATCTTGGTTGTGCTCACGTTCAGGCAATTATGAATAAACGTGCTATAAACATCCATGTGGAGGTTTTTAAACTCTAAAATAACGCGCTTCTTTGGATTTTCGGGAAATAATTTGAATTCTGCAATTCTAGTGAGGCAGAACATACGAGTGTTTCTGATGAACTGAGTTAGAAAAACAAAAGATCATTGCTACCGTAATGTCTCTTATTTTCCATTAACAAAATTACCTTTCTGCACAAATGAAAATTTGAATAAATATTTCATTAGATGAACTATAACTGGAATTCACTAGGTTCAATGTCTCTTTGCTTATATAATGAAAACAATTCATTTGTATTTTGCTTGTAGAATTATGCTGCAGTGGTTACCAATCCTTATTCTCCCTTGGTACTCTACATTTTGGTAGCAACATTCACCAAAGTGTGTTTGGATGTGTGTGTGCATGTGTGTGTGTGTTTCTGCTTATGTCTGAGTGCTAAAGCCAGTGAAAAGTAAATACACGAGCATAAAAAATCTCTGTCATTTAGATCAGTGGTGTCCTTTTGAAATTTCTGTGATGACAGAAATGTTCTGTGTCTCTTCTAACCAATATGGCAGCCATTATAGCGAGTACTTGACATGCAGCTTTTTTAAAGTGAGGAATTGAATATTCAATTAAATTAGTTGATATTTTTTTTTTTAATTTTTTTTTTTTTTCAACGTTTATTTATTTTTGGGACAGAGAGAGACAGAGCATGAACGGGGGAGGGACAGAGAGAGAGGGAGACACAGAATCGGAAACAGGCTCCAGGCTCTGAGCCATCAGCCCAGAGCCTGACGCGGGGCTCGAACTCACGGACCGTGAGATCGTGACCTGGCTGAAGTCGGACGCTTAACCGACTGCGCCACCCAGGCGCCCCAAATTAGTTGATATTTAAATGTAAATAGCCATATTCAGATAATGGATAGTGTATGAGACAGCACAGCTCTAGAGAATATTCCTGTTGACTCACGGCCACATTTCCCATAGTTGTTTGCACGCCAATCATAAAATTAAACATCACGTACGGAATGTTCTAGCATACAACTTTAGGTAAATTTGTTTAAAATGGAAACAGTTCATGGAAAACATTTTAGATATTATAGCTGGCATTAAATATAAGGATTTTCTTAGTGACACTGGCCACAACAGTATAGTAATTATGAACTACGTACACTGGCTTTGTATTAAGTGGCGTAACAACGTTTTTACATATCCCACACGTTATTTTCACGTACTTACTTTTATTGAAAGAGAGTTGCCATATATTGCACACGTTAACCTAAATTTTAATGAAAATGTATTTTTAAAAAATGTCAATTCAAAATAATTAAAAAAATTTTTTCTTTCTGGTGTGTGCCTTGAAATAAACTTCTCACTGACATTGTTCCCCTGTAATATTAATATTATAATGAAAGTATTACTATCATCAGTTTTAAATAAGTAATAAGCAGTTTTAATATTGTTATAATAGTATTAATATTAACGGATTACTATTGTAATAATATAATTTATAATAGGGATTATTTACAATATTCTGCCATGTTCTACCTGCATGTTAAATAGTTTATATTGTAAATTATATGTAATTTAAATGTATATAAATTCACAAATTATAATTTGTAAATTATGTAACTATAAATTAACATGTTATGAATTATGTATTAGTATATAGCATATAATGTAGTATATTACTATTATGTAATTAATATTATATAATTATAATTAATAATACACTTGTCTTATGAATTCAGGAGTCAAGCAGTGCTGTGCACCTGAGCCCCTGAGCCCCTGGGACAGAACATGTGACCTATTCAACCCTCTATGGGAAAACTAGCAAGACCCACGTCTTCCAAACTGGGCGAATTTTATAATCAACGAACACTCATATCTCCAGCCACAAACTCTCCAGGTGCTGCCTTTCCAGGATGCTTTTGCTCATGCATTGCCAGAGTTCACCATTCCACTTGGTAGTAACCCTGAAATAAAAAAGCAGCACCCGCCCTCCTCTTAGAAAATCCATCATCTGGGGTCTGTGAGATGACATTGATGCAAGATTCTATGATGCAGCCTCGTCTGTATCTCAAAGATGTGTGTCTCCATTTCACTCGGGCTAGTCTAGTACATAACCTGTGTTCAGCTGGATCAAGAGCTTCGGGTGGATGAATAGTGCAGCAAGATTTCGCTGCCCCACCTGACTGTCCTGTGTAGCCTTGTCGCTCAGAGTGTGGTCCGCGGACCAGGAGGCAGCCCCAGCATCATACCTGAGCATGTGAGGGATGCAAAATACCGAGCCCTTCTTCAGACCTACTGAGTTAGAATGAGTGTTCAGTAAGTGGTAGCTAACTAACCAGAATCATAACAGTCGGGATTCTTATGGTGAGACGGAAGGCTCTTAGAGGATCTGCAAATTCACGTATCAGGGAGGTGTGACTGCACATCTGGACATCGGGAAATTCAACGAGGCTGACATAAGAGCAGTAAGAAGCACCTAGGATTGACACAGGACAGGGCTGGTGAGATTAGAGCAACGATTCCACTGGACTGATCTGTGTCTCCTTACCTATAAATCAGACATGATTATTCTGAAATAGGAACCGTCAGAGTGTATGGATCATCAGTTAAATTGAAAGCAAATAATGGATCTTGATGATTGAGCCAAACGTGGGGGTGAAAATCAGAGTGATTCTTCTCTGTTCATTTTGTGCCCAGAATACTCGAAATTCAATTAAACGGTATGCGTGTTCAAATGAGCCCAGTAAATACCCCCATTTGACTCAGGATTCTTTTTAGCAAAGTACTCTTTCACATTGCACAAATCGGTATTAGTGTGTCAGCTGAAGTCCAAAAGAAGGAAGATGAGATATTGAATTTTTAATTCATCACACTATTCTCCAAGTGTCTTCTACTGTTTTACTGCTGAGCCATTTTCAGAGGCTTATTAAAATCTTAACTTACCTACCCACCTTTTGTTTAAATCGACAGTAGATGCCACACAATTACCCAAAAACAGAGAATTATGTGATGCGGGGTTACAACTCTGTGCTTTTTTATTTTGAAAGAACAATCAATATACGTAGTATAATAAAAACACTGCTCAGATATTAACTGTGTCTAGATCATTTCTGTCGGATAAATTCTAAAGACGGTAGAATGCTATTTGTGGCTGGATTGAATTTTTAGGGATTTTCAAGGATATTTAAAAAAATTGAATGTTGATTCATTGTTGAGAGACAGAGACAGAGCACGAGCAGGGGAGGGGCAGAGAGAGAGGGAGACACAGAATCCGAAGCAGGCTCCAGGCTCCGAGCTGTCGGCACAGAGCCCGACGTGGGATTTGAACTCACGAACCGTGAGATTATGACCTGAGCCAAAGTTGGGCGTTTAACCAACTGAGCCACCCAGGCGCCCCTCAAGTGTACTTGTTTTAATGTTTAACATGTACAAGAAACATCACAGTGCTGGAAACACAAAGGCACAGTGGTAAATATGACCCAAGTCTCTGCTGCGTGAAGAGTGCTGTTTCTACCCAGTGGCCAAACACACTTGCAAGAAAAGGTAAGATGCTATGCAATCAGTATTCAATGCACATTGCAATGAGGGTGTTGGTTTGGAGCGGAAAAGAATGTCATCTGACAGGATATAGAGAGGGAATGCCTAGCCCTGAGAGAAGAAAGGAAGATTTGATGGAGGGCAGAACAAAGGAAAATGGGTGCTGCCTGCAATCAGCTGAGGCTGTGTTGGAAGGCCGGGCCGGTGATGAACACACGGCTGGAGGGTAGTTGGGACCGACCTTAGTTCCATTCAGTAAGGATAACTTGAAATAAGAATTTATTGAATGTATGAACTCATGTATTATGATCCTACAAGGTATTGTAAAGAATGTTTTTAATTTTTTAAAATATTTTTTAAGTCTTTTCATTTATTTTGAGAGAGTGCACGTGTGCAGGAGAGGGGAGGGGCAGAAAGAGAGAGAGAGAGAACCCCAAGTGGGCTCTGCACTGGAAGTGTGGAGCCTGATGCGGGGCTCAAACTCACAAACTGTGAGATCATGACCCGAGTTGGAATCAAGAGTTAGACACTTAACTGACTGAGCCACCCAAGCTCCCCATAATTTTAAAAATTTTAGACGGAGCGAGAGAGAGTGTGCGAACCGGGGACAGGGGCAGAGGGCGAGAGAGAGAAAGAGACAATCTCAAGCAGGCTCCATGACCAGCACAGAGCCCAACCCGGGGTTCACACTCAGGAACCCTAAGATCCGACCTGAGCCAAAATCAAGAGGTGGACGCTCAACCAACAGAGCCACCCAGGTGCCGCAAGAATGTTATTTATAAGGGAAAAAAAGAGTAATGACAAAGAAAAGCCCTTATTCTCTGGGAGTGGACATACAGGATGCATTAAAATTCACCAGCTCCCATGGAGTTTCATGCTGAGAATACTCAGGAAGAAAAAAAGAAACGAATAAAATGTCTTCACAATCCCACACTACATGTTCCTACTAGCTTTACAGGCACGATGAAAATTTACATGTGCGCATGTGAGTGACTATTCAATCCACTGTGTTCATGGGTTTGGCTGTGGGTTTTTCTTTTTAAATATGGTCTGTACCAATTCCAGTTCCAAGGGCCATGTTTTGGGAAAGGTTGTAGCAACCTTTCAGCAGACTTGCTCGTGACGGCATTTCAAAACACTGGAATATTTTGAAAGTAGTATTTCCATCTGTCCATGTGTCAGCCCTGTATACATTTTAGTAGGTTTTGAAAGTAATGGGAACCAAAACGAACACATGCACAGCAGGCGAGATCAGTGAAATGTGGACTTTGATCCCAATTAATCCTTTATTTGCTTTAAGAACATCTCCATTAGGTTGATTCTTTTTTTTTGTTTTGTTTTTTTGTTGTTGTTTTACTTCCAACACAGAAGTGGATGCAGTTCACCATTTTGCCCGGGATTCGCTGGCACTATGGTTTTCTGGCAGAATTCGTCACAACGCTATGCTGACAGTTTCCAGAGGGCTGGGTGACAAGGAGTTGCTTTTTGGTTTTTTGTAGCTGTTTGGGCAGAGTAGATGGACCTCGGAGGTCCATCAAGAGGAGGCTGTGCCCTTGACGAAACCTGGCCTTTCTGGTCCTAAGTTCTGTCTTGCTGCTCAGAAAATGCTGTCAGAATGCAACCTGACGGTATGAATGTGCTTGAGACCCTGTGGACGTCACAGATGTAGGGGGCGATCCCACCCAACATGGTGGCTAAATCTTGGACATTTATGCTGTCTGAGTTCTGGAGGCCCGAAGTCCCAAGTCAAGGTGGGCTGTGTTATTTCCTTCTAGAAGCTCTGATGGATAATCCTTCCTTCTCTCCCTCGTGCTTTTGTTGGCTGTCCACAACCCTCAGCCTGTAGACTCATCACCTGGCCTTGCCTCCAACGTCACAGGGCCATCTTCCCTGTGGCTCACGTGGCCTTCGCTCTGGACCCCAACTTCCCCCTTTGTGGAAAGTCACCAGTGATTGAATGGGAGCCAACCCACATCTTAATGTGATTACATCTACAAGTACCCTGGATCCAAATGAAGTCACATTCTGCAGTTTACTATTAATGTGGATTTGGGACGAGGTGTGGGGGGTTACATAGTCAACACTGTACACAAATTAAGTTGTTAATTTGACTTCAGAAGGAAATGTCAGAAGGAAATGGAAGGAAATGGAAGGAAATGTCCATATCTGTCATTGGGGTGGAGGCTGGCACAAGGGAGGTTCATCATGGATGGCTCCAAGGAAGCAGGCTTATAAGCAATCGCAAAAGGCGGGTGTGGGCAGAGAGAAAGGCACTGGTGGTGATGTGGCATCGGGGGTGTAGCCTGTGTCTTAAGGGGGCTCAGAAGGACGGCAAGCACATCA
This sequence comes from Panthera onca, assembly GCF_046562875.1. Taxonomy (NCBI): domain Eukaryota; kingdom Metazoa; phylum Chordata; class Mammalia; order Carnivora; family Felidae; genus Panthera; species Panthera onca. The sequence continues at coordinate 127,329,036 of NC_138357.1, read as the reverse complement.
AGATCTTGCCAGTTGAGGCAAATGGGCAGACCTTTTAGGCACCACACTGAGCACTCACTCTGTGCAAACCTATAATTGAAATCATCAGAAACAAATCTCGTTCTTTTGAGACTCAGACAACTCCCCTCATCCACTTTCTGGAGAAACCCAAACACCAGGAATGATGTTTGCCGATAACACGACTGTATTCCAATAAAGCAACATCTTATAAGCTCCCAAAATACAATGATCATTGGGAATCACCAGGGGGAAATGTAAATTCAGCTAGAAATAGACGATGGAAGGTTACAGCACTTTACGGAGCAGTTTGATTTTTCCTTTTCCCCACAAAAATGGCAGACTGAGCTGCGGTAGCATTTTGAGAGCCAAGAGGAAGGAAATAATGATGATAATATACAGTCCATATTCGAAGTTTATGCTCCTAAAGCAGACGCATCATGATCAGAGCAGCCCCCGTGACATGGTTCTGTGCCACCTGAAGAGACAGAGATCCCTTCAGCACAGAAGCATCCTCTTTAAATAATTTTGCAGGGTCTCATCCTCCTCCTTTGTCCTGGATTCCACTTCCTGGATCCAAGCACAGAAAGTTCACTGCTCTCCTGCATAAGAAGGCTTTTACTGATTACCATGTCCCATCTTGGCCCCACCAAGTGTTCTTCTGGATTTTAACATTCAGACGGGACTTCTGTTCTCTTAAAAATATGTTCGTTCTCTTTCTCTCTCTTTCCTTCTGAGTGAATAAGCCCACCTCCTACTTCTGGGGAGAACAGACGGGTTTTCTCCTCTGGCTCAATTGCAGTGTAGGACTCTGAAGCAGAGATGTTTTTCAAAGAAAACACTCGGGATGAAACACCACCAGGAGAAAAACGAATCCCATTGCCTCGAGCTCAGTGGAGGGGATCGAATCCACTGGCAGGTGTCTTTGGCAGCACAAAATCGAGTGCGAGAGTTTGGTGCCTCGCTGTTGTAAGAGCTGCAGTAAGGAAGGAGGCCACCACGAAAACCTGGGGGCTCAGAGTTCGCATGTAGGACCCGCAGAGGTGACTGGTCCACACCCGGTGAGGTGGGGACTGACTCTGGCACTTTAACTCTGGTGGACAGGACCACCTTGAACTCGTACAACCAGCACAGACAGACAGAAGATGCTCAGACAGGGTCTTCACCAGGCTTCTTTCTCCCTGCAGGGTGTGGAGGACAACAGACAACTGGGAACAGTTTGCAGCAAGAAGCATGGCTGGAGAGCAGTCAGGTAGATGGGATGCTGGGCTCTCCAGCCTCGGTTGGTACAGACAGACAGCCCAAATGGAGGGGAGGACACACCGTCCATGCAGCACAGGCATGGACACAGAAGGGTTTCAGTTTTCCATAAATAGGGAGTCATTTCATCCATGAGGCTCTGGACCCATCACGGGACAGGTGTTCCCTCTCCCTTCTGATCCCCATTTGAATGGATGATAACTCAAGTCATAAGGCTATAGTTGACCACAGCATATTTTAAAGCAAGTAGACAGGGAGGCATGCACACACACACATGCACACACTCACATGTGAAACCCTCGGGGAGAGGACATATGGGTATCAGTTCCAGTCTTGATATTTTCCATGGCTTCCTCCTACCCTTCACTGGCATGACCCCTGTGCCCTCAGCTTGCCCTCAGGGTCTTCCACTGGGGGGTGCCCCACTCTGGCTTTCCTGAGGGATCAGAACCCCTGGGGGTACTGAGTTAGGTAATTTTCATCACCCACTGGCTTTTGCACTGGGTATGGTAGCATCAGGACTTACTGCATGAGACGGCATGGGTCCCAGGTCATAGCGGCAGCCTTAGCTCATTAAGATACTCAGGGTTGATTAGTCCCACCTTTACCAGGTAGGGCTCTCTCCAGAGGGACAGAGCCAAGAGGATGTTTATTTATGTATCTGTTATATCTATCTATCTATCTATCTATCTATCTATCTATCTATCTACCTACCTACCTACTTATCCATCTATCATCTATCATTTCTCATTTGTCTATTTACCTATCACTCATCCATCTACATATCTATGTATCTATCTATCCATCATATCTATCTATTCATCCATTCTATGTATCTATGTATCTATGTATCTATGTATCTATCTATCTATCTATCTATCTATCTATCTATCTATCTATTTACCTACCTACCTACTTATCCATCTATCATCTATCATTTTTCATTTGTCTATTTACCTAACACTCATCCATCTACATATCTATGTATCTATCTATCCATCATATCTATCTATTCATCCGTTCTTTCTATCTATCTATCTATCTATCTATCATCCATCATTTATTTACCTATCACTTACCCATCTATGTATCTATCTATGTAACCATCCATCCATCCATCCATCCATCCCTCTCTCATTCATCATCTACCTATCTCTCATCCATGTATCTGTCTATCTATATATCTATGTGTCTATCTCTCATCCATCTATCATCTATGTATCTATCTCTCATCACTCTGTGTATCTATCATCTGTTTTATTATCATCTATCTATATCTATGTATCCATAGATCTATCTACCCATCATCTATTTATCATTTAATTCTATATGTCTACATCTCTATAGATGTCTCTCATCTGTCTATTTATAATACATATGTATCTATCTATCTACCTATGATCTATCTATCTCCTGAATTTCAGGGAACTGGCTCATGCAATTTGTGGAAATAGGCAAGTCTGAAATCTGTACGACAGGTCTGTAGGCTGGAATAGTTAAGACTACACTCTTTAGGCACAATTTATTCATTCTCAAAGAAACATCAGTTTTTGCTTTATGTCTTTTCAATTGATTGGATGAGTGCAGCTCACTTTAGAATACGTTACTTAACTTATAGTTAACATATTGCAGACGTTAAACATGGGCAAAATGCCTTCACAATTAACACCTGGACTAGTCTTTGATGAATCCAGGTGGTGTAGCCTAACCAAGTGCACATCAAAGACGGATCCTTGCACCAGCCAGTACAGGGACCACCTTGCCTCCTTTATTCTATCTGCACATGGGCGTGAGAAACTTAAAGTCACCAGGACTTCCAATTCATTATGGCCTTTTTGGTGCCCATGGTGAAAAAAATGTCTTTTCCTTTTCTTTTTTTGGCCCATACATTCTTATTTGAATTTTCAACTATGGTTGTCTTTATTCTGCTTTATGAAGCCAATGTTGTAGATACATGTATTGAACTGGAATTTAGCTTGTTAAACCAAATTAAGGTTATTTTCTTTGTCCTTACTAACAGCACTCAGTATAAAAGGAAAATGGCTTCTTTAAAAATTTCCCTATTTTGCCAGCGTTTGCACTATGTAAATTCTAAAAAAATATACAAAAACTTCACTCAAAAAAAAAACTTTAGCAGATTGTCCAGCAAATAGTTAATATTTATTGCTGACATACAGGTGACAATATGTGTAAATATGTATTTATTTTATTCTTTCATTGCTTTGAGAGAAAGAATGATGATATTCTATAAAATTCCTGAAGAAAAATGTCGTAACATTAAAACTTACATTGTGTAATTTTTGTTTGTTCCAGAAAACAGTCAGTAGTTTTCAGTTTGGTTCTTTTTGGAATATAAGCCATCATTCTTTTCAATCAAACCAACTCATTTTGTCATAAGACCCAGCTTGTGAAACTGTAAGAAAAAGGCACCTCTTCCTGGATTTGGAGGAACATTCCATTGAACTCAAAAAATAATTTATACTGTGCTAAGAAATAGCAGCAGGATGAAAATGCTGTCCATTATATATTTTTTCGTATTAGTACAAGTCCCCATAGATTGAAAGAATAAATGCTCCAACTGTATTTCATAAAATTTGTGCAAATCCATATACCTAAGAACTAGAACACCATTTCAGTGCTGGAACGAGTACATCAAAGCATCACCAGGGGCGCCTGGGTGGCGCAGTCGGTTGAGCGTCCGACTTCAGCCAGGTCACGATCTCGCGGTCCGTGAGTTCGAGCCCCGCGTCAGGCTCTGGGCTGATGGCTCGGAGCCTGGAGCCTGTTTCCGATTCTGTGTCTCCCTCTCTCTCTGACCCTCCCCCGTTCATGCTCTGTCTCTCTCTGTCCCAAAAATAAATAAAAAATGTTGAAAAAAAAAAAAATTTAAAGCATCACCAAACAAAGCAGTAAAGCTAACATGAATTATGACAAAGTGCAAAATGTCTACAAACTTATGAAACAGATAATGATCAGTTAATGACTATTAACGCCTCAACCACACAACCTAAAGAAGACATTGGTCTATTTTCCCATCGCTTCAACCTCAGTGAATATAACTGAACAACTTGCCCGTGTTTAACATCCAGATATCGTTATGAATCCAGTGGAAAAGAAAGCTCTAAATGTGTCCAACAATTAGATTTTTAAAATGTACTTTTTTTAGTGTCCCAAATCAATACATGACAGATCACAGTTCCAAACATATTTTGATTTCCTTTAATAAAAGTGTAAACTTATTGTTTGAAATTAATTATAAAAAGTGATCAACTCAGTGATTTCCAACCTGTTTTATTCTCAAGTGGTAACATATATATTTCTGTGGTTATTATATTTGTTTCAAGTTTGCCTAGATAACACTTTAGGACCCATTTGTCCTATGTGTAAATAGTTTCCAACTCATGTCTATCGTATGCATTTTTACCAATTTAAGGTTAACTTTTTTCCTATTTGTTAAAAATATGTGATATGTGACATGGCCACAGGATATATGAATATGTATTCAGCAGTTATTAGGGAAGATAAAAAGAAAGGTAGCAAATTATTACCAATAGGCTTTTTTTTCTCCTTGGAAGTGCCTCCACCGCCATGAATGCATGTTGTATCTGAACTTGGCCTACTGGCCACCACCAAGAGCAGTACCATCATGACTACACCAGCCCAATCAGCGGCAATCACACCTTAGACATGAACAAAAAGTTAAACTTCAGGGTCTTTACAAAGCCTCCCACTAGCCAATTTGTTGGATTATAAACCATTTCATGTTTGAGGATGACAACTAAGGTTGATCTAGTCAAGGACAATAATAATAAAGGGGATATTAGCAACTCTTAGGTCTTTATAAACTAGGACATTTTATCTGTTTATAATTTTTACTGTGTATGGAGAAGAATGGAATTATAAGGCAAATTATAATGTGAAATTTCCAAACATGCAATTTCACGGTAGTGGCCAAGGGCCTCAGGCAATGGATGCCTCTGAGATCATATGACTTAAGAAGAAGCACTTGTCATGTTGGGCTTCTGTGGTCTAACTATTCCTCTGATAGGTGAGTTAGGACACCTGCTAAGTGGCATTCAGACACATCAAGGATTCCAATGTGTGGAGTGCCTGGGTGGCTCGTTCACTTAAGCATACGACTCTTGATCCTGGCTCAGGTCATGATCTCACAGTTCATGAGTTTGAGACCCGAGTCGGGCTCTGTGCAGACAGAGAGGAGCCTGCTTGGGATTCTCTCTCTCCCTCTCTCTCTGGGCTGCCCTGCCCTGAGCTTGTCCTTTTTCTCAAAATAAATCAGTAAAAATTAAAAAAAAAAAAAAAGAATTCCAATGGTTTATTATCCCTGGTTATTGACAGTTGAACAACTGGGGTTAGGCCCAAGACCCCTAAAGAGTCGGAAATCCCCCCAAATTTACAGTAGCCAGCGCACTGTTGCCTGATAAACAGTCATCGGACACATACTTTGTATGTCATACGTATTATAGCTGTATTCTTACCATAAAGTAAGCAAGGGAAAGGAAAATGTTAAGAAAATCATAACAAAAATGTATTTTGAGAACTGTACTGTATTTATTAAAAAACAGGGGTGTCTGGGTGGCTCAGTCGGTTAAGCATCCAGCTTTGGCTCAGGTCATGATCTCATGGTTCATGAGTTCGAGCCCCACGTCGGGCTCTGTGCTGACAGCTCAGAGCCTGGAGCCTGCTTTAGATTCTGTGTCTCCCTCTCTCTCCCTGCCCTTCCCCTGCTCATGCTCTGTCTCTGTCTCTTAAAAAAAATAAACATTTAAAAAAAATTTTTAGAAAAATAAATGCATGTATAAGTTGACCTACACAGTTCAAGCCCATGTGGTTCAAGAGTCAACTGTCATCAAAACTGATGGGGAGGTGAGTCACCCGTGAATATGGACAAGTTGTAAATCATGAAATATATAAACATAACTACTTTCTGTACTACAAGAGTGTGCAGCAACAAAAACTCCCTTTTGTTGCTGGTAGGAATGCAGAGATGTGCAGCCACTTTGCAAGGTACATTGGTGGTTTCTTACAAAATGAAGTCTACGCTTACATGTGATCTAGCCATCATTGTTTTTGACCCCTTTCTTCATGTGTAGAACTCTTATGCATGATATAGAGATATAATAAGAAACATACACTTAGTCTTTGTCTCTGGTTCCTGAGACAGAGCTCCTAAGACCTTCATGATTCCCCAAGGGTCAGGGATGAGAGGAGCATCCTGCTTGCCTCACATCAAGTCCCTTTTAAGCTACCTGGGTCTATGTCAGCGAGGTGGTTCTTGGCAGGCCAGTAGATCGCACCTGGATAGAGGCTCATCAGTGGAGAAGCCAGCCACGTCATTAAAGGGTTGGAGGTTTCAGCCTGAACCCCTGACCTTGACCTCTGGGGAGCGTGGCTGGAGGCTGATCTGATCACCAATGGCCAATGAGTCACCAATCATGACTACGTAATGCAATCTCCATACACAGCTCAAGTGAAGGGGTGCACAGAGTTTCTGGGACGGTGAACACATCCATATGCCAGCATGGTGGTGTGCCCCAAAGTGTAGAACTCACTCTCTGTACCTTTTCATTGAAGAGTTAATTTATACCCTTTGTAGCATCTTTTATAATAAATGGGTGATAGGTAAAATGTTTCATGGGGTTCTGTGAGCTGATATAACGAGTTATTAAAACCCAGGAGTGAGTTGTGGAAAACCCAATTTGTAGCCAGGTTGGACAGCACTGTAGGTACCCTAGGGACCCACTACTTTCCATTGGTATCTGAAGTGGGGGCAGGCTTGTAGGACTGAGCCCTTTACCTGTGAGCCCTGCACTAAATCCAGGTACACAATGTCAACATGAGTAACATTGCAGGACTGCCAGTTGGTTGGTGTTTGCAGAGAATCGCTGACTTGTTTGGTGTAGAAAATCCATACACTGACCCACGATGTGTCCCATTTAGACACTATGCACGTATCCCACACAGCACCATGATGCTTGTTGTCTGGTTTTGTTTACATGTTCTTCTCCACCATGATTCCTAACTTTAAATCTCGAAGCTGACCAATCCAGCCCCTAACTTCTTACGTGAGGCTCTGTGAAGGGAGGGACTTCCCTTATAGTCCGTTACATGAGGGACTATATTAGCAAGTCATTATTTAAACAGTGTCTGGAGTCTGGTGGACAGCGTCATAAGGGATACAAGGTAAGCATCATAAACACATTCTGTTGTCTTCATGATGCTCATAGTCGAGTAGTATGGCAGCCACCAGTCAATAACCAAAGAAGCGTCAAATTACAACCATGACAGATGACCTGAGAGAAAGGATGGGCTGAGGGTGGTGAGCACTTCATGCTTCATCTGAAGAAGGGACACCTAGGGAGAGGCCAGCATCTTCCTCACCCCTTGCTGGAGGCCCTGGTGCTTTCCAGCACAGATGCAAGAAAAAAGAAGCACCAAGTGGACATGAGAAGAAGCATCCCTGAAAGCCTGTGTTATTGGTGGAGAAGAACACCTGACGGACAGGTAGAGCAGGAAGGAACGTCAAAATACACAGGGAAGCACAGACAGGGGAGACCAGAGAAAAATCAGGAGACACTTGTCTTTGAAGACAAGGGAAGTGGACGCTCTCAGTTCTTGGGACAATAGTGTGAAATGTTGACCAAGAAGTCAAGAAGGACTGGAAATTTTCTACTGGATTTACCAATATTGAGCTCAAGGGGCCTTGCACAAAATCTGCTCCAACAGAGTGATGAATAGCAGAAGAAATGGGATAAGCAAATGAATACAGGAGATCCTTAAGAACAGGGCCCATGTCCTTATTTCCACAATGTCAGGACGAGGGTAGGCGTGCGGAATTATTTGTTAACTGTACGTATAAGCTGACAGATGTTTTGTTTTGTTTATTCTTAATGCCTGGTACTTACGGTGTCAGCTGGTCAGATCGCCCTTTTCTATTGTAGTCTTTCCTTCTCCATAAGAATAGGGCTGCCATGTGTAGGATCCCAGTCCTACGACCCGGCTAGAGACCTCTGTCCATCTGGAAGTCACTCGCATCTAGCTCTTCCTCCAGATCCTAAAGTTCACATCTCATGGCGTGTGCATGACACATGAGGTGATCCTCTCCCACCCAGAGAAAGTGCCTGAAGACTTTTGGATGGCTTCAAAGAATTTCAGGCAAGGTCCCAAGATGGCTGGGAAGGTACCACCTTTTCTTGCTGATGCTGTCTTGCTCTCAGCCTTCTCATATCTTTATCATGACCCCCCCAAAAAAATTTAAAAAAAAATACCAGAAATGATCTCATATTTAAAAGCAATGTCTCTTAGAGCGTATTTTTAATACGTGGCATATGGACTCACCATCTGCCAGCTACGCCCGAGAATAACCATTGGGTGGTAGTAAAGAAACTGACATTAGAAAATGATTGAGTGTTACAAGGTTAGTCCAAATGACACATATGTCCACGTGTGTCCCAAATGAACTCCCAATTATGAGTAACATGTGGGCTTTTTGTTTCCACCCCCAATCCAGTTTTTCAGTCAGTAATCTAACACAAGGAATTTACATTTCAGTCCAGCTATGTTTCATCCAATGAGAAATGTGGTTAGGAGTTAAAGGAGTAAGAAAAAAAAAATAAACATGGAAAAACAGGATTTTACAATGAAAAGGATTCTTTGCGTTAATGGAGGTTCAATGATCCTGGAGCTAATTCGCATCTCTGAACATGAACACATTACATGTTGACGTGGTCAAGGACTGTCGGAAGGAAACTGTTTTTCCGAGGCTGGATATTATATTCCCAGAGCCACAGAACTGAAGATGGTTGTGGTTCTGGCAGAAACCACATCACAAAGATGAGCTTGCATAATCAAGTAGAATACTCATGACCTTGACATTCCAAAGAGATGAACCCATGACATAGCTTTCCAAAGACATCTATCTCTGCTGTCATTCCCAGAAGATGGGACTATTTTAACTTCTTCTTTTTTTTTTTTTTTTAAACTTTGCAGGTGTGATGAAGTTAAGGATCAGGGGTGTGGAGATTATCCTGGATTATCTGGGTGGATCCAAAGTAAGGAATATCAGAGTTAGCGGTAGGAAATCTGAGAACAGGAGGGATGTGGGCATCTCAGGGGCTGAAGTTGGCAAGGGACAGATTCTTCCCAGAAGCCCCCAGAAGGAACATAGCCTTGTCAAAACCTAGAGTTTGGACTCTGACATCCGTGATTGTACGAAAACAAATCTGCATTTGTTGTAAGGCATTAAGTTGTGTTAATTTATTACATATTAGTAGTGGGAAATGATCAATTTCTTATCAAAGAAATTAATATCTACTTAATTGACATTAATATCAATACTATTTTAAATTGTTTCACAGGTACATAAATGTAGGTATTATATTAATTTAAAATATACAGTTTGGGGGCTCCTGGGTGGCTCAGTTGATTGAGTGTCTGACTCTTGATTTTGGCTCAGGTCACGATCCAAGGGTCAGGGGATCGAGCCCCACATCAGACTCTGTGTTGAGTGTGGAGTCTGCTTAAGATTCTCTCTCTCCCTGTGCCCCTCCTCTGCTCACACACTCTCTCAAAAAAAAAAATTAAAATTAAAAAGTTAAAATTAAATAAAATACAGTTTGCATTTCTGGGTTCATTAGGCATTTCTATTTGCATATACTTATAAATGTTTAAACGCATATACGTGTGTGCATATGTATGTGTCTATACATACGAATATGCATATATACACATTTATGGATACATGTCAGATATAAAATTAAAGGTTAATATCCTCTACATACTTTTTGAAACATTTTCATGGAAGTTAAAATCGAGGCAGTAAAGCATACAAATAAAAGTAGTGAGTGTTAAGGGATTATCACAAACTGAACCACCAATTAAGTTAAGAAATGGGTACGTCAGGCATGCTAAAAGGCATGATGGCCATGTTCACCAATGACTGCCTTTCCTCTGGAGAATGTCTCTACTCTACCACCAAAGATCTGCTTTGCTGTATTTGATATTTGTATAAGTCTATCTGAAGAATGCATTATTTTGTGTTTAGCTTAATGCACTCATTATTATGCTCATGTGATGGGGCCACATTGTGCCACATGGATGAGATGTGTTGACATCTATGCTTTAGGAAACCCAGTGAATTTGCAGATTCAAACACTGATTGACAGGTGGGCTGGGTACAGTGTTCTGGCTATTATGGTGATGCTATAAACACACTGAGAACACAGGTCCCAATGGCCTGTGGGCTACAGACCCAGGAGTGCCATGAATGGATGATAGGCTTGTGCAGATTTAGTTTAGGAGACACTGACAAACCAGATTTCGAGACTGCTCATAGGAATTTACATTCTCCATAACATGTATAAGAATTACAGTCATTCCATATGCAAATCCACACTAAGAATTGTGGTGTTTTTTATTTTTTTTTTTATTTTTTAGGAGGCTTCACATCCAGCATGGTGCCCAATGCAGGGTTTGAACTCACAACGCTGAGATCAAGACCTGGGCTGAGATCAAGAATCAGATGCTTAACTGACTGAGCCACCAGGTGCCCTGAACTGTGTGTGTTTTTTAATGTAGTTTGTTAAACTGAATAATGATATTCCATAGTGGTTTTAGTCAATTTATCACTTCAGTCATTGACTATTTAATAACAATATTTATATCTACTGTGATAAGATAATAATTATTATCCTGTAATGCAGCAATAAAATATATATGGTATATATACATATGTAATATGTGATTAACTAGTTTCTATTGTTCATATATATATATATTTTTAAGTTCATTTATTTTGAGAGAGAGCACATGTGTGTGACCAGGGGAGGGGCAGAGAGAAAGGGAGAGAGAGAGAATCCCAAGCCCCTGGCGTGGGGCTTGATTGCACGAACCCTGAGATCATGACCTAAGCTGAAATCAAGAATTGGACGTTCAAGTGACTGAGCCACCCAGGTACCCCTATTATAGATGACTATACAACAGGTTGCTTCTTGTATTTTCTGCATAAGAGTCTCCTGTTGCATGTGTTGCAGAAATGTTCTCTTTCTCCGTTAATTTTTTTAAAAATCATTTTTCTTTAACTGTGGTAAAATATACGTAACATAAAATTTGCCATTTTTACCATTTTTTAAGTGTACTGCTAGGTGGCATTAACATATCTAAGCATGTCTAAGGCTTTGTTATCTTCCCAAACTGAATCTTTGTCCCATCAAAGGCTAACCCTATCCCTGCCCCCAGCCCTTGGTTTCCCCCCATCTATGTTCTGTGTCTGTGGATGGCACTCCTCTAGGGAACGTCATCTAAGTGAAGTCATACAGTATCTGTTCTTTTGTAACTGGATTATTTCACTTAGTGTAATGCTTTCAAGGCTCATCCATGTTTTAGCATGTGTCAGCATTTCTTTGCACGGCATGCATAGACAACATTTTGCTCATCAATACATCTGTCAATGGACACTGGGGTGCTTCCCTAGACACTTCTCTGAAGAAGAGATACAAAGACCCAATCAGCACACGAAAGGCTGTTCAACATCACTAATCCCGAGGAAAACACAAGTCAATATCACAAGGAGATGCCAGTTCACATCCATTTAGGATGGTTATTATTTAAAAGAAAAAAAAAATAACAACAAAAACCCAGAAAATAGCAAGTGTTGGTGGGGATGTGAAGGGACGTAGCTGTTGTGGAAAATACAACCGTGTTCCCTCAACACGCTGAAGACCGAACTACCATCTAGTCCAATCATGCCACATCCCTGGGTCTATACCCAACAGAACGGAAAGAGGAGACATAAAGAAATATTTGTACACGCATGTTCATGTGCTTACGGTTTGCAAATGGCCACGGTTTTCAGACAACTTCACTATTTCACCATGACAAAATCTCCATATTGAGATCCTTGAATTTTTTTTTAAATTGAAGTCTGCTTTGACAGACATTGATATGGCTATGCCAGATGTCATTTTTAGTGTTGGAAACATATACTATTTTTTTTATTGTTTTACTTTAACTAGTTTGTATTTCAGGAATGCCTCTAGTAAGTGAGGCAGGCTAGAATTTTTGTTGCTGTTCATGCAGTCTGTTGGAGATACCATTGCTGTGTAACAAATGACCCCAAATACTCACGTGTTCTGTGAGCTCAGGCAGGGTGCACTGCACTATGATATCGGGACCTTGACTGGGAAGCCTGGGGAGGGTGCGCATGTGTCTACATAGCTGGGTCCAGGATAATTGGGAGGTTTGTTCATTCCCATGTCTGGGTCTGGGGCTGGGATGACCTATATATGACGAGCTGCTACACGTGACCTGTCTGGGTGGCATGGATTCCCCACAACGTGGGCATTTATGCTTTGTGCATGAGGATGCTCACGGTCCAAGGATAACACCGTAGGAGACCATGTACAAGCTTCATGGTCTTGTATGACTCAGCCACAGGTGGCCTACAGCGTTTCTTCCACCATGAAAACCCTGCCCCGGTGCAGGGGCAGGAATTCCATTCTATCTCTTATTTACTTATTTATTAGAATAATCTGTGCGCCCAATGTGGGATTAGAACTCAGCCCCTGAGTTCAAGAGTCGCATACTCCACTGACTGAGCCAGCCAGGCGCCCCTTGATTCTATCTTTTGATCAAGGCATGAGAAGGCCAGATTGCAGAAGCTCGTGTGGCATGTGAGACGCTGTTGAGGGCATCTATGGAAAATGCAATTTCCCAGAGTCTCACATTTGTCTTCTTTAACAGGGACCATTAAATCCTTTTGTATTAAATTTAATTATTGATATACTGATTTTAAATCTGTTGTGTTGATACGGGCATTCTTTGGGCCTTGTCAATCTGCTTCATTCATTTCTTGATGTCTTGGGAGCAATTAATCAGTTTTCCACTAATGCATTTAATTTTCACCTACATTTTTAAAAGTATATATGTGTCATTCAGATTGTTTTTTTTTTTTTTTTACTTACTAAATATGCATTTGAGAGAGACAGAGACAGCACAAGTGGGGGAGGAGCAGAGAGAGAGGGAGAGAGAATCCCAAGCAGGCTCCATGCTGTCAGCACAGAGCCAGACACGGGGCTTGAACTCAGGAATCATGACAAATATCAACACTTCACCCATCAGGATGCCTCATCTGATGTGTCTAGTTCACTGAGCTACGAGGTTCCCACATACAGGAAAACCTTTGTTTGCGAGCATAATTCATTCCAGAAACACGCTTGTAATCCAAAGCACTTGCATATCAAAGCGAGTTTCAAGAACCACTGTCTCAGTTGTGATCATGTGACATTCGGCATCATGTACGACTCTTGCCAGACATCCATCGCTCGTTTTTCAAGCTAAGATTTATTAGAAGTGTTTGCTCATCTTGCGGAACACAGAACAAGTTACTCGCAATCCAAGGTTTCACTGTATTTCATAAAACGTGATGCTGAGTGTGTCCATGAGGGTATCTCTGGGTGGGATTAGCATTTGAATCAAAACACAGAGTGGAGCACATGATTTTCCCTTCCCCACTGTGGGTGGGCCTCGTGAAATCTGGTGAAGGTGTGAATACTATAGAAGGCTGAGTAAGAAATAATTTTCTCTGTCTTCCAGCTGGGACAGTGGTTTCTCTGGCCTTTGGACTCAGAATCACTCTGGAACTCATTTTCCATTGGATGACCTGCTTCTCGGCCTGTGGACTCTGGATGGGACGATTCCATAAGCTCTCCCAGGTCTCCAGCTGGCTGATTACAGATCCTGGGATGGGTTAGTCTCCTCGCCACATGGGCCAATTCTTCATAATACGTAAGTATATGGGGGCGCCTGGGTGGCTGAGTCGGTTAAGCATTTGCATCTTGATTTCGGCTCACGTCATCATCTCACAGTTTGTGCGTTCGAGCCCCACATCGGGCTCTCTGCGGACAGGGCAGAGCCTGCTTCGGATTCTCTCTCCCTCTTTCTCTGCCCCTCCCCCACTCACACTGTCTCTCAAAATAAATAAATAAACCTAAAAAGATAAGTATATATATTATATCTATATCGAACACATTGTATTGGTCCTGTTCCTCTGGAGAGTCAATCCAGTAAAGCTGGATTGTTTGTCTTTAAAATAGTGTGAAAGGGAATGTCTGTATAGTCTATGGACACAGACACAGATACAGATGTACAGAGCTATAGAGACAGATCCATGGTTTGGTTTGTCTAAAAAACCCAGACTAATTCATGCATTGTTTCTACCTTTCTTTGTTTCTACCTCCTAGTGCACAACGGTGGCAGGCATTTTGCTCAGATCCAGTGCCTTCAAAACTGAATAGAATCACCCCCAGGGCAGGTGCCTGATAAGTAACTAAAAAGACCACAATGTCCCCAAGCATAATTTAGATGATCTCTTTTCTACTCCTGCCACTTTGGAACGTAAGGTTATTCGTTTTATAATTTTTCACACACTTGTGCCAGTGGTACGGTCAGAAGTAAGAAGAGGGTTTAAAATTTTCCAAAAATCAACCCAATTTTTCCTAAAATATGAGCTTTCTTAGTCCACTGAATGTTCACAAAACAGTACAAACTGGAAGGAGTGGTGTGAAATTAAGATTTAATTAGTGCATACTAGTTAAGTGATATCGATTGCAAATTAATATACAACCACTGCGAGGCAATGAATCATGATTACGAAGGACTCTGATCTATTCACAGAATTTCTATTGCTTAAAGAAAGCTGTAACCTTCCTTAAAGGCTAATACATATTTCCTCCCCAGTCTCTGCCACTCTCAACCCAGGTAAACAAAGGGAAATTCAGCGTGCTGCAAAAACATTTCATACATCAACAGACTTTTCCTCTAAATGTGCTAACGTTTTTCTTCCCCAGCTCAATGAGACTACTTTTTCTGTAGCGTTTTCTCTTGGGAGACAAAGGGTTGTGTTGCAGTTTATTGCAGAAATGGGAATTTTCAGATGGCAGTGTGAAGGGCAGTGTTGAAATATGTACCAAAAACCTGTGAAATTGAAAATTTGCCAGATTTGCAAATTTGGAAGAGTATTTAGACGTCCAGTTGGTGCAAAGTACCATAGAAAATAGCATTGTTTTTAATACAAAAGCTGTTAAAATTCGGGTATGCACTGACACCGAGAAAACTAATACTCACGCATGTAAAACAACATGACTCAAATATATGGATGAATGGGTTAAAATGCTACCAGGTGAATTCACAAATGTGTTAGTAATAGTTTCTTTGATTGATGCCAAATGGAGGGTTCTTCGAATGTATGCCGCTTTCTCACTGGTCACAAACCCACTGCTTGAAGCCTCTGCTCAGCCTTCTGACCTGCGTCTGTCTAGCTGGCTTCCCAATTTCTGTTTTCATTCCCCTTATTAAAGCATATGATGTTATATTGGTTTCAGGTGTACAACGTACTGATTTGATATTGGTATATGTTACAAAATGATCACCCCACTAAATATACTTAATACCTGTCACCACATAGTTGCAATTTTTTTCTTTTTTCTTTAAGTTTATTTATTTTGAGAGAGAGAGAGAGAGAGCGAGCATGAGTGAGGAGGGGAGGGGCAAAGAGAGAGGGAGACCCAGAATCTGAAGCAGGTTCCAGGCTCTGAGCTGTCAGCACAGAGTCCATTGCGGGGCTCGAACCCACCAGTCAGGAGATCATGACCTGAGCCAAAGTCGGACGCTTAACCAACTGAGCCACCCAGGCGCCCCAGCGACTATCATCTTCAAATAAAGTACAATAAACAAAAAATATTTACCTACACAAATTCCACCAAGTTGAGTATGATATCCATATATATTCCATAAATGATGGCACTAACTCTACTGTGTTTCATCATTGTTGTCATAATCCAAATCGCCTCCACACTTACACTCAGAATAGTTTCAAACCTTTCAAGTGCGTTCTGTATCTTCAGATTTTGTATCTGACGTGGGTATGTCTCAGCCTCCTCACAGAAAAGATGCACACATTGGCCTTTTGATAAGGCCACGGAGACATTTTTTAGAACGGGACCTTGCATTGCAAGAAGCTGTCATTCGGGATGTAACTCAGAAGGGGGCCGCGGAGCGTCCCAAAAAGCAGATGACCTTTCTCCCGACGCAAGCCAGGAAGAAGCCCAGTACATAGCAAACCAATGGACACAATTACGTTGTGTTAGAAGCAGAGAACATTGTGTACTTTCATTTCTGGACTGTCAGGCTGAGAGAAAATACTCAAGTTGAGTCTGCACGCGCATTTCACAGAAAGAACCAAGGGCCGTCCAGAGGCCTTGGCCGCTTCAGAGTCTGAGCTGGTTTACTGCATTCAAAGTGACCTTGTAACTGAATATGTAGCACCTTAGTTGACAAAGCTTGGTGACCGTCAGAAAGGCGGGCAGAGCTTTTGATGGGCATTTTGATGCACTGGGGACGTGGTGGGCTTCATCCAGGGTCTACGTGGTTAAATTACTTGAGGTTGGGAAACTCGGTTATAGACATCGAACTAACAAAAGGCTCCTCTGGGTGTGGTAACTGGGTACACTTCCCATAGGAGAGACCTAGAATTAACTGCTCTGGCTTGATTGCCTAATAGGAATCCCAGTTCTGTTTTTAAGTCAGCACATATAAGAAGGCAAACACCACTCATATTTTGTAACTGGCAGTGTTACTGATCTAAAATATCCCTGCAAGATTTGCCTGGCGAGGCCACTAGATCACACATGTACTAATGCAACTCAACCACACATGTTAGTTTTGTGGTTTTAACAAAGACAAGGTTGTGTTTAGTAATCACATCCTGCCCTGTATCTCGTGAAATTCATTGCCAAAACAATGGATTCTCAGGCTTTTTTTTTAATCAACAAGTCTGTTGCTGATTGAATGCATAAAGCCAGAAAACACACAGTTATATCCAACACACGCACTCACGGTAAGTTTAGATAGGCTGTGGATGATCAGAATTACACGTAATAATATCCTGTGGTGACATATGGCTAGACCATGAATATGGGATAAAGTAGTAGGGAACGTTACACCAATTCAGATGCCTCTGCATGCAAGGCTGCATGATGCATGCAACCCAATTTGGTTTTTAAAACAACGTGTATGGTTTTTCATCAATGGTTGAACAGATGTTCTATCAGGGCATCAAAACACAGATATGAAGCTCTTCATAAGCCATGATTTCTAAAGGCTATTAAGGGGTCATAAATACAGCCCCATTTATTGCCACTGGTTTTTACAGTAGACACAAACCCTATCAGTCAATGGTCCCACGTCCAGCGCTCAATGGTGTGTTATTGGAAAATGTTCTTGTATATCCCACCTTTGTCCTCCATCCTGATTTGACAGCCGTTAAAAGGGACAAGCCCTTCAGCAGCCCCTGTAAGAAGGCCACACAGACCTCTGAGTTTTCTGAGGATTCAAACTGCAGAAAAAACACCGGGATAAAGCTGGGAACAGATGCAGCCAACAGAAAGAAATGTTCAGTTATATGTCTATGAAGCAAATTATGTCACATTATCACTTAAGAAATCTAATATCCATAAAAATATTATTGCAAATTAAAAATGAGATAGAAACTAGTTTTCTTAATTTTATATCCAGCCCCAAGTTAGCACATTTGCTCCTCAAAAATATAGCCCAATTTGGAGGCGCCTGAGTGGTTCGCTCAGTTAACCATCCGACTTCGGCTCAGGTCATGATCTCATGGTTCGTGGGTTTGAGCCCTACATCAGGCTCTGTGCTGACAGCTTGGAGCCTGGAGACTGCTTCTGATTCTATGTCTCCCTGTCTCTCTGCCCCTCTCCCACTTGCACTCTGTCTGTTTCTCTCAAAAATAAACATTAAAAAAATAGCCCAATTTAAAGGTTTGTTTATAGGCAGGCAAAGGACCCCTGATAAATATTATAATTACAAGCATAATATATAATATTGTATATTATATGTCACTTATATAGATAGTAATTGTTTTGTAAATAGCATATATCTGTTTATTTTATATAGACAATTATTGAATCTTGTGTAAAAGCCTTTAATTTTCTTTTAAGATTTTATTTAAAACAAATTTCAATATTTATTTCTGAGAGAGAGAGAGACAAACATAGAGAGAGAGAGAGAAAGAGAGAGTGGGGGAGGGGCAGACAGAGAGGGAGACACAGAATCCAAAGAAGGCTCCAGGGTCCGAGCTGTCAGCATAGAGCCCGACTTAGGACTCGAACTCCTGAACTGTGAAATCCTGGCCTGAGCTGAAGTCTGATGCTTAACCGACTGAGCCACCCAGGCACCCCAAGATTTTATTTGTAAGTAATCTCCATACCCAACGTGGAGCTCAAACTCAGAACCCTGAGGCAGCCAGATGCCCCAAAAAGCTTTAATTGAAACTCAAAACCCAACAGCTATAGAGGTATGAATAAATTTGATTAAAATTGTGTTGTAATAGTCTTTATATTGAAAGAGTCATAAGCAAGAGAGCAACACTCTGAGAAAAATTTTTTGCAAATCACATTACAACGGGCTAACTTCCAAATATGTAAAAATATTCTAGAAATGTGCATGTATATATACAATCCTGGAGAGGTAATATAAACCAAGGAGAATGAAAATTAACCCGAGTTGACAAAAAGTGAAATATAAATTATTATCAGTCATATGAAAAATGCACAATCCACTAATAAAGAGACATGAAGGATTAAAGGCAGAGTACGTTCTTTTTTTTACCTATCAGTTCTGCAGAACTGTAATATTTGACTTAGGCTTGCATTAGCAAGTCTGAAATGTTCTCACACTTTTCCAGCAGGACCATAAGCATTTGCCATTGACTCCCAATAAAGCAGGATTTATAAATCTCCAACTATTACAACCGCATCTACAATTGACCTGGAAGGCCCACTGCTAGGGATTTATCCTGGAAATGGATTCACATGTCCATGAAAAATATGCATAAGGTATTTACTGCTGTATTTTTTATATGGAATCAGATGCTCACTAAAGCATTCCCCACATGTAAGAAGGAAATCTAGGTTGCCACACACAGACACAAAACTCAAACCTGCATTTAAGAACTGGTTGGTCTATGTAGCATTACAACAAGACGGTCAGTATATATTAAGTAAAACAAATTTCAGACATTGAAAAAAATAAGTTGAGGAAAGTAAGAGGATGGTAAGACATCTTTTGTGCAAAGAAATGCGGAACACGAACACCTGTGTCTGTAGTTGCTGACGTTTGCACCGTGGAATTCTTGGGTTGGTAAGAAAGGAATATAAATGTTGTCATGCGTCGTGTGGAGTCAGAGCCTGAAGGTCGCAGGCCTTCATAACAGCAAGAAGAAGTAGAAAGCAGAAGGGGAAGAGAGGTAAACAGCCATGTAAGAGCAGGCTGCAGAGAGGGGCCATAGCTTGTGCGGGGGCCCGACAACAGAAATAGATGGCCATGGGCCATGCTGTCCCCAACCCTCTGATATCAGTTGGCCAAGCTCAACCAGAAATCTGAGGGCATTTAGGTCTTTCATCCATTTTTACTTTATTTTTGTGTATATTGTAAGAAAGCACCAAAATCCTACAGGAGAAAACAGGCAGCAACCCCTTTGACCTTGGCCACAGCAACTTCTTACTAGACATGTCTCCGGAGGCAAGGAAAACAAAAGCAAAAATGAACTATTGGGACCTCATCAAGATAAAAACCTTCTGCACAGAGAAGGAAATGATCAGCAAAACTAAAAGGCAACCAATGGAATGGGAGAAGATTTTTGGCAAATGACATAGTGGATAAAGGATTAGTATCCAAAATCAATAAAGAACTTATCAAACTCAACATACCAAAAACAAATCATCCAGTGAAGAAATGGGCAAAAGACATGAATAGATACTTCTCCAAAGAAGACATCCAGGTGGCCAACCGACACATTAAAAATGCTCCACATCACTCATCATCAGGGAGATACAAATCAAAACCACAATGAGATACCACCTCACACCTGTCAGAATGGCTCACATTAACAACTCAGACAACAATGGATGCTGGCGAGGAAGTGGAGAAAAGGGAACCCTTTTCACTGCTGGTGGGAATGCAAACTGGTTTAGCCACTCTGGAAAACATTATGGAGGTTTCTCAAAAAAAGTAAAATAGAACTACCTTACAACCCAGCAACTGCACTACTAGGAGTTTATCCAAAGGATACAGGAGTGTTTATTCAAAAGGGCACATACACCCCAATGTTTATAGCAGCACTATCAACAATAGCCACAGTATGGAGAGAGCCCAAATGTCCATCGATGGATGAATGGATACAGAAGATGTGGTGTGTGTGTGTGTATACACACACACACACACACACACATATATATATATATACATACAATGTATGTACGTATATATATACATACTATGGAGTATTACTCGACAATCAAAAAGAATGAGATCTTGCCATTTGCAACAATGTGGATGGAATTAGAGTATATTATGCCAAGTAAAATAAGTCAGAGAAACACAAATATGTGATTTCACTCATATGTGGAATTTAAGAAACACAACAGATGAACATAGGGAAGGAAAGGAAAAATAAGACACAAACAGAGAGGGAGACAAACCATAAGAGACTCTTAAATACAGGGCACAAACTGAGGGTTGCTGGAGGGAGGTGGGTTGGGGGTTGGCTAGATGGGTGACGAGTGTTAAGAAGGACAGACAGTTGTTGGGATGAACACTGGGTGTTATATGTAAGAGATGAATCACCGGGTTCTACTCCTGAGGCCAATACTACACTATATGTTAACTAACTTGGATGTAAATAAAAATAAAAAAAATAAACAAGCAAAAGTGGGAAAATGTTGTCATCTAATTAAAATTAGTTTTTTAAACTGTAAAAAAAAGAAAGAGAAAGGAAGGAAGGAAGATAAAAAAGAAAGAAAGAGAAAGAAAGAAAGAAAGAAAGAAAGAAAGGAAGGAAGAAAGAAAGAAAAAGAAAGAAAGGCAGAAAGAAAGAAAAGAAAGAAAGAAAAGAAAGAAAGAAAAAGAAAGAAAGGAAGGAAGGAAGGAAGGAAGGAAGGAAGGAAGGAAACCAGAGGGCAGGGAGGCCCTGTGAGCTTGCACACAGGGTCAGGCTCTGGGAGCACAGAAGAGATGCAGAAGGATGAATGGCGCATCTCAGGGGTCGAGCAGAAAGGGCTGAGTGTTTGGGTCCAGGGGTGGGAGGCAGTGTAGGGGCGCAGAGTCAGGAAGCAGAGTTTTCAGGGCACGACCCTTCAAGAGCATGGCGGTACTCTTCACTCAAAAATCACTTACAATGCCCCAAATCATCACTTCTTATTATTCTGATTCCATTATCACTGTTCTTGTATCCAATGTTTAAAATAAGCATTCTCAGAGCTCAGTAATATTTTTGTGGAAAGAATTCTCCTCTGAAATGGAACGGACACGTTAACAGGGTGGGTAGTCAATGCTTTCTTCAAACAGATTTGCATCTTGTCAACATGGAAAGCTGCCCTCAGCTGATCGCACTGGTAATCACTCCTTGTTTCTGTAATTTGCCGTATTCTTTTCCATAGATCCTTATTCGACGTGCAATTTCAAAATTATTATTCTGTTTATCAGCAGCAAGTGTAGGCTAAAATTATCTTTGTATATTATTATTGATAGCTTTTCTATTAAGCTCATAACAGCCAGCCGCCAGGATTAATAATGATTCCCCTGACCATGAGTGAAATCTCTTGAAGAATGCTCATATCTGGGCAGGATTGTGTTTTGCTGGGTTGATCTTAATGCTGAAATCTCATAAGTTAATACACACTAGGGAACATTTTCTGGAAGGTAAAAAATACTACCTGTGAAGGCTTTTCTTACTTTAATCTTATTCACACTGTTAAAATGCATATGTAATATACATTAGGCTTTTCAAACAACAGGCACTTAATAAGGAGGGGTTTAGAATACACGATCAATTTCCAAGATTTATCATCGCTCAAGACATGTTGAACTCCATGCTATAGGAGAATATGTGCCCTGTTCAGAACCAGGAATACGTATGACAACATGAGGCTCTATTCAGGACGGGAGAGCTGTGTAGAACATAATTTGGGGTGATGATAGCTCAGCGGTGATTTATAGGGAATGGCAACTTGATGGGTAACAAAGGCAAGCAACATGAATGTCCATGTTCTGTTCCAAATATTGCAGGGCAATAGTCATAAAAATCCACGAGAACGTGATAAAAAATACCTCTTTTCCTCCACACTTTGGGTGGATGTTACTATACAGGCATTAACTGTACAACATGGACCCAGTTATGATGTGGAGCTCCAAACCAATTTTTTTTCCACTGTTTTATTTCTCTTTGTGAGAATTCCCCAAATTATTCAATTTTGAGACTTGGCTGGATCTTAATGTTCCCACACATATACAATTGCATCTATACAAATTGCCTTTCCCTCTTTTATGGGCATGCCTTGAAAATTAGATATATTGAATTTCACCTGAGATATTTACACAGAATTGTGTAAAAGGAAAAATATGAAATGATTCTTCACAAAGATGATGCGAAGTTTCCCTAGCCAAATTTATTGGAACACAATGGGCTACACTTCTACAGTTATGATTCACAATTTGTTGTGGTTAAAAAAATCAGTAAATGCAATTCAATCAGGTATAGGATTTTAAACAGTTATTAGAGACAAAATACAGAAGTCTAAACATTAATACATTGTAGTCTTTGCAAGTATTTCTCTAAGGTGTTCAACCACGAAAGAGTAGGAAAAGCCCAATGGGTTAATTCCAGAGTTTGTTGTTATTGTTGTTTTCTCCCAAGTAATTACAGTGCTTTTGTCTTACAAAATATTGTGTATTTTTCTGTAGTTGTACTATTTGGCTTAAGACATTATTGTCTACACTGATATGAAGATGTTCTCCAATACTTTCTTGTGAAAGTCTGAGGTCTCTGCTTTTTGCACTGACATTTTGCCATTCATTTGGAATTTAATGAATGAATGCACCACAGAGATTTTTCTTCTGTGTGTTTCCCCTTACCATCCGCTGGGGCAATCCTGCACTTGACATCACCATATCCATGCACTTCTTCCCCACAGATCTGTGATGTGATCACAACGGTGGATGTTCACAGCTGCACAGATTTTCCTCTCCAAATGCTTTGCAGATAGAGGTAGCTGTGGTGTGCAGTTTGAGAAAATTCCGTGTGGGTTCAAGTCAATAGTGGGTGGGTTTCCAGAATAGAAATCCTCTCTTCCTAAATGAAGGATCCTTTAGACATAGGAGTTTTAGTCCCTTTCTTCCTGACTGTGGTGACAACACAGACAGCCGCTTTTTTCGAACTATAAGTCGGAAATCCCAGCTGTTGGGATGATGGAGAAGAAAACTGCCTGATTCTGGGTGCAGAATGACTTTTCTGACCACTGATCCGCTATACACCCGAACTGAGTATTATTTGAGAAAAATAAAGCGCTGTCTGATTAAGTCACTGATATTGATATCTTTCATACAAAGCCCAAAGCAAAAGTAAAGTTTACAAGAACAGTTACACTATAATTAGTTGTTTTGTATGTGGAACGTTCTCTGCCGGCTTCTTCATGTGCAAACTTCGTAAGATGAAAGTTGATGTATGTCCGTATCTAAGTGTGACAGCTGTGGAAGTTTTGGCTTCCGGGAGGGGAAAGTCAAGAACTGTCCCCTGTCTTTCTTCAAAATTTTGTTGGGCTGTTCTACACCCGCTATATCTCTATATAGGTATTTAGGAACAGTTTGTTATGTCGAGAAAACATACAGTAAGAATTTCAAACCCACTTGGTGCAGAATTGACACTTTCTAAACAAATCTGAAGGTGAACTGACATATTTGCCTTACTGAGTCTACGCATACCAAATACTGATATATCTCAATGTATTCAGATGTTATTTTACATTGCTCCTAAGCTTGTTTTACATAGAGTTCTTGTTTATTCTAACACATATCTTCATTTTATTAATTTTTGTCAGTTACATGTTTTTGAAAGAGGTATCATAAAATCTCATGACAATTGTTCAATTGACAGCTTCTGAGTCCATATATGTATATTTTTGTATTGATTTTGACATTGTAAGATAAGATGGGCAAGTTCAGAATTGCTATCTCTTTCCATCGAACGATTCTGTTAAACTTTATTTATTTTATTTAAAAAATTTAATGTTTATTTTTGAGACAGAGAGAGAGACAGAGTGTGAGCAGGGGAGGGGCAGAGAGAGAGGGAGACACAGAATCCGAAGCAGGCTCCAGGCTCCCAGCTGTCCGCACAGAGCCTGACGTGGGGCTCGAACTCATGAACTGTGAGATCATGACCTGAGCTGAAGTCGGCTGCTCAACTGACTGAGCCACCCAGGTGTCCCTGTTAAACTTGTTTTACATCCTATTTTCCCTGTGGATTATTCTAATAGTAGCCCTCGTCTACACCTTTAGGGTTATTTTTATTTTAATATCCCAATAAATATTTTTTTCTCGATCCCAGTCTATACTACCTCTCTTTCATGTTTCTGCTGTTGGAAGATTCCTGAAATCTCCAGAAAGGTAAGCACGTATTACAGGCTATACGAAGTCTTGACTAAGAATAAACAATTTCTGTGCAGGTCGTGTGTCTCTCTTCTCCCTGGGATCTATTATGCCCATGCACCAACCCAGTTTGGGGAAGCCTTACTGATACCACCCACATGCGTCGTTTCCTTTCTGTGTAGACACTCCTGTAGCTTCTGACCGCCTTGATTCCCATTTTAGGAACGCCATCCCGCTGGAGAGATGCTGAATTCATCCAGTCCTAATCAAGAAAACAACACATGGCAGGTTTTTCCAATGGAGGGCTTTTAAGGGTAGTGATTTGGTTGTACAAAATAGAACCACAGAGAAGCCGGAGGTCTTAAGGGTAGTGGTTTGGTCGTGCAAAATAGAACCACAGAGCAGACGGAGGGAGGTGTGATGTGTGCACATCAGAAAGCTGTCATGAACCTTGGGACAGAGTTCCCAAGCCCCCGAGCTCCATCAATGACCAACACATGAGGCCTGTTGCTGGGACTGTCAACCGCCAGCCCAGAGTCACATGCCAACGACCATAAGAGATGGGCGATGTCAACCGCGCTGTGCTCACTTAGACATGTGGCTTCTTCCTCCCACCCCTTCCATCATCCAGACACCATTTACCAGGATGACATCTCGTGAGGGGTCTGGGGAAGGCAGTCTGTGGACTTTTGAAAGGCCGGTGTAGAGTGGAGGGAGGTGACCAGGTCACCAAAGAACAGTGGTTAAACCTCTGTGAGGGATAACACGATGTGTTGTCTACACATTGTAAGAAGGAAACACACACGATCAGGAATCAGGCTCCTATCATTGGATGATCCTTGGTTCTTATGCAGAAAATAACCACTCTTTCCTTCTGTACACCCATTGACTTTCTTTTTTGTACTGAATTACAGCTGACACACAATGTTAAATAGTTTCAGGGGAGAACATAGTGAGTCGGGAAGTCCACACAGCATGGTTGACAGGGAGGCTCCTGAATATTTCCCTAAAATTTCCCATAATCTTTATACATCTTCCAGGTATAAGACGGTAGTAATGATTCTACACTGAAAAGTTAGCAATTTCCAAGAAACACATTGGTTCAAATGTTCAGCAATGTTCTTTGCAAGCATAGCACACACTCTTTTTTTTTTTTTTTTTTTGTCAGTCTCTCCATATTTGTTCTTTTGGTTCTCAGCTTTCTGCATAGAGAAGGGCACAAAGTGTACAGGCATATCAAGGAGAGATAAGTTTCCACTCTCCGTCCCGGGAACTGAAATAATACAATTACTGTATGGGAAGGTGAAGGGACATTTTATCACATTATGAGTCTCACTTAGAACTGTAGTTATGTTTGAGTTGTATTTATTCCTGTGACCTTCATGAGCAACCATCTCTGAATTTCAGAGGCGATTCTGTATAGTACGCTTGACCATAATTGAAAACTTTTTAGTAATACAATGTGTATTTAGTTACATCTTCATATTAACAAGTTTATAATTTATATGCTGATTAAAAAAATAATAGAACAGAAGAATACATTTATATTCCTAATTGGAAAGGTCATTACATATTTCAGCACAGATGGAATTGTAATTATTTTTGAAATTATTACAACAACTAATTTTCTCTTCAGAAATCTAATTACTTTTTAAAATCTAAAATAGCATATTGGAGTCACTGTCATATGGCTTGTATTTTTCCTTGTTAATGACGAATCTGACTTGATCCCTAGGATCCTGGAGGCTGGGGTGTTTCTGATAGCCATTTATCTTATGTTGATACAAGCTTACACTTAATTTCGAACTTATGCAATTATGGTATCATCTTTTGTTTTAATCATGCACTATAGCACCTGTTAAATTCAGGAGATATAAATAGATCTATTATATAATTATTATATACTGTCTATTCTTTGACATATATTATATATTTTGCTCTTCTTGGATTTCTTTTCATTTTGGCTATGACTCAAATCTAGTGTCTCTTATTCCAATTTGGAACCAGACGTCCTTACCCTGTCACTTTGATCATGTAAACTGTTTACAGACATTTATCATAATAAAAATTGGCATTAGGAGCAATGGGGTAAGGTTTAATCCTTTGGAGCTGACCATAAGAAACATTTTTTATTCTTGACATTTCTTCCTTTTCTAGAGAGAAATCTTGCCCTCAACATCAGTG